>NC_083522.1:3831785-5095714 GCF_032362555.1 Amyelois transitella | reverse complement strand
TTTTAGTAAACATAATAGCTAATTCAACTTATAATCTGAAGCTCTTCATGTTAAGAACTTAAATTTTAACCACCATTACAATTTACCAAAATAATAGCGAAAACCCATATCACACACGGCTCACCTTTCTACAATTTTTCTCTTATTAACTGAATCACAAATATTTGGTTTTTAATATGATTTATATAATATTTACTTAGTTGATATTCATTTACAAATAAGGGAAAACCTAGATAATGTTTAACGTTAGTTTCTTTGCACAAAAACCTCAACTACTCACATGCTATTCCTAGATATTTCTATACTCTCTATTGGCAAGGTTAAATTCCAATGTTGGTCCGTCAAGTGCATCACACAGGTACATAGCAAGTATTTACAGTGCTTTGCCGGTTGACATCACTGATAAGATTATGAATGGTGCTTTCTCGCTCGGCCGCTTCCTACTCTAGTCCATAAGATTTAATTAGTTCCGCATCTCTAGTCAGGGAATCCCCGCTATTGTATTAACCGACGTTTCTGAACTATGCTTTTAATAGATAATTCAATATAGACCTTTTTATGCAGTGGAGTGACAATATTGCAAGAGCACTTAGCCTGCTAGGAATTGTTGTCCGTACTAATTATGTTCCCGTGCTGAGTCCACTTTTATAGGCAACATTTTAATATACATATGTCACGCTTTACACCTTACCTGGAAGAAAGAACTTATAAGACTTGAATGCCACTTTCAGTTAGATTGCTTCATGATGGAATATGGATAAATAGAAATAATAAGTTGCTAACCCGTCGCCTCAAGAATAATCCCAAATTTATATTTAATAGAGCCTCTCAATTTAATTAAAATTTCTCTCTAAAAATCTCATTAGGAAAACTTAGATACTTGAACACACAATGTTTTTTTGCGCTTCAAGACAAGCATGGTCTTGTAATACGCAATAAATTTTTACAGCCGCCTAAGTAGCTGACCCTAACATACCAATTATACCAATTACCATAACACTTATGCTCCTTTAATACACATTTCGTTTAATGAATTTTATGTAATTGTAGGTAGGTACGTTAAACAAATAGGAAATCCATAAATGTAAAAAAAATATCTCAAAGTTAACTACTTTATATTATGAAATTCATTAGCAATGTTCGCTTGCAAAGTTTTATAAATCTGTAAGTAGTTCCTCCTGTATAGGCAATACATACATACATATTATTACGGCTACATCCTTTGCGGGGTAGACTGAGCCAGCAGCCTTGAAAAGACTGAAAGGCCTCGTACAGCCATATGAATTAGTTATGTATGAATGAAAAAAAAATGTAATTGAGATTCAAATAGTGACAGGTTGCCCACAAGAAGCCAAGATATTTAGCCTTTTCCTTAGTGGAGTGAATATATGGAGTGGTCTTATTCTATATTACTGTACCGTATGGTTTCCGGTATAGTATAGTAGTATAGTAATATAGGTAACTTTAATAATTTTGTATTGTTACCAAAATCTTAAATTAAATAAACAAGCTCCCATGGGAAGTATGTAAAAATACATACTCTTCAGTTCCCGGCCGGTTCTGTTACGCTTCAATTAAGGTTAACCCTTACAAATGAAATTCCTTGCTCCGGGACCACCCCATGTTCTCCTGGCTTCAGAATATTTTACCAACTACATAATCCTTACTTTACTTATAAATTGCGGATCAAAGAATTAACGATCAAGGTATTCGAAAAAATCGTAATGCGCAGGTAAAATCCGAAAGTAGCCAAGTAACAATGACTGTTTTTGAATTCTGGATACTCATACGGTGAGAGAATACAGCGGACTCCACAACTAGTGTTCTAATTTGTACAGCCGCCTGGAATGTTGCAATGCCATTGCGGCCATCACCAGTAGCATATTATCTTTTTAGCTACGTACATTAGTGTGAATGGTAACTCTTACAGTGAGAGAAAGCTTTGTAGGTTGCTTACAAATCTCTCCAAATTTCAGAACTTAGTTATGTATGTCTGTTCTCAGTTTGTTTTTGAACAAACTCTATCAAACTGTCATCAAGCTTGCATATCTTCATATTTTTCTATAATTTTTACCTATGAATTAAACTTTGCAAAATATACTAAACGCGAAGTTAGATTGAGAAAAACTCCATTAAATGAATTAAATATCTTCACGATTTTATTAATATAGTCCGTAGGTATTTATCAAAATCTTAACTGATGTAAAAGTTCACAACAGAAACATTTGTTGTTGATGCCGACTTAGAGAACTCCAGTTTTAGAAATTGTGGTTTTAAGGTGAAATTGAATAAATTAAACTTCCAATTAATTTCGTTTAAAATGTAATATTAGTCTGGGAAGTTTGAAACTTTCTCTTGCTATAAAAATAAAAGGTATCTTGTCCTGAATTCTGCTTACTTAATGCTATCCACGTGGACGTGACCAACAAAACTTCAACACACCCATTTTATTATTATTTTTATCGATAGAGCGTTTAAGATGCTAAATTTAAGATTTGATTTAGAATACTCTTTGTACCATCAACAAGCTTTTTAAGTAAATTAAGTAAAGAGAATATGAAATGAACTGCTTATTGCGCCCATGAAAAAAAAAAATAAGGTAAATACATAAATTGAGTTTATACTTCATACCGGCTTTATTTTAAGACAAAGGTTTTTTTTAATTCTATCTCAGCGTGTTCTCAATTCAATACTCTATTATATATCTTTATTAAAACCCTATTATAACGCAACAATCAATCCCGTGGGAACTCCAGGATAAACCTACATACCAAATTTCATCGTAATCGGTTCAGTAGCTTTTACGTGAAAGAGTAACACACATCCATACTGACATCCTGACATACTCACAAACTTCCGCATTTATAATATTAGTAGGATTTTTAACAATACGTTATTATTGTCTTCGGGTTATTCAGGTCTTCGCTCCAATAGGAATGGGTCAAAAGAGAAGCTTCAATTATTCTTTTATTAATCGTCTATAAAGAATATGAAGGGCCAAAAATCTGTGAAAATTATAAGTAAAGTGAATTAAATAACTGTTTCTTTTTTACTTTAGTAGTTATAAATAAAAAATATTACAAAAATGCAAACAGCTATTTAGTGTAAGCATTTAAATTTATGTAATATTTTTTAAGTATTTTTTAGTACTTTTAGAACATACTCGTAAATTTATGGTGTGAAGCATACATAAATTAGTAAGTACCTGATATATTAAAAACGATCCGCTCCGGCTTCACACAGGTAGCATTTATAGATATAAATCTAAAAAAGACAGAGAAAAAAGGGAGAATTTAAAATACGAGTATTCTACTAATAGTAGAGACAGCATTTTACAGTCATGAATTTGTTAAAGATACATTGATGTGTGTCATAAAAAATAATTAACTAGGCAAAAACAGTACATAATATGTTCTGTTGCTTTATTATTATTATTTTGTATATTATAGTGTGTAATATATTCCTATGCTTGAGTAAAGTTGTCTGAAGTTATAGATGCACTGTTGCAGTAACGTCAATACAACTGGCGAGATTTGTAACTAACTTTGCTTGTTCCAATGTATTTCCGTCTCTGATTGTCAATACATATGTACAACTGCGACTTCGCCCGCATAGACTCATCAAATAAGACTAAGAGAACTACTAATATGATGTAGACGAGCCACCAAAATAAATAGGTTATACTATGTCAGAGGTCAGGTTTTAGAGAAAAATATAAACGTAATTGAAATCATTCCAGAGGCAGGAGGTCTAGTTAAGCTTTAACGTCATAAGAAAATAAAATTATTTGCATAGTTTCACGTATAGTTCAAATAGCGTTAATTTAGAATTATTTATCCATTGAGAAAAAACGAAAAGCTGGAAACAATTAATCAATATATTTGAAAAATGCAGTTCGTTAAACAATTTAACTGCTTGCATAATGCAATAAAAAGAGTTGCAGTGTTAATAATTTGACACACAAAACTGAACCACGAAGCAGTGTACTCATATATTAATTGGATTGTTTTATAAACCACAAACCGAAAAACCTCATTAAAATTACCAGGATGGAAGAAAATTTCCTGGCTCATAATAATGATAAGGGTGCACGGATATTGACTTGATTAAAGTCAAGTCGCCGCACAAACCGCTAGTGTAGCTAGCCGCTAGCCTTATTTGCTTGCCGAATTTTTGGGAAATCTACTTTGTATGGTCAACAATAGTTTGGTATTTTACTATTTTATTTTCTGTTCCCCTTTTTTAATTTAAGTTCCCAAATTTAGGCATGAAATTAAAAACTAATAAAAGATGAAAGTATTTTTCATTGTATGTAATGTATGATGTATAACAGTAATTTGGGGTTATACTATTTGAGTAGGTAAATTTTCTAGTTTTCTTATTTACTAAAACAATAGTAAGCAAACATTTTTTTCAGATTTTATAACATTAAGCCGAAATAATCTGTGTGCTTTCAATTAAAATCTACTTTTCCATGCGTGCCGCAAAGTGAAAAGATATTGTTAATAACATCATTTTCCGTAATGTTGCCCTTAACTCATGGTTTGTTCTTTGCTGGTTTACCACCCTTAGTTGAACTTGATGACATTTCCTTATTCCACCCAAATATTTTGAACTTTTAAGATAATAACATGGCCTACCTATTTATAAAGTTTGATACCGTTATATAACATACGAAATGTTGTCATAATAGCTACGAAGATGTTTATGGTAACAATAAATTCTGTTACTGTCGTAGTTTTATTGCTCGAGTTACAGTGTTTTTATTATTAGATTAATGCTGTTTTTGTCCAGTCAGCTGAAAAGCGCTGTGTGGTCATCATACAAAATGTTTTTTTTTTCATTTTCGTCTACCATCTTTTGTATTTTTTAATAATATACAAAATTAGAAACGGCTTTGAAAATAAATTAAAATTTGAATCTATCGTCATATTTTAAGAAGAGTGGAAGTATATTCTGACATACATTTTTAAAATGGATGGATATGTTATCGCTTTGACAGAAGTCCTAGCATTCACGAACAAAATTCGCAGAAATCTAAATATTTTCCTTATAATTCAAATTACTGTGGTATAATTTCAATTACCATTTTGATATCCTCTATAATCCTCATCATACGGATTGTTTAGATATTATATTTGGATAATCCTAATGTGACAATCCAATATGGAAATTGTGTAATAACCTAATTTGAATATCGACAAGTTCTTGATAATTGGGTCCTATTGGGTAAATATCAACCTATATATAATAATGCCACATTACACAATAAGATCCCAACGGTTACTTATGTTACACTTTCGTACCTTTTCGAACATATGGTTCATACCTAAATAATTTGATAAAAATTTTAGTTACAAGGATTCCCATTTTTCTCAACTTATTAATGCGAGCAAATTGAAGTTTATTGTAAAAATTAATCATGTCTTTGTCGTTCTGTTGTTTGTGATGTACTTACCATTTCTAAACGAGTAGTAATTATTCTGTATTTCGTATTTATGTAAACCGTAACGTTCTTCACAAGAGAATATGGGAAGTGCAAGAAATAGGTTCATAGGGTATATCATTATAACATTATATATAAATGAAGCATTTTTTATCAATCATATATATAGCATACATCCTATGTCATTTTCTTGTAGTTTGTAGTAAAACGTACGTGGTGTCGTAAATATATTTAATTATTAGTTATTTCCCCCTATCTCGTTTAGATCAACCGCTAAGTTTACTGGTATTAAAACCCAAGGATTATTTTCCAACGTTATATATGTTCTGAAATACAGTTAACTAATTAAATACTCCATCATAATATAGATGTTTTCTTTGTTACAGGTCGACTTAAATTTGATCGGATCATGAAAACTTTGGTGCCAGCAATAAAAGTAAGTTTAGCAAATGAAAGTCATAATATCTCACATACCTGAATAATAATCTTCTGACCTGAATAAAAATCTTAACATTTCTGTCATTTAAAATTTATAACATCTAGCATAATTTCCATGGTATGGTAATCTTTTTCAGAAAATAAAAAAAAAGGGTAGCAGCTGCTATCACTATCATTTAATAAAAATAATTTGATCCCTCTCGTGGTAACTTTTCACTAAAATAAAAAAATAAAAATTATTTCAGCTAACTTTAAATGTTAAATCATGAATACGTTGCAAACAAAAAAATATTCAATAAAATTTATGAGCATTCGGAATTTATTTTTATCACTCAGTTACGGGCAACTTAGATCAACCTATAAAAATCTCGATAAGACCGAAAGCTGAGCCATGAAGTCCGACAACCTAACTAGATAAAAGATATGAGACTTTCTGCAGATTGCTAAACTCTTATCAAAATATCCTCTCTCAGGGTCATGTCTTAAGTGCTATAAAAACTTTTTTAATAAACGGTTTATGGCGCTTTAGTGTTGCATGGTGAGATGTAGTGGGCAGCATGTGGTGTATTATCTGACTTTGTTTTACTGGGGCTTCCATGCTAGTATTGTAACTAAGAAAGTAAATATTGTGTGCCAAGTGCTTTACTTACCGCGCATAGAAAATATCTTTGGAAATCTAGGCTCTTTTAACTTGAGATTCTTCGCAAGCTGTCATTTATACAATCTAAAAACTATGACTAAATCATGCACCTAAATGTAGCCTACGAGTATTGTGGCCATTGTATCTGTCTACTCCTTTTGAGATAAAGACATGACATGTCACGATTTTTAAGATCAAGAAAGCAAATTCCTTTGGATATCAATGCTTGTTCAAAACCAATTGAAATTGATTCTACTTATGTTATTCTCAGTATTTATACTATGTATTTATACACAGCATTCATACTTACTCTTACAAAATCTGTTGAACTTCTAATGATTACATAACAATTTCCCGGCATCAACACGGTTGATTTGGCATATTCTCAATATTAATAAGAAGCCAACCGACAAAGTTCGTCTTTGAAAGTTAATTCGAGCGAAATGCTTTAAGACTAATCGCGTAATCTTGAGAACAGAGAAAACACACATCTTCTTTCTAATTTGGCATCCATTTTTCTTGTACATGTGAGTAAAAAGACGTGGAAAAGGGTTAAGACTTCTATCGCGGGCTAGCTTTAGACAAGTAAAAATCAATGGTTATATTTTGGTATATTTTCTTTTAAATCTTTTAAATGTCATGTGCTGTTTTCAACGTAAGAAACAAATGAAATAAACATGACTTAATCCAGGATAGGTAATTATTTTTCCATCTTAGTATTTCGCCTTATTAAAATAATAAACTATTAGTATTAAATATCCATCATCCTGTTTGTATAGTTCATTTTACTGTTAAACATAAAATTTTTTAGGCACAGACATCAACCAAGGAAAAGCGCTACAGCCTACAACTGACACTCTGTTCTATTCTTCATATATTCTCTGTAATTACAAGTAATTATAGGCTTATCTAGCTGTGCAGGTGCCTCACTAATTAATGGCCTCTTAGTGGACATAGTGGGTTTGTAGCAGCGGCTTTCAAATCTATTAGCACAATGGAATAATTTGCATGTGTATACTGCACTGTGCCGAGTGTACCTAATTGTTTAGTAGGATGGTTGCTATTCATAGCAATTCACTATTCGTGAGAACGTATCCATACGTTACCAATGACTTTTTTCTGAGAAACGTAACTACCTAAGTTTGTGGACTAACCGATGCTTTTACAGTGAGGAAAAATATCGTAAGGAAACCTACCAATTCAGCATCTGAATGTGTAACCATGACTATGGGTTACGTTTCCTTTGTAAGTTATAGAGCTCAGACGGGAGTGACTTCGTTTTAAAACCAAAATATTGCTTAAGTACGCTATATCTTTTTCAACTCCACTCAATCCGATCTTTGCCTTTATAAAATAAACATGGATAAAATTTGTAAAAGCGTGAACATGACGTGGTGTTAACGCTTTCAGTAGAAAACCCCAATTAATTACGCGAAACAAATAAAACGAAAGGAAAAACGCTACGAAATTCAATATTGCAAAATGAGTTAATTAAAGCGACACTGGAGGCAAAAGTTGGAGGAAACTCAAAGGAAGAAAAATGAGGGCTGAATGTGATAGGTACATTCTCGCATACAACACGTCTGCTCAAAATATAAGCATTTCTGTAGTGAGATGCAGGTAAATTGATATTGATAACTTATGTGTGCGATAAGTATTAAGAACTTTATGCTCCTGAGTCCTCTCTGGGAAGAACTGGTTTCAGCCTATGTCAATTTCAATATTATGAAAGTTGGCAGTTTATAATGTCATAAAAAAGTGTCGTTAATTATTGTGCATCTTGCCATGTATGAATATAAAATGGAAATCATTGCATTAAGAAATTTTAAAAAAACAAAATCTCTGCATTTGCCAGGTTTTACGCTTTCACTACTGAACCGATTTTGATCAAATTTTGTATTAATATACCTACTTAATTCTTCCAAATCAAGCACAGCTACATTTTTTTTTTGATTGCCGTACGGTAAACGGGAAAAAAGCGTAATTCGTTATTTTGAAATTTATTTTCTTTTCTTCATCAAAGAGTCTAAAATGATTTATACTAGTTTAGTGATAACTTCCGTATAATTCCATCTGTACACATTTCCCAGCTGAACCTGCTACTTACGGAAATCCCAAACAAACAACCTCTAAAAGCGACCTACTTGTAAATAACCGACTTTAGCATAATAACATTATAGTAAATTCAAGTTAATGGTAAACCAATAGGAATGATTTACACCACAGAATTATTAAAAGTACTAAAGGTAACTTAAATTTTGTGGCCGACATTTTGTTAAAATTTTACTCAAATGAAGCACCGGTGGATTCATTTGAGAGATTAAACAAAATAGTCGGGTATAATTGGCGCAGGTGTTTTCATTGTCGCAAAAATATGAATGTAAATAGAAACGTAATAGATATTGCATAATTGATTTTTTCATACACAATTCCCAAAAAAATGTCTTCAAGAAATGCACAACACCATAATTTTTCGCATAGCCTTATTTTTATGTTGTTCTTATATGCGATAAAGGTAATTTAGTTTTTTATTTTATGATTTCATATAGGTAACTATCAAGTAAAATATTAAATCTATGAAAGTTGTAAATATTTAATTCTATATTAAAAATTTACTTAATTTAAAAAAATAATTAAAGAATTCAATGCAAGTACTAGTTACAATGAGTATTTATATACAGTACAACGCTGTTAGTTTTGATAAGTGTATTAACCTTTCACTTCGACCCTTCCTGATCCCTTTCCAATAGTTCCCTACCATTTCCCGCCTTAACCCAATCTACACATCAGAGCAAGATAAATTGGTATTTCACTTGAAAAAAAGATGTTATGGCAACATACATTTCACATAACCTGAAGGAATGTTGAATGTTTTTTCTTTAAATTTAGTAATCATTACTCGTGCTGTAATCACCGTGTTTTCAGCGCTATAAAAAACATAAGAAAAATTAATTCAACCAAGAAAATCCAAAAATGAAAACTATTATCCTCACTCAGTAAGACGTAGATCGTTCAAAAATAGCCAAAGCAATCAATAAAGGTGCTTGACTAAATTTCAACGGACATTTCCAAAAAATACTTGGCTGCCATCCATCAAGGCTTGTACGAGCGGCGATAACAAGTAAATAAACTCTTTACTCTGCCAAATTGATAGCCGGACAAAGTTTGTCTTTCGGTATGGCGCACCGATCCGTTCCGATAAATTCAATTTATCCAACCAACTCACATTTGCAGTTTGCTCTAGAATTTTCTAGCTTTCAAACAATTGCGAGGGAACGATTTCTTACCGTTTATCATGCTATTATTACGTTTGATTCTCTTTCTCACAAAACTACGCGGAATGGATTTTGTATATAACTTTTCACTTAGCTATTTACGGCAGCAGAAGCCGAAACTAGATTAGAATAATTTGAAGTGTCGAGTCATGCTTTTAAGTTTATTGTTTTATACTAACCATTTTCAGAAATAACTTATATTTAAACGCTACTAAATTTACCGCCTTTGACTAACATTACATGGGAGTAAAAGAAGAATATTTTTTCCCACGCAATAAATTAAAACAGATGATCCGTGGGTGCAGTGGTGGGCTTCGAATATGTATATAAAACCTATATAAATTAAATTCTTAAATAATTTTTCAGTAAAAGATTATATTAAGAAATGTTTATTACCCAATACTGCTCCGCCTCATTCGCCGCATTCATAACTTGATCTGCTAAGTGGCAATATTTTCTGGGACTCTGGGCAGATCATAACATTCCACTAAGAGTAATAAGTGTAATTTATCTTGACTAGTGTGCTCTACCATCATACACAGGGTTGTAGGGTAATGTACATGTACTTAAATTAATGTATTCAATCCTCATATATACTTTTTGTCGTCGCCAAAAAGCCTGTTAAGTAAAAGGATAATGAAGTTGGACTAAATCAATTATTTAAGAACATAAGGCTAAAGGATAGCCATTAGTCGTACCCAGCGGTTTCTAGCTAATTTATTTCTAGCTTTTATACGAAACTAGCTTTTAGCCTGCAGTCCTGCTCACGTTATGCTGAAATTCCTACAATTTTGAGACTTAATATCATCTTAAAACTTGATTTCAATAAAAATATTCATAATAACTACCGACTAAGTATATTAGTCCGCTTCGCATGTAACGCAGAAAATCAAGGTTCATTTCGTAATATTGAGATCGCAAACTCAATAAAACGAGACAGCCTACATCAGGCGCCATTGAGACATTTAACTGTTAAATTAAATCACTGTTTATTTCAAATTGAACTTTCATTGATCTTCCGTTATTGGACAGAATTCGTTTCGTTTAAAAATTGATATCTGATAAAATCTTTATGCCGGAGATAAAAGAAATTGGATTCAGTTTGTTTGGTTTTAATAGTAATGACTTTTGTTATTAACAGAAGTAGTATTTTTTTAATGAACAAAATTTTTAAAGCTCTATTTTCGTTCTTAAAATCTCTCCTAATTCTTGATTGCCGATAACAAAAAATATAAAATCTATACCTATATAAGATATAAAACTTAACCCTATGACAAATTTTGGCATTATAGGCATAATAAGAATTGCTTTGACATTCCTTAATAACTGGGCATTTGGATCTATGAATGGTAGTTAAGGTACTCAAAGGTAAGTTGGGTACTCAAAGGCAAACTTTGAGCTCAAATATAATCAGTAAGAGATAGATCTCACATGTACCAAGTCTAGCCTTGAATCTCCAAATCCACTTAATTCACTTAAATAATTTTACAGAAAACACAGAACCTTCCAAACTAGAATCCAAACCTAGGAAACCTAGCGAAGCAAACTATTCACCACGTCACTCAAAAGGGCCTTATTACCATGAAAATTGATTATATTTTTACCGCTGCAGTTGTTGATCTCAATCAAAAGTCATTACAGTAAATGCTTACCAAACTCAGTAACTCCATAGTTGTATATTAATTAAACCCAGTGAAAATTTAATCCGGAATCAACACCCGCAGTTTCGACTATTGAGAAGTTGGAAATCCGTGTAATACACTTCAACTAACTTCTAACTTAATGCTCTAAATTTAAACTCGGTGCACATCCCTATTCAAAACGAAATACGTACGTACCATCAAGATAGATGTATGGGGCAAAAATAATATTTTGATCTGTATTCTATACCATCAGTACGAGTGATTAATAGAAAAGAAATGAACACACCATGATTTGATGCGCGATCACTATTAAAATGAATAGTTAACCTTAATAATGCTAGCTAAAACTTTACCAAAAATTTTCCTCAGATGAAATAGTAAGTGATTAATGTTAAAAATAATACATTCCTGATTTATACATTTTTCGGACAAGATCATGTAATATCAGGTCAAAATACAGTATTTTTAATGCTGAGTTCTATTTATTTTCTCTCATTTCCACGTCTTAGATTAAACTTATTCTGATTGTATCCTCAGCTGTCGGCATCAATTCATTCCATGGGTTTAATAGGTTTAACTATTTTGGTTTACGATTGAATAACTTTTATTTGATAAAAATATTAATAGACTGTATTAAAACACGGATAAAATAATTGACTCATCCCATGTCACTTATAAACATTGGGATTTGAGACATACGCAACTGATTTTTAAATGATTAAGAAAGAAAACAACGTTGTTTGTTTGTATTACGACACATCACATCATTAATTTTTAGTAAACATAATAGCTAATTCAACTTATAATCTGAAGCTCTTCATGTTAAGAACTTAAATTTTAACCACCATTACAATTTACCAAAATAATAGCGAAAACCCATATCACACACGGCTCACCTTTCTACAATTTTTCTCTTATTAACTGAATCACAAATATTTGGTTTTTAATATGATTTATATAATATTTACTTAGTTGATATTCATTTACAAATAAGGGAAAACCTAGATAATGTTTAACGTTAGTTTCTTTGCACAAAAACCTCAACTACTCACATGCTATTCCTAGATATTTCTATACTCTCTATTGGCAAGGTTAAATTCCAATGTTGGTCCGTCAAGTGCATCACACAGGTACATAGCAAGTATTTACAGTGCTTTGCCGGTTGACATCACTGATAAGATTATGAATGGTGCTTTCTCGCTCGGCCGCTTCCTACTCTAGTCCATAAGATTTAATTAGTTCCGCATCTCTAGTCAGGGAATCCCCGCTATTGTATTAACCGACGTTTCTGAACTATGCTTTTAATAGATAATTCAATATAGACCTTTTTATGCAGTGGAGTGACAATATTGCAAGAGCACTTAGCCTGCTAGGAATTGTTGTCCGTACTAATTATGTTCCCGTGCTGAGTCCACTTTTATAGGCAACATTTTAATATACATATGTCACGCTTTACACCTTACCTGGAAGAAAGAACTTATAAGACTTGAATGCCACTTTCAGTTAGATTGCTTCATGATGGAATATGGATAAATAGAAATAATAAGTTGCTAACCCGTCGCCTCAAGAATAATCCCAAATTTATATTTAATAGAGCCTCTCAATTTAATTAAAATTTCTCTCTAAAAATCTCATTAGGAAAACTTAGATACTTGAACACACAATGTTTTTTTGCGCTTCAAGACAAGCATGGTCTTGTAATACGCAATAAATTTTTACAGCCGCCTAAGTAGCTGACCCTAACATACCAATTATACCAATTACCATAACACTTATGCTCCTTTAATACACATTTCGTTTAATGAATTTTATGTAATTGTAGGTAGGTACGTTAAACAAATAGGAAATCCATAAATGTAAAAAAAATATCTCAAAGTTAACTACTTTATATTATGAAATTCATTAGCAATGTTCGCTTGCAAAGTTTTATAAATCTGTAAGTAGTTCCTCCTGTATAGGCAATACATACATACATATTATTACGGCTACATCCTTTGCGGGGTAGACTGAGCCAGCAGCCTTGAAAAGACTGAAAGGCCTCGTACAGCCATATGAATTAGTTATGTATGAATGAAAAAAAAATGTAATTGAGATTCAAATAGTGACAGGTTGCCCACAAGAAGCCAAGATATTTAGCCTTTTCCTTAGTGGAGTGAATATATGGAGTGGTCTTATTCTATATTACTGTACCGTATGGTTTCCGGTATAGTATAGTAGTATAGTAATATAGGTAACTTTAATAATTTTGTATTGTTACCAAAATCTTAAATTAAATAAACAAGCTCCCATGGGAAGTATGTAAAAATACATACTCTTCAGTTCCCGGCCGGTTCTGTTACGCTTCAATTAAGGTTAACCCTTACAAATGAAATTCCTTGCTCCGGGACCACCCCATGTTCTCCTGGCTTCAGAATATTTTACCAACTACATAATCCTTACTTTACTTATAAATTGCGGATCAAAGAATTAACGATCAAGGTATTCGAAAAAATCGTAATGCGCAGGTAAAATCCGAAAGTAGCCAAGTAACAATGACTGTTTTTGAATTCTGGATACTCATACGGTGAGAGAATACAGCGGACTCCACAACTAGTGTTCTAATTTGTACAGCCGCCTGGAATGTTGCAATGCCATTGCGGCCATCACCAGTAGCATATTATCTTTTTAGCTACGTACATTAGTGTGAATGGTAACTCTTACAGTGAGAGAAAGCTTTGTAGGTTGCTTACAAATCTCTCCAAATTTCAGAACTTAGTTATGTATGTCTGTTCTCAGTTTGTTTTTGAACAAACTCTATCAAACTGTCATCAAGCTTGCATATCTTCATATTTTTCTATAATTTTTACCTATGAATTAAACTTTGCAAAATATACTAAACGCGAAGTTAGATTGAGAAAAACTCCATTAAATGAATTAAATATCTTCACGATTTTATTAATATAGTCCGTAGGTATTTATCAAAATCTTAACTGATGTAAAAGTTCACAACAGAAACATTTGTTGTTGATGCCGACTTAGAGAACTCCAGTTTTAGAAATTGTGGTTTTAAGGTGAAATTGAATAAATTAAACTTCCAATTAATTTCGTTTAAAATGTAATATTAGTCTGGGAAGTTTGAAACTTTCTCTTGCTATAAAAATAAAAGGTATCTTGTCCTGAATTCTGCTTACTTAATGCTATCCACGTGTAATCTAAAATAGCTCAATTTATTTGTTTGTTATCTTTATCCTTATATTAAGAAATTGACTGTTTCGTAAACCCAATGACACCGGAAGGACAAGTCCTCTGTCACTGCTGAGTTTGAGTAAACTTTTCAAAAGTCATGATAAAAGCTTAACTTGACGATCTTTAATTTTGCTTTACTCCAAGTAAAGTTGTATAAATAACTCGCTTGGTTTACCATCTAATTTTTTCGGCAGTAAAAAAGGGAAAGATACTGCAATCTCTCCCTTTTTTATTGTCGTTGTGTTTTTATCACAAAAAGCGAATCACCTTCGTTATACTTTCAAACAATTTCCACCAATTTTTCAACTTCAATTGTAACAAATACCAGCCATTGTATTTTCAACGTCGAAATAAATAGACGAGCTGCCTACTTTGCGGATACAAGTCGGGACGTAATTTATCTTTGTTGAAACTGATACCTTAGCAAACCCAGCTTAACTTGGATTTAAGTAAGCAATGACCTTTTATTTGTTTTTCTATAAATACTCGTACCACCAAAAGGCAGTGTAATCAAAATATATTAAATTGATGAAAATACTTGCATTATTATTATAGAGTGACTTTGACTTCACTGGGTCAGCTTCAACTGTTTTCAGTATCAGGAAGTAACGGCTTTAAAAAACAGAAAAAGAAAGTATAAAAAGAACAATTCAGGAAGAAAAAGAACTATACAGGGTAAGTAGCATGTGGAAATCGATAGTTCTGCTTACCCCGGTGGGAAACAGGCGTGATGTTTTGTATGTTTATGTATTTTTCAGACGTTTCAGACCCACTAAAAAGATTAGAATGTTTCACTACTCTGAACTTGAATTATTTAATACTCTGACAAAAAAAAGATCATAATGTTTCTTTAAATCCAATGTTTTTCAATAAAACTTCTGCATACTTTCAGAATTTTTTAACCATAACCTTATCTTGTTTTGTTTTTAAGATAACAGTACCTTAGTTCTGAAAAAATATTGGTTATTTTTGAGTTGTTATGTCTGATTTCCTCGCAATATTCCATTCCCGATCGCTCTAATTTAATTTATCTTGTTAATTTGCTAAGATATTGAATGTTTTCAAATACAATATAAAGTCTCTTATATAATAACAAATCAAGTCACACTGAAGATCTACAAATTAGCAGTTCTGTGACCATGATTAATTAATGTGTATCGTAATTAAGACAAAGGGACGAATGCCTTTGATCTCACGCCGACACTCATGTAATCTCAGGGGAAGTGTTGTTCATTATATCATTTATGTATATGCATAATTATGTGGGTGTTGACACAGAGACATGTTTTGAATCTTTATGACCACATAATTTAATCTATGTAATTAATATAAAAATTTCGTATCACAACAAAATATTTATAACTCCAAAAATAATAAACTGATTTGTTTTACCTTAATTATCTATCAGCTAGCCATAGTGTGAAATATGGAGGTAAAGTTGTTTAGCTTTGTGAAACAACAAGCTCCAATATTGAGAATGAAATCATAAATATGTAAAGAGACGTGAACGATAGGTGTCAATTTCAATATATCAATACCTGGAGGATAATAAAACTGAACTTTACTTTATACGTAATAGTTATATTTAAATAAACTATGTTCATGTTAATGTGTTTTTACCCATCCGCAAAAATTATGGATAAATTCATATATGTGTTATATAAAGCTAGCCTTTATTATTATAATTAGCCTTTATTATTAACATCACTCGCACTGACTTATATAGCGTCCTTTATAAAAATTTCTACATATTGTTGATATTTCCAACAAATGTCATCTGTAAATATTCCCCTTCAATTTACACCTGACTTGATGCCTAATGGTTCCTTTCAGGCTTAAAGTGTGGGATGTAACGGGATTACTTCACGAACCGAAAACTGTATTCATATTATATTAAGGTCTATACACTCTCGACTCAACCACAGTTTCGTGAGTAATTAAGTATTTATGCTCGGAGGGCGGTGATTGAACAATGGGTAAGGATTAAGTTTGTGCCCTTCACCAACATACGAGAACGTTGTAAATTACTTAATCAAACCAACGTTTAGACAAATATATTGTATTTGAAGCAACATTCCTTAAGTAATTTTTCTTCTAAATACCTGTAAACTTATAAACAGAAATTTGGTAAGTAATTATAAAGTTAAGAAAAAAAAATTCAGACCACAAAAGTACAAGATACCATCTTGCTTCTTCCGTGCGTAACATAAGAGGCGATCTGCTAAATTAAATTGCAACAGGTGCCTGAATCGCATGGAGATTAGTTTCAAGTAAAAACAATACCGTTAAAATATTCCAAAGGTAAGCAATCCCATCTTCGAAGCCAGCGGCTAAAAATACATTTGGAATGCGATATAAGAAGGAAAAGCTGGCAGCCTATTCGCGTAACATATTTTTCCAAAAAAATACTAAAGTCATCCTTTTTGTCATAAACATATTTACATATGATAAAAAATTTCTAGTCACGATTTACACATCCAACCAGTAAACTAAATTAAAATATGTCAGTGTTAAGGTATAAATCGTAATACCCTAAATACTATGAATATTCATCAATCAATTCATAGTTAAAGCCTATTCACGTACCGTAATTTTTTTCATCGGAAACGAATCTGGACTGAACCGTTCGTCCGGAAATGGACACAAACGAGCGGAAACTCGGCACAGCCGACAATTTACGGTGCAAATCTAGCTATTGCATCGATTTGTAGCGCCGCGTTGGAGAGGTTTAATTACCGCAAATTTTAAGTTTAGAATGTTTCTTTTTTAATAATATTGAGTTTTCTTACGAAGATTGGTGATTATGCCATTTACTCGTACACACTTGATATGGCTCGAAACAGAAGAGATGCTGACGTGAAGCCATTGGCGGAGATTGGTAAGGCTCATCTGCGGTCTGTCATATATTTATAGCGCCGCGTGCTACCATGAGGTTAATTACTGCCAAGTTAGAGTTTACAATGTATTTTTTCTCAATATTTTTCAATGTTTTTATGAAGACTTGCAATTATTAAAGTCACTTTACACTATTGAAATCATCAAAAGAAAATACATACCTAGTATGTATTTTCTTTTGATGATTTCAATTTTGATTGATGATGATTCTGCTGCTGCAGCTGTAGCTGTTGCTCTACTCAACGCTGAAACACTACAACAAACGCTACAACGTTATAAAAATACATACATTTGGTCACGTCTATATCCCTTGCGGGGTAGACAGAACTAACAGACTTGAAAAGACTGAATGGCCACGTTCAGCTATTTGGCTTAATGATAGAATTCAGATTAAAATAGTAACAGGTTTCTAGCCCATCGCCTAAAAAAGAACCCCAAGTTTGTAAGCCTATCCCTTAGACGCCTTTTACGACATCCATGGGAAAGAAATGAAGTGGAGCTATTCTATTTTGTATTGGTGCTGGGAACCACACGGAGAGCTAGGCAAAGACTGAACCTTTCCACTTGCCTACTTCTTCCGCGTCTTGCCATTCATTACTTTCTTTATGCAAGCTTAGTTAAGGGTACATTTTGATCACTGCGATCATAAATAAGTTGCCTACCATCACCAATGCAGTTCAAATTCATAGAAAACGCTTTTTAAATATCATACAAAATAAATTCAATATTATTTTTCAATAACAGTTTTAAGTATTCAACTATAAGTGCTCAAATAGCATTGGATTCTTCTTTAGAAAATAATTGAAAAGAATCCAAATATAAAGCGTTAAATTAAATTTCCGAGTCATTCAAGAACTTTTTTCTGGTAACAGAGGTTTTTATTTGAATAGCTATTCACTGACTTCTCCAATGTTCGCCTTACAGTGATTTTTACGTACTAAATTTAGGTAGCTGTATGAAGAGCAATTGAAAAGTAAAAAAGTACCCCATTTGCTGTAATAATGAAATTGTTGTGATTTTACGTTTACGTTATACGTTTATGATGCTCGGCATAATTTCATCACCTTTATCGTAATCACATAAAAAAAAATACCTAGCATCCACCCGCAGCTTCACTCGCATATTTATTGAAGCCTAGAAAAGTTACCCCTGTTCGTTCATTAGATTTTATGTGACATAGTAATAAACATACCCAGTAACATTCTCATTAAAATAGCACTAGTTTTCGCTCGTGAGTTCGTTCATGTAAAAATAAAGATGATATGAAGAATTATTGAAGGTGACAGATAAAGCTTTCAATCGTAAAGAAAGACTCATCCAATAAGGTTGTAAACATTCCAAAGGCAGCAAAACCTGCAATAATTGTGACACTGTTAAGATATCAAACTCAGAAAATATATGAGTCTAATTAATGAAAAGGCATTTTCTGTAACTCGAACATCGATGACAAAAATATAATTAATCATAATAACACTGCGCTGACTAAGCCTTAGTCAAAGTTATTTATTACTTGTTTTTATACAATGATTGATAGTGATAGTCTAAAGATGAACGTGTATTTTCCTCGATATTGTTCTAAGGTAGGTTTCTATTTATATGGCTCCGTATTTATAGTTTTATAAATATCTGTTTGCTTTTTCTGAAAGGTTTACAAGTTCTTCAACTCAATCTTCAACGATCAATAAAGTTTCGAATAAATAAATAAAGTACAGTGACTACTTCTTTTTTAAGCCTATTTTGTGTCCCTCTGGGAAAAGGTCTCTCCTTCATGCCTCCACAAGCCTCTTTCTTAAGCATAGTTTTGCCATTCACTGAGAAAGGTGTCTTCTCAATCGTCTTCCTCTTGGTCTACGCCCTACTAGGACTTTTTAGTTGCTAGTAGGGTCCATACTTAATAAAAACAAATTATAACTAATGTCCATGGCTTTGGACTTCACGACATCTTATGCCTTAGGACTGGCTGTTTAGGACGTTATGCCACCATAAACAATATTCCTCCGCGCTCTTGCCATAATCCAGTTCCTATCTTTTAAGAATCAAACGGCCGGGTCTAAGATGATGCCAAGATACCGGATAGTATGGCTATGGTGCCGTAGAGATTGAGAGAGAGTTAGTGTGAGATGCTACTTGCGTTCACAGACTTCGCGCCGTCTCATCTTCAGATTACCAAATTTAAGACCATTGCTGCTCCAAAAATGAGACAGGAAACCTCAGAACGCTTAAATATGAAGGTATGTGTAATACCTATACATTTGAGCTTATATTAGGTAGAACCTCTGGAACATTTCATTAGTATATTTTAAGAATTTTCATTTGAATTTAGTTGGTACATTAAAATATATCAAACAAAAACCTTAACGTATAACATCTAACTTTTGAACCAAAATGACTCTCTCTCAGCATTTGTCGTGGTATATACCACAACGCTGTCGGAGAGATTTAGAAAGAGTTTGTATTTTGTAGTACAAGTATCAATAACTTTAGTCATACAAATTCACATAAAACTATTTATCTGTTTTATCATATCTGATAACACAATTATATACTAGTCATATCTGTATAATGTTACATTTTAAAATGAGTAAAATTTATTTTTATCTCATATGCTTGCTTTTTCTATTAGTTCTCACTTCTCAGTACTTGAGGCTAATTAATTATCTCTGTTTGGTCGTAAAAAGAGCAAACACATTTTAATAGTATCTACTCTTCACTTTATGGTAGCTACAATATATCATTATGTTTTAATAATGACCGCGATGTGTATTTAACTATGACATTTTTTTTAAATTTTAGCATTTACATTTTGTTCAGTTTAGTTACTTAGGTGGATGATTTAATTTTTATACACCCACTCACAGACGAAAAACGTTTTTATCTCTTACGGGGTAGACAGAGCAAGTCTTTTAGTCATGTCACGCGGGAAAAAAAGCAGATACCACTAAATTTTGGAAATTCAGACTTTAATCCAAAAGCTTGCACTACACAAACAGACATACACAACGTCTCAAAGGTCACGTTTAGCTGAATAACTTATTGATTAGAACAGATAAGATTAAAAATAAAGCTTATGACAGTAGATTATTTTAATTTCATGGAACAAGAAGAGGTAAATATAATAAATCCTAAAATGGCGAAGCGGTGTAAATGTAAATCAGCATAGCGCTTTTTTCTTTAGTATAGACCAAACATTTGATATACCTGCTGGTTGTACGAACATACATAGATATAATTTAAATACCGGAACAACAGCTCTCTCAGTCTCTGCCTACCCCTCCGGGAATGAAGCGTGATTTCTGTAAGTATGTATAAATGTAAATAGAACATTAGGACACAGCCTGCTGAGTCACGTAAAATATTACAATACCCAAGAAAACTGCGGCATACCGAAGTCCAACAAAGAATTGTGTAGCACTGCTGAATATAAATCGAAGTGAAATAAACACAATAAAAATATAAATACATATATATTTTTTTAATAATAATTTTATTGTAATTCATTTACGAATCTTATAAGTGGTCAAAAATTAAAATATTTTTTACTAAATCTTTATTTCAAAGTAATTTTTAAAAGCATAAAAGTAATTTATAAAAGCGCAAGCAAAAAATGAAATAAAAATTTAATTTTTTACGACGTTCAAGTAAAAATACATTTTAGTCATAAATTCATTTTTAATTTAATATTCAAGCTTTATTTAGATGGCAGTAAGTTTATTTGTAATCTTAACATAGGTCTAACTTCACAGTCCGGCTCTATTATTTTCTTTTGATTTAAATACCTATAATAAATTAATTTCATAATTAAGCCATACAGTTCAACGTTGCTTTACAGTCTTTTCAAAACTGTTGGCTCTACCTACCCCGCAATGGACATAGACGTGATAAAGTGTATGTAATATAATCATATAAGTAATTGTAACATTAAGTCCACCTGTTGTACATTTTACGTGCATAAAGTTAAAAAAATGAATAATCTATGATTTTCTAGGAAGATCTTTGCAAACATAAATAACTACAGTCACAATTCAATTAGAACTGAAAAATTACCAAACGATAATATCGGAAATAAATGACCTGCATAAATTACTAATTAAAACGATTTGACATTGATGTTATCGTATTACCTTTAGTTAATGTTCCCAAAATCTTCCAATTGCTCTGAACGACCTTAACCTGACAGATAGGTTTTCGTGTGTACATAAAGCCTTTGTTTCACAACTTGTAGATAATGTACATCGAACAGCCTCCAATAGTTATCTTTAACAAATAACAAAAGTTACCACAGCGAAAATGTATTTTTCAGAACAAGATAGTGACATTTGAAAGTCATAAATACTGAGAGTTCATTAGGGTCAAACGCTACCACTTCAAACTGCAATGTTGACGCATCGTTATCAAAAGTAAAACATCATTTTTATCTTTCCTCAGGTTTCACGGACAGCGTTATAAATGGGCCGGTGATAATTACAAAACGCAGAGTTCTATGCTCGACACGCAAATACTCCTATAGTCTGCCGATGTTTACTCTCAGAGCGTTATCACTCGATAAGTTAGATCACAAGCCGCCTGCAAACATTCTTATCATGCTAACATTCTTACTGAAGTCATTGAGGCACTACGCAGACTCCACCACGGGGAAGCGAGACGCGCAAAACACTTGAGATTCTAGATTTTAAGCGTCCAGTGATGGCAGAACTGATATTTATGAGATAAGTGAGAGTGTGAAAGTGAAAAGTGAACAAACCAAAGAACATACCAAAGCTACGAGCTAGTTTCCTGTGGCGGTGTTATAGATAGTCGGCAAACTGGAGGATTTACAGACTTTCGATGGTACAGAAGGGTCTGCGGTCAACGATACTGTTCAAAGGGTCAATTGCGAGTTTAAGAACCATGACTTGCCCACGAATTACTGCGAAGCGTACTATGATGGCCTGCTCTGCTGGGACCCCACGCCGGAGAATACGTTTGCGGTGCAGAAGTGTTTCAGTTTCTTCCAAGGAGTCCATTATGATGATACACGTGAGTACTATTATTTTTATGATCGTTCGCCTGCATCATAAGTTTAATTACATAGTTTATTTAGTAGGTTATTAATATATGCATTTTATTTTTTTCCTTAAATCAAACGATAGTCTTTCACACTCGAAATACCATACCTAATTATCATTTGTACGTCAAGGTTTGCGTCATACTTTCGTTTGTTTTTCTTCTGTGCCATTTATTACTTCTTATCTCTGGGGGAGTGGTAAGGCATCTGAATCTGGCTGGAGGGTATGAATGTCCGTTCCATACGTCAGTACTTTCACTCACTCTTTGATCATATCATTTTTTTATGGTATATATCATTTTGACAACCAGAGTAACTAATTATTTAGATTTCACGACAATAACAATTTTTTTGTAACAGTAGTTTTTATGTATCGATAATTTACCATAACTTTTGCTGTCGCTTCCAGTAGTTTGGTATCTTATACGCTCTAATAATCTTGTTTAACCTTGTTTGTGAACTATCACTTTATTGCAACAAGTAGAAAATAAATATTCCGGTAGCGAATCATAATATGTTGTCGCCTCTTCATACCCCTATCGTTCTGCGACACGTGTCTTTATTATTATGTCAAGCGAAACTAGTTTCAATAAACTTTGCCATCGCAAAGCAGATACAACAGGTATGATTTCTAAAGAAGAACCATGTAATGATGTTGATATTGACCGTATAATCATCAACTTTGGAATCCTAAATGGAATGTCATTTCATGTCGAACATCAACAAATCATCGATTTTATGTCTTAAAACTAACTGAAATAAGAGGCTTCCTTCTAATTAAAGGTCATAAATTCAAACAAAAAGCATACAAATTTTCTGAGAAATCCACTGAGACGTTTTGCACTGGCTGCACCGTTCATAGATTTTTTTTAATGGCATAACTTCAAAGGAGGAAATATATACATACATACATAAAATCACGCCTCTTTCCCGGAGGGGTAGGCAGAGACTACCTCTTTCCACTTGCCACGATCTCTGCATATTTCCTTCGCTTCATCCACATTCATAACTCTCTTCATGCAATCTCGGCGGTTTCGGGTACTTTTGACCTGACCCTTTACCAGGACGTTAAAAAGGAAATAGTATAAACATATTCAATATGAGAATGCGATACTTAAATATTTCTAAAAACCAGGTATTAAATGCGCTGGCCAACTACCCAGTTACTCTGTTCCATTACGTCCATGAAGGCATGGATAAATATTGAATGTGTTCATTTCCCGAAAAGAATTTGCATAAAAAAATTTCACCTGAAACAATAACTGCGTTTCCATCAGCGCTGACAAAACAAAATATTTTAGCGTTTCCGTACGTTTTGTTTTTTATGATGTAAGAAGTGAATTTGGAATTTTTAACCCTTTGTACGCCATGGACACACATATATCTATTAGAAACTTAGCCGAAACGTTAACGACACCTTAAAGTGTCAAAATCAGTAACACTTTCAAAACACAAAAATCGTTAGAGAATCGGTTCCCCAAACCTATCTTTGACGTAGCTCAAATAGATAAAAACTTTGGTCGCGGCGTCGTGGGCAAGAATGAACGAACGAAAGAATGAAAGAACTTTACTTCCGGCGGTCATATAATTAAACATTTAAAATTTTCTTCTGTACATATTATAAATTACCAGCTTTTGCCCGTGACTTCGTCCGCGTGGTGGTTGTTTCATATCAACATTCATCCCCTCTTTTAATCCTTCCCCTTTTTTGCAATAAAAAGTAGCCTATGTTCTTTCTCATTTTCAATTATTTGTTAAGTTTTTTTAAATATGTATATTAGTGACACCTAAAACTTATTTAACTTTTATCCCGGCACTAAACTTTAGTCAAAATGATGTTGAAGTCAAAAAGAGGCGCTTTATTTGATTTTTTTTAAATAAGTACATGTGCTGATTAATATTGATCTTGAGTCTGATCTTAACATAACGATTAATTTACCTAGTCATCGTAACTTTTTAATTTAATTATGTACATTTTTTGACATATCTTTAATTCTGTTTTATTCTAACTGCTGTAATAAAAATTATGACCATGCGTGGAATACCGAAACCCCGCCCAGGATATAAAGAAGGCAATATCACACAAATTGAGCGATAGAAATATGCTCGTTACTAGACGACACTGTGACGCTATAGGTATTCGTATTATGAATTGTATTTATTTGACAGATAATAACAATTGTGTTTTTCTGTTCGTTCATTTTCATTTTCAACGATAAGCTAGTCTGTCCCTTATTTTTTTTTAATTTTAATTAAACTGCGTTCGAAAACTTTTAAAGAGTTTAAAAGGATAAGTAGTGGGGAATGCGGATGGAATTAAAAGTAATGGAAAAATGCTACAGTACAATATTCTTTTTGCCATTTTAAACAATTTAAACACTTGGTCCATACACCAATTTCAAGTACAAAGCTCCTTTTTGAAGAGTGTCGTCTTAAGATTTTTATTCATATTTATTACAAAACAACAAAACAAGGCCCTTAACGTACAGGCGCCGCAGGACCAATTTCCATTACTAATATTTACAACGACTGTAACTGGGCGCTATGGCGGTTCGCTCGACAAATTTTAATGTTTCCATTTCTCTTGTTGTGGTAACTATGTTTATAACGCCAATTTTGTCTAGAATTATGATAAAGTTTTTCACTTAGACATTTCAAAAAGATCATTTTTTATTTTGCTTTTTTTAACAAAACATATGTATATGTTGGAACGTTATTCTCTCTCTTATCTATGTGCATTATTATGTTGCACCTCCACCATAGCGTAGTTGGAGCCTGGGGTTCGCTTTCCTACATTTATCTATGCACTTTGTCCGATCTAATGTTTTAAGACCGATTAGCATGCAAATCTTCGTTGACGATATCTAGGTTTTCGCCTTTAAGCCGACACGAGTATTACCTGAATACCTTCATGTAAACATATTTCCATCATCTCTATACAGAGAACGCGTCCCGGCATTGCCTGGAGGGCGGCGAGTGGTTCAACCACACGGACTACGCGAACTGCACGGAGCTGCCCAACAACGTGTCTCCCACTGACGTCACCAGCCTCATCTACTTGGCCGGCTACCTGCTCAGCCTGGCAGCACTGTCGCTCGCTGTCTTCGTCTTCTTATATTTTAAGTAAGTACCCGAAATACACATAAAATAATACCCAATAACACCTTAACATAAACTTAAATAATGAAATACTTCATACAATCTCTTTATTTACTATTTATATAAATGGTCTGTTTATCTCCTTTTTTAAGTCTATCTTTGTAATGTCAATAAACATATATCAGAATTTCACGAAAACATCATTGATGTGACCAGACAGACATGAAATCAAAACATTTTTCTTATTGTGAATAACATGAGGGATCACATTTTGGAGAAGATTTCCAACGCCCACGTGCCTTTTGCCATCTGATACATTTCATTTGAAATGGATACGATACAACCTGATCAAGTGATTTAATGTTTTCGCGGCCTATGTCGCAAGAAAGAAATCGAACGACTTCTGATTGGCCTTGATTTACAGGAGAGATATTATGAATAAAAATGTATGTTTCTATTCATAAAATTCAGAGAAGTTCTGAGAAGAACATAGGATATGTTTCATACCAAAAAAGTACAGTTCATAGGAATTGTTTTATTCCACATTGTATACATTGGAGACAAAGCCGTGAGCAATAGTTATGTCTAACTCTAATCATATTCCCGCTTGCATTTTTGTCTGATAACTTCAGATTTCAAAATTAACATGGACCATCAAACAAAATAATGCTTTCAACTTGAGCATTATTGGCAAAGATTTGCTGATTCAACTCACAAAGGATTTTCCTAATTTTGTGCAGTAGTCGTCAGTGATTCAGCCTTAACTCTTCTAATACGACACAGGTAGAGAGGTTTGTCTCGGCTGTAAGCCGTATTCGGATGAATAGATCAAACGGATACGGCTAACGGCCGAATGTAAAGAGTTGAGTAAGAAGTGTAATTTCATAGGTGTATTACCACAGTTTTAGACACACCCTTCACATCCTTTATAAGGCCTAATAAATATTTGTTAGGCACACAATGTTTGCGTTCGTAAATATCAGTAATTTAGTTACATAAACAAACGGTAAGTGTTTTGTTTATTTACGGATTTCCTTCGACAATTCCAAACAAGCTGTCGGAGAAATGTTAACATTGCGTTTATCGTATCAGAATACTGATAACTGTGGCGCTTTGCCGCACAGCATTGTTAAACTCACACACCGGGGCGCCTAGTATGACAAGTTTGGTTTGCTCAAATACTTTTCTTATTTCAATGAAATTAGAATTCATGACAAGATAATCATTTCGATGACAATGTTTTGCTCATAATTTTAACACTTCTATGTATTACGTCTATGTATTTAATCGAATGCATTGTCTTATCTGTATTTAGAAAAGAAAATAATGACTGGTATATATTTCAAAATGCAAATAAGTCATTGAATTTCTCCAAATTTTTTCCAAAGGCTTACCCCGAGCTCCAGAGATATGAGGATGCAACCGGGACTTAAACCAGGAGAAAAAAGAATAAAACATTGGGTTTTATACCCATTATTTATGTTTTATTATTTGTACATTCCTTACCCACCTCGTCATATGCCAAAAGGGAATGGAGCAGTCTTATTAGAAGTTTTCTTTCACGTGCAATTAAATAGTTCCTTTTTTTTCAGGGATCTCCGATGTCTAAGGAACACAATACATACAAATCTTATGACAACATATATATTATCAGCATGCAGTTGGATTTTAAATTTAGCTTTACAAGTAAGTATTTATTATGTATTTTAATATATTTATACTATTATTACGAATTTGCAACGAGGAATGTGCAACTAGAACATACATATAATCACGTCTTTATCCCTGACGGGACAGACAAAGCCTAGCAGTCTTGAAAAGACTGAAAGGCCAGGTTCAACTGTATTTTATAATGATGGAATTGAGATTCAAATAGTAAAAGATAGTTAGCCCGTCACCTAAAAACGAATACCTAGTTTATTAACCTTTCCCTTGACTTACTTTTACAATCTAAACGGGAAGAGAAGCAGCTGGTACACAATATATATTTTTACTACCAAATCTGCATGGAATCGGAATATTTTACTGGAAACACGCAAAGATTAGAAAGAAGACCTATTTTATACGAAAACATAGGATACAGTTAACATGCGAAATTCCCAAAAGTGCGCTAATTATGTTCTGCAACGCAAAACATCGTAATTCATTTTTTAACTTAAATCTCCAAGTTGTGTTTTAGTAAGTGCTATTAAAAAGCAATCTGCAGTAATAGTTAAAACTATAAAAATAAATGGGTTTCTGCGGCGAATAAACTTATAAAACCATCTAATTTTCTTTTGCGAACCATTTTTCTAAAGTTGTAAGTAAGGTTTGGAGCCACTATTTGTAAACAAGCAAATCTAAAGTTTATGTGTTCTTGTAACTCGTTCATAATTATGAATTAAGCTTTTTTAAAATCTAATGTTATTTCTCAATTAAGTAACAATAAGTTGATAAGTACAGTTTCACTTATAATTACATGTACGAGTATCGCAAACATTTCAACATATTTTTATGTTTTATTTTAACCTACTGCTGGTGGTACTTGTGCCAAATGTACAAATGTGTAGTTCGATCATAAATTGTACGAACTTGTTTGCTATCGAAATCAACCAAACGAATCAAAACCAAAAAAATATTCTCTAAGTACCTAATGGGTATTTTGAGATGAGTCACTAAGGAATAATGTCAAAAGGCGCACACCGGACTCCTCTCTAGAGAGGTTACTATGTCACCAGAACGCCAAGAGGGAGAATAATGCCAAGGTAGTTGTCGTAGCACAGCTACGGCTCGTAGCAGCTACAAGTCTCAGCAATTACAAGTTGTAGCTTGCAAGCTAAGTTACTATATATGGATGTAATAAATTTAGGGTAGGAGTAATAATAAGGATAAAAAAAAATATAAAATCTTGAAAGACTTTTTTTAGACGATGGGCTAATTATCTGTCAGTAATCTCATCTCTGAATCTTAATTTTATAATTAATCACCAGTAGGCTGCGTTAAGATGGGAGAGAAAATCAATGCCGCGATCAATCCCTTTAGAGATAAAGATGTGATATATGCATGCTTGGTACAAATATAAAAAAATCCGAAAACATTTCATACAAAAATACTTAACTTTATTTCATCTTTGTTTTAGAATTGGTCAGATGAAGCCCAGCAAGATCAGACATCGTGTATGATACTAGTAATATGCATGCACTATTTTTATCTCACGAACTTCTTCTGGATGTTAGTCGAGGGTAAGTCGATCTTAACCTTTGTACTTTCTACTGCAGAACAAGTTACCAAGTCTCTTTTTAAAATATATATATATATATATATAGACATATTCCATTACAGTGAGTTCAAGATTCGTTTTATAAAAAAAAAGTTGTAAATGAAATAAAAAAACTAATAATGCATCTAATTTTATAGTGGATTGAGATGACAAAAAATCTTACAATTAAAGTTTTGACTGCTTATATATTACAAACCTACAAAATATATAAGCAGGCAAAACTGTAATTAAAAGAAATAATACATCTGCCCCTCAACTCTAACACAGTAGTAACAGTTTTTTCTTTTCACATTCTTTGTCTGTAAAACATATTTATATACTTTTTTTTATAAATCTTACTGAATTTCTTTGAAAAATAGCATTATAATTACATCTTGTCGTCTCAGGTCGAAGTCAATAGAGTACAAAAAAAATGAATGAAAAACATCAGAATATAACAAATGTCAAATGCAGATATTTTGTTTGTGACATCTTTAACAAATAAACGGAACCATTTCTAACTCTGTCTATCACTGGCCCAGAATATTTCGCATCTGCTAATATTGGACATAACACTGTAGGTATAGTACTTATAGTGATAAACATGGTTACGTAGTTAATGATGAAATATGTATTTGATTCAATTAAATTATAAAAATTTGTATTTGTATACTCTTCTATAAAATTCTTCCTTTACGAGTAAATACTATATTGTTAACGCATTTTATAATAAGAAAACTTACTTTGTGACTAAATCTGTGAGATATGTCCCCATATATACTTCAAAAATTAAAAATATGGGGTCTATGGACACTAAATAAGTTTATTGTTTTCATTAAAGCAGTCGCATCATAAAATATTATTTCTCGCAGTACATGACTCGTCATAAGAATTTTATATGAGTTTCCAGCCAGATAGTAAAAATAAAACTTACTTTAACGCCACTACAGCTAGCAAGTAGCACTATAATGACTATAAAACTTTATTTGCTTTAGACAATCTCTTTTGGTAGCTGGTGGACGGAGATTAACTGCCAGATTTAGGATAAGACTTAACCAATCAGAGATGAACTTAATTAAAATGTGTCGTCATTTCTGCCATATTTATCACAAACTTCATATTAAACCGTTCAGTGATTTCGGATTTGTATTGATTTGATGTCATTCAACTTATTCTTTTTGTTCTTCAATTTCCGAGATATAAATTGTAGTTCTAACGCATCTTATACATATAAGGTTTAGATCGCATTTTATACATATAAGGTTTTTTTTAAAATATGAGTTATGTGTAGAAAACTTCCGTTCAGTTAAAGTAAGTATTAGGAATTCAATAGAGAATTGTTTGTTTCAGGTCTTTATCTTTACATGTTAGTTGTAGAAACTTTCACGGCTGAAAACATTAAGTTAAAAGTTTATACCACGATCGGATGGGGTAAGTACAAACTTGCTTAGTCAGAACCTCCACAGGGATAGGGAGGGCCCGGGGTTAGCGTATAACCACAATCCAGAATTTGAAAAGTCAAATATACAGTAATCTAAATAATTAATAACAGATTGCTATAGTAGTAGTTTGCGAAACGTGGCCTTTTAGTCTTGTCAAGACTGTTGGCTATTTCTACCGCGCAAGGATATTGACGTGACTATATGTTTGTTTTAAAGCTACAGAAGGGGTTACTATGGTGGGATCAATCTACATCGGACCTCCGTAACTCTGAAAATATTTAAACTAATTATATGTCCAAGTTAATATTATGGACACCTATAATTGTTCTTTGTGCATTTAGGTGCACTTATATAGGAATAAATCAAATTAATGTTCCCCAAAATCAGTATTTAAAACTACTTACACTAGTGAGGTAGTATAACGTTGCGTCATTTGCCTGCCAATCACTATAAATTCAACTCTCAAACTTCCCCAGTGTGCGGGAGGAGGTGAGGCGTCTGAATCTGACGCGAAGATGTGGGTGCGAATGTCTGTTATAGTGGTATAAATTCAATGCTTCAATACAAATACAATAGATATCTGCCTAAATAGGCCAATAAGAAAATCAGGAAATAAATTTAAGGAAAGCTTAGTACTTAACCCTTTGACCGCCCGATACCATATTTCTTACCTTTACACGGAACTTCGATATATCGATGTCATATCGATTTTTTTTTTACCCTGAGGTGTCACTGGCGCGCCTAAAAATATCCATGGCAGTCAAAGAGATCATAATATTTGACACAATCTCCGTGAATCCTCAAATTATTAAACCTGTACTGTTTCCAGGAGCCCCAGCAGTGTTCATCACGATATGGACCATATCGAGATGTTTCGTGACCATCGTGCCGTCTACAGGACCTGATGGAGTAAGTTTTTATTTATTTTCATATTATCGGTTCTTATTATTTTCCGGTGAAATATACCTATAATGTTTTACTTGTGTTCATTTGTTGGGTCTACCAACCATTATTTAAGCACATTTATTATGTAAACTACATTCGAGTATTTAGAAAACTATAGATAAACAATATTGTACTTATAACTTATTATTTAATATTGTCTTTTTACTCGATAATTAATGTGTACTCAAGAAAATATAAATAACAAAAAGTTGATATTATTGTAGTGGATTAAGTTAACCTTAAAAAAAACTTATTAAATTGCTTCGTAATTTGACCCTTTATTTAGTGATAAGTAGAGAAAGTTAAAAATTCTTTCCAACTCTTGGCACATGGGTTTTCCTACGCAAGTTCGCAGCCGCCCTAGTTTCAACAAACTTGACAAAATTCCCTTAACTTTGCCTACACGCCTCATACGTGCTTAATTACTTGATCATCTTTAGTACCTACTTTTCTTTATTTTTAGTTTTCTTCGGAGGCCAAAATGTAAAAGAAAAAACTTAAATTTGTTTATCATCGTATAGTTCTTGAAGGCTCGTAGGGTACAGTCATTAAATAAATACACAGGGCTACAGTATAGGTATTTTTTAAAATGAAAAATAATTAAAATATCTTTATTTTTCTTAACAATTTCATAATACGATTATTGAAATATATTTATAGTAAATATAAAAAAAGAATATTGTAATTAAGACAAGATAGTACTAAATGTGCTATTTTTAAAATTTCATTGTTCAATTTTTGTCAATAAATTTTATAAAATTTTTGTTCTGATTACTTTCTTTACTTTTTCACTGATTGAGAATCAGCTGAGAATGAAATCGGGAACACTATGACGAGACAAAAGATAGTTAATTACAATATGCTTTCAGTTGGCACTATCAAGTGAGACAAAGATGTGCACTTGGATGCATGAGCACCAGGTAGACTGGATCCACAAGGCGCCAGCCCTGGCCGGCTTGGCGCTTAACTTGTTCTTCCTCATCAGGATAATGTGGGTAAGTACGAGTAAAATTCTGTATATGCACAACGAAATTAAATTTTAGGCATATATTGTAGGTACTCGTACAAACTATTTTTATATATGCCTAAAACTGAATTAGAGGCAGCGAAGCTCAGCACAAAACCTAGTACTTCGTTTATTTATTAAATTGTAAGATTTAATGTCTGTATAAAATTTATTTAGTTTCCATATTTACCAAATTTTAAAACAAAATTTTATTTTAGGTTCACACAAATTAAATTTGAAAACGTTGAAGATAATGAATAAATTTAATGTTTGTATTTTCGTGAATTTATATAATACAAACGGTTGTTTGAAACAATGCAGATAAAGAACAAATGAAATGCTTTTAAAAGCACCCACAAATAGGTATATCAAATAACGGAAGCCGCGCTTCCCAAATAAATATCTAATTGTCAAAGACGAACCCTCGAAAAGGGTTACAAATATTTGTTAATTGAATTGCAAATGTCATTGAATGAAAAATAATTAATAAATAGGCAACATGAAATAAAGAATTGTATATTATTCCGATTTCTACGAAAGATACTGATTATCCTTTTAAATATTCTTATTTTCCGTGTACTTGTATTCGTACATCTTTCTTGACTTCCAGTTTCACAAATTAACAGGAAAGTCATTTAGATTCGACATTAACAGAACTCGTTATCCTTTCAAACCATCTTTTTTTTTAAAACTCAGCCCCAATTAATATTTCACAATAACTGTATTAATTTTTGTTCATAAAAATTCTAGGAAAATTTCTTAACAGGGGTCGGGCAGGATGAACGGGTCACTAAACTTACTGAACAATTGTAGAAATAAGTTTTAATGAGCGGACATTTCTTGTCGTTTCTTCTTCAGCTGCAAAATACATCGGAGATCATTATAGTCTCATTCCAAATCGTATCTATAAATATTGTTAATGTTACTAATCAATATTGTTTATGTTAAAATAAATATAAAACATCTTTTGTTATTATCAAAACTATTTTATTTTTATTTTTTTTAAAAGTATATTTTTAAATTATAATTAAATTCTTAATAAAAAATATATATTTTTTCAATTAAAAAAATATATTTTTAGTTTTTATTTGAAGGCAAATGTTCAAGTCTTGAACTAAGGATTTGCTAAATCTGAGTATTTTATTCACTCTATGGTGGAGCAAATTCTTACGCCTATTGTAATAATTCATAAATAATATTTCATCCGAGATAATTGGTTATAGAAGATTAATAACGTCCTTCCCTATTGATTTATCACAACAATAAATTAGACTATGTTATAAATAAACCATTTAGTTAATAAGGCATTGTCATAGCATACTCATTGAGATAAACTAATACGAAAAAAACTTAGTTGATAATAAATATAGTAAGTTGGATGTACTTAGATTTTATTTCTTGACACAACGCCAGTTGTAGCGGAGACAAACAAAGTGATTCACGCAGCCTAGGGCTAAAAGTTTCTAAGAAATTCTGTTCGTAGTACAGAGGCATGTTTTATTAAATGACGATTGCGTACTTCAGGAAAATACTCTTTTTTTATTTCCATGCTTGTGGGATACGATCCAAAAGCTCTACAAAATAATTTTTACTTGAATATTTGTATAAAATTATAATACAAGCAAACATAATACGTTTACGTCTTACGTTTCCGTAGAAAAGTCCAAAAATCCTCTCTTAGTGCGCCCATACACTCCCACTCCCTAACGATCTTTATAGGTACCAAATTTCAACTTTCTACCCTCAGTTATTTCGGCTTTGCGTTTTTTAAAATTGTTTTTTAATCGTGAAATATACAATCGCATTTTTGTTTTCATATCTCTTCCTACGTTCCAAAAGAAAATGCGATAAAAGCCACGGATAAAATCTTAGGCAATTTTTTCACAACGTGTTATATCACTAGCTGAAAAAATAATTGAATAACGCCATAATGAAAGAGAGAGAAGCAAGTAAAGCTTGTTTCACACAGCTTCTTCTATCGGGTCGCACCATTTTAAACTTCCATAATATTTCAGGTTCTAATAACAAAGTTGCGAGAAGCGAACACGCTTGAAACCGAGCAGTACAGAAAGGCCACAAAGGCGCTTCTGGTCCTAATCCCACTGCTGGGCATCACCAACCTGCTGGTGCTGTGCGGGCCGAGCGACGAGTCGTGGTTCGCGCACGCTTTCGACTACGCTCGGGCTTTGATGCTGTCTACACAGGTGAGATTTTTAACATCATTATATTGTTTTACGTTTCATACTGGTATCGAACATAAAAAATAATTAAGCAACATACCTATGAAGTAAGTGTATACTAGTTTCATTGATATAAGCCAAATAGCTGAACGTGGCCGATCAGTCTTTTCAAGACTGTTGGCTCTGTGACCATATGTATGTACCTATGTATATAAGTCAATAAACCCAGCATTTCGATTTTTATGTATAAAAGTGATTAGCAGAAGTAAAGTCACTTTAAGTTTATTCAACTCTTTCAAGACATATCATAAACAAAAACGTAAATATTCTGAGACAAGATAGGTACCTACTTTTTATTTTTTTATTGTGAGCATCATATTTAAAAATACTTCCCAGACACATCCATCTTATCAAAATTAATGGAAGTTAGACTGTAGCACGTTTATCTTAATTTACGATCTTATGTAAAACAAATACTCTGGTTCATAATTAGACTTTCGACTTTGCTACTCATTTATTATTAAGTGTATTTAACATTCAGGAAATGATATAAGTTGCTTTTGTTATTCACATACATATTTAATTGCCCAATAATTGTCGCGTCTTGTATCTCATGTAGTATAAAATATATGAGTAATTTTATAGCTGTTTCTTGCATGATAGTTTATATCAAAATCATGCGAGTGGTTGTTGATGACTGTATTAATTGTAATTATAAATATAGGTAACAGATTAAATCATCAAATACATTGTCTAAAATTTAAAGTAGGAACGAAATCCTACCTAAACCTAAAAAGCAGATAAAGAATGAGTTTTAAAAAAATTTTACTCTTTTTGAAGAATTGAACTAGACGAATTTACTTTGATCAAATCTTAGATTTATAGGTGAAACGTCAAGAATACTTATCCTAAAGTGCTTGCATGAAAAGATTGGTAGACATATAAAAAGCAAAAGTATATAGTATGAGAATATTGTATCAAAAAGAAATATGGAAGTCTCTGCCTAACCTTTCGGGAAAGAGGCGTGATCGTACATTTGTATTCTTGTAATTAGTTTATTAATTAAGTGCCATGTAGTTTCCGGCACGTGGACCACTCCCTTCTCTTTCCAATGGTTATCGTAGAAGGCGACTAAGGGAAAAGGCTTATTTATTTAATGTAACTTTTACTATTATCCAATCTGGGTAAGGTTAACTTCAAAGATTGCGGAGCGAATAACTTACCCACTTCGGAATCATGGTCAAAAGACACACTCCGGCTGCTCTCCAGAGAGATTAGTACGTAACCGGGATTCACGCCAGTAGGAAGAAGAAGAGTTAATTAATTTGAACAACCTTAGTCATTAATATATGAACCAAAGATACACAGATCTCCTATTGAAATTACGGCTACAATAACATCTGCAATGTATAATTGGATTAATTAAAGTTTGACATTTCCGACCAGTGCCGGGACCTGTTCCATCCTAATGGATTTAGATGATTTTCATATAATAGTACAAGTTTACTAAGATTTTCTATGATCAATAATACGAAGATAATGCCAAACATGTCGTTCTGACATTATTGTTAAAATAAATTGACAAATCGCATGAATTGACCTATCCTAAAGTTAATAGGCTTGTGTATTGAGCGACTAACTCATTAATACAATAAATTAAAAACAAGGCAGACAGACGTGATTATATGTGTTAAAAACAAATAATAAAGATATACATCGAAGATTCATATCAATTAAGTAGAAAAAGTTGGATCTTCATCATGTCCTTATCGGGAATGTAACCTAAAGAAACTTACACTACGTCAAACACGCCGTCACGCGGTCAACTAAAATGAATGACTAATTCGACTTTAACCCTTCTTTGCATGATGATGGAAATTTCAATCATAACATTTAGTGAAGAAAAAACTCAAACTACTACTCAAAAACTGTAAACTTTAAATTTGTTGTTGCTGGCAACTTTATAAATGACTATTGCGTACAACAAAACCCTAGTATCAGTTTACTAGAAGAAGAATTACAATCAAAAAAGAAAGGTCACTTCGGTGTAAATTTCCCAAATGTAAAGGCTATTCCACAATTTCGTGTAATAAATGTGGAGTTAATTTGTGCTTGAATAAAAATAATAATTGTTTTTTAAATTATCATTAAGAATAAAGGAGAATAAGTAAACAATATCTTTTGATTTATTTAGTACTGAGCTATATATGTAACAATGCATAATGATGTTTTCCATCATACTGTTTTTTAAATAATTCAAATTCTTATTTATACTAGGATCTTTTTAAATATTTTTCCTTTAACCTGGAGCATTAATTACATCAAACTGATTTATTTAAAAAAAACAGGAATAATCATGCAAAGAAGGGTTAAGCTTAGAAAAAAGAAAGAATCGAGAAAAAAAAGATATTCCTTTTTTGAGCATACCTTAGGGAAGCAGTGAAAATGCATAGCTACCTCTAAAACGCGGTTCACGTAAAATTAATTCAGCATCTTCCCATAAGGCATTTTATAAAACAAATATGTTGCGAAGACTCGACTTTGCTCATTTACAATTCATGCATGCAAGCAATTTCACTCTTTCTAAATTATTCTCCTTTTACCGACACCTGTCAGTTCATTTGCAGTTCTTTTTATTGTAAAGTTTATTTTAGGGATATTGTTTTTTAATTCAAAACTATGTATAAGTAAAGTAATATATTCATATTGAACCTTTTAATCAATAAGTGAACCTAATGCTAAAAGCGTTCTCTACCAGTCAACTTTTTAAAAATGCCAATCAGATATACTATCACAAAAGATTATTCGTGAATTCAACTAAGTACCTACTTTATTTTATATTTTTATATAATTATACTAAGATACAATATGTCTTAACAAAGTTCTTCTGACTCTCTCTTAACAAAGTGAAATTTGTTACAATGTATTCTCTCGTCCACATTTCTATACTCAGTTTGGATAATTGTGAAGTTCACGTTGTTGAATGATGAAAAAATGCTGCAGTGTAGTTTGTTCCCGCTTCTTCTGCACTTAGTTTAAAGTAATTTATTTGTTTGTGTAAATTCAACTGTGTTGTGAAACCAAAACAAATTACAATTATTAAGCGATGTGAAGTATGCTATAATTATGAATAAAAATTTTGAATTTGAATTTATTAAGAAAATTTGGAAAATATATTAAAAATCAATTTTTTCACATATTTTTTGTGCACTATTGTCCGATTATGTTAGTTACCATCTGCTTTTACATACACTTACTTTCCAATAAAAAGTTTAAATGTTTCCGAATATAAATTAACAAAACATAAATAACATAATATTAAATCTATCAGCAAAACGTTTCAAATATTCACTAAGCAAAACATTCCAAATTGCGCGTAAAGGGCTCCAATGGGCTTATCCTTTGACGTAAACGGATTACATCTGCACGCTGGAAGCCTTCAAACAGCTTTTATATGAAAACTTAGACTAGCGTTAGACAACTTAAGCGCAAATGTGATTGTAGGTACATTCCGTTTTATTTAGATGTATGTTGTACGTATTTGTCCTTTGTGTACTTTACGAGTAAGTACTCTTTTATTTTTTACATCTAAGTATTCCTTGTAAAATATATATACAAAGGTATTATTATTGTGCCATGTGGTTCCCGGCACTTAAGGATAGGATCCTATCTTTTCCATGTATGTCGTAAAAGGCGACTAAGGGAAAGGCTAATAAAATTATTCTTGTAGGTGATGGGCTAGCAACCCGTCAGTATTTGAATCTCAATTCCATGATTAAGCTGAACGTGGCCTTTCTCTTTCTATCCCGCAAGGGAAATAGACGTAATATGTTTGCATCTATGTAAGTATATATTACTATAATTCAAACATATAACGTGTATTTATATGCAAATAAAATACTCTGTTGATGGGTTATGTCCGGATTCTCGCATCAAAGGACCCCAATCAAAAAGGTCCGGAACGACTTCACAAATTTTGATAAGATTGGACAGGTAGTCTGCAACTATACCAATGTAAGAAAAAATAAATATAAATAAACATTCGCAGATAAACCGGGTTTTTATTGCAGATGTATAGTTTCAAATTATTGCTCTATTAGTTACCCTACATATACAATGTTTGTATAAACAAATAAAACCATTTGTTTTTGGATTTTTCTTTTTATTTTATTTTCTAAGCTCAAATTTCGCTTCGTTCTTTTTTTATGTTCAAAACTATACTCTTGCTCATAGCTTTTCTCCTGCAATATTCAAATCTGTTATATTTAAATTATTCATACTTGTTGTAAAGGTCAACGTATCATTTATTTTGAAACTCTAAACATTGTATTAACATAAGCTAACTCAACTATGTAAGCAATTGTAATGCAGTACTAGCAATTCAGTCGTAAATGTTGACATATATAGTGAGAATACCTAACTAAACCACGGTTTATTTGTAAGTTTAAGCCCAAAACAAAGAGAAGTGATAGTTTAATTTATCTTGGTTTATTTCCAAGCAACTCATTCTGAATGGGAATGTAGGACTGGGAAGACCTAGACGAACCTACCTTGATCTAATCGGGGAAGTTCTGGCAAACGGTCAAGAGTACCCGAAATCGACGAGCTTGCACGAAGATAGCTTTTAATTATGTATGTAACTCATTTCGGAACTTAACTTTTTTGAGATAAGCACATTAAGTTGATATTCGTCTTTTAATGGATAGATTGTAAAGTATAGAAAACTTGTAATAGAGAATAAAGTTTTTAATAAATAAGGCGCACCTCGTGATCCTCTCCAAAGAGGTGAGGATGTAACCGGGATTATCACCAGGAAGAAGAAACTTAAAAAATAAATTAAATTTATAAATACCGACAGGGTTTCACAGTAGCGTTGTTCTACTGCTTCATGAACACGGAGGTGCGGCATGCCATCATGTACCACGTGGAGCGATGGAAGACGGGCAGGACGATCGGCGGGGGGCGGCGGAGAGGCGCCTCCTACTCCAAAGACTGGTCTCCTAGGTCCAGGACTGAGAGCATTCGGTAAGATTCACACAGTTTTGATTAAGACTTACCTCTTTACTATTCCATAGAATTTGGAATAACATGAGACAATAGAAAGGTCATTTTGTATTTGAAACCGTAGAAATGATGTGTTGTTTCTTAAATCACCAGTTATAAAAATACCTAAATTAAAATGCAATTTAATTATTTTGGTGCAACGTCGCATACACCGGTAGTTACCAGCTCTATAGTCTCATTCCAAAATCCATGGTGCTCTCCATTAAAAGGTGGGATAACGTAGAGAGAGAGAAGTCTCGCAGTCATACTTTGATCATTGGTAAAACAAAAGATATTCAGTTATTATTAAGGAATTAATAAAAAAAATTACAAAACATACTTAACCAAAATTAAAATTACAAGGGAAGAGAAAATTAAAACTCACCTCATTTTCGATATTAACAAATCATAAAAATTATTTTTTACTATAATAACATATTAATATATTAATATTTCTGGCAACATCAATTTCTAATATGGGATTTATATTTTGCTTAACATAAAAAAATTATAACTTTAAAACAAAAGTATTTTTATTTCCGTATCTATTTTCAGACCAAATTTGCATGCTTTCTCCCATTCCTATTTTGACACTGCTTAGTTTTTTATTCTCACTTAAATTGAATTTAGGATCTATAGCACAAAAAGTAGATATTCTTTTTGACTACGCTTCAATCTTTTGCTTGACTCTTTTAGTGACTGTTAACTTATAGATGTTGCTTCGCAACGAAAACTCATAATTATAAGAGAAATCATCATTCCAGGCTGCATGAAACATGTACCAATATTTTACCTTGTTTGTAGCCTGGTGATCAATTTAGTTCAAAATCATTTATAAGTATGAGTTGGCAACATATTAGTCATTGAATAATTGTATATACGTAAGTTATTAAAAAGAAGTATTTTACTACAAATTTTAAAACTTGCGACATCCATAAATTTCAGTCACTATCAAAGGGTGACTCGTATTTCCAAATCCATATTTGACCGCCTTTTTTTTCCATTAGGCTCACGGTATGAAGAAGCCTGGAGAATCGGTTCCGGCTATTCAAGGAATTGATAACCGGAATGGACTAATTGCATTTATGAAGAAATAGATTACAAGGATGTAATGTGGATTTGGATGTGTAATGTTTTTTGTTACTTTAATAAATTAATGTTTACTCCGCTTTACTTTACTGGTTATTATTTTTCAATCTTACGCCTTACTGCGCTTTGCACCCGAATTTGCAATTGCAATTTGATGTCTCACCTTTCGTATAATAAGCATTGCTCATTTACTTACAAAATTGAAAAAATCTTTATCTTTAAATCTTTAGTTGTAGGTAAACATAACATAAAAACATGCTTTTGAACTCTCCTAAAACATTAGAGAAACTAAAACGTTAAAATTATTCCAACGAGTATAAAACTTTCTAGGAATATTCATATGAAGTACTCGTATAACAAGCATGTCCTCTTTAAATTGGCACAATGGAACTCGTACGATGCCTCTCGCATACATCATTTTAATAATCTGGCCACATAATCCGCTTTGCAGATTGCATTCATGAGCATCTAAAGTCGTATCTCGACGTTTCATCTCGAAGTTGATAGCTTTCTCAGACAGATTTACAAATTCACCACTGCTATAAAAAGTTTGGAAACTGGTAGTTTCATCGGCAGCATCAATACGTTTAAAATGTAGTCTGAATTCCATTTCCAAATAAATCCAAAAATGTTCTGTCAACTCACTAGACATATTAACGACAAGCCATTAAGCCGAAAAAGCAAATGCTTTGCACTAATAAAGGATTTCCGAAGTTCCTATGAAAAAAAAAAAAACAATAAAGTATAGCAGGTGGATTCAAGGGCAAAAGCTCATCATATATCATTTATCGTCATTTAACATTTCAAATAAAACACATGAAAAGATCCAAGAATTAAAGAAACGACGAAGTATTCTTTTAAAAGATAAGCAAAGGCATCTAAAGGTAAATCTTTATTCTACAAAATCCGTTACTATTTCCTATTTGGTATTCATTTCACACAGTTTTATCACTAAAGTATTTCGTAAAGAAAACTATCGTTCAGACGATCCAAATATTAGCATCTGTATGAAACGCGTTCGGTGTAACATTTTGAAGGAGAAATCTTGTTACCCTCAGCTTTTGTTGCCATGACAAGATGGAAGGAATCCCTCTAAAAGCCTCGGATGTTGAACAGATAAAGGGTGTGTAGTACTCAGCACATCTTACTTAAAAGCTTATATGTAGCAAGACCCTATCGCCGACCGTTTCAGGTTTTCCACGGAAATGTAACACAATTTTCTAAATGGTACAACGTTTTTTAGTGAAATTGTGGATTTACCGCTTAAGGTAGTCTTCCCATTTTTAGGAAAATAACTAAATTTTTGCCGAGACAAAAATAAACCTTGATATGTATAACAAATAATTGATATGTACCTATGTTTGTGGGTGAATGTTTTCTATTAAATAAGATTTACAGTCCCTTAACTTAAATGTAAGGAAGAGGATCCATTGACACCGTTTCTTATGAGTCTTCAAAATTGTGTCTTCTATGTATAAACCTGGAAAATTCATTATAGTCTACATAAAAAAGTTGAATAAATAAAATCTAACTATATACTTCAAATGTCCGTACAATATTTTATACACAAAAAAAATAAAGAACAAAGATGACTTAATAGATGAATGAATGGAACAGATTGTACAACCACCCGTCCAAGAGGGAGTCAGCCGCCTCGGAGACCACCACCACTACCCTGCTGGTGCCGCGGACCTCGCTAGCACTCCACTACGATGGCAGACATCTGCACGCTGTAAGTAATATTTCATGCTGTGATATATCAAGTTCAAGTCTATAATAACTATGCTAAGGGTGTGGCAATAGAGTCGACAATGGAACAATTTTTGAAAGACTATATAAATAGTCTTCCTTTTCCTAATTTTCTTTTTTCGCTTTCTTCAATGCCACGATTAGTTCCGGTTACATCCTCTCCTCTCTCAATGAGTGCTGCATAGATTTCACTGAAATTTGATTGATTGACATTAATAGGCCGATACTGCTCAACTGGGCCACTGCGCAGCAATGTACAAAATTACACAATTATTTTTTATTAAATATCCTAATGCTGTATAATCCCTGGCTCTTTAGAATAGGACTCTATCTTTTTCCCATGGATGTTGAAAATGGCGACTAAGGGCTAGGCTACTAAATTTGGGATTCTTCTTTTAAATGATGGGCTATCAACCTGTCACTTTAAATTTAAATTCGGCTGAACGTCGCCTTTCAGTCTTTGCGAGATTGTTGGCTCTGTCTACCCCGCAAGGGATATAGACGTAAGTATATGTATGTATGTAAATATCCTAATCGAAATCCAGAGGTAATACTGCAAGCTGGTTAATATTCTGTAAGGCAGCGTAGACCAAATTATAGTCGCTTCGTTAGAAACCTATCATGCCCACTCTAGGATTGTTGTCACACGCTGGCCTTTGGCTGCTGTGAGGACGCCAGGTGGATGATGATCACTGCAGAAAAAACTGTTTTGTGCAGGATTACTTAACCAGCGGGAGCGCAAGCGGGGACCAGTCGCCTGTGTGAGGTGGAGGGCGGGGGAGGCTATCGCGCCTGCGCACCTTGCCTGAAGAGGACGCCCCTCCTGACGCGTCCTCCGCCTCTCCCGCCTGCCCTTCAACTGCAGCAAACTATCATAACTCCACTTATATACCGACGGTCTCATCCCCACTTACTGTCACTTGCCAAGCATTCAACAGTGATCTAAAATCCAACGGCTTTTCTTTACAAAACGAAACGAACTCTGGAAACTAGTTATAATCATAGAATCACTGACTGATTTTAGAATATAGAATTTATGTGGTTTACGTAATATTCGTTGATAACTTCGAAAATAAAATATATTAATTACGTTATTAAGATTCCTTTAATATTTAAGCTAAGTAATCAAATTAGATCTGATGTAATATGCCTGTTATATAAATGTAAATTAAATACTTTGAAATATTTGCCGCGGGCTGAAACATTCCGACCTTTTAACTGTTACCGAAATCCCTGACAGGATTGTAACGCAGCTCCGGGCAGAAATGTATTCTTTTTGTGGTATAGGTACTTTAATGGATCTCTTTGGTTAAAGTCGAAATAAAAATAAAAAGGTACAACATCAATTAAATTTTCCTTTTATCACAACCCACTTTTAAATGGAGTCTTTCATTTTGTTAATTTGGAATTTGACAGTTTGCTGTCAATCATTACTAAATGTAGGTGTAATTTACATAGCTTTCTAACAAACAAAAAGCGAGATTCGAAAATTTAAGGCAAAATTTAAGAAAGAGAGATAATATATACTTTGTACTCTAGTCTTTGAATATTTGTAACCAAAATAAACTATAAAGTTCCTTGACACTTCGCTAGAACTATATATGTATGTATATACCCATGGCTATCATATAAATTATAAACTCACAATAAATATATGAAATGGCTTTTACGTAAGAACAATTTTGTTTAAATGTGACTAACGTAGTGAAATGCCAAAAATAGTTACCTATTAATGTAGATGTAAGTTATGTTGTGATACAGCCAAATACGTTTTTAATTTACTTTGTCGTATTCGGAATTGTAAACACCAGACAAATTTACTATGAGTAGGTTTGTACAGCGTAAAAGAGTTAAAATTTATTGTTTATTTTTTTTTTAATAAGTTATGCTATTGTTTTTTGCTTTTAACATCAAATGTGTATATTGGCTGGACACAATATAAGCTCTATATAAATAATTGAATAAAAATGAATTGGGAAACAAAGCGCTACTTGTATATTTAATAATTGTAGCATATCTAATGTAAATTGTTATATGTTCTAGATACTTTATAGAAGACGGCTACATTGAAAAAGTTTTATTGAAAATTACGAGAGTAAACGTATTAAATCTTATTCCGCTCATCGAATTGGCGGCAGATCTCTTTGATATGGCGTCATGATAAATAATCTATACCGTGGTATGTTTGTAGACTGTATTCGATGATAGCAGGTTGGCAATGTATACAGGCTATTTTGTATACTTTGTCAAGTTGTCCAACCTGAACGAATGCCTTCACACGTGATACGTTCTTGACGTTGCGTCACCAGACACAATACGTTATGTCCGATGGACGTTCACATGGAATACGACAGCGTGTTCTTTTTCCACGATTCGGATCCGTCGTAATCAAAAAACATTAACGATTCGTGATTTCTAAAACACGTATCCATCTATTTTCATGGTTCGTAAAGCGTGTGAACATGAGTATTCAAAAGAATTGCTCGTGGAAAAAAATAATGCATCGTGAAAAATGGTTCGCAAAAATAACGATTAGTTTTCGTGTGAACGAGCTGTAAGGAAAATAAAAAATGCAAAAGTAAACATCAAACGAAGACCTTTAAGCTTCATTAGACAATGCAAGCGTAGTGCAATTTCAAATTTTGCGTAAATATGTATTAGATAAATTTCATAAATTAAAAAAGCTTTATATCAATGTAAATTTCTGATTGATTATATTTAATAATGTATATAAATCGTTAAGTACCTATAATGTTATAATTCATATAAGTATATTGAAAAATGTATTTCTAATAGAAATATCTACTAAAATGTTGTGGCTATACGTAAACTGTACCTATCGTGATTTACTTTGCTTAGACTACATTTGTAAATTTTCCAAAATACGAAAGGTATTCAAAAAAGGTTATGAATAAATTTTGTGACTGTCTGTCATAAACTTAGTTTTGAACATAATCGAAATGTTCATGATTATTTGAATTTTCGATCATCTTTGGAACTTCGTTGAGTTTTATTTTACCATACCTTTATATTTTGTGTGTGTTATTAGTGAGCGGAGGATATTCAAAAATTTCCAATGAGACAACTTTGACATGTGCCTGCTTTTTCTCTAGCCACCTTCTATGATATTCACAGAATAAATGTAGCTGGTCTATTGTACTTTTTCAGAAATTACATGACTGACTTGATACATATTTTGAACTTTGTTCAAAGGATCGTACTTCAGTCGTCCATTCTCCCAAAAAATTTTAGCGAAAAATTAAACTCGCAAAAAAGTTCTTATTCTGAGAGACTATGAAAATTATTTTCCGCAAAAATGTAGGACGTTCATTAATATTTGAAATTCAAGCTGCGGGCACCATTGTTCCACTTCAAAAGGACTCACTGGATGGCTGCAACTGAAATGCATGCTTACGATAAGCATTGAAGATTCCATTTCACGAAAGACTCGGATTGGATGCTCTTTTTGGTAAGCTATTACATTTCATAATTTTTTTATAAGAAAGATTTTGTTGTAAAATGAGTAATAACTAATAAAGAGTCGATAGAGATCTATGATATTTGGATTAAGTTCTGCAAAGGTTGCAGGTCAGGTCACTTGAAAAAAAACTGACTTACCCGATAAAGGATCGTGGTCAAGGGCGTACTTTGGACTCCTCTCCAGATAAGCGAATATGCAACTTGCCAAGGAGAGGAGATCTTTGTTATATTATGGAAGCATTTTTAATTACACATTAGCAAAATTAAATAATTTTAATAACATGATGTAATGCAATAAATGTTGAGAAAAATTTGTCAATATATGCAGTAGATATAACTATATAAGGCTCTACCAAATGGGCGAGTGAAAATTAAATGAGAGAATGTTGTAATTGAGGTTTAAATTAATGTAGGATCTTTATATCTAACAACGTAGTCTTCTGTTGACGACCTCGTTAATGCAGTATTGTTCTTGTAACACAAGACAAACTTTTATTCGATCTCCGTTCATAATAGAAATCTTATATTTTATCAGAGCCAAGACTATGAATATATAAATTCGTGAAAATTATTGACTTACTTGACTTAAGGTCCTATGTCCCCTAGCTGGGGCAGAGGGCATCCACAGTGCGTCACCATCCCGCTCGGTCTTGAGCTTTGCGTTTTATTTTATTGAAAATTATTACGTATAACTAATTAATTACAAGTATTTAAAATAAGACTGTAGTATCTCATTACCCAAATCCCGAGCGTATCGTTTCACTTTTGTGCTTGCTTAATCTGTGTTTTTTGTAAATAATTTTGATTTTATTTCTTCTGTCTATGAATTTATATTTATTTATTACGAACGTATCTTGATCAAATTAAGGACGTCCTGGTAAAGGGTCAGGTCAAAAGTACCCGAAACCGCCGAGCTTGCATGAAGAGAGTTATGAATGTGGATGAAGCGAAGGAAGTATGCAGAGATCGTGGCAAGTGGAATGAGGTAGTCTCTGCCTACCCCTCCGGGAAATAGGCGTGATTTTATGTATGTATGTATGTCTATGAATTTTAAAACATATTGGAAGCCTCTACCGAGGCTCTTTCCACCTACCAATTCAGTTTGTCTAATTAATTACGACTTTCTATAAAATAATTATTCCACAAATTCGACGCTCATAAGCCACAGAAGCCTTTACCAACGAGCAGACAATTACCGCCGCCTTCATATATCAAATGATCAAGGCGGTGCAGTAATCACGCAGATTACGACCGTATCTGTGATACATCGCTGGGTAGTTAATGATCTCACGAGGTGTGGTTGGTGTATTCAACTGGGTTATATTGGAGTGGAATGCTTTAGTGTGTTAAAACACTGAAGAACATTTTTCCGAAAACATCTCTTTTTAAGTCCTTTCGACAACAAATACGCTAGGCGATTTTAAACGATACTCGTTGATAATTGTTTTCAACGGATATCATCTGTGATATATTATGATTTTATTGTAATGTTATCCCTCAACATAATGATATGGCATTTCTATCGTTTTATAATGATTATATTTCGATGTCGAAGCAAAAACTTCAACAAGACTGAGTCTTCAGACTTATCGAGGTATTGACTCCGTCGTTATTAGAACGGACTGTCACAGAAACTATACAAATCAGCCGCCAGCACGACCCTTGTAAATCCATCAGCGCGACGGCGAATAATTTGTGTTCGCGTTATTAATCAGAGACGGGGTGAAGAAGCAGATGTCGCAATCTCCAGACGTTGTCCATTATCCTCACCCTAATAGTAGTTTATTCTGGAACAAGCTTTACCCCGCAGATCCGCCCGTGATAAACTACAGACTTTGTTTTAATCTTGTATCGATAGGTATTACCGTAGAAAGCAACTCATGTCTATTTTCAAATCTAAATAAGCCTGGAAGGCTATCTCAGTTTTCCCCTTTTAAGTAGGAATTCACAAAAAAGGCCACCAATGTCCTTTTCTACGATCTAATCTTATAACTTAGAAGGCTAAATCCTAGGGGATTAATAACATCCACGACCAAGTAAGATGTTTTAGCTAAATTTATTAAGTTATCCCAAAAAAAGTCTGGAAAGAACTTCAAAATAAACCAATTATGTTATAACTAAATAATTGGTATATTCTGTAGTTTCTTGTTTATTTTGTACAGTCATTAAATATTCAAAAAGCCACAATGCTATTAAAATTATTTTTCCCTCTGATATGCCGTCACTCGAGTTTACTAAGCCTTGACAACAAAAGGTAAATCTCTATATAAAAGGACTATTACAGAGCCCGTTGCCTTCAATTTTTATTATGAAGGTATAAAAACTAGGTTGTAAACGTGCTTCATTCGGACGGAAATGTACCAAAGTTATTTTTATACAAGTTACTCCCCAATTTCGTTTACCCTTACTTATAAATTGGTTAAGATGACTCACTTTTACTCTTTTTAATCTAAAGTTTTAATTACATTGGGGATTTAAAGAACGAAAAACTCAAAGAATGAAAAGAGAATCAATATAGATACATTATGTAGTTTGAATTAAAAAGTAACCAGTCGGTCTAGTGCAAGTTCCCTCACATACCATTTCAAAGCAGGTCGTCTTTCCAGTGAGAATTTTCGGAAACGAAAGTAGCCCATATAACTCAAAGTCTATTTTATATCTGTACCAATTATATTTAAAAAAGGCTTCTTAATAAGATGAGCTTATTTAGTAGAAACCAAATACAGATATAGAGTTAATTCCCAGTTTATCCCCTTGGAATAAAGGACCCTAAAAAATTCAATACTGTTACATGCCAAAACACGTTTGTAAATAAAAATAAAATTTCAAATTTAGGAAATGTAATTTGAGGACAAATATTATTTGAAAACACCTACTTTATTCCTAGCGTCGCACGATGAATACTAATAAGTTAGAATACATTGTATATTTAGCTGTGGAATATACTGGTACACGCCAGTCATGCAGATCAGGGATCCTCATCATATGTACATAAATTTAATCTCGTCTTTATTCCTTACGGGCAGACAAAGCTAACAGTCTCGAAAAGAGTGAAAAGCTAAGTCCGACTGTATGGCGTAAGTATGGATACTCAAAGTGGGTTCATATCGACATTTTGGGGTTACTTACTACCAATTTCTTAGGGGCCGACGACACGTCTAGAAATCAATATCATATAATTTCTTATTCACGATTTTCTACACAACTAATCTGTTTTTAACAATTAAAATTATATCAAGTTTCCTACTAAGTATAAAGTTTTAATGTAAATGAAAAAGCACGAAGTTTACAAAATTTCGAAATTTGCTATAACATAAGTCTCGTTGGAATTATTGAGAAATATCTATCAGCTCAGTTTAAAAAAAATTATCATCATTCTTCTTATTTTCCCTTTCATAATGAAAACGGGTCTCATACTCAAAGCAGTTTGGGAATTCCTCAGCTCAGTTTAAAAAAAATTATCATCGTTCTTCTTATTTTCCCTTTCATAATGAAAACGGGTCTCATACTCAAAGCAGTTTGGGAATCCCTGGTATAGATGCAATAACAGTTTATGATGACGTCAATTTTACAGCAAAAATATGAAAAGCCCTGTAGACTTCATAACGTTGTTTTTCTCGGCCAATTTGTATTTTGAATAATTCAAGCACATTTGCATGCAGTGCGCAAGGACAACGGGGAAGAATAATTTCATGTTACATGTTGCTCTTTAACTTCAAAAAATGTCAATATTTTCGAAATGAAAATAATATCAGTATCTCTGTGGCATAGCGACATTTCACTTGTCTGTGACAGAGTACATCCAGGGTTTGAATCCCGGCCAAGGTTATGAAAAAAAAAATTTCTAATTGGCCTGGGTCTTCAATGTTTTATGGCCTATAACCGTATTAAAACATTCAAGCCTTGTTTTAATATAACCTTTTAATATGGTATCGTTCTTTCAGTGTCTCGTAAGTCTCAAACTTACTTTGAGGCTAAATCTGTAATTAATAACGTTCTTATATATTTTTTGTATATTGACTTAAAAAAAATATCTTTTCATTCATGTTTTGTGACAGACTCTACAAAGGATTTATTAACTTTCGCCCTCACAATTTTCACGAGAATTCAGCTGTACGAAATCATAGTATTTAATTTAAGATTGTCAGGTGTTATAAGCTAAAACTTGGTAAACTACTTTACTGTGTGGTTCACCACAGAGATATATAAAGTACAAATTTCGAAAGGCAAACTCATTCATCTAAAATTAAACCGAAATATAAGTGGATTCTTTTCACCAACGACAATTTAGTCAACAATACCGTCCATTTTCCTGTCAGGAAGGGTATTGTTGGAGTAATCTTTTATCTGCGGATACAGTATTATACAGCATTCACTGCCTAAGATGATATATTTTGTAAAGCCAGTGCTTATAAAATACTAGCTTTTAGGCGGGGCATGGGTTCATGCATAAAGCACATATTCAATTTCGTAAAAATCAATCCAGTAGTTTTTTAGCTTATTCGTTTAACGTTTCAATTCTGTTAGAATTTCAATATATCTGTTAAAAATATATGTATGCCAAAATTCAACTAAATTCATTTAAAGTTTACATCCAGTTATTAAATGAATCAGTCAGTCAACTAATCTTGTTATTTTCTTTCATAAGAACAGGGAGGAACACCTTCTTTATAAGTTGAAAGGAATAAAGTATACGATCGTATACTAAAACAAGATTATAAGATTAAGTTTATGACGGCCAGAAAGTACGCTATAAATACGAGTATGCTATTACTCCCGTTAATCCAGACACAGTAAGGTTGTCCATGTGATGTAAACAATCATAATACATACATTTAAGGAAATCCTACTTGTTAAACAGGAGCTACTCACATTAGAAGTGGAACAATTTGTAGGGATGTGTGGAAGTGTGTTTTTTACTCAGTCACGCAAAAACTTTTAAATGGATTTACATGATACTTTCTAGTAATATATCTTAAACATTGGAATAAATTAAGTACAAAATGTACAGAGATTTAAATTAGAGTACTTCTTCAAAAACATGAATATATATATATATATACCGAAAACATATTATTTCCTTGAATAATACTTAATAGAAATGATTAAGTAAAGGCCGATATGAATATAAAAATGAAGCAAACAAATATTTATTGTTTTATTATTGTAGCAGCATTTATTTATTTAATAAGTAGTAATTCTGAACTCACACTAGTTTTATTTAACCTTTCTCCCAACAACATACAAATGTAGACCACGATGTTTAAAACAGATTGTGCTACGACATGGCTGCGACTACGACGTAGGCTATCTACGAGTGATCTACGATATTTTTATTTTTTGGATGAAAAACTGTCAGTGCCTTTGTAAACTTTTCTTATCATTCCATAAATGAATTCATCATCGGGCGAAAACATATTTTTTGTTTTTAAATTGTCACAAGATAATCTTCGAACCGCTGGTCTAATTTTGAAGACATTTAAAAGTAATGTAGGATTAGTAAAAATTTTAAGTTCGTAGGGCAACAAAATCGGTTTAGCCGTTTTTGAGATACTTATTTACAATTTTAATTTTGGTTTAAATAAAAGTCTTCGCGAGGTCTAAATTCGTGACCTTCTCTCTCTGGAAAAAAGCCCCGGGGTTTTCCTGCTGATCGGAGTAAGTCTGATCTTCTCTCTCTATCTCTCTTTAACCAGTTAACCTCAAAGATGTGAGAACGATGAGACATATTGCCTAACAAAGTTCATGAAAAGCCCTCCGGTCGCGTGTTGTTTTTATATAAACTCAAATGTTACGAAATGTTCTATTCATTTTCGCATCTCTGGTTTCTCTAGTCGGTGACTTTTAGATAAAGTTAGCAGTGAGCTACTTAATATAGTCTTCCATATAAAAGCACACCAACCTGCTTTTAGTCATTGAAAAAGAAAACCAATTTAAAAATAGGCGCTCTTGGATTTATTTCCATTTACTTTTCATTACCGTGGTTTACGAGTACTACTGAAGAAATTGAAAAGATAGTAAGATTTCAATTAATTTATTTTTCAATTTGGTGACATTTCTTATAATATAAATGAAATTGCCGTGTTGCTCCCGACACCAATATAAAAAAAGAATAGGACCACTCGACTAAGGGATAGGCTTACAAACTTGGAATTCTTTTTTAGGCGATGGGTTAGCAACCTGTCACTTTTTAAATCTCAATTATATCATTAAGCCAAATAGCTGAACGTGGCCATTCAGTCTTTTCAAGACTGTTGGCTCTGTCTACCCCACAAGGGATATAGACGTGACCATATGTATGTATGTATATAGTATTACTATGAACACTAACATATATTTTTAAATATTACCAGCAAAATAAGCCCAGCCCGTGACCTCACATTATTGAGCCATTCCATTTTTTTTTTGCAAACTCATAACGATAATAATCGTTTTGGCGGCCGGCCAAATGGCTCTGTTTGATACAAACCGGCAGACACTCCTTTTGAACTATAACCCTTTGGAAAAAATGAAGTTTGCGATTGATGCATATCGATGACAGCGCGAGACGTGGCAAGACTCAAATGGAAAATCTTATGAGTCGGAACCAAAACTTATTTTAGTAAATTTTATTATTATTTTATAACACTACAACGTAACCTTAACTAAGGTAAAGACGAATACCCCTTATAATTATACTTACCTAATTATTTAACCACTGAGATTGTCTTTATAAAGGAAAAAAATAACAATTACTTACTTAGCACCAACTGCACACCATTGCACTTCGCAAACTCCACCAAGTTTCATACATCAAGTCGGGTAGCATTCCTTGTTTAAAAAATAAGGGAAACACAGAAAGCTCAAAAATGTAATGTACTTTCTAAACATAGTCTATGCCAGTTGCTTCTCTCCCGCACAAATAGAAAAAGTCAATCAAGAGAAAGGCTTGGACACTTTGGGATTCTTCCTTAAGGCGATGGGCTAGCAGCCTGTCTCTATTTAAATCGCAATTTTATCTTATTCGTTATTATATTTGTATGTATAGTCTTTTCAAGACTGTTGGCTCTGTCTACCCCACCAGGGTCATAGACGTGACCATATGTATGTATGTATGTATATTCCGCGTCGAAGCTACTGTGATATTTAATTATTTATTTTAAACCTCTTTCTAGTTTAAAATTGTAGGCATTTCGATGCCAAAAGGTAACACAGAACAGCAGTCATGGTTTGTTGCCTAAACTAAACAATACCCAATTCAAACATTACGAAAAGCCTTCTCTTGTTATTCTTTATTTTGTGCCTCGAGTAAACCCACACCCTACTTCTATTTTATTGCATTTCTACTGCGAATAAATGGATTGATAATTAACTTGAGGTCGTTTAAATAAACCATTACTTGATACTAATGTCACTAAGGTCGTTCCCCGGATTGAAAATTTTCAGAGTAATTAATTCTTAATGTAGCATTAATTTTCCCAAAAGCAATTTCAATGGATGTCGGTCCGAAAGCTTTCATATATATTTCTGGTGGCAAATTAATGACGAAATAATGAATGAGGAAATCACGGCAAACTTTGAAAGTGGAAACTTGGATACTGAGATCGTGATAGGTAAATTGGTCACAAGAATCTTCGAATAAGGAAAGGATGATCGGAAACCAACCTAAATTGATGCAAGCTCAAATACACAATTATTGCTCTGGGAGTTTTCTTACAACTAGGTCCAATACTAGCTGTTACTCGCAACTTCGCCCGGGCGAATTTAGCCCCAATAACATAATAATACAGGTTTTTCGCAAATCCCACAGAAACTATATTTTTTCAAGACTGTTGATTATATAAATACGAAAAATTTCAAGAAGATTGGTTCCGTAGAAACAAATAAACTTCTTTTCGCATTTTTATTATTAGTTGGGAGCTAACGTTAATAAAATAAAATTCGACGAAATGCTTTTCACTTTTTGAAGAAACAATATGGTGACGTGAGTTTCCCTTCCGTCCGTCTATATATGATAGTATTATTACGAATTCTTTATTATTACCAAATTGATGAACTACAGTCAGGTAATTACTGTCAATCGGAAACAAAAACCTACCACCTACATATACAGGAGCTGATTTTGTAATTAGCCGGTATTGGAATATATTGCGGTTGGCAATACGCGCAATAGATGAACTAATTAATGAGATACGATTTATTTTAAAAATATCGTCTTATTGAAATATCTCTTTTTTTAAATTGGTTATAAATTGAAATTTAAGTATCCTTAATAAACAACATACATACCTATATCAAGTACTTGTATCTGATGAGTTAAATATAGCCAATTATTTTCAAAGACCATATTTAACAGTGGCAGGTCGCTCACCCATCGCCTAAAAGAAATCCTTTCCCTTGATTGACTTCTAGGATCTGCCAGTTATTCTATTCTGAAATCTAAATTCTTAGTTAATTACTAAGTTTAATCTTGACTTCCAAGCAAAGCTTTAAAAGAGAGTGACAGGTGATAGTGACAGATATCTAAGGCTTTTCTTTTGTTTTTCTTCTGCTCGTCTTTCGTATTTATATAACAATGAAAATTAAGAAAATCATTATGGAAGACGAAAATTATTATGAAGACGAAAATTATTATTATGTCGTTAATATATAACAATATATAACAGCTTTTTGTAAACCCATTGGTATCTAATAATAATTTTTACGCACGATTTTGCTAAGAATAAGACAATGTCATAATATTAACCCATAATATGTCACCTCTCCAAGATCCATCCCTTCCCATTAAGGGTCGCCGGATATAATCGGAACAATATGTCATTCGTCTACATTCCTCTATACATTTTCGTAGATATCTCAATAACTTTTTCCGACACACGTCTATTACACAATGCACACTGTCCCGTCTGTTTTGTCCATACGTTTATTTTTATGTTCTATTGTTTACGCAAAATACACTGTTGTTTTATATAGTGTACTGTAGGCTCTGTCTTCCCCTGAGGTCTAACGGAAAGCCTTGATTTTATATGTATATGTTTTTATGGAAAAGTACTTGAACATACTTAGAAAAATATAAAAACGAAACCATGGGCAAAAATCTTAGTCATTATCGACGTAAATATTGTTATAAGCAAATTAACGACAACCAATTAAAAGTTTTGTAAGTATCTTTAATTGTTACTTACTTATTTGTTTTTATTACCCAATTACGTTCTTTTTTAATTATTAACTTACTAGCGTTACATTACACGAGATTTTTTAAAACATCTTTGTAAAACAGGTAAACATAAAATGATTGATAAATGATTAAAAAAAAGAAGTTTGCCGGGGTCGTGTCAAGTGGAGACATGAAGTCTTTGTCTGTAACACAGGTGTGATCATTTGTTTTGTACATATTAAAAAATTACAAATAAAGTAAGGGAATAACTTGAAACTGAATCGAATATGTTTCCAAGTAGATATTATGTTTCCAGGTAGAATTTTTCATAATTCTAGGTTTTATGTTTTTTCCCTTTGATAGATTTTCAACTATCGAAAAATATAGAGATCAGTGTTAAAACCTTGTATGTATGTATAATTTATTTAACTTACCCACACTGTTGTTCCTAGTGTAACCAAACCCTTACAGAGTTATTTTTCTGAATAATTTAACAGTTAAAATTACCTAATGATCAATTTACTGTTATGTACGTATTAACAACGTAGGTAAATTGAATGTGTCAACTATTAGACAATTATCAAGAAACTGTGGCAATTGAACATACGCGGAATTGTCATTTATTTTCCCTAAACGATACACACTTTTAATATGACTTTAAGATCAGTCAAGCTTTTTATTATTAGTAAATTTATTGAATCCGACAAGGACCCTATAGATGCATCAAAAAACATGATAAGTTCAATACAAAAGTTAGTGGGAATCCATAATGTTTTTGGTGATCCCGATCGGCGTAAGTCACTAAGTATTTTTTTATACCTCAATGAGGTTTCGCCCGACGCATCCTGAAAATATTACAAAAATCTATTATTATTGTCCATGTTACCTACTCTTGAAGGTCTGTACCAAATTTCATCAATATCGATTTAGTCGTTTCTGAGTTAATTTCTTAACAATTTTTTTTTAATTATATTCAACATTTTTTTTTAAATACATATTTAATAAGTGTCATTTTATAGTCAACCTTGTCAACGAGAATATCTTTAAGAAATATTACATTAGCCTATTAGACTCTCTAGGGAATCCGTCTTCTTCGTCTCTCTACTCGAAAATATATTACATATATTTTCTCATCGTATACTTTATTTCCAACTCCCATCAGATTACAATCCACTCTCAAATAAAATTATCAAATCAAATAGGCAAAATCTTTTATTATTCAAAATAATCAAGATTGCTTAACAACGATTGCGAAAAAAAATCATTATAATAGGTATAATGTTCTCAGTGTTAGCCTATACTACACCTCCGCGAAAGAGACGTGATTTGATGTATGTTTCACAAACCAAATTTTTGTATGCTAACCAAACGATGTTTTTCGCCAGCAAAAAATTAATTACGACATTTTTTTATTATTTATTTACTTTTCAGATATATCATTCGGTTCCATATTTGGCATGTTTTTATGCGCCGGCGCCTTTATTTACGTTGGCACGTTCAGTCAAAGTGTGTATTTAATAAACGTGTTCCCTGACAAAGTGGAGTGCTTCAAGGCTATCAACTGCCTCAGCTCCACTTGTATTCCCATGTCGAAATACATTTTCATGTGGACTTCAAGGTAAATACAGAAATTGCTCCAGACTATGCTGCTAGTCTGGAGGCTAGCAAAAATCTTTTGATTACACATTTATTTTCGAAAAAACATAGTGTGTCCTAGCTGCTTCTGTTCCCGATTGCAAAAGGTAATCTATAAGGTAATAATAATATATTTATTAACTATGTATTCATTTCAGTGCTCGCTTGAAAAAGATATTTGCCATGAGCCAGCAGGGCCTGAATTCTGTCACCGATGAAAGGGCACGACTCAAGATTGTGAAAACCTTACAAAGCGGCCAGTACGTATCGTGGCTGGTAGTACTCAATCAGGCTGCTTCTCATATGATTTATTTGATTCTCCCTCTGTTGCTAACCATTATTGGAAATGATAAGTACTTACCAACAACGCCTGGGGAAATTTATGGTACGTTTAATACTAAATATTCTTTCTTTGTGCCTCTTTTTTGAACCTTAGTAGTTTTAACTTAAAGATTAAAGTATTTTCTTCCTGAAATAAATTCAATTTCGAGTGTATTCTCGGCTCCAGTCTCAATTGTTGACTTCAAACCAAGTACAAGTAGAATGTTGGTTTACAGTCATCTACCATGATGATACCAATACACCTAGCTTTACTTACCTTTCCACCCCCACCATATTTATCGCGTTTTGAATAAATTACTAACTTTACATTCTTATCATCATCGACACAAATTAACATGAACGTGACCAAGATTAATTTGAAATTTCTGTTCATAGGTTTCTCGAGCGCTAAAGAGAGTCCATACTTCGAAATAGCATTCGCCCTTATAATTGTCGCCACAGCGTTTTCGGCCATCAATCAAACCGGATATATCGTGTTATTCGTCACTTTGTTATCTCACGAGCTCGGGCACATCTACGCAATAACAGAAACGCTAAATCAGATCCAGAAGGTCATGTACGACGAAACGATACCAAAGGACGAGAAAAACAAATCAGTAGACGACAAACTACGTTTTTGTGTGAAACATCACCAATTTTTCATGCAATACCACGCAAAAATAAGAAAGCTGTACAAGATTATATTTGGATGCCATTTCCTTTTGATGACTATCGTTCTTGTTACGACGCTCCAGACATTGAATGCTTGGAATTTGAGTAATACGATATTGACAGGAGTAACCGGGGTGCTACCATTGTTCGTCTATTGCTTCGGGGGAGAACTTTTATTCAGTGCTGAAAACGAAATGTCACTGGCGGCGTACTCGTGTGGCTGGGAGCTAATGAAAGTAAAACAAGCGAAGATCGTATGCTTCGTGTTAGCGTTGTCTGAACGCCCGCTGTATCTCACCGCGGCCGATATTTTCATCATGAACCGAGACACGTTCGGTACAGTTGTACAAGTCGTGTATAAAATTTACGCGGTTTTCAATTAAGTTCTAAAGAACTTAATTGAAATTGATGCTCTTTCAATTAATGTTTTTTCAATGGAATCAAATGAAACCGACTTTGAAATTCAATTTGAAAAAACTTTAACCTCACACCGTAATGTTCATTATTGTTATCTATAAAGAATATAATTAATTTATTGAATGGTTCGCGCTTTACTATCGATTGTAAACGATACCAATAATACAATAAGTATTTAATTTTCCTACATGGTAGTGCCAGCCAGAAGTGACTTGATTTACTTACTTGTAAGTATTTAAAATTAACTACCCTTTTAATTAAGATTATTAGGATAATTTCAAATTATTTACTACTGAAAGTTTTCAAATAAATGATATTCTAATATTAAAATTAATATCAAATGTTTGTATGTTCGGTAGTTTATAACATTCTCAAATCGACACATTCTTCACATACTTTATATAAAATGCACATTCATATGGACAAGACACAAATCACATGCAATTTATCATGCATACGAGTCCAGACTCCAGGCGTTAAGAATTCCCTTTATATCGAGTATACACTTTCATTGCTGGAAATCCATCATTTATAGATAAATTATGAACTCAGTTTACAAATCTTATGAGACGATTGGTTCATAAATTCTAACATCATTTCCAAACGGATCCAAAATAAAGGTCCATTTATATTATTTTTTTACCTACAGTCAGTATTTTCGATCGAAAAACTTGTAGGTACATAGAAATGCTAATTTTCCTAATCTTTACCAAATATTACCAGGCTTCGTATGAAGGAAACTTAATGTCGCAAAATATATTATTTTTCCAGTCGACACCAATTTCGTGGGCCTGGAGATCTCAGCGAAAGTGACGCCGTTTTTCATTCTCTGCGCTCGGATTTATGGCATGCGTTTGTCATGCTCAGTCTACCGCTGTTCTGTGATAAACAAAATAAATAATTTACTTAGCAAAAGATACTTCGTGTTACTACACTTGAAACGTATGAAACTATCTACTTACTTATTATTTTTTCTTCATTAAGAATCTTCAAAATCGGTATAGTTGTTTGTATGCAAAATAATAACTTTCACTAGTTTATTAATATTTAATAATAATTATTTGCTAAAGAATAAATAGTCGTATAATAAGTAGGTACCTAATTTTATTCCTCTTAGTATTTTTTAATCAGGTTTGCATAATTACTGTGGTTAAAATAGTCACATCTACACGTCTAACATAGTGTTCTTAGAATTTTCATACTCATTAAAGTGGTATAACTTCCAATTTAAACTTATTTCAAATGATTACTTACATAATGTGCTATAGTTAGCTTATCCACAACAAAGGGTATTGTTCAATGCTTTGTCATACGTCACATGTAACCACAATTTTCGCTGAACAATATGCAAGCATGGTTCCGACCAGATGTTCACGCACACTATCATTTCAACAAGTATTTTGTACTACATACCAACTCGTCACAAGTTAAATACACGCTTCCATATTGTTACGAGATGATTCGGATATTTATAATTGGGTAAAGAGTATAATCACTAACTAGGGTACAGCCGTTGTTTCACCGGAGTTAAATCATGAACCCCGTTAATTTTCGTTCCCGTGGGTATTTCGGGAAATGATACATATTTTAGTTCACCCCTAGACCACATAAGGAATCTATATGGCAACCTCAACTTTAATTTCTCTAGACCTTTGGGTTTAGGATGCGCTCTGCCTGTCAGTCTGTCCGACCACTCAGACGGAAAAGCAACGGAAGAATTTTATTTAAATGGATTAAACAATAACACTATCGCCTTAAGTCATACTTAGTTTAGATGTTGTTAGATTTTGATAAAAAATATGTTGGTCTTTTACCAAAATCACCAGAATGAGAAAAAAATTCTCGGTGGTAGAGCTGAAAACGATATCTGATTAATGCTACCTGCCAATCTTCTTGACGTAACGATTCCAATTCTCCACGTCCGAACATTTTTTCTAGTGCAAAAACTTAAGGACCGAAAGGTGAGAGTTAGCTGCCTGTATAAAGATAAGTTTTAAGATAAGGCACCGACAAGCACCTTTGCACGAAAAATTTGTAGAATCTCTTGATATGTAGTTAATTTTATTATTCTTACTTCATTAGACTTTTTTGTCTGTATACTCGTATACTTAAAGAGAATGTGTGTGATGAATGTGGATGAAGTGGAAAAATGTTGTCTCTGCTATCACCTCCGGGAAAGAGGCGTAACTTTATGTAATGTATGTTTACTTGTAAGAGTCTAAACTGTAATTTTATTTTTCGTGCCCTTCTGCCCCCTAGGAACAAATAAATAAGTAAGTAGGTAATATAAGTTCTCTAGGTATAAACTTATTAATACAGCTAAGCTTTTCCACGAAATAAATGTTCTTAAATTTCAGTAAGAAATTAAATTACCTAGGACTTCAGAATAACTAGTTTGCATAGCATTAAAGTAAACGATCGATACTACCACTTAAAGAAGTTATCAAGTCTTTAACAATATTTCCTACGATGGAGTTCTATGAATAACTACTTTCTGCACAATGATCACGCAAATTAAATTATCGTTAAAAGTTGCCTCAAGGATGGCGATTCGCTGTGTTAAAATTTTCCTCAACATGTTTTTCTTTTTCAATAAGGATGCTCAATATCGCCAGTACTTAATAAAGCGTAGATTTTAAATTTCCGTTTGTCTTTATAGGTACATAGGAACATTGGTAACTACGGTTTCTATTTCACCGACCAGCATAGTGAGATAAACATTTCGGAACAGTGGCTACCACAATATAGCAACCGACATTAACCGCTTGCATTGATTTGAATGAGACGAGTTAATAACTTGATCAAAGGTTGAGAACATTTAAATATAAAAATGTGGCTTTAATTATATTTCTTTATTTTAATGCTTACCACTAACATCAAATTATGTAATCGGTATTGCAACAAAAAGCTTTTGATCTAAGTAAGTACCCACTGACGGCACAAATTCTTGTTTTTCAATGTTTTTAAATTTTATTATTGACTAATATTGCCATTACTCGATTTCTAAAGTTTCTTGACGGCCTCTGTGGCGCAGCGGTAGTACGCTTGTCTGTGACACCGGAGGTCCCGGGTGCGAATCTCGGCCAGGGCATGATGGGAAAAGAACTTTTTCTGATTGGCCTGGGTCTTGGATGTTTATCTATATAAGTATTTATTATTTTATAAAATATAGTTTCGTTGAGTTAGTATCTCGTAACACAAGTTTCGAACTTACTTCGAGGCTAACTCAATCAATGAAATTTGTCCCATATATGTATATTTATCTATATAAGTATTTGTTATAAAATATAGTATCGTTGAGTTAGTATCTCGTAACACAAGTTTCGAACTTACTTCGAGGCTAACTCAATCAGTCTAATTTGTCCCTTATATATTTATTTCTTAAATCGTAACCTGACTCTAGAAAATCCCACAACAACACGTCGTGCACAGGGTTACGAAGAATCACGTACATGTGCAGTAAAATTTCCACCTTTCCCGGCAAGTCTTTAATTTCCGCTGTAATGAGAGGAAAGCGGGCACGTAATGACTCCTGCAACGCTCCGTTCTGCACAAAAGATTCTAAACTCTGAGTCTACCTTTATTTTACTTGCACATTTCCAGACATTACATGGATACTAGTAAGAGTATACTTACTTAGGTAGGTTGACACCCTATACTACATCACTTAGCTTTGGATTTAGCATAGCACATAAGTGTATAAATGATATATGGTACCCGCGCGAAGCCGGTATGATATAGGTAAATGAAAGTTCCGGACGGATTTTGATGAAATTTTAAATGTGAAAGTAAATTTGTTACCTGATCATAATTAGACCACTGTTATAAAATTTTGTATAAGTATCTACATCTAAAGTGTGGAATATGAAAAAGGACAAAGATACTTTCCTCGAAGGCGGAACCGGGGTCAATAAAAGAGATAGGTTTTTTTTTTGTTTCAAAAACAAAAAATATTTTATATTTAGGTAAATATAGAGTAAAAATTGTATATAACTAGTTGGGAATCGAGTTGCATTTGTAATTACAAACTTCGTCTTATCTAGGTACTCTGTATCGGCATTATACAAAATTCCAAGGTCACGTGCGATATTTTGTCGTCGTGCGAAAAGTTGTCGTCGGTCGTCTATGTACCCACCCCACATGTAAAGTAGGTATTATTTTTTATCGACTACCGTTGTGCCTATAAGACCACCTGTCACCTGATGCATTTGTGAGAAAAAATGTCCAACTAAAGGCTGTTCACATACGCTGTTTAATGAGTGAAAATGTGAAACTAAGAAACACTGATCAACTGATTTAACAACTTGAACCTCGACCTCCTCTTTATACAGATAAGGACGCAAGCCAAGAGGACGATAATAATCATGCTGTGTTTGAATTTAAATAAAAAGACATCACATTTCTTATAAAACTCATATTTATTCCCTTTATATCATATTAACAACTCACGTGTATAAATAAAACATTGGTCGCCAAATATCTTTAAAATTTTTGATGTGAGGTAGGTACCAATGATACTTTGAGATAGTACTGTATTAGTTTCCAACAACAACGACCAAAGGTCAAAATTAACACAGAAATGGAACCAATTTTACCAAAAAAGAAGATTGAGTATACTTGTATTATGTATTTCGTAATTTTGATTATATTTTTTTCGCAAGTTATCCATTCATACATTAATAAAAACTGAATATTTACAATATAACAAAAAAAATAAACCTGAGTTTTAAACAACTAAAGAAACCTCTTTCACATTATAATTCATACATACGATAGCGCAGTCATCCCATCACATAAGCTACAGCTAAAACAGTTTTCGGACTCGCATTCATCTAGTTAATTTGTTTGTACAAATTGTATTGGTATTACTAACTAGCAGAATAACATTATTTCAACGCAAAATCGAGTTTGTTCACTAAAAATTAAAAGTCTGCCAAGACTTGGAATTTTTAGTGAACGGGTACGGGGAACGCGACTCAAAAGTGCTTGTTCAGATTACCTACACTAATAGACAAAGGGAAGGACTCTCACTTTCGTCCCAAGTCTTTTAATGTTTATCTTTGAAAACGCTGTGTGCTGCGATGCTTCTCCACTAGCGCCAATATATTTATACATTGCATCCAATGTTGAGAAATAAATAATTTGAGTTTAGCAGTTAGACTACAACCTACAAAACAATGTATACAATATACATTAAAAACAATAACTGTTCAGGTACTAGTTCATATTCTTCCTCTGGCGATGTCCAAACGGTAATATTTTTTTGTTCTGGAACGGCGTTTTCTTATTAACGTTGATCGTGATCTCCGAATTTAGTAGTTGGTCGAGACTCTGCAAAAAATGTTTCAATAAGGAAAAAGTTGTTGAAGGACAAATCAATAATTAAAACGTAACTTGTCTTATTTTCTCTCGTAGGTTAATAAAAGCAATATAAATAGATAAGATGTCACATAAACCCTATTGACGTTCGTGAATAATACGCGTAAATCACTTGGATTCATTGAACTTAGTTTCGGACTTGTGTTCTTGGGTACACATAGTACCTACATACATACATTCATATAGTCACGACTACATAGACGTCTATATTAAGGGATATCCCTTGCGGGGTAGACAGCGCCGACAGTCTTAAAAAGACTGAAAAGGCACGTTAAGCTGTATGGCTAAATGATGAATTGATGGAATTCTTCTTTTCTGTTCTATTCTCTGGTTCTTGAGTACTAGCTTAATATAATAATAAACCTTATGATAATGGCATATATCATTAAAATATGTGAGACCCTGTAGCAGTTGGTGGAATCGATGTTACTGCCCAGGCAACTTGAATTATAGTCTCCTAGTTTTCTACCAGATTCCAACAGTCATGAACAAACATACAAAAATGTATTTTTTGCCGAAGTTCGAATTACTCAAATATTACTACTTGAACACATTATAAAGAAAAAAGTAGAAACCTGTTTGTCAATAAGTCCTCTGTCTTTTAGAGCCTTCTCAATATCCTCGAATTCTCTCTGGAGGTCAGGATTTTTTGACTTCTCAACCGTTTGCCGTATTCTTGATACCTAATAAAAGTAAAATTTTTATTACAACTTAGCAAGAAACAGTGCGTCAGCCCTATTTTTCTGTGCAATATTGAATTTGATGCTGATTTTCTTTCTTATTGACAAAGAATGTTGGTGATAACTGGCAGTTTTATATCATCTTTTTTTATCTACACTTTTATTATGAAAAGACAAAGTTTGTAAGTTTGACTGTTTGTTTATAATGGCTAATCTTCAGAAGTACTAAACCGATCATCAAGATTCTTTTTGACTTTTTAATTTTCAAATTCGAGGAATATTTTGGATGAACAGAGGACAAAAATCGTGTATTAAGGATTATTATTACTTATTTGCAGATAACTTACAGTTTCTTCAAAGAATGTGTGTTTGTCACGCTGTTCCGGCAAGTCCACATCTAAAACCGTCCTTAGCACTGGCAATGCATCGTCCACTCTACCCATGTCTGAAAGGGCTATTGCCTAAAAAAAAATAAACATACATGTGTATAGTGTTGACTGAAAGGTTCACATTCAGCTTTATCATAGAATTGAGATTCAAATATTGACAGGTTGCAAGCCAATCCAGTTCCCTGAATTTTGTAACGATGTTTCTCACCGCAAGAGCATTGGTCAATCAAAATAATGTACGCCCCTCAGAAAAGACTCATTGGTACATTGCCGCGGTACACTTGCATTACCAACACTCTCGCAAATAGCCTAATAACCTTGTATTGTTTTATATTGTTAATTGAAAATTGAAAAAAAAAGTTGCGCCCGCGTCTTTGGCATAATTTTTTTATACCAACCTTTATGTTCCGAACTGTGACATAATGTTGCCTCTGCGTCGATATTGATTCTAACGCGATATGTGGTGCGCCTTGCTTCAATGCCAGTGCTGAAAGAAAATATCAGAATTTAGTACTATTAAAAAAAAAAGATCTTCTGAAAATCAATAGGCTGGAAAACTGACACTATTTGAAATTGCATCATAAAGACATCCAGCTAAGAACAAAAAGTACAACAAGTGCTTGTAGGGACAAGTCTTTTCGAGGCTATTTGCTCTGTCTACACACTAAAGGGTAAAGGACGTGCTATATAAATTTATACAGGAGAAACACAGTATGTACTGCCTATTCTAATTCTACTCAGTAAAAATCACTGTTTATCCTGCTAAGAATAAAGAATGGATAATTATTTATTTATCTACTCTGTCCTAAATATATGTATGTTATTAAAACGAGTATGTATGTATATGTACTATATATGTAAGTATATTCTGTGTGCATTATATTATGTTTTAACGTGTATTTATTTTGCTCTGCGCCAACACCTGTTTCCTGTGTGGTTTCCTTCCACCCAAAGGTTTACTGGAAGAGATTGAATTTGCGATAAATCCGCCTTTGTACCATCTCTATCTGTTTTGTGCTATTTGTTATGTTTTACTCTTATGGTGCAAAAGATTTTATGTATGTATCTGTATGCAAATACATAATTAAGTAAACAAACCTGCAAAGAATGTGGCTGCTCTTCTTACTGGTATGGTACCAACACTGGTCATGTCTGACCACAACTTAGAAGCATACTCCATACTTTGTTTCGTGTTCTGAAAAATAAATTGTACACCAAAATCATTATAATTTTACCACAGAATATATGTATGATTTATATAATATTAATTTCTATAAAGAAGGACGCGCGCGGTTCCACTTGCGGGACAAAAAAAAAAAGTCCCACTTATTTCCATTCCCGCGGGATTTCGGAAAATTCTTTCTTAGCGGATGCCGAAATGTAGTAGTTTAGGTTGTATGGTGATGATCAGTCAGTCAGTCAGTTACCTTTATGTTTTATAAATGTACATAGATAGTGGTGGAGATTAAGTTGTATGGTTCCTAGCACTTTAAACATGTTCACTCCATATCTTTCCCGCAAATTTCATAAAAGACAACAAAGGGAAAACGCATTGTTGCTTAATATGTGACACTGTCAACTAATTTATCTTTCTTTTGCACCATCTACAACATCATGTTAAAAAAAAATTAAAGATTCAAAAAGCAGTGTCTCACCTGTTTGTAGCAAGCGGCCAAGATTAAGACTATAGAATATTTCGGATACTTTGTCATGTTGACCTGTTTCTCCTTAACAATCTCGAAAACCTCGTACATTTCATCATACATCTCATGGTTATATAACAGATCAAGAAGCAACTGGTAGGTTACTAACTGATCAAAAAAACCATTGTTGGCGGAATCTTTAAAACACTGAAAAAAGTCAGTTGTGTATTTGGAGCTTAAAATAATTAAGCTGTCACAATGTTAATGTTTTTGAGAGACTGGTTAACAGTTCTGTCTACCCTATAAGGGAAAGAGATGTGACGTATTTATGAGAAATTAGGCACAAACAAACATATATACATAGGAGGGATTGTCTTTACTTGCATGCTTTTTTTAAAATTTTATTTAACTCTAATTGATTCATTATAATTAAATGTAATAGGCAAAAACTTAATCCAGACCATAATCTTTCTTAATCAGTAAAAGGACAGGAAAATCAGCACTTAATTTCTAATAGTTGTTGTTAATGTTGATATATATTGCAAAAAACAAATTGTGCTTTTTAACAATATAACAACTGAAAGAAAAAAAGGCTATGCAAATATACCTCTAGGGCTTCTTTTGGCGCATCTAAAAAATGAAACATTCTCATAATGACTGGCCCAAATATGAAAGATCCAAAACGATATTCCGATGACTGTGTATTGAACCTGAAAAAATAGCATCTTACATATGTAAAAGTTTTCTGTTAAGTGAAGGATGTATAAAAATAAAAGAGCAAAATACAGATTTTATATGGCATTTTATGCTCGGCTTGCTTTAGTAAATTCACGATTCTAGGATAACATATGAAAAATTTGTTTCAAGACTTTCCATTGAGAAACAACAATAATGATCAGCTTGTATTTAATTAATCTATGTGGGCAGGCAATCAAAACTGAAACTATAAAATATATTTGAAAAAAATACCTTACTTTTTTATCATTTTTACTATGAGATCTAAGTCTGTTGGTTCTGCAATATGCACCATGTTTTTAAGGTCTTCTGTGAATATCAATTGTTTGCCATCAGTAACAAAGTCTGTCATTTTGGCTCTGAATTTGTCTGAAAAACTAACAAACTGTTCCTTTATTTTCTTTCTTGCTTGAAGGTAGTTGTCTATACCAAGGGCTGATGGAGCATACAGTTGTGGAACTAAAAAAATAATTAAATGCATTATTTAAAAAAGAACTCTTATTTGTATTTCAAAAATAAGCATAATAGTAGAATTTACAATAAATCTGTGGTAGCTGTAAGGTAATCAACAAAATGGTACAATTTAAAGTAGTAGGTAACTGTCCAAACCTGTAGTTTGACCTTTTACAAAATATATCTTTTTACTGATATAATGAATAAATCTCACATAATATTTTTCAATAATAACTTTATTTCTCTACGTGTAATTTTTAAGTAAAAAGTTTATGGCCATTCAATGTTTCGAATTCATAAAAATGTGACATAAAAAATCTGCTACTTAAGTTTTAATAGATTTCTAGGATACAAAAATCGAGTGATTTAAATTTGTAGAGTAAAAAGGTAAAAAAAATTCTCCTTAAGTAACTTTAACCGTAATCAATATCAATATCATTGTTACAAAATCGCAATTCCGAAGCTTTGAGGTTATTATATATATAGATTATATTCAAATAACAATTTTGAGTAAAACTATATTATATATATCCCTAAACGGTTATATTTATTGCACAGTAAATATGAATTAAAAATGTACCTTGGGTTATATGTATTGTTCTAAATGGAGATAAGAACCGCAAATTATGATAAAGTGAACTTTTTACAAAATTAAGAGCAATTAATGACATTTCGACTAGTTTATTGATAAAACTTAAGAAACACTGTTTACAGCTAACAAATAGATAATTCAAAATAGATTTTTTATAATCGGTATTTTAAATCTTATCGATTTATAGGCGATCTTTAGAACCACAGATGAGGTTCTTATTTTTAGGTTATGTTATCCTTTGATTATTTTTCTGCTCAGGAAGAGCCTCAGGGGTCTTTTTTGACATTTTGACATTGATTGTCGGATATGTCGGAGGAGTCACAGGAGATGGTAAACTGTATGCATGAAGCTTTAAAAGAGAAAGGAATGAAAGTGAACGTAAGTAAAGCTAAAACACTGGTTTTTGAAATGGAGAAAGAAATGACAGCATGTAATATTTTGATTGGAGGAGAAAAAGTTGAGCAAGTGAAAGAGTTTGTATATCTAGGATCAAAGTTTACATCAGATGGCAAGTGTGATAGTGATATTGAAAGGAGAGTGAACGCGGGGAACGTGGTGAATGGAGCTTTGCATGCCTTTATGAGCAGTCAGAAACTATCCAAAAAGGCTCGACTGGCTGTGCACAGGGGCGTGTTGGTCCCGACATTAATGTATGGGAGTGAAAGTTGGGTATAGCAAAAGAAGCACGAAAGCAGAATAAATGCAGTGGAAATGAGAGCGTTAAGGAGTATGTTGGGTGTGAAATTGAGTGACCGGATAAGGAACAGCGTGATAAGGGAATATTCTGATGTGAAAGATGTAGTTACAGGAATAGAAAAGGGTATGTTGAGATGGTTCGGTCATGTGGAGAGGATGAATGAAAACAGGTTGACTAAGATATACATGGAGGGTGTGGAGGGAAAGGTCGGAGTGGGAAGACCTAGACGAACGTATCTTGATCAAATTAAGGACGTCCTGGTAAAGGGTCAGGTCAAAAGTACCCGAAACCGCCGAGCTTGCATGAAGAGAGTTATGAATGTGAATGAAGCGAAGGAAATATGCAGAGATCGTGGCAAGTGGAAAGAGGTAGTCTGCCTATCCCTCCGGGAAAGAGGCGTGATTTTATGTATGTATGTATGTATTGTTGGATATTTTTTGTTCTCTTCGCTGTGGCAAGCAAGTGACAAGTGTTAGTCAGTTTAATGATTTAGTAAATAGCTGTGAATATCTCTTCCTTGGCCTCGACTTCACCCTTTGTTGGGACTTCAAAATCCGTTATTGATTATTGTAACACTTTCCGTGCCACATGGTTCACGGCTCTTTAAAATAAGACCATTCTATCTCTTTCCCACGGATGTCGTACTAGGCAAGTAAGGGATAGGCTTATAAACTTGAGATTCTTTTATGCGATGGGCTATATTCGAATCTCAATCCATCATTTTCATTACATTTGGCGCTCTTAGACCCACCCATGTTGCTGTTTTATCGGAGACAGTTGGCAATAATGCTTTCGTGAACAATCAATGTCAATATTGATAATCACTAAAAAAAATGACGTAACATAAACGTAACCATGTTGCTTTACGACTAAATCAATTTTCTTTAAAATGTTTAAAATCTGATTTAATTTGTGTTATTGTGTAATGCTAATCAAGTGAGGCTTTGTTTACTGTTCATAAAAGTGATAAAAATTGAATCTCGTTCTAAACCAATATATTGTGTACATTCAAGATTCCTTATTTTGCTTGTACACAAGTATCGTTGAAGTTACCTTCAGCTTAAGATGCTAATCTTATAATCTGTTTCATTTTGAAATTATAAAAACAGACTATATTATTTTAGCCTTTCTTATTTTAAATCAAAAATTAAACAGTGCCCATGCCATGAATGAATTATCGTTATTTATTTGACGTAGGTACAAATATGACGTACAATAATCATTGTTAAATTTCATTCAATTGTAATTCCATTTGTACCAATCTGGAGCATGAAGCTAACTCCACAAAAAAACGCAAAAGGTTACAAGCTAAAAATATATTTTTAATAAATAAAAAAAAACAAACTTTGTGCAATAGTAGTATATAATGCTTTAATGAAGTTCATGCCATGAGTACTGTTTTTTCTGAATGTCAAATAAGTGAAGAAATTGGATGAGTACATATAGGGCTGTCTTTGTATATGAAAATTCCATTTTTTAAAACACTTCATACATGGCATTTCTTAACATAAATGTTATGTATTTTTTCTAGCCACCATTATAGCTTCATACTGATGTACTGAATACCAACAACTCTTGCCAGCTTACTGTGCCATGGATGGTACTATAAAGTGACAGTGCAGAGTTTGGCTGGAGATGAGAATGTCTGGCAAAAGAAATGGACTCTAAATTATAAGTTCCAAAACCTTAGAAATGTTGGGACTAAGTACAGATGATAACCACAGGGTGGAAATGTAATCAATGATATAGTTAACATACTTTGAATTAGATGTAACAGTCAAATTCATGAGAGTTCCATTTGCAGCATTTTTGTATTTGTAATCTCCCTATCTTTCATGAAAGTGACTAAATGCAATGCTTTGAAAACATACTTAAAACACAACATTTTAACACTTATTTCAAATATTAGCTTTGGAAATATTTTCACATTTGTACCTAAAACTAATTAATACACATTTTTACAGATCTATAACAGCAAAGAACAAAAGAAAAATTCTAGTTATTTTAGAAATGGCAGAGCTCAAACACCACAAAACCAAATCTTCTAGAAGTTTAAGAGAAGAGGAAGTTAAAAAATCAAAAAGAAAACATCATAGGGGAAGTTCGAAACACCATTACACAGATTCTAAAACTCCACCACTACCAGCAACAATAGAAGATTTATTAAAACGCCGGGACTCTTTAAAAGAAGAACTAACAAGAATATCTGAAAATTGTTTAAAAAGTGCCATGACAGACCACCAATTACATACAAAGAAATACTCAAATAAAGCACAATCTAAAAAGCATTCAAGTGATAAGAGCAAACCAGTTTCCTCTAAAAAAAGAAAAATTTCAGATACTTCCCCTGAGGTCAGCCATAATTATACAAATTTAGATTCAGAAGATGAAGAAACCATTATAGAGCAACAAAGGTTACAACGCAAACAACTAATAGAAAAACTGATAACTTCTTGTGATGATAAACATAAAGGTGACAAAGAAAGAGAGAATAAACAAATCAAGAATACAAGCAATGATGTCAAAGAAAAAACCATTATTTCTGAACCTAAACCTTCCCCCAAAGAAGTACCCGATATGTTTTCTGAAAATGATGACTTTGATGCTCATAATGTCCCAGATCAAGTAAAGCAGGATAAAGATAACAACACACAATTGATTGATAATTGGGATAATTCAGATGGATACTACAACACCACCATTGGTGATATAATTGACAATAGATACACTATTAAAACCATATTAGGACAAGGAGTGTTTGCAAATGTTGTTCGTGCTCAAGATAATAATAATAATTCTAATGTTGCCATAAAAATTATCAGAAATAATGATATGATGTACAAAGTTGGTTTGAAAGAAATTTCTTTCATTAAAGAAATAAATGAAGCTGATAAAGAAAACAAATATCATTGTGTGCAATTATTAACACACTTTAAACATAAAGGTCACCTTTGCTTGGTATTAGAATCATTACACATGGATATGAGAAGTATAATAAAAAAATATGGAAGACATGGATTGAATATGAAAGCATTGATGAGTTACAGTAGACAATTGATGTTAGCATTGAGATTACTCAAAAAACTTGGAATTATACATTCAGATATAAAACCTGATAACATTTTAGTTAATGAAAAGAAGAATGTTTTAAAATTGTGTGACTTTGGATCAGCATGTAAGCTTCATCAAAATGAACCAACACCATATTTAGTTTCAAGATTCTACAGAGCCCCTGAAATTATATTAGGCCTACCTTACAACCATGGGGTAGATATGTGGTCTGCTGGGTGCACCATTTTCGAAATGGCAACTGGGAAGATTCTCTTTACAGGCAGTTCAAATAATAAAATGTTAAAATGCTTTATGGATTTCAAAGGGAAAATTCCTAGCAGGCTTATAAAAAAAGGTAAATTCAAAGATCAACATTTTAATTATAACAATAATTTTCTTTTACATAAAAAGGATGAAACCACCCTCAGAGAAAAAGTTGTTGAGATAACAAACATTACTGCAACAAAGGACTTGTATACAGAAATGCAGAAGGCATGCAAAAATCTGACAACGGCAGAGGAAAAGAAATTGCCGCAACTTAAAGACTTTCTTGATAAAATCTTCATGTTCGATCCCAACCATAGAGCAGGTATACTTGACTGCCTAAAACACCCATTCATTCAAGGAGAGCTTGAAAAATAATAAAATTAACTATGTAATTGCGGAAATATTTTATTAAATTCAATAAGTTTAAGTTGTACATATTCATTTTATTAATAATACATTGCCGTTTATGCTTGTAGTGTGATTTCCGGCTTCTGAATAGAGAACCACATCCATAGAGGTCGGAATAATATTATAAGACCACATCCCTTTCGTGTGTGTCAGAATCGCGGTTGTACCTCACGGATTTAAATATCTGTTTTGGATTAAAAACGTACCCGATGTGTTATTTTTAGAATAGAGACACTTGAGTCTCTATTCTAAAAATAAAAAAAAAATGTATTTTCTTTGACGTCGTTTTTATTTTATTCAAATAACTACAGTATAAATAACAAAAAATAAATGAATTCTAACAGGTGGCATTAATATAATTTATTTTATTTATTTATTTCATTTATTTTAAAAACTTTTTTTCATTTTCTCTGTACCCTTCATATTTTTTATTTATTTAATATTTGTTTATGCAGGTACACAAGAGGTACCAAATCTACATATACAGTTTAGGTACTTAATTCAGATGCTAACTAGAGGTATACCCGTGGTCCTGACGTCAGGATGGCGGGTGTACCTATTTTTTTTTTAAATCCTTACAAAGAAGGAGGTACACAGATTTTTAGGATAGGTACACTGAGGTACATCAGGTACGTTTTTAATCCAAAACAGATATTTAAATCCGTGAGGTACACCCGCGATTCTGACACACATTCCCTTTCACCTTAAGTGTTGTAAAAGACAATTGGATAAGTAGACACCACCGTGTGTTGGTATGAAAATTATGATTGAATCTGTGTCCTACGGCAATATGATCTTGGAGTCGCACCATGTTTCCCTGGTTATCCGATCATGGGTGTATTAGGCCATTTTCCCTAATGCCTATACACATATTTCAGATAGATAGATAAAACTCTTTATTGCACCATAAGAGAAAACATACAAAACAACACAAAGCAGATATAGATGGTACAAAGGCGGACTTATCGCTAAAGCAATCTCTTCCAGTCAACCTTCGGGTGGAAGGAAACCAAACAGGAGATCGGCGTTGGCGCAGAACAAGATAAATAAATGTTTGAACATAATAAAATACATACTACCTACTAATAAAATATATATATACATACATACTATATATCTATGTATAAAACAAGGTGTCTCAAAAGAAAGTTCACATTTAAATCTTTTTTTAAAAGAAAAGTCTTAGCTTTATTGAATTTTTTTTTATTTTATATTGAAGTACACAGTTTGGGAATTTATTTTTTAAAAATAACATCGTCCAAATATAAACCGTTGCGCTCTCGGCATTCATTTAGTCGGGCACTAAAATTGCCTATGACAGCTCGGCAGGTAGTCTCCGTGATGGCTGCCATTTCATGACGGATATTTTCTTTTAATTGTGCCAGGGAAGTCGGTTTATTAGCGTAAACTCTTGATGGTTTCTCCAGAGTTGACCCAGTCTCTTCAAACTTCTTAACCCATTTTGCAATGAGTCGAGTGCTAGGCGCATCATTTAAGTGACGAATATGTCGAATACTGCAGAATTTTCTACGCGCTACAGTCGCCGAATTACCGTTTTTGTAAAACTCACGTACGCACAACGCACGGTCCGCACCAGAGAAACGCTCCATAGCGGTTAAATTCCCAAGAGCCAGACTACCGACTGACATACCCCCCGCGCCCCTCAGAATAGTTGCTTTCGCGTAATAAAATAAGCAAATGTGAACTTACTTTTGAGACACCTTGTACATATAAATACATACAAATACACATAAATACATATAAATACATAATAATAACATATACTTAGGATAGAGTAGAAAGGTAATGAGACCTAACGAGATTTTTGAAACTATTAATAGTCTGGGCTTTCCTGATATCGACAGGGAGAGCATTCCATAGACGGACAGCTTGTACAGTAAAAGAGTGGGAGTAAAAATTGGTGTTGGATGTCGGTAGTCTTAGTCGTAGGGTAACCGTGCTACGCAGACTGCGGGTGGCGCCTTGGGCATCGCTATAAAAGTTGAAGCGCTCCTTTAAATAAGATGGAGAAAACGGATTAAATAAGACCGAATAGAGCATTGTCACAATATGCAAATTGCGACGGAGTCGGATAGGAAGCCACTTCAGCTGCGAACGGAAAGAAGAAACGTGATCATATTTGCGAAGCCCAAATATGACACGAATAAAAAGATTTTGAAGACGCTCGAGTTTGTTTAACTGTTCCACAGTGACGTCGAGATAAGCAGTATCAGCGTAATCAAGGAGAGGGAGAAGAAGAGATTGTGTCAGCGCAATTTTAGTATCAACAGGTAGGAAATTACGTAACCTTCTAAGCGAGCTGAATGCTAAGAACATTTTCCTGCTCACGTCATTAATATGATGCGACCATGACAAAGTTTTGTCGAATATTATAAACCCAAATTTTCATCAGTCATGTTTTTTGGTACAAAAATTCTTAAGGTGCTAAAACTGGGTCTGCAGTCTGCACGTTTCCCATTTCTCGTACTTCTATGGCCTTCCGTAGGTACTACGTTTTCACCTACCAAAGGACACCGATCTAAACATCTCTTAGAGAAAGTGCAACCCCAGGTAGACAAGAAAAATGTGCAAATAGCGTGTTGGTACTCATCAGAAAACACTGGGAGTTCATAATTCCATCCATATTCATATTATTTTAGAATAGGTAGGTACCTATTGACGTACCTAGTGATGGCGGTTATCTAAGAACATTATCTTTTTCTTCTGGCTTTTAGTTAAACTTATGATAGAAAATATCGGTGCTTAATGTAAAATTGACGCTTAAATAAGCGTTAATATCCGGTTTCACTCTTACCTCTCTGGGGAAGAGCTCGGGATGCACCTTTTGATCGAGAACTTCAAAAGGTAGGTACATCTCGAGCTCCTCAGATATAACGTTTGCAACCTTTGCAGGGGAACTTAACCCGTGAGGTATTATCGTGAAAGCTACTTTTGATAAATTCCCTTAGTCGCCTTTTACGACATCCATGGGTAACAGATGGAGTGGCTCTATTCCAAAGAACCAGAAATCACAGAGATTATCATATTATAGAACATTGTAACACGAGACTTTCTATCATAGAAATCTGATAATGTAGGTACTTATTAAGTTCTCTCTCTCAAACTTAAAAGGTAAGGTAAGACAGGCACTTATTAATGATCGTGAATACTCAGTTCTTGACATTTCATAGCAATCTTTAAAATTGTAGGTCCTTTACCTCGATTCGAAATCATGTTTGCCATCCGAGATAACACATTAAAATTTGTTCTTCCGCTTTTACTGAAGCTATTTAATTTGTATGTTTGATCGACATGTAATGCAATGGAAAGTGCAAGAAATAAAACAAGCTTTTAATAGAATTATCGTTTTAAGTCTCTAAGACAAAACAACAAAAAATACGCCATCAACCAAAATATCACTTAAAATTTCACGTGGACTCACCACGCTTACTATCACAATTAAAAGGAAAATTGACAATTATGGTGTATATCAGTAAATCTATTATAAGTATGTAATTGTTAAATTGACAATGTGTAAGCGAATAAACCAAAACATAATTTCACAAAAAGAAAAGATCTCACGAGACTAGTAATTCTCTTACAAAAATGCACATATTCTTTTATATAAGTAATTCACAACTTTATTAAACTCATTCTCAGTTTAGTTCTAGAACTATTTCACGAATTATAAAATAGTTTTACACTGTTGAATTTCTACTCAGCACTTAAAGACATACAATTCAAAAGCCTAGTTTCGCTGTTACACCCATTTGCCTTTCTCCCGCGACAAATATAAAACAATATAAAAAAAACAACAATATAATATAAATGGGATATACCATCACAGTATGTACACAAATTGCAATATACAGATTAGAATTATCACTCGGTATAATATTTATGAGCGAAATAATTAGCGATTGACAAATACGACAAAGCACACTTATAAATCTTAAAAGTAAGGTTCATAAAAATAACTTTATAGTGACACATTTCATTTAAAACCGATGCGATTGTTCCATCAAATAAAATAATTCTGTAAAAAATTATGTTAATACAAACAAAATATGTTTATTTTTGTGTATTTCAATAATATATTTAAAAAAACAATTAAAATTACATACTTTATTTGATGCTCAAGTAAACAAGCTTATTCACAAAGTGATACTTAGGTATTTGAATAAATATGGGAATACTGTGTTATTAAAAAGATAAAAATGAGCAAGTATTTGTATGTATCGTGGTAATATAGTAGAAAAAATGTTAATACACTATAATTGCTAAAAAGAAGTACCTAAATGAATTGATTGAATCAGCCGAGTCTTCCAAACGAAATCACAAAATTTGCCAGGCTCAATTACTTAAATATACATTTATTATATTCATATTACACTGTCACTGTGTTCAGCATAAACATACAATACAATATACACTTAAAATAAGACAAAGACGCCAATCGTTTTAGGCACATTCATAAAACATTTCGATAAAAAATGCGAAAAATTTTAACAAATCACAGGAAAATAAAAACCAATACATAATATCATATCAATACGTAAGAAAAATGACAGGACATGACTATTTACTTTAAAACAAACAAAAAAACATTACTTAATCACGCCTCTATTAGTAACAATTCTAGGTATTTACAAAATTTAAGTAGATGTTACACCTAATATTCTAATGTACAGACTCAAAATGTCCAATACAATAAACGACAAAGCTATAAATGTTAGTTCCGCAAAAAACCAAATCGTTTGCGAATCATCTAATCGCATGCGAATTGGACAATTTGAGCCTAAACCTATGGATGGATCCATTGCATATATTATGGCTGTTTCAAATTAAATACAAACATTTAAAGAAAAGATTGACTGGCAGCTTCTTCCCAGATCCTAGGGGAAACTACGAGAGCTAGATAATGGTTACACATTCGAGTTGCTAACAAGGCCTCATGCTGTCCGTAAAATAATAATCCATTGCCGTAACCGTCCTTTAAAATATTTATAAATAATTTATACAAATCGCTGCACAAAAAGAAATATTATATTTTAACATAAATTGGGATGTAACAGTCTCAAGTAATACCGTTTGATCACTGGCTTACAATATCACAAAGTAACACAACGTTTGATGAAAATATGAGATACTTATAATGTTTTGATTCAATGAGATTCTCGTTACTATCTTATAACTAAGTAGAACTACCTATATCATGTGCATTCACTTGGCCGCTTTGAGTGATAAGGTGACCATTTAAGAAAATACTGTATTCAAGTGCTTAAAATGTGGCGGAGTTTACCATTCGCTAAAAGTTAGTTACGAACAATGAGACGGATAGTTTCAGAGGTTGCTCTTTATTTAGTTTTCTAAAACAAAATCTTTATATTGCTAATAATTACAGTCGAATCGTCCAAGCGAACGCATCAATAAATCTATCATTACATAGTCTATTTATTTTCTTTGGATGCGTGGAGTTGAATTCCGTGGTTATGTGGACGCCATCTTGACGAAAGTGGGTGCGTCTGATGACTGTCCGGACGCTATGGAGTCAGGGCTTTGGAGGGACGCACTGTAAAGTGGATTCATTGGAGTTGTTCCTTCAGCTTCGAATAGTGTGCTGTCATACACACTGTTGCTCTGTTGGGAAAAATATATAAATAAGCATTGTCGCTTTGCTGAGCGTGTGATATCATATTTTTAAAATATTTATTTAAACAATATCTTTTATAGATAGCTTTCTCAGCTAAGTAAAGAGAGGTCGCTAAAAAAAAATCTTAAGGATTTTAATAAAAGCAAAGTAGCATCTGTGAAACGTTTTTCTAACATACATAAATTACTTTAATTACTAACCGACTATCTTACAAAGAGACAATAAAGATCATGAGGAAACCTGCATGCATATTTAGGCATTCAAATGGGTAGCCATGTTCTGCAAAATTTTAGAAAGTTAGAAGGTTAGACGGGAGGATTAGTATAAATGCCTGATTTAATCAATCCAGGCCTATTAAAATAATAAATTTAACAAATTATCTGGCCGAGGTACCTGGTAGATATAATCGGAGTCCGTCTTGAGGGAGCTGAAGCTCTGCTGATGCGGCAGAGACACCTGGTCGTCGTCTATCGGCTCATCCATTTGAGCCTTGTACGAGAACATTATACTCGCCTGGGATACGCTGGAATAAAAAAATCGTGTTGAGAATCATCAAAAGTATATAAATTTTCTTTGATTGATTGAATTGAAATTTCTTAAGGATTGGATGATAAATAAAAACAGCACTCTGATACTGGCGAATTATTTCAAAGTCAAAATATTAGCCCTCAGCAATATACCCAGAGGGATAATATAATAACAGTTAATTCGTAAGAATCTTGGTGAATGTGAAATGAAGCAAATATAATAATCTATTATTTTCAACATTGACAGAGTTCAGAAAATATTTACTATAAATCTTCCTCTAAAAATGTTTGTGTATGTACATACATACATAAAATCACGCCTCTTTCCCGGAGGGGTAGGCAGAGACTACCTCTTTCCACTTGCCACGATCTCTGCACTCTTCCTTCACTTCATCCACATTCATGACTCTCTTCATGCAAGCTCGGCGGTTTCGGGTACTCTTGACCTGACCCTTTACCAGGACGTCCTTAATTTGATCAAGATACGTTCGTCTAGGTCTTCCCACTCCGACCTTTCCCTCCACACTCTCCTTGTATATCTGCTTAGTCAACCTGCTTTCATTCATCCTCTCCACATGACAAAACCATCTTAACATATCCTTTTCTATTCCTGTAACTACATCTTCTTTCACATAACAACATTCCCTTATCACGCTGTTTCTTATCCGGTCACTCAATTTCACACCCATCATACTCCTCACGCGCTCATTTCCACTGCATTTATTTTTTATGTGTATGTGTATGTTATGTATTAACACATAAAAATTTGTGTATTTGTTTTTCTCACTATTAAATTGACCCTGGATTGGATCTGTTGTCTATTTACTAAAGGTGAACTGGAAGAGAATGCTATTAGCATTAAGTCCACCTTTTGTACCTTTTAGGGTCAATAAAATTTTAAATACATACCTGAAAAATTCACTGAGGAATGTGTGATACACAAGCGGGGTGTATAAAGAGAAATACATCCAAGTGGTGACATCGACTATGCAGAGGCCGGACTGCATGGAGCCCCACGCCAGCAGGCCCGCGCCCACGGCCTGCGTCGTGTCCAGTAGAGCCAACAGCAGAACGTACAGGTAGAACGAGAGCTTGGCTGGAAATAATATCTTATTTTTGTAATATTTTACATCCCACTAATATTAATAATGCGAAAGTTTGTGAGTATGTATGTATGAATGTTTGTTACTCTTTCACGCAAATACTACTGAACCGATTACGATGAAAGGTATGTAGTTTTTCAGGCATCTTTTCATCTACCTTTACCTTACCTGACCTTAGTTACCTGAACATGAATTCCGATTAAAATTGACACGTAATTAGATAAGACCCTCAGCATTAACAAGAGCTTTTGTTTCCCTTAGGAACTACTCCTAAAGGAACGAAGCCTGCGAGAACGTTCAGTTGTATATGTATAAATGAAAGTCAGAATAAGCGCGAATTTGAAGTAAATATGGTAAATTACACTAAATAAAACCATTATGATGTAGCAATGCCTTTTTTCTACCGTCATATTATAGGTACATAATAAACTGTTCAACAGCACGTAATATGTTTTTAATAGTCACGTTCACGGCACGACTTTTAGGTATCAGTTCAAATAGATCTTAATGATATCAGTTTATATTATACATATACCTTCTGGAGGACAACATCTTCAAGATTTATAAACTCACTTTTGTCCGGAGTTCGGAGGAGTCTTTATTCCATTTTTTCTGTTAGGTATCTAAATTAAATTTAAAGAAAAATTTAAGAAATTATTAGAAGAAAGAACATATTTTACCTCGGCTCATCAATTAAACGGTTCAGTCAGCGGTTTAGTCGTTAAAGCGTAACAGATAGATAGACGAAGAATTACCGGAAGGAAAGTCATCTGTTACTTCTGAAGGTCAAATTTCGTCAAAATTGGTCCCGTAGTTTTTGAGTTTGTTCCTTATAAACAACAATACAAATAAAGATTTAAGAGATAAAAGTATCTCTAGTATTTATTAGTATGGACTTTTGTCCAACGTAAAAACTAGAATATCGACTGAACGCTTCGCGCGTGGTATATACATAGCCCTTGACACCCTCAAATAATGTACCCTTTTAAGGGTGTAAGAATTATCACGATTGGTCTTGATTGGTTCAGTATTTCTAGCCCAAACAAACAATTGAAGTAACAAATTTAAGCATTTTACAATTTATAGTAAGTCATTATACTATAGAAGTATTGATATAAGTATCTATCCATATACAATATAAAATTTACCTTTGTTAAATTACACGAAAAGGTATTTAAATACTGTTATTCTAAATGCTGATCAACAACAAGGTAAATTTTATGCCTGAGCGAGACACAGGATATTATGTAAATTGATCACAAATGAGATGAAGTTGTTTACAGAACAGACTGGACTACACATTTTGCAATTCAAATGATGAATTCGTGTGGCAATACTCATGCATTCAAATCTTATATTGTTGAATTGAGAACCACCTACTTTATTTCAAATCAGTTAAAATTGTAAAGTCACCATAATCCATCTATAGTCACTACATAGTATAAAACAAAGTCGCTATTTTAGTCTGTTTGTCTGTATGCTTAAATCTTTAAAATTACGCAACGGATTTTGATGCGGTTTTTTGTAACAGGTAGAGTGATTCAAGAGGATGGTTTTTATGTATAATTTTTTCCGAATTTTGCACCCGTGCGAAGCCGGGGCGGGTCGCTAGTAATATAATAATGTAAAAAGATTTGAAATTTCTTTTTTGTATGGGATTAACACAAAAAGACCAGACCAAGTTCAATGAAATTTGCCAAAAGGTGTAATTATGGTAATAGGATGATTTTCCTGAAAATTCCCACCCCGTCTCAAAAGAAGAGTCAATTACATATTCAAAAACATGTGTTTTGAATTTTAAAAAGCCAGATTTTTTTTAAAAACAAATTAGTGTAACAGTCTACTATGTGACTAAGTAGTAAACAATGCTATATTTCACCCTCCTACCAGTTATCTAAAGCTATGAATTACATAATTTATAACACAAAGAGCAAATAGACAATGTCTTATCAAATTAATTGTACTTAGCTTGTGAACTCAAATGGATAAGATGTTCATTACATGTTTAATAACTAGATCAAGACATTTTTAACAGCCAAAGGTGTAACCTTTTTCCTATACTAATTATACTAACATAATATGAATGCAATACTTTGCAAGTAGGTATGTTTGTTATAATTTTAAAGTTTTGTTTTACATCACAAAACAATGTACCCAAATTTCTAAGTACCTAATTTCTTCTATATGACGACAGGCTAGCAAAAGCAACCTGCCACTATCTTAATCTCAATTCCATCATTGAGCCCTAAAGCTGAACATAGCCTTTCAGTGTTTTCTTTTCGAGATTTACCCCATAAGAGATAATAAATTAACATAACATAAACATATGTATAACAACACCCTTGCGGTGTAGACAGAGCCAACAATGTTTAAGAGACTGAAAGGCAAAATTCAGTTGTTTGGCTTAATGATAGAATCGAGATTCAAATAGCGACAGGTTGCTAGCCCATCACCTAAAAGAAGAATCCCAAGTATCCCTTAGTCGCCTTTTACGACATCCATATGAAAGATATGGAGTGGATTTATAACAATCCATTAATCTACATAAAATAAACATTACAAACTCTTCAACTTACTTGGTAGAGCCAAATAATCTCTGAGTGGAATCCATGGCAGAAGTAGTATCAGGAAGTAGATCAATGCAAAAACCAGTGATGATGTGAACCAAAACAACATGCCACCATGTCCAAACAGGTCATAGTCCCTAGCCTCAATATGAAACATGTCATCTGGCATCACAATCTCTAGAGTGCCTTGTGTTATGGTGAATGCCAAGGATATAAGTGATGTGGCAAGAAGAACATATCTGATGCTTCTGCGGCTATCCAGATGACCTAAAAAAGAATTTGTAATCATCACTGATGGATGTGTGTGATCTTCTAATTTCGAAGTCTTATCTACACCAATGGGGTTTGAAAATTCCGATTCAGAGTAACATTCATTAATGTAAAAATATTGTGATTGTAAAAAGTATTAAGGTTGTATAGCACAAGCAAGAAATAAAAAGAAAGACACTGTCATGTCACTCGTGACTTCTGAAAAAAAACTGTGATGTGTGAATATTCTAATATCTTTATAACTTAATAAAATATATCTTATATATTGTGTAGTGTATTTAAAATAAAAGAATAAAATCTATTGTGTGCTACGCGGGCTTCTATACCACTGCAGGTAACGATTCTCAGCCTTTATCAGGTTCTGGGCCCCACTGGAAGATCGAAGCGAAGTATCATGGATTTTTCTACAAAAATTGAAATTGGAAAGTTAACAGGAAAGGAAAACTGGGCTACCTGGAAATATAAAATTTCTATTATGCTTGAAGGCACGGAAGGTGCTTTAGAAGCAGTAGAGGGTAAGCTCATGAAACCTATTCTTAATGACGGAGCAGGTGACGCCGAAATCAGCACCTATAATTCTGCGATGGCTAAATATAGGCGGACTGAGAGTGGTGCTCTACTCATGTTAACAACCAATATGTCAGAGGATACACTCAAAAAAGTTATGAGATTTAGAACCGCACATGAAGTTTGGGAAGAGCTGCATAGACTATTTGATGGACAAACAGACGACAGAGCGTATAATTTATGTTTAGAATTCTTTGGGTTTCGGCATAAGAAAGAGGATGACATTCCAACACATATGTCACATCTCAAGAATTTATGGACAGAATTAAAGGTAGAGATTTCAAAAATCGACCCTGACGCTAAACTCCCTGAAATGTTCCTCATATGTAAAGTCTTAGATACGCTTGATGACAAATATTTTAACTTTAAGTCAAGTTGGCTAATGCTCAAACAGTCAGACAGAACGATCGATAGTTTGACGAGTCATCTGTGTACGTTCGAAAGAGAGTTAGGTAGTCAAGAGTCAGACTCAAAACAAGAGACGCTAGTGATTACACCTAATGAACGTAAAGGAAAAAAGACTGTGGATGAACAACTGATCTGTAACTATTGTTCGGGAAAAGGACATAGAGTTCGGAAGTGTAAGAAGTGGATTAAGGACGGGAGGCCACCAAAACCAACTTCAGGCACATCAGCATCCAGTTCAAAGTCTAAGCAAGTGCAACAGATTTCGTTAATGGTAAATGCTTGCTCTAATAATCAGATGCAAGATAGAGAAAATTGGTACGTTGATAATGGCGCGACGGTACACATTGCTGTCAAGAAAAGTTTCTTCAATGATTTTCATGAATTTGATTCAGATCACACTGTCAATACGGCAGATGGAACTACAATACCAGCTTTAGGAACGGGTTCTGTAGAGGTGGAATCAAATGTCAATGGGCAGAAAGAAATAATAACTTTGAACAACGTGTGGCTAGTACCATCCTTAACGAAAAATCTGTTTTCACCATTGGCTGCACAAGATAAGGTGCAAAATAGTGTGTTTACTTCTACAACCAGAGAGTGCAAGCTGGATATTGCCGGCACGACTAAAGTTGTTGGAAGCAGGTCCCATTGTGGTGGACTTTATAAGTTGGAAATAAAGACAATTGTTCCGACTAAGCATTCAGCTATAGAAATAAACGCTGTGACAGGCTCTAATTTGCTACAGTTATATCATGAACGACTTGCGCACCAGGACAAACGACATGTTATTCGCGTGGTAAAACGTGAGTTAGGCATTCAACTTAGTCCAGATAAAATGACGTGTGAAGGTTGTATTTATGGAAAGTCTCAGCGAAAGCCGTTTGGGACAAGGGAAAGAGCTAAAGCAGTTGGAGAGCTAATTCACACAGACGTTTGTGGTCCCTTCGCAAAAAGCATCTCGAAATATCAATACTACGTTTTATTTAAGGACGATTATTCGAGTTATCGCATGGTTTACTTCATTAGACACAAATCGGAAGTTAAAGATAAACTCCTTTTAATGCTTCAAGAAGTAAAGAATGCTGGGCATACTGTCAAAACTCTTCTGAGTGACAATGGTGGCGAATTCAATAATGAAAACGTTCGTAAAATATTACAGAGATATGGTATTCAGCAGCGATTAACAATGCCATACACGCCAGAGCAGAATGGCTGTAGTGAGAGAGAAAATCGGACATTAGTAGAGGCTGCTAGATCGATTATGCATGCAAGAGGAGAGTTACCACAAGTACTATGGGCTGAATTAATTAACACAGTTGCATATGTTCTAAATAGGACCGGGCCTACAAGAGAGGCAGATAAGGTACCATATGAACTGTGGTTTGGGAAAAAGCCTAAAATATCCCATCTTAAGATTATTGGTAGTACATGTTACGCACATGTTCCAAAACAGAATCGTAAGAAAATGGAGAAAAAAGCGATTAAAGGCATTTTAGTCGGCTACGAGAATGATGATGGCTATCGTGTTTGGGATGGAGTCAAGACGTTGAAGTCGAGGGACATAACGTTTGAATCTGATGTTGAATTCAAGACGATCATCAATAATCCTATTTCGTCAGAGGGAGCGCCAAACAACGATTATTGTGAAAACATTCAAGAATTGCCTGAAAATACAGATCGTCTTGATCATGGTCTAGAGGGAGAAAATAGTCTAACTAGAGAAGACCAAGATCAAAGAACTCAAGATAGAGAGAACTCTGAAGTAACACCTATGATGATTGACAATCCACATTATAATTCAAGGGAAAGCTTACACGAGGAAGAAGTATTTGTTGATGCGGATCAAAATCAGTTGGAAATAGTAGAGCCTCTTGAAACAGAAGTGGAGCCTCGTTATAATCTGAGAGATAGATCAACAATTCTGCGTCCTAAGAAGTTTGATGATTATGTGTGTTTTGTGGGTGTAGAGAGATTTCCTGAGACCTATAAGGAAGCTCTTGAGAGAGAAGATAGAGCTGAATGGCAAAAGGCCATGGCTAGTGAACTTAAGTCTCTTGAAGATAATGAAGTTTGGACGTTGTGTGATTTGCCGCCAAACAAAAGAGCGCTTCCATGTAAATGGGTCTTTACAATTAAACGCCAACCAGATGGCACAATAGACAAATACAAGGCAAGACTTGTAGCAAAAGGGTTCAAGCAACGAAAAGGGATTGACTATGAACAGACCTATAGTCCGGTGGCCCGGATGGCTACAATAAGAGCTTTGTTAAGTGTCAGCGCCAAAGAAAAACTACATCTGATGCAATTTGACGTGTCAACTGCATTTCTAAATGGCAAGGTCGAAGAAGAGATTTACATGAGTCAGCCTGATGGATTTAGCGATGGCACATCAAAAGTCTGTCGATTAAAGAGAAGCCTATACGGACTTAAGCAAGCACCACGCTGCTGGAATTCTTGCTTTGCGGAAATCCTGCTAGAAAAAGGTTTCGTACAGAGTTCTTCTGATAATTGTCTATTCACGAAGATTATGAAAGGCAAGAAAATTTTGATAACTCTTTATGTGGACGATGGACTTGTAGCAACAACAGATGAAGCTTTGGCACACCAGTTCCTAAAAGAATTAGGAAGTACAATAAAAATCACAATAAAACCTGCTTCTTACTATCTAGGTTTGGAAATTGAGAGATCTGAAGACAGTTCTGTATATGTTAAACAAGAAGCTTATACAAGAAAGATTTTAGATCGGTTTCGAATGTCAGAATGTAATCCAGTATCGACACCAATTGAAAGAAATCCGATTTCTGAATCAGGGAAAGTGCGAAATGGAGATTCTGAGAAGCAATTTCCATACAGAGAAGCAGTAGGTGCTTTAGCATACCTTATGACAGGCACGCGGCCTGATATAGCTTATGCTGTTGGAGTAGTTTCTAGAAAACTGGAAAACCCAACCGAAAGTGATTGGCTAAGAGTAAAAAGGATATTCAGATATCTGAAGGGAACAATATCCTTTGGCTTAAGATATGAAGCAAATTCTGTTAGAAACTTGATTGAAGGTTACAGTGATGCAGATCACGGAGGTGATGATATGACTGGACGTTCAACAACAGGAGTCGCTTGTCTTTTTGCTGGAGGAGCTGTTTCGTGGCTAAGCCAACGGCAACCATCGGTAGCGATTTCAACGACTGAAGCTGAGATTGTTGCAGCAAGTGAAGGAGCACGAGAGTTGGTCTGGCTTCAAAGAATTTTCAGTCAACTAACATGCTTGGAAAATGTACCAACATTAAAAGTAGACAATGAAGCAGCCATACAGCTTGCAAACAATCCCGTATTTCATAAGCGAACCAAGCATATCCGAGTGAGACACTTTTTTGTTAGAGAGACAGTGCAAGAGGGACTGGTTCATATTATGAAGACAAGCTCAGTTGAACAATTAGCTGATTTATTGACGAAGGCTGTTCCAAAGCCCAGGCTCATCAAGTTAAGAGCCAACTTGGGGCTACAAACTTTTCTAGCTAGTGAGGGAAAGTATTAAGTTGTATAGCACAAGCAAGAAATAAAAAGAAAGACACTGTCATGTCACTCGTGACTTCTGAAAAAAAACTGTGATGTGTGAATATTCTAATATCTTTATAACTTAATAAAATATATCTTATATATTGTGTAGTGTATTTAAAATAAAAGAATAAAATCTATTGTGTGCTACGCGGGCTTCTATACCACTGCAGGTAACGATTCTCAGCCTTTATCAAAAAGGACTTCTTGTATACAGATAAAACTAAGCTTGTCTTGAAAGAGATGAATTACGATTAGGTATTGTGAGCTTAGGTACTTCCTGGCACAACAATATGTAAAAATAAGATTTTTTAAAAGTCTAAGTTCATTTATATGAATGACACCAAGGGAATACCTATTAAAAATTAAAGAGTATAATATTTAATTTAAATAGACTAGGGTGGTGATCTTTGTTTAATTATGTGAATTGTTACTAAGGTAACTAAAGAATCAGTAACTATAAAATAATCTCAAGTGAATAAATACATAAACTTACCAAATGCCAAACCAAATATCACCACACTCATTTCAGTAGCCAGAAGAAAGAATCTCACAGTTACCCATAGTATCTTATCAACCAGCCCACCCAAGGGAATAGCAGCATTCACTGTCATAGATACAGCACATCTTACCAAACTTATGGTCACGTTTCCCCATACCAATGCGTAAAACGTGAGGAAAATAGGGCTACTTGTAGCGCGCAACTTTAGCTGAGCTTTATTGAATCTGACAACCAAGAATAGCACAAACAAAAAATTTGGTATCAAAATAATCAAGTCCCAGATGCGAACCCTGAAATAAAAACAACATCATTACAATCAAATACAAAATAAAAAGAGAAACACAACAAGGACACACATGATTACCTCGAATTATTTATCTCGTAATACAAGACGTATTTACAAAATGTCTCCTCCTTAACTGGGGGGTAATCCGACCCGTTAACACCATACATTTTCTTCAGTCTGCGTTTTTCCAGCACCTTACTAATGTTACGAAAGCTAAAGCCTTCGAAGTCTAAGGTAGTCAAGCATATCTCTTTTCCTTACAGATAGGTACCTAGTTACTGCAAATTGCAATGGACCTATGTTACATCAACTTTGTTCGAACATCATAAAACTGGACACTTGTTTCTTTTACAAAGATTTTTCGCTTTCTAATTCAATTTGCAATGACGACACCAAACTGCCAATAATCTTTGAAATGAAAATGTTACTATGAAACGACACGAAAATTAAGGTGGGATGGATGACATTTCATTTGACAAACAAATATTAACATGACTTGATGGGTGGTGCATGGCATTGATAGGTGAGTGACATAACGTATGAGACTAGGTACCCACCTACCTAGATAGGAGTGCCTACTTGTTCACTGGCATAGTTTTGCTCATCCATTTAAAGAAAAATACTATACATATGTCATAAAGTTGTAAGCCAAGAAATCATGATAAGCCAAGGAAAGTTATATTTTATTATCTTTTGTTTAGTATTGAATTGATTATTGAATTATGTTCATCGCTAGACATGCAAGGAATGAGCAGTGCCTTCTGTAGGGATTCACGGAGCATACTTTGACTAGTTTAATTAATATCAAGAACGGTGTAAGATAGAAGTACAAGGCTAAACTTATACCTAATAACATAATAGGTTGTTATTATTTAGTTGAATAATTATGCCTGCAAAGTATATAGTTTCTTCGTACATACTCGTATTTGGTACATGTCACATAAATAGGTCATACGAAAAGGTCCCGCCAGGAGTCACAAATAAAATAAAAGTATTTATAATTAAATAATATTTTTATATGATTTTTTATCACCGACTTCTGATAGAGTGACGCCTACTATTATTTAATGCCAAAACGGCTTTGTAAATCTACTAAAAACGATTTAACCACGTAAAGATAGGAAGTAATAAACACTATATACACACTTTTTTAAATTTTAATATTAAGAAGAACACGAATCTTGGTACGTAAAACTAAAATCTGATAAAAACTTGAAAATTGTCAAGACAGAAAATTATTCTGAACCAGTTCTGAACAAGCCCTAGGCATAGACATCTTCAACACTGTCAATGTGACTTTAAAACGAAGTTGCAAACGTAGAGCTTTCGGCGCTACATCTAGCTAATGCTTAGCAATCAGCACCGATTTTCAATAATCTGCTGCTTTCTTTAAGTACCAGTATTCAAGATTTTTTTAGGATTCTAGGTAAAAAACGGTTATTGAAGAATATGGCTTCTGTGTAATTACCTATGGTACAAAACTAGGCTGCACAATTCTGAACAATTTACGTTATGGCGCCTTTTTAACTGAGACAGTTGACATCACTGTCTGATATCAAGAAATTAGATCATTAAAAATCTTATTTTTTTTTTTACATACTCAGTTGTAAAATTCAAAGAATTCTTACCCCCAACTAAATAATTTCATTATATTCCTGACTACATTCTTATTTTATCTATTTCGTTATCTTACTTCGTAAAAATATTTAGTGAAAGGTTATGCAACCAGAATTTATGAAAAATGTCTTCAAGATTTAGAATACTATTTACTCAGCTTCATAGATTGAAAGGAGTTGAAAAAATTGTATGTGCTAAAAGTATACCGCACATTAAACATCATAAAGACAAGGTGCCAGTCGTTTTAGGTTTCTCCTTGTTCACTTGGTTAGGATTCCAAACTAAACTTAGTGCCGAAGACGAGTTGATATTGACACTCAAACATTGTGTGCTATTCATTCAGAGAACTGAATATGAAAAAGCTGAGCAGCTTCTGCATGTAGCACTGAGACAAGCTCAGCAGATACATCACCAAATTGGTATAACTTACATCTATGATATCATGGCAAATCTTGCATTAGAAAGAGAACAACTTGATAAAGCAAAAGACCTGTTTGTTGCAGTCACACAAAGAATAATGGCAGATGGTGCCACTGAAGATGATTCTCGTGTAGTGCACCTCAGTCTCAAACTTGCAAGAGTTAGTCATTTAAAAAAAGAATATACAACAGCACAATTAGGTTATGAATGGTGCTTGGAGAAATTAAGAAAAGCTATTGATAATGATCCTGAACTGATGAGACTTCTAGCATTAGCAGAAGACTGGTATGGGCGCCTCTTTTTAGACTGTAACAAGAATGAAGAAGGTTTAAAATTATTAGTTAGTGCTTTGAATAGGATGAAAGAAATTGATGACATAGAAAAGGAACATTTTGTTGTCCAGCTTAATGACATAGGCACTGTTTGTGATCATTTGGGGAGAACAGATGAGAGCATAAGTTATTTTGATGAAGCTATTAAATTAGGTAAACAAATAGAGAATATGGAATTGGGTACAATGTATGTGAATCTGGGACGTGCATATATAAAAAAGAAAATGTTAACTGAAGCTAGAAAAAACTGCGGTTTTGGTTGGAAACTTGGAGTAATGAATAAAAACAATGATGTCAAAAAGGAAGCTGAATTATGTATCAATGAAATAAAAAGAATATCATAATGAAAGACTTCTTTTATTCAAGAAAATTAATGACATTAGTTATCCAATTAGCAATAATCTCTTGAGGCAATATTAGTGTCATTATTAAAAATAAATTTTAACTTAAAATTAAATGCTGGTATAGAGAGAGGTATATTGCTTATGCTTATTTATTTTATAACTTATATTATCTATTGAGCACTTTCTTTTGTAACACTGAAGGGTTCTGAGACAACCTCAGCACGTGAGTTAGTGATGACAACATCCTTTACTGGGCGGTCATTAGTTCCAGTGGGAGTCTTCTCAATCTTACGTATGACATCCTGAAAAACATGCAGAGAATTGGAAAAATATTCACAGTTATGCATACAGGAACTGTTTGCATAACAAACAGTGTTCAATGTAAATGAATCTTATCTGAAAACAGTGTTGTTTAATAAACATTAGTGTTGACTTACAATGCAATGCAAACCCTTTATTAGCTAATGGGTAAACCATACAAATGGAAACTTCAAATTTAATGTTTGCTTGATTGAATTGGCTTATCTTAACGTTTAGTTGTTGCCTTGAAAGAGTGAACAAGAAATATACTGTTGTACAAAACACATTCCTTCATAAGTTATTTCTTAAATATTGAGTCGTAACTAAATGATTCATAACCCTACAAATATTAGCCATATTTGTATTAAGAATTATTGTTATGTTACAAAATATGTTTTTTGGGTCTTACCATGCCTTCAAGCACTTTTCCAAATACAACATGTCTGCCATCTAGCCAAGCTGTCTTGGCAGTTGTAATGAAGAACTGAGAGCCATTTGTGTCCTTGCCAGCATTTGCCATAGACAGCCAGCCAGCACCATAGTGACGCAGCTTGAAGTTCTCATCCTCAAAACGCTCTCCATAAATGCTGCGACCTGAAATGAAGTAAACATTTTTATCAGATTTTTAGTGCAATTTATAAAGTAAGTTAACAATAGAGATTGAAAAGATCTAAGGAGGCCCTTGCACACTGGCAAATGCAATATAAAAACACAAATCTCAAATTAACAATTAGAAACTTGTGTTTTACAAGAATACCCAAGTCAGGGTGGCACACGTATGACTTCCAATTCTTTCTCTAAACCATGTTTATGCAAGGTTTGATGATAATTAAAGTGTTAATGACTAATCTGATTAAAGAATTACTTATTTATTTATTTTTTCATACATATATCCAGTCTTTGACCCATACTAAACTGTGCCAAGCAAAGAGTGGGAAGGTTGGGAAGTTATTGAAGTGAAGCAACTGAGTACATGACCAGCCAGAAACATATAACTAACAGTAGAATCTTTAATTAAAGGGCACATGTATGTAGCCTTTTTAATTAAGGACTACTTTTCACTTACACTTTTTACACAGAACTTCTCTGTAATGATAAACTTTACGAATTACAGACATCATTGTGAAATAACAAGATAAAAGAAACTTTAAATGTTTACCTCCAGTACCATCACCCTTGGTGAAGTCTCCACCCTGAATCATGAAGTTATCAATGACTCGGTGGAATTTGCTGCCCTTATAGCCTTCACCCTCTGGTTTCTGTGCTAACTGGTAAAAGTTCTCCACAGTCTTCGGCACAGTCTTACCAAACAAGCCAATAACAACAGTGCCCAAAGGATCCCCTCCTAAGCTTATATCAAACGAGACCTGTAAAACAAGTTTTATAATACAAATGAAACCTCTAGACTGGTGATATTTAAACCATGTATTGACAAAAATTTTAAAACTAAGAATAACATAGATGATTTCTTCAAAAACTATATAAAAATGTAATAAGTAGTTTTTAAGTTCATCACAAACAAACAAATAAAAATTATGAATATTTTATCTACTAAATATACTTTAAAAGTAAAAGATGTAATAAGTACCATCTATATACCCATAATATTCAAATTCATAGTATCCCATAGATAATGTAAAAAATTGAAATCTATTTGGTTTCATTGTTCAATAGCTCATGGAATAATCAATAGCTTCAGTGGCAGCAAAGGTGAATTGAAATATAAAGAACCACTCATTGATTTGACCTCTCATAAATCTGTATAATCATCATGTATATCCAATGTCCTTTGTCAATTTATTAAGAGCTTGGGAGAAGTATGTTTGAAAATTTGGACATATATAGGTAAAAATAGAACATCCGTTTTATGTGGAATTTGATAAGATCTTTGTTCAATAAAAAACTTGTAGCGTCATCTCTAAGGTCACCGACCGACCGGGACCACCGGTCGAGAACCAATAAAAAACAAAGATTAACAGCGGTAAGGTATATAATTTCATTTGTTGTTTACTAACCTTATGAGTTACTTTGGGCCCTTTCGGTGCTTCTTCAGAGCGAGCCGCTGTTATAATCAGCAAAAAGCCTAATGCCGCTGCTAACCCAACCATGATTAAAACGAGTTTTGTTCTTCTAGCTATGTTTACGATATTTTTAAAGTGATTTTATGGGCGGTTTGAAACTGTAAGCCTTTTTTCAGCTGTATGGCAACGTGTTATCTTATCGTGAGTGGTATAAGGAAATAAATGAAACCACGTCAGTGTTTCAAGAAACCTTTACACAAAAAATAAGCAAAAATGAAATGACACATGACAGTCAGTTTACATGACAAATCCATGTAATGACACATGACAGTCAACATGACAGGAAATCATAGACTAAAATATTTAGTTTATTTGTTTTTTAAATAACATTAAAAATAATTTTGAATTATTGAACCAGATGGAGCGTCTTAGCGGAGAGTCCATTGGCTACAGCTAAGTCAAACTTTTTTTTTATCAGATATTTATCATTAAACTGTTTTTTTTTCCTATGTGATGCCACCGATTCAAAAATATTATTATGTAGGTATGTTCCATAAACGTATTTAATGACATATTAGTCCACACTTATATATTATTGTAATGTAATTATTTTAATGAACAATGTAATGTCATCTTTTGCGCCCAATAAAGATTTTTCTTTCTTTCACTTATAAAAAAAAAAAGAAAAGTATTATTGTAACGAATAAACTCTAAAACAAATGAACCGATTTCTAAATTCTTAAGCACTTTCGAATTATTATTTATCTCTGTAGATAAATTTTGCCTTTACGGCATATTAATTGGATTTACAGATTCGGAAAGGAATTATTTTAAGTAGGTACTCATTGTTGACCGCTACTAGGACGTCGGAGTCTGTGTTTAAATGGATTGTGCGAACAGGTGCATGTGGAGGCACAGGTTCAAATCCTGGTCTATGTACTAATGACTCTCTTCTGAGGTATGAACATTAGTTTTAGTGTTAACAAATGCTGTAATATTACTAAAGTGATGAAATTTATTATGATTATGATTTTTTTTCGGAAAAAGGAAGTTCTTTGTACTCCGAACTATGCGCTATGTATTGAATTTTGCCAGTAGGTATTAACTTTATCCTAAAAAGTAACGCATACATACATAAAATCACGCCTCTTTCCCGGAGGGGTAGGCAGAGACTACCTCTTTCCACTTGCCACGATCTCTGCATACTTCCTTCGCTTCATCCACATTCATAACTCTCATCATACAAGCTCGGCGGTTTCGGGTACTTTTGACCTGACCCTTTACCAGGACGTCCTTAATTTGATCAAGATACGTTCGTCTAGGTCTTCCCACTCCGACCTTTCCCTCTACACTCTCCTTGTATATCTGCTTAGTCAACCTGCTTTCATTCATCCTCTCCACATGACCGAACCATCTTAACATACCCTTTTCTATTACTGTAACTACATCTTCTTTCACATCACAACATTCCCTTATCACGCTGTTCCTCATCCTGTCACTCAATTTCACACCCATCATACTCCTTAACGCTCTCATTGCCACTGCATTTATTCTGCTTTCATGATTCTTTTGCCATACCCAACTTTCACTCCCATACATTAATGTCGAGACCAACACGCCCCTGTATAAAGTAACGCGTTTAGAAATAATTTCCAACTTAGTACATGCAAAGATTAAACTTTCTTCTTTGTTGTTACCTTTTCGGGGTCGGCACGGTATGTTAGTTTTCCAATTAGGTACTTCTGTCAATTGTCATCTCACTGTTCACTTCGTTTCTACTCTCACCCCGCAGCAAAAGCAGCAGACTTTATTGCATAGAAATTTGATCTCGCGGCCTCTCTTCTTGGTTTTGAATGCTTGAAAAGCCGATCAACAGGCTTCTTATATTCTTATATATAGGTAGGAAATTCTTTAAGTAATTAATGAAATTGTAAAAAGAAATGCTTTTTTGCATTCTGGTTTTACAGCCGACGTTTCACGATTGTTGATTATGTATAAAGAACAGGAAGAGGAGACAAATGAACAAAACAGCACATGTTTCAATTCATATTATTAGGTAGTTAATATACATGCCTGTTTTGAAATTTCATGTCAATGTAATTTATTTTCCATACACAACCGCCATTTCGGGACACATCTAAAACAAATAAAAATTTTAAGATACTTAGGTGTAATGTATCAACGAACAATTTTTAACTAGTCTTTTGCGACTTCGGGCTTCACTACCCTTGGAATTTTTGCGGAGATAACGCTTAATTTCCAGACTGAGTCTGGATTTTTGACTAAAAAAATATACTTTAATGTTGATATCCCATCACATAAGTCTCGAACTCATTCTCTTTTTTGTATATTTTAACACTTCGAATTAAGTACCTCTAATGTAGAAAAAGAGGCAGGATAAGACACAGTAACAATGTCCTATTAATGTCCGTGAATTCCGTCTAAGCACTTTAGAAGAACCACTTTTATAAGTCAACGTTCTAATTCTAAAAAGGCATGTAGTTAAGTCAATGACCTATTCTTACCTCGGTTCGGTTATAAAATTTTAACTTAGTAATTTTATACGAGCAATAATTAACATAACATTTCGTAGATATCGTTCTTAGTCTTAGACACACCGTAACGCTGCTGTGTCCATTCTACTTACCTATCTTAGATTATAAAAATGAATTGTAACAAATAAGCATATAATTTTTTGTAACAAATAAGTATACCCAAAAAGTACAGGACCAATTTTGTCCAATTTATCACAGAGACAGAATAGATTTCAAAAGTAACATAGGTCTTTGTTTTATTTTTTGCTGGAAATTCCTACGATATCGAAGCTCTGTGCAAAAACTAATAGCTATACTAAGAAAGTATTTAATCATTTACTTACAATTTTTCGACTTTCTCAACATGGGGTATAATAAACGTTGAAAAATTGGAGTTTGAAATCTTTCTCTCATTACACATATTGACCCATTGTTGTGTAGACTTTGCAAAATGAAATGACCCTCTTGGTTTTTCGGGCCTTCGTTTAACTCCGTGAGTCATGTGTGGCCTTTTATGACTATTTTCATCGTCTTTCGCTAAATGACCCAAATTGTCAAAATAACTAATGTGGGATTCACTAAAAAATAAAAATAAAATAATTTACGTCAAAAACACTTATCATTATAATAACTCAACTATTTAGTGTAACAATAATATACTTACTCATGAAAAAAATCCATTCTTTTTATTTCATCTGAAACTGTTTAACAATATGACGTTTATGATTTGTCTCTATATATACCCAACTATAATATAATGATTAAGTAAACTGTAAAATAGATTTTTAATAATATGCTAGGTTTTTTTAATAACAAAAAAAAAGTTGCAGTTTGATTTTACGAAAAGTATCATACCAGCGATGTTAATGTAGCTTGTAGTTTTTTCAGCCGTTTCTCCAGTAGACCCAATAGTTATTTCCTTCTCAGTTTGCTTTTCCACCTGGAAATAATTTTACTATTTTAAAAAGTAACCTGCAGCAGCAGCCAGCGATTGCCTTTGTAGTTTCTATATTGATGTTGTTATTATACCACATTTTTTATACCTACCTTATTTGATAATTTATGTTTTTTTATTATTTTCTTGTTAGCTCTCCATTTATTCAATGCTTCTTGTTGCTGTCTTTTCAAATCCAAATACTCTAAATACCACTCACAATGTTGAACAATATCGTCTTTTGTCACGCCTGCAATAAGAATTATTTAAGTCTACTACAAATCAACATTTCTCTTAATTTTTTATTTATTTTCTTTGCAAGTTAATATATTTTATATAGCAATTTTTAGATAAGTATTTTTGAATTTTAAAGTACTTAGGTACCTGGCAATTTTTCAATTATTTCGCTAAAAAATACATGTGATTTTTCAATTTTTATGTTATCTATCATCACATCAGAATATGCTTTATTTTGAAAATGTTTCTTCCAAGATTGAATAAACGTATTATGACTGTATTCATTCCACCCTCCATGTCGATGATAACTTGTCAGAAAATTCTGAAATTGCTGAACTTCCTAAAAAAATTTTTAAAAGTCTTCAAGAAGTACTTAGGTATATTAAATAGGCTTAACTTTGGCTATTGTTCATAGAATTATTTAATGCAGCAGGTATCTTCCTCGTCAATTCTCATCTACTTAACAACCAACAGAAGTTTAATTTGTCGTCAATTAGTAACTACCTAATGGTATTAAATTAAATTAGATAAATTATAGGTTTTTGTAATAGTTTATAATTTGCATTCGTAAAACATACATAAATAATTATATACCTACGTCTTGCGTGTTTTCGTACCTGACATTTAAATGGGGAAGTTATAATATTCTTCACTGGACTAGGAACAATGTCGGTGAATGGTTTAGCTTTTATTTTGGGGCGTCTAATGATTTTACCTGTATCTGCTGGTAAAACATTAATCTGCAAAGCAAATATAAAAATTGAGTTTAAGATACTAAGCATATTTTTTTTTTGTAGATTAAGGCATGAAAACCTTTTAATAAGGTCATGACTTAAGAAGATTTAGTAAAAAAAAAATATGAAAAAAGATATTTTATAAATTACTAGCTGTGCCCGCGACTTCGTCCGCGTGGAATAGTTATTTTGGGCATCATATTTAGTTTTGCAAACATCCTCCTCGGCTTTATCAATTATAGCTGCTAATTATTATGCGACTTGGCGACGACTTGGCCCACATCATTACCCGCGACCGAACGGAGACCGTATATATGCGTTTAGGGTGAGAGGTTTTGCGTTTGTTTGTGCAAACCAATGTTAGCATATATCTCCAAAACTACTGGTCCGATTTTAATAAATAAAAGGTCAGGCGGTCACGCGTATTAGAAAGAACGCTGGTTCGCCGTATTAAATGTTTCGCTGCAAATTGCTTATAACGACTATATCTCAAAACCTATTCGTCTGATTTATATACTGTAAATGGCAATTTTAGTCTACATGAAAAGCCGAAAGTAATAAACATATTTATTTGGATAAGGATTAATACTGAATTAAAGAAAATTGGTTTCAAAATAACTCATGTTTATAATGAAAAAATAATCTTAAAAAATGAACATAAAAGTGGTTATTGTAAGTAAACCTTAAGAGATAGATATATGCTCTCGCGGACTTTTTTGTGGCAAAAAATGAGTACTTCACATCTTTAGTACATTGTTTTACTATATGTTTGTTGGTTTGCGCAGCGTTCGCGTGGAAAGCTCGCAGATGGCCGACTCATTCAACTTTCACCTGCATTGTTGACGTTTCCCGTAGGAAATCCGGGATTAAATGTAGCCTATAGCCTTCCTCGATAAATAGACTATCTAAGAGTGAAAGAATTATTCAAATCGGTTCAGTAGTTTCTGAGATTAGCGCGTTTAAACAAACAAACAAACAAATAAACAAACAAAACAAACTCTTCAGCTTTATAATATTAGTATAGATTTTATACAGGGTGACATTTAAAACAACTGCATCCTTTTAAACATAGACTATACCCATGCTTCTGAGCCGTTTGAGCCTATTTTTATTTAAATTAAACGTTATCATTTTCACATTTAAAAAACCCTCAAAAACTACGTCACACGCTTTATTAAAGATCAATACTACAAAAAGAAATTAAAACTAAACATGTAAATATATGTCTGAAAAATAAATTATTTTTCTAGTATCAAGATCAAGTAAACTACAGAGTTGTCGAGATCACTCAACTGAATGAATTGTGTCGTTAACCTCTGAATCTTACGCGTCGCTTTTCCGCCGGCCGGGGTGATATTACGTATTTAGGGTCGTGGATTTTAATACTTTTATTTATTTCGTACTTTCTGAAATATGAACCGATATCTTTCTTTTAACGTTTTTAAATATCCTTTAGATGAGTACACTGAACAGTTAAATTTATGCAGTTAAATTAAAAGTTCAATGATCATTCAATCAAGGCTTCAATGATGCCCAAAATAACTATTCCACGTGGACGAAGTCGCGGGCATAGCTAGTACATAGTAATAACCCTAAACAAAAGTTTACCCATGGTATTTGCCGTGATTGTAAAAATTGGCTTTATGGCAGGGCTAAAAAATAATTAAACTATTTTTTACAAACATACCTGCTTTACTAAGTATGTAACACGTAAGTGAGCAGGTAATTTAATTATTTTCTTTGCAAAATAGTTCCTAGATGCATGCAAATCAAACAAAGAACGAAAGACAAATCTTTATTTGGTGCAAACGGTGACATTATTCATAATAGTTCATATTAATAAAAATAAAAAATTGCATGATGCGAACAAAAAGGTTTCCACTCAGCAAATCTATACTGGGTTAATTAGAATACTCACTTGTTTAATCAATTCTTGTTCGGCAGATTTTAATGATGTTTGTTCTATTAACAAATAATTTTTAAATTGCTTTATTTTACCTTCCAGTTCCAAGACATCATTTTTTATGTCATCCATATCTGAAATACAAATTCGTGTTACTTAAATATGATAGTATGCTTAGAAAGATGTAATAGTTTCAAGTTTGATCGTAAGCTAATTAGTTACTAGTTGTTGAGTGTTGCTTAAATATACAGAATTACAGACAGACAAATAAAATTTATTTAATCACTTTTTTGGATTCGGTTCCAATCTAGGTATTATGCAACACGCACACCCCGCTATTTTTTAGTTATACCAACTGTTAGCAGTTAGCCGCGTTAAAGTAAAATACCGGCGCCAACAATTCAAATTAGCTCTCTTCTATTTCGACTACACCGTAGACTATGAGCAACGCAACGGCTCACTCCTGACTCACTAGGACTTCGAGCAACTCCGACTCACTGGAAGACAACTGGCACTCGCAAGCTACTGAAGCACAGATTGCACAGCAAGATCAAGACTTGAGACCTCCGGTCTTAGGGGGGAGTACTGTGGCGAAATCTATACGCCACAAGTCACAAAAATAAAAAATAGAATCACATCATAAACAGCGAAAAACCAAAATCGCGCAAGCAAAGATTTTATGGATTGGAGCTATATATACAACTTCATCATTCCCGAATCATCGCTCCCGCTACACAGAGGTTGTAGGAAGTGGACTGATGTAATATCTGCCTACCACTCTGGGTTAACGGCGCATTCTTAAACATGTATAATACGCAGTTAGGTCCATCTATTTTAACGATAAATCTGATAAGGTACCTATCACCATTGCAATACAACGCGGAAATGCTGCTGCAATCTTTGGTGCCTTACTACGGGGCTGTTTTTAGATTTTTCTAATGTTTATATTAGTTTATTTATAATTAAAATTTAAGCTATTTTTTTTTGTTTCAAATAAACTGTGTAGGTACACAAACTTTATAGATCAATAAATAGTTTCTTTGTTATTATTTCACAGTTAAACCACTGAACCGATCTTCGTGAAATCTTTCATATCTACATTCTGTTAAAGGTAAGCTTACTTACCATAAGATTTTAATGCTTCATCCGAGGCCGTGTTACATTTTACTGAACTAAATAAGTTTTTAACTTCCCTATATGAATTTGATAAATTATATGTGTATGATTTATAGCCTAAGTTTAAGTCAGTCGTGATAAGTTCCTCGCTGTCATTTTGTTTCAATATAATTTTAGAGATATTCTGCAGTAGAAGTCCTTCTTGTATTTTTAGTCTTTTTAATTTTGCTCGAATACAAGATTCATTGTCTGAATTATGATCTTCAAAAGAAGAATTTGTAGATCCATTAGACATCGCAACAGATAAGAAGATTTTATAATTTATAAGTAACTGAGCGAGACTATCACAAGTTTTACAGGAGGAAGGACATCATCGATCAAATTTTGACTTTTTCCGCGTCTAGCAACCAGCTTACGAGAGAACCTGTGTTACCATATTTTTATATAAATAACACTGACATTGTTCGCTTTGGACTTTATATTTTAAAGAGTTGTGTTGTGGCTCCACATACATGGGAGGTCATGGACCTAATGATGTGTTGTTGTTAGCGAAGCTAAAGACGTAAACGTTTTTAAAGACGATTTAATCAGCAAAGCGAAGTGGACCTTGGTCCCCATTACGCTTAGTCTATAGTTTATGGTTAATATTTAAAAAAAATAGTCATTATGACATGACAGTGATAGGTGACAATTGACAAGTTGAGAGTTGAATGTTATGATTTCGTGCGTGGTTCTCTTCTCGAACAGAATGTCGTGCATTTATTTTGGAAAGCATTGATTTAAAAATTCAGAATTATCATGTTCTCGCGTTCTAGATTACTCTTTTCAAAAGTAGCACCACTACGGGTTTGTGTGCTTTATAGGTTTTTTAAATAAACTTCTGCTAAATATCATGACATAACCTAATGAAGTGGTTGTTATTTTCAGAATGTTTTCAAGCCAGACTATCAAAATGATACGCGATTTCTTTATAGTATTACAGCAACAAGAAGTCGGTCAACAACTCCACTTAATACTATCATTATGTTTGTACCGCAACAAGAGGTAAGTAACTAAATACATCATGATACATACATGTTGCAATACAGTGATTCACATTACGTTTCTTTCTTTCGTTCTATTTTTTAGATCAGTTATATTATCTTAAAATGTAGAAATATGTAGTCTCTGTCAACCCGTCTGGGAAAGTGACAGGATTTTTTTATGTGTGTTGGGTATTAAATTATTTTTTTTTTTGGGATTGATTAAGATTATTTGAGAATTTACCTAAAAAAACAAAACTCCAACATTACTCTTGATTTTAGGCTTGGATAGTGGAGCGAATGGGTAAATTCCACCGGATTCTCGAACCAGGCTTGAATCTTCTATGGCCTGTTGTGGATAAGATAAAATATGTGCAAAGTTTGAAAGAAATTGCAATTGATGTTCCTAAGCAAGGGGCCATCACATCGGACAATGTTACATTGAGTATTGATGGAGTGCTGTATCTGCGTATTATTGATCCTTATTTAGGTAGTATTCAAGTAATTTTATTGTTGATTCATTAACTAGCTGCTAAATTCCTGATACACACAGCCATAAATTTATCATTGACAGAAATTAATTTTAAAGAATATCATTTGTTATCAATCTGTCATGGATTACCATGTATGTATCATAATAAATGACCCCAACAGTCTTGAATAAACTGAAAACCCATGTTCAGTACATAGTGATGAAATGATAAAACCGTCTTAATAGTAGGATTTAGGTTAGTATCCTTTGCCCAAAATAAGAATCCTAATTTAATAGCCCTTTCCCTTGATATTTACAATGGGAATAGAAGTAGCTGGCTCACACTATTCTTTTTCTTCTCTGATAGAGAAAGCCAGCATGATGTTTTGCACTAGATGAATGCCCTCCGTTGTCGTTTTTTAGAATACCCATGGGAAAGAGATGGAGTGGTCTCAGCTTTAAAAAATTCATATTTTTAACAAACAATATAAATATCTGATTTCAGCTTCGTACGGTGTAGAAGATCCAGAGTTTGCAATTACTCAGCTTGCACAAACCACAATGCGTTCCGAATTAGGGCAAATCTCATTGGACAAAGTATTCAGAGAGAGGGAATCACTCAATGTGTCAATTGTTCATGCTATCAACAAGGCAAGCGAAGCGTGGGGTATAACATGTCTCCGTTATGAGATTCGTAAGTAATTGATTTTTCCATTATCGTTTTACCCATTTATGTTGTCATTTATAACAACGTATTTCTTCCAAGCGAAAGGTTGTTTTTTTTTTCAAAATGAGCTGCCGATTTTTGGTTCATTTATGGGTGTGGCATTTTAGTGCTGGTCTTGTATCGGGCCGTGAAAGCTGGGAGAATCATGGCGAAAATCAGTTATGTAATAAATTCATTACCTTCAAATAAGTACATTCAGTAATAAATTCAAGTAAGTGATTTGAAGACTTCTACTTTATTTAAGGATATCTCTTGACTTGTTTTCTCAGGTGACATAAAACTTCCGACTCGTGTGCACGAAGCCATGCAGATGCAAGTGGAAGCTGAGCGCAGGAAGCGGGCGGCCATTTTAGAGTCAGAGGGTGTGCGCGCGGCGGACATCAATGTTGCTGAGGGAAAAAGGCAGGCTAGGATATTAGCTTCAGGTAGAATAAAATATAAATAAAGTTTTGACAGGAAGAATAAAATAAAAATGCCGTGTGGTGTCCAGCACCTTAGAATAGGATGTAGTAAAAAGGCGACTAAGTGAAAGATCCGAATCTCAAGCCATACAGCTGACTGTGGCATTTTTGTCTTTTCGAGATTGTGGGCTCTTCTGTCATGTCAGTTGTTTAATTTAATTTCCTTTTAAACTATATTGTAGTTCTTTGATTGTTCATTATAAGAATGCTGTCGTTAAATTTTCTTATCTTTCAATTTATTTCATATTGTTATTTTTGTCGTGATAAAGTGTTCTGATATTGATTGATAATTCTGATCTCACAAATGTTTCTTTTTCATCCTCTTATATTGAATGTCTCGATTTAGATATATTTGTTTCATCACCTGTTGTTTGGATACGTGTCTCACAGAACATCCATTTCTGTCAGAGACTGTGAATATAGGTAGAAATCTGTACTTATCCATTTAGAAGACTTAATCTAATGCAAGGTAACAAGATTTGTTCAACGTTTCGTTCTCATGCTGTGAACACAGACTTCTTTTAATAACGATCTAGAAATCTCAATCAATGAAGTTAACTTTATTCAAAACATTGATTGTATTTGTACCAAATGGCAGTGTTGTATGAGTAATGTTTGTATAATCAATTTTAAGATAGGTACCTTGCCACCAGATATTTCACAAATTTAATGTTCAGCCCCCATCTGCTACAGGTTGGTCCGTCTGCCACATTTGTATAACTAGTAAACCATATTATTGGTTATTCCTAACATTTACCCTTTTCTTTGATTGTATTTCCTACCCATTTTGCTTATTTTTTTTTTGACATCTTTGGTGTTTTAATGTAATTCCCAGAGGCCGAAAAACAGGAGCAAATTAACAAGGCGTCGGGAGAGGCGCAAGCCATGCTAGCGGTGGCGGAGGCGCGGTCGCGGGGGCTCAAGATGATCGCAACCGCACTCGCTCAAAAGGTTTTTTTTTTAACTTTTGTGATCGAAAATTTTTCCCGGATCACGAAGTCTTAAGTAGCAAAACGACAAATAAAGTATTAACATTTAATTAGGGTTTTTTTTTAATATATTTTTTTTGTTTTAGCTAAATGTTTATTTGTCATTAGTGTTTTAAAATTATCTTTAGCCTTCTGGTTTTTTTTCTATTTGATGCAACTTAAATCAGTTGGATAGTGTTTTTGATTTGAAGACAAAAATGATAATGGATAAAGGATCACACGGTAGACACACTGTGTTTATCTTTTTTGAATAGTTTTTCCAGGGGCAGACCACTGGTACCCCACCTGAATGGTACTGCGATAAATACCGAAAGACGATATTGGGCTTTTCAGGAACGTTGTCAAGACCTAAATGTCTTATCATCGCTTTCTGACTCTAAGATAAACCAAATAGATTGAAAGAAAAAGATAGATAAGACATAATGGTTTATCGTTCCTGAATAGCCCGACGAACTTTTCTAGTTGTTGACAGGCTTCGATTTGCTGAGACCTATATGTTACCTACTAGATTCACAGATAGAAGCAAACTCCTACAAAAAAGAGTCCCACCTTTTATACGACTTATATTATTAAATCATTCAAATATGGATGGAAATTTATTTAAACTCATTTTATATATGAGGATTGTGTGTTTTATTGTAATTCATTAAGATCTAGTACCCGGTTGACCGAGCTTTGCTCGGTCTACCAGAGATGGCGCTGATATAGTTTCTTAAAACGCTTGTATATCTTGGGAACCGAGCTTTTCTCGAACCTAGGACCTTGATAAATCGATTCCTTGAGCCGAAAAGCCCCTAATCTGTAACTTTCATGAAAATCGTTGGAGCCGTTTCCGAAATCCTGATTACATATTATATATTTATATACAAGATTTGCTCGTTTAAATATATTAGATTTAAATATATTAGATAGATTTTGGAACAGACGTACGATTTTCTTTTCGAATAATTGTGAGTGTAGCTAGTACGTCGATGTTGACAGGACAGTAAATACGCAGCGTCGCTGACCCTCGCCGAGCAGTACGTGGCGGCGTTCAACAAGCTGGCGAGGACCAACAACACGCTCATACTGCCCGCCAACGCGGGAGACGTCTCCAATTTGGTAGCACAGGTAACTATACAATTTATTTTTGCGATAGTAGGTACCATAGATTTATACTACATGTCATAAAATACAATAGCTTTATCTCTTGTATATTGTTGTTATATACTTTATCCGTCATTTGTTTCCATATTAATTACTCTATGCATATGTATTGGTCGGGTAGGCCACGATAACTAAATACGTTCTTACTTAACGTGTTTCTATATTAATAACTCTCTTTATGCAAACTAGTCGGTTTAGGATACTCTTGACCTTACCTTGGGTCAGCGCGTCCCAAGGTACGAAATTTGACCATTTGTCAAATGGTCCCAGTTATATTAAACTGTATACATAAAGTTACATTACATATACAGTTATATTAAACATAAACAGTATAAATATACCTACCTAGTAATAAATGCGGGTATTCTGTGTTTATAATTGAACTACTTACTTACCTTAGATAAATCAATTACGAAGAAATTAAATGAAGCGCGCAATTTTTTTTGCGTTATAAATACAGGCTCCTTTAAAGGCTCTGGGTGTCATGAAAGGATCTCGGAATGGTTACCAACCAATACTTTGTAGGTATTATAAACATGTTTCAATTCTAAGTAGGTGTGCGGTACACGGGTTTGTATGAAGACGCGCCTTAGTATCCTTTTTGCACGAACTATAGGTGCGAAGGATTAAAACACCAGTTACCTCTTTACGGTCTTTTATTGTCTATAAATCGCTGTAGTCTATTTCACGATGTATAGGTAATATAAAACTGTTATGGGAGCCTGTGTGGCGCAGCGGTAGTGCGCTTGTCTGTGACACCGGGGTTCCCGGGTTCGAATCCCGGCCAGGACATGATGAGAAACGAACTTAATCTGATTGGCCTGGGTATTGGATGTTTATCTATATAAGTATTTATTATAAAATATCTTTTGTTAATTATCTTTGGGTTAGTACCTCGTAAAACAAGTTTCAAACTTACATCGAGGCCAACTCAATCTGTGTAATTTGTCCCGTCTATATTTATTATTTATTTGCTAACTATTCCCTAGGCACTTAAAATGTACTATAAACTCGCACACTATGAAATAGTTCGAATAGAACCCGCACACTATAAAAATGGTTCGAATAGAACTCGTTCACTATAAAGATAATCTCGAATACTGTTACTGTACACTATAGATGAATTATTACACTGTAAGGACTATTTACTATATTTTGCCCGCACTGCACTATTATATTTCCGTACTATACTATTTGAAAGCTAAGAGTGAACTAACTCTGTATCTATTTTAACACTGTAAACTATATTTTATCCATGCGAGCGAAATTCAGTAAGTCAAATTTTATTTTTCAGGCCATGTCAATATATTCAACAGTGACAGCGCATAATGCGCAAATGCAGACCCAACCAGAGTCGGCTGAAACCTACGAAGATTCTTTAGTCAAGCTGAACTCACTCACAGAAAAGGGCTCCACCATGGCGGGGCCCGCAGTACCAAGAGAAGACGACTTGGCGGAATACTTCTCAGATGACGAGGAAAGAGAAAAAGCTTTACAGGCACAGAAGGAGAAAAAAGATCAGCATTTACATAAGTTAGAAAAGGAAACATAGAATTGTTAAGTAGTGTTGTTGATAAATAAATTACATATAATATTTTTTTGGTGTCATAATTTAACCCTAGTAAATGAAACTAATATATTTATAATATATATTTATTGCAAACTCTTTCTTATTGCCTAATTAAATAAAGCATTATAACATTGTATAGGAATGATAAACATAACAATTTTAACAGTCTTTGTTGATACGCCGCAATAACAATATCATCGTAATTTTAAAAGTACAATGTGACGAAATTTTGTACGTATACATATAATTGATTTTAACACATACTTATTAACATCCTTCATCCACATCCTCTTACCGTATCTACATATAAATACATATATATATATATATATATATATATATATATCTATCCTCTTACCTCTTACATAAAAATATTTTTAATTCAACACACGGTTTAACTATTACTTTCTTTTTTCATTTACGTTTGTGTATCTACACTGCTCACTAGCGCCGTACTAAAAGACACATTTTGTAGGTAGGCAGATTGAAAACACAAAAAATCTCAACTGAAAGTCACACCTTTATTTTGGTAATTAATGAGATAATGCGAGAAAAAAACTTGTTACCATGTTATTATCTATAAAAGAAAGAGTTGTATTTTGTTTGTAACTTTACATTTCTGCCAATGGAATTCACTAGGGCGCACTTTTTACTCAGGTAAATCCTACAATAAATAATAGTCTTAGGTTAAAGTATATAGGTAGGTAATAAAGTTATAAAATATTGATACATAATTTTTGTTGAAATAATAATAATTCATAGCCTGAAGAAGAAAACAATGATATAAAAGATATTATCATAAATTACTTTATCTATTAACCATAACTTTTTAGAAATACATTTTTTGGATAAGAACTAAATTTCAAGATTGTTTACCTTTAGTTTGGTTACGTAAAATGGACAATAAACATCAATATTACAAAGGTACATTACAATGATATTTACGATATTTTGACAAACTTCTCTCGCTGGTTGAAGTAGCTTACTGTGCCTTCGTCTTGTTGAGTGTTGGAAGGGGCTGGCATTTTGTGAAGACTTAAGTATGACGCCGCTACACCCGTGCCATCGAATTGCCTTAAATGGATCTGGAAATCAAAAGCACAGAATTAATACATTGAAAACATCATAATATTGCAGAACATCATTCACTAGATGGTTACTTTCCTCCTGTCTGTATGTCGCTTTATGTGGCTTCTGTAATAAATAATTACAGAAAACTATAATTTTCTACTTGAAAACTTTTCTTGGGAATGTATGTTTATCAAACAATTATAATGATTCATAAAGGCCAATGGATTTCAAACAACTGCTAAGGTGCTATAAAGTGAGTGAGTACCATTGGCAATGAATGGCTTTTGATAAGAAGTTTAAGGTGGGAAGAGGCGTAAGCAATATTTGTAGTTAGTTACTTTATTTTTGTCTTTACAACAATCACAGGTAGTTTTAGGCAGAGATAGATAAGTGAAACATAAATATGCTGTGCCACAAACAAGAGAAATAAAAACTAACTAAGTGCAATAAAAACTGTCACAATACCAACTTAATTATTAATTATAAAAAAATAAACACAAATTTAAAAAAAATCTTACCAGTAAGTGTAAATTCACTTCATCGCTCCTACTCAGGTATGGAAAGTTCCCACCACTCTTCAAATGTGCCCGCTTAGCATGTGGATAAGACTTATATATGTTCTCCCTAACTTCTGAGCTTAATGCGCTTTCATCCCAAACATCCATGATTGTTATTGGAATGTTTTTCAAATGTTCTGGTTGCACGAAACATGGAGTACAGTTGAGGGTCAGTCTTGAAGCCAGTTCAGATTGTGTAAGAGATTCTAACTGAAATGGAAGAAATAAACTGTCTAAAATGAGATGTACACAATATTTGGAAGGTAGATGTAGGTTAGGTAGGTATTTGTAAAAAGAAACTGCTTTATCCAACCACCATTATCAGTCAATGATAATATCTTTTGTGAAAAAGAAACACTTTTGATTGCACATAAGTATACAACATAAACGTAAAATTACTGTTTTATAAACACTTCTATTGTTTGGTGAATTGGAATAAGAAAAGCCACACAACGCCAAAGCTTATTTGACAAACAAGGTCAGCTCAGCTTAGTGTTAGCCAAAGAAAATATATTTGTAAAACTAGCACATTGCACATGATTTTAAGAGTTTATTTATACATACATCCATAAAAACACACCTCTTTATTTAATTAGCTTCATCCACACTCTAACTCATGCAAGCTTATTGCTGCACAACACAAGTTTGGTATTCTCAACCTGCCCTTTCTCCTTTTATATGTTGAAAGAGTTAAATATTTCTTTACTTACTCTTTCTACCATAAAATCAATAGATTCAGCCATCCTTTTGTCAACTTTATCACTTGTGAAATTTCCCATTAGCATCCTCTTTAAGACAAGTGAAGGCAGCATCCAGAACAGTGCTGATGAATCATTGTACTCAAACACAGATGTGTCTGTGAATGTGTTGCAGAGAACCAGTGATGCTACTCGTGGACAGTTCCTTGTCAGCTCTGCAAATTTTTGGGCTATAAATCCACCTAAAAGATTTAAAAAGAGTTAATAAAACTAAAGTTATTAACAAAGAAAGAATTAATTACAGCATAAAAGAGCCACTAAATTCTCTTGCAATGTACCCAGAAAACCATATTAAATAGTAAAGTGCGTACAATAAAACATAACAATAATTTATACCACTGTAAAAATATATATTTGCCAAGTTACTGTATTGTTATCTAATACACAATATTTACCTAAAGATGCCCCTAGTATGTGAACTTTGTCTAGTTCTAAATAATCTACAAGTCTCTTGAAGCCATCACACCATTCTTTCATATTCCAATAAGGGGGAGGTTCTGCTGCTATGACCCGCACACCGCGAGTGGCCAGGCCCATCACTTGCTTGAAGAAAATGTCTGCTGTACCAGAAATTGGTGGCAAGCATATCAGCGGACAGCTAACTGATTTTGGACCAGAGTCAAAAATTTTCCAAGCCTGAAATTATATATTAAAAAATGTTTTAACGCAAAACAGGTATAAACCCTGTCTTTTGTGGGCTTTTACTATATTTGGATTTTAATTATGTTATTGCTTCAATATTTGCTGCTTTGGATAAAATTTATACCAAATTTTATCAAAAGCAGCAAATTTGATTTGCAAGTTTATCTGTTGTTAGTATTTATGAAAGACATTAATTTATGATTTGATTTTTTTTTAAATAAAGTTTCAGAGAATAAATAATGATGATGAATGAACCTTATAATTTTTCTTGGTCTGGTAAATTTTTTATTCATTTCTATTTATGTTTTTGAGTACCTAGGTGGGAAAAGCAGCACAACAAACACAAACGAGCAAAGCATAACTTGCATTAACAGGTATAGGTACCAAATAGCTTAAAGTCAAGGCGTGTTTTGTCATTATCTAATTAAAAGACTTCAGAGAAAAAGTATAATAATAATGAAGAAATACTAAACGCAAACTTGTAGAACTTCACCTTTGATCCATCGGAATCTACGACGACTTTTCTTAAAGGAATACTACTTCTGAAACTGAGATACTCATTAGATTGGGATAAATCACTAACGCAGCTCATAATGAAATGTTAACAAGACTATATGGGAATAATGTATTGAAACTAATAAATACGGTCAAGGTGTATCTATCTATCTATTACACGTTATTTGTTTACAAGTCCAAAATTCTAACTGTCACTGTCAGTGAGTGAGCACAGGAACTTGGCTGTTAGTGCCGTGTATGGCGCACTCTTAGTCATGGTGCATTTGCACGTAAGTACGTCGTAGGACGTATGTGTAGCCTATGTAGCCAAGCAATTTCTTTAAGCCTTTAAATATCAAAGACGTGTAATAAAAAATAAAGGTACTAAACGTGTGTCTAAGTTAAGACTCCACAACCTTAACTTCGTTGGCATGGTATTGGATGAAATCGGCGACCGACACTGTCAACTTAGATAACAATTCACATATTTTGGGAACATTTCCATTCAAAAAGTTTAAACTAGGAATTTTTCCAAATAAAAAGTATAAATGCAGGGGACTGTACTGGTCCCTAGTGGGTCGAACTCGGCCTTGACTTAACTCTTTAGTACCCACGTATAAAATACTATGCCATAACCATTCTTCCTTTATTGGAAAATAGTTAATACCTGTTGTTGCTGTGAAAATAGTTAATGACTGTTTTTAATAGGTTGCAAAAACAAAATAACGTATTCTCATCCAAACACATTCTGTTTATTAAATATTATAATTATAATGTAATTAACGCTCTCGTGAAATTTCCTATATTGATTTCCAAACCACTTACACTGTAACTTAAATCTATTTTTAACTAATTGATAAGTTTTGGACGATTTTTTCGTACAGCTTCACAAAATAAACTGTGATAAACAAACATTAGGTACATTAACGTGTTAAATATACGTATATTAGTAATGAATATCTAATACGATACATCGAGTTTCTGTCGGAATTTAGAAGCCAAAACTGCGGAACAGTCAGTACTAATCTAAACTTTTCGCTAAACTTAGTGCACACTAGTTATTATAATTATTTATTTACTTAGGAAGTATTAAATGTACATTACAATTTCGTTCACGAATTACTAAAATAATTATATGCATGTACATACTCTAGTTTATTATATCTTAATATTTATACCATATTTTCTTTAGCTTTATTTCATGATTTGAGCATACCCACCAAACAAAGAAATTTTACAATCTCTGTACATTTGATTTTTAGAAAACTGAAATAATTTAGACACATATCAAATAAATGATCTTGTGAATATAAACTTCATATTTTACAAAAAAAAAAAACAAAACTGAATTCAAATAGGCTGACAAAACCAAAGGAAAATGAAGTACGCATCACGTGTTTATAAACTATAAAATTAAACTAAACATATAAAAATAATTGTAACATCAATGTTAACAATCACAGAAGTCTTGTAGGTAATTATTTCTACTGACAAGTACATTCATCGCATATAACCCGACAAAATAATGGGCTTCTAATTAAGGAAACTAAATTAACGTAGTGAATTGAATGAGAACATACTAATAATGTCTATTTAAACAAAAGAGATGTTATATTCATATATTTAATTGTTATTACATTTAGCTATCCAGTTCAAGCGGCGAGTACGGACGACGTATGAGGAATCTGCATACAGTTATAAGTTGTATGGTCATATAAACACGAACATATCAAGTTACCTACACACATTCTGTCCTACAGAACATTTTCTCGCTGTAAAATATGTTCAAGTATATAATATTGGAGCACTTTTAAATAAGTCGGTAAATATTTTTACATTACATGATGCTGACTTTGTCTGCGCACTGAAGTCGTATTATTGTCTGAAATGGCGCATGTTTCAGCCATTTTTCTTTAATACAAAACGATAAAATGCATCGTAGGCTATATGCGGGCGTAGCCCAGTTCGTAAATCGTACATAGACATTCCCAAGCTATATAAATTTAATATTAGGACAAGGAAAATGTAAAATAGTAATATATAAAATGATTATACTGCTAGCCAAGTTATTTAGATCCAATCAATGCCTAATATACTCTTAAAATAATAGGGCCTTAATTTATTTTAAAATAGCTTTGGATTCCAAGCCAATTCCTTGCTACCCAGCGACGTGTATGTTATATAGACAAATAGGCAGAGCCTGTAGTTTCAATGTAATATAAAAAAAAGCTGGCTTTCAAGAATGGCTTTTTCTTGTCTGTGAAAAATATATGTAATGCAAGTCACTGCCTCCGTTACAAAACGATATCGATTTGGCATCAAAAAATTACGGCATTCAACTTTTCGTTTACAATTACGATGATGATGTAAATTTTTGCATAAAAACTTAAAATTTGCAAATAACAACGACAACTTAGGCAGTACCATTATTGGAAAATGTTTTTTAAAGGGATGGCAAGCATTGAAATATTTAGAAGTAATACACACACTATGAAGAAATAAGAAGAAGAACATTAAAGGCTTACATGATGGAATGATCGTGAAACCTTAATTTCGACACAAATTAATTCTGAAGGTTAGATAGAATGTATCAGTAGTCAAGTGCTCTACTTTAAAGAAATATAACAAAAAAAATTGATCACAGAAAATAAATTTAGTTTGTACCTTTTTTCTGTCTATATTTATGTCGGTTCAAGCCTGTACCATTATTTAATTATTCGTTTATGCCACTCAAACATTGCTTCATCTTATTTCTTTCATTGATTTTAAAATTAAAAAGATCTCACTTTTTTTACTAAAAGGAGTAAATTTTATTCCGCTAAAATGGTTTTTATGTTTAGAAATAGATATTAATTCTTTCAAAATGTTTTTTCATAGACATAAAAAAAAGCGGACGGAGGGTGGCTTGAAAAGTTAGGCATTGTTATGGCGGCTGGAATTTTACGGTAAAATGAAGCACAAATCATTTTAACTCCGTCTGTCTTTTTTTCTCTGTCTATGGTTTTTCATGACAAAAAGCGTGCACGCAAACTAACGATAAAACATGCGACTCCGGGTCAAATTTCACACTGAATAAAAAAAATAATCGTTGTCTCTGGCAATTTTTGTTGAAGGGCCCTTTCACAATAAGTATGAGGTTACAGTTGTCGTGTGGTCCGTCCGCTGCCGCGTGAGATGGCGGGGGGAGAGGGCGCGCGCGGGGCGCGGGGGGGTCCTCACGACTCGCCGTTGCCGCTGTCATCCCCGTCCCCGTCACCGCCTTCCAGCTCCTCGTCGGAATCAGAATCTAGATCGTCATAGTCGTCGTCATAGAAGTCTGTCATGTCCAACTGAAATTATATAAAAAATTCGATTAGAAAAAAATAAAAAAATTGCTCTTACATACTTCTATCTGTAATCATGAATTAAAATAAAAAATTAATCTCAAAATGCTCAAACGCACCATTAGTTGATGGTACTTTAATACCGAAACGATGCTGCTGCAAAATATAGTTTATCTTAACATTATTAGTTATAGTTAGGCTAGGTTTGAGCATCAGTTTGTATGTAAAATTGGTCTGATTACATACATTATCTCAAACATGAAATCCGGTTAGCCAACGGGTCAATCGCTTCATTGGGCAAATAAAATTCAGCGCAACTGAAACGTTACGTACGTATTTTAAATGTAACGTACATACATATAATCACGTCTATATCCCTTGTGGGGTAGACAGGGCCAACAGTCTTGAAAAGACTGATAGGTTACGTTTAGCTATTTGGCTTTAAGGTAGAATTGAGACTCAAATAGTGATAGGTTGCTAGCCCATCGCCTAAAAGAAGAATCCCAAGTTTATAAGCCTATCCCTTAGTCACCTTTGACGACATTCATGGGAAAGAGATGGAGTGGTCCTATTCTTTTTTCTATTAGTGCCGGGAACCACACGGCAACGTAATTGCAAAAAATCAAAGTTAGCATTTTATTTGGCTAATATTTTAAGTTACATAAATAAGGAATTTTGATAAATAATATGTTAAAAATATATGTTTTGATCATTAATAAGATATGATAATCACCTGCGGCTCTTGCGTCGTCGCCTTCACCTGAGTTTTAATGCAATAATCTTCTAACGTAAGAGGTACAACTATGCCTTCTTTTTCCGCTTCCATCCGCGCCACTTGGGCTTGTTTTCTGAAAAACAATTTGAATCTTGTTACTGTTAATTGTCTTAGTTGGAAACCTATATTATTTATCAACAAATAATATTTTGAACGTAAGAGATTTTTTGGACAAATCTCTCAATATGAGATGATTTTTCCTTTCGCCTATTGCACTTTCCAACAGGGACTTCAACAGAGTGTGGAATGTACTATTCGGTAATCATTAGGTGTAAACTTGATTAAGGAAATGGAATTAAAGCTTACTCGCTGTCTAATTTTTCGTGTTCTAGTTGCTTCCTCTGCACACGCTCAATGCTTCGGGGTTTAGGTCGGCTTGATTGGGGACTGAACTTATGTTTTACTAACTCAAATTCAAATTCAAAATATTTATTCATTATTATAGGATACTTCATACCGCTTAATAATTGTCAAAACGTATGGTTTAACAACATTGGTTGACGTCAAATAAATTACTTAAAACTAAGTTTACTGCCGCTTCCAAGGCGTCAGTGCAGGAGAAGCGGTAACAAACTGCACCTTTTCAACAACGTCAACTTCACACTAACCTGATAATATTCTCGTACTCCTTATCCTTCCCTTTGGAGTCGCGCCAACGGCGGTACATGACGCTGGCGTCGACATTCGCCGGGCTGAAGGTGTTGGGTTCGTTCAGCAGCGATATGACTGAGAGCAGCACCGTGCGGACCGACTGCGTGGGGTTCCAGCGTTCGCAGGGCAGCTCTCCCGACTGCGGGTCGTCCACCGGTGGGTGCAGTATCGATATGCAGAGATCACCGTTCTGGAATGGATGTAGTTCATTAGAAACTTACATGCATATTGAAATCCTAGTAGTGGAAGACCAAAAAGATTTCTACGCTGTCGCAGCGTAGAAATGCCACGAAGAAAGAAACTGGACTAAGAAGGTATGTAAGTATATAATTCAGTAGTTAATGGATGACAGATCTGAGAAGGTTTTCCCTGGGGGCCCTACATTCTTACGAGTATATGGCCAATCGACGACTATCAAGTATCCCTACTTATAGTAAAGAAAATACCCGTAAGTAGTTTTAAAAAATACATCAATGCAATGTACATTTTTATGTTTTGAAATATTTATTGACAAATTTTCAATGTTGATCACCTGGTGTCACATTTATGTGTAAGTGGGTAGTTTTGTTTTGTGCGTGATTATTGCTTTTATATATTTTTCTTTACTTGGATTATAGGAAGATATACCGTGAAGAAAGTGATGCACTGTTGCAGATTTTGTTTCCGTTACGCATAACGTATAAGCATGCGTAACTCGAAATTACATAAATCCATTGTTGCCTCCGATATATATCGCAAGTCGTCATAACAACGCTTACGTGCAACACATGTTGGATTTTTCAATAGCAATTTCACTAGAATTGTTATTTATAGAATAAGAACATAAGTATCGAGCTAACAAACAGATAGCTGTAAATAAAATCTACCTATCTGCGCAAAAACTTTCTGCGTCGATCTTTCAATTTTCTCGTTTGAGATTTTAATATCGAGTAGCATGATATTTGAAATTGTAACGCAAATAAAATAAACGTATTCAAATATTATAAATGCGAAAGTAAGTTAAGAATTATTTTTTTTGTTATCTCTTCACGCTGTAGGTACTGCTACTACAGAATCAATCTTCTTAAAATGCGTATATAATTAAGAGTCTGGAGTTGGAGAAAGGGTACCTACATTTTATTCGCGTCTAAACTACAGTTCCCGTGGTATTTGCGAAAAACTTGTATTCTTTTAGAGGTGGCGATAAATTCGCGCGGGCGTAGCTGCGGGTAAAAGCTAGTTACAAATCAAATTGTCTGCGCGCTACTTTAGGAAAAGTACTTATGTAAAATCAGTTAAGGAAGCTACACAAATGCAAAAAACCATAATTTTTGCGCGTCATTTTGGCGTTTTTCACACAAAGGTTATCGCCATTAGCAGAGTTTATCGACACAAACAAAGTACATTGCTCAGGACAACGTGCGATTACATTTATAATTGTATATTTGTATTGTTAATACTGCACATTTTCCATCGCACTATTAGTTATGATGACAGATAACCAAAATAACTGAATATATGAAATAAATCTCAAACTGTGAAATACAAATAGCAGGAGAGGTAAATGATTAAAAATAATATATACGTTTGTTATAAGGTCTGTGTCCTTCCCCAATCGATTTTGTCACTAGTCTCAACTGGTGGACCTTTAACCATTACGGTTAAGAGTAGGCCAATTTCAAAAGTTAGTCAGTCATAAAAAAATTCTTCCCAAACGAGCTTTAAATAGAAGTTTACAATGCGAAAATATTTTAACATTTATTCACAAACAACTGGAGAAAAATGTGGAAATATAAAAATATTGTAAATGTCAGTGCTACCTGCATTGGACTGTTAACATTTACTCTTCATTTACTTCATATTTATCTGATCAATATTCAAAATAGAAAACATCAAATGCATACACAGAACTGTAACACGACGTGTGTTACAGTTCTGTGTATGCATTTGATGTTATTGTATTTTAGTCGTAATCCCAGTTTCACGCCTGTTTCTACATGAATATTACTCATACTTCCATGTCTCGCTAAGGTGATAACGGAAGCGGCATTGCGATACTCAGAGGCTTACCTTTACCTCCGCCTGCCCTTGACGACCGCACAAGCCAACCCCATTTGTATCGTAATCTGCCCACCGACTCGTGAAGGTTACTTCATTTTCTCAACTAGCTGTATCTCGCATCAAATGTTTTGTAATGCATACGGGTACTGGCCTACTCCGATTCGTTTGGCCTACATTGCATTCTGCATCATGATAATGCCTTGTTGTTTTAACTTAAAACGCAGACACAGGATGACTTAATTACTCTTCAGTAATAAAAATAATGGCTTCAGTAACGCTTTCTCACGATTTTATTAACGTAACCATTTTACAGAATGTAATGGCAGACTGTTATTGCGTTGCAGTTGCGATAACCGATGAGGAAATTTCAAACAAGCTTCGACGTTTTCTTTCAAGATGAATGAATTAAATTTGTTTGTTCGAATAAGATGGAAAATGGTTGACCTCCAACTGACTATAAAGCTACGCCTTGCTGCTTTAATGTGGCATAAATAAATGAATTGTGAAAAAACAAACCTAACGTTTCCAAAAGACGTAGTTGAATTTAAATTGTTACTGAATATTCTGATTCAATATGTATATATATATATATATATATATATATATATATTATTATCAGCTATTATTTAACCTGCACATTTGGGACATCAATTTGCTCTAATAGCTACGCCCCACATTCAAACAGAATACTTAATAATAGTTTATAAGTTCGACCTTATAGTTATACTTCAACGAATTAATAAACAAAATTTACTCTATGGCTATAATTTTTTTTCTTGTACAATACAAAAACTCTTAAATATGAAAACGGTAAACGCAACGAGTGTTGAGAGTTTAAAAAGACGAATTACAATGGCATAGTGAAAGTGCTAGTTAGTAGTAACGGTCCTGGCGCGGCTGTCTCAGCCTGCTGTGTTATTCAAACAAGTTTAACTTGCTAGGAGCTCTGTGTAAATATTTGTTATAATTGCTTTCCAACAGAATTCATTTTACACCGCAATTATTTTGTGCTGTCCGGTTAAGTTTCAGCACATCGTACTTACGGCGTTTTTTTACCTACAGGTTCGCAAGAGTTTTGTTTTATAAGTGTTTCATCATATAAACACTACCGATCTGCCAAATTACGCATCTCGCTACGTAACAGTCTGTCACCTGTAGTCAGAATTAGATTCTATTAGACAATCATGCTTTGTGGTTTAATACTATCTCCCATCAGCCAAAACTAAATAAATCTGACTTTTTGAAACTGTTATGGAAGTTCTAATAATCAAGGTAATTGCATTGTAAACCAAGAATTATTACAAAATGTGTAAATCGTAATCAACAGTCACGGTGATAGAGCATAAAGGCAAAAGCACCTCGTCCATATAGCCAAAGAGCGTCGCCCTTGGCTAAAAATATGCCACCGGTTCAGTGCGCGCTTCCTCACAAAGAAAATGCGTGTGCGACCCCTATATCGGGAAATACTTCGAAAATACTGTTTACGATTGTTTTTGGCATTGAGGTTTCCTTTAAAAATTTTCTGTTCAAATCAGAGGCAAGGCCAAGAAAGTATTATCTATGTAAAAACTTTTATATAATTCCTTCTCAAAGAATGTTCTGAAATGTCATATCACGTAATCACGTCTATATCCCTTGCGGGGAAGACAGAGCCAGCAGTCTTGAAAGACTGATAGGCCACGTACAGCTGTTAGGCTTAATATTAGAATTGAGATATATATGTAAAAAAGCGACAATTTAATAAGTCTATCCTTTATTCGCCTTTTACATCCATGGGTATAGAAATGGAGTGGTCCTATTATTTTTTTATATTGGTGCCAGGAACCACACGACACTGAAATATCTTTGACCAAAACCAGAACATGTATAAGTATCAAATATTTGCAATAACTTTAACTATATCCAAAATTTAACTAGGCTTATTTCTTAATTATTTTTGATTAGAAACATCAGTATGTTCAAAATGTTTTAGATTACAATAGCGTATCAAGCATCGATTGTTCTGATTGAAAGGTCTTCTGTTTGACCTAGATTCTGTATGTCTATTATAGTTAATGTTGATTTCTAATGCTTCAGAGTAAGGCAGTTTTATGTTTTGGCTTGTGGCGATCTGAAAAGTGCATTTCGGATAAGGGATAGTTTTTGTCGACAATTGGTGTGATTCGCCCGCTCGGGACCTTGGATTGGCGAGTCGGCGGCGGGTTGAAGGCCCGCTGACGCACAACAGCTACGGAAGCGCGCCCCCGCCTTAACAACTGCTATGGTAATCTTCGGTCTTTGTGGCATATCAACTCAAGAAACTATTAATTTTAACGAATATTGACATCTCATTTAACAATTTCTTTAGAAATATGCTGCTGGTAGACATTTGAAAAGCGATCACATGGCTAGAAAAAAGTGTGAGAAATTGGCACGGTCGCAGTTTGGGTACCAGATTGGTGTAACGCGTTATTTAAAGAGACGCGTGTGAATGTAGCACAAGTTCAGTGCGGTCACTGCGACGCAGGTCCACAAGATCAGGAATAAGGTTAATTACCCCAAGGCCGAGGGTGTGCCAACAGCGAACGCTTTTCAAAGACGTTTTCCACGAGGAAATCAAATCCATTTTGATGTTGTGCCAAATAAACTTGTTTGTATCTTATTATTTTTTTACACGTACCTTCATATACCTACGATAACATAGTAATACCTGCTGGTTGACAAAAATATTGTGATACATTATAATTATTTAAATATAGAAGCTTAACAAATCCTAAGTGTATTATAATTGAATCATAGAAATCTTAATAATAAATTAAAGGTGATAATGTGTACAAATTAAAATTTTTGGTTGTAGGTTGAGCCTTCGATGGCATCATGGCATGACGTATAGGTCATTCAACCAGAAGGAGACTATAATCTTGTCCTGCGAAGTTTTTGCAATGAAGCTATGAGTGAAGATCGGTTGCTATAAATTATATATATCATAAAGTATATTGTATTCGCACATATTTGATAGCCCACAAACAATGCAACTATCGTAGATACTAAAAAGATTAATAGGAATTTACTTCATTAATGCGCAATGCTATCTTTCAATATGATTTATCTTTTATTTTTCAAGTAAAGTTAAGAATTGATTACGAAAGAGGACTTGTAAACAGTTGTGTTACTTATGGTTCCTATGATAGTAAATGTGAGACAGGCAGCAGATCTTAAAAAGTTTGGCACATTTTCAAAGTCAAAGTTCCTAAATTCGAAATAAGGAGAAAACGTGACTACGCAGTACATTTAGTAATTCGTCCACGGGTACAAATCTCACGTTGTTGTTAAGTATAACAGATAGGTACATGGCATTTACCTTATACATAAATGAATCAGAATTTTGGCAAGACGACCCCGTGGTTTCAATTTGTTCCATTATTTTCGCATGGGCGTTGGTTGCGACTTGCGACCCGTCATCAATACAGTCATCTAACTAAATCTAACGGTGCTGTTCGGTTACCGCGGAAAACCGCTACTTTGCATTTATTTTGTGATGACAAATTGAAAAGCAAAATATCCTTTACTTTACTACGTATTTATGCTAGAATATTGGTCAGGTCGGTTTCGGTAAAGAAAGACAAACATTGGAAATTAGAAGACATTAAAATTATACTTACAGATAAACGTTTCATAATTTGCTTTACTCTTGATATGAAAACGGAAGAGTCCTCTTTATAGGACTAGGAAGTTCTAAATTTAATTTAAGGACTACCTACATCAAATAACAATAAAGTAGTACAATAGGCTATTTGACTGTATTAAAAATATAAATTTCTTTTATGTCATCAGTCTTAATATTATTTTTTTGGAGCGATTTGTAATAACGCGAGATAAAAATATTGCACTATTTAAACAAAATCCGTCTCAGAAAATTAGGTTTTTATATGCCGCTGTCACGTGACTAAAAACGAACGTGATTGGCTATTTCTATTATGACGTCAATTATCCATAAACAGACTGTAGATCGTACCGTTCCTTAGTGTACGCTATTATTTTTCAAGATTTTATAAGTGTTTGATCGCTCAGGATTACTCAGGTAACATAGGTATTTAATAATAGAAACCAATTCCGCGAAAGCTGACAGTCGAAACCTACCAAAAGTGGACGCAATAATGGTTGGAAGAAGAAATCTGGATTGTCTTCTTCAAAGACAATCCAGATTTCTATGCTGCCGAACTGAGGAATGTGAAAACATCAATGTAAGTATATCTTGGTAACCACTGATCTTAGATCATGATCTGAAACCACTTCTTGCGAATATTCAAATCCATCGGCTTAGAAAAAAACAGTGTCGTAGGAGATTTTATTGTTGTATTAGTGCATTGAGGCACTGCACAACATTTATAGGAACTCATTTTAATAATTTTCACACATATGACGTGGCACAAGTTAAATAAAACAAGAGAAAATCAAAACTTTTCGAAACACCAACAAGCTTTGTATGATATTTACACGAAATTCACGTCACTGCATGCCATGGCCGCCATATTGCTAAAAGTCGCGTTTTGGCGGCATATTTGAATATTTCATTTTCTTTTTCGATTTTTTAATAAAATAGCTGTAATAAAGGCAGAAAAGTATTTTTGTAGGGCTCCTTATAAACAAATAAATACCCTAAGATAGTTTTTAGAACTTTGTCAAATAGCCTATTGAGTAAGATAAATTTAATAGATAAATAAGCTTTGGGATAAGGAATAGTACGCCTAAAAAGAAAATTCCATCATCTATGTCGTATATGAAATACATTCGCTAATAATTTTGCGAAATTCCAGCGGCAATGGGTAAAACCGGGATTTTTCGGTTTACGCGGGTGGAGCCGTGGGCGTACCCCAGTGTATTAAAGACTAAATTAAAACTTTTATTAAAATAAGATTTTCAGGCTGAGTAAATATTTAGAGAATTAAAAATCTCCACAAGATAAAACTTCTGATAGAATATCAGCTTCAGCATTCCTGTCCTGGGTATTCTATACTTTTTTTGGAATTTTAATTAGGATTCTGTATGTACTTACCAAGATTTGACTTCCCAAAAAAAGATTTCTTGAAAAAATGATTCTTGGAGAATCTACATAAGATTTGCGAGAGATATCAGATTCAGCCAAACAGTAATTAAGAAAGTACAACTTAGTGTAGATGTGCTAGCTAAGTACAATGCTAATACAATGTGGGTTAGTAAGTCAATGTTTTTAAACAATTAATTATAGAGTTGCATATGTTATAGGTACATACATCAACAGAAATCCAAATCACTGTTCACGCAAGGTCGGTAATTATGCATATATATTAGGTTGATATTTATAGCATTTTTATATTTCGGGTCTCTTGTGCTAATGGAGCCATCAATAGATGCATTTAAAATAAAAATATATATTTGACATGATATTGACATCTTTGGTTCGCATCTGGAAATCGTCTTATTAGGCAGGTGTGTTTCTCTCAATTCTTGATTTCTCAGATACCATCCCTACTATTCAATGTTTTACTATAAGGTTTTCTATTCTATGTCTCAAGAACGATAAGTTTTAAGCATAAATAAAGCAGCATAAAGCAGAAACGTAATAAATAATCTATCCTACAACTTCAAACACAGCCCAGTGAATGGAGTGAAGCGCTACAATGGTTGAGGGTACTTTTGCACCGCAGTTGAGTAACCAACTAACCAAAAAATGGCGTAAACCACAATCGTCATCCAAAGTTAAATGTTCACTTCAAGAATAGTAACAGTAACCTGTTAGCTTATAGGAACAATTGCTATTGTCCGCCAATTCTCATGCTTATTTCAATCTGTGAGTATTGTGTCCTTACTAAGAATTCGAAAAGAGCCCGTTCAGAATAAATTGAAATTATTTTTTTTGGAAACAAACTTTTTTAGGATTAAATAATGCAGGTAAAGCCTTTTTAATATGAGATTATGGCATTGCCAGAAAATTTATATCACCATGTGGTTTCCAATTAGATTAGAATAGGACTACTCCACCCGTCCTTTCGGGTTTTGTAAAGCTATATAAATACTTGCATGTATGTAAGTAGAGTTACGATTATCAATAAAAAAATAAGCTGAAATTAAATTTATAAATTGTGTAATCCCTTTAAATGGAAGACAGAAGACTGGTAGCATTGCCACGTTGAATGACAATGCTTACTCTTTGACCTAAGAAATTTCCAGCCCTCTGATCACGAGATACCTCAATCAGCTTCTTAGAGATAACTTTATTTATTTATTTACTAATTTATGAACACAGAAGAATTATAGAAATACATAAATAAAATACATACAATATATATATCAAATTAACAAGGCTTGGAGAGGTAATAATTATTAATTACGTATTTTTTTTAAATTAGGACAGTGATTTAGAGTCACGTATCTCGGGAGGCAATGAGTTCCACAATCTAACAGCATGGACAGAGGAGTAAGAGAAAGTGGCCGTACGATGTAGCTATTGGGAGTTTAAGCATGGTTCTACGATGGGACCTGCATGGAGTATCGACAGGACAAGCAAAGGTGAAGCGGTTGCGCAGGTATGAAGGGTAAGTGGGATTACAGAGAATAGTAAAAAGAAGGCGGCAACGTATTCTCATATTTCTACGCTGAGAAATGGGCAGCCATTTTAGTTGCTTGCGAAACTCTAATACGTGATCATATTTCTTGAAGCCAAAATGAATCGTATACACAAATTCTGTAGACGTTCAAGTTTATCAAGGAGTACCTCGGTAGCATCCAAGAAGCATGCGTCAGCATAGTCGAGGAGAGGAAGCATGAGGGATTGGCATAAGGAAACTTTTCTTTGAAGGGGCAAAAATTTTGGAGACTTCAAAGTGTGGAAGGAATAGTGTACCTTGCGACTAACCTCGTGAACTATCTGTATTAGGTATATGGACAAAAACACTATGGCAAATACTGCATCAACAATTTTCAATACCTATAAAGATTTAGGGTCAAACAAGTTGTCCGCTTAAACATCAACATCGGTATATCTTTAATGGAATGTAATGTGCAATTGGAAATGTGACATCAAGAGAGAAAGTGAAACTGAAGTTATTGATAGTAAATATCTTATTTACATAAAAAATTATTGATAACTTACCTCATATACATTTGGATGCCAAACTTTTGTTAAAAACCTAATGGATGGCGGTGAGTATGGGTAGTCTGGGGGAAATTTCATATGTGCCTGAAACAAAGGAAATTAATAATATATAACATTTATTTTTACTGAACTCTTTATAAATATTTTATTTATACATACATGTATATGGGAAACCTATCACTACTCTACAAAGTCTTTGTATCTTAATGATGTAGTAATATACATATATATGTAGTCAGAAAATATTTTTGATAGTGTTTATATTTTTGACTTTGAGCAAGGAAGCTGCCAGTTCTGCAGTTTCCCATTGTCTCCATCAAATAGACTCAAAAGTATATGGAAATAGTATCTTAGCAAAAACAAGTTCAGTCCAACAAGCATTTCCTTCTGATAATACTTTGTCAGAAGGTAATGCTTATTGCATCTGCTAGGTTTTACATACGTAATACATAAAATCACGCCTCTTTCCCGGAGGGGTAGGCAGAGACTACCTCTTTCCACTTGCCACAATCTCTGCATATTTCCTTCGCTTCATCCACATTCATAACTCTCTTCATGCAAGCTCGGCGGTTTTGGGTACTTTTGACCTTTTGACCCTTTACCAGGACGTCCATACACGACGACGTGACGTTTTACATACTTTTGTAAAAATAGCACAAATAAATATGCTAAGTTTTTAGATGTTACAGCTTTACTCAAAGGGTGGCAATATAAAGGTATTTATTGGGTTTTAAATGAACAGTTGGTGAAATCTATCATGGACACCTGAACAGAAGGACCTAGGTTGTGCTGGATTTACTGGCAGACTAAGGTGTAGTCCTTCTCAGTTGGTTTGAACCTAAGTGTAACCAGCTTCTCTCCGGCTAGACCATGGTTAACCCGCCATTACAGCGGCAAGAACTCGGTGCAGACACACAGTAGTACTGCTTGTATTATACTTTTTAAAAATACCTCATTGAAAAGTCTAGGTTTTAAACACATACTTCATAGAAATACTACATTGCACAGATACTGCAATATAATACTATTGGTATGTTTGTCAGGCTAATCTCAAGAACGGCCTGTATATTTACTTTTGAAAAATATTTAATTTTATAGGTCTATGATCAGGAACTGCTCTGATACTGCATTCATGCATACATACATACAAACATTATGACTACATATATCCCTCGCAGGGTCGACACCAACAGTCTTGAAAAGACTAAAGGGCTACATTCAGCTGTATGGCTTTATGATGGAATTGACATTCAAATAATGACAAGTTGCTAGCCCATCACCTACAAGAGGAATCACAAGTTTATAAGCCTATGCTTATAAACTTGTGATACCTCTTGTAGGTTGTAGGAATAGTCCTTAGACGCCTTTTACGACATCCATGGGAAAGATATGGAGTGGGTCTATTTTAAAGTGCCATAATCCACACTGCATACATTCATGCCTTTTCATGAACTCATCTAAAGTTGCATTGCAAATAACCATTAGCTTGACATTATAAAACCCAATTAGAAAAAAAAGTGTCTTGGTAGAAAACAATAGAAGCTAGTTAGACAAATGTCTCTAATGAATTCCAAGTTAATTTTGAAAAGGGGTTTTGTTCCTTACCTTGAAATAACCACCTTGATAAAGTGTATCTGGGGGACCAAAAATAGCGACTTCCCATTCAAACAAATTGTCTTCTCCAAGTAACTTTACCCGGAATCCTTCCACGGGTTCTTCTTGTAGACTTTTATATTCTAAGGCCAAAGCCCTCAGGGCAGAACTCGTTGGTACGGTATTAGACATTGTCAATAACAATTTTCTATACTACTACAATCTAAAACACTGTTTTTGAGAGATTCTATTGACATAACACTGGGGAACTCTTCTCGCGGTCCACGTATTCACAAGGCATTACAACTCAAGTCACAATAACAACGAACGACGAATTTAGGTAAACATATCGCTAAAGTAGCTCACGGATTATTTTATGATTCACACACTTCAAACGCCAATACCGAAGAAGTAATAAACGTTGAAAAATGGAAGAATAGTCCAAACCACACGATGGTTACCAGTATAATGAGAAAGCAAAAGCAATTCTGTCCAAACAATCACGACTCCAAGGAAAACGGCTGGCTGGCGTGACCGTACAGATACTGCTTTGCTGAGTTGCCCGACCGAATATTGTAGAACAGCTGTTTAGTTATTTCCGTGCTTGATTGCGCAGCGTGTGACGCACGCGGCCATACTATCGACTTTAAATATAAGTTGCGCCATCTACTAGAAAATTATAGAAAACATTTGGCAGCATTCATTCTAGTTTTAAGGTTTTATGTTAAAACTTTTATCTTCAATGAAATTATGTACCATTTTTTTGAAGTAAGTTCTGTGAGTTTAACCTAGATGGCGTAATTTAAATTGTAATGATGTGTATTCGTGATAACTAGATGGCATTATTTCTTTTCTCTTAGTTCTCGCAATTATAAATAGATGGCGTTAGTAAAACAAAACCCTTTTAAGGTTTTACATTTAGGCTTGTTTTACCTTTGACCAAACCTTACATTCCATTTTCAGACATAATTATGTTTATTTTTAAAATAAGAATGATAAAATAATTATACCTAAACATATTAAAGTGCGATACTTAATTAATTACACATATTAGTTTAATATGTGTAATTAATTAAGTAATTAAGCACTTACGCATACGCACTTAATGACACTTATTAGTAACACTAATTAGGTATTTATTTAATTTATGATTGGAGAACTTTCTAAATCACTGAAAAAATATGGGACATGTATTAAACGAGTATAATCTTTGAGAAAAATAATAAAGTTAAATGTAAAAAAAAAGTTCAAAGAAAACTCAAAAGTCGCCAGTGTCCGCGGCTTAAAAGTAGGTAGGTACAAGCAGTCAACCGCGAACTTATCAAGTTAGCTTGCATCGAACCTTATTACGACCTGATTTGGGTAGGTTGATATTGAAGTATTTATCGTTTACCCCTATTAAAAAGATAACATACATACATACATACATACAATCACGTCTATATCCCTTGCGGGGTAGACAGAGCCTACAGTCTTGTAAAGACTGATAGGCCACGTTCAAGCCATTTGGCTTTAAGATAGGATTGAGATTCAAATAGTGACAGGTTGCTAGCCCATCGCCTAAAAGCAGAATCCCAAATTTATAAGCCTACTCCTTAGTCGGCTTTTACGACATCCATGGGAAAGAGATGGAGTGGTCCTATTCTTTTTTGTATTGGTGCCGGAAACCACACGGCACTTACTTTAAAAAGATAACTTGACGATAACTTACATTGCAAAACTTACACATGGCGATTTTCTTCATCGCTCGTTCGATCGCATGACTTAACTTCAAATGAAAAAGTAGGTATGGATGAATATGGATATACTAAGTACACATTTGTCTACCTAGTCCATCGTGGTACTGTTATTATTTATGTTGATTAATTTATAAATGCATGACGTAAATATCTGAATTAGGTACCAAAATTTTGGTTTGCTATTCTTAATATCTCAGTTCAACATTGTCTAAGGGATCGATATAGCAACGACAGCGAATACTGTTGGTTTATGATGTCATAACTTATTTACCTTGCGGGGTCAAGCCAAGCTGTGTTAGGAGTTAATCGCTTAGTCGATTTTAAAGCAATTGCCATCAGCTATGCTAGAATCTGTCAATAAGCGAAACACATTCACATGTATCACACGTCATATCCAGAAGAGCTACAACAGACAGGTAAAATTCATAAAAAAAACTTTTTTTGGGTCGATACAGCCTTGGCTAGAGTGGTCGTGCTCTTCTAGGCAAGTCCGGTGGAGAGATTAACTTCTTGTGTGCCCAACGGACGACTCCGTCAAGTTGTTTTCCTCACACAAGTGTACAGATCCATCCACTACTTACCCTAGATTTGTTTGGTCCATTTGGTGAGTACTCTATCGTGTGGGACACATTTCCTATCGATCTGTACCGCTTAACGTTCGGGAGAAATTTCTGGCCACGTAACGGGGTCAAAGAAAGGAGGTAGGATGGGTCTGGAAGAAAGACGTTGCTTGATGTATGTTTTCAATTAACTAGGCTTTATAATTTTGAGAGAAAAAAGAACAGTTTCACTTATCGACATGTTGTAAAAGTTAATGGAGTGAGATTCTTCTTGATGCGCCTTTTCAAATGAGGAGTGGGTAAGTCACGTAACGTACGTACAAAACGCCTCCTGCATAACCTCCATCACTCTAGTGTTTACAAAGGAACTTTACAGCTTTTGCACTATGTGATCTTTAAATATATATAATTTTTTGCATCATATTTTAGTGGCCTTTTATGTACGACAAAACGAGTCTAAAATGCTGGGAATCCTTCGATCTGTTTATTATATTGTTTATTTTTATTTGTATTGTTATCACCAGTCACCAACATTTATCTAGCAATTATAGACAAGACAGACATTTTAACTTCCTAACAGTAGGTACCAGAAGCCTCTAAGAAGGATAAGTTATGAGAAACCCACACGAGGAGTAGGTGGATGTCAGACACTACCACAATTATTTACTGTGCATTATACATTTGAGTAAAATAAAATCCTCAATTTATCTCATCGGTTAACCGGTACCTACGTTTAAGAGTTATCTAGTAAAGTTATTTCTTGATTAGCCTGTACTGTCCAACTGCTGAACAAAGTTCTGTTCGCCATCAATTTTTATCTAAGCCCTCCTTAAATTTTAGTCTTCTCCCCAGAACTTCAGATCACCTCGTTTACAAAAATTCAGACGGAAGTTCATTTATACGCTAAACTGCAATTATGTATAGAACCCATTAATTTAAAACGAGGTCACAGAAAAGTGCCTATATGCCCGTCGTCGTATCGTCTCATTATTTGTGGATTGGCCTGTATCTAAGTAATTCCAAGAAAGTAAATAGGTACAGCACAGCAGTCTTATGTTACCTTTTTTGTGTGGCTTAAGCACAGACTAGTTGAAAGCATTACCAGATTTCAACCTTCAGAGATTAAAAAATATGCCGTTACACCTATATCTTCTTGATTAATGGACTTATTTGTGAGAGGTGCACCAGAACCAGCTGTACTGAGCCAGACAATGAAGGTGGGCGCGTGATTCAAGTGTCGCCCACTCTAGCCTGGTATAGGCCGTCAACGGGTTTACAACCCACGCACCATCTCCACTAGTTTTTGCACCGGGCATCGTTCCAGTGAGAATTTTCAAAATTTTTCCTTAGCTTTAAACTAATTAAATAACATTGCCGAACTTGTAACTTGTAATTGCGCTCAGTCAAGAAAGTCAGAGTCCTAATTCAAATTTTAGGAAAAGAAAAAAGCGAGTAGGTAGGTTGATAACTACCTAAATCTTTGTGGAAATATTTTAAAGGCACTATTTAAAAGATATTTTATAAACTATTAGGTACATAAGAAAATGGTAGGAACTACCTGCTTACATATTTTTATGAAAACTATGATTCTGATTAAGTAGGTACCTATTTATTTTTACCATTATCCTTTTAAAACCTTGACTGCAATGTTGATTCACTTATTTATTTGCATATGAATAATACTTGCTACTTGCATTACCTACAGTTTTTGCAAGAAAACGATGATGTAATTTTTAATTTTCTGTTGCAACGGAGGCAGTATAAATAAAACAGTAAATTTTATGTAAAAAATTCGAACAAAAAATCGGGTCAGAATGCGAATAATACCTACCTAGAGAGTAAAATGCAATAAGGCTAATTTCTTACAACGAAGGCTCCAATACACCAACCACAAGTCTTGCCATAGTTCTATGCAAATGTGAGGTGATCTGTGCCACACATTTTATGTCTTCTCGGTACTTACCTGACGTCATCTTTTTATTTCTTGCATCCATACATATATAATCACATCCCTTTCGGGGTAGACAGAGCCAACAGCCTCGAAAAAACTTATAGGCCAGGCCCAGCTATTTGGCTCAATGATAGATCCGGACCGATGATTCAAACAGTGACAGGTTGCCAAGTCCAGCCCATAGCCTGAAAGAAGAATCCCTGTATTTTAAGCCTATCCCTTAGTCGCCTTTTACAACATCCATGGGAACAAGATGGTGTGGTCCTTTTTCTCACTCTTCACTTTTGATGCTAGGTGCTGTTAACCTCACGCATGATTAAAATTATATCTAATATATTAAATATTTCTGCCGATTTAAATGAATCCCTTTAGTTATATAAATCTTCATCATCATCATCACACACACACACTTACACAGTACACCCGCTACTCCGCCAAAGTGATATGTAAAGTCCGCTTATTTCCTTTCCCACTGAAATCTCGCTCTTGGTGCACTTCTACACCACAAAAGGTTCATGCCACATTTCAAGTCTTAAGGCCCAGCGGTTTGGGCTGTGCGATGATATATCAATCAAGCAGTTGTAGCGACATGCAACTTGCTGAATTGCATTTTTATGTAGAGCGACTGGCGATCGAATCCCCTCCGTTCCCAGTCGTCTCGTGGTCTTGATCGATAACGCGCATATTGTACAAAATTTAATTATTCTATTTGCCAATAAAGCTCAATCAGTGAAGTTATTCGTTCTCTCTAAGCCCCACCAAGCTCTTCCGACACAGTCAATCCAGTATTCTTATATATGTCTTTGACCCAGGGGTACACAGGGACAGTAGTCAAGAGGCTTACTGGTAGGCCACGTATACATTTGAATCGCATAATGAGCCTATCGCGTCTATAGCTGTTGTAGTCCTCTTAAGGTATTTTGCGCGCGGAGGATCAAATATGTACAGCCGGCATACGCTAGGTAACTGTGTTTTATCACTAGCAAATCTGTGTGGAAATAAAATACGTACTCAAATATTTATTTCTCGAATGTTATCAAAGCATATTTTTGTATGTATATTATATGTAGTGTATGTTTATTATATGTAGTGTATGTATAGTAAATGTAAGTATATTAAGTAACCTATTATTATTATTTCTATTACAGTTATCGCACCACCCGTACATCCTTCTCAGTTTGGTTGAAAGGTTCGACTGGTAGATAATGCCTTGTGGCATTAAGCCCACCTGTTGTACATTTTACGTGGTAAAATAAATAAATAAAAAAGCATAAATATGATTTCCTGTTTCTCTGTGGTATGAATTATGTGGTTTAACAAAAGTATAGATGTCTTGTTAATGTTTGTGAAGACCTAAGAGATATTTTAGTTACACAGTAATATTTTAGTTTTATTTTTACACACACTTGATCATCAAGGATACCTAGACCATTCGATTCCTACTATCAACCATTCAAATAAAGAAAATCCACTGCATCTTATGTTACGTGTCGTTACGGATAGGCAAATAATTTAAAAAGCTATGTTAGTATTTTCACAGCTTTGTAACTAGGTAAGTATATAAACAAAACAAAGAGCAAAGAGCACAACACAATGCTAGTAACTCAATTTTAACCTACTAGGTATTTTGTTATTAATCCACCGATTTTATTCTTTCATGAGTTAATTTTTCATTTTTATTTAGTTGGCTCATTGATTATTCATTCAGCCTCCTTGAGCATACAGTTTCGACGGTGGCAGCTTTTACACCATTTTTGGTATGAATGAGTCTGATACCGAGATGTAAGCGCTTACGTGTCGTGAAGGTCTGATGGTGGCAGTGGGCGACGCTTCGCGGCGTCAAGGTGTGACGGGGGGCGCCGGCGCGAGCGCAGCTCAGAATCCGCGAGACCGTGCCCAGCTACGCGCGCGCACGCTCACGACTCGACACGAACGACTCTCGCGATCATTCCAATACATGGCAATTGTTTGACTATTATGTGATAATTTCGCTGTAGAACACGTATTTAAAACATATTTAATCGTTATTTAAGAATCTCATATTTATTAAGAACTTAGTTCGGTAATTTAAGTGCTTCAAAATGACAATTAAAAATAAAAAGACTAAGCAATCGAAATCAACTGAAGTGACGTCGAGTAGTGCTTCGACTAGTGTACAGAAGAGCAGCACTTCCACTTCCGTCCAACAGAGCAGCAACACCTTGCAGAAGGTCAGCTCCGGTAAGAAGGTGCGCTATATCGAGGTAAAGGTCGAGGAAGATGACCCGCTTATGATAACTGATGTAACCGATCATGCTTCGATAAGCGGCTCTACTATATCCGAGCACTACAATAGCCACCCACATTATATTATTACTGAAGCTCCATCTATGACTGATTTGTCTCAAACACGATCGCAAGAACATCACGTAAGTGACATGTCTCAATCAAACACTGGTGAGTTCGTATCGTCATCTGTTTTACAAGAATCGTCATCGTCCTCGCACCACCAGAGTTCTAAGAGCGAGGAGTTTCAATCAACCTCACAGTCGATTCACCACTCAGGTTCCAACCATAGTCAATCATTTGACAGAACTATGGATTCAAATGCTGCCAACAAGACTCTTGATACAGCATTTATTGAAAAATCTACCACAAATGTTGCTCATGTGAATCCCGGATTTGTATCAAGGTCCGATAAAGCTAATGTGACGAATGCCTTCTTACAATCGGAACGCCAGGACACAACAAGTACACAGTCATCTGTGAATGCTAATACGACGAAGAAGTTGATCAACGGTAAAATAGTCAATGTTAAAGATACCAAGAAACGCGAGAAAGTAGCTTATCAAAACTCCCCAGAACCTTCAAATCGGATCCAAACTGTAAAATCAGATACAGCCAACTTTTATGGAGGCGAAGGAAATCTTGACAAAAACATCAAAACTAAAGAATACTCTAGCACTTCCAAATCGAGTGAAATGAAGAGCAGCAGTGTTACAAAATCATCGTCATCATCATATGTTGTTGAAATAGTAGACGGAAAGGAAAGAGTAATTGACAATTCTAAGAGAGAATGGGGAAATGCTCAAGAACAAGCTTCAAAGGAATCCTACGCTAGCGTTAGTGGATCAAATATTAAACCCCAAACTGTTCATAGTCAAGAAAATTACGACATGAAATCTAAATATGATACTGGAAAAGACGGCATAAAACCCACAAGTGAAATTACAATCAAAGAAGATTCTAAACTTATCAAAGATGGAAGTAATATAACCAGTCATCAGAGTATCACTTCGGAGAAAAATAATGTTAATATGCAACAAATTAATTCTTCTCAAGATCAACTCCCATCTGAGCACCCACATTCAATTGTTACTTCAAAAGATTCAAATATCTTCAAAAGTAATATTGTAAGCGATAAAGAATTGATTGAAAGTGAAATGAAGTCTAAAAAGACATTTTCAGAGAAAAATATTAATAAAAAACAAGAATTAAAGTCAAATCAAGATCAACGTACACCTCAAGATCAATATTCAAACATTACTTCGAAAGACTTTAGTACTGAAAAAAATACTCATGATAGCGTCAAAAATGTGACATCAAGTAAACGAATTGTCGATGACAGAAGACAAAATATAAACACAACCGATTCATCAAACTTCTATGGATATGATTCTACTATAAAGAATGAATTAAAAAAGGTGGGCGATATGTTACAACTTCCTAATACAGATAATGTAAATTTTTCTACAAAAATATTAAAAAGTAACACTAGCAGTGCACAGCAGGCTTCAACTTCATCTTATGTTTTTGAAATTGTAGATGGAGAACAAAAAATTGTTGATAGTTCTCACAGAGAGTGGGGTGATAGTAAAGATCTTTCAACTTACGAAAAAAGTCACAATGTTAGTGGTACTGGTATTAAACCCCAGCATGAATATTCCCGTCACATTCTAGATAAAGAATCTCATTATGATACTGGAAAAAATGGCGTGCCAACAAGCTCTACACAGTTAACAGAAGAATCTGTTTTATATAAAGATGGCAAAGAAATTGCGTCAACAAGAAATGTTTATGAAGGAGACTTTACAAAGAAAAAGGCAATTACAGAGCAGGATACATCTGTAAATAGAACTCTTGATTATACTACAACAGTTAATTCAGCGACTGATATACAATCAAGTTCAAAAAATATTAGCGACGTGACAACAAACACCGATTTTTTGGTGACTGAAAAGAAAAATTTAGAAAAGCAAACCCAGAGCTCTACTTCAACTTCTCAGACAAAAGATACCTTAACAACGTACGAAAGAAGCACTGGCGCTTGGAACGGAAAGTTTATTTATGAAACCGATGAGGGTCGACCTAAAAAACCTACAAAAGTTTCACCGTTTGGAAAACCAGAACAACCGAGACACCATTTGAAACGTCAGGATACTGAAGAAAATATAATATTATCATCTCGTGATATAAAGGATTTTACGTCCATCAGTGATCTTCGTAAAATTATAGAAACATCACAGTACAAGAAAGACGTCAAAGTAAGTGATAAAAATATAGTCATCAGTAGAAACATTGATGATCGTGTACTGAAAGAAATTATCGACACCGTGAAAAAATATCCCTTTAAAAGAATAGAAAAAGTAACATTTGGAACAAAAATTAATGAAGATGTTAAGGATCTCTATGAAGGTATAGATACTGAAGAAACTACTGTTTTAACGACTACTAGTGGAGATATAACGAAGAAATCATTTGAAGTAGAAAAGAATAGAAGCCAAATCGAAGTTACTCGTTATATAACTGAAAATGGTATAACCAGGAAAGAAACAACGTTTGAAGATGCAAAAGAAGATGAGAAAGTCAGAACTAATGTTTTCGTCGATAAGAGTGCGTTAGACTTCAAAAACTCGGTAAGTTCAAACTTGTTATGATTTCAAAAGCAATTCTTTGTTGTCGTACCATTATTGACTTATTGTAAATTTTTAGACCGATGTCCACTCGACGAAATATGACGAAATTCGAGAATACGACGTGGTAGACCATGCTATTACCGATACTCGAGAAGATAAATCCGTCCGCACCGTCTACGATGAGACTATCATCGATGATAGAAGATCTGTGCGGGACGACAAGACAACAACTGAAAAGACCGTCATCATAGATGAGAGAAGACCTAAACATGGCGGCCCCAAGAAACCAGAAAAGACGGTTATCACAGAACAATGCATTTGCGAAATCTGCACTTGTGGGTGAGTGATCTTTATTAATACTAAAAAAATGCCCACGTGTTTGAAACCTATTAATGAAAGTATAATTTATCACACCTGCGCTTTTGATCACACCTTAATGAAAGGCAACTGAACGAATTGATGTTATCGTACATATGTCATTTGTTATTTTGAGTCCCTGTTGGAAAACCGTTGTTACTTAGGTCATATAACAAAGCATGTTGTAATTTTACCGGCGGCGGTGGACGTTAATGGACCTTCATTGTGTGATGACCACGGCAAGGCCCATTCACCTAGTTATAAATTGATGATGATAGGTAGTTCCTATAACGATTAGGAAATCAGTATGTTTCGTACCTATACACTTGTCTTTTTCTATGTGGAGGATTTTAATAGTCGTAATGTGTCCAAAAAAAAAATATACCTACCTAAGTATTCATTTTGCAAGGAAATGTGTCCAAGACCCACTTAATTTATTGATATAGGTACAAGATAGTAGATAGATTAGTTAGCAATTTACCCTTATATTTTTACTAATAAAAATAACGTTTCTAGTTATTTTTCACTTTGTTCACAAACATTAGGTAGATCGAACTAAAACTGCTGTGATTATTTCAATTATTTTTTTGGACTTATTGAATTTGGATGGCAATATTTTTAATAATAGGAAGAGCATTCAAGGTTAAGAAGGAAAGTTATAGATTATGGCGTACAGTCGATATATTTTTGTTTATATTTAATTTTAAACTCGCTATATACGTAACATCGGTTCCATAAATCGCAGATTTTTATCATGATTAGATGTTTGTTTTCTGATAAAAATTTAGACCATGTATGTACTTGATAATTATTTGTATACAATGTTTTCGTTAGTTAAACAACGCTATAATATGGTATCACTTTAGGGAGGTATATATACCTCTACAAACTCCGTGAGGAAATTTTAAAATTAAACATTGATCTAATTTTAAATAACGAAGATTTGATGATATTTGTTTTAAAGTGAATTGAAGACTCGGTTGTTCATAATCTTGTACGAAATATTGTTTTTAAGTGCGCTTACGCAATGCCTGCTAACGACTGCTTCTTGTGTCAGTAACCATTCGTCATGTCACGTCATAATGTTAAATTTTCAATTCTAATTCCGACCAACTTTATTTGTAGCGATGACTTTACAAACTTAATTGGTGTTTATATAAATTATTCACTTCAATATGAAACTTAGTTAACATGTAATTACCTATTTAATGAAAATAAAAAGAAATTTTCATGACGTTGCGGTTTATTTACACTTATTAGTTATGTTGGCGATTTGCCCAGTTGGACAAAACATTGGAATTGGTATCATTATATTCTTGCCATCTGGTCATACCTAATGTCATGGCCACATGATTCCTATCACATTGTTTTGGTTTTATTCGTGCTTATTACGTTACTGTCTTTAACTTATAGATTTAGAGAGTTACTTAAATCGTTTATCGTAGCCTAGTCGCAAATGTTTAGAGTTCTGAGATAACCTTAAGTAGTTTGAGATAGGTAGGTACCTACCTACTTACTATTAGTCATTCATCTTCCGCTGTTTCGCAAGGGCCTTATTTATAAGCTCCAGTTGAGCTCCAAGTCGAGTAGGTGTCTCGAAATAAGTGTCATTTCATTAGCGACGGCCTCAATCCATAACTAGTTTTAAAATGTATCAATTCCTTTATAATTATCACAAAATGTTTTGTAATCGTGTCTTTAAAAGTATCAAATGAACCTAGTTTTGGGATGATAACAATATCTAGCAGACCTTCACAGAATTGATCAAAAATGTCATATCGACGATTAAATCAGGTGCACAAATTCAGACTTAGATGTACTTATACTTGAGCATTTTAACTTCCACGCATATAGATAGGTAGAATACCTATATGGTCTTACATAGACAGCAAGAGCTCTTACATATTTCTATTGTTTGATATACTTATATCCGTTTGTTGAAAACCAACTGTTCAAACTGTACTGAATTTTATAAAAGAGTCGTGATGAGCGCTTCCAATGATAAAAATTCATGAGCATAAGATGAGATCATCGACCTTAGTCAAACGAATTTACAAACAGGTTGGTGCAAATTTTTGAATGTTTCTGCTTACATTATTATTACATACATATGGTCACGTCTATATCCCTTGTGGGGTAGACAGAGCCAACAGTCTTGAAAAGATATCTGATAGGCCACGCTCAGCTATTTGTATTATTATTAAAAGTTGTTATAATGTAGGTATATTGGTTAAACGTAGAAAATCACGGCATATCGTGTCGCGTTGTTTGCTGTACGATAGAGCACGAACGATACTTTTATGGCTGTTAGAATTGATAGCTTTAATACGGATGCGATGGCTTTAGACATTCATATATTTTACTGATTTCCCATTTTTACATTCAAATTGTCTTTCTAAAAATAACACAGTTTTTATTATTTTTTACTTACCTATCTTCGAAAAAATACAGACTTTGTTTATACGGTCAAGGTCATACATTTTAAGTGCTATGTTTAAACAGCCATAAACATAGACCATTCCCTCATAAATACTTTTACTGTTATTGAACAGTTTTTACAAGAATTTTTGAAATATTTTATTAAGAATGTTAAAAATAAAACATACATAATAAAACAACTCAGTTCTTTAACATTGTTAAAAAAAATTTTGCTTGAAATGGAACAAGGTATTTATGGTAGGCGTTGGTGCCATACTGCACCTGGTACTATTAGCTTCTGTATCAAATAGCTATCTATCCGTAGTAACTTGTAGGGGGATACTTAGTAAAGAAAAGAAGAAGATTATTATTCAATTTAATATAAAGTTTACTTATAAAAGTTAGAAAATATTGTTTATTGAATGGTAAGTAGGTATGACCTTCGCTAAACTCATTGATTTGATTTTGTTCCATCATAATCAGAAGTAATTCTACTAGCTATAAAATTCTCAGAATAATATAGACAATTAAAAAAGTTTTTTTAGCGTACGCCATACGAAGGAAAACTCAGTAGGTAAAGCACACTGCTGGACATGTATCAGTACCTATGGGTTACGATGATGATGATTACAATGTAATTTTAAATTATTGATTCCAATTTTCTTTGCTTCCAAGACTGAACAACGCAACTCCTTATTTAGACATTCTAGTCTTTACTGAAACCCTTCTATAGGAAAATGGAAAGAAATCAGAACTAGTTTCATTTAGCGATAAGTTGAGAAAGTAGTGCAGTTTCTCTATTTAAGTCTACAATTTATTAGTACAATTGCGTACAGATAAAAGCTTTATAACGTAAAGCTTTTATCTGTACGCTTCCTATTCCAAATCCTTATTCAAAAAGCGAGGAAAAAGAATCGTGCCCTAATCTAAAGAATATTTACCTAGTTTCGTGCGAAATAGTATAATAAAGTGCAGTAATTAAATCCTCGCTTCCTATAATGCATTTTTCCATGACCTTTCCCCTTCTTGTGAACAAACAGTTTGTTGACGCACACATATAAATAGAGAAGTGATACAGACACATGTATCGATAAAAGACATTTTGTTATCCGTCGGTGGACTAATGAATGTCAAGAGTTGGTCACGATCTATCTTTAATTAAACAAAACATAAAGAACACAGACTACGTCATTCTTATTTCAGGTGCCCTAGTTAATCAAAGGTTAGTGAATAACCAATGAGTGAATACTCACTACAAAAATAGTCTAAAATGTCAGTCCTCATTTCCGTTTGCTGATTACAGATGAATCTTCTTGTAGAGTGACTTTGTTATTATTTTTGGTAGGTTCTTCTATTATTAATCGATTATTTTGAGTTTTCATTTTCATCTCTCAATTGGTAAATAATTTATTACACCTGCCTGTAAAAGATGAGTCTAGATCGATTATGTATTTTTATTCAAGGGATTAACTAATTGTAGATAATGCTTCCTAATTAAGCTGATTGTTCGTTGAGTTCGTAGTTGATATTGAATAATTTGTATGGGAAACTGAGAGTTTTCAACTCTATTTTAAGTCATATTGATAGAATATAGTTACCTGAGTAGCCTTAATTATTTAATGTATCTAACCACAGTATAAAATTACTTTTTATTATTTTTTCAAAAGGTAACAAATTTTTTTACAAGTTAATCTTGGTAACTTATTAGACCTACCTGTCTACTTATTTATTTTAGACAATTCTAAACTACCTAGGTAGCATAAATCTGTACATAGTTCTGATCCGTGGGTGTTCCGTAACTTATAATTTAAGTAAGTAGTTACCAGACGATAAAATCAATTTTCAAAGCCGTGAAAGCAGCTATTTTGAATACACATAATGCTATGGTCTAATAACATTAGTATTACACCATTCTACTGCGTAAAAAGACTAATTAGGTACCTACGAGTTATAGTGCACTTCTTCTTCTTATTTGTCCTCGCTGTTTCCCGTTACTCGGGGTCGGCTTCTTTATCATGCGGCTCCATGTAGTATCCGTGAATTAAAAATGTAAAAACATTAGTATCACGTGTTTATCTCTTATTCAGCTGGGTTAATGGTGACATGTTCCTAGCCCATCACCTAGAAGAAAAATCGCTTTATGAGCCTTTTACTTTATTGACTTTTAAAATCTGCAGAGAAGTAGCTGACACACGCTATATAATCATTGTGTTAATTTTTAAGTGAATTATTATAATAACTAGTTGTGAAAGTATGATCGTACGTATGATCTGTGCTACCACAGTAGCATTGTGGCTGTGGATCGTGTGCAGACCCATGACCATGACGGCGTTGTTATGGTTTGCGACATGTTGCTTGTAAAGGGCTTTGTACTAAATTGACAGTTGTTCATGTACTCGCAGATTGAGCAACTGCGTGCCTACTCCCCAAAAATTGATCAAAAACAAAAATACCTACCTATTCGGTGTTTTTCAATAAGTTCCCCTTAAGAAGCAATTTCACTTGCATCATCATCGCTTTCACTGCCTCTTCGGGGAATGGGTGCGATTCTACGTTCATAACTATGTATGAATGATTAGCTTTGCGAGGAACATCCAAAAAGGGTTGTTACAAATTACATCTTTAGAATAGGTTTAGTACTTTTTGAGTTTATGCGTTATGGTTTAGAATAACATTTGTCACGCAGTGATTTCTGCAGCTCAAGCTACAGACACAACATCAAACGTGACTTATAATTTGTAGCGCATGAGCTCATCGTAAACTTTGAATCCGTATTTGCTTAGAATTCAGATCTTATCTACATTAAATTCAATTGCAGTATAATATCTATACAATTCAGTCAAAAGTATATTAATATATAACAATATATTAATATACCTACTTTCGTATTTGTATAATATAATATTGTAAATAATTCTAAAAAGATTGCATATTTCTCTTAAAAATGTCAAACCCAACATAGCGTCTATCAAAACCGTAACTATAATAATCTTAGGAGTTTATGTGGCCTCTACCTACACACGGCATTACTAACACTTTGCAAAGCGAAATTTCCAAACAAGCGCGTTTAAATTTCGCAATCGTAGAAAGCATAAAATATTTGCAATCAATAGATTGTATGCACTATTAGTAATCGCTGTACAACCTTAAGGCTTTGTACAAGTCTTGGTCTGCACGTGACTGGATTAGAATTGTAAACGTTGGTGTTCCAGTCATTCGAGGCACGTCTGATACATGGTATCTAACAAGTGGCAGCGCCATATTGGGTGATCGATGTGTTGCTATATGAATTTTATGCATTTGGGAGAGTACCCCGCGGAATTTGATCTGGTAAAAAAGGATGCTTTTAAAATGTCTTTAAATTTTAAAACTGTTGTAGGTATGCGCTATGTCTGATAGTTTGTTTATGAAACTTCAATCAAGACTTAATTCAGTATTACTAATCGATGTTGTTCTCCCAATAAGGTAGGTTTAAGAAGGCTAAATTTTATACATTACTAGGTATAAACTCTGGCCTTCATCCAAAGTAGGAAAAACGCAGATCCATTATCGTTTCTACATAGCAGCAATAAAAGAGAATATAATATATGGATTGTAATTAAAAATTCATTATAAAATAAGAAGCTAATCAAGCTTAATTAAACATTTAAATTTACTATTATGGACTTTCTATGAAATGAAATTAAATACCGAAACTTTTATGTAGAGGAACTCCAAAAACTTGCTTGAAAGTCATGAGTTAATATATGTAAGTACTAACACATTCCAGATTGGGAAGTAAATAAAAGTACAGAGAACTTTACTGGTTTGGGAATTACTATCAATTGTATGCAAATTCTTGTAAGTGTTTGATGGGAATGGGACACTAACTTTAAATAGACTTTTGTTTGATTCTACAATAAATGTTTATAAAATAACTACAACTTTGGTCTTGAACCACAATTTTATCTGTAAATGGCAGGTTAGACAGCTCAGATAATGTTAATTATTGTTTAAATAACCTTGTCTCGCTCGAAACGAAAATGGAGCGATATTATATTCGCAATAGTACTCGTAGCATCAATTAAACAATATATTCAAAGTTTTTTTCTTTTAAATTCAATGATCATACCAACGTTTTTTTTTTAATTTCTAACTAGGTAAATCTATTTGTTTAGTTTATGTACCGTAATTTTAATTAAAATTTTATTACAATTTATAATATTCTTAAAATAATGTTACTGATAAGAGGCACGAGGCTGGTACTCATGAAGCAAGTCCTAGTGCAGTTATACCGACACTAAAATTACTGCATATCCTGATTACAAAAATCATTTGATTGTAGTTGAAGATCAGACGTTGCCAGCTGAGTGACTGATAACATCATTTCATCAGACCATAACAACTATCCGTGCATTAGACGCCTACGGGTGACCAGTTCCTCAATTGAAAAATATTCTCCATCTCAATTGACCTTATACCGACCTACGTAGTTTTATTTATGACGAACATTTTCTTTGTCGTTTTATTGCTTACTTGATTTAATTGAAGCAATTGGATTCAAATTTTTTGTCGTTGATTGTTCTAAAGATTTGATTTACTTGTTGTAGGTTTGCAATATTAAAGCAAGAATGTGCTTCACTTATTATGGAAGAGGTACAGAAATTATGTAGTCTTTAAGTTTTATAATAATAGCTCAAATTATACGAAAGCGACATAGGATTCTTACTTTAAATAGTTGTGAAAAGATCTGGTTTTGTCTCGAAATTATCGTTCCTATTACCTTCTTATTTGTGAAATAAAATGCAGGGTTGTTCGATTAAAACTTCGAGTGTTATATTTTTGTAATTCTATCATTATTGAGTTACGAATAATATTGTCGATACAACTATGGACGTTTAAAGCTGCATCGATTCCCACATGCTATCGCGTGAGAGGTGAACTAAATCGCTGGTTATTGTAAACAAAATCGTCGGGCCAATTAGAAAGATACGTGACGTGTAAGTGGTGCATACGACCTCAGATCTCAGCTCTCAGGCTGCGCTATTCTCGGCGATGATATCACCAAGCCCACGTCCTCGCTCAAACTCGTTTCTTGTTTACTTGCGATGTAACTTAACGTTTTCGAACACAGGACGTTTGCAGGCTTACGTCACCCCCAGCCTTTGTGTAGGTCTCTTGGTTTGGTATTGGCGCTTTCATAATTTGAATTCGATTTACTTTTTCAGGTTGGTTGTCTGCTACTTAATTAAATTGGATAAGACTGCCGTAATAAACAAATAACATTATAAGTAATTTTAAAAATAAATTTTTAGAAAATCTGAAATTTTCTGCGTACTACATTAGGCCTTAAATTGAAAGTAAATAGGTATTTACAGAAAACGGCGATTACCTAGTAGTGCAATTTACTTAGTTTAGATAAGTAAACTGGATGCTGCACTTATTTTGGCGAAGGTACATCAAATAAATTAATGGATGAGCTCAGATTTTTTTGTGATCTCTCGGAAGCTGCCAAGGCAACGGCCCCATCGGAACAAAATTTTCAAGTGCAAAATAATTTGCCGCCAGCCCGGTCTATTCATTTTTCATCGGCAAAGTTTGAAGGTCGGATTAGATTATTTAGAATGTTAGAGCAATTGCTTAATTTTGAGCTCGCGTGTGCAGCTAGACATTAGACAAGCCATATGGTCGCCGACCTTGCCCGCCCCACTGTTGGAGACTGGCAAACAGTGCTTACCACCTACACTCATTATTTCCGATTTTTCATGGCAATTTGGCCGAAACAATATTCGTTTGAAACCGTCCTCTTTTGTAAACGAAAGAAATAAGATTAGAATACCAACATATCTTATCATAGTTGTGATAAGAAGTTGCATTCTGTTGTCAACTCTTGATAGATCATATTAAAATACCTATGTTGTATAAAAAAAGTCACCAACATGTACAGTACAGTCAGCGGAGAAATCACTGCATTTACATCTTGCAGCATGATGCAGGTAGATTTGCAGTTTGCAGCAACCTACTCCCAAAGAGTTAAATGTGATAATTCAAAATTTGTGAGACAGGATAAAGGTAGAAATTAGCCAAAAATACATTTACAGCAATCTAGATAAAAAATAGGTTTCGAAATATGGCAGTGGTTTCTCGAAGTCGCAATCCAATACGACATGGTGGGCACTTGTCCGTTTTAGGTAGACCGCTCGAAACAACTTTCCAAGTCCTGCGCTTCGGGGTCGCAGACGTTTTCAAGCTCCTTATATGAAGATCCCCTGAGTATTAACGATTTTATGAATCTTTTTCTTGATGAGAAAATATCTTGTGTTGTTCAGCTCGTTAGTCATGCAAATTGAACTCATCATAACAACATAACTAATTCCAACTTTCTTCTGCGCGGTATTGGCGTTATGTGTTATCCAAGTATATGATAGTATTATAATTTGATCTCTAACATCTTTACAGCAAAGAGTCAAAATGCAGTGGTGAAGGACGCTAAGCGAGAAATGCAGTTGAGTAATTTTCCCAATATAGAAGGCTCGTTCATAGCGTCATTCGATGCTTGCCATGACTCAGTAAGTGAACAGATGTTCATTGTGGAGTCACGTCTCCGAATATGCAAACTTTTATTTACATGACACGTAACTATGAGATTTCTACGAAAAACAATTAATCCATTGTGACTTCTTGTTATTTCCAATAATCTGACATTGTACCTACATGAATGACCAGAGAAATGGAACTCGATCAAAGATATAAAACAATAGTGTCACTTGTCCCAAACTCAAACTCAAAATATTCATTGCAAAACTGTGTGGACATGTAGATGCTTGGGACAACTGGGACAAACTCGTTCAACTTGTCGCACTATGGGACAACTTAATGGGACTAGTGGGATACACGGAAAATCTATTAGAAAAAATCCCTCATTAAATTATATTCTGCATAACTAGTGGGTCGTAGTTGAAAGACAGCTTTAAGACCAGAAGAGATCGTTCTGTGTAGTCTGAGACTGATTGTGAGTAATATCACATTGATGGTCCTTAAATAGCAATGTTCACAATCCGACAGTAGCTATGCAATGCAAACGTTTCGTGCTAAATCGTAATTTAGATAGTTGGATCACGTCATGGTAGAGCTATTTACACTGATCAACAGAGTTACTCAGATTTATGTTTTATATCTACTTTACGGTTTTTAGGTTGTATGTAACATACCTACCTACGTTACCGAAGCACATTTTTGGATCTCGTTTAAATCCAACTGAAGGTATACACCATTCTTGGCTTGCCATTTTTAATTCCCAAACAATATTGTCATTATGATTGTTTTGCCTGATTTATATTGTGTGAAATGATACTCAGCGGATAACTGTCCCGTATAACTATTAGTTATCAACCACGAAGATCTGAAAGTTTTATGAAATGTCTTGATTGATGTGCACCTCCCTTAATTAGAAAGGATGAAATTTAGTAATGTAGGTATGTATGTAGTTCGGTGTCATCGTTTAACCATGGTCCTCAGGTAAATGTCTAATTTATATTATTTTAGTCGAAAATTTGGGGGAGATTTAGCCATTCCAATGATTTCGCAGATGTAACATATCGAAGTGAGTGGGTAGGTATTTCAGCAAATGAATCAAAGAGCCCTGTTATGGCCGCAGAGCTGAAGTCATAATTATTTTTATTCGTCGTGTCAGGGCCTTCATGGAATCCTCATTGCCACTGAATCATATAAAGAACCTACTATTTTTAACATTTTGTTGTTTTTCTGTGGTGTAGGTAGGCATAAGATATTTTATAAAATTAAAAATCGATGCTTATTTAAAATCAAATTTAACCAAGAACAAAGTGGCAATAATAATTCCTATGCCGAATAGAACTAAAAGGAAATTTAGGATATGTTATTTGAATAAAGCTTTTCACATTACTTAGTTGTTATTTAATAGTGTACTGTATTTATAGAAACAATAGAAAGTAAGGCAGCGATTGGTTTGTAAATGTGTATAAATGTAAGAACCGAATTTATAAATAGATAACAACATTAATTCTGTGATACATTACAATGTGATGCTTCTGAATTTCCAATATATGTATTAGATTAATGTTATTAATAAGGCTTATAATATGTGATAAGAACCCTCTGTTTGACATGGTTGGCGAGCCACTAATCAGGCTCTGTGTAGGTAATCCTCTGTAGAGACTATTCAGCCAGTAGCCATAGATAACTTGTGTACGTGGTTGCATTTACAAAAAAACTGTGTTAAGTATGTTATTGTTTTAAAATGGTTAAGGCGATAAGGTAATGAAATGACTTACACTGTTCATTGTGTGCTTTAAATTTACATGCGAGCTTAACTGGCGTCATATGAGCGATTTTTATAAACTATCTAGCGTTTTTAACAGTAGAGTGTATATGGCTGTTTCAATTTTATGCTTGAAGGCAGCATTGAATAGGCAGGCTACTGTAGGTAATCTTGGATACTATCTTCGGAGTTTCTGCTCAATAGAAACCAATTTACTACATACTACATAAACTTCTTACGTCGTTGTCTAGTCGTTTGACAAACCATAAAACGACTATACAGTTATTTTTATTAGAACACGATGTTTTTAACCACGACTGTAATATGAATGTTTGTTCACATGTAGATACAATCAGCATTAACAAGACAGATATCGATCGCGATTAGGAGAATCCACGACACGACAGATTTAGGACATGTTTGGTCTCCATCGCTAGGCGACAGATGGTAGAGCATCGACTATTAATTACACATTGCTCAATATCAAGGGACATAAGGGGCTATTGAAAGTAGAACATTTAAGATGATCTTTTCGTGCTCGGTGGTCGACCGTAAAATTCCGACCGTAGATTGCGAGCTCATCTGGATTAGTTTTCAGGGAGGAAAAACAGCTCCATTTAAATTAGGTACTTGCATAACTTTTTTACTTGATCGTCATCTGACTCTTTACAAAGAAGGTAGTAAGTAGATTTCAGTAGTAAGTTTTATATTGAACACTTGAATTAATGTACTAAAGTTTATAATAAGGATAATAAAGACCTTATACTTCAGACTGTGGGTGGATCTCCTTGCAAGATGAAAGGGGGTCGACTCGACGCATTCGGGCCGGTTCGCCGACGCATTGACTCACAGCTATATTGGGATTGCATTGCAAATTGCAGCTTGCATTTATTCGAAAGCGTGTGTCATGAACTCATGAATAGCCCCTTCTGATTTTCTTATGCTTCTTTTCAAAGTAATCGGACTAAATAGTGCTATGTAAATTATATAAGGAAGCGATGAAAATTAGCCTACGTTAAGACAATGTGATTTGAGCAAACGTGGTTCGATGAAATTATGAGTATTCTTTACCACAAAAACTAAATTTTTTCACTAAAGTAGATTATGATTAAAATGTCAAATGTAGGTTATGTAACTAGATGCGCGAAGAAAGTACATATTCACTAAAGGTGCCTTTTGAAAAAATCGATGTCTGATGGCATTTAGAATGGTTTGGGTTTCCTAGTTTGTAGATTATGCATGCACCCAAGTTCGTTGACATTTTTCAGGAAAGTACCATGAGTTACCATGGCTACCTCAGTAGGTCAGCGTAACAGCTACATATGTATAAGCGACGTTACTGCATTATTATTATTTTTAGTATTGAAAAACTACCGATTTAATAAGTTAAGTTTAATGTCTAACATAATTAAGGTTTTAAAGATATGGGAAACAAAATACTTATGATATTGTAGAAAAAAGTGGATTAAACAAAATTTTTATAGGTCAATGGCAGGCTTTGTATTGATTGTAAAGAAGCATTTGAACAAACAGCAATTATAAATTCATAAAGGTTATGCTGAAAATTGGTGTGAGAAAATTTGTACATACGAAAATCGTCAATATGGACTCGGTTTCCGTACGGCTGAAGTTTCAGGCAACGCAGAGTTTCATACGGCAGTGCGCGCCGCGGGCTCCTCTCTGCTGGCCGGAACCTAGTTATAGTAATACTATCTATTAAAATTCGTTTAAAAGTACACAAAGGTTTAAAATATGAATAAAAAACTAAAAGAAAGGAAATCTGAATTGTAACATGTCATCTCATTATTTTTGTATACTTACATGCTAAAATGACAAAAATCATAAATCGGAACGTTCTCGCGTAATATTTAAAACGTGTTGTTTACGACCTGTAAGTGAATGTAAAAATGTCTTGATTAGTAGATCCCGTACGTAACTAAATAAAGTGTAATAGAACGCCATGGGTGGAAACGATGGAGTCTCTGATATTACCGCCTTTGCCGCCACCAAGATATTTTCCGCTGTATTTACATCCCTATCGTCTGAAAAGGTGTGATTTTAACAAGGATAGTAGAATATACATATTTCGAAAACCAGGTAAAATTTTAATGAGGAACATGTTCTTTTTTTAAAATGATTTTCATAACGTTTCCAGGCGTCACCGCTGCCCACACAACGATGTCCCGGAGCCATTGTTCGATGTGGAGCACACTACGAGCGTGGTCTCCGCATACAAACAAGATTACGACGAAAAACATGTGAGCCGTACCACCGCCGTTCACCACGAAGATCATTTACGCCTCGAGGGAGACTTCCAAGAGCCACAGCGTCCTCATTGGCAACCTGCGGAACGACCGAAGCCCCAAAAACCCGAAGACAACCTTAAACCTGAAGGTGACTTCGAAAGACGGCGACCCGAGGAGTGGCGGCCTGGTGAGAGGGCACCCGTTAAAAAACCCGAAGACAATTTAAAGCCCGAAGGTAACTTTGAAAAACGACGTCCGGAAGAATGGCGACCAGGTGATAGAGCTCCTGTCAAGAGACCAGAAGATAACTTGAAACCGGAAGGTGACTTTGAAAAAAGAAAACCTGACGAATGGCGTCCAGGCGATCGCGCACCTGTTCGAAGACCTGATGATAATTTGAGACCAGAAGGTGAATTCACAACCCCCGAAAAAGAGCCATGGAGACCCGCGGAAAGACAGAAACCGAAGAAACCTGATGATAATCTTAGACCTGAAGGCGATTTTGAGAAACGTCGGCCTGAAGAATGGCGACCAGGTGACAGAGCTCCGGTTAAACGACCAGAAGATAATTTGAAACCGGAAGGTGAGTTTGAAAAACGTCAACCAGAAGACTGGCGTCCAGGCGATCGAGCTCCCGTTCGCCGACCAGAAGATAACCTGCGACCAGAAGGTGAATTTGAAAAAAGGCGCCCCGAAGAATGGCGCCCTGGAGATAGAGCACCAGTACGCCGACCTGATGATAATCTGAAACCTGAAGGAGAATTCACTGCGCCAGATAAAGAACCCTGGCGTCCAGCTGAGAGGTCAAAACCTGTTAAACCTGAGGATAATTTAAGACCTGAAGGCGACTTTGAAAAACGTCGTCCGGAAGAGTGGCGTCCTGGCGATAGAGCTCCTGTTCATAAGCCAGAGGACAATCTTAAACCAGAGGGAGATTTTGAAAAGCGTCACCCTGAGAAATGGCGTCCAAGCGATAGACCAAAAGCTATTAAACCTGAGGATAATTTAAGGCCTGAAGGTGACTTTGAGAAAAGAAAACCTGAAGATTGGCGTCCAGGGGAAAGAGCTCCAGTTCGCCGTCCGGAAGATAACCTAAGGCCCGAAGGTGACTTTGAAAAGAGAAAACCTGATGAATGGCAACCCGGAGACAGAGCACCAGTTAAACGTCCTGAAGATAATTTGAAGCCAGAAGGAGAGTTCACAACGCCTGAAAAAGAAAAATGGAGACCCGCAGAACGACCTAAACAGAAGAAACCAGAAGATAATCTTAAACCAGAAGGGGACTTTGAAGTAAGAAAACCAGAGAAATGGCAACCGGGAGAACGTGAGCCAGTAAAACGTCCTGAAGATAATTTGAAGCCAGAAGGAGATTTCACAACGCCTGAAAAAGAAAAATGGAGACCCGCTGAACGGCCTAAACAGAAGAAACCAGAAGATAATCTTAAACCAGAAGGGGACTTTGAAGTAAGAAAACCAGAGAAATGGCAACCAGGAGAACGTGAGCCAGTAAAACGACCTGAGGATAATTTGAAACCCGAAGGTGACTTTACAACTCCAGAAAAGGAAAAATGGACACCTGCTGAACGCCCAAAACAGAAAAAACCAGAAGATAATTTAAAACCAGAGGGAGAATTTGCTAAAAGGAAACCTGACGAATTTGTTCCAGCCGAGAAAGCCGTAGTGAAAAAACCAGAAGATAATTTACGTCCTGAAGGCGAGTTTACTACTACAAGAAGTATAACGCAAGACTATAAAGTTGTGACAGGTGAACGAGCAGAAATTGTTCGACATGTGGATAACATCGTCACAGAAGGCGAATTCATAGGTAAGCAAAACATATTCTTTTTTATAATTATACATAGAATTAGTTTTCTTTTCGTTTAGAAAAGACATGTCGTCATTTAATATATCTGTACAAACATCGAAATAAAGAAACATGATTTTATTTACAGATACAACAACGTCACGGTCAGAGTACACGATCAAACCCGTAGAACGACCTAAAGCAGTCCGCAGAAATACGTGGACGAAAATAGAAGGTGATATGATAACAGATACGACAAACAAATCGGAATTTATCGATTACACCGATATCGTCGAAAGAACAACATTGGTTACTAAAAGAACAGACAATATTATTCATGAGGGTGAAATAGAGTTTGTTACATCGAATCAGCAAGAATATACTGAAAAGGTATCACCAGTTGAACGCCCTCAAAGACGTCGTACATGGACAAAGGAAGATTTCGAAAAGTTTTATTCTACTGAAGATTTACAGAAGGTGACGACCTCCCAAGAAGAATACAGGACCTATGAAGAAACTGATATAAGGCAACAACAAATTGTCAGAAAGGACAATTTACACATGGAAGGTACATTCGAGAGTCACACAGTTTCGCACGATGCATTTCAACCCAAACTCACTGAAAGACCGAAGCAAAAGAAGCCTATTGATAATCTAAAACCAGAAGGTGATTTCGAGAAACCTAAGCACGAAGAATGGCGGCCAGCTGAAAGAGAGACTCCGAAAAAACCGATAGACAATTTGAAACCGGAGGGAGAATTTGAAAAGCCAAAACACGAGGAATGGCGTCCGGCAGAGAGACAAACACCTAAAAAACCACAAGATAATTTAAAACCAGAGGGCGACTTTGAATCTCCTATACCAGAAAAATGGCGTCCTGCAGAGCGTCCTGTACAAAAGAAACCTCAGGATAACCTTCGACCTGAAGGTAAATTTGAACAGCCCAAACACGAAGAATGGCGTCCCGCTGATCGACCAGAGGCTAAAAAGCCCAAAGATAATCTTAAACCAGAAGGCGAATTCGAAAAACCAAAACATGACGAATGGCGTCCAGCTGAAAGACAAACTCCAAAGAAGCCACAGGATAATTTAAGACCGGAAGGTGAATTTGAACAACCGAAACATGAAGAATGGCGTCCTGCTGAACGACCAGTGCAAATAAGACCACAAGATAACCTTAAGCCTGAAGGCGAGTTTGAACAACCTAAATTTGATGAGTGGCGTGCAGCTGAGAGGCAAATGCCTCGAAAGCCAAAAGACAATTTAAAACCGGAGGGTGAATTTGAACAACCTAAATACGAGGAATGGCGACCAGCAGAGAGACAAATACCCAAAAAACCGCAGGATAATCTCAAACCAGAAGGCGATTTCCAACAACCTAAACTTGATGAGTGGCGTCCGGCTGAACGCCCGGTTCAAAAACGACCAAAAGATAACCTGAAACCTGAGGGTGAATTTGAACAACCAAAACATGACGAATGGCGTCCAGCGGAACGTCAAACGCCTAAAAAGCCACAAGACAACTTAAGACCAGAAGGTGATTTCGAATCTCCCAAACCTGAACAATGGCGACCAGCCGAGCGACCTGTCCAAAAGAAACCACAAGATAATCTTAAACCAGAAGGGGAATTTGAACATCCTAAACATGAGGAATGGCGACCTGCTGAACGACCCGAAGCCAAAAAACCAAAAGATAATTTGAAACCTGAAGGAGAGTTTGAAAAACCAAAACATGATGAATGGCGTCCAGCAGAAAGACAAACGCCAAAGAAACCGCAAGATAATCTCAAACCTGAGGGTGATTTTGAACAGCCAAAACAAGATGAATGGAGACCTGCTGAGCGACCAGTTCAGAAAAAACCTAAAGACAACCTTAAACCTGAAGGTGAATTTGAGCAACCAAAACAGGATGAATGGCGTCCTGCTGAACGTCAAACACCACGAAAACCTAAAGATAATCTTAAACCTGAAGGAGAATTTGAACAACCTAAACATGACGAATGGCGTCCTGCTGAACGTCAAACACCTATCAAGCCTCAAGATAACCTAAGGCCTGAGGGTGACTTTGAACAGCCTAAACAAGATGAATGGCGACCTGCTGAACGTCAATCGCCTAAAAAGCCACTTGATAATTTGAGACCTGAGGGTGAATTTGAACAGCCAAAACATGACGAATGGCGTCCTGCTGAGCGTCAAACACCTAAGAAGCCACAGGATAACTTAAGACCAGAGGGGGACTTTGAAACTCCTAAACCTGAAAAATGGCGACCTGCTGAACGCCCGGTTCAAATAAGACCCCAAGATAATCTTAAACCTGAGGGTGAATTTGAACAGCCAAAACATGACGAATGGCGTCCTGCTGAGCGTCAAACACCTAAGAAGCCACAGGATAACTTAAGACCAGAAGGCGACTTTGAACAGCCAAAACATGACGAATGGCGTCCTGCTGAGCGTCAAACACCTAAGAAGCCACAGGATAACTTAAGACCAGAAGGCGACTTTGAACAGCCAAAACATGACGAATGGCGTCCTGCTGAGCGTCAAACACCTAAGAAGCCACAGGATAACTTAAGACCAGAGGGGGACTTTGAAACTCCTAAACCTGAAAAATGGCGACCTGCTGAACGCCCGGTTCAAATAAGACCCCAAGATAATCTTAAACCTGAGGGTGAATTTGAACAGCCAAAACATGACGAATGGCGTCCTGCTGAGCGTCAAATACCTAAGAAGCCACAGGATAACTTAAGACCAGAAGGCGACTTTGAACAGCCAAAACATGACGAATGGCGCCCTGCTGAGCGTCAAACACCTAAGAAGCCACAGGATAACTTAAGACCAGAGGGGAACTTTGAAACTCCTAAACCTGAAAAATGGCGACCTGCTGAACGCCCGGTTCAAATAAGACCCCAAGATAATCTTAAACCTGAGGGTGAATTTGAACAGCCAAAACATGACGAATGGCGTCCTGCTGAGCGTCAAACACCTAAGAAGCCACAGGATAACTTAAGACCAGAAGGCGACTTTGAACAGCCTAAACACGAAGACTGGCGTCCTGCTGAGCGACCAGTTCAGAAGAGACCAAAAGACAATCTTAGGCCTGAAGGTGAATTTGAACAACCGAAACATGACGAATGGCGTCCTGCTGAACGCCAAACGCCCAAGAAACCCCAAGATAATCTTAAACCTGAGGGTGAATTCGAACAGCCAAAACAAGATGAATGGAGACCTGCCGAGCGACCAGTTCAGAAGAGACCAAAAGACAATCTAAAGCCGGAAGGTAAATTTGAGCAACCAAAACATGATGAATGGCGCCCTGCTGAACGCCAAACGCCCAAGAAGCCTCAAGATAATCTTAAACCCGAGGGTGACTTTGAACAACCCAAACACGAAGAATGGCGTCCAGCCGAAAGACAGACACCACGAAAACCCAAAGATAATCTAAAACCTGAAGGAGAATTCGAGCAGCCTAAACATGACGAATGGCGTCCCGCTGAACGTCAATCACCCAAAAAGCCACATGATAATTTGAAACCTGAAGGCGATTTTGAAAGTCCTCAACCTGAAAAATGGCGACCTGCGGAACGTCCCGTTCAAATTAAGCCCCAAGACAATCTTAAGCCTGAGGGAGAATTCGAGCAACCAAAACATGATGAATGGAGACCTGCTGAGCGACCCATTCAGAAAAGACCCAAAGACAACCTCAAACCTGAAGGTGAATTTGAGCAACCAAAACACGACGAATGGCGTCCTGCTGAACGTCAAACTCCTAAAAAACCTCAAGATAATCTCAAACCTGAGGGTGAATTTGAACAGCCAAAACAAGATGAATGGAAACCCGCTGAGCGACCAATTCAAAAGAGACCTAAAGACAATCTCAAGCCTGAAGGCGAATTTGAACAACCAAAACATGACGAGTGGCGTCCCGCTGAACGTCAAACACCCAAAAAGCCACATGACAATTTGAGACCTGAAGGTAATTTTGAAACTCCTAAAACTGAAAAGTGGCAACCTGCAGAACGTCCCGTTCAAAAACGACCGCAAGACAATCTTAAACCTGAAGGTAAATTCGAACAACCAAAATATGACGAATGGCGTCCTGCGGAACGACCAGTTCAAAAGAAGCCTAAAGACAACCTTAGACCTGAAGGTGATTTTGAACAACCTATGAATGTTGAATGGCGCCCAGCTGAGAGACCTGAGGTTAAAAAACCAAAAGATAATTTATATCCAGAAGGAGAATTTGAAAAACCAAAACATGATGAATGGCACCCAGCAGAACGTCAAACTCCTAAGAAACCAAAAGATAACTTACAACCAGAAGGTGAATTTGAAACGCCTAAACAAGATAAGTGGAGACCTGCAGAAAGGCCAGAAATAATAAAACCACAGGATAATCTCAAACCAGAAGGACATTTCGAAAAACCCGAACCCAAAGAGTGGCATCCTGTAGAAAGGCAAACGCCTAAGAAACCTCAAGATAATCTTAAACCTGAGGGAGAGTTTGAAAAACCAAAACATGATGAATGGCGCCCGGCAGAAAGACAAACACCTAAAAAGCCTCAAGATAATTTGAAACCTGAAGGTCAATTTGATAGACCGCAAAAACCAAAGCATGTTTCAGGTGAAAGGCCTCTGCAAAAAAAACCAAATGACAATTTAAAGCCTGAGGGTGATATGGAAATAATAAGACGTACTGACTACACTGCTACAAAAGGTGATCGTGTTGATATAGTAAAACATGAAGACCATCTAAAAATGGAAGGAAAAATAGATGTTCATCGATCGCGAGATGATTACAGACGTATTGATAAAGTTGAAAGAGTTGTTATACAAAAACATGAGGATAACTTAAGAACTGAGGGTGAGTTTGTTGATCTTAAAATTCGTAATGATTATAGTGCTATAAAAGGAGAAAGAGCACCTGTTGTAAAACCAAAAGATAATTTAAAACCAGATGGTAAATTCTACACACCCGAAATAGTTCCTTCGCAGCCAGCAGAAAAACGCAAACCGTTCAAACAGGTTGATAATATAACATTAGAAAGAGAAACAGACATACACCGAAAACAAAAGGTAGAACGAGTGGATATTATAAGAAGAGAAGATAATTTGAAAATAGAAGGGGAGTTCATTGATATGAAACAAAGAAATGATTACAGCATAATTAGTGGTGAAAGAGCAGCTGTGGTTAAGCATGAAGATAATTTAAAGATGGAGGGAAGAATGGAAAATGTGAGAACATCCGACACATACCGTGTAGTTAAAGGACAAAGAGTGAAATTGACAAGAAGAGAAGACAATCTCAAAATCGAAGGAGTGTTTGAAGATCACAAAAGACGAGATGATTATAAGATTACGAAAGGTGAACGTTCAGCCATGGTTTATCATACAGATAATTTGAAACCAGGACATTTTGATCAGCCCGACTTTGAAAAGAGACCAGCCATTGACAAAATAGATGATAATGATCGCTCACCCTTGAAACTGAAGGGTCAATCAGATGTTGAAAAATCATCCAGGCCCAAATGGGAAAAACTAGACTTGCAAAGTCGGCCACAAGCGCAATGGCAACCAGGTGAAACACCCAAACAAGTACGTCCGAAAGATAACCTACAGCCTGAAGGTGATTTTGAGAAAAGGTACAAATCGCAGTGGAAACCGGGTGAAACACCGGATCAAGTGCGACCAAAGGACAACCTAAACCCAGAAGGTGATTTCGAAAAGAGGCCTACAACACAGTGGCAGCCGGGAGAAACACCATCACAAGTACGACCTAAAGATAATTTGAAACCTGAAGGTGATTTTGATAGGCCTGCAAGGCCCAAATGGGTTAACGCAGATCGACCTGAGCAGATAAAACCAAAAGATAATTTGCACCCAGAAGGAGAATTTACGGACAAGCCAAAATTGCAGTGGCTGCCTGGAGAAACACCAGCACAAGTTCGTCCAAGAGATAATTTAAAACCAGAAGGGGACTTTGATCGGCCAACAAGACCCAAATGGCAAACAGGTGAAAGACAAACTCCTATAAAACCCAAGGACAATTTACACCCTGAAGGCGAGGTAACTAAACAAAGCCCTACCAAATGGACCCCAGGTGATACACCATCTCAAGTTCGTCCAAAAGACAACTTAAAGCCCGAAGGTGAATTTGACCGTCCACAATCTCAAAATTGGAGCCCAGCCAACAAAATACAACCAATTAAACCAAAAGAAAATTTCAGCAACAATGGTGAAATAACACATGATGATACAAATATTCGTACCAGTGAGAAAAAACGAATAATTGTAGATGAAACAAACATAACAGATAACGATGACCGAAAAGTTGAGTCTCGCACTACACAAAGATCCTCTGCCATTCAACGTGATGATGAATCTCGTAGTGTACATTCCGAGAACTATTCGAAGCGTAGTTCACATACTTCTGAACAAACAACATCAAAGCATATGCAATCAAGCAATCAAATTAAAAGTTCAGTAGTATCTTCGAGTGATATTAATGCTCGAAGTGACCAGTCTCAAAAAACTACACAATACGGTGTTATTAAGAGTCAATCACCGCAATCTAAAGATCGTTCTATCTCCAGAGATATTACAGATAAGACTAGTGCACAAACAATTGATTCAAGAAACTTAAAATCTTCTTCATCTACTACGAAAGTTATGAAACAAATCACGGAAAAGAAACTAATAGCTGGCAAATGGGTAACAGTAACACGAAATGTAGAAACGAATGTTAGTGATAGTATAAGTCCAAGTCGTACAAATCAAAAGCAACATCCGGATGATGTTAATCTAAAACTTATCTCATCAGAACAGAATCGCTCAGGACAAAAACAACGCTTAGATGACGGCAGTCAAAGATTTATATCATCCGAACAGATGGTAACATCTAGCAGTAATCAAGATGTGAACAATCGTCAACATAACACGACTTCAACCGAAAGTCACTATGGGCATGTTGCTCATTCTTATCAATCAAAACATAATACAACACATCAATCTGAAAATAATACAAAGAGGCAAGTTGGTGTTCATAATATGACATCAGTGTTATCAGATCATTCTATAGCCTCATCAGATAGTACTAATACTCAAAGGCGAACTGGAACTACATCAACATTAGGAAGCCAACACTCAACTGGAAATCAAATCACAAGGAAAGTGGATGGTGATTCATCTCAAAATATTATTTCTTCTAGTAGCCAGGACTTACATCGTGAAAGTCACTCACAAAGAAATGTTTCAACCAATATTTCTAAAGTAACTCAAGTGGAACAAAACAGCTCAAGGAATTCTCAACAGTCCCATACTATAAACAGAAATCAACTCAGCGATAGTGTTACTAAAACTAGCCTAGAATTTCAGAGAGCTATGCATGGCGGTGATGATTCTAATACTATTATAGACAATTCATATCGTGTGGGCCATCATAAACGGTCGTCAAATTTAGTATCAGACGCATCTTCCACTAATGCAGTCTTGCATCGAAAAGGTGTATCATCCAATACCGAGGCCCAACATTCTATTAGTTCTACAGCTGCTGCTCAGCGTAAAAGCATTGGAAATCTCGGGGAACGTGGGGAATATATCAGTAACTCTACTCACAGTTCTGACAGGAAAAGCATAAGTTCGATGCATCGCTCAGCCAGAGACAATATGGGAGTTATTTCACAGCATTCTGATAGTTCAGATCGGCGCAGTCAGAGTAGGAGAGATGGTCAGTCAACTTTGGTAGTGGAACGCCAGCCAAGAGTGAATGCCAGAGATAATCTTCGTGTGGGTGGTGACTTCTACGGTCAATCTGAAGCGCGATCATATGGCAGTTTCTCTCGGTCAGAACAAACACAGAGAGCAGAACGATCTGAACATGTGGAGCGAGTGCAAAAAGTTGAGCGAGTAACACGCCATCACGGAAATACATCAACTTTCATTTTAGGAGATGGCGCCACCAGTTACAAACGTGAATTTACATCTCACGTACACGGCACCTGCCCAGCCACTCTGATCGAGACCCCTAAAACGCCATTCAAACATACGCGAGATACCAGGGAACACAAGTTCTATGCCGCTAAAGTGTCTCAAAAGTAATATAGCATAGTTACTTTAAAATGTTATCCGCGGAGCTAACAATTGCTAGTCTTAATAAGAATAACGTGCCTTCATTCTGTTATTTACGCCTATTTTATACAATTTATTACTACCAACATTATTTACTTATTTTAACATCCTTTTAAAGTTTATTGTCAAACATTGCCATGTAATAAAAAATTATATTATATAATTTGTGTATTTATTTCTCACTAGCGACCCGACCCGGCTTCGCACGGGTAGCATTTATAGATTTTATTAAATCGGTCCTTTCCCAGAAAACTGTCTTTCCAACATTTCAAACAGTAACAAAATCCATTCACAGCTTTCAGAAATTAGCGCATACATGCAGACAGAAAATAGTAGGAAGTACTTTTTAATATGTAGGAAGTGAGTAGTCGCTCAGCTTTCGCCCACGGCTTAAGAAAAAAGGCTAAGAAAAGTGCCCTATTTCTAGATTTGTCCAGAGGTTTTGTCATCATCAGCAGTGTTGTACCATAAGGAAAACACATGTGAGATGGCACCACGAACAAGGGTACTTGTAGTTGCTAAGGAAAACACTGTGAAGTGAACAAATAAACTATGATTATGAAACTATCAAATATTATGTTGGACGCCGATTCTTATAACATCGGAATAATATATGTAGTCTATATTATTCCTCACCTAATTGTAGGCATTTTATTCCAACTTTTTATATTCTGAGAAATCAAAATACTTTTTCGGCGAAACTTTTTTTTTGTGACACGTTTATGTAAACTGACAATGATACAAATATTGAACTATGTAATGCAGCGGTATCTGTGAAATAGATATGCGGTGCGTGCTATAAAGATGCACACCTCCTTTAAGACAAAGCAATAAGTGGTGTACTTTATGGATCCACCTCATATTGCATGTAATTACCCAAATAAAATTCGAATAAAACCTCATTTATCAACGTTTAGTTAAGTTTATTAAAAAAGGAAAGGTAAGTTGTATTACAACAAGACATATTTTATTGAAACTTAAAATAATATTATTATCTAAAACTGAGTAAATTGACCAACAAAACTACACAAGTTACCTATTTTAGATCAATCTGAAAGATATTCGCTATTTAGTTTTATCTGAAGAGGATACATCGTTACATGGTGGCTTTACTCGTCTTATTCTTTTTAATCGGTTTAATTCTCCCTCATAATTTCTAGGAAGAGGGCCAAAGGAGTCGTTTTCTTGATAATTTGCAGCATTTAAATTGTCCGATGGGGTTTTTGGTTCTACATTTACTATCGAAGAAAGCTCTGTATCTTGACCTAAAGTATTCATTTCAAATGTACGCTTGTTTCGAGTTCCGCTGTTGTACATTAAATTGTCGTCGACACCCTCGACGCCTGATAGTACACTATCTGAGTCAGATCCAATATTCATAGTATCACTTTCTATATTCTCTTCTCGAGATATATCGGCCTGTTCTTTTTTCTCATTGTGAATTTTTTTGCCAGAAACATCGACAAAATTATTTTTGGCATAATTAGAACTGCGATCATACAATCCATCGTCCTCAAATTCATTTCCTTCTTCGCTGTCATCGTCATCATTTTCTGCCCTCGGAATATATGCTGCTCTGTCATTGGGGATTATTTGTGCAGAACGTTTTTTAATGAACGTTCCGTCATTTCTCCTTTTTACTCGAACCAAAGGAACCATATCAATCTCAGAATATTCACCCGATTCTTTGTAAGTATTCGAGTTAGGAAATGAGTCCTCGAGTGACTTAAATGAATCGGTATTTTCAAGCAATGCTTCTCGTTTATTTGCGTGTTCTATAACGTTATTATCTAAAAGAACATCACTACCCATGAATTGTGTTAAGTCTTCATTTTGATAGTTGAATCCAGTTTCTTCATTTAAATTTTCACTCGCATCGATCGGATTTAAATCTGTATTAACTGACTTGATATCCTTGAACTTCGAGCATTCGTTATCTACATAGTTTAGACTAGTTTCTCTTTTACTATTTAGTTTAGATGGTTGGATATTAGATTCAACTTGACTTTTGCTTTCTTTATTATTAGAATCATTTAAATTTACCGTTGATTTCTCCGCTTCATTTACAAAAGCAGAGTCCTTATCATGTACAAGTTCCTCACTGCTTGTTTTTTTTGGACTGGACATTTCGGACATTTCCGTATGGTATTCTGTTGTTTTTACGTTTTCTGTTGTTTCAGTATTGCACCCAACATCATTTTTAATATCTTCAGATGATCCATGAACCTTATTTGAATCAAAAACACTATTCTCATTGTCAATATTTTCTTCTACAGCACCAGCTTTTTTAGTTATATCACGTTTGCTTACACCATCGTAATGATTTTTGTCATTATCTATTATTTTATTCAAAAGTGTTCTTTTTTCCTCAGGCAGAGAATTAAGTAGACTTTGTAATTCTTGTTCAGATAACTTTTTGATATGTCTTTTAATGGCATTCTCTTCGTTTTCGTAAATTGTATTTTTGCTATTATCTTTGATAATTGAATTAACAGAGCTGACGGCTGAACCAGCATCTTGAGCTTGACGTCTGTCACGATATACATTTGGTGGAATATTTTCATAGTTTCTTTCAGCGGCTTGTAATGACTTGTAATAATTTTTGAAAAACGCCTCGTGGTCTGGTTCATTGGATGCATCAACATCAGGGCGTTGATTATTATTGTTTTTATATATTCGTTCTTTAGATATTGCGTTTTCGAACAGTTCATCTCCACTATCATTTACAGTAGTTTTAGCGCCCCGCCTATTGGAAACAGCTCGGCGTGCTAATTTTTCCTCCTTAGCAATATTCGGCATGTTTTCTGACAGTGCAGTTTGTTCATTTTCATCTTTAACTTCAATATATCTATTATGTTGTTGTAGTGATTGCGGCTGGTAAGACTCTTGTGGCTTCATATCTTCGGATTCTCGACCATTATTCATCTTGTAATCTGGTGACTGAAAGAAACAAATTAATAGTACATATTGATTGTTACTTGGGATCTGTACTCTATGTGTCCAGGGACATCGATTGCGACGTCAAGAGTCGCATAACAGCGGCCTGGGTAAAGTGGCGTGAGGTGGCGGGTGTCGTCTGTGACCTCAAATTGCCAGTAAGGCTGAAAGGGCAGGTCTGTAAATGCATCATTAGGCCTGTCCTGTTATATGGCAGCGAGACGTGGCCTGTGCTGGAGCGGCACAAGAAAAACCTGCGTGTCACGGAAATGAACATGCTGCGCGGGATAGATATGATATATATGGAGTATCATGGAAGGACTGCGAAAGGAACTCTCATATCCGCGGAAGTCTTCATATCCATGACATAGCAGGCAAAATGTGCCTACGCTGGTACGGCCATATCATGCGGAAAACGGCAGACTACTTGGGGAGCAGATGTCTGGCCATGCTGCTACCAGGCCCAGGTAGAACGGGCAGGCCGAAAAGATCACGGATTGACGTCACAAAAGATGATTTTGTGAGCCAATGAATTGAAAATCGAGGACGGCAAAAACCGGACCAAGTGGATAGAGAAAACTCGCAAGGCGGACCTCGGGCCCCGAAACACTTCTGTGGAGGGTGCAACCGAGAACATGCAGAGATAGATTGATTGTTAGGTGTTTGGATTAGGAAAAAGGGCTTTGTCTAGTATTTGAATAGTGCAATAATCTGGCGCTATGCTGGTGTCAGAAAATATATTTATATATATATGGTGCTAAACAGTATTAACATTATGTTGATAGGCACTATAAATCTTACATTATCACATTTGTCGTTACGTGACTGGTGCTCAGATGGCGACGGCACATTCCTCTTTTCTTCGTTCATTGATTTTTGGATGTCCTCTTCTTCTTGCTCAGCATAAGTTGGTTCCTAATGATAGACACCGTAATATAATAGATAGAATCATTATTAAAATACCTGTTCCTTAAAAAAATACACCTTGAACTAGTTAACAAAACATCTGACCTGATTATTGACCCTGGGGCCATCGTCTTCGTGCAGTGAGTCGTCGACAGGAGCTTCTTCTTCATTGTCGTATTCGTTATCTTCTTGATCACTGTTTGATTAACAATTATAGTTATTTTTCAATTTAAAGTAGGTATTGTTATAAATCAATATGCTAGTCAAGTTTCCATGAAAGGCAATGGGCTAGCAACTTGTCACTATCTGAATGTCAATTATATGGCCTTACCTACTCTTTTGAGACTATTGGCCCTTTCTATTCAGCAAAAAACTAAGAGGAGATATGTTTACCAGACTCAAAAGCTCCGTTTGATGGATTAGTTACAGATTCTTAGCCCTTTGTCTTAAAAAAGTCCTCTTGATTGACATATCAATCAATATTCTAATAGTTGCTTTTGGCCCCAATAACTAGACCGCTACTGTGCATAAGCAAAATTAGTATTTTACCAAGGAACTTTGAATCGAATTCAAAATAATAATTGCTTACTCGTTCAAATCAGATGGTCTGCTGAAAGCGGCCACCACGCACGCAAGCACGACAAATGTTATTAAATAGCGCATATTTGTTCGTTACTATAAAATATTCAGAAAGATCTGACGAGTTGACGGGAAAGCGGAATGTAAGTTATTTCTTTTTCTAATTTTACTCGTCTGACATTTATACAGCGAGGTTTTAATATAGGTTTATAACTTAAACTCATACAGAACGAATAAATCCTAGTAACTAGTAACACGAGGTAGGTAGGTATTTATTAAAAATAAACATTGCTTTTTTATACTAATGATGGGTACATCAATGGGCTTATCTGCAGAGTGGTGAGGATGTATATTAGCCAGGAGGAAAAAAACCTATCCGTAGTCACACCATATTGCCACACCAGTATGACAATGGTTAGTTTCATTTATCCGTAGTCACGTCAACAAAATCCTACCTTATACATTCTTGACCAGTGTGTTATTTTTTCCAATATATTCCAGGTCAACATATCAGAATCAGAATTTTAGACACTGTGGGCTCTGTCTACCGACAGATCGACCAGTCTCTACTTGTAACGTATATCCTATCTAAAAACGTGATGTAGGTACCTACCTACGATTGAACAATATTTTGTTTACAATATACCTATATTGTAAACAAAATATTGTTCAATCAATAGTTCTGCTGGTGAACGCGAATTTTTAATATTAGTTTTGGTTCTGGCTTTTATATTTGAGATTTATTAAATAAAAGTTTAAATAAATATTAAGCAATTTCTTTTTAAATAAAGGAGGAGACTTAAAGGACTTATAATTGTCAATAAAAATACATAATACTTACAACAATTTTATTTTAAATGAGACCGTTTCATCTCTATCACACTTATTATGTACATTTGGTTTAAATAAAACAAACCTCTGAAACATTTTACTGAAAAATCTTCAAGTTTGTGCATATTTGAGAGAAAACATTTACTTCTTATATTTAATGTCATACAAATTGATCAAATAGAATAAGAATTTGTAAAAATACTCAATCACACGTTTTGGTGTCTCGACGCTTTCACGGGCAAGGAAAACGCTTTCTCGTAACTGCACAAATCATGTACTCTATTTATCATTATTCGTAACCTAACTCCGAAATGCAAAAAGGTAAAAAAAAAACAACAGTTTCATAACTTTGAGTACTCTCAAATGCAATGTGGCAATAGTCCGGTTAGTCTACCGCCTGCATATATAATTTAGAATTTTTTTGAACATCTTTTATACAATACAAATGTAACAAATATAGATCTAAATAAATGTCGATAAACTCCAAAGTATTAAACACCATATTGCACCTGACTTGAACTCTGTGCTAAAGCGGCTTGCACATACTTTGTTCTACATTTTGTATTTTAGTATTCTTTCCTTCTGTATATTTAATGCACATTAATACTTATCCGTAATTCGGGACTGTGTGAATGTGACTAAATATTTATGACACTGCCTTTGCTCAGAAAATGATGAGGCTGGCAAATCATAGAGAAAATAACATGAATTCAATAATTGTCAAACGAATTCAATCATTTTGATGGAGAAGTTATTCAGATATAGTTTACCCGAGTCACAACATATTTTACTTTATATTATATACGCCAAGAAAAAGAATATTCTTACAATTTGTCACCCGACAACTATGAGAATCAACACCTCCGAGAAATAAGAATTAAAAAAGACCTAACTCCTACTTCATCCGTCGATTAATTTTCAATATGCGAAATTATACTTAAATTTGTCATATCCGTATCATTATACATAAAAACAAAGACCGTTTATTTCTACGATAAACTTTATTACTAAAAATCTATTTACATACAAATAAATATATTGGTCTTCAATACTAAGTATCTGCCACACTTATCACAGTTTCGAAGTAAAAGTATGGTATATACGGAGATTTGAAGGCCAACGTATTTTAAACTGATGTACAAACCGCTTCAAACACTTTAGGTCAAACATAATAAACTGCGTTTGGCAGAATCTAGCTTACAACATGTAGTAATGAATTTAATTTAGAAAACACTATTTAAACTTTTAAGAAAAGAAACTTACTTTAAAATCTGATTAGGCTCCGCTATGATTAATGTTGTGCTTTTTCCTTTATCACATTTATCATACAACTATTAATATAGTTTACATTATCTGTCATACAGTACATACCTCTTATCGGAATAGAAATTAAACTTTAAAAGACATTAACAATATGCTTTGTTATTGTGAATGGCATTCTAATCATAGTATAATGTACAACTTACATGATGTCATTCATTGCTTTATTTTGGCAATTGTTCCAAACCTGGTTGTGACAAGAATGCATGGAAACTGGTCGAACCTAAAATTAACCAAAATATTTCATTTAAAATTAAGAAAAACCCTTAGAAATGCTAACTGAGCTAACTTGTGTTCGCTCCAGTACGTCAAATATAGTAAGAATAAAGGTAATCTCCATTCAAGTGCATTTACTTCTTAATTTCAAAAGTAAAGCGCTTCTTCAAAATATTTCCTATTTTTCTTTTTCTATGATCTCGTATAATTGATATTTATCAACAGAAGTTAAAGGAAAACAATGTTTGATCACCGGACCATTCCCTAGTCCATACACAGATGTGTGCGAATTGTATTCATTTGGAATGGATTGAAACCGCACGAACCTCGGCTCAGTCTCTCATTGGTGCAAAAAACAGGTTCTATTTCGTTTGAAACTCATAATTTGATGACTAGACTCTTAAAACGTAATTAAATGAGCATTTACAAAACAAAACACGTGTCTATATATGTATGGTTTGAGATACTCGCAATATTAACTAACACACATTGTTAACGAGAATAAAATAATTTGTACATTGTCAGTTTTTCACAATATTTGGAAAATACACACCAAATTCATAGGCCGTATACAGGTTTATTTTTAATTAACAAAAATATAACTTTAACTATGGAATCGCGAAATTGCGAAAATAAAATCAGCTTTTTCATACGTTCCGGTTGCCTATGCATGCACATTTTGTATGAAGCCGATATTTTTTTCGCGATATTGAGGTGGGTCGAATAGTAAAAGTTGTTTAGTTTGATGTTATGATTCAATTGTTAAATGGTTTCTTGTTTATAAAAAATAACCCTGTATAAGTCGTGCGCGGTGCGTCATGTATAAGAGGTGGATAATGGGAATATAGGTCTTTGGGCTGACATTTGATGCAGAAGAACCAGAGAAAAGTACGCGAATACGAGCTTAAATTGTATGTGGTATTTTGCAATTAATTTAAAAAAGTTTCCACACCGCCCACCATAATGCAAGTGTACCACGCACGAACCTAACGACTTAAACAACAAATTGATATGACTAAATTTAATATTGCGAGCACCCCGCGTTATAACTAAATTTATTAAACTTAAAACTATTTAAGTCAGATTATAAAAATTTTAACCGTGTGAAATGCAATTATTCGCTCGGACCTATTGTAGAGTATTTGTCAAACACTCGAATAAACTGTGATATTAATTATAACAAAGTTTTAAAGTCCCTGACGGTATCGAGATCGCAACCACACGTACACAAGATATGTTTGCGACAAAAGCTTATTAAAAACTTTAATAACAACTCTCTTATTTACATGCTCGTAAATGGATATTCTAATTAATTATAATATGTAGAAAGGAATTGGGGCATAATGTATTCATGCTAAGTAACACCGAGAAGCTAGTATGAAAGTTGTAAGTTCAAGGGCGGTCACAAATTTGATGTAGGAAACCTTTCGGCTGTTTTGTTTTTGTTAGTTTTATGTAAATTCAAGACACACTAGTAAATGAACCGAGAAAAATATAGGCTGATCCTTATTTATAGAGATTTTTAAAACTTTACCGTTTGAGAAACTTTAAATACAAATTAAAACTGTGACTCAGTGGTGCGTGTCTTCTGATTTAACACCCTGTAAAAATGATAAAAAAGAAAGATATGTGTGACCGCTTGTATTAGGTACATTGGGGTAGTTAAGACTAGTCTACTCGTTGCTGCCGGCTAGTAAATTGCATCTCATGCTCAGTGTTTTTATGATGAAAAGAGTGCCAAAGAGTATCTTCAACGTACAATTATTTCATTAAATAATAAACATAAACGTTTAACGTTCAAGTTCATAACATAAAATAAAAGACAAAAAAATATCTTTCTTTGGTGTTTCCTGTATACATTTTCTAATAGTATTAATTCGGAATGAAATACAACTACAGTCATAACCTAATTTCAATGGATAAAAACAAACAATAATTAAGGCCTATGCACATATACTCATTTACATCCACTTATCTTAGAATTATTTCTGGGGACTTATTCATGAACGTTAACAATATATATATGTCTTATATTCCCTTTATCTTAGACGTAATACCAAGTGTTAAAAAGAGACGGGGAGACAAGATAAAACATGCTTCGTCTATGCTCTTGAATAAGCGGGCTGGTCTACCGTTTGCGAAGGTAAAAATACCTATGGATAAACCTCTAACCTTATCAAACCACAAAGGTTCCATATAAATCAACCCCGGCCTATGAACCGTTACCGCTAAAGATGCAATCGTGTAATAAAGATAGTAACGTAGAGTGCGGCGCATAGTGCCTTAATTACCAAAACAATTGTACGTTTCCGATACACAAATTGCGCAAGTGCATATAAAAACTAACGTTTGACAATTCGTTGAACGCAATCGAAAGCCAGCCGTACCAGCATGCAACATTAGCGATAAATGCAATTTCAATTAAGTGAACACTTCAAGTTGTATTTACAAAGAACCGGCTTTACAGCCTCACATTAAAAGATCAGTAATAAAATTGTCTCAATATAATCCGAATCAAATTCCCTAATGATATTCGAGTAAATATTCACAATACTAAAAAATAATCACTTCATGCTGTACACGAATCGTCGATAAATTGATCGATTACCATTTAAAAAATCTAAGACTAACATACCTAACCCTCCGAATTAGAAACATGAGTAAAACGTTAAAACCACATTGAACACTTGCACTCATTAAGTCTGCGGATGTCGGCGCGCGACCGGAATGTTACTAGCTCTCGCGCCCTGCCCGCCTCGCTACCTCTACCTTCTAGCTCAGACTTGAAACGAATTGTCATGAAGTATAGGGAGTCATCGTCAAACAGTAGGAATGCGATCGTGGCGGTCAGAAGGGATGTCGGTCGAATTTCACATTTATTAGTAAATATATTGAAAAATATCAACACTGGATATTTTTCCTTTGTGATTGTCAAATGTTTATTAGTAAATATCTATGTTGGTGTGTAAATATATCATCTAGATTTCCAATTAATTTATCATAACAAAATGTTAAAATTGACTGAACAATTAAAAATTATAAGCAAAAAAAAAAAAATGTAAAAATAAGGAATCAAGTCTGCGATAAGTTAATTAAATCGTATCTTACTGGCCGTAAACAGTCCATTCCATTGCATATTTTGCGAGTGACAAGTGACTGAAAGTTATTCCTTCCTAGTGTCGAAACTTGCATGTCACATTTTGGCCGTCAGATACTGATAATAATAAAAAAGTAACAATCTTCTCTAATAAAAATATGAATTCCAACTTTAAAAATAGATAATAAAATAAACTCAAACTTTTCAACTCATTAAAAGGACAACAATGACAAATTACAATTTAAATCTGGCAACAAACAAAAAAGAAAAGATAATTCCAATTTCAAAAAACATCACCGACATCCCTACGCGTGGCGGGCGGCAGGCACTGCGCGGTACTACAACCGGTCGAGCCGGAACTCGTGTTCGACGGCCGAGTCCGGCAGTAGAGCGCTGGGCTCCTCCGTCAACAGCGTCAAGTCGTCGAGGTCGAGGCCTTCACGTAATTGTGCCTCCTCGCCGCCGAATATGCCCGCGTCTATCTCGCCCGAGTAATCTGCAAGTTTTTAAGTTACAGATGTAGTAAACTTGCGGCAACTGCATGTGCTACCATCACCCAAGCGAGGCTAGCGTGACCTGAAAGATTGCAGAGTATAGATGGGAGTCCCTTCGTGACTTACCTTCTTATCCTAGAGTGGATCATGAGTAAAGGCTTAATCTGAACTCCACTTTAAAAAGCTGAGGATGCCAACTGGACTTAAGCCGGTAAGATGATAATATTGCATGAAATATCCTTTTAGAAAGTGTGAAAAATGCTAGGTGGCCTTATCAAAATTTCTATGGATACATTGTCAACGTCGCGGTTCCCAATCAACACTTCCGTCACACGATGCGTACAAAAGATATTCACTTCGGTTGAATCAGAAACGTAGCATCATGGTATTTCAGTACTTATATTCTTATGATGCTACTAACCTTAACAACGGCAATTTCGAATTTCGAAAACATTTATCTCTCGCCTCGCTGCGGAGTGTGAGCCTGCTGTTGATGTTGGTAACACCGCCTCACTCACCCGTCAGTATGATGTCGGGGATGCTGGCGGGGGTGGCGGGGGTGCGCGGCGCGGAGGGCGAGGCGAGCGGCTGTAGCGCCGGGAACCCTCCGCCGCCCGGCACCGGGTCTCTCGCCCGCGCCGGCGGAGAGTGGGACTGCTGTTGGTGCTGGTGCTGGTGTTGGTGCTGGTGTTGGTGCTGCTGGTGGGAGTGACCGCCCTGGTGACAAATAGTACGCAATATTATCTTCACTAACGCCAGAACAAATTATAATATCCCGAAACTTTAAAAATCACAATATCCGCCCCGGCTTATTTATAGATTTAACCTTCCACAAAAAACTTTCCTCTTTCCCACATTTTAAACAGGAACAAAACCGTCTATCAAAACTTTTCGAGATAAAGGAATAATACAGACTGAGAAAACAGGGGGACATTGTAAACCCAAAGTCTAAACTACTAGATAGGTCGAGCTGAAATTTGGCATGCAGATAGCTGCCATAATGTAGGCACCCACTAAGAAAGGACTTTTGGAAATTGCCGCGGGAACAGAAGGTAACGGGATTTTTCCGGTTTACACGGGCGGAGAAGCGGGTGGAGTACCCACTTCTCCGCCCGTGCTCTATGGTGCTCTCGGTTTTGTTCAGGATCTGCGGCACGATCAAACCTGCTGAAGGTGAACCCTTTAACCATTAAAGCTAGTTGTATCGTCGTCGTCTTTTTTAAACTACGTACAATAAACAAATACGTCAAAAAAAAATCTCATTACTTTGGACTTAACAAAAAACAAGCCTTACCTGGGAATATGTATGCGTCGTATTCGTTGTCTGTTGCGAATGCGGTGAACTGTGATTCATATACGTCGTATTGTAATTAGACACGGGTGAGTCCATCTGCCAAACGAAAAACCCAATTGTGTAAAATTGAAATCAAATGAAAGCGGTCATAGCAAGCAAGAAAAAACACCGAGAAATGCAGCAAATCCTGAAAAATAATGCCACGACTCCACTATATTCTACATAACGTTAAAATTACAAAGGATACAAAGAAAGTAAGCATTGTTCAATCACATGTTGAGAAACAAAGCGAGCGATTAAACAAATAGAATAAACTGGAAATTATTCGTATTTAACAATGGAGTGCATCAATTCGGGGAACGTCTATTAAGTAATCCTTTAACATGCTTCTAACTAGTGCTGTGACATGACTTGAAATTCGTCATGCATCAAATATAAATCTAGTTTACCTACATTCAGTCAGAAAAGTATCGGGAATGGATTATTTATTTATGGTTCCAAATTCAAATTTTTGTTTTTTTTGTTGTTGTTAGATTGGCACAACTGTTTTCCATTTTGGCGCGGAGTTTGAGTTGCATCTGTTGTTCACATTAAATACAGTGCTATTTTTAGTTATATCATATCTAGTGTGTATTGCTAATTTCATAATGGATAAAAACATCGAACAAAGAGTTTGTCTTAAATTTTGCATTGCCAATGGAATATCGTGTTCGGAGTCACTGAAAATGTTACAGAAGGCTTACGGTGAATCGACTTTATCAAAAACTCGTGCTTATGAGTGGTACAAAGCGTTCAAAAGCGGTCGAGATGTGATGGAAGATTTGCCTCGCTCTGGTAGGCCATCAACGTCTGCAACTGAAGTTAACATCGCAAAAGTGAAGGAAATAGTGACTGAAAATCCTCATTCAACTTTGAGAGAGATAGCCACCGAACTTTCTGTATCTCACGAGTCGATCCGTACCATTTTAACTAATAATTTGGGTATGAAACATGTTGCCGCTCGGCTAGTCCCAAAAGACCTGAATTTTTTTCAAAAACTCAATCGCATGAGAGTCGCTGAGGACATGCTAGAACGAGTCAATTCCGACCCAACATTCATGAAACGCATTGTTACTGGTGACGAGACGTGGGTTTACGAGTTTGACATGCAAACTAGTCAACAAGCTTCGGAGTGGCGCCTTCCAACTGAACCGAAACCGAAAAAACCACGCCAAAGTCGTTCAAAAGTCAAAGTCATGTTGACTGTTTTCTTTGACTATCGCGGTGTTGTGCACTCGGAATTCTTGCCGGAAGGTCAAACGGTAAATAAGGAATATTATTTGAGTGTTATGCGGCGTTTAAGAGAGCAAATCCGACGAAAAAGGCCAGATTTGTGGAAAGAAAATTCTTGGATTTTGCACCATGATAATGCACCTTCGCACAAGGCCATCATTGTGAACGAATTTTTAACCAAACACTCAACAAATACCATCGAGCAACCACCATATTCACCAGATATGGCTCCAGCCGACTTTTTTCTTTTTCCTAAACTCAAATTACCACTTCGTGGCACCCGTTTTCAATCGGTAGAAGACATAAAAGAGAATTCGCGGCGAGAACTGACCTCAATTCCGGAAACAGCGTTTGAAAAATGTTTTGATGATTGGATTATTCGTTGGCGTAAGTGTATCGTTTCTAAAGGAGCATATTTTGAAGGTGATAAAATAAATTTGGATGAATAACAAACAGTTTGTGTATTATTGATCTTTTCCTGCTACTTTCTTGACAGAGTAGTATATTTATCTTGTCTAAAAGTATACTACGAGTACTAGGTAATACTAACACTATATACTGATAAATCAAAATAAAAACGACTTAGTTTAGCTCGAGACAGTAACAATATTTCATGAAAATAATTTGTGTTAAACATACAACATTTCAAAGGAAATAAATGAATACGACGCGAAGGCATGCGTTTTTAACAGCGACGGCTTATTACGATTTTTTCTACACAGATTGACTGTCGCATATGACGTTTATTGCCTATGAATATATGATATGACATGGTATATGAAATATAGGACTTAAATTCCTTTGCGCCATTTGGTGGACGTATTATATTTAGACGATTGGAACGTAAAAGTTTCTAAAGCAAAATCTTTGTACGAACATGCCAAAAAATTCTGCTTATAATATGAAGCTAATTTTGATATGGGTTTTTCTATTGATGTTTTAGGCACATAATCTTGCAAAGGCGTGATCATTTTATAAAATCAATATAGCAAATAATATTGAATAGTGTGAATTACAATAAATAAAAATGTGTGTGTAATTGTATTATAAAAGAAAAAGTATCCATATTTTCTATGTGTTATTGAAATAAAATATCACTGAAAATTTTTGTTTACCCTTTAGTAGGAATAGTATGAAATAGCGCTGTGGGTCAAATTAATACCGATACTTGCTCACGTTATAAAAACATAGGAAGAAGACATTTATAAATACTTCATGAATTTATCATAAATAAATTATTAAAAAAAAATATCCTTTATCAGTAATACTGGTGTCAAGATCCATTTCAAATATTATCAAGCATGTCATTTCATCCCATGTTTTTCGTTTCTTATGTCAATTTTTACGATAGATTATGCTACTTGCTGAAAAGGAACAAATACCATAACTTTCTTTTTTATAGCACGTATTGTTTAAACACTTATTTTATGAGAAGGCTGAAAGAATAAAAAGTTAATATTTGTTCGCATTTTTGTTTTCTTTTTCGATTTAATACTTTTTCAGCAAATGACAAACTTATGTATAAAAAGTGATTGTGTATGTGTGAGGGTGTCGTACATTTTCCGCGACTTGGACGTGCGCGGTCCAGCCGGACTCGACGAGACTCTGCACCAGCTGCGCCCAGTCCTTGGCCAACATCCACCAACGTTACACTCATTTACGTACAGACGTTACTAGTTCTACCAGCTGTCAATATTATATCGCTCTAATAACAAAACAATCTGAGAATATGATAACAAATGTAAGAGTTCCTTCCGAAACGGAAAATGCCAGGCAAGTTAATAAGGTTTTCAATGTATTTCACGGCAGGAAATGTGTCAGGAAATGTAAACTTTGAAGATAAGGAACGTGGTTACGCTATGATGAGAAATATGATTAAACGTTTTATATTCCAGGCTTCAGACAGGTATCTAGGTAGTATAGGTAGGCTGGACAGGCAGAATTATTTTCATTGCAATACACATACGTCCAACAAAAGTTGTTTATTAGTACAAGTGAGAAACAAGATAAATTTTATGTTTCTCACTTTCATATATCTAAATTATGGTTTTATAGACAAATATTATTGACAGCTAGTATACTAGTAAAAATTATTTGTGTGTTAACAGCACCACATTAAGACGGTTACAAACATGAGCAAATTGGCAATGAAATAGAAGCACGAATTATTTTGGGACTAACTAATTTTTCATCAGCTTTTACATATTGTAACCTGTCGTAGTGGTAGTTAAATTCATATTAGTAAATTGTAGTGGAGGTTTATTTAGCCAATCGACCCACTTGATGCTGAAACTATAAAAATATTTAATCGTGTTCCTTAGGGTGGAATAAAAAAGTATACAAATGTGCGAGAAATTCTATGAAATTTGCAGATGTATATTTGAACACTTCACTTTGAATTTCAGCATCAAATGAGTGCTATGTGCGAAGGCCTTTGTATTAGAATATCCAGATCCAATTACATTTACAACATTATTTGATTCATTTCATTCTAAAGTGCTTGTTTGTTATGCTGTGCTATCTTCTTTAACAGTGCAGTTAAAGTGATTTTTTCAGTGCCACTATTATCATTTCTTAAAAGATTTGGCACAGCTTTTATTTCTGCTTTTGATATTTTGTCGAATATTTGCCTTATCAGAAGCATTCGTTAGCATCATCTAATATTTTATGCAACTACATTGTTACTTACAACTCCTTGCTATTTCCATTGAAGCATAGAAATTTTATAAACATTTATAAAAAGATAAAATATGTTTGATGACAAATTATGGTTGAATTAAAATAATTTATAAACGCTGTAATGTAATAAATACGTACATATCTGTATATAATATCATATAATAAGTGTTACAAAATAAATTGTACAAATAAACGAAGATTTAAGTGTTACAACTTGATGAGTTTAATGGATGAATGAGGAAAAAATGGTTTAGAATAATATGTTCAGTTACATTTTATCATTACGTATATTGTCGTCATTTTATTTATTACTTTTTTTATTTCATTTCATTTTCATAGCCTAGGTGTTATTGTATTTAATTTTACAGTTGATTTGAATTATTCAAAATTCAATCTCATAATCTATTGCATGATATAAAACCCTATCCCATTCCTCAGGCTTGATCATTTTGTTTTTCCAGTCAATATTATTTTAAAATTAAGATTATTTTTAAATAATACCAATACTATAATAAAAGCTTCGAAGAACTCACCATGGTGATCTGCTCGAAGGGCTGCAACAATACTTGGTGCAGATTGTTGTAGTCCGTTTGAGGAGACTCCACTGGACTACCCGGACTGTGCACCATCTGGAATTGGAGAATAAGAATATACCTGTGGAGGTTGAGATTACAATTAATCTTACTTCGCTTTGAAAGTAAATTATACTAAGGGAATGGCATATACACTTTTAATTAAAACACCGACGCTAGTAAGAAAGTGATGCTAAATATTAGCTGTAAAAAATAACTTTAGGGGGTATTATAAGTCTAATTGTCCAAAATGGAAATATACTATAGAACAAAATCTGTCAGGGAGTATGGGGAACAGGCATATGTGCGTATGAAGAACAAATTCACAATCAAAATTCACTTAATTAACATTTACCGTACACTTACTACTACGTGTTACTTACATAACACTTACTTACCGTGAATATATTATAGAACAAAGTCAGTCAGGGTGTATGGAAGACATGTGTATGTATGTGCGTATGTAGAACAAACTCACAATCAAAATTCACTTTATTAACACTTACCGTAGGTGAAGGTATGTTTATATTCGATGTGGATGAATATTGCGAGGGCGGACTACAGTGCGACTGGTAACTTGACGTGATCCACGCGTTGTGTTCCAGTGACGACATATTCTGGAACCAGATATATGGAATTGTAAACTTTGTGTTTACTACATGCACCCTACACCAGTTAGATTAAGAGCGATAATAGCGTGACATTTTGATTTTAACATCTATTGTTGTAACAAAATAGCATAAGGACTCTCCCTTCAAAAAGCCTTTCCAAAATACTTTTATATTTTTTATACATTTATGTGATTTTACCTTTTTTTTGTTACGGGGCAAATTTTACAGATTAAGCTAGCCTCGAAATAAGTGCGGAACTTGTGTAACGAGATACTAACTTAACGATACTATATTTTATAATAAATACTTATAAAGATAAATAAACACCCAATACCCAGGTCAAAAAGAAAAAAATTGTTTCTCATGACCGGAATTCGAACCCGGGACCTCAGGTGTCACAGACAAGCGCACCACCGCTGCGCCACAGAGACCGTCAACTTAGACAAAAGTCATTATTCCTCCCTGTCCAAATAAATCGATGACATACCACATAAGAACCAAAAGGGGCTAGATTTATCTGCTCTAGACTGTACCATTAGATAACGTAAACAAAAGTACATTGTACATTCATACAGGAGAGTCCGACATTGGAGCCATGGTTGTTAAATTATATTTTTACTGTGATTACGCCACTTGTAAGCCACTATTAGTATTCAAGAAAAATAAACTTTTAGTGAAATTTTTTAAATGATTAAACCAATTCTATTGTATTCAAATGACGGTGAAATAGATAGTCAAATAAAAAGGTCACACTATTTTTAGCTTCAAGCGAGTCAGTCATGCAGCTAGTATTAAATTCCTGAAAAATTATATATTTTATAAGTAACATAGCAATGTTAGAAAAATATAAATTATAATATCTATCCACCCAAATTAAACTTAAAAGTACAGCATAATTCGCATACAATTTGATATAGATTAAATATAGTGTGGTTTCTCAGACATCAATTGAAGTTAGCACAATGTAATCCTTTACGGAATATCTGGAGGCTAGTGGAGAAAGACTACAACCCGAAAAATTACGAAAATGTTATCATTCATTCATATTTTATTACCTTAAAGGTCGCTTTTGACCCCGTTAAGCCACTTTTTAGGTGGTTAAAACAAAATGAAGTATAAGAAGACGCAGCACAACGATTTTCGTGTTTACAAACAATGATATTCTGTTTACAACCACGATAGGAGGGTATTGATTGTCAACTCTGCTTCAACAGTTAAAAACTTGTTTAATTATCCGCTAAAATCGTTATATTATATAACACGTTTAAAATCCAGTTTGAAAGAGATTGATTTTCCTCGATTCCCCTCCGTCTCTTCTTTTACTTCCAATGCGTGAAGTGAGATAGCGACAAATGTAACCAAAAATTTCAAGGTCATTTTCTATTCTGTATTATTTGTCCTGAGATGTCAATATTTTAGTCACGTAAAACTACTATATTTATAGATATATTTCTTTTCGACAGTTTGGACATAAAAAATAGACTATCTGCGGCAGGTAGTCTATTTTTCCCTTTCCCTCAGTTTTGATGGAAATGATCCTTAATTTTTAAATACAAAACGACATTAGAAACAAAGCACAGCAAATATTTGAAGGTAGGCGGAGTTATAAGAACTGGAGAAACATGATTTTATTTTGATGACATTTGACAGTAAGATCAAACATTTTCCTTGTTCTGTATGTCACAATGGGACAAGCTCTTTGAATGGACCTAGCCTTGAAATATTTTCACTTTATATGTGCTGATCTTATATAACACAGATCTTCAAAATAAACTGTAAGTACGAGGTAAATAATTATTAAATTTGTTGATAGGTTAATGAAACATATTATTGAATTTTGTTTCATTGAAGCAGTCAGCAGATAGTTAGTGATAGGGATTTTGTAGATCTATTTTTGTTCATAGTCATTTTCTTAAAAAGGCTTTAAAAAATCGGTTTTTTATACGATCTTAAGATAAACGTTGATTTAATATATAAAAATAGGAAAAACTAAACAACACATTGGATAAAAATATATTAAAAAGTGTTAGTAAAAAAATAGTTAGTTGAAACCAAACACTTGTAATTATTACAAGAAGGTGGATATTGAAACAAAAAGCAATGTTATTTGCTTTAGAAAATTTTCTGTGGTAGTAAAAAGCGTATTTAAAAAAAGAACAATTTCATGCAAAATCTTGTTAAATGACAGCCCATTCAAAACGATCTCTAAATGTATATATAAAAAAAACTCTTCCGTTACTGAGCGATTGAATGACTGACTGACAACGAATAGCCCAAACCGAAATACAAAAAAGTCTAGAAATTGGAAATTTTGCATGTACTTTATCTATGTGGTTTAGGGTGCACTAAGAGAGGACTTCCCGAAATGCCTTCGAGAACGGAAATTACCGGGATATTTCGATTTACGCGGGCTAAGTCGTGGGCGTAAGATAGTTTAAGATTATTGCTTTTGATTTTAATACACCGCTAATTGCTGCATTTTATATATATATAAAATATAAAATCTTCATTTATTGACCCTCCGATCTTGGATACTTTTACTCGTAAAAGTATCCAAGATCGGAGGGTATCTCGATAAGACGGTCATTGATACACAAATGTGGATGTTTATTGTAATTTAGAGATTGAATTTTTCTGGGCTAGTAGGTATAGCGTCAAAGATCAAAAGAGGAAAATTTATATCCGAATAAAGTAAAAATTACATAAATATTGTTGTGTTAATAAAGCAGCCAATTGGCTTTTTTAGTTAGTGGGTTGTTATGGCACCGTCAATGACCAGCTCAAGCTCAAGCCAGCAATTCGTATGAAATTGATTAAAAAAGGAAGATGTTAAAAAACGAACCTTATTATGATGGAGATAATTATTTGTGTTTGGTACAGATAAGTGATTCTGAAATAAACAAAAAATGATTGTGTAGAAAGCAAAATAAACACAACAAAGTAAAACGAGACAACAGAAAACAATGTTAAATATTTGTCAATAGTGCGGGTTGTACACGAATTTATGTTAATAAGGAATGATTCCGAACAGCACAACAATATAAATTAGTCACAAATTTAAAACAAAATACTTCAGAACTTTCTTATTACAATTACCAGTTGTTCTGTTGGGCTTTCATTGATGTTCGGAATTACCCCTAAAAGCCAGTGTTAGGCCATCTATACATCATGCGCTTTTGCACATTCTTTATTTTTACACATCTTATGCATACTAATTCTTCATATCCTAACCATCATAAAGATTTATATAAAATCTTTTATTTATTCAGTATTTAGTCTGAATCAGAGGTATAAATATGGCCCGCATTTCAATACAGGATCTGGTAACCCTTATTTGATAAACAATAGTGTCGGGTCCTTATTGACTGTGCATATTTGGCCGATTATTCATCGAATATTTTGAATTCGGTCCTACTTATATGTTAAGAACACTTTCTTGGCACAAGTAAAGACGTGATTACTAGTCAGATTAATTAGTTTAATATGTATTTTTTACCTCACCTTACTTATCAGATGTAAAATTTATATTGAGTTCTATATTTATTTCATTTTTGGCCTGGCCTTTATCATTTGAACCTTTACATTATATTACGTAAGTATGTTACTAGAAACAATTAAATATTTTGTTTATGTATACACAAAATGTAAATAAAAGCATTCGACAAAAACCGCACGAGTTTTTTTCTTGAAACACCCAACGACTATGGTGTAATAGTATAGGTTTCAGAAAAAATATTAATAGCTGAAAGGACCAAGTCGACGAGTTTTCACGGTATAATAAACAGTCAAGTATAAATGCTTTTCTTTTTAAACTAGCTAAGACGCAAGTATAAGCTGTTAAACAAACATAATTGAAACCTGTAACAGCTGATTAGCCTCATTAGAGCGTTGAGTTCTAATTTAAACACTATACACTAATATATACTGTAAAAGAAACAAAATAAAGTCTGTAACAGCCGATCAGTCTTTTTAAGTGCGCCTCTCTTTTAGAGGGCCAGCTTACCACGTTAAAGTAGGAGGAAATACAAGCTTTTATCAGGAATAACAGACCTGTGTATCATAAAGTGAGGGGTGTTCGTGGGGGTGGTGCATAGAGGAGGCGAGCGGCACCGTGGCGCCCACCGGGGAGCCCGACGCCGGGGACAGCCCGCCCGTGGCCGGGGACACGCTGCCCGCGCCCGGCGACACCGCGCCCGGGGACGTGGGGCTCTGGGCACGGAGATAAATACGTATTAGTTGACACAATTGTACGAGCAATCGCAAGGGAAATATTGGTCCTTCGAGCCGGATTTGTTGCTGTGTTAACTTACTGTTAACTATTGGCTTTAAAACTCGGATTGAATTCAACAGCAAAAGTTAATCGTTACATCTGTAAAAAGATAAAAGTCAAAGGTTTCTGCCTGACTGACAACAATGTAAATTGAAAACGTTTGTTCCACTGGTCGCCATGACTTTTCCCCCCACCACCGCCTCCGCCCACTCTGCAGTGACTGCACTCACGTATCGCGGCTGGTGGTTGTCCGGCGAGGCGCGGTGCATGTAGTGCGGCTGCGGGAAGTGCACGGACGTGAGGTCGGGCAGCGAGCCGCCCGGCACCTGCAGCTCGCCGCACGCCAGCCCGCCCGCTGCGCCTCCCCCACCGCCGCCGCCGCCGTCCCCCCCACTTTCATACACGCTGCAAACATTTATTTTCAAAATGAAGATGGCTCCGAGGAAGGTTAAAAATAATCACCATTAACGATATAATCTTTCTGTAACTTCATAATGAACAATTGGTACTGTCTAGACCGTTTAATAGGCAGCTGCCCGGGCACCCATAAGTTCCCTGCCGTGCGCGCTCGGTCTTTTCTGTTATATGCCTAACTAATCTACATTATCAGTAATTTCAAGTTATTATAGTAGTAGTATTTGCTTGGCACCAAACAGGTGTACTTGTATGTCCTGTTTCAAATCACAATATTTACATGTACATACTTTATTATTCTACACTTACACGTACATACTCACACAATGTAGTAAATATTAAAAAAAATATATTGTAATTTAATTTTTTCGGTGCTAAGATTAAGGAAACACATGACATAAATATTATTCTGTAAGTTTGCGGTGTCATCTGCAACATAGTTAAATAACTTCTGCAGGTGTCATCGTTATACTAAATGATTTAACTGTGTTTGTTACAGTTTCCAAAGAAATATTCTTCCATGTTTTTGTTTCGCTTTTCAACCAAATGTTGTTTCCGGCACAACTTTTAATGCAACAGAACACAAAAAAAAATCCTACAAATACATATTATGTCGTATTGACAACCAAAGTAATTTAAATTTTGTCTCGGTTTGTTTCCTAGTCACGCCATTCGCATTTTGAATTACATCGCTAAAATGCGCATACGCATAGTCAAGGATGGATTAGTACATGGTTTGTTTCAAAATTTTCTTGCAGTTTTGCTGTTTCCACATTGCATGTTTATAGTATGCGAGAAAACATATTTTAATTACAGAATATTGTATTTGTATACAATTAAGTGTCGTTAGAATTATAACGCTAAAAGCTTATAATAATTTATAATTAGGGTGTCCGACTTTTAATATAGAAGTTTGTAATTACTATGAATTTATCGTATTAACAGACATTGCGATTTTCGACGTTAATGTCTAGCCTGATATAATAAAGACTAACTTATCACGATTAGATCTAATCCGTACAGTGAACTCCATTATCGGTATTCTACATTATATGTTAGGCATTAATTTTTATCAAAAAATGCATAGTAACCATAATAGTAGGTGAAGAAAAGATTGTGACAATTGATTCAGTTTTAGATTTAGGGGAAGGGACGAGTAAAACATCTGTCTTAGCTCCTCTAAACTAACTGCTTGAAACTGATTCGTGTTATGGAGAATCTTTGATGTTTTCAGTGTTAATTTTTTATCGCCATCTAATTGGATCTTCTTAAGAGGCATAGAATACATGTTTCTCTCTTGCACACGTTCCTACGAACTGACTTTCTGGCGTCAAATCCGGTAATAACCGCCTGACTAACCCCGTCTAACCTTTGCAGTGGACCATAACCAATATACCACGGTAAAAGCTGAATAGATTAATGTGCCACCATCATACGGACTTATCTACCTTTATTTCAGCAGATATAAGAATAAACAGAAAGGAAAATACTTACTTATTATTATTTGGTATCCTGGGTATTTCACACGAAGATCGCGGGCGATTTGTTGGATTCATTCCGAATGAGGACAATACGTCAAGGTGGATGTCAGCTGTTGGGGAAAAAAATCGATTAGTATTTAATCCATAAGAGTCCAAATATAATCATTCCTACTCTTTCTTAAGTATCTTTGGACCAATTTAGTCAGAATATTTTTTTTCACAAATTACGCGTTGTTGTAAATGTATACAAATAAATTTAAATTAATGAACATTTAATGGGCGAACACAATACAAGTTCTATTCACAATTGAATATTAAATTGCAGTAGGTTTATTTAAGATTTTGGTCTTCCTAGATTGCACATTTGCCACCAATGAAAAAAAATCAAACGGACCTCTGCGGTGATTCGGATGCGGATGCATGTGTGGATGAGCGTGAGAGTGCAGCGGGTGGTGGGGCGACAAAGGCTGCGTCGTCGTCTGCTGCTCGCCGCATGATTGGTGCAGGGCCGAGTCGGAGTTCGTCCGTCGCCAGTTGCTGTCAGGCGGTGGACTGGAATGTTTGTTGGTGAAAGTAAAATCAATGCTGAAATTTTTATAGGGAAATCCTATTTTATTATTATGCTGAAACCTCCTTGTTAACTGTTGTGTTAACTTTTTACTTTTCATTGAAAGCTAGATTTAAGTGATTTATCTAATTTGGCGAAATTCCATCAGAATACCATCATATCATTAAGTTTATGTATGAAAGCTAAAATTCGTTATATACAAACTTCAGAGTACCCCTACTTCTAAATACATTTTTATAAAAGTTAGGTAAGTAATTTTCAGGGCTCTAGAGTTGTTTTTTATGCATCTTGAGAACCTAGTAAGTAATTTTCCAATTTAAAAATAAGGGTGTGAAGCAAATTTTATTCGCATCATCCATGTTATAATCATTAATAACTTTATTAAGGTCATAAAACTACTGGAAACTGCTTCGCAGTTAGTTACCTCATAAGTTTACTTTCGTGCATATGTTGATATGTCGAATCTCTTAAGATTATAAATAAATAGTTATATGTCCTTTTATATCATAAAACACAAATGAACTGTGGAATTGCTCCAGTTTTCCCACGCCTTTATTTTATCAGTCAGCATGATAACCTTCTTTCTCTCTTGACTGAAATAGTATATTTTCCGCTTGACTCTCTGACACATTTATAAAAGCCTACTTCATAGTACAAAAATATCTTCATAGTATAAACATATCTATAAATGTATAAGTAAGAAAAAAATTTTAGACCATGCATTCAACCTTTACAATAAACCTATTTCCGTTTATTAAATAAAAATCAATTAAATCTTTTTCCTGTTTTGCTCTGAAATCATTGCCTCCGTTGTATTTGGGGAATAATTAAAGTCAATTTACCCACAATAATTACAGTTATTATTCACGGAATATGAATTGTACAGCCATTTCATAGGCCAAGAACTGTGTGACGCACGATCACGAAGGCGACTCGAGTCATTTAATATAATTCCTCGCGGTAATTTGCTTTTCACAGTCAAGTGTTATTAAAAGGCGAATAAAACCGATTAATTAAACCTCGTATACAATAGTGGCTCTTGCGCCCTTTCGTTTTTTGTGACACGCGCTCAATGCCATGTGACATATTTCCTCTCAATCCAAACAGAATATAATTATTCATTATGAATGGGTTTCTCAGAATAACTGACTTGGAGCTCCATATTATATTGATTGAATGAATCATAAATTAGTTTACCTTGTAGGGCCATGGCAGCGTTATAATAAATATCAATACTTTTAGGTTTAGTACAAGTATATTAAAGGAAATTTATTCGCAAGGTTATTTTATTTTATTAATGAACATTACATAAAGCATGTAGGAAAAGGTTTAATAACTTTGCTGTACCCTATAAGATTTATTTTCTGTCTTTTAATTAATAATTTTATTTATATTATTCAATTTACTTCATTCTTTTTATTTAATTAAATTTTTACAATAATTTTTTATCCACTAATCAACTCAAATAGCCTAGTGTTGTTAACACTAATTAAGACATCAATATGGAACATGAAAATCAATAGCCTAACCCCATGTGAAACAGGTGTTACACTTATAATATGAATTACTAGGTTACGCCCGCATCTCCGCCTAGCCCGCGTAAATCACATTTCCATTTCCCCTGACAATTCTGGGACATCTTAACTATACTTCTCAAGTAACTTACATGCCCCACTTCTGCTCAAGTTTTATCTCGTCTGCCAGTTAGTAACACAAGAGACTTGTAAATATATATAATTGATTGATTACATGTAAGACATATTACCTTAAGTATACAGTGCTGCCATATGGACTGGTGTCGTGTTTGCGGTCAGCGGGGCGTCGCATGGGGCCCACGGAGGACGACGCTCGACCGCGCTGCACAGGGCTCCGCGACGGGCTCGTGCCCCCACTACGGCCATATTGCGTCGCCAACGTCGTCTCTTCAGGCTGCAAAAAAAGATATTGTTTTTGTAAAAATGTAAATAAAAATAATCTATTTTTAACTTATTGTAAGATAATTTATTAATTAGAATTTGTATGAATTTTTTTATTTAATACAAATCTTATGTGATTTTTTTTTTTTATATACCTTGTCATCATAATGTAGCATGCTCTACTTTGACCATACAATTATACATCATAAGTGTACCTACTTTTACTAGACTGAGTACATTAACAAAAATTACTAAAATTCTTTAGTAAAATCTACTTCAAATTAAATTTTTTAGGACTTGAGAAACCTAATTCAACAAAATAATGTTTGCATGCGAGAATCAGAGGGCAATCTGCAAAAAATTATAAACCTTAAAATAGCATTTAATCTACCACTTTTATAATTACAAACTTTTTTTACATTCAAAATTGAATTGAATTTAGTCATATCACTGACTTGAGACACATTTAGTTAAAATTATAATAAAAAAGAATCAGAGCAAAACTAGATGTACAAAAAAAAAACTTTGTTTTGTATTTTTCGCCAAAATTGGTGATGGAATTCTGAAATAGTGATAGCAGTGAATTTTAATATTTGTTAGAACTGTCTGTTTCACTATCTAAGTAATGTTTTGTTTAAACTTTTTATACATTCTGTTGAGCAGAGAACTATAAGATGATATACATTGGTCCCATATATTAGAGACTCAGTGCACAATATTGGAATCCTGGCAGAGTAAGTACATTCCATTATAATATTTCAGTATAGCATAGACATGAGGCCAGTAATTGCTATTAAAACATCAAACAAGACATTTCATACAATTTTAATACTGGACTTTTTGCCCCAATGTCTATTTTATTAAGGTTTATAGAATCAATGCCACATTACCAATCTGCACCAGGCCTAACAATATTTGAATAAAGGATTTGTTTTGAGAACATATGGCATCACAGCACATCTGTTTAAGCAAATATAACCATACTTTCTGTGTGCATATAATTTGCTGAATATTCGGTGAATTTGGTTATGACATGTTATCATGTTAACTATTGGTGGTTATTTAACTGTTTTTTTAGCAAAACAAATTTGTGTTACTTCCTTCAATAAACAAGAAATAAAGACATTTTTGATATATAATTCTGAATGTTGTACCACAAATTTTAAAAATAAGACTCTAAATAATCTCCTTAAATTCTTAATAAGTGTTGCATGCAAGAGTATCCATTACAACATAATAAAAACTATTTGTGCATTAATCTCCTATGATTTTAATTTAATAAAATCAATTTGAAATAAAAAAAAATCATCTAAGTACAACTATTTCGAGCGTCTTGGTAAACTAAAAATTAATAACATGATCATTCCAAAACTACAGCCATCTACAACTGCACCACTACCATAAAGTAAAAGTAACAAAATCTACGACCAAATGAAAGGTATAGCGAGCAGATCCCAAAAACTAGGAACCTTCTGTTCAGGCTCTGCATTTGTGGCTTGTGGTGCAGCCACATTTGGCAATGAGCCACTGCGGAAGGTGCCCAGGCCTTGTGAGGCTGGCCTCAGTGACGACTCAACATCTGGCTTAGGATCAGGTTCCAGGGCCTCTGGAGGAGGAGCTTTGGGCCTAGCTCGCCTGCTACCTGAACTAACCTGCAACCATTACGCTATCACAACTCAGTAGTGATTCATGAAATTATCATGTTATTTGTATGAAAAATTCTGTGCTATTTAATTTTAAATACATAATTAAGTAATTTTTTTATTACACTAGAGGCTCACAAGATCACAAACAAAACCTTTATGTTTTCCTCACATCTTATGAATATAGTTAATACAGGGGTTATTGTTGATAAACAGTCTATAGTAATTATATTGATAAATCTTCCGCAAAACAACAATATGTTATTACGTTACTATTATATTGTCCCATATACTAAAGTACTAATAATTGGCTATTGTAAAGAGTACTGAAAAGTTATAATGCATTTCGACAATGACAATTAAAACAGATAATATTACATTGGCAACAGGGCTGGTATGTTTGTTGTTGCTTTTTTAAATAGAAGATCGTGGTAAATAGTTACAAAAGCGCAAAAGGCATATTGTAATGGTTATTGTTTACGTCGGCGGGCACATTTGACGGCCAGGAAGCGATTGCCTGAGTAAATAGGCGACATACCTTATTGGTTGCGTCGTAAACTTCACGCAATATTTTTTCAAAAGCAGCAGTTTCTTCTGCTTGCTTTTGATTGTGGAGGGCAATTTTTTCACTAAATTTTCTTGGATTCGCCATGATGGCCAGCAAATATTTGTTTTTATCTTTTTACATCACAATTTTCAGTGCTACAAGAACCAAAACGCGCTTGCTTGCTGCCTGTCAAATCAGGCAGTCAGATCACAGATTAAACAAAATCCCAGGTGTTACAAGTCAAAAAAAGTATACTTTTGAAAGGTGTATGATGTAAATTTTTTGAGCTAAGTTATATATATATGCAAATGTATTACTATATTTACAAAATAATTATAATAAAATCACAAATAAAAATCTCTTGTAGAACTATAAAATAGTTTTCTGTGGTTTTCTCTACCTCTATGACTGATGATAATAACTGTATACACTTGTAGCGGGAGCGATGATTCGGCTCGACCGCCACCAAAGGGAAGATCTTCCGCCAGGCTAGGTGTTATGCCTGGGGAACCGCGGCTCCGACGATGTTATGTCGGAGGTTGTATATATAGCTCCAATCCATAAATCTCTGAAATCGCGATTTGGGTTCTTCGCTGCTATTGGCTGAGCGCGTCGATTTCTTCGAGATGATTGACAGTTGTTGTGTGATTTGATGTTTGTGACGAGTGGCGTAGAGATGTCGCCACACACTGTATATAACGTTACCCGTAAAATTAGCAGTAAGGGATCGTTAAGACTGTTCAGCGGTATTTTTTATTGAATTTACAATTTCTCAAAATCAAACCAAGATCAATTTTAACACCTATATTATAAAACGCTAATTGGTAATGTTATTTATAAAGTTAATTGATATCGATATCCTTAACATTAATTAGTTTACCAAAATATATAACGTAATTTAATATCGTTATATAACGTAATAAGGTTACATTACCGGTATCACGCCTTTAACTTTTCAAAATAACATTATTTATCGTTACTTTTAGTGTTGATTTGGTAGCGTTATCAAGCCCTGCTTAAAAGCCCATGCCAGATGTATAACGACATATAAGTATCCAAAGTCTTAACTTTGGCACGCTGACAACACCCCCTATAATATCTAATTGTATTATTTTGGATTTTAAGCTTTGCAATTTTCATTTGACATGCACCTGACACGTGCCACCATGACAGTGACAGTGATCATCACTAAGTTTAAAGAACAAACAAAATAAAAATAAAAAAAAACAGTGTCCGCTCACCTCACGTTTAAAGAAGTCTGTTTCGTTGATATTAAAATAAAAATTTGCATAAATTTATAGTTTAGATAATAAAACGACAGACGTATATATTTATTTAGTGACTAGTTACATTGCAAGAAATAATTTAATCATGGAAGAAAAATTCATTCTTACTTTAGATATTGGTACCACAACTATCAGAGCTTATATTTACAATACAAAAGCAGATGCAATAGGAAAAGCATCAGATCAGGTAAACCGATAGATATTCATTTGCCAACCTACCTAGAGGACAAAGATATGCATTAAATGAAATTTAATATAACTTCAAGCTCCTTAATCTCTGTTGTAGTTTCACTTTCGTGAACTTTGTGAACTGTTTGTAATTCTTTCTGGTAATCTGATTAATTTGTTATGTTCGACATTCAAATTAATATAAATATATATAATAAAATGCTAGATAATCCCACAGATTTTTTCTAAAAACGAAATATAGTTCAAAACTTGTGTCATGGAATACCTACTAATTCAACAACACCACATTTTAGTTTATAACTTATGTTGATAAACAGCCTTGACCTTGGGTAATCACAAAAAGTAATTTTTTATTATGGTCTCACTGGGAATCAAACCTCAGACCCGATTTGGTTTTTATGACATAATATATGTTTTAGGTAGTGCTTCATTACCCTAGTCCTGGATTTGTTGAAATTGACCCTGATGAATTATGGAATTCAATTGTGAATGTTGTCCGCAAGTCTCTAGAAGGTAAGTATGTTGACTCCAAATATTCAGAAACATTATTATCTATGAGGTCCATAGGCAAATAATCTTGTATGAAAATGTTGAAGATGTCTAAAACAAATAAAAAGGCAAGAAAAATATTATTGTTATAAAATTGTCAATTAGTGTTTTTATTAGTTATCATTTGAACCACTAAACATAATCCTAAGATTAAAATATTCTTATAAGATTTATTATCAGCCATATGTATATTGCTTGACCTATTTTTTAATCTCTTGATAAAACAATAATGATTTTAAACATTTCTATTCTAAGTTAATTATTGCTGTAACACAATTAATATTATGTGCAGTAAGTAAATAAGTTCAGTGTGTTAGAGGACATGTTATGAGGAGGTAAAGTTTTTCAACTCCTACTCACATTTATGTAACTGAATTTGTTACTATGAGAACAAGCATTACAACCCTAGTTCATGTCACAATGATCAGACACCAATTACTTCCTGTAAAAAACCTACCCTATTTATCTAACCTGTAATTTTAATACACTTCTCTGCATAATATACAACAAATACGAAAGATCTGTCTTTCTTTTTGTCAGATTAACATTGATAAAAATAATATTCTTTTTGTCAGATTAATATTGATAAAGATAATTTGAATGGATATCCATACAAAAGTTAATGACCTATGGCTATATTTTTTCTGGAATTTACTATAGGACCTAGGATAAAGTCTTAATTAAACTTTATTTTGGTACTCTTTGTACATAAATTTATTTAAATTTGATTTTCTATATTTAGAATTATATTATTTCTATTTCAATTAAATCAGTTCATCATAACAATGTATTCTTATCCACATTTCAATTCTAAGTTTGAATAATTGTGAAGTTGACGCTATTAAATAAAATTCTGCAGTGCAGTTTGTTAGCACTTGTTCTGCACACAACTTAGTTTTAAGTAATTTATTACACCAACCAATTGACATGAAATGTGATGTTGTGAAACCAAAAGATATGACAATTAATAAGTGATGTTTGTACCTAATGTCCCATAAAAGTAAAAAAGTAATTAAATTTTAAATTCTAATTAAATATAAATAACAAATTCATTTTCAATAGACGCTCGCATCACAGCAGCACAAGTGACAGCCATGGGTATATCAACACAAAGAAGCACATTCATAACATGGTCGAGAGAAACAGGGAAACCATTCCACAGGTTTATAACATGGAAAGATATAAGAGCTAATCAGTTAGTCAAGCAGTGGAATGATTCTTATATTTGGAAGGTAAATAAGATCCTGTTATTTATATAATTAATCTCAATATAAATTTGAACTAAATAAAAGGAATCCTATGCAAACTAAATAATACTTGTATATCCTGGGATTCTCTCCATAGTGGTGAGGATGCAACCAGGACTAAAGCCAGGAGGGTAATGGTATAACATACTTCAAGGCTAGCTTCCAAATCGCAGACTATCGAGACTACATCTTCTCACTTGTTACAATACAAAATATATATCTAGGTAAGGTAATATATCAGGCCAATCAACCAAATTTCGTTCCTTATCATTTCTTGTTCAGGATTGGAACCCGGGACCTACTGTTTCAGACAATCGCACTACTGAGGCCTGAGCTGCGTCACCAAGGCCGTTCCCTATATTTATATACTTTAACTAACCCTTTTTGTTGTTCTAGTTAATAAGGGCTGGTTCGTATGCACTCTACTTGGTATCGAGGAGTAAACGATTTCGCGCCGGCAGTGTATTAAAATTCATGAACACGCAGGTAAAAATAACATTCGTTTTTTAACACTTATTTACATAAATTCGAGGAATTCTCAATTACATTTCACATGTGGCCGCACGTGTTTTAGAAAGATTAAGTAATATTTATTTTTTATACAGACAATTGGTTTTCAGTTAAGATTATATTATTCTGATATTGACATTAAAAACAATGCTTTTTAATTTATACAAGCGAAATAACTACAAGATACCTAATTAAACCTTATTAGGTATCTTCTAGTCATTGGCTATCCTAGAGATAGCTCTCAAAGTTAAATTTTAGATAGATAGAAAGATAGATTTTAATTTTAAGGTAACCCTTTAAAAGTTAAAGTTATCAAAAAAAAGTTATCTAAGCATCCAGCTTTGCAGTTTTTCTTTCATATTTTCTCATGAATGTCACAAGCCATGATGAAGGAATAGAAGCACCCGCTAACTAGAGCGCCAAATCTTTCAATTTACAATCAAACATCGTATAAGTATTGCATATCATGTATCGATACTAAAACGTTACAGCTAATTGCATAATCTGTAACACGTTGGAAATGTTAAGAGAAAATGTTAGATCCTTTATCGTTGAGCGTGCTTAGTGATGAGAGGTGCGAGAGAAATCACACAATCTCTGCCCACCATGGCATGACAATATGTATGGGTGATATTGCTAAGTGACCGGCAGACAGTGTATTCTATGACGAATCCAATCGATAAAAAAATAGAACATATAATTTTCTGTCCGTCTCTCTCTGTTTATGAGCACGCATCTGATCTTGGGAAGTCGTTTCACATAATTTAGTTAGTATGATCCCTTGAACTTAGGCCCTTCCTAGTAATTTAAATGATTGAAGAAATGATAGCGTAAACGCTGTATCTATGCAAGAAATGCACACCAATGTGCATGTACGTAAGTACTTTATACCCGCCTTATTAAATGCTCATTATACTATGCGACGCGACGGCGGGTTATTTCGATAGATAGGGATAAAACGGAAATCCTTTCAACTACAAGAATCATGTTGTGCCATTGTTCATGACACTAATCAACTCTCGTCATCATTAGTGTCAGTATAGACTCCGTTAGCGGTCATTATGAGCGGTTAACCCCTCATTTGTCTATCCGTATGCCTTTGAAACTAATCATACTAGTAATAAACATGTCTAGTATACTAGCAGTTAATTTGATATTAGAAAATGTTAGTGGCGGATATTCCGACAATATTTTGGAACAGAAATAGTACTAATTAAGCTATTTTTGTGCAGTTGTTCAAACAGAAAATGTACCGATATTCACAAAATCGAGTACACGTTGAGCTGAATGGCTTAATGCTGGATTTGAGATTCAAAGAGTGACAGGTTGTTAGATCATCGCTTTTAAGAAAAATCTTAAAGTCTGTTCTTTGACTGGCTTTCACAACTTCTCAGGACGATAAGCTGCTGGCACACACTTTTGGTGGACTCTTCTACCCCTTTTATGATAATACCTACTTAGGATTAGGATAATACCTAATTAGGACGCATATTGGAATTTTGTTCAATTCAATTCCAGTTACTGCTTTTAAGTAGGTACAATATGAACCCTGTTGGGCATCGCAATTTTAAAATAATATTGTTCAATTACACATGTATTGGTATTACTTTATGATTACGTCGGTCTATTTCTGTCCGAATTTTCAGTTCGTTTTGTCCAAATATATTCTGCTTTTTTATATCGATGCGAACACTCATTTGTATTTATTGCTTATACTTACTTCCTCATATTTTAGTTCTGTCAACCGCATACTTTATAACCAAGTCTCATCGTTGACCTTTGGTTTGGTTCTGTTTCAGATTTTAAAAAAAATATTTAATACTAAAATTGTATATATGTATTTTTAAGTTTCGTTTATAAAAATACTTAATTTATTTTTAATATTTATACGTAGTTTAACTCGCGTTCACTTTTTTAGTTGCTTCTAAACATGGTTGTAATTTTTATTCAACATTTTTTAAGTTGACTTTTGGAACTAACAAAACAATGTAATGTAGTGAAATAAATATTTCGCAGGAATTCACGGAAGTAAATGTATCTCAAATTACATTTCTTCCTTTCACCTTCAGCCCAAAAACGTTAAATCTTACTTTTTCCTTTTCTTTATACTTCTTTTAAAATTTTGTTATTGCGTAAATCTATCATTTAACAAAAAAATAAAATAAAAAAGTTGGGTAATAAAGGTTGGGTGGACAAATTTGGTTACGGTTTAGTTTATTATATATGTTGAATTTAAGTTGTATGATTGTTACAGACCACGCTAAGACTTTGTTGGGCACTTCAGAACATACCAGACTTGAAGGCTGCGGCAGACAATGGAGACGCTATGTTTGGCACCTTGGATTGTTGGCTATTATATAAATTGACAGGTAATGTAATCTTGTCATTTATGCAATCATTATTGTTTTAAATTAGTCATTGAGTTCAACTTTAAAACAAAATAACTGGTCATTCACAAAGTTAATGGCTAAAATGTTCAAAATTTCAATAATTTAGTTGGAATGGCTGCCTACCCCTGGATGAGTCTACATATATTCTTTGGTTTATATGTTTTCATGTTGGTATAATAATGTTTTGGAGCGCTTAAAGTGAAGACTAATGGAAAAGGGTCATAATTGCCCACAGACAGCAAAATCCACATGACAGACGTGTCTTCAGCGTCCGCAACAGGCTTTTACGATCCGTTCACGATGGAGTGGGCTAACTGGGCGTTAACGCTGTTCCGGATCCCAGCATCGGCTCTACCGACCGTCGTAGATACGGCCGGTGATCATTTCACAAGCACATCACCCTCTATATGGGGCGCGGCGATACCTATAAGGAGCTGTGTGAGTAAAATTTTTGTGTTGTGTAGATATGTATATAAAAATAAAGGAAGACTATTTCTCCACTTTTTCAACGAAGCGTACAGCGATTTAGATGTATTTATCATCCTTTTGGTGATAGGTTGGGTTAACAGTGCCCGAAACCGACTTGATTACATAAGTTATAAATGTGCATGAAGCGAAAGGAGTATGCAGGAATTGGATCGCAAGTGGAAAAATGTAGTCTAGATCCACCAGGAAAGAAGCGTGATTCTATGTATGTAGTATCCTTTTGGCGTCAGTCATCGGCTTATTTTAAAGCTACAGTTTTGATTTAAAAGTACCCGCGATCACCTATTTTCTGAATGTAATAGTAATTTTGAATATGAAATAAAATAAGACTGATAAGTAATATCAAATGCATAATTCAATGAACTTAAAATAATTCCTTAAACCTGTTATAATGAGTACACATTAATGCATATAACTGTACTTATTTCAACACATCGCAATGTCGTGATAAGTTACGTTTATGGTTTACTTAGACCCTCATCGCTATAAATAAGTCTTCAAAATATTTTGGCGTATTTGTGTGAATTGTGCAAATGAACTTGTATATTTATTTGCCGATTAACGCATTGAAGTTTTAAAAAATACACGAAGCAGCTTTTCAAAATAAAAATTATTATTACTTAGAATAGACTTGAACTTTGATTAGTTTTTTTTATTAGTTTATTCATGTCATATTTGTGCATTAATAGTTCACAATTGATATAAATGCGTACTTATGTCGTGCGATATCGTTAATTTTTTGTCATTGGCTATAATAAAATCAACACGGCAGTTAACTCTTAAATATAGATATTGTTTTATTTATAGGTAACTTCGAATATATATATATATAGTTATATAGTTCTTTATTAAATAATTAAAACTAATAGAAATCCTAATTGTTAATCAAGTATCATATCTTACCTTTTTAACGATATAACGCAACTGTAAATTGTGCAAAATCATTCTATTTTTATGATTATAGTGCAATTAATAGTGGCAGCGGTGCGATGAGCTGAAACTTAAAACCGATCGCCCATAACAGAGGGCATTAGAAGAAATGGTTATGATTATGAGTAAATGGAGCATATTGCTCCTCTTACCATACATATGTATTATAAAATCAATGGACAGGCTTAAACTCGGGAATTTTAATGGCGATACGCTAGCAACCTGTCACTACTTATGGTAAATGTCTATTCCGTCATTAAGCCATAGAGCTGAATGTGACTTTTCAGTCTATTCAAGACTGTTGGCTCGGCAAGGGTCACAGATGTGATGGTAATATTTGTGCAGATGTATGGGTAATATTTGCAGTTAATTAATTAAAACTTAGTATGATTCCTTGAAAATGTCTATTTGATTTCACTGGAATACCTTATTTTTCTATTAATTCTACAAATTGAATGTGCTTGCCTGAAAAGAAATTACTTTAAACTTGGCTAGATTAGTCTGCGCTTATCCAATAATATCGTTCCAAAAATAGTCTGTGATCTGCGACAAATGTGCAACTTTGTTATCGAGCCACATGTACTTGCGTTTTATTAATCCTGTAATACATTTTATTTGATAGGACATCATCGGCTATTGGCTCGAGATATACTATCCATTTATGTCCATACATATAAAAAAATTGAAATTGACCGATGTCTGTACTTGGAAGATTGATATGATATAGAGAGACCAATAGAAGCTTAAAAATTAGATTTTTAGAATTTATGACTGTCTGTACTCACATCACGCGAAAACTATGACTCCGATTTGAACACGGTTTTCGCAGATGTGTAAAATAACTTCTTATTAACAGGGTCGCGAGGTCAGACGCGATTTGCTCCACATAAAAACCTAACTTACCCACTAAAGTAGAAATTGAACATAGTCTCTGCCTACCCCTTCTGAAAAGATACATAAAATCACGTCGATTTTAATGTACCTACTCGTATGTATGTACCATACCACTCATACCACCACTTCTTCATGACGACTCCTTAGCATGACGCAAGCGGAACAAACACCCTAGGAATATTATGATGTTGGTGATACTCATATAGCAAAGTCATGGCCGAGAAGGCTTCGTCAGTAAATAGTAGCCATGACTCCTCTTTTTAAGCTGTGACGTATCGCGCGTCTTGCGTTTTTTCTGCACGGTTTCCGTCGACGCAAACGTACACATACGTAACGATGACTTTTTAAATCTTAATTAGACACAACACGTGTTTTGAGTAAAAAACATAAAAATTCTATTACAGATGGCAGATCAAACAGCGTCAATGTGGGGCTCTTGTTGTTTCGACGTCGGTGACGTCAAGCTTACTATGGGCACGGGCACTTTTTTCAATATCAACACGGGAACGAATCCTCATGCTAGCGTTTCTGGATTGTACCCGATAGTGGCCTGGAGGCTGGGGAAAGAACTGGTGTATTCTGCGGAAGGAGCTAATAATGACACAGCTTCTATTATAAAATGGGCGCAGACGTTAGGTAAGCTGTGTTTTGTAGATTAAACATAGGGTCGGTATGTAGTTTTTATTTTAATTAGCACGCGAATTTCTTTGACCTCTGAATTTACTTATCCATACTTATATTATAAAGAGAAAAGATTTGTATTTTTGTTGGCACAGACATAAGTAGAATAGACATTCAAAAGCCACAAAGGTTTTTTATCCCACGGCATATAAAGTATCATTGAAAAGTTGTCTTTAGTAAGTCTCGTGTTTTGATGTTAACAGAAATAGCTGTCTTCTTAACGCCAAAATTACACTAATATTATGATAGATTCTGCATCTTAGTACAGTTCTGCCACGTTTATAAGTCGCCTTAGCAGTAGTCGACGGCGCAGGAATCAAACCAAATGAAAATTAATTAAGTACCATATTAAAGATACATTTAATTTAAAATCCAAAAAAGATATCCTGCTATTGCGCTCATCAATAGATGTACAATAGCGTACAGTTCAGTTCGCAAGTTCAAATAGGGCGCTTTGATAATCCCAACCGCTTAAATACTTTCCTACCTACATCCGTGTAACATATAAAAGTGGTAATCCTGTAAAGATGCTCTAAACAATCAGAGGTTAGTGTATTCTCCATTTTTATTCTTATTTTTCAGGTTTATTCGAAAACCCTCAAGAAACCGCAGACATTGCTATGTCTGTTCCGGATTCAGATGGCGTATATTTTATACCCGCGTTCAGTGGGCTTGGGGTGAGTAATTCATTATTGAATTGTGGTATTTACCTGATAATAGGTGTGACCAAATTATCAGATATGCAGACCGTAAATAAATTTTTCCATAACTTGTTTACATGGTGTCCTTAGCAAACCCTCCCTATATTTGAAGTCTATACCTGAAAATACAACACGTTGTGATAAGAAAGAGCGTCTGGATTTTGGGAATCCGCATATCTTATGCGCTGGTACTTCATACCACAATGTAGTCGTTGCGTTGATGGGTAATTTAAACATAATTTCTGACATCTTTCTCAGTTTTTCAGACTATATATAATTAGTGCCGTGTGGTTCCCGGCACCATTAGAAAAAAGAATAGGACCACTCCATCCCTTTCTCATGGATGTCGTAAAAGGCGACTAAGGGATAGGCTTATAAACTTGGGATTCTTCTTTTAGGCGACAGGCTAGCAACCTGTCACTATATGAACCTCAATTCTATCATTAAGCCAAACAGCTGAACGTGGCCTATCAGTCTTTTTAAGACGGTTGGCTCTGTCTACCTCGCAAGGGATATAGGCGTGATTTTATGTATGTATGTATATATAATTATGAAGGAGTCGCCATAACTTAACTGATTTACTGTATAGGTAATTATGGCTTCACGTGTTCTTATTGTGATATTTTGTAATTATGATAGACTGGTTCGCCTAACAACATTAAAAGCATAAGAAAAGATACATGTTGTAACAATTTTTACTCATAGAATTCTATAACAAGCTTTTTTTCCTATGTTCCAGCCACCTTACAACGACGGCACGGCGGCGTCGGGTTTCGTCGGCATGAAGCCGTCCACGCACAGAGCACACCTGGTGCGCTCTGTGCTGGAGTCGCTCGCGTTCCGCACGCAGCAGCTGTACGCGTGCGTGCGCGCCGAGACCGACTGCCGGTACAGCTGTATCAGGTTAGTAATTACATATATACAAATATACATACATACATATATATAATCAAAGAGACAGAGCCAACAGTCTTAAAAAGACTGATAGGCCACGTTCAGCTATTTGGCTTAATGATAGAATAAAAATAATTATACCGAGTTAATTTACTATCTATCTTTGCCCTCCTGGTTCTTTAGTCTTGTAACAGGAGGAAGTTACATCCTTATCTCTCTGGAGAGGAGTCTAGGGTGGGGCTTTTGAACCATGATTCTGGATGGAGTAAGTCTGGTTTTTACACAAGACGATTTTCATCTGACATCCGCAGAGTTTTGGTTGATTTCAGTAAATAGGTAGAAATGTATAACGTGTAAAAAATAAATATTTAAGTAACAAACGTGATGATGGTCCGGAACCCTTCGTGTGCGAGTCCAACTCGCACTTGGCCGCTTTTAACTTATTTTAAATTAATGTTAAGATAGTTAAACAAATGTATTTGTTTAATATTTCAGGTTAGACGGCGGAGTTTCCAACAACGACTTCATAGCTCAACTGGTCGCGGACCTCACGGGCTTGCGAGTGGAGCGCCCTCTACACGTGGAGATGTCTTCTCAGGGCTGTGCGCATATAGTCGGCTTGCATTTAGGTGAGTAGTTTGGTATTTGGATGATATGTCGATAAGTGAAGTGAAGAATAAAGTGTGGGAATTCTGGGTTTCTTACAGATTGTTTAAATAGGTATGTATAAGTTATTGCTATGCATTACCTGTCGTTTATAATCTCGAAAATATATTGACGGAGTGCAACTTTCAATATAAATAAAAAATTTTGAGATGATTGACATTATACGAATTCCTTGTCTGCATAAATCTTCCGTGCTTACTAATTATTTATTGAACCACATAACTTTTCAGGTATATGGAAATCAAAGGAAGAGTTGAAATCGTTACGGCAAATTGGTTGCGTTTTCAAGCCGCGCGCGCACGTGAGGAAGTATTACGAAGTTTCCATCGAGCGGTGGGAGGACGCCGTTCGCAGACTTTGCGGTTGGTACGGACACAGTAAAAACAAATCAACGCAATCCTTAGCCATTTCAGATTCCAGTAGCAACTCGATCACCCCACAGAATAGTTTTAAGATCTCGCATAAAAACGGACCGGCTAAATAGCGGTGGCTTTTCCTACTGCTCGCATTTTTGATCGCGTGGCTGCCATTGTACAGATGATATTTGACTTGCCATTATCATAAGGTGTTTTGTTGGTATGTTTGTAAGCTGTTGCGGTTAAGGATTTGAGGTAGATTGTAGGTGCATTATGCGGTATCGCTGCCAATAAGTTAGCGGCAAAAAAATTATCGCAAGGAAGTTACTTAAGTACTGTGAGTGAAAATTTTGCAATAATATTTATCAACAATAGTATAATATTTAATTTATCAATTTTAATATTTTTTTCCTTGAATAGCTACTTTTGTTTTAAATAACGCGAGTATTCTTATACCCGCACAATTCATTAACAGAACATTAATGAGAACATACTACATGGTACTCTTGCGATTAAAGTGGAATTTGTCAAATATTTCATGCAAAAATTATTAAAAAATATTTCAAACTTTTTCATGACGCATTTCACATTAGAGATTTTACTAAATCACCTCCGATTAATTAAATTATCTCTAATGTGATGACTCCATCAATGGCTTTTGTTACTAGTTGGAAATTTTATAACGAGTTTTTATGGTGAAGGATTCTATGTTATATTATTATATTAGTTAGAGGTGTTAAGTGTAAAGGAAAAGGATATATTTTAACTATTTTTAAGTGTGTTCATTTCTTGTTTTATATACTCGTATTAATTGATTATATAATGTCAATGTAGTAAGTATTATTTTTAAGAAAATCGATTTTACTTTATTTCATAATCTTTTATTATTTTGATTATTATATTGTTAGTATTTTCAAGTATTGAATATAAGGTGAAAATGGGTGATATAATTAGAAATATTAGGTAAGCAATAAAACTATACATTTTTTCTCTCTTTATTTATGAATCAAAATAGGATGGATGCCTACAGTGTTGTTTAAATTAAATAATACTCTCGCTATGTATAGCTTTCAGATACGGCCTAGCCGAATTAACTATAACTTTACCAAAATGTTTGACTTCACTGACTTACAGCACATCCAGCAAGATTATTCTTTTTTGGGAACATAAAAAAAAATCAAAAAAACTCATTGACCCAGTGCACGCACAAGGGTCACTCGCCGTTGCCTTGTTATTTGTAAACTCTATTGCAAATAACCAAAACAGAATACAATACAGTAACTGCATGTAAAAAAACATATGTTCAAATTTTTACGGCTTTACAAAATATTTTATTTAATTATATGGCTCAGAATGCAACAAACAAGAGGAGACTGAGTTAAAAGATTTTCGTGTAGTCTTGCTGATTAAAAGCATATATTATTTTGAATTGGACGTCCTACGGCTGAAATGATGATTCGTTGATGTTGTTGGCAACAATTAATGCGGTACGTTCATTCATTAGAATTTATAGATATTAACATTTATCGTTACTGTACACTGTAATGGAAACGGTGTATAGTTTGTTTTTCTATAGTCTTTTTTAAAACGCACAAATTATATCCATAGAATAGAGAATGTATAAATCTGTAAATTGTAGATTAGGAATAAAATTAATCTTTACCTATTAAGCTATATCTCTCGTTATAAATAATAATCATAATTATTGATTTATTTATATCGTACATTTGAAGGTGGTTCAATGTATAATTTGGGGGGAAAATAAAAAACATTTCGTTATATAATTATAAAATTAATTTGTATTGTAACTGAATGCAAAAAACTACACAGCTCATTCCAATTAATTTTAATCTCTAGTCGTTATAATAAGCTATGAATGATGAAGCTTATGACAGGCATTTTTATTTAATTGTGACCACACCCGTATTTTTTCGAAGGTAGTATTTTCGCCTTGGTAAGAAATAAGTTAATAGTTTGGTATTCATAAATTTTAGTTTAGGCATTTACCTTTTTAATTTATGAAGTAATAAAAAATACCGGTACTAAATAAAATGTAGATTACCTAGTCGAGTGAGGGACCAATATGGTGTGTCCCTCTAATATAAATTTACCGGTTCCACAATGTTTTATTTTTGTTTCAAGTATAAATAAAACTGGCAGCTATTTTATCTAGTCTAGACTAATATATACTGTTATTATATTGGGTGCATATGGGACTGTAAAAAATAAAAAGGGCGTTGGTGGTGGACTGGTTTATTAGAATCAAGTCATATAACAATAATTTATAAGGAATTTAATTCGTCCTCTTTAAGATAAGATAAATGGCGTGATTATGATGATCAAATCATATATTTATATCAAAGCCAGACTGTATAATTAATTAAGGTGTATAGAAGACAATATAATTGTTTATATGATTGTAGAAATGTAAGATTTTTTTACCTTTGGCTCAATTTTATGATACATAGAATGTTATAATATATGTTGTTTCGGTTTTTTTTTATTTATTTATTCAATTTGTGATCATCCTATTTTGTTTTGCCTTATAGAATCTTAACAACATCGAAACTTGCCATTCTTTAGAAATGTAAATGAGATTTTATCTGAAAGTATCCACTGTTATTGGAAAGAAATATTTTGGGAATAAATTCAGTATGGTTAAATCGTGATATTGCGTTTTATTTATAATTATATTATTTGTAATCAGTTTTCCTATTAACCATTTTAAATTGACTAGCTGCTACATTCATGTGATCCGGAATTCTTACGAGAATGGCTTTAAGCGTAATCCCAATACCAACTATTTGTAATATAATAAATGCGGGTAAGAACTAGTACAATATAAACGGGATATAAAAGTCTTCGGAAAAGCTCCTTAATAATGATTGTCCGTCATTTTAAATACATTGTTCTATTACAAATATTTTAACACTTTACCACTTTACTGTGGCAAACTAACTACAAATATGTATAAAGTAAAAAATATGCGTAAATTATGAATAGTATGTAAGGCAACGTTTAGTTATTCAATATACGAGTATCTATCCACCCTTAAATCTTTATTTGCGCGTTTTGCTCTCTTATTCGACCATAGCTCTATGACAAATAAAGTTGTGGATATAAGATATCCTGACAGAAGTATTATAAATGCAACCCTTTGTTCACGAAGATTGATCTTAATTGTAGGGCGGGGTTCAGAACTTGGTGTTACGGGGTCGACCACCTTGATGGTATATCGGGTCCATTTGTAGTAAACAGTGGGGAGGCCGGCTTCGACGATCTTCATCATCAGTAGTTGCAACTGGCCAGTGAACAGGAAACCTAGGGTGTTAACAATCATAGTAAAATATTATCTTTAATCTTCTTGAATTGAAAATTTATGAGCACGTAGTTGTAGTCCAGTTTAGGACTGACAAGCTCCGGTCCTGTAAGGAACTGGAGGGTTAAAGACATAACTACTTCGGAAGAGTAAAATTTCTATAACCTGAAGGAATTAATTATTAAAAAAATAGTATTTTAATATGGTTTAAAGCATGGAAATTCAGCTATGATAGAAATTCAAGTGTAATGAAAATCTTTTTAACGAATCGGTTTGTACAAAGACGCGCATAGTGCCTTTCTCATTAGTATAACCTTGTTACAGTCAACAGCAAAGATAACTCCCTAATTCGCTAATGAAGTTTCTATGGTTCATTGCTTGCCAAACTTACCAAATCACAGACGTACTTATCACTATTTAGACTGCGACATCAGACTTGACGAAATCCAGTAGGACATTGATTATATTTTATTAGTTCTACCAATCAACCAAAACACTTTTTTAATGTATGTTTATAACGCCATAATTTTCGAATCACTTTTCTATGATTTTTTTGCAATTTTCCAGTTTGCGAAGTAAAAAAATAGTTAAGTGGTTTTTGAGATAGGTATTCACAATTTTGTAAAAATAAGTGGTTTTCGCACGGTCTAAGTTCGGGGCGAACGACTAAGTAGTTTAATTGAGTTTCTTACCTGTCCTTACGATGTAAGACAAGTAATAGTGTTCAAAGCATTCATTGACTGCGTACAGCAGTGGTCTTCCATTCTCGTCTGTAAGGTTGAACAACGTCTGCAGTAGTAAATCCGAGCGTTCTATCGTTGCTGAGTTCGGATGATTTAAGGTATACGCTGTTAAAGAAACGTACGTGAGATTAGTTAAAAATATAAACACAGGCACTCTACACTAGACAAGGTTGCCTAAGACATTTTAACGGACTCATTATTCTCGTTATTCTCGTTAATTCCGGTCATCACCTGTCCGGAGTAGCCAGAGTTGCGCCTACGACCACGAACCTATATTGGGTAAGTTAGGTTATGACACGAAGCGACTCCCGTCTAACCTCCGCAACATTTTCAAGAGAACTGTACCTCACATTGACGATACCCATATCCGGGCTGATAACAGCCTTGTAACCATGAGGATATATCCAGTTGGATGTGCAGGTTTCATCACGATGACGTCCTCTCTCGTTCATTTTTTATTGCATTATACACATAATTTTACTTACATGCGGCGCTATCGTTTTCTGGATAAAATCTTAAAATCTCCACAAGGGTACTTTTGGCGTTGTTTGGGAACATTCCTTGGCCCAACAGAATTGCAATGGATGGGGACGTGTACATTTGTATGTTGTTGTCGCGCAAATCGGACAGTGTGTTTAGTCGATCATATCTCACCAACGTGGCGAACATGTAGTTCACATGTCCCTGAAACAATATGAAGAGAATTAAGGGAGACACATCTTATATGTAAATGTTCACATATTTTCGTCGCGGATGTCTTAAATCAGGTTAGGTCAAGAGAATCTGAAACCGACGAGCTTGCATGAGCAGAGTTATGAATGCGGATGAAGCAAAAGAAATATGCAGGGATCGTGGCAAGTGGAAACATGTTGTCTCTGCCTACACTTCCGGGATTTATTTATGTATGTACCTAAGATTTAAGAATCTTTTGAACGGTACTTACTTGATATTTAGCTGTGAGATTCACTGACCACATTAGACATGCGGCTGCCATTAACGACTTTTTTATTTTCTTGTTGAAGAAGAATCCGAATAAGCCACCCCACACAGCATTTATGACATAAACATGTAACTTCAATTGATTTTGTTTGGCCATTCTACTTTTAACGTACATCACTGACCCCGCGAATGTTAGGCATGAGACCGTGAACGCCCATGTGGGAATGTCGTAAATATTAAAAGGGTAATGCCAAATTGGTACTACGGGTGGTTCTTTCATTAAAGCACACAAGGAATCCGACCAGACATAGAACAAGAAATTAAATCTATTTTCTACTAAATATGAAACCATGAATCTTGAATTAAAAGATACATCAATTTGTCCTCGTACGACAAGACCCAAAGCTCCTGTCACGTGTCCTGATTGAACATATCCGTAGTTTCTTATCGTTTCCATTTCAAAAGATGTATTAAATTTCAACACTTCTAGTACGTCATGCATTACTAGAGCGTCTAGTCCACAGTAGCCATTTGTAATATTACTATTAAAAGTCATAAAAGTTCTTAAATCTTCACATTCAGTAATAGATGTAGGAAATCTATAAAAAATATTTGCCCTCAAAGGGTAACCGTGAGTTAAATTTCTATCACTTTTCCTTAAAGTTTCCTCTACTTCATTTGCGTGTACTGTTTTAACGGTTCTATCGTAAACAAATCCCCTATTATTTGGCTGTTTTTTCCCATCGAACAATGAAAATTTATTAGGGCAGTCTTTAGGATATTCGATTACTACATAAACTATGTTATATATGTGCCATAGTCTGTTGAGAAATCTATGTATACTAGCGTTAACTTCTTTTTCGAAATACCCGTTTTCGCATGAGTAAGTTACATTGTCAACTACTACTATATTCACAAGTGACCAATGAGATTGAAATAAAATCTCAGATAGAGACTTACCAAAAATTGAATAAAGATTTTTGGTATAAATAACAATGTTAGGCGAATAATAAGTGAAATAAATTAATTTATTTTTAGTTTTTGTATCCGGCACATAATCGGGACTGAGTATAATTCTATCATAATTCACTGTCAATGATGATAGGCAATTGTTTAAAGTTGAATTATCCCATAGGCTGTCTAATATAATAGTATGTGCTTTGGGTCTTTTCCCAAAAATCATTGAACCACACAGCGAAGAATAATTTCTAGGTTCATGCGCCAATAACTTATATGAACTTATAGATATGACTTTACATAACAGGTTTATGAAGAGGACATAATGTTTCATCTTATTAGTATTATCGAATGCAACGTGATGTCTCTTTTTATAGTACAGAGAGCCAAGTGACGTCGAGAGCCGACAATCTCTCAGTGATTTCGAGTGACAACTATGTAAAAATCAGTCAATAGTATACTTGGTAAGGTAAATCACATTCCATAAAAAGCAAATAAATCATTTTAGGGTACCCATGATTAATGAATGATAACTATCGATAAGGAAGGGAGTAGTAGGAAAATATTTTTTTTGTCGAACGCTGTCTGTCAAATGTCATGAAATGTAAGCAGATTGAGTTAGATTGTTATCGAAGGCGTGGCAAGCAGTATTCATCCACAAATACTTACAAAGTATTTAATCCACTTACGTGTTTGTTGACTAAGCTGTCGGTACGCATAAGAAATTATATTTTCTCACTATTAAAACATCTTATTTAACTTTTTCGACTGAAGACATAATCAGTTAAATGATGATCCAACATGATCAAGATGTAGGTACAAGTTATAATTATAGAAGAAACAACGATGTTTTCTTATTTGTGACGTGAGAAGTACTATTCAGATGGCTGATTTTGAAATTGACAAATTTGTATAAGGAATCATGAAGAAAAGTGATCAATACCTACAATTGTAAATATAGGTTACTACTGAACTTTTTGTTTAATATATCACTGAACGCGCCGCTTTATTTTACTGTTCCTATCCCTTTTCATTCCGCACAATACGATAGTGACAGCATATGTGGTTTCTTCGGAGCTCGACAACACTCGACGGCTTACGAATGAAGCCATAGAACATTTCAATTCAAATTTGAAAACTAGTGATTGAAGAAAAAATATGGCCGCAAATTGACCGCTCCGCTCATATAATAAAAATAGAAAAAGTGCGCATCTTTGAAACAAGAAGAACCCTGGCCAGGGCCCAAGAAACCAAAATACAAGAAATTAAGGTACGTGTTGTGCGTTTACATTCCCGCTTCCCGCTTCTTCCTTTCACAATATTCACTCTACCAAAAATCCAGCGACCTACATAATTGTTTTTCCGCTATTCCATTTTGTGGTCCATTACGAGCCGCATAAAACCCGCTTCAAACCCGCTTCATGCGTATTGTTATTGACGAGATTTGTTTAAAACCGCGATTTTCTGTAAGTAATCATAACCGCATTGCGCCGACATTCGGCCGGCTTCTGTGTAGAATCTACCTACACAATTAAATAAAAACGTCCGCTCACAGTACTCTCACACCGCTCACCGCTTATTTTGAATAAGATTTTGGTATTAAGTGTTTTATTTCGTAAAATACCTCTATCCGCCATCTTTTACCATGGAATCTAAGCTCAAGTTGTTACAAGAGAAAAATAAGGTTCGCTTTGAACGTCTTACTAAATTATACGAGGTAGGCAAAAATTTGTCGCCATCTACTACCGAATTGCGCTCGATTGAGACTTTTATGTCCGATAGTCAAACTGTAGACATATTGCGTAATGATTTCATGCAAACTTTGGATGAAATTAACCTATTACACATGGAATTAGATCCCAAATTCCAACCAAATTATAAGTCACTTTCATCATTTGAAGATATTTATGCTCGTGTTGTAAGGTTCCGTGTAAATCTAAAAGGTAAATCCGTGTCTTCGAGTGCAGTTCCGCAAACAACGAATAAGGCTCCCTTCAAACTAGCTCCGCTTAATATTCCTAGCTTTGACGGAAAAATTGAAAATTGGCCCGTTTTCTATGAATCTTTTAAAGCTAATATACATTGTAATCCAGATTTAACAGATTCACATAGAATTCAATATTTAGTTGGAAGGCTCACCGGAAATGCATTAAAAATTATAGCAGGCGTGATTCCTTCTGGCGAAAACTATAAGTCCATTTGGGACAGTTTGACAAAGAAATATCAGGATAAGAGAGCCCTAGGTTCGTATTATGTTTCCACGTTGCTTAATATTAAAGCCGCTTCAAATAACTCTGTTGCATTAAATATTTTCATAGATACATTTGACGCTGCCGCCGCTGCACTAAATCAATTAAAAATTGAAGATACTTATGATTTTATTTTATTTAATTTAGCATTCCGCAAATTAGATTCAAGTACCGCTCAGGCGTTTGAAATGACTGCTAGAGATAAAATGATTCCGAGTTATTCAGATTTAGTTGAATTCATTAAAAGTCAAGTAAAAATATTAGATCGTACTACTAATAATAATTCATTCAACCGCACTACTCAAAATAACAATGCTACTATTAATAATTCAAACCGCTCCCGCCATACAGTCCATTCGTTCGTAACCCGCAATAATAATAATATCGACAACCGCTCTGTATGTTCAATGTGTAATACGTCTGAACACTTTCAGCTTTATACTTGCCCCGCATTTAAATCTTTGTCACCGAAAAATCGCCTTGAATTTATTAAATCGAAAGTAGGGTGTGTAAACTGCCTTAGCTTGACACATTCCGTGTCAAAATGTAATTCGAAGTATAAATGTAGACAATGTGGTAAAAGTCATCATTCTTTGTTACATTTAGATTCATCCTCAAATAAAAACTCACCTTCTGCGTCATTTCGAGATTCGTTCACTAGGACAATCATACAAGACAGCGCAGCTTCGGCTACAACTGGTACAGAGAATTGCGCCTCCACCTCCGCGGCATCAATGCCCGTTATTAGCAAAGATCGCGAGCACGTATCGCTTTGCGCTCGCTCACCTGACCTAACGAATGTTCTTCCCTGTACCACGTTAGCTTGTCATAACCATACTGAAGTGCTTCTTTCTACCGCCAGTATTTACGCGTATAATAATGATAAGAATATAAAAGAGACTGTTCGATGTCTTATTGATAATGCTTCACAGAATAATTTAATTACTCTAAACTGTTGCAAAAAACTTAATTTGAAAATTATTCCGCTGTCGAATTCGACTTTAAAGGGTGTTGGTTTAACTTCCCGGCCTGTTATAGGGTATGCTAATTTTACGATTTCTGCAAAAAATAATAAACAAACTTTTAACTTAACCGCATTAGTCATAGATTGTATTACCGATCGTCTTCCTATAGATTATATTGACACATCTATTGTTAGGCATCTGGTAAACATACCGCTTGCAGATCCATTCTGGCATATTCCTGGTGAAATCGAAATTGTCCTAGGAGCAAAGTTATTCCCATTCTTACTTCTTAGTGGAAAAGTCATTGCACCGCCAGCTCCGCCCGCTATTGAAACTGTTTTCGGATTTGTTTTCATGGGTGACGCCGCTGCTAATACCGCTTCGTCAGTCATTGGCGATATAACCGCAATTCCATCTTCATCTTCCGCTTCATTTCTTACTTCTTTTGAAAAAAGTATAGATGCCTCTCTTTCTAAATTCTGGGAATTAGAGGAAGTTCCTGTGAATAAATTTCTTAGTCGTACTGATGAAGAATGTGAACAAATTTACGCTTCTACAGTCTCTCGCGACTCATCTGGTCGCTATTGCACCGTGTTACCATTTGCTAAGGATCCCAGTAGCTTAGGGAACTCGTACACTGTTGCTCATCGCCGTTTATTGGCACTGGAACGCAGACTTAGCGACACAGATTTACGTGTGAGCTATAACGCCGCTATCATGGATTACATAAATAACAAATACTTAGATCCAGTGTTACCATCGGACGAGTCTGATGGAGGGTATATAATTCCTCACCACCCAGTTGTCAGATTGGACAAACAGACTACTAAGGTCAGGGTTGTTTTGGACGCGAGTGCTCAATGTCATAATGGTGTATCTCTCAATGATATTTTACACACTGGACCTAATCTTCAAGCTGATTTATTTTTATTATTACTTAATTTTCGTTTATTTCCAGTAGCTTTAACTGCAGATATAAGGCAGATGTATCTTCAGATACTTGTAACTGAGGAACATCAAAAATATCAAAAAATACTCTTTCGATTTGACCCTTCTGAACCGATTCGTATGTTCAAGTTCAACAGAGTGACGTTCGGACTTAGGTCCAGCCCATTTGTTGCAATGCGCACAGTACGTCAACTTTGTAATGATGAACGTTCTAATTTTCCTGTTGCAGCAGCTATAGCTGAAAAGGAGCTCTATATGGATGATTTAGCTAGTTCAATTTTAAATGAATCAGATGCTGTCGATGCTTCCACACAGTTGATTAAAATGTTTAAATCAGGTGGTTTTGATTTAGTTAAATGGTCGAGTAACTCTAAAATGGTACTTGATAATATTTCGCTACCGCTAAGACTTTCACAACAAGTAGAATTTGATAAATCCGCTTCTCTTAAAATATTAGGGCTGGAATGGCAGCCGGAGAGTGACACATTTGTTTTTAAAATAAATAACGATGATCGCTCTTGTACCAAACGTTCTATACTTTCTTCAATCGCCCGCTTATGGGACGTGTTAGGTTTTACCGCGCCTGTAATTGTTTATGCTAAACTTCTAATTAAAGAACTTTGGCTTCAGAAGGTTGGATGGGATGAAGCACCTCCGGCAAATATATCCGCTATGTTTATTAAATTTAGAGAACAATTGCCACTTCTAGCTAATTTAAAAATTCCGCGCCATCTGGCTGTAGCTCAGGATTCTAGGGTTAATATAGTTGCTTTCGCTGACGCTAGTATGAAAGCGTATGGCTGTGTTGTTTTCTTACATGTTATCGATCCTACTGGTAACATATGTGTCCGCTTGGTTTGTGCAAAGTCAAAGGTTGCGCCAGTCAAAGTAATTTCACTTGCCCGCTTGGAGCTCTGTGCTGCCGTCATAATGTCCAAGCTAACCAAATTGGTCTACGATACTTATTCAGCGCGCACACCTATAGATAATGTTTATGCTTTTTCAGACTCAAAAATAGCTCTTTCGTGGATTCATTCATCTCCACATCGGTGGAATATTTTTGTCAGCAATCGTGTTGCCAAATGTCACGAGAATCTAGAGCCTAAAAACTTCTTCCACGTCGCCGGAGTTCAGAATCCCGCAGACTGTCTGTCGAGAGGTTTATTACCTGAACAATTACTCACGCACAAATTATGGTGGAACGGTCCTGAATGGTTAATTACGCCTGTACCTCAGTGGCCAATAGAATCTTTTCAGCCTGAAAAATGTGAAGACTTGCCAGAATTTAACAGTAAAACGCTTGTAGCAACCGCTTCTCGTGGTGTAGAACTGTCTCCTTTTTGCTCTCTATCGTGCAAAGTTTCTTCATGGAATAAACTATTAAGAATAATTGTATATATTTTACGCTTTGTAAGATTATTGCCCCGCTCTAAAAGGTTAGAGACCTCTCATATAATTACCGCTGAAAACTATTTGCTTCGATCAGTTCAAATCGCTCATTTTACACATGTCATAAATGATTTGAAAAAGGGTAATATACCTTCTGCCCCGCTTAATAAATTAGACTTATTTATATCGGAAGATAAATTAATCAGAATAGGAGGTCGATTAGCTAATTCAAACTTACCGTTCGAAGCGAAACATCCTATTTTACTTCCTAAACATGATAATGTTACTTACTTGATTATAGACTATTTTCACCGCGTACATTGTCATACTGGTGCCGCTCTTCTTAGCTCTTTGATTCGCCAAAAATATTGGATAATATCATCTCGATCTGTTATACGGCAACGAGTACATAATTGTAATTTTTGTTTTAAAAATTCTCCTTCGCATCCAACTCCTAAGATGGCGAATTTACCCGCATTTCGTGTTCAAGAGACAAAAGCTTTCGTTCATACTGGCGTGGATTACGCTGGGCCTATTAACATCACTATTTGTAGACGTCGTGGTCAGCGAAGTCAAAAGGCATACATTTGCCTATTTATTTGTTTAGTGACGAAAGCAGTTCATATTGAACTTGCCTCAGATTTATCTTCTATTACATTTCTTTCTGCGTTTAAGAGATTTATATCCCGTAGGGGTCCAGTTTCTCATCTATATTCCGATAATGGAACTAATTTCGTTGGCGCTAAGTCTCATTTGAATGAGCTTTATAATTTTTTACTTTCTTCAGATTATAATGATTTACTCTCGAGCGAGCTTGTAAATCGCCGCATAGAATGGCATATGTCTCCTCCTCGCGCTCCGCATTTTGGAGGAATTTGGGAGTCAAATATAAAAAGTTTGAAGACTCATTTGTACCGCATTATTGGCAATCAACTACTTACATATGAAGAGCTTTTAACAGTATTAACACAGATTGAAGCAATAATGAATTCACGACCACTCTGCGTACTACAGGAAGAACCGCATCTTGAGCCTTTAACTCCCGCGCACTTTATTATGGCTTCTCCACTACAGTACTTGCCACTCGCACCTGTTTCTTCTACGCCGCTAGTTACACGTAAATCGCTACTCGATCAAATGATTCGCTCATATTGGAAAAGATGGCATTTAGAGTACTTGAATAATTTACAGGTTCGTCAGAAATGGTTGAAAGATGTAACGAACGTCAAAATTGGTACTGTAGTGTTGATACATGAAGATAATGTTCCCCCATTACGATGGCCAATGGGAATCATTGAAAAGACTTATCCAGGTGCAGACGGTACTGTGAGAGTAGCTTTAGTTAAAACTCAAAATGGTTTTCTTAAAAGACCAATCGTTAAATTAAGTCCATTGCCGTCGCAATAACAATACCGCATTTTCTTAATAATTTCTTATTTTATGAATGTTATTATATTATTTTTTCCGCTTTAGTTAATATTAAAATCCACTACTATTTACGCTACTCTATGAGTGATTTCCTTTTATTTTTCTTTTGAGAAAGCGATGTTTCTCAAGGCGCCGGAGGATGAACGCGCCGCTTTATTTTACTGTTCCTATCCCTTTTCATTCCGCACAATACGATAGTGACAGCATATGTGGTTTCTTCGGAGCTCGACAACACTCGACGGCTTACGAATGAAGCCATAGAACATTTCAATTCAAATTTGAAAACTAGTGATTGAAGAAAAAATATGGCCGCAAATTGACCGCTCCGCTCATATAATAAAAATAGAAAAAGTGCGCATCTTTGAAACAAGAAGAACCCTGGCCAGGGCCCAAGAAACCAAAATACAAGAAATTAAGGTACGTGTTGTGCGTTTACATTCCCGCTTCCCGCTTCTTCCTTTCACAATATTCACTCTACCAAAAATCCAGCGACCTACATAATTGTTTTTCCGCTATTCCAATCACTCTACACCTATAAATAGATATACGGATTATGGACACAAGTAATTTACACAGCCAGTTTAGCTGCAGTATAAAATCTCCGATTGATTTCATACGATTGTAGTCTCTGTGAAAAATTAAACAAAAATGGCCAATTTCTATCTCTTGCTTATTCTGGTAATCTTACTCAAACTCTCCAATTGTAGGCGCCTAGATGGCCTGTTTCTGAATCCAGAAATATTGAAAATGAATATAAAAATATGGAGTGGAAATGATTATATGGATTACAACCCGGATCACATTACCTACGAATACCTTTATGCAGAAGAACATAATAATGTGGAAGCAGTTATTGAAGTAGAGGAAACAAAAATTAAAATTATTGAAAGTAAACAGGAAAGAGACAGCGGAGATGCCGACGAATCAAAAGAAAACAATATATTTACTCCCTTGATTTGATGCATCAAAAGAGTTATGAATATGAAGTATGCAGAGATCATGGCAAGTGGAAACATGTAGTCTCTGCCTACCCCTCCGGGTGATTTTATGTATGTATGTTGATTTGATATCAAATGAGTAAAGTGTATGATAAAATAGCAATACTGTGTTTTTTATTATTACCGAAAACTTCAGAAATTTAACCGATTTTTCGCAAGTTTTGCAACCAAAAAGACATACCTATTTTTCATGTATATATGTAAGATATATGAAGAAATTCTGTCAAATAAAAAATTCCCGTTAAAAAAACTGGGCATAACGATAATTTCTACAATTTGAAATGATTTATCTACACTAATATTATAAAGAGGAAAACTTTGTTTGTTTGTTTGTTTGGTTGTAATGAATAGGCTCAAAAACTACTGGACCGATTTTAAAATTTCTTTCACCATTCGAAAGCTACATTATCCACGAGTAACATAGTATAATATTTTATTTTGGAAAAAAATAGGGTTCCGTAATATATTTGGATTTTTCGGACACAAACTGAAAAAAATCAACCAAAAAGTTACTTATTTTGCGTACGATGCCTAAACTACAAAAGAAAGAACCATAAAATGTTTTAATTAATTGTAGATCTTATAAATATCTAAAAAAAAGTCCGCGACACACTATACCTATCTATGTCGAGTGAGGCACAACAACCACATTTTTATTTAAAAATCTTGAATTATTTTTGGTCTACATTTAAACGCGTTTTTTTACTCATGCTATTAATCCTTATCAAAATAAATTTCATCAATAAGTACAGTTTATGTAGATGATATTTGGTCTTTGAATGATTAAAATTTGACGTTTGGTTTTGAAGTTGTGGTGAAATTAAAATATTACGATTTCTGCTGCACGGCCCGGGACTGCAGGCAGAAGTGACACTTTTGCCGGGAGCAAGACTTAGTTAGCCGCTTTGCGGGCGGTCCTTTAGTTAGTTCTAAAAGAGATATATTTAGAATCGGCTGTGCATCCGTGCGAAGCCGGGGCGGGTCGCTAGTCACAAATAATTTTGTGATTAGTTTTGTGTCACTTATTACTTTCAGCCTGAGGCTTCAAAGTAAGTTCATTTCGTGGTTGTAAAATTTAATTAAAGTAGCTATGTTTTGGTTTTTGTCGTATTATTTGTAACATGTCAGATGGCTTTAGGTTCACTTCTTGATTCTGCTTACTAATTTTAAATCAATTTAAATATCAATAAATATTTTCGTTTATTTATTTTTAACGTAATAAAAAAAATATATTTCTTAATTTTTTATATTATCCTTGAGCTTGAACTTTGGATGCCTCTTGTAGGAGATGGCAACCTATCATTATTTAAATCTCAAATCCAACATAAAGCCACACAGCTGCACGTGGCCTTTGAGTCTTTTCTAGTTGACTCTGTCTAGTGTTTACCCCGCAAGGGTTAGAGACGTGACTATATGTATGTATGTATTTAACTATTATAAATATATTCGTAATTTTTGAATGACTTTTGTTGGCTATATGAAGAAAACACTTGAATCTGATTATATGGATAAAAAAATAGTAAGAGAAGTACATCCATGGCGTGAAGGTAGAAAAAGCTACTAACAGACACAACAGAAACAATTTAAAGGTTACCTTTAAAAAAATAACCGAAAACCATTATCCTTAAAATAAATATAAATAAAATACTTTAAAAAAGATTTAATGTTTATGTATATATTACATATAATTATGAAACATTTACAAGTAGGTACTTAAAGTAAATTTCATTTCAATATAAAATACACGATCATACTTACATGCTTAATAAATTCAATAACAACAATATTACAACTAAACCTGCCTACTTCGATTAACCTAGCCATGTGGGCAAGAATTTAATCCTACGTCCTGCGACTCCCGACAATCCATTCTCGTAATTTAGGCCATCCAGATCTGCAAGTAGATCGTTGCTGGGATTATCGCCACGCAAAAGCGATCTCTTTGCAACTTTGTGAGCGCTTTCATCAGTATCTGTAGTAGTTTCTACCACTGGTACCAATACTGGAACTTCTTCAATGACTTCGATGACTTCCAGTAGAGCCACGTCTTGGTTTAAATCTGTGGTGGTCGCCGCCTCTTCTGGAACAGGGGAGGCGATCGCGATTCCGAGGATGGTAAGCGAGAGAAGGACACTCGATAACGAAGCCATGGTCTCGGTGGGCTTCAAGAAACTTCTCCGCAGAAATTGGAATGCTCCCGAAAGCTTGTTCTCAGTTCAGTGTCTTCCGAATGTGTTGGTTGTGTCTCCTTAAACGGACAGTATTTATAGCAGCCCGAAAGGGTAATTGTGCTAACTGACACATCCAGAATCGGAATTACTGACGCATTGTGACCGTATCTTGCTAATGGGACCAACAAATACTTACAATAACATAATGACCATGAATGTGTTTTGTTGTGCATTATGCTGAAAAATATATTTAAGTTTGCATTGGTAATCTGAGTAAATATAAGATTTTCCGAGGAGCGTGCGTAATACTCTAGAACACTCATTCATGAGACATTGTTTATTTATCTTGTGAACTATTTAACGTCCGGGATTTCATTCGCAAAAGAGCTGAGTATCTTTATTATCAAGATACCTGGATTACTGTTGAGGATTGAGAGTGTTAATGGTCCGACACTTATACCATTCCAGTTTCAAGGTTCTTATCTGTAAATTGTTTCAATTAGATTTTTCTGAGTAACGTTACTGACAAAATAATGTTTGAAAACTAATCTAAGGACTGACTGAACTCATTTTCAGTTCATGGTCTAAGGTGCCCTAGACCCAGGGAGGAAGTCACATCAAATACTAACGTAAAGTTAGGAGGTGAAATATAAATGTTTTTATAAATTATTAGGTATATACATAAAATCACGCCTGTTTTCCAGAAGGGTAGGCAAAGAATACATCTTTCCAGGCTCTTATTATTTGATAGTTTGACGATCCCACATTCGAATTTATGATTGAACGTCAAAAAAACCTAAATAATTCAGTCTTGAATTGTAAAATTGTGGACGAAAGGCATCTGTTACAGTTTTATAGTTCATAGCAGCACGGAAATACCTACATATAATTTATATTCCAAAAGTTTTTATTATTTTAAGGACGCAGTAACACCTTCAGCCTCTACACACTCTCCGCTGGCCTAAGGTCCTGTTTGGGCTCAGGCTAGAGTGGCCTGATATTATTATAATTTAAGATCTTTTCGTTACTCGGCGTTTACTTGTCAAATTGTTCTTAGTTCATTGCAGGTGTTTCACAATATTTGATTCCCGGTAGTCAATGTTAGTTATGATTCTGTAAAAGGCTCTGTTATGTCTTGTGACTATGCGCTAATTGGTTTTGTTGCTCTTTATTCTTATCAACCTTATCAGACGCATTTGGTATCGTATTAGCACCCCGCCAGTCAAGGCTCGTGAGAAAACAATCATAAATATGTTTTCAGAGATGTTGGAAAATCGTGCGTCAATATTCAATAGGACTTCAACAATAAATAATGACCATTATTCAATGTACAGTTTCAATTACTTTGATGATTTATGTAATCATTGTTTTACATATAAGCGAGATGTGGTAGTAAAGAAGTATAGTTTGAGCAGTGTGATTTACAAAAATTGGATCTTTGGAAAATGCGTTCAGCACTATTAGCCGCCGCGTCGTTGGCGCTGCTAGCCGTTTGCGTGTGCGCACCCCTGGACGGCGCTGTGATCCAGCACATCCCACCAAAAGAAGATCCAACACCGTCACTTACAGCAAAGGATGGCTTAACATCTGGTGCTGTGGAAGGCAATGCTGCCGCTGCTAAGCTTGAACCAGCCAGAGTTCGCCGTAATGCCGCTCAAGAAAACGATCTTCTGCCAGCAAGCAACGACGCAGGTGCATCACCGTTTGAAGCATCTAATTTGGAAGGCCGTGGTCGCATCAAGGTGCTCCCCGCATTCCTCGGTTGAAAAATAAACTTAATTGTACCTGATCTTGCAACTTCAATGATTAAAGAAAACGTGAATGTAAGAAAATTTTAACCGTATAAGCTCTTTATTAAATTTATTTTATTTAGTTCTTATTGGAACAGAATAAGTCTGCACCCATTGTGCATCACTATTAATTTTAAAAATAAATTGTTTGTAAAAATGCCTTTTGTTTTACTTTATCAAAGGTACCCTTTTTTAGGTAACATTCAATAGCGATAAATAATCCGATACTTATTTGAAATACCCATCGAATTTAATCTACTGAGAGATTTGGTAATTTCTTTTATAAGTACAGTCCACGTTCATCTTTGATAACCAACCGAAAGTTACGAAAATGGAATTTACTTGCGTTTGCGTTACTTTAAAATTAATTAAGGGAATTTCTGATCTGTGCATAATAATAAAAAAAGATTATTAAAAGAATTGGTAGGTATGTAGGTAAGTACTTTTCCAGTACTATCTACTTTTCCAGTACTATCTACCCAGACTTTTCGAGATTGTTGGCTTTATATACCTACTATGTATTTGTGTATTGACATGAAGATACATATATTTAAAGGGGAAAAAATGTTAAATGAGGATACTATTCCGATTATTATAAATGGAATTATACCGAATATGTCATAGGCAGTTTATATAATTAAAATATAGGGATAAAGCCTTTATTATTGAGGTATAATTTATATGATTATCAAAAGGAAAGGTAGCAATGAAACGATAATGAAATGTCACTGTAATGTTAACAGTATTACCACTAATTATCAAGTCAGTTAACTAAGATCATATTATAAAAACTGGAACCTTGAAGGTTATTCATTAGAAAATATGAACTCGATAACGATACTCCTGTTTATAGTATCAGTAAATGTTAATATTTGCACTTCATCAAAAAATATCGACAAATTAAATCAAAATGTAGAAAATAAAGAATCAAATTTAACTGTTCCGGAATTAGTAATAATTCAAAATACTGCTCAAATAAAGGATTTGGAGAACAGAGATGTTAGAGAACTAAAAAATGATAGAATTGAGTCTCTACTAACAGCAGAAGATATGGTCTACCGACCTTTGTTTGTCTACAGAAGAATTCAGCATAGTAAAAGAAGAATTACCATGTATAATGCTTTTGCTGGATAGCTTTTTTCGTGAGTATATATATGCAGTAAAATATAATTTCGCCGGTACTTGAGTAAGGACCAATGGCCTATGATCTATACATTCACTTTTTTTTCCTCTAAGCTGACTTTGATGGTTTATTCAAATTTTCTAAATAACTTTAGTTTAAGAAGAATGACACAAAGATAAAAATATTAGATATAAATTTACAGTCTTAAAAAAATTAAAATCTTAAAAATTTAATATCTTAAATGGGTGGCTGCTCTATTTGTAAGGGATGGCAAAAATGTATTGTTTTACAATTAAAATTGGCATTGTTGAATAATTTTAGATACTTACAATGCTTAATATACATGCCATTATTGTTCCGGTATTCAAACCGAACAATTGTAATTGGACATCTTACTCCCTACAGCTAGTAGTGTAGGTACCTAAAATGCGTGTGTAATGTAGTACAGTTTTATAAAAAAAATCAATTTGATTATGTTAGTTAAGAGGGATGTTTGATTAAAAAGATATTTAAAGTTTATGGTGACTTACAACGAAATAGTCTATTGAACAACACAGTATTGTACAATATACCTGTTAAGGATTCATCAATTATGACTGTGAATTAAACAAATTATTGACATTAGTTTTTTTTTATTTTATTGAAAAATATTTAAAAGTAAATCTAAAAACAAATCTAAAGATTTCTACCAAGATAAAAACAAAGCGGTTTAAATATTTTTATCTGCGAACTACTTAGTGAAACCTAGTACCTAACCTACACTCTAATTGGCTGTTAGCTGAAATTAATTGCAGTTCGTTATGTAGAAATTGTTTTCAGGTCTGACAGGCCCATTCTTTATTTCTGTTCTTGTCGACAAAGGCTATCGACATGTTTGTTTATAAATTTATTTTATTTTTTGGACTAACCCATGTAAGTACTATCATTAGCTCTACATCCAAATACACATACTAATGGTTACAACTTATAATACAATTTTTATTATTTTCAGTTCATATCAGCCGGCATTTCTCCAGTCCATGATATAAAAGAGCAAATGGCTGTTAAATTTGGAGGAGAAGGTTATTTATTGAATTCACCGCACAAGGTTTTAAAACAGCTAGATAACTCCATTCTTAAAGCGACAAAAAATGTAACACAAAATCCTAAAATGGAAGAAAACTTGTATCAGATCTCAAAGGATCTCGTTAGTGCAATTTTATCAAAACTAGACGTTCAAGACAAAATCACAAGAATAACTAGAGATGCACTTGAAGCACCAGATAAAAGTAAAGGAATTACAGCAATAGAAACAAGACGAATTTTAGATTATTTGTCGAGAACTTTATCTGGACATATATTAAGCATTACAAAAATATCAACCGAACCAGAATTACATAGGCTTGTATATGGTTTAGCTCAAATAGCTGCTGAGATATCAATAGTAGCCGCTCTAAAAGACATCACTTATCCTTCAGCATTGTCTAAAAAGCAATCAGTTGATTTATCCCTAAGAAAGAAACGAGCCACTACCAATGATAAATTCATAAGAAATATTACTACACCTGTTCCGGATAAAGCACCAATGCCTTCCATTTATAATGTGATATTAAATAAAACTGATACGAAAAATAATGCTTATACAAACAGCACATTGATACCAACCAAGAATAAATTGACTCCGTATACCGTTTTTTCGAGAAACGAAAAAAAGCCTCTAATTTTATTGAATACACAATTGGCAATGCCAACTGTCACAAAAGGATTTTTGAATCAAACTGCATTAGATTTAGAACAAAATAATACTAATGTTAATGAAACAGACGGTATTTTGATACAAAATGCAATAAATGGCACTCATTACGTAGTTACCAAAACAAAAACACTTGAAAATCAAGAGGTAAATGCGCCCGAATTAATGGATGACTGGTTAGATCCTAAAGATTATAAGTCTCCATTAAGATCGGATATAGTGGCAGAATTAGAATTGGATCAAGTCGATGGTGACGAAGAATTAATCAATAGCAAAAAAGCTAAGGCCAAATTAGAACGACTGGAGGTCAAAGCTAAGAAAGCTATACTTTATGCCGGGGATGTAGCTTACCTGACTGCAGCAAGTGTTGTGGCACTGAGGCGTGCTTTGACTGCTTCCATCGAAGTTAAAATGTCTGTAGCATTTGCCAAAAATGGCATGACTTCTCATCAAGATCTGATGATGAATTTGGCTAAAACAGCCGCCCAACAAGCTGGTAAAGAAGCTAAAGTTGCATCATCAAAGTCTCTCGCCTGCGAAAGAGTTATAAAGTTGGCATTGAAATACACAGCGCAATCTTATGGAGCCAACCTCAATCATGTAGCTAATAGAGTAATTATGGACACACTGTCTTTGGCCACTCTAGCTAAATCGATGGCATTTGTGTCATCTGATATTGCAATAAATTCTTTGTATCAAGCAACTGAAATTAAACCACCATCGTAATGCAGATAAATTTATCGCCGTTAATTTTTATCTGTTAAGTTATTATCTACATAGGTATATCTATTTATTAAAATTCATCTGTAAAACGAATTCACTTTTTAATAACTAAATTTAAAATGATATGTATCACAATAAAAAAATTTAATAATGTAAGTTATTATGTTTTTCTTATTCTTTGTCCTTTTAAAAGGTTATCCTTCCAAATAAAAAGAATCATCAAAAGTGATTGCTGATTCACTTTCCCATTTTACTTTCATCAACGTGTAGCTATAAGAACCTAGTTTAGATTTCAGCGAAAGGATCTAACCATAATACTAAGAAAATTAGTGATACGTATATAATGATGGTAAACTGGTGGTGTTGGTTGGAGATGGATGTTGATTTTTTATTATTCGAGATTAGGTGGTATATCAAAATTTAAACAATAAAATGTATTTACTTTTTATTATGTAGGTTGTCGTTCTTATAATATTTGTCTTTTGCTTGATCCTCGTTTACCAATATGGAGTCCAGTAGGAATAAGTGCGGGGCGCAGTATAGTAGGTGTACTCGAATGTCCTGCAAGGCAAAATAAAAACGTGAAAAGTTAATATTATTAAAAAAAAATGTAATTCAAAGGTACGGTATACGGGATTTTTCGTATTTAATTGAAAATGTTTCTTTGTAAGACTAATTTAAATAATGAGATGAAGAGAGGCTGATAAATATTGTAATGACACAATATCAAACGTAAAATCTGAGCTCAATCTAATTTTCGAATCTACTAAGGTCTACTAAACATAATAAAAAACTTTCAATATAATTATGACCTTACTTCGGATTTCTACAAAATTATGTGGACAATATAAATGGTAGCTTATTGGGTCTAAGAATAACAACCAGTTTTGATACAATATTAATCGTGTTTTAAAGCAATTCTTATCACAAGTTACGTAATAAAAAAAAGTCTACAAACCTTGGTACGTATTGGTAGTTATAATAGTATCTGGAGCGGGCTGGATATCTGTAGGAGCTGCCCCACCAAAAAGTATTGTCTGTTTTTAAATCTGTTTCGTCAGATTTGGATCCTGTGGTTTTATCATCAGCACCGGCTGGTAAAGGAGCCTTTTCATCTGCTTGTACAGCATTTTCTGGTTTTATTGGGGTGTTCTCTGGTAGCGGATTGACGTTGATTGGCTCATTTTCGGGCTTCAACACTTCTTTAAGAGGAATGGCGTTGCAAGCGGCGGCGATCGCCAGGATGGTTATAAATTTGAAGATCTGAGCAAAATTTAAAAAATAAATGTAAGATAATGCAATGCAGTTATCAATAAAGCAGCATTATGTTTGGGTGTATTGTAACGTATAGTAAAATACAATAACATCGCGACCATTGCATTGCATCTCGCCATATGGTGAAGATGAAGTAGGTTTGCTATGATGTAATACAATAAAAACCTAATAATCAAAGTTATCATAGTTTTTGTTTTCAGTAATATAATAATTCTCGCTTAGCTAATGCGAAAAGAGTAATTAGGTTGGAACAATGATTGGTATCTACCAGGCTAATGGAATGTAACGTTACTATTTAATTTTGGTCAATATTAAATTAAGTAAAATAAATTTAATTTCATTTTCAGGTTTCAGAAAATGAACAAAATATGTACCTACATATATTAATTACATACATACATAAATCTAAGCACGTCTTTATCCCTTGCGGGGTAGACAGAGCCAACATTTTTGAAAATACCAATACGGCACGATCATTATTCTTTTTCATTAGTGCCGGGAGCCACACTACTTAACTAAATACCTATTACAAAAAATCGTACCAATTGAAAACAAAATAAAATCTTACCATATTGTTTATTTGAATTCCGTTGGCGTGAAACGCAATACTACTTGATTATAATCCATGGGGCCGAATATATATCCCAAAAAGGATGTGAAAGAAAAGAGACAAAATCACCATCCTGTTCTAATGCTATTTCATTAATCTTTTATTTAAATGCAACAGTTAGGTATGCGACAAGGCAGCCATGGGTGATAACGTCATTGATAACGGATCTGCGGATATTTTTAATGTATCGAACCCATTGGGTTTTTTGGCTATATATATCTGCATATATTTCCATTTTTATGAGGTTCCTTCGACCAAAACAAAAACATCGGAATTGAGCAACGTATCCGGTTCATAGAAGAAGTCATTGTACTCAAACCGATTTTCAGGGGAAAATAAACAGATGCGACAGATGATACCTTTCTTAAAATATAAGTGTCGGTGGACGAATGGATGAAGGTATCCAACTAAAAAAAGAGTTGCTTACCTAACAATGACTCTTTTCTTTATTGTTTCATTTGGTTGAATGCTTAGGTCCGATGAGTTTACGGTGACGCAGCATATTGTGAAATTCCGCCAAGCAATATTAGATAGGCAGATATGTAACGATGTGCTTTGCCTGCGATGTTTGCGGAGGTCTAAGGTACATATGTTGAGAGTCACTCCGAATAAAAACCTGACCTATCAATCTAGGATTATAAACCCCTGACTCCTTTACAGAGTGATGAGATTTTCAATGCTCTGCCGTTATTTCATTGATCAACAAAAACTTGTTCCTCATGAATATACTCTGTCCATTTGCTAATTATCCACCTAAGAATTTCCTGTCCTCTTGCTATGGAGGGTGATGGACACCCTTCCTTTCCAGAGAGATGAGGATTAAGGACGCAACCAGGGATCATGCCGACAGTATATATTCAACATTGTTTTAGCCATCTACCTTTTATACCACTGATTAACAAATGGTGAACAAACCTAAACCACCTGTGGTGCGAATAAAGTTTACTATAGTTTTATTGCGTAGTATAATGACGATAAGTTAGATGGCGCTACATCCACTTTCTGCAGGAATATTTTGACTTGGCTGGTGTTCGCTTCCTGTTGGCTTTTCTTTTTCCTGGCGTTAGTCCAGGTAATCCTCACCACTCTGGAGAGGCGCCCGGAGTGCGTATTTAAGACCATAATCCAGGATTAAGTTAGTCAGGTTTCTAAACAAAGCAGCTCCCATCCCATCTGACCTCCGCAAGCTTTGCAGGAGAACCTACTAACTCGTATTGGATCATGGTAACACATTCAGGTGCCTGAATGTGTAGGTTACCTTTCGATGTTTACCCTCACCGTAAGAGGAACGGTTAGCACCATAATTCAAAATTTATTATTAACTACCTTTTAGCCGATCCGACCCTCGTCATATAAAAATGGGTGTCCTTATCTTAGTCATTTACGTGAAGTAGACACAACACCCCCACTTTCCCATTATATATTAATAATATTTATTACTAACTTACCGATCTAAGTGTCGAATTTTTTGCTAGAAGCAATTTTTATGATTTGTAGATATGTAAAATCCCTAGGACTGTGATTTTGACTGTGTGTTGGTAACAACATCTTGATATCAGTTTTGTATAGGTCCAATTTAAGGCCAATGAAAAGGTCAGTGTAGTGTCTTGTTCTGCCTATTAAATTCAATATACAATAGATGTTTAACTGTTCGAGGACTTGACCGTGACACGGAATAGGTACACGCACTTCAAATAAGCCTACAGTACGCATAGAAATCGAAATAATATAAGACTATAGAAGCGGTAACCAGGGGAATGTGACGTCGCAGCGGATGTGATTATGGCCGTTGTAACATCGGGACACCGTTAAGTTTTTTTGATCTTCTATTTAAATTCTAAGGTTCATTTGACAGGTTCACAACGCGTGCAAAATTGCATGCAATTCAAGCCGCCACACATCGCTGTTTTTGTATTTGTTAGGCATATCTATTGCCTTACATTATACCGAATTCTATGACAGTACGTGTGTATCGATCCTAGTTACCTACCTTATCAAGATGGTGGTGCAATCATGATGCATTCCGTTATCTTCTATTAGACATTTGACTCGAACGTTTTCATAGATTTTGATTCGGTTAGGTATTGCTACCTATGTATTATAGAATGGGAGTTTCAGTTTTAGTTACAGTGATACAACAGAAACCAAATATATATATTTTAGTTGTCTGGGATGCACTGCCAATTTATTTCTTTTTATTTTGTTCAGATGTTAAAATGGTTAGGTATACGTATGAGTAACACTGCTGAACGGATGTTGTTGAAATTTGACATTTGATCAGTACCTAACTACGTTACTGCACAATTCGATAATTCTCGATTTTTCTAGAATTTGTGTAAACTGTATCCAGGTAATTCGAGAACTCTTGAGAATAAGCAAAGCGAGGTACTGCAATTGCATTTTTATTGCGTTAGTTGTTAAGTCATTACAAATAGGCTGATACTATACAATCTGCGGAAAACCAACAGCTATTAACATTTATTTGCATGAATATGCAGTTGCTTGACCTAAACGTAGGAGCTAATGTTCTAACTCGTTATCTACGGAAACTGCATATTATGTTAGAACAAACACCGTGCGGTTATTGTTTTAAGCAAAATTTGCCGTTCTTTCCTTGATTAACAAAACTGTTAATTTATTATTTTATGTTTTTTAAATAGTGTTCACTTTCTTCGAACTGATATCTGCTCATACGTTGGCAATGCAAGGGAAAAAATCACAAAAAGTTTCAAAGGCGTTTTCAATTGGCGGGTTGGTTGGTCGGTTGGCCGACGGCGATAAATTCTTTGTAAAAGACTCCTCATACTTCCTACATACATATGAATCGCCATTTATGGGAGATGCGTCTATTTAACCCTATTTTCATTTCAAGAACAAAGAAGAGAAAATTTTACAAAACTATCAAAGATCTCTGTTCAGATGATTTGCACTTTAAAAACGCTTAGCTGATGACTAAGGATATGAAGCCCTGCATGTGCAAGACCGACTTGTACTTGGCCGATTCCTTAGTATAATCATCGGAATAGATTTCTATGGTTTTAGGAATTTTAGGTCATTTTAGGGGATTTTAAATCGGTCTTTCTGTTCAATTCATAACACTAGCTACGTACCTCAAGAGATTAAAAACAGTCAACTTTTATTTACGCATTATTATAAAAAGTTGGTACATAACTGGGTATTTATTTAATTCCTTATTGTTCTTAGTTCCTATGATATCATCTTTTGATTATCTTGTTGAATCAGTGCAGCTGTATCATTACAATAAATAACTACGAGTATCAGTCATACAAAACCACAGCATATTCGCAATGGGTGTGCCTGTTCATCTGTGTTAACATTTACTCTCACTAATATCTATGAAATCTCGTTAGAAGAATAAAATATGGAGAACACAGGAGGGTCACTCAATTGTGTATTTACGTGGAGTGGGCAAATCCATATGGAATGAATGAAAAAAAAATCTGGTCATAAATTTTCTTGTATTGTTAAAATTTAAATTACAACGCGTCACAATCATAAGATGAAAGCATTTTACTTTAATTATAACCAGATGTATAACTACATTCCGGAAAAAACTATAAACCTAATTTTTCGAAAATTTATTTAATTAAGGTAGGTACTTATTTGTATTTTTTTACTCACTTTTACTTTTACTATTCATCCCGGTCGTTTTCGTCCCAGTAAAAACTATAGTTACCTTGGGATTTCCCTAGCGATTTGCTAAATTCACACGTATAGGACCACCTACACGTGCGTAATAGCACTTTATCTTCGTTCAAGACTAAATTTTGTATTCTCCTTATTTTGCAGCTGCAGCATGGCATTTTGCCGGCTCTGGGAGACCACTCGGACTTGCGTCCTTGGACTGCATTCTATATGCGTGCCGCGTGTTACATAAACATTAAAATTTTGTAACAATTTCGTTATAATTGTCGAATTTCGCGTCGGGTTTGCAATTTTAGTGGATAATATGTTATGTTCCCAAAGTTTCGTGTTAAAAGTTGCAGTACCTATAATAGAAAGTTGATTAAACTCAGTTCCTCCGGTCCTGATTTCATCTGCAATTTTTTTTGGCCTTTATTTGTAACCATTAATTATCTTATTATATTATTATATACAGTAAATATGAAGAAAACCATTTTTACTTAGAAAACCCCTTACTGAATACTGAATCTTAAATACGTTTAATATTTGTTCAGTATACCAGTACGTAACCCTTCATTGGCGGCCGGCAACAGCATAGTGAACCTTCTAGAACAAGCAAAGGTCAACAACCGACCGTAGCACCTTCGCTTGACATAATGCAATATTGGGTTTTCCCACTTTAGTTCGCACTTATTATTTTGCCACTTTAGAACAAATAATGTTGCGTACTTTTTTATGTTAGGGTGAGCCTATAGAGTCACTCACAAGTATCACAATTACTCTATTTATGGTGAATGCCGTATCCCAAAAAGTATATTTTTATGGTGTCAACGTCTACACTACAGCATCCAACGGTATCCTAAGGATTTGTTGGAAACCATCGATTCAGTTCTAAGTATTTTAATATAGTTCTAAGTATTTTCAGCTGTGTGGTTCCCGGCACCAATACAAAAAAGAATAGGACCACTCCATCTATTTCCCATGGATGTCGTAAAAGGCGACTAAGGGATAGGCTTACAAACTTGGGATTCTTTTTTAGGCGATGAGTTAGCAACCTGTCACTATTTCAATCTCAATTCTATCATTGAGCCAAATAGCTGAACGTGGCCATTCAGTCTTTTCAAGACTGTTGGCTCTGTCTACCCCGCAAGGGATATAGACATGACCATGTGTGTGTGTGTGTATTTTAATATATCATATAAGATAAGGGTTAGGTCTTAATTTTATGATTATTTGCTTAGTTTTCTGAACATGGATCGGCTACGTCAGCCATTATTAGGTCATTTCAGTCAGAAGACAAGTACAAACTTGAGGTAAAGCAGAGATCTAGTCGGAGCTCTTCAAAAATCTAGGTATCGTACTTATATGTAACATTTATTTTTTAAACAAAAAGAACGGAAAATATGTACATAATTATTCACGTCTCCATCACTTACGGGGTTGACAGACCAACAGTGTCATTAGGACTTAAGAGCACATTCAGCTGTATGGCTTAAAGAAGGAATTGAGATTGCTAGACGATTGCCTAAAAAAGAATACCAATTTTATTAGTCTGTTCCTTAGACGCCTTTTACGACATTCATGGCAAAGAGATGAAGTCTGATTCTTAAGTGCCAGAAACCACATGCCATTAAAATCGAATTAAGTATATTATGAAGTAATTGCAGTAAAGAACCCATATCTAGTCTGGGCTTAGATAAAGATTTCATTTGTTTGTTTTTTAAAAGAAATAAACCATCAGCACCAAGACGTCGTTTTTGCAATAACTAGGTAGGTAGGTACTTATAATTTTGATGAGATTTGGATTTTCTTAATGAAATAGAAAGAATTTAATACAGAAAATTTTAATCACGTGTAGGTACATTTAAAATTCAAATGTATATAACATTAACCTGATTTACATATAATGCCTATTTAAATTACTGAATAAAAAAAACAGCAAGAATAGCAATTTACGTAGTGTCACGTCTCCAAAGTACTTTACAGTCTTTGAACACAATATATAATATTATAATAGGTGGGTAGGTATTCGGTATGCATCTTTGTTACACGGTTTTTATGAGAGATTTTTCAAAAAGTTTCACAAAAAGAAGTTCAAGGGCAGCATTATAATTAGGTAGTTATTTTAAATCTATTCATATTATTTTAGACAAATAAAAGATAAACGTTCAACTTGTGCTACATTTGTTATTTTATTAGATACTTAGTCCCTACTTAGCCCATATGTACTCACACTACTCACTCGTATATTTTTTGGAGAATTATAAAATGATCGACTTTTATTTAAAACTCGATATGCAGGCACCCTTAATGTAACAATGCAATTTACAATAATGAAGTTATTTGAATTTACATGTAATTAAACAGAATTATGCGTTATTTACTTTGTTATGGGCACGAGGGCGCATGCTCACTCATAGCTCTTTCCGTTCCGAATAATTTTGATTTTATCACGGAAATGAATTGAAATACTATTGCAATTCTCTTTGTCTTATTGAGTTGAATCCTTCATTCATAATCCTCTCTCCTTTTTTATTCTCCATAAAGACCTAAAAGCATGAAGTTAATAAAATTCACCTTTAACCACCAGATGATATATTTTTACTAAACATGCAGATTTCCCTGTCGTAAAATGTGACATCTCTGCGTAGTAGGTACCTACTGTCTATTAGGTATGCTTAGATTTTCAAAACTACACGACGAATTTTGATCCAGTTTTTTAAATTGCTAGAGGAAGGTTTATTTGTATAAATGCTACCTGTACGAAGCCGGGGCGAGTCGCAAGTTATATTAAGCATACCTAATTTATCTGCAGCAGATTGCAGCCTTTCTACTAATACTCGTATTGCGCAGAATAGAAACCTCACGGTAAGCGTAAAGAAAGCTACACTTGAACAACCTCACACGGCACAGAAGGGCCTCGTTTCACCACTTAAAAGTAGATGAGTAGGTTCTGTTATATCATAAAGCGAAACGATATAGACACTACGGAAGTGCGTACCTCGTGTAAGGTACTCTTAGGTTATTTGTTGTACTGCTGGTTGCTCATAACTCTTAAATCTGGTTGTAGGTACTTAGTTTTTGGGAAAAATTCGCTCTAATTCAGATAGGTATTTTTTCTGCGAGAAAGAAAAAAACACCTCATAATTCCAGTGATGTTCACACCTATTGTATTGTTTGGATGGAAAATATATTTTCGTGGATAGGTATTGCATTGCTAAGAATGTAGATATTTCAAACAATTTGCCTTTAACACGTTAATCTTTTAGACTAATAAATTATAAGTAACAGCATTCAGTATTGCTAAGGTTTAATTTCTTTGATTGCTACAAAAAAATAAAAACAAAAAATATATTCGGATATTTATAACGAGATAAAAATAATATCCGGATGTTATTCAAACAACTTTTAAGTAAGTAGGTATTTGACAAAGATGAGAAACGAAGGTTAACTCATATAACCATGTTTTTATATGCAAATAGATACGTCAAAAAGCATATTTAATCGATCAACATGATGTCTGACCAACTTATCTTTATTCACTTTGTTTACAGGTAGGTATCTATTTGTAAAAGCGTATAACGTTAACTAACGGCGTGTAGTCGAGTAGTTGAATGGCAGTGATTGAACGCTTGGTGTCTATCCACAATTAAGATGCGATGTACTTACTGCGATTTTTCATTAAATGCATTTAGTGACTCAGAGGTACTTAAGCAAAATATAAAATAAATTCAGTAGCTTGAACAGTCCGTAGATGTAAAGAGAAACCAAGTCATGTTTTGATTGTGGGACAAACATACCGGTTCGACTCTACGAAATGCAAACCAAAATTGGACTTTGACCGACCTTGTGGAACAGCAACCAACGATTTAGACCGGTTTCGTAACGAATAATTTTGCAATATATTTTTCTTAGATTGGATTCCGCACAAAAAGTAGGATAATCATCTATTTTATATAACAATTTAGTTTTAACTCAATTGGAGGCTAATATACTTACTCAGTGATTCCCAGTATTTTAGGATGGGTCCATACAATAACATCTCTTTTCTGTGGAGCATCGACCTTAACGTAATTTTACTGATCCCACTGTCCTTCGAATGATTATTTTTTGTTTGTCCTGCTCTTTTCGCCTTCATGTCACTGCAATTGGAGGTTTAACTACTGTGAGTAGGTATCTTTACGAATTTTCCCCTTAATGAGAACATTCGAGGAGGAACAGGGAGAACTATTAATTCAGTGAGTAACTAATATAAAGTAACTTATAAAAACCAAGCTCCTACAGGGGTCAGACGGAGTCGTTTCATGTAATCATCTGAATTATCCGTTCCTCTTGGCAAAAGGGAAGACAGAAAAATTGGACACTGCGCAGTCATCACTTCAAATAAAGGCTTTTAAGGGGTCTAAATCAACACTTAATGTGTAGTTGTAGCTCGAAGGCTGGTAAGCTATTAGAGTTCTTCGTATCAGCATACCACAAGCTGGGGGAATCATCAGGCACTTCGCAACATGCGTGGTGGTATCCTGTTTATACAGTCCGTATTCAAACGCAGGTAAATATTTCGCGGTCACACTTCATGGTCTAAATACGACTGAACCCCTTCGTTTAACGTGCTTTTTAATATCGGATCCCGTTCCTCAAAAGATAATCACTCCATTTTGACGTCTTTTCAGTGAGGGTACAACCGGGATGAGAGATGATAATAAAAATAATACTGCAATTTTTTCCTAATCGGTCATCAAATGAAGAAAATATCACGGTCACATAATGCGTAGGTAATATTTACTTAATTCGGGGAATTGTCTTATCTACCTTCTTAACTCTATCTACATCCTTTGTGGTCGCATACCTACTTACGTTTTATCATGTCTAGACTGTCGGTGTGTCTACCTTCTGATAAGGTATCAGGAAGGTTACAAAAGGACGATAACAAAACAATGTTATTGTTATATTATATACCTACCTAAATTCGGGAATTTTATTTTTAAAATTTCCTAAATTCATTTTCTTTCGAATTCAAAATTTTAATTAGGTATAGTTTTTGAAATTGAATCAAGCGATTATCATTGATTCGAAAATAACAATCATTGTTATTCATCTGCTTTTCCAACGAAACAGGTCATTGCCGATGGATCCTTTGCCAGCAATTAAAAAAACGCACTCTGAATATAACAGTCAAGGTGCAACGAGCCAATGACGATTTCTTGTTTCAATAGATTTTGTTATAACAGGGCCGATTTGCGATACTGTGTGGGAGCAAAGCCCTTTCATCGGGATAAAATGTAATCTGTCCTTTTCAGTGTAAGTTCCTATGTCCGGTTTATAAAGATAGGTCAAGAAGATACAGTGTGAAGTGGTGACAATCAACACGCACTTACTTTCTCATTAATACATACATAACATAACATGTAATCACGTCTATATCAACTGCGGGGTCGACAGAGCCTGCATTCATCAAAAGACTTAAAGGCCACGCTCAGCTGTTTTGCTTAATATCTATATTATATTAATATTAGATAGTAATTTGTGAGAAAGCTTATTATAGGACTGATGATTACCTTAATGATAAAAACATCTGGCTTGAGCTTGGCACAGGAACCTCATAATGATTGTAGTTTGATTTGAACTTAAATCAAAATTCAGTACACTGTGTACATAAATCTTTTTAAAATTGGCAATCCATAAAATATATATATACATTTGTATATATAGAAACTGCCGAGCTTGCATGAAGAGAGTTATGAATGTGGATGAAGCGAAGGAAGTATGCAGAGATCGTGGCAAGTGGAAAGAGGTAGTCTCTGCCTACCCCTCCGGGAAAGAGGCGTGATTTTGTGTATGTATGTTTGTATATATATATATTTTTTAATATTAAAATCTCATATAAATATATAAATCTGAACAATGTATGTAAAATGCTGCAGTGCAGTTTGTTACCGCTTCTTCTGCACTGACGCCTTGGAAGCGGCAGTAAACTTAGTTTTAAGTAATTTATTTGACGTCAACCGACGATGTTGTTAAACCATACGTTTTGACAATTATTAAGCGTTATGAAGTATCCTATAGTAATGAATAAAAATTTTGAATTTGAATTAGTTCGTGCAGGGACGAAACAGCTACAACTAATCATTTAAAGCTACTTTTCCTTCATCACTTGGATAAGATCCCTCGCCAGTTTTTAATATTAAATTTGAAAATTGTTGTTAAATGCATGGATATAATATGTTGCCATAGACTCGACCTTTTACTCGAGGCAAGCTCTGATTTCATCAGCTCGTGTTCCTCGTGGTATCACCGGCAGAATTTGTCTGAAGTCGCCACAAAAAAGAACAGTTATTCCACCCATGGGTTTTTATATTACACGCATACAATATTATTAATTCCAATAAGAATGACAGCCCGCGTTTGCCGCAAACGGTTCATGCCAAAGCCGACTTTCGGCGCTACAGGTTACGGCGCTTAATCCACTGCGGGTAACGCAACGTGTGTTCGCGGTTCTACAGAACAACGTCTATGGATAAAACTGAAAAATTAAGATTTATTTTTTTTCTACGTATTTTTCCAGGATAAAAAGTATCCTATTTTATGCCCAGGATAATAAGGTATAATTATACCAAGTTTCATCGAAATCGAACCGTTAGTTTTCACGTGATGCCTGAACATACAGACAGACAGACAAAAAATTTTTTAATCACATATTTGGGTTTGGTATCGATCCAGTAACATCCCCTGCTATTTATTTTTTTAATATTTTCAATGTACAGAATTGACCCTTCTACAGATTTATTATATGTATAGATTCCACGCGGACGAAGTCGCGGGCACAGCTAGTTAATATAATATTTGTCCCTATTTGAATTTAAATTCAAATAGGGACAGGTTGCTAGCCTATCGCCTAAAAGAAGAATCCCAAGTATAAAAACCTATCCCTTACGATATCCATAGTAAAGATATGGAGTGGCCTTATTCTTTTTTCTATTGGTGCCGGGAACCACACTGTACCATTAATAATATATAGAATTAATATATAGTCATAGTTGCTCCGCAAAAGACCCATCGTGACCTGATTAACCCACTCCTTGATAGTGGTCAAAGGGGACGCCGGCTTATTTTCCAAGGTTCATTTCAGACAAGCGCCAGGAGGATGATGAATACCTATATATAACTTTAACCACCACCGCATAAAAAAGCGTTGGGGAGCCACTTACGATACGATTTTAAAATAAACAGAGCATAAGAAAATGCGAACGGGTAAGGGCCCATAAAGAAAGCGTGAACATAGGTCCAAATTCCTTCGGACATGTACAATTACTCTTTTTTTAGTTGGTCTATATTTGTTTGATTGCTAACCTGTACATTCAGGCAACTGGATGTGGAATAAATAAATCCAATACGGGTAAGGGTGATCTGTAATCTGTAAAGGTTTCAAAGGTAAGACTGGAGCCGCTTCGTGTAAAAATCTGACTTACCGTAAAGGTAAGGTGAGTCTAATGATATATAAGGTAAGCGCATCTCATCTTCAGAAAGGAGAGGATGCACCCGAGACTAAAGCCACGATGATGATGATGATTAGATATGCTTGAGTAATATCCACAATTATTTCATCATAAAGAAACAACTTAAATAACATTAGATAATGAATACAATATCTCAGATAAAGCAGGAATTACTGATACAGAAGGAGCCAATCTGAAAACCTTTGTACCGCGATAAGGTAGGTAAATTAACTTATCAATAAAGACGTGTGTTCGTGGGTGTGACGCAGATAACATTAATCTCTTATAAATTGTGTAGGTGTGCCGGTATGCCTAAAACACTGACTTTTGGTAAAATTTTTGCTCACTCATGTTTACTGGAATTATTTACCGGAATCCAGAATCATTCTTAGAGAGAAAAAATCTTAGCTTATGCTGCTCTTAATCTGCTGAGAGATTTTTGAGTGTCAGTTTTGTCGCAAACAAGAATATATCCTTATTTGTAAATAATATTTGTTTGGATTTTATATCCCAAATATAAGAATATCTATCTTAGTTCCGAGGATGACTAGTTATAAGTCCATTCAAATAAGACATTAGCACCTTTACAATAGGTACTCCTGTGTAATTAATTGAAATTTAAAACTAAGAATTCACGAAATACGGTTTTTGGATTTTCCAACTACCGACTCAGTACTTCGTTAAAAGCTGAGTACATAAGTAAACTAAACATTAGTAATTAAAAAAAGTAACTTTTTGGAAAATTACAGTCACTTTTTTGGCAATTTTTTTTACGTGGGCGTAACTAGCGGTCCTAGCTAGTGAGGTGGGTTATCTGCTAAACCTTTATCTTAATATAAACCATTTTCGGCAAAAATAAATTTATAAGTAAGTACGTATTCATTATTATAATTTACTTTATACAAGTACCTACCTACCGACGAAAATGTTTAATGAGCCTGACGTTGAACAAAGAAACGAATTAACATTAATTACAATACAATTACAGAATTAAGTAACTATACTGAGTTATTTGATGTTAACGTACGTACATTATTGCCTTCATAGGTAATTAGGTATTACGTCTATAGGTACCTAAGTTAAACGTAAGTACAAGTACTAAAAAGAACCTTTTATTTTATCTGAATTACTTTTTTTTAATTTTAAAAGTAACGTACGTACTTAGCGTTTGTTCGATTTGTAGCACTTATTATAATGAACTCAGAATATGAAAATAAATTAATTTAGTACCTAAAATAAGAAACAAATTACACAGATTGAGTTAGCCCCGAAGTTAATTTTACACTTGTTTTATTTTATGGTATACTGACTCAACAATAAGTACTTTTTTTGTAAAAATAACTAATATCTTTTGGTCAACGACTTTTGTCAAAACGTAATAGGTCCCTAAGTTCCAAATAATTCATTTATATAGTAAGTTGGGTGTCGTCAGTTATTGTTTTTTGTCAAAACAAAACTACGGCTTACAAGTTGTCTATGGTATGCATTGCGTTAGATACCTACTAATAATCCTGAAACATAAACATCCAAGACCGCAGACCAATCAAAAAATGTGGGAATGTAGGCGGGAACAGTTTCCTTGCAACTTAGGATCTCAAAGAAAATGGAAGGATTTTATATGCGTGCGATGCGATACATAAGGAAAACCCGGTGTGTCATATTGCGTCACAATATGATTTACCTATTTATCATTATGATAAAGTGAGCCCACGTTGAGCCGATCCGGAAAAGGAAAATTTTAAAAATTGCGTAGATAAACAACTGTAACAATTTAAACTACTTATGTATTAAAATATTCAAAGTGCGTCATATGTGTCTTATAACTACTTACAATATTTGCTTTATAAAGCGTGTATTATGTACATTTTCAAAATAATATTTTTAATTGATAATGGCGCATAAATATCTTTGATGAACCTTTGTGATAGGCCCATAACGAATTTCTTTTTTTTATTCCTAAAATATAGATAACAAATAACTTTTGGTGGCAAATAAGACATGTCCCAGCATCTGATTGATTTCCATCGTGATGTGATTGATCGGAGTCGAAAGCGCGACCTTATTTTGAAAGAAAAAAATGTTGCCACTGAGCCAAAGAGGTCGTGAAAGACGCAGGAAGTGATAAAAATATCATCAAATTACAGGTGCTAAGTGGACAAACAAACTTGAGCCAAAAATCAGAAAAGTAAGTATTGCCACCGCAGCGATGTTTTTATGACGCACATTTCAACTTTTTTCCAATGATTTGACGTCAATACAAAAACCATCTATTAAAATCTTTTCGCTATTTTAAACCATGCTATACATATAATTAACATTTTGATACTGACTAGAGTATGCCCGCAGCTCCACCCGCATATATGAAAATAATCTCTTAGTGCACCTCTTAAGCACTCATGAAACCTATTGACATGCCAAATTTCACTATAAATTCCTACCCAGCGTTTTGGGCTATGCGTTGATTTGTCAAACAGACAGTGTCCTTTGTTATAGACATGTTATAATTATTAAAGATATAAAATATAATTAAAGATTTAACATAAATAAGTACCTAGGTTAGTTCTAAGATAATAATATAAATACTAATAAACTTGGGATTCATCTTTTAGGCGATGGGCTAGCCTATCACTAAGTATGTACTTATTCGAATCTCAATGTCATACTGCTGAACCTGGCCTTTCGGTCTTTTCGAGACTGTTGGCTCTGTCTACCTCATAAGGGAAATAGACGTGCTAGAATATGTATGTATGTAGGTAAATAAAACGTAATTATTTGCATATCTACATAAAACGGAATAAACAAGTAGCTCCAACCGGACTAAATTACTTTAAATGTTTGCATTGACATGCCACGCTCATGTTTAAGTATAATGTATGTTTCATGCCGTGACTGAATTATTGATCAAATAACAAAAGATCTTATGACCATTGTTTATTTTATACAAGCGACCCGCCCTGGCTTCGCATGGGTAGCACTTATACATATAAATCTTCCTCTTGTAGGTATCCGTCGTATAGATTTAAAGATTTTGCTTTATACATAGATAGTTATAGTGACAAGACTATTGAAGCCCCGTTTCCGTACTCCTCCGAAACGGCTTAACCGATTTTAACCAAATTTTGCATGCATATTCAGTAGGTCTGAGAATCGGCTAACATCTATTGTTCATACCCCTAAGTGTTAAGGGTTGATTACTTAAAAATTATTTAAATGGCAAAACAACGTTTGCCGGGACAGCTAGTAGGTATATATATCAGTCACTAAACTAATTATTGACGGTTTTTTAAGCAAAGCTGCATCAAATAGGTGAGTATCACGGTACCTATTAGTGACATAATGCTTCTATTATGCGTTTGCGACATTAGAAAATATACTTACCGATTATTTAACATACCTGTTTAAAACATGTAGGTAACTTACCTACCTACCTTACAACAATAATTGGTAGGTGATTAAAAAATATGCAAATAATAATTGTCAATATTAACTTTTGCGAATGAATAATTATTATTTCCACTCGATTGGATCGTGTTCATGCCAAACGGTCACCTCAGTGGACTTTGCCTTTAACGGAGTTTACCAATGTGATCGTTGAATTAAATTATAGGTTAGATATGATATAGGTAGGTAGGAATAATTCAAATGACACAAATAACGTGGAATGAATATACAAGGATGATTGATTTAAATTTACATCATTATGGTTATTTTAAAGTTTAAGTAAGGTGTGAAGATTCGGAACAAAAAATCTTACCATCTTTGTCATACATTTTTCAAATTTTACATTTTTCACTATCAGAATGAATTGTTAAAATTTAAGTGGCGTATCGCCTGTTGTTCTTAATAAATATGTTTATCCAAGTAAGTAGTTCGAAACTAAGTAAGTATCCATTTTAAATATAAGTAAGTATACCTAAAAATAAACATATCGGAAGTTAAACTGATAATGTCACGATAATATTATCTGCAAATCCATATTCACTTCCTGCCCATGTTTTCCGGAAATAAAATTCGCACCCACCTACAGAAATAAATTTCGTTGTACCTACCTACTTTCCGCTGACCTAGGGATCTTTTTGAAAGGGTCAAACTTGCAGGTTTATTTTTAAACGTTGACAAGGCAAATGTCTTACTTAAGTTTTCTCTTTAAATTTGATGATAACCAAAAGAATAGAAAAAATATGATATAAAAAATGCTTTGTCATCGTTCGTGTAGGTATCCCTTTTGTTACTACCCTACATAGGTTAACCCCATCATTGTGGCAGTCGGCACAGGAGAGCCATAATCGTCTACTAAACCTACCATATTTCTTAACCTTTGAAAATGTACCTACCTTTTGCTTGATTTTTGCCAATAAACCTTCACTAGGCATCTCTATAGGTATAAATAAGGTAAAGTTCAGAAGTCCCTATGTGTGTTTTTTGTTTCAAAAACAGGTTACGATATGACGTCAATTTGTTTCTGCACAAATGTACATTCTCATCTACAACTAATTAATATTAGTGGGTGTGTGTGTACCTTGCTGATGTTGCACCGCGCCTTCCAACGATTTCGATTATATGCAACTAATATACAGAGGTCGTATACTCATTGAGGTGATACTAGATTTGATGTTCATTTACACTCGGTTAGGTTGGCTTTGGCAAGGCTTTACGTATATTTTGTTTTCATTTGGTCATACGCCGCGAAACTCTCCCATAGAACGTACGCGTCGCGCAACCGCGAAACTGGAAAGCATTTTGCTCTTTTCTCAAAAAAGAAATTTAGAAATGTATTCCATTGCTGAAGCAACTCTAGCCTTCATCGTACTTTACCTTTTCTCATTTCTTTTCGAAGTCGTTACAGGGATGATAGTATAAAAGTTATTATTTTTATACCTTCTTAGATGTAATGATTTAATTAAGTAAAAATGTGATATTACTTTAATTTTTTTTTGTTTAGTTTGGTAATAATAAGTTAGTCACTATAATCAATGCAATAAGATAAGGTTAATTTATTATTTTCGTGAAAATATACCATAACGAACTAGAATTTGGAGCCGCACAAGCAGAAATTTTCAATTAATTAGGTAAGTGATTTTTAATAATTATGTACCTACTTGTTATAAGTAATAATTAATAGTTACCTACTAGCTGTAAATTTGTATTAATTTTACAAAAGAGCTACAAATTAAGTACCTACTTAGTTTTTAACTTAATATAACATATTTGCTAGGCCCAGGTTTCCTAGATCTTATTTTTGGATTATTAACGATTTTTTTTCGGCACTATTTGTGTTTGTAAACTAAAAATATGAAACATAGCGCCATCTGTTAGTATTTAGGGTAATTTTTTGCTGATTGTAAGTTTACGTGTCGCACGCACACATACGGCTATCTTATAATAATCTACCTATTAGGTACAAAGTCCGTCCTACTCAATCCACTTTTAAACATCTCCGTGGGCTGTTGTTTGGTTTCTTAACGAATATATAAAATTAATAAAGTTAAAACACACATATGTCTGCCAGTATATTTTCTTGTAGTTAGTAATTTTGCTTGTAATAATACAATAATACATATCATGAATAGGTTTGCAAACTACTCGGTAACATATTATTTGTAATGGATTAATGACTATAATTTGCGGGTCTTCCGAGTCAGAATCCCGTGTTGTTCTAAGGGCTAAAGTGCTAATCGAATGAGCAAGATATATCTTACATACTTTTGAAATAAATAAAATATATTTCAGGTTACAGGACCCATATGCGTACGAAAAGAAAATACAAATGATTTATACTTGTAATTAAACTCACACACAAAATAAAATCAAATCTGAAATTTTAACTTAAGCGGTATAGCTAGTTCGCGTGTGTTGAAGAAAAAAATAACAAGTGTCACTTGTCACATTCAAAGTCATTGTCAATTAATTGTTAGATAAACAGCTGATCTAGCATTGTGTTGTGATCGGCAGATGTGATGAAAAATTCGAAATAAACTTAAAATGAGATTAATTATAGCATATCGTTCAATAAATTATAGATGTAAACATTTTGTATATAAAAGAAATCTTAATACAGTCGCCAACAAGAAATGGGAGAGTGTTGTTGGATTAGAAGTTCATGCACAGTTGAATACTAATTCCAAGTTATTTTCTGGTGCCGAGAACACTTTTGGCGGTGTAGTGAATAACTTTGTGGCTTTGTTTGATGCGGCTATACCTGGAACTTTGCCGGTGTTAAATAGAAGATGTGTGGAGTTGGGCATTATAACTGCATTAGCTCTTTCGTGTAAAGTGAACGAAGTTTCGAGTTTTGATAGGAAACATTACTTTTATGCTGATCTTCCGGCTGGATATCAGATTACACAACAGAGAGCACCTTTAGCGAGTGATGGCGTTATTAATTTTGAGGTATATTTTGATAATTTGTTTACTTTTGATGAATAAATCAATGTCACAAATCCCAGTCAATCTATTTAATTAATTATATAATTTGTATTATTATTTTTGTCACCAGGTGTTCACCCCTGGAATACATAAGAAACCATACAAGAAAAGTTCGAAGATCAAGCAAATTCAACTAGAACAGGACAGTGGGAAATCACTCCACGATGCAGAGCTGAAGAGAAGTCTAGTGGACCTCAACCGTGCAGGGGCACCGCTTATCGAACTTGTGTTCGAACCTGACTTGGAGGTAATTAGTTACTCATCTTCTGGTTTTTCAACAATATTTTAATTTAATTACCAATCTTGATTGATAACCAACCATTGTTTGTAACTTGTAAAAGTTTTTAAATAATGGCCACAATATGACATCAAAAGCCAGAACATTTAACTCTACCTTTTACAACTTCTATACCACATAAGTTATTTGTATTTAAAAACTTACCTTGATAACTTACAAATAACTATTCAGTATTTGAAAGTGTTGTTCTCTTTACCTTTATACAAGGTTAAATATATAAAAAAAAAATTTCAGGATGGGGAAGAGGCGGCAGCTCTGGTCAAAGAGTTGGTGCTCATCGTACAACGGCTGGGCGCGTGCTCAGGGCGCATGGAGGAGGGCGCGCTGCGGGTCGACGCGAACGTGTCGCTCCGTCGCCCCGGCTCTCCGCTCTCCACTCGCACAGAGGTAACTATTTGTCAACCTTACTATGTCCTTTTATTTGGATTTTGATTACACAGTTATTTTGACGACATCATAGAAGCGTAAAAAGGTTTCTATTACATTTTATAAAATTGACTTGGCGTAGGTTAAAATTTTAATTTTATCATTTGGAAAAAGTTCTGTTAGATGCGATTTTTAACAATATGACTTCTACTGTCTACCTGATATCTCTTTTGTAAACTTACAAAAATGAAATATGTTTTTTTTTTACAGATAAAAAACATCGGATCTGTTCGCGGCGTGGCGGGTGCTATTAAGCATGAGATCGAGCGACAACGCGGCGTTCTGGAGAGTGGAGGGCGCGTGGTCAATCAGACCCGCGCTTGGGACGCCGCTAACAGGGTCACTGTCGCTATGCGGGACAAAGAGGTGGTGCAGGACTACAGGTGGGACACTATTGATATATCTAATATATCTACTTTAGATTTATGAATTAGAATAGCAGAGATGGCTGTTAAAGAGTGGGTTCGCGTGTATCAGACCTGCCCGTGAGACGCTGTCTGTCATTGTCGTTGAGCGAGACATGTGCGCTAGATGTACTTATGGAAGAGCGGGGGTAAACAAAACAGTACTCTTTGTTGTTGTAAAAAAACCTTAAATCTTGTTTTTTACTCCTTAGGTACGACGCAATTTCATATCTTATCTAATTAAACAAGATTATATAAGATAACGTATGAAGAGAAAGCACCTTTATGTCACTAAGTCAATATCAGTGAAAGGAAATGAAATTTCACTTTATCATATGCATTCGTGTAATTATTAGTAGTTGTAGCGTGAGCGATACCGCCACCAAAGGGAAGATCTACCGCCAGGCTAGGTGTTATGCCTGGGGAACCGCGGCTCCGACGACGTTCAGACGTTGGGTTGTATTTATGCTCAAATTCATGAAATCTTTGTTTGCGCTATTTAGATCCTTCGCTGCTCTTGGCTGAGCGCGCCAAACATTAGTGATGTCGCCACAATTTAAAAAATCTTTTTATTTTCAGATATATGCCAGAACCAAATCTTCCGCCGTTACGGGTGAATCTGTCCTCAAGAGAGGATTATCGTGACGTCATTAGTGTCCCTCTCCTTCGAGACAAAATCCCCGAGCTCCCAGAAGATTCTCGAAGGAACCTCATCCAGCAATTCCAGCTTCGACCTGAAGCAGCCATTCAACTTGTCAATGAACCTATACTCTTAGACTATTTCCGTGATTTAACCACAGAAAAAAGAAACCCAACGAAAATTGCCAACTTTTTGCTCAACGATCTCCTCACTGTTCTTAACAAGAAGAGATTAGATGTGGAAGACTGCCCGATAACACACCAGCAGTTAAAAGAGTTGGTTGATTTACTTCTCCAAAAAATCCTTAATCTTGAAATTGCTCGGAAAGTTCTAGAAGAATTAGTCGAAGCTTCGGACTCTGATTTGTCACCTTCAAATATTATAAAAGAAAAAGGCTGGTCTATGGTAACAGATGAATCAGAAATAACCAAATTGTGTGAGCGAGTCATTGAAGAAAATCCCAAATTAGTTAAACAGTATAAGGAAGGGAAAACAAAGGTGTTTAAGGCGTTTTTGGGTATATTGGTAAAGAATTCTCAGACGAAATTGGATATGTCAATAGCGTCTAAAGTTATGGAAGAGTTGTTAAAAAAGTGATTTAGAATAAGCTAAATATATGTTGGAACTTTTCGTGTTAGTTTTTTTGCCACCTCCGCTATTAAAATGTCAGCAGCATTTAAAACGACTATTTTTAAATACATACGCAATTAATTTTGAGAAATACTCTTACTCCGCTTTGCCTCTAAGTTTATAAATGTTAGAATTCAGCTTTCTACGCCTTACCACGTCTTGAAGTTAAAATTAGTAAGTAATAAGTATTCTGTTTATTTTGAACTCTCAAGGCAGTTAATAAAGGTCATATAGACAGCTTAGGTACAGAATTTATAGTACCAATTAACTGAATGTTAAAAGCGTAAAGTTTTTCAATTCAAAAATCTTTATTGCATATCATAAAGTACATCAATTGAATTACAGGTTCTGCTTATAAATAGGGACAATATGAACCTTGTTGGTTTAAAAAAAAATTATGGACCTTTTGACCGGGCAATAACGGTTCTTGAGGCCAAAGTAGCTTGAGGTTAAGCAGTGGACTGATTGCGGCTGAGATTGTGATGATGTAGAGAGGATACCCTTTATTGCACATTAATCTGTTATAACATAAATAACTTATTCTAGACCTTACGCTAAGGATATAACGTCACTTATGGATGTAAAGTGGCGAAAGAAAATATCTTTCAGGAGGACGCTGACTGACATTTGACTCTAACGATTTAAAAATTGTCAGAGGTGCACTTAAAGAGGATTTCCCAAAATTCTCACAGTAACTTCATAGAGAGCAGGAACATGTGACCGTTTATGAATGAACTTGCTGGTGCCCCTGACCTCCAATGTTGAATTTTAAGGTGGTGTTATAAGAAAGTAGGTATATGAATGCAGTGGATTAGGGAAATCATTATGAGGAAATCAGCACATTTAGGATACTGGTGGTTCATAGCCTATACTGGGTAAGGTGCAAATCAGTCAGATGGAACGAAAGAAGCTTCGTGTAAAAACCTGACTAATGAACCAAATCCTGGCCCATGGTCAAAGAGCGCATCCGGGGCTCCTCTAAGAGGTTAGGAGTATAACTATGACATTAGCCAGGTAAAACAAGAAGATTGCAGTGTGTGGTATCAATACTTTTTGTACACATAATACATTATTTGTTGAACTTGGCGTAATGTCCTAGAACTAAAATGTTTGTGAGAGCGATAAATGTCAACATTCAGAATCAGCGACATAATTGATATGCGCAGTAGCAGAAGGTTGTTGTCAACTCCACGCGCTCCGAATATCGTCAACAAGACAACAAAATAGGGGTGTCCAAAACTTGACTTTCTACTAATAATAAAGTCTTTGTGTGTTTTTAAACTACAAACTCATCACATTGTCATAAAGGTACTTATAGGATTTCATCCATAGTTATTGTGATCGACCCAACGCACCTTGCGGTTCGCTAAAATATGGAATCTCGTCCCAGCTGTTCCCCGATACTTAAAACTTAGGGATTTTCGAGGCGTGAGTGAATAGGCTATGAGGTAACCCACGTTGGATTGAAATTTAATGGACGGGTATTGCGGCAGCTTCGGTATACCACCTTAGACATTATCCTGCTTGCCCTCACGCCCTCCCTGCACGTACGTATTTACGTGTATTTGAGTGTTTTTGAACTACAGATCCACCCTCAAGTAAGATTTAGTTGTCATTGTGTAGGTACCTAATTAAAATTTGTTAAAGCAGGTACTTTCAATAAATAATCAAATACAAACATAAAACAGTGGGCGTAGGAGATATCTGAGCCCTTTTCATAAACCAACCAAATGATCTTTGTATATATGGGCCGACTCTTAAAATTAGTTCAAGGCATTTTATGGATTAAATACGTTTTCATTAAAAAAATATATATTGGTGGTTGGAGGATGGAGGTTTTTCATTTAGGCGATGGGCTAGTCCCTGTCTTATAACATTAAGCGAAACAGCTGAACGTGGCCTTTCAGTCTTTCAACGCTGTCGGCTCTGTCTACCCCGCAAGGGACATAGACGTGACTATACATATAGATTTATTTATAATTTAAACATACCTAAGTACATATGTATGTAAGTTCTAAAAAATTCTGTATCATTTGTTGACGATCTTAAATAACTACCTTAACGTTGCTGTAATTACTGTACCTTTGCCAGCCCTTATTATGTCGTCACCCTAACATATCAACACAATTGTTACTACTTTGTCCACGCACAATTGCATGTTATCGCATCACCAATTATATGCCATTGGACAAGACTGCAGCCCAGAACCAAAAGTGACACGAGACCAACATCATGTGGTCAAAAATATACGTCCTCTCCTCACTTTTAATAGGTACATTGGCAGATATGCCATTTACCATAACCAAGTTAAGCGAAGGAGTCAAAAGTACGGGATATAAAATCGTTTATGGTGACGAAGATTTAACAGTGATCAATGATGTTGTTAATGAATTAGAAAAGGTTGATGTTTTGAAAAATAAGGTTGATTTAAATGAAGCGTTACCGCCGCTCCATCCGGAAGATGTGAAATGTCTGATGTCTGTTGACAGATATTGTTCTAAAGATATGGGGCAAATAAAAGGTAACTAACTCGTTTAAACTATGCATTTCAATATTGTCATAATAAATTACCATAATATTTATTATTTGATTACTTATATGCTGAAGTTGTTGTATATGTAAATATCATATTTCCTGAAAGACATCACAATGTAGTTTGTCGTTGTTATGTGAATTATGCTCACAGTGTTTATTTAAAAGTTCTAACTAAAAAAAGTGTTTGTTAGCATTTAAGTAGTATGAAATATATTTGTGAACAGCTGTTTGATGGTGTTTATTTCACTGAATATCATTTTTGACAGCGGTGATAATTCAAGCAGTAAAAGAAGACTGTAAACATTGTACAATTGATGAAAAAGAAAAGGCTGGAAAAGTGATAGCCTCTGTAATGGCTCACGATCCCATAGCATGGAAGCTGTTTCTAACGAGGTACGGAGGGTTGGATAAGGTGCAAAAGTTGATTGGATAATCTATTCTATCTATCCGTGGATGTACAAAAAAGAGGGAAGAACAAGAAGAGGGCTGCATCTTTTCTAATTTTTGCTTATTTCCAGCTGCATCCTACCTAAACTATTATGTATATATATCTCTTGAGTCTAATTTTCGACATTTTACTCTCGACTTTAATCGGTATTTGCCAATTTCGTTCTTCCCCTAATATCTATCAGGGGTTCTACTATGTACAGGATGTCTGCCGTCTTGCTGGGTGCGCGTAGCGAGCGTATGGTGTCCAAACATTTTGAGGCTTTGAGCACTTGATTTTTTACCATTTAATATTTTGTTGGTTTTATATTTTATAATGTTAAGCATGTTCATGATTTACTGTCCTCAAATTAATATATAACGCGATTTACCAGACACCCTCTATATTTTATGGGATACGCAATCTTGTTTAAAATAATCAGTTTTTAGGCTGCTTTTAAATCTGCATTTTCTGTCTTTTTTGTACTTTCGTGCATGTATAATTGTATATTGTTATCACACTTATTCCCATGTTATAAATTTGTAGATCTACTCTAATCGGCAAGTCTAAAAAATCATCAAAAGAAAAAATGCCCAAAATAAAAGCTATAGGGACGCCTGAAGATGTACCAGGTTCTAAAGATCGATATATTTTTCCTGGTGTTAAGGTCAGAGTTAAAAGGTATGTTGGCAAAACGTTATGATGTTACTTAAGTATAACCTTCCCTTGGTGTAATTTATAGTGTTTACTTACAACAATTGAATAACCCTTCATTAATAGTAAGTAAGTAATATTAATAGTAAGTTAATACATAAGATTAAATAAATTTCAGTTGAATTATTGGTTCGAGGTTTTATTTCACGTTTTAAATTTTTAAAGTAGATTAAGTGTTTAGGACTTTCCTCATAATTATTTGAAGTTGAATTCTATAAGGTGAGTTTAGTGCATTTATTTATGTAGGTACCTAACTAGAGAAGCAATAAGCGGACCCAAGGCCACGAAGCAATATGAAGGAGGGTGTAACTGGGATCACGTAAAAATGAGAGAGCGAGAGATGTCCCAAGAAATGCAAAATGAGGAAATTATTGTTTCCTATGTCTATCTATCGTCTATGTTAAGTAATTAGAGAAAATGATGAAAAGAAACAGTTATTTTTGCCAGCAACTTCGTATAATTAATAATTAATTTAATATATAATCAGATATTCATCGGTCATAATAACATCGGTCGTATTTTAATCATTGTGAGTTTTCTTTTGAATTTTGTTTTTCATCCTCCTCACTTTTGCTGTCCGATTTTCCTTCAGATAGTGACTTTTTCTTATTCATATATTTTTCTTTGTAACTGCCATCTGAATTATATCTGTTTAAAATAATTAAAAAAAATAGTTTTTTTTTTTTATTGTGAGAAATAACTCGAAGAGGGCTAGTTAGGGAGAATAGCTAGAAGAATTATAATGAAGTTAGGCTAGAAGTTTTTACTAAGGCATCCACCTTTGGCAAGGCGCCTAATAAGAACTTACATTTGAAACTCAGCATTGGAAAAAAGCATTGTTGGCGTAGAGTTTTAACAAATTTAAGGTCGGCCTGCCTTTTTACAATCTGCTTGGAAATTTTAGATGCCTGAGTTAGTTGCTCTTTGATACGACACTGCCAGAAACCAAATGGAAGAAAATAAATACAAACTTATGATCTATCTTTGTAAATATCTTTGAATTAAAATAAGTAAGTAAAACTTAATTCATCTTTAGACATAAAACTGAAACTGATCATGCAGAAAAAAATTAAGTAACTAAAAATTTTTTACTCACTTCTTCTCAAGTTTAGTCCAATCGTCTGGTTTGTTGTCTATGATGAATTCCATAACTCTTTCAGACCCTTCTCGTTGCTTCCTTGAACATTTGTGACAGTCACTCTGTATAGCATCCGGCAGATTGTCTAGAAGTAAAAGAAAAGTGCTGATTTTGGCAAACGTTTCGCTACTGCTCGTAAGAAGGAGAAGATTATGCTTGTTTGCTACATCTTCAAAGACCTAAACCTCTACATCAATCATCTTAAAATATTACATATGAGAGTGTGTAGAGTATGCTTACTTTTTAACAAAGGCGGAGCATTTGAAAGTTAGTTTTCTTTTATACAATTAGATCGTTTAATGTCTGTCGAGTCGAGATGGTTTATCCAGAAGTTAAGAGCAAAGCTGTTTGAAAAGTGAATTGCTAAGCATGTTGCATATATTTAAACTTACATATTACTTATACCGACAAAATTTATCAGTCGATCTAGTCTAGATACTAGTTAACACCTTCCAAAGAAATGCTTGGTCTTTATAATTTACTTAGTTTTTACCTTGTGAATAATTGTTCTATTATTATGTATATCAATCACTACATAGTATAAAACAAAGTCGCTATTTTAGTCTGTTTGTCTGTATGCTTAAATCTTTAAAATTACGCATCGGATTTTGATGCGGTTTTTTGTAACAGGTAGAGAGATTCAAGAGGAAGGTTTTTATGTATAATAACATCTATTATACATATATTATATAATAGATTTTTTCCGAATTTTGCACCCGTGCGAAGCCGGGGCAGGTCGCTAGTTTATATAAAAAAAATATTAGGTAGATACTTACTTTTTAATTCTTTGCCATCTGGAGTGCAAGGCCCAAGATCAAGAAGGCAGTTGACATACCCCGCCAAGAGGCGGTCACTTGCCAATATTTCGTCCAGGTCTATACCATCGTACTTCGTGGTGTAAGTGGGTTCCTCACATACACCGATATTGAACAAACAACGAATTAAGAGGATAGTCAGGAGATATAGCTTCATGATAACGGAGACAAAGTAAAATATCTACAACAAAAATACACCTGCATACAATATTTACACCTCTACGTTATTGCCCAACAGTTTTGCTAGGAAATCGTATTATTGAATGTAAATATCTCATTTTCAAATAAACGTTACCTTTGTATGTACGTACGTACGTTTACGTACGTTTTGAATAAAATAGAGAACATCATAATAGAGCGTTTCGAAATATCTTGACATTGTCGATGATAAAATTACCTATTGTGAAATAGAATAGGCAAAATACTAAATGATCTTAATTGCCTCAGTTAAAGGCGATCGAAGTAATGGAATAAACAAGACATTAGAATGGGGATGGCCACAAAAGCAAGAATTGTACTCTTTTGTAACACTTTTAAAAATTTCAGTATATATAAAGTATGCTTTGATCAATAAAGTCGGCACTTACAATTTCAGTCCTCAAATCAATGAAAAGATGTATGATCAAATATCACGATCACTAGACGCAGCAAACAGATACCATCGACGTTGTTAAAAAAAGTGAGATTATTTCTTCCTGTCCTAGGTACTTATATATGTTCAAGAAATAAAAGAAAATCACTGAAAGATTATTTTAAATCACATAATCGTATTCCACTTAGAGTAATAAAGTTTAGACGTATCAGTTACAGCTTCCTGCTTAGGTAAAAGATGATATGTATGATGGGCTCGAGGATGAAAATCATAATCTCATATTTATCCATCAATCGATATTAAGGATGTTATAGAAATATTCATGTATTTTATCATATATTGTTTGCTATCATACATTTGCATTATGTTCGATCCTGAACCGACAAAAGTAGCCTGTTTGTTAAAATTTGCCACTTTTTAGTTTTTACATACAAAACGAAAGATGCACTACATACATACATAAAATCACGCCATTTCCCGGAGGGGTAGGCAGAGACTACATCTTTTCACTTCCTACGATTTCTGCATACTTCTTTTGCTTCATCTACATTCATAAATCTCTTCATTGAAGCTCGGCGGTTTCGGAAACTCTTGACCTGACTTGTCAGGACACCTTTAATTCGATCAAGATACATACGTTCATTCAATATCACTATCACACTTGCCATCTGATGTAAACTTTGATCCTAGATATACAAACTCTTTCACTTGCTCAACTTTTTCTCCTCCAATCAATATACATATAACATGCAGTCATTTTCTACACAAAAATTACTCAAATTGCCTTTTCTAAAAGTAGGTACCTATATTTTAGTCATCATCCGCTTTTTTAATAATATCTAACAATTCACAGGCAAACTCTAATTCATTGTAAACATTACAACTACTGCTTGAATATAATATGTAATCATGGTTATCAGGTATTGATGTCATTACAATACGGAGAATCGCTACTGTCGTCTTATAAACATGTTTTTGATCCTATATACATACATACATACATACATAAAATCACGCCTCTTTCCCGATGGGGTAGGCAGAGGCTACATCTTTCCACTTGTCACGATCCCCACAAGAAAGACAGCAATATTCAGCTTTTTTACGTATTTACGTCATATTTATGTGGCGTTGGTGCAGGAAGTAGGTATGTCAATCTTTACTGCTCCGATGTCTAACCCTATTCCAGCCACTTTATAAATGTTGGCACCTCAATCACTCAATCACTGCTTTTTCCAAACTAACTAATAGTACAATGAAAAAAAAATTATATATCTGTTACTACATCGCTTAAAGATCGCATACTCTAATTAAACACAGTTATCAAAATAATTAAGATGGAATCTCCATGCAACTGCTAAGAACAATTATCTTCTTAGTAGCCGGCCAGATATTGCCAACATTTAGTGATGAAATACGTGAAAAAATAAAAATAAAATGGAGTCTTGTAAGGTTTCTTTATTTGATAAGGAACCTAGTTTTGAGTAAACTGATCGCAAAATCTTTTAATGAATTGATATCCGAAATGAGTATTGAACTCGTAAAAGTAAATCAAGAGAAAGGTTTATATTATGGAATTCTTCTTGTAGGTAATGGGGTAGCGACCTGTCAGTATCGCTCAATAGCATTTATATTACGAAGACATTTATTTTAATCTTATTATCTTGGCCTTTGAGTCGAATCTTGTGACAATTGGCTCTGTCTACCCAGTTAGAGACGAAGACGGGTTGTGACTGTATGGTACAAAAATAAGTTATATGATATGGATCCTATTCTGACGTACCGACAATAAGCAATTTATTTAAGACTATAACAACGATAAGCAAATGAGGGGAAAATCAACGCAATGTGGAAATTTACTCCCATTAACTATTCCTTAGGTGATATAAATGTAATGATCAAACTGTTTCGTAACGGAATATTGTTAATCATTTTGGTAATGAGCGATTAATATAAGTCTTTATTGTGGTATAGATTTAAAGATTAGTTTCTAGGTTTGATTTAACTTTAAGTGTAAATTAAAAACTTGAGAAACTCTGAAGATATACAAACTGTATGAAGTGGAGCTGAACTGAATCATGTTCAATGATATTTTATTGTGTTTTTATTTGAATATGCTATGTTAGAAACTAAGAACTATCAAATTTAATGTCAATATTTAAATCAAGATTGATCGAATAATGTTATGACGAGACAGGAGATAAACGACAATAATATTTTTATTTGGTCTGAAATCGAAGAAAATTCATATTTTAAGTAAGTACAAGTCAATTACGGAAAAGACTGATAAACTTGGATTGGTTGAATTTATACTCTCTCTTATCTCTCGACTTCATTATCAAAGGCTCAAAGGAGCCACATGGGACACCATGTCAGTTTTTACATGCTATGCAGAAAAAGCATAGAACTAAGTCGGTGTTGAATTTATTGCACAAGCTGTTTGTTATTTTTATGTCTTGTGAGTTAACAAGGAAGGAAATATGGGGTAGCAGTATTTTACTGTGCGGTGGACATAATAAAAATAACCTAAATCAGAAAATAAATATATTTTTTAAAGAGGACATTGACTGATTTACTGCCAATGCACATCCGAAACTGGCATGTAGTTTCTGTAAGTTGTCTAGGGGTGCACTAAGACAGGATTTCCCGAAATTCCCGCGGGAAAGAATATTCAGTTTCACGCGTACATACTCTTGTAATTTAATATATTCGGTCGATTTTAAGCCGACTGCGAAATAGGAGGTGGTTCTCTTTTCGATTTCACAGTTTATTTCATTATCATCCTGGTGTAAGTCCTGGTAAAGTCATCACCAGCATATTGTGCTGATATTTTTTTGTTTGAAACTATATAAAAATACACTTAACGTAGTGAATATTTATCGAAGTCAGGACCTGATGTTTGGAATTTCAGACAGTCTTGGAAACTCTTCAAACATTTATATGCATAGTGACCCTTTTTAATTACATTTGTATTAAACGAGCTATTCAAAGATTTGGAGATTTGCATTTGTTAGTTATCAAGTGGAATGTCAATTAAAAACACAAAATAAACATGATGGGTACCTAGGTATATAGTTGGGTGATTTTTTTGAAAGGTGCTCAGGGAGCTGAGTTTTTCTGACGTATAATTCCTACGTGATTCACAATGGAATAATATCACGATTGTATCGAAGTATTGCCCACTCAGCATATCCACTGTAAATTAATGACGCTTAATTGCATCCAATTCTACGAAACCGAGTTAAATCAAACGAGTTCTTAACTGACAAAATGTAATGTACTATTTTAGTATAAAAGTGGACGATCTCTGACCAGTGCATTATTAGCAACCAAGTGTGACTGACTAGTGTTGGTGTGACATAATAAACTTTGAGGTACGTTGTTAGTGAGGTTACATATCCGTGCTGAAGTGGTATAAGCATGAATTTCATTTTGTTTTATTCGAAGTGTTTGTTTTTTTATCTATTTTAATAGTTAAAAAGTAACTGTTTTATATATCTACCTAGATAGTTAATATTAATTACAAGGTGGTCGACCTAAAGTAAAATTTAATCTTTTGTGTGGACCGATATAATGAAAAGTGTTTTGTTTATCTATGTCTTATCTGAAAGTGACTGAAAATATTACTACCTAATTAATGTAAGGTTCTAAATTAATTCCACTAATACTTCAGCATTCTTGTAACAACACAGTTCCAGACCTTCTTGGTTTTGTTTTGTTTTGTTTTTTCTCTTATGTATTTTTGAAAAAGGTTTTAATGTTTTCAGAATGAAGGCCTGTATAGCACTTTGTCTGTTTGCCCTGGTTGCGGCGGCCCTCGCTCGTCCGCAGTCCCACTACACTGACCGCTACGACAATATGGACCTCAATGAGATCCTCAACAACCGGAGACTGCTGATCCCGTACATTCAGTGCGTGTTGGGAGAGGGCAAATGCACTCCTGACGGTAGGGAACTTAAATGTAAGTAAAATTTCTGCTCTATTTTCCCTGAGTTACAGCTTTTCCGGCACCCGATATCGGAAACCAATTGTTTTACTTGAAATAGCAAACGACTATGTACATATCTCTTTTATAGTTTAAAACATAGCAGCGTTACTTTATAAATTGTGCTGTTTCCACTTTCGTGTGATTTTTATAATTTTTTCCATTCGTTTCGCCACTTCCGTATATAGTTTTCAGCTTTGATCTATTTGTTGTACATTGTACATTTTAAACCATAAATAAATAAGTTTGACTTAGCCAAGTGATCTATAAACATTTTGATTGGTCGATCCAAAATATTGACACTATTTTAAATTGGGAAACATAATGTAGTTTAGGTCAAATAAATCATTCCAGTTAGGTGTCAAATAGGCAGCTGGTTTTTGTTTTGTACAAAATTTACCCGCATGGAAACAGACATGAACGAATCGGTAGTCTAGGGTTTAAGTATTCAGGTGATTGGAAATAATCATCTATATGGGCTTTAGTTTGTCTGCAAGATTGCAGAGGTTAGAAGTGATCCTTGAAACAACCTGTACTACTTACACCAAAGTCTTACTTAGGTGAATTCTCTAAAGTGCATCCAGTACCGGGGCTAACGATTAAGTAAGAAGAAGGGTAACATTAAATATGTATGTCAGTAACTAGTTTACGTAGTACTTCCAATGAACTAAGGAAGATTTTCATTTTAGTTGTCACGTGGCCTCGAGTCCTCTAAATATATGCATTTGCGGCTGCAGCGCGTCATTTGCAATGTCGTCAGTTGTATGTGTGTCAGCTGCCTTAGCCTTGAACAATAGCTGTCATTACGGGGTCTAATAAATAATTCAAAATTACCTATTAATCGCACTGTTGTTCTTATCGATTTGCATTTGCTTGCCATTACCTGAAGATGTTGTAGAATAAATATTTTGCAAATTAAATTTAAATTTTACGCAACGGAAAACGAGGAAGGATTGCATTTTTTATAGTATTTTCGTTTTACTACAGACAGCTTGAAAAATACTATATACATTCTTGACGTAGTTTGTCATTATTTTCAATTGGAGTAAATTTTTACAGAATTCAATGCGGATATAAAATAAATTTGGGAATATGTGACATGTACATATATCAAAAATTGGTTTGTCCGTTATGATCTTTTTTTCAAAATATCGGAGATGAAAGAGATATGTCGGTGTTCCAAAACTTATTTCATTTTTTTCTTTATTCTGAGTTTTGAACTAAAACTTAAGAAAGAATAAACACCAAAAAGTAAATAACTTAGAAGAAAAAATTTAATTTTATTTCCAGCGCACATCAGGGAAGCCTTGGAGAATGACTGCGCCAAATGTACCGACAACCAGCGGGAAGGTTCTCGAAGAGTCATCGCCCACCTGATCAAGCACGAGGCGGGCTACTGGGACAAACTGAAGGCCAAGTACGATCCCAACGGGAAGTACTCCAGGAGGCACGAGCAGGAACTTGCGGCTGCGCAGGCGTAAAGACTGATACAGTTTAGATTTGGAACGAGATAGATGCGGTGATATTTTTAGTGAATATATCGTTATAAATCCCGAACTTTCTCGTTTCAAATATGCTTGTAACTCAGTACAATAATAATAAAAAATATTTATATGGATGGATTCAATAAAAAAAAAACAATACCGACCACACCTACAATGTTATCATCTCAAAAATTAGATGTGCAGCCAACAATAGTGACAGCTCTTGGTTCTTTTTTTTGCATTCAATTCATTCAAACTTGTGATGCAGAGAGATTTTCTTTTACATTAATTTTTTACTTAGCTTAATCCAATTTATTAAAATACAATAAATAAATTAGGGTATAATTTTTTTAAAATTTCTTTTTAGATGTTTAAAGTACACATCACAAACTAAGTATCGTATTTTCTGTAATTTCTTCAAATAAATGAATTATTGTAAAATAAAAAGTAAGACTTTCGTGTATGTTTGTAGTATTATTGTGTTTTATATTTCTAAGGACTTATCTAAATCAATTGTCCTAAAAACAACTACATTTTATAGTATAGATACTTCGTATTTTTATACATGCGCATTTTTAACACTTAGCTCCTTGTAGGTGAATAGAGTTAAAACTAAGTATCAAATATTTTGCAATATTTTATGGTTGTGATCTAATTTAGTTTAAATAAATTTTTCATTTAAAATAAAGTTACATAAAATTATGGTTTCATTTATTTCACCTTAAAAATTCTCCCAGAGAATTTCATTTATATCAATAAAAAATACATAAGTAATATCACACATATCACAAAAATACATAGTATAAATACGAGTATGATAGTCGGTGCTGATTTTATCATGTCTTTTCAGATTTTCATAAAGTATTAGTGTGAATTACTTATGTTTGCCTTAAAATAAAAATATCGATAATAAATAGTGAAATGTTTTGGCAGTTGAGGTGATCATACTGATTATGAAGCCGAAAGACCTGCACCATTAGAAATCGTAAATATATAAGCAGTCATTCGTAAGAAAGGAAACGCTATGCCTGCAGCATGTGATTTTGAATGAGACTGTTGCCAGGATTGGCTAACAGAAAAGTAGGTAACATACAAATATATTTTTCCTTTACAAAGAAAAAACCAGTCTAATAAGTTATCGCTAATGACATTTAATGGTAGAATTGAGATTTGTGTTATATTGTTATATTGCTAAATGAATAATCCCAAGTTTATAAGCCTTTCCTTTGGCAAGAAAGCCAGCTGCTATGTTGTTTTCTTCACTTCCAAGATAACAAGGAAGTTATACAAATTTTTATTCTACATAGCCTTCTAAATTTGTCCATCTTTAGATCATCTAAAACTTTAATGAAACCTGAATACACAATACCTATATGTGTTCACAAAAATACCAGAAAATTTAGAAATTCTGTATTAGTCACATTATGCACATAATTATGAAGTGATTTAGCATATTTTTTTGGACTCACATCACCTCGTCGCCGAGTCAGAGTTCATTTAGTATGAATGTAATAAAAGGGGTAAGTACGTAACAAAAGAGGTTAGTTATCATTTTCGAGAAACACAATCAGGTAATTACTTACATTAGAATTTTGTACAATGATATAAATGGAAAGTGTTAAAAATACACCAGTTTCGCAGAAAGTGGAATATAATTAAGACCATTTAAAGATTATTGTTTTTTGCAAACATAAAAATCAAAATGAATCTTTTTAAGATGTTTTGTTCTGTTTAATGGTAATGGCTAATAGATGTGATAGATGTATTGTTCAGATTTCTGTCATTGCAAATTTTAAAGACTAGGAGTTTGATTAAAAATATTGTTTCTAAATACCTATCGTTTGGATTTTATTCTATTTCGTGATAAACGCATTTGCAAGGATGCCGATCATCATCCTCCTGGCCTTAGTCCTGGATTGGGTAAGTCAGGTTTCAACGGGAACCAAATTCACATAGGATCGTAGTTTGGTTACACATCTGGTTGCTTGAATGTGTGGTTTCATATTGTAGGTATATAATATGAAGTTGTATTAGGTAAGCGAGAATTTTTTTTGAACTTTTACTCTATAGCCCTGTTTTTCTTCGACAAGACCGTTGAAAATGAAGTTAATTAATGTATGTTTCTCGACTTAATCACATCATTATTATTAAAGCAGTTGTAAATAGATAGTTACTTCAGTTACCTGCCCCATCTTCTTCTATATAGGTATTCGACAGTACGGAGAGAACTGATAATAGTGAGTCTAATAAAGCAATGTAATAAACATGGTACTATAAAGTTACTTAATTTTCTTTCCAGAAAATGAGGACTCTGATAATAGTGTGTTTATTTTCCCTTGTGGCCGCCGCGCTGGGCGTTCCTAAGGAATACTACACGGACAAGTATGACAACATTGACCTGGATGAGATCCTGTCGAACCGGCGGCTTTTAATCCCCTATGTTAAGTGTGCTCTAGACCTAGGCAAGTGTTCGGCGGATGGCAGAGAAATGAAAAGTACGTTTACTTTTGATTAAGTATATAGTTTATCAATCAGATTATAGTTCACCGAAAGAGATTCGTTTTTTTTAATGTTGGTTCTGTCTACCCCGTAATGGATAAAGACATGATATATTTATCGTTCACGGTCACATTTTCCGCTACTATGGTCCTCTCTACACTTGTGGAATTGCTTATTTTCATATTTTCAAGGAATGTCTTAAGTCCAGATAATCTTTTTTTTTATAAGTTTAATTAAGTTATGTCTATTTAAAAATAAGGTGAGTTCAGTTTCATTTTCAAAAAGTCCTGTTAGGCACGTAGTTCTAAGTCGTACTTGCAATTATTATTCAGCGTCTAACCCAAAATCGTGACGTGAGAAGTGAGGCTAATAACGTTTACTACCTTCATACCCATTTAAGATTATACGAGATTCTGAAAAAAAGTAAAAAAATTGTAGCCAGAAGGTTTCTGTCGCATACACTGCAACCTTGACTGACACGAGTTCAAGTTTAATGGAGCCGGTTATTGTTTTCCGTTTGTATCTACTTGTGGAATCTACCGAGCAAAGTACTTATACGTCAGTGTCTTGCATTTTTATATTGTATTTAAATTATGCATAATTGATAAACGTGTTATTCTGCAATTTCCCTTTAATTTCGTCCGCAATAACATGGCAATAAGCTTAAATTGGTATCACTTAGTTACTCTTACGAGTATTTTGTGGATGTTATTAAAGCGCATTTTGGGCTGCATTTACGGCAATTACCAAATATGGGCTCTATTAATAATAAAAAATAAATAAATATAACTAATACTACATGCTCCAAAAATGTCAAGTTTTTATAAAGTCGGCAACCTGTCAGATGAATTACCCTTAAAATGGAATTTCGAATGCACTAAGTAAATGCTTTATTAATCACTAAAGGAGTACATTAAAAAATTAACAACAGTAGTACAGTAAAAAGGCGGGCTTAGATCTAAGTATTCTCGTTAAATTTTTTATCTAAAATCAATTCTAGTTTTACCTGATAATGAAAATACTACATGAAGTCCTGCTCGGAAAGGCTTATTGAATACAAATTTCTCACTTTTCCTTGTTCATAATTTCACACTATCTAATATGTAAGATAAACGTTATATAATGTTTATTCATAGTACTCTTATTATATTACAGGTCATATTGTAGATGCTATGGAGACAGAATGTGCAAAATGTACGAAAAAACAAAAAAGAAACACAAGGCGTGTACTCAAACATATTATTATAAACGAAAAGGACTACTGGGAACAACTGAAAGCTAAGTACGACCCTATAGCGAAGTACTGGCCGAAGTATGAAGAAGCTGTTAATAAAGACGATAAAGAATTCTTCGATGAATAAAAAAATATACCTAATCATAAGGCCACAGTGACACTAAACTGACTGTAACATCTTTATAACTTTTGTTTCCGCAATAAAGAGTATTTTTACGAGTATATATTTTGTATTTATATTGTAATAATAAATACCTAAGCGAGTATGTAATAGATTGTGGACTTCGATTAAAGTGAGACTAGTTGTTTGCCTTTAATTAAATTTTTGCTGTTTGTGATAGTCTACTCAGTTTAATTTTGACTAACTTATTACATGACAAAGAAAACAAATCTAATTGTGTAACGGAATTTCGTATTTTTGAATAAAGGCAATAAAACACTGTTAAGTATTGACAAAGTTTTATTTTATGATACTTAGCTCTTTTCCTTTCTACAGCACTTAGGTAGATTTTTTTATTTCAGTTCTCTTAATTCCATACGATTTCTATTTTAGTCATCATCATGTTTGAGTACAAATAGTCCAAATCTTATTTCTAAATAAGACATTAAAGAATGCCGCTATCAAAAATCGCCTGCGCACTCGTATCGGTTCAAGCTTTAAGAGATGCTTACATTGCGCCTAGCAACATTAAAGTAGGTTAGTTACAAAGTTATACATGTATATATTATACATATTTATGTGGTATATGTAAATAGATATAGATACATTTGATTATGTTAACTACTTTGATAGACGACGATGACGCATGCAAAATACTATGGGAGTTCCATAAATGTGTAAATAAAGCGTTAAGCACACAACCAGCTAGATTTTTTTTTGTTTGTCTATTAGCATTATCTTTTGCACTGAAGTGGAAATATTGAAAATAGTAAGATTGGTAAAAAGGTTTAAAAATTCAAAATTGCGAGTGCATTTTTTAAATGTTGTTTTATTTTTATGAAAGAAAAGAGGATAATACTATAGTGGATTAAAATAAATGTTTTGAGGAAGTTTGATTTTAATTTAAAACTTCATACAATTATTTATTTGGTAACAATTAGCTTGCTTTTATCATAAAAAAATACATCAAAAATAAATATTACAAATTTATGTTTCACAATTTTTACATTCTTTCCTTAACCTAAGGCTGCTTAAACAAACACAAGTTTAAACATGATATAATTTGAAGGTTTTCACATTTTTCCTGCGGAGTACTAGGCATTTCCTATTGCTGTCGTTTAAACGCTGTGTGTCAAACGTTTTACCGTTCCGAGAAGCAGAAACCCGTCCATGGTTGTTGATCTCGAGATAGAGCCAACGTCCTAGTCAGTATAAAAGTTAAGCGACTCATAATCCCATGAGCATACACGCATCAGCTGGACTGTGGTCACGGAATATCAGACTGAAGTTGTTACTTTTTAAGATAAACGTAAGTTTTCGTATTTATATTGTAGTTATTTTATAGGATAACTAAGTTTTCTAAGAAATATTTAATAATTATTGGATTTTTAAATGTTAGGTATTAAGCCTCTTTAAAAAAAAATACAAAACAGTTTTATTTATTTTTGAAAAAGTATGTAAAATAGTTTTGCAAAAATTCAATTTTTATTATTTTCTTTCTTGTGTTTTCTTGTTTTAATTGATACTTCATTATTAATTCAAAAAGTCTTGTGTTTTGGTAGAACTCCTTTTTTAACATGTCTAAAAATTGACTATTCATTTAACAGGACCGATTTAGTAATTTTGTAACACTTTAAAAGTACTTTAACCTTTTTTGTTGATATAATATGGTATTTGTTTTCAGAATGAAATCCTTGATAGTTATTTGTTTATTTGCGGTGGTAGCCGCCGTAGTGGCTCGCCCTGGTGAGCAGTACACAGACAGATTTGACAACGTTAATTTGGATGAGATCCTGTCCAATAGGAGGCTTCTTATTCCTTACGTTAAGTGCGCATTAGACCAGGCTAAATGTACTCCGGATGGCAAGGAGCTAAAATGTAAGTGAAACAAAATACTACATAGGTACATAAAATCACGTCTTACGGTCTCACAAAGTCTCCTTTCAGGCCATGTTTAAATTGGGATAATGATAGGTTGCTAGCTCATCGCCTAAAAGCAAAATCCCAAATTTGTTAGTTACAAAATACTAGTTCCATATTTAATCAAGAAGTTATCAATCTCTTTCATCCCAGTGTATTTGCGGGTTGCTTTCTCAGCTGTGTCTTTAAACCTAGAAATGAATCTTTAAACCTAGAATCTACTATAAGGCAATCATTGCAGGCTGTGAAATGGTTTGTAGTTTTATTGTATGTCACCTGCCTCATATGTTTATCAAACTGCATAATGGTTGCTTGATCTATTCAAAATCTGTAACTTAGGTTCTCGGTTTAACCGTATTCTTTTTATTAATACAATAATGTTTGTTTATATAAACCCTTTTGTCATATTAATTATACATTATTTATTAAAATCCTAATAAACTTACGCAACAAAGCGTAAAGTTTATTAATAATGTCAAACTATTCCACAGCTCACATTAGAGACGCCCTCGAGAACGGCTGCGCTAAATGCACCAAAGCCCAGCAAGAAGGGACCAGAAGGGTCATCGGTCACCTCATCAACAACGAGCCTGAATACTGGAACCAACTCACCCTGAAGTATGACAGGGACCACAAATACACGAAGAAGTATGAGACAGAACTGAGAAAAGTCAGGCATTAATTAATGGTCATACAAAGAATTATAAGACATGTTCCTAATTTTATGCTTACAATAATGAAAATATGACATTTTGATCATATTCAATTCAAAGGATATTCAAATAATTAACTACTTACTAAAGGGACTAATAAGATGGAAAATAACAATGCGTTATAAAATGCGGCAATGTTGCTTAAATGTAACTTGTTGATGTATAAAAGGATTTATAGATAAGATACAATGACTGAAAATTTAATAAATTTTTGTGATATTTATGTCTGGTTTTTATTTATTTTTGAAATATAATGCTTATACGACATTCAATTGATTTGATTGTCACTTGATGCACATATTAAAAATAAAAAAGAACATAAAAAATAAAGAGCAAAGTAGTTGATTTAAAATCTTACTGCACTATGCAGAATGATTTCAACAGTTGTTAAAATCAAAATAGAAAATAATCAATCAATCAAAAGGCAACCTTTACTAATTTATTTTTACTCTTACGTGTTATAGTAAAAAAAAAACAAACGTGCATTTTTCTATCCTTAATTTCTTATTGACGTAAATTCACAGGTGTTAGTTCAGTAAAAAATCGTGATCTGCGCGTACATATTCCGTCATACACGCACAAACAAGTCTTTATCCCATACGGGATAGACAGAGCCAACAGTAGAGTAAGAGTAAGAATAAATTACTGAAAGGCGACGTTTAGATGTAGGTGTACATGTGATATATTTTGTTTATGATAAGTAATTTCGAATAAGGCACAGTCCTACTCGTTGATGTCTTTTAAATAAAGACTCGTATTGCATAAATAGTACCTAGCACTAAGTTAACGAAGGACCAAATTCATAATTAATCTAAATTAATGAAAATGGCCGTTCCATAAGTACATAAATAAGTCGTGTCTCGATTAGTAAGCATGTTGATATTTCTATAAGTAGTCGGCTAGATATATGTACATTTTAAAGACATCAACGCGTTATTTTCAATAGATACGTAAAACAATTTTGACAAAATTGATATATATTTCGTGTTGCTCCCTGAACTGTAGAAAAGGACCACTCCATCAAATTCCCATGGATGTCGTGAAACGCGACTAAAAAATAGGCGCATAGTCATTTTGATCAAGCTTACATGCTGTCGTCTGGGAAAAAAATAACAATGTGTGCAAGGTGCTTCTCTTATCGTACAGATTGTAAAATCCAATCAAGGGTAGGCTTTTAAACTTGAATTTTTTTTGGCGATGGGCTAGCAACCATTCCCTATTTGAATCTCAATACTCGTAGAATTAAGCTATTAAAAAATAAAGCTAAACGTGGCCTTTCAGTCTTTCAGATACTGTTGGATGTGTATAACACGTATAGGAGTAAAGACGAGATTATTGTATATTAGGTATATTTTAAAAAGTCCTAATGAGCTTTTTTTACAGCTGTCTCGGTCACAGTTTTGTTAATAATCCGATTTATGCATATGTACGCATGCGTAGGTACTTATATTTGTTGTAAGTGGGATGACATCCAAGAATCACTCCTGAAGAACATTATGTATAACGTAAAGGAAAAGAATTATCGATCAATATAACTAGACATTACACTAGCCAACGACTTGAGAAATGAAAGAAAAATAGTAACCCTAAAGTTACTCCTAATAAAGATAGGGAGAAAAATGAAATTATAAATTATTTATTTCTTCTTAAGACGATTTATTTTCAGAAGTAAAAAAGGTAGTCTTTACTCATCTTTTATATGCATCATATACTAGTTGTTTCATAAAGTGATACAAGATCAATTTTAAATAATATTTAAACTGGCACATATCCCATCTCTAAAATAGTTTATTGACTTTTTTGGAAATATTATTCCCTTACACGTAAGAAACATTACTTTTTTAATATAATACGATAATTTTTAAACCGTTAGTCAGATTTTGATGAAATGTTAAATGGGTGTAGAATCTGTCAATAGAATTAACGTAGGGCATGAAAATCGGTTCAGTAATTTTTGAAACATTCCTAATTTATAAAAAAATTTAGTGATCGCGAGGTCTTAGTTTGCGAACGATTAGTTTTAGATTAATTTCAATATTCAATACATGTGTTTTCAGAACATGAATCGGTAAACAAAAAGTTAAAATTATTGTTTTAATTTTAACGAATACGAGAATTTACAGTCTCAAGTTCGCATTATGTTTTTACACGTATTTTACATCTATGACGATGTAGATGCGTCATCGGTTGTAGGTTGGTCTGGCTGATCTTCGGCTGCTAAGAAAGGCTCATAGATGCTCTGATATTGGCCTTCTGGGTCGTACTTGGAGATCATTTGCTTCCAATACTCTTCTTCGTTTGTCCTTATATGTTTCACAACTTGTCTAGCCTTCTGTTTTTGCAGAGGAGTACATTTGGCGCAAGCCGTTTGCATAGCGTCTTTTATATGTACTGAAAAAAAAAATACTTAAAATTATTGTGTGTACTTTATGTTCTATAATAATATGGATAAAGTTTTTAAATATAAATTTAGTTTTCAAATGTACAAAACAAAAACAAAAGACAGGTGATAACTATATTACAATGAAAAATTGTGTAAGTAAATAAATGTTTCTAAAGTGTGCTCGTTTCCTCATTAATGTACACATACTTTATTTTCAAATATTTGATTTAAAAACAAGCTATTAACCGACAGTTTAATTGGAAGTAATATCTCATTTTAGTGTTTCTTGGTTGCAGACTTTTTTGGAATGTGTCGAAAACAATAACATTCTACATAATGAAATATAAAAGTTTCTACAAACAGAAATCTTTCCTGAGATGTCCTTAAATTATTTTTGTTTACCTATTTACATAAAAATGATTTTTTTTTTATCTATGACAGATATCATTATATTACGATTTACCTTTCAGTTCCTTTCCTTCAGGCGTACATCTTCCCTTATCGAGTATGCACTTGATATATGGTAGGAGGAGGCGGCGGTTCCCTATGATTTCATCTACGTTTATATCATCGTATCTGTCAGTGTATATGTCGTCGCATGCGCAGAATCCAACCAAGGCGAGGAATAGAATTAATAATTTCATGCTGCAACATAAAAAAACAATTAGCTCATGATTATTTGATTTAAATCCTAAATCTAGTTTTAATATCAGTTTCATGTTTGACCTGTTAGAAAATATTATGAGTAAGTACATTAGCTTCAATTTTTTACAATTATTTTATTCTTTGGTTTTTAAGAAAATTTTATATTTGAAAAATATGTAACAAAAATTGAAAAAGAGATTCTAGTACGATTCATAACACTTAAGTTCTAGTAAATAACTTACTTTACCACTATTCTCGACAAATTAGAGAACAATGAGGAACCTGAGAAATCGATATCATTTTATATCTGTTAGTTTCAGCGGAACATCACTTGATTGCGGCAACTTTAATGACTGGCCATTGTTTCGCTGCTCAGGAGCAAACACCTTGCCTAAGAGGGAATTTCCACTTAGAACTAAGATAGGAACGAATGATGAATTTAAAAATAATAATAATAAATGAAATAATGTTAGTAGATAGCATAATTTATATGTATAAAAATCGATAAAACATTATAATATTCACATTCATAAGAAACTATGAATAAATGAAAAGAGCTCCGTTATAAATATTTCAGTACATTTTCGAAAACTAAATATGCACTCGATTGTTCTTTTGCTGTCATTTGAATTTTGTTATTAAGGTGCAATTTGCATTATAAGTTAGGTGTGAATATTTTAAAACATAATTCATTTAAGTAAATTGTAAAACAAAAATATATTTATTATTTAAGAGCGAAGTGGAAAATGCTAATATCATGTAAATAAGAGGTGTGAAATAAAAATGATTCTACTATAATTAAAACCTAATCAATCTTAAAGGAAAAAAAAATGATGATTGCGACTTACTTTGTATGAATCGAACAAACTTCACTCCTGTTATTAATTGGTTATGATTAATCCGGTCGTGTAACTGATCATGAGGTTGATATTAATTTTATAATATTGATACATTATACTCACATAATAAATAAAAAAATATGAGTATTTATGTTAATCTATGCCACAAAAAATCATAGCCTATGATACAAATCAGATTAAACTTTTACGTTATTAAGACGAATATTATAGATTATTTATTCATTATTATTTTATTTACTTACTAATATTTATGCGAGATGTATATATGTATGTTATGTACTCTGCTAATTTTGCAGGCCAACAGGCCAGCCTGTTTACTAATTAGGCTATGAAAAATCATCAGAAGAACTGATTGCGTTTATTCCAATATCATTTACCAATAAATCACAACGCCTCTAACCTATCACAATGTCATAATTTTGATAAGCTGGCGCATTCATATTTATGAGTTTCTAGTATATATTGTTAGCAAAATGAACTCCTACCAACATAACCGCCATATAGGTAGGTACTTTTAAATGATGATGACTCGTATTTATTGCAATTGTTACTACACCTCGATTGTATTCATGGGTTTTTGCGGTTTCCCATACAAGATACTACGACGATTTGTCTGTAATTTACGTTCTAACAATAATATAATTACTCCTTGTCGATTGATGTAACTGTTTTATTTTTCAATTACTCAAATGTGTACCCGGCACATGCACATAAGTTAAACCCAAATGGTGGAGATCTCTGGGATAATTAACGAACGTTGACATGGTATATGTTTCATCTTCTCTCATTTACTGTCACTTCCTCAGAAGAAGAATCTCTAAAGCCTTCTCTTTATAGACGGCTCTCCCTATTCTTCATCTATATTCCCCACATCTGACCATTGACAACTATCGTGCACTATGTAGTTACGAGACGATTATAATCCCTATAAGCTCTGCATACTAATATCTCATTTTGCAGCAAACTGCCGAATATTTATTGTCTCTTATTTGGTTTCGAGTTAAATTTTCAGTTAAAAGTTCTAGTATCATCTGTGAAATTAACGCCTGAAGTAACCTATCAATTTTACGTCTAGCGTAGCCACTAAATATAAAATAAACATTTGGCAGGCGCAAACGAGATAATATAAGCCGTGTGCGCTGTGTTAGATATTCAACAATATTTACTCCTTCTTGATTGTGTTTTAATTTCTTCTTTGCTGCCTTATCCCTGTTTATATGTCACAGCAATAGGTACACCTCTTTTAACATACATACATACATACATAAACTCACGCCTCTTTCCCGGAGGGGTAGGCAGAGACTACCTCTTTCCACTTGCCACGATCCCTGCATACTTCCTCCTTTGCTTCATCCACATTCATAACTCTCTTCATGCAAGCTCGGCGGTTTCGGGCACTTTTGACCTGACCCTTCACCAGGACGTCCTTAATTTGATCAAGATATGTTCGTCTAGGTCTTCCCACCCCGACCTTTCCCTCCACACTCTCCTTGTATATCTGCTTAGTCAACCTGTTTTCATTCATCCTCTCCACATGACCGAACCATCTCAACATACCCTTTTCTATTCCTGTAACTACATCTTCTTTCACATCACAACATTCCCTTATCACGCTGTTCCTTATCCGGTCACTCAATTTCACACCCAACATACTCCTTAACGCTCTCATTTCCACTGCATTTATTCTGCTTTCGTGCTTCTTTTGCCATACCCAACTTTCACTCCCATACATTAATGTCGGGACCAACACGCCCCTGTGCACAGCCAGTCGAGCCTTTTTGGATAGTTTCTGACTGCTCATAAAGGCATGCAAAGCTCCATTCACCATGTTCCCCGCGTTCACTCTCCTTTCAATATCACTATCACACTTGCCATCTGATGTAAACTTTGATCCTAGATATACAAACTTTTTCACTTGCTCAACTTTTTCTCCTCCAATCAAAATATTACATGCTGTCATTTCTTTCTCCATTTCAAAAACCAGTGTTTTAGTTTTACTTACGTTCACTTTCATTCCTTTCTCTTTTAAAGCTTCATGCATACAGTTTACCATCTCCTGTAACTCCTCCGCTGATGACGCCAGTATAACCTGATCGTCGGCATAGAGCAGACATTTGACGAGTAATTCATTCATCCTTAATCCACTTTCAGACTCTTTCAAATCTGTCGAAACAACTATCCATAAATAGGTTGAACAGCCACGGTGACGCAACACATCCCTGCCTAACACCTTTCTCAATCTTAAACCACTCAGTGTGCGCTCCGTTTATCCTGACACAAGCACTCGAATCCTCATATAAGGATTTCAGTGCTCGTATCAAGAGACTGCTCACCCCATGCATAGAAAGTGCTGACCACAATTCATTCCTCTCAACTCTGTCATAGGCCTTTTCCAAATCCACGAATGTGCAATAGACTTTTTGACTCTTGGCCAAAAACTTTTCGGCTATGCACCGCAAAGAAAAGACCTGATCAGTACATCCCATTCCCTTTCGAAATCCCGCTTGAGCATCCCATATTTTGTCATCAGTTTAACCATTTGATTTTTGGGTTTTAATTTAAAAACATTACTTAGGTACATTTTTAAAAGCGCTGGTGGCAGATTGACATTTGGACATGATTTTTACTAACCTGTAAGCTGTCCAATCATAGATTTGTCAGGTTCTTCTGGTAATGGATGTCAAACAGCATCATTCAAAACCTTATCTAAATTGAGTTTAATAGCGAACATTAGTCTAAGCAATGGCGAACATAGACCAAACAGAGCCTAGGTACCGAGTTATTACAATAATAAAAATAACAAAAACAAAATTAATAAAAATCCCTTTAATATAATAAAAGTGAAAAAACAACAGAATATATAAGATAACAAAACGACACAAGGAAAAATGTATTGATTCTGATGTTCTGTTTATTGAAGATAAGGCGATGTAGTCAAACAGTTTACTCAGGAATCACGATGCCCTTGGCCCTTGCGCGGTCTTCATACTTCTTCCTGTATTTGCCCTCAGGGTCAAACCTGTCGGTCAGTTTGCGCCAGACTTCTGGTTCATTTTTAATCAGATACTCTATGGTAGTGTAGGCACCCTTCTCTTGAGCTTCGGTACATTTCTCACAGCCTGTCTCTATAGCCTCTTGGAGATGTTCTGTAATTGGTATTAAATTAATCAATTTGATGGATTAATTCTTGTGGGAACGAAAAGCTTAAAATGATTTAGCTTTATTTTTGAATCAGAAATACGGCAAATTTTATTCAAGTTCTTTCTTCATTTCATGAATTCTATTAATTTGAATAAATTATTAAATTTAAAAATTGGAATCTTATTGTCCATATTAAATCCCTGCCAATCTAAGGTCTGCCGCGCCGATGGATGCATGGCTAGGGGCGAGCCTAGTCTCGAGCGTGCCACTTCCGCCATGGGGTTGGGCGACCCCCAGGTAATGGCTAGCCTTACCCTGGCATGCGGGGCTCTGCTGGGGCGGACAAAATTTTTCCCTAGCGTCTCGTGGGAATCGCATTATGAACCTTAAAAAGCATATAAATGGCGGCGATGGTGTCCGCACCCCATCACGTCTCGTTCCCGGCGGGAGCGGTATGCGGTCTGCTGAAAGCCGCTTTGCGACGATGAATGTAAGAGGAGGAATGAAGGATAAGATTGAGGAAGTATGCCAGATGATGGATGAAAGACGTTTGGATGTGTTGTGCGTGAATGAACGAAGCGGAAAGGATGCGACGCGACGCAGCACGGCCCTTACACGGCGTATTGGTCTGGAATTTCCAGTACCAGCCGAGGCTGTCAAGGGGTCGGTCTAATTCTTTCTGCACGAATGGCTGAGTGCGTGAATGAGTATGAGTGTGTCAGCCCTCGTCTTCTATGGATTAGGCTGAAAGTTGGAATCACTCGGATCTTCGTTCTAGGTGTTTATGCACCTTGGGATGTGGGTTCGAGGGGTACAACATCAGCAAAAAGCGAAAACGAGGAGTTCTGGAATAGTGTAAGAGAAGTATTGAAAGTTACCAAGCCAAATGAGAAGATTATTATGTTAGGTGATTTTAATGGATGGGTGGGTGTAAAGCGTGATGGATATGAAAAGGTGCTTGGTGCGTTTGGTGACGAAAAGGTGAATGATAATGGAAGAAGTGTATTAGAAATTTGTCTAGAGTGGGATCTTTTTGTGTCGAACTCAATGTTTCAACATAAAGAGATCCACACCTACACAAGAGTGGAAGGTATTTTAAAAAGTATGATAGACTTTGTGATTGTAGATGAAAGATTGAAGAACAAAGTGCTGGATACCCGTGCATATCGCGGTGCTGGCATTGACTCGGACCATTTACTGGTGATATCCCGGATAAGGGGTATCTTCAATCGCTGGCGGCACAGGGTAAGGGAGCAAACCAGCGCTTTGGAAAGAGTAAAAGTAGAAAATTTGCAAGATATGGATGTAGGTAAGAAGTATATTAATAGACTGAAGGATGAATTTGAAGATTTAGATGAAATGAGCGATATTGAAGATGGATGGAAGGAATTTAAAGAAAGAATTGTGAAAGTAGCTGTTGAAGTGTGTGGTGTAAGTAGAAGAAGGAAAGGAAAAAATCACAAAAATGCGTGGATGAGTAAAGATGTGCAAGAACTTGTGCGATTAAAGAAGAAAGCATGGCTGGATTTGTTAGCAGCAAAAGCTAACTTAAGAATGCAAGAGGTTATAGATGAAGATGTGAATGAAGCACGTAAGGGATATAAGAAAATGAAAGATTTGGTTAAGAAAGCTGTGATTAGAAAGAAAGAGGAGTATAAAGAGGATTTTGATAAAAGGCTATCAGAAGACTTTCAGTCAAATCTATTCGAAAGTATTCTGGAAATCCGTAAGGTCAGCCCGAGGAAATACTATAACCAGAGAGCTGACTAGGATCAGATGCCAGGATGGTAGCGTTGTGCAAGGAGAAGAATGTGTACTAAAGATATGGAAGGACTATTTTGAAAGTTTATTTGAAAAAAAGGAAGGAAATAAGAAAGATTTCTGCTATAGCGAAGAAAAAGAGAATGAGATGGAAGGCGAAATTGAAATGTTCGAAATTGTGGAAGCACTTAAGAGTATGAAAGCGGGAAAGGCTGCTGGGTGTGATAGAGTGTCGGTCGAGATGCTTAAAGCAGGAAAAGGCGTAGTAGCTAGTCAGTTGTACTGCCTTTTCAATTTGTGTTGGAGAAGCGGCCGAGTACCAAAAGATTGGTGTAAGGCTGTTATCGTGCCACTTTACAAAGGAAAAGGGTCACAGCTGGACTGCAAAAATTATCGTGGTATAAGCCTGCTTAGCGTCGTCGGCAAATTGTATGCTAAGGTATTGATTAATAGAGTCAGGAATGAAACTGATGACAAAATATGGGATGCTCAAGCGGGATTTCGAAAGGGAATGGGATGTACTGATCAGGTCTTTTCCTTGCGGTGCATAGCCGAAAAGTTTTTGGCCAAGAGTCAAAAAGTCTATTGCACATTCGTAGATCTGGAAAAGGCCTATGACAGAGTTGAGAGGAATGAATTGTGGTCAGCACTTTCTATGCATGGGGTGAGCAGTCTCTTAATACGAGCACTGAAATCCTTATATGAGGATTCGAGTGCTTGTGTCAGGATAAACGGAGCGCACACTGAGTGGTTTAAGATTGAGAAAGGCGTTAGGCAAGGATGTGTTGCGTCACCGTGGCTGTTCAACCTATTTATGGATAGCTGTTTGACAGATTTGAAAGAGTCTAAAAGTGGATTAAGGATGAATGAGTTACTCGTCAAATGTCTGCTCTATGCCGACGATCAGGTTATACTGGCGTCATCAGCGGAGGAGTTACAGGAGATGGTAAACTGTATGCATGAAGCTTTAAAAGAGAAAGGAATGAAAGTGAACGTAAGTAAAACTAAAACACTGGTTTTTGAAATGGAGAAAGAAATGACAGCATGTAATATTTTGATTGGAGGAGAAAAAGTGGAGCAAGTGAAAGAGTTTGTATATCTAGGATCAAAGTTTACATCAGATGGCAAGTATGATAGTGATATTGAAAGGAGAGTGAACGCGGGGAACATGGTGAATGGAGCTTTGCATGCCTTTATGAGCAGTCAGAAACTATCCAAAAAGGCTCGACTGGCTGTGCACAGGGGCGTGTTGGTCCCGACATTAATGTATGGGAGTGAAAGTTGGGTATGGCAAAAGAAGCATGAAAGCAGAATAAATGCAGTGGAAATGAGAGCGTTAAGGAGTATGATGGGTGTGAAATTGAGTGACAGGATAAGGAACAGCGTGATAAGGGAATGTTGTGATGTGAAAGAAGATGTAGTTACAGGAATAGAAAAGGGTATGTTAAGATGGTTCGGTCATGTGGAGAGGATGAATGAAAGCAGGTTGACTAAGCAGATATACAAGGAGAGTGTGGAGGGAAAGGTCGGAGTGGGAAGACCTAGACGAACGTATATTGATCAAATTAAGGACGCCCTGGTAAAGGGTCAGGTCAAAAGTACCCGAAACCGCCGAGCTTGTATGAAGAGAGTTATGAATGTGGACGAAGCGAAAGAAGTATGCAGAGATCGTGGCAAGTGGAAAGAGGTAGTCTCTGCCTACCCCTCCGGGAAAGAGGCGTGATTTTATGTATGTATGTATGTATGTTGTCCATATTATTATGTTCATGTCTATTGTCCATAGACTACTAGATAGCCAAATCTGAGCTATGCAACATAACAGTGTCATTGAGGACACGCAAATATGACAAGAAAGTGAGACACTAAAATTAATTTACTTTGAATGAATTTTTGAATTTAATTAATATTGTAAAGTAAAAAATAAGACATTAAAATAAAGCGCATTTAAATCAAATAAATAAAAAACCGGCTACTTATTTACTTATCGTACAACGCGATCTCTTCCAGTAAGCCTAATTAATATAATAACAAAATAAAATAACAAAGCAAACTAAATTCATACGGAACAAACATTTAAGGTTATCTGTATCATTACTATGCTCATCGTGTAATTTAGCCGGAAAATAATAAATCATTTCCTCCATGTGATTGTTTTATAACATCGGTTTATATTTAGATCAACAATAACAATAAAAATTCTAACGGCTATAAATTACTATTAAAAAACATTATAAATTGCGGGTACTTGAAGATAAATAAATATCTATCTAAATGGTTTACTTTTTATAAATTGTAATTATATTAAATATTCGTTTAATTTTGTTGAAGAAGAGGGTGTGACTAAGTGTCCGTAGTCTGTTGACACTTTTTATTTATCGAAACCTAATGTGCGTGTGGCGAAATCTATACGCCACAAGTCATAAATATAAAAAATTGAATCACGCGACGCTATCAATCATAAACAGCGAAAAACCTAAATCGCGCAAGCAAAGATTTCATGGATTGGAGCTATATATACAACCTCCGACACAACATCGTCGGAGCCGCGGTTCCCCAGGCATAACACCTAGCCTGGCGGAAGATCTTCCCTTTGGTGGCGGTCGAGCCCGAATCATCGCTTCCGCTACATGCGCTTAACAAATGAAAGTAACATGACGTTCTATGAAAGTTTATCCTGGGATGTGAAAGATTACAATCTTTAGACACTTACCTTTTAGTTCCTTTCCTTCCGGCGTGCACTTGCCCTTGTCCAAAACGCAGTTGACGTAAGCTTCCAACAGTCTCTTGTTTTCCAAGATCTCTTGGATGTTGATGTTGTCATACTTATCAGTATATTTGTCGCTAGGGCGCGCCAGCGCGGCCACCACGCAACACAGAAATACTAGACTCTTCCTCATCTGAAAAAATAAGAAAGTCATTGAACATTTTTGGAACATAGGTAATTCGGTTGCTCTTCCCATCGTCAACTGGTAGTCGTTGACAGAGCATATTGTTTGGCTTCTTTTGAGGTAAACAGCTCAGTAAGAAAAAATGTAGGTATGATGATATAAGTTTGTGAATCAGCCCTCTGAAAGAAATTGCTGTAAACAATTACATAAGTTTACTAATTATCTTGGGTATTGGGTGGCTTGGCCTTACTTGGCCGGATACCAGGGACATCTCCTATATATCAATCAAGGCGAGGTGGCCTTAGCCCACCGCACATTGTTTACAAAAATGTTTGTATCCAATTGTACTTCAGAAATAGACTATCATCTAATAGCTGTGTAATGTTGGATATGCCATACACGTTGGTGAGTCACGTTTGTCACATTATTCTGAGCTTGGCTTAATACTCATTTTTTTATTCGAACCAGAGAAATTAGTGGTAATTTATATAAATAACTGACTGGTGTTTCATACTTCTAAAATTGATCAAGATTGCCCTAAGCCAGCGAGTTCGCATGAAGAAAATGACGATTGTAGATGAAGCGAAAAAAGTGCCTAATATATGTATAGAGAGTTCATGGTATAACCATTGGAAATATATAATTTCTTCTGAATAAGGCGTGATTAATGTATATGTATGTACTAATATAGTTAACAATAATAATAATGCAGAAACAAAAATGTAATAATTAACATAAATAAATGGTTTCCTATTAATTGTGAAAATTTACTGCAATAAATTAACTTCACAATTATCCGAGACTAAGATTAATCTGACACTTATATGAAAATGCATGCAATGCAGTCTTATTTTATTTATATTTTTTTTAATTCCCAATTAATAAGGAAAATTATAAAGTTTGAATAGTTATACACTATAACTATTCAGTAAATTATAAAGTTTGAATAGTAATAGTGTATAACTATTCAAACTATATAATTTACCTTATATATAAGTCCTATATTGTTTACTGTGCACGAAAATCTCGAAACTATTAAAAGCAAATTAACTATTTTAACCAATAGTACGTAAAATTAATACTTTATGTCTTTTAACAGCGAAAGGGTTGTGAGTAGGGTTAATAGGTTATCAATTTCTATTTACATTTATAAAATCTAAAAAAAATTGATTAAAATAACTCTTTAGGGTTAAACACTTCCTGCACATTAATTAGAATGTCGAATTAACATAGAAAATCCTTTCCAAAATATCACACTAATTAAAAAAAATATTATTAATGTTTGTAAACACACACAAGATTCACACCTGAGATGACCTACCATTGCGGTCCGATAATGGCTGGTAGTCGTCAGTTACTTAAGCTGGCAGGTGATATACTCGTATATATACCAGTGTGAATCGTGGTTAAAACATCTAATTTGTCCCTCGTTACTTCATTATTTCATTTGCGTACGATGCATAAAAACCGCAAGATTCCTATATAGGGTGTGTGTTGAATGGAAATTGGGTCAAATTATTGTTTATGATGCCTTTGTTCGGCAGAATTATTCCATTTTGATGGTAATTTCCGTGATTGATGTTCACAATATTTAACTACAAACCTTACGAATGTAAATCGTTAACCTTTCGAGTTGATTCTTAAAGGACTGCAAGGATAAAGAGATATGTCAGTCATTTAACTACCTCAAGGCAAATTAATGCCTTGTTTTTGTTTTCTCAAAATGGTAAATCAATCGGTATGATTATTAGTTCAAAACTTAAGGTGAGTTATCATTATCTCTTATCGGTATAAAATTGTAATAATCCTAGCTACTACACCAAGCAAGAAACTAATGGTACTTCTACGCGGCTTAGACGGTTCATGTACCTACCATATCTCAAACCAAAGGTTAAGCTACCCCAAACTATCTTTACATGAAAAATTTTACCCTGAACAATATCATCCTGTACATGCGAACATATGTAGTAAAGGGGAAATACGGAGGCAATTCTTCCGTTTCTCAAGATCACCTCCTTGGAGCTTATGCATTTTTAATATATTTCAGTTTCTTGGAATGTTAATGTTTTGGTTAGAGAATTACGAAGAGAACGAAGGTTGAAAAAGTGAAGGAAGGCTACATTACATAGAACTGCTAATGTAGTAACAAGATTTAGCAGACTGTTTTTTTATACACAATCACGTGAACTACAACAGTTTCATTGCACACTTTACCAGCCTAATTAAAAAAGTTGTGAATTGATATCAAATGATGTACCTAGAGGAATCACCATTTACGAGACGATTCTTAAATATTTTTAAGAATTTTTGAAGGAGGTATATAATTGGGGAATATTTGGGGAGTAATTATATACTTATGATTCAAAATAAAGAAGAAATTAAACCGTTTGACTTTATAAATACTTACATATAATATAAATATTACATAATACTACCTACATATGTTGTATAGAATGAGAATTGATAGATTGCGCGCTATTGATTTGTGGCTCATCTGTTACTCGTATATATGCACGTTACAACAAGCAGAGAGAGAGACAGAGATGAGAATTAGATGAGGGAGAAAGTTAGAGAGAGAAGATAATCCCCTATCAATGATCAATAAGTTATTGGCACAGTAAATTTAATAAGATCCTTATCTTAAATACACAAGATTGTGTTTATTTTGTAACATATAAATAAAAAATATATTATTCTATTCAAGGATTCAAAATCAATAATATAAAGTATATATATTTATGTCCTTATTGTCTTCTTGACAGAACTGATTGTTATAAGTATAAAATAGTAAGTATATGATATGAGATATGACAAGACTTAAAGACTCACTTCCAGGATGGCTTAATAATATTTAATTCTTATACAGTATGTATCAGACATTGGGATTACAATCCACACAGTATTGAAACAGCATAAAAAATTGACAACTTTTCTCAAGAAACATGGACTGAAATCCGATAAAAGCATAGCTCCCATAGTTGTAAATTTAACACATTGAAAATAAACTTTTTAATTAGCCAACCATTTCTTGGAAATTTCCCTTAGCTGTAATGGAAAAAGATTTATTGACGCACGTGATTGCCACGTTAGGCGTCGATTTTATCATCCATACTAATCCATATCCATACAATTAAATTTAATCCAAGCGTATGTTTGTAATTGCTAAATAACAGCCATGCATATGAATGGCTACATAACACCGTGACGTGCATGGATATTTTACAGAAAAATATTCATAAAATGACAACTCTTTTCCTAAGGGGTAGGTAGAGACGACATAATCATGCCTTCAGACTTCTTTCGCTCATCCAAATCATAACTGTCTTCATACAAGCTCGAAGGTTTCGGGTACTCTTGACCTGATCTTTCGCCAGGAAGTCCCTTATTTGAACAAGGTAAGTTCGTCTAGGCTTTCCCACATCACGGTTTTAAGTAAATTTTGGTCCATCAAACCAGTTTATATAGTATATTAGATTCAACGCTTACAAAGCTTTAGGGCTAAGGCTATTTTTTTCCAAAAAATTAACATCAGTATGAAAATTTAGGGAATATATTGTATAGAATATGTATTGACTGAATGACTCATAAAAAACCCGCAGCCTAAACCGTTAGATCCAAAGATCTGAAATTCATCATGTAGGTTGCTATAAATGCTGTCTTTTATTTTCACCTGACTGGGAATCGAATACAAGACCTTGTGACTTTAGCGGAGTTCATAAAGGTATATCATTATCACGAATCCTGTCATGTATGTCAACGTAGCCTTCATGTCTCTATGCTAGGCTTAACAATAACTCACGGTTATTATGACAGCTAACCGTCCATTCCTCAATCACTCACTTGGAAAATAGGAATCTATATTATTTTGTTTTTATTTCTCAATCCAAATGTAATCAGATTACATTTGAAATTCCATTCTTTCATTCCATACATTGTAATCAAATTACATTTGGAATAAAGCCGCCTTTTGTACTGTTTACTTTCATTAAGTGTTTTTCTTTTTGGTGCAATAAAATGTCTTTAATGTGTTGCTAGTGAGTTGGGCATTTGACGGAGCATGTTGTTGATAATAAGCTGTTTCTTGTTTATTTTTTTACGTTAAGTTTTTAATAAATACTATATTTAATAAACAAAAAATTACTAACTCACTCTAAAGAACATGTTTGAATGTTTGACCTTTCTTACGAAGGAAAATGTCGTCAGGACTAATAAAACATTATCTATATATGTATATTTTTCGCCTCCTCATTCATATAGTACAGTTGCAACAGTTATTCCCCCTGGACCGACCAATGGGTGAAACTAGTGGGTGAACGAGTCGTGGCGGATACATACAGGCAATTAGATGTTTTACCATATAATTTATGAGTCATATGGGTTAATAACGCTCCGAGTAAAAACCTGATTGCCTAATCCAGGTCCTAGACGAATCTGAGACTCCTCTCTAGATTGGTGAGGACAGAACTAGGACTTTAAAGCCAGGATGATAAAGAACACTGTTGCAGCGTTTAGTACTAAAATCCACTATGAGATCCCTATTTGAACTTAGACGAATATACTCGTATGGCAAATATTTTCTAGGGATTTGATCACATAGAACGCTTATAATAAAAGAAGCCTGTGCTTGCTTAAGGTCAAGTCTATCTCATAACTACAGAGCACCTTTATGCATAGAAGTCAATAATATGGTAACGTTACTCCGAAAAGAGTGGAGTTGACAACTGTGTGGATCTGAAATCACATCACGCAAACCTCATTTCATTGTTCTCTTTCGATGAAGGACTTTTCGGGCGTCGCCTCTTTTGCCTTCTCTTTTCTATTAATATTAAAGTGCTAACTGAAAAGACGAAAAATCCGGGAGACTTTACTTACATCGAAGATGAGCTGGCAGTTTTTTTTACTTTTTATTTTTCTTCTGGGAGTAGCATTATATTAGAGCAATTGTAGAGTAAGCAACCCTAGCCAAAAAGCTGTAGTGGGTTTTGAACTTTGAACCAAGTTCAGTTTCGTTAGATAAATTAGGTTTCTCTAGTAACCTAGGTATTGCTTATTATGCAATTGTTTTGTAACAAATTATTGACAGTTGCAGTCATAAGCGTGGGTTAGCCGATGTTTGTATAATAGACAAAGATTTATCATTTGTTTGTTTCATTTTGCAATTAAAATATTCTGACATCAATACCAGATTACGAAATTAATTTCATAATTTCTAGTAACAAATTTTGATGCTAACTCAATCATCACTACATAGTATAAAACAAAGTCGCTATTTTAGTCTGTTTGTCTGTATGCTTAAATCTTTAAAATTACGCAACGGATTTTGATGCGGTTTTTTGTAATAGGTAGAGTGATTCAAGAGGAAGGTTTTTATGTATAATAACTTTTATAATTTTGCACCCGTACAAAGCCGGGGCGGGTCGCTAGTTTTAATATAAAAATCCTTTTATCTATCCAGATAAGGTGTCAGTCTAATAATATACTATAATACCATTGATACTATTATGCCACATCTAGATTGCGCTCTGTGAACTTTAGATCCGTGGTTGCCCGACGCGCAACTAGCAGTCGACGCAGATTTTTGTGACTCCTACCCTACATAGTTCCTTATTTTAATTTTTGTTTTATATACGCTCGCTGTCTTGCTATAATTATGATGTACATTGTTAGTTTCTCAGTAAGTGAATTGTTAATTCTTTATGAGGAAATAAAGTTCTTTAAACCAAACCAGTCTCGAAAAGACAAAAATACCACGTTCAGCTGAATGGCTTTATGATGTAATTGAGATTCAGATAGAGGCAGGTTGCATGCCTATCGTCATAAAGAAGAATCCTCATACAAAATCTGCATGAAAAAAGAAGCAACTGTTTTCTCTTCGCTATTAGACCAGCATCTAAGCTTGCATAGATGAATGTGCCTATTCCCTTAGTCGCCTTTTACGATATCCATGCTAAAGAAATGGAGTGGTATTTGAAAGTGCCGGGAACTATATAACACAGACTCGAATCCAGTTATCGTTGTATCCTAGAGGAAAATGCTGTATCTTAAAGGTGAAATTGTAGAGAATGTTTAGCATTACATTTCGTGTAGAGTTCTTAATATTACTATATTCAATAAACTTAAATAAATATAAAAATCCCAAACCCTATATTTCTTGTTACGTTTTTTTCACGTTTTTTTCACTCGCGGGGTAGACAGAGCCAACAATCTTGAAAAGACTGAAAGGCTACCTTCGTCTGTTTGGCTTAATAATAAAATTGAGATTAAAATAGTGACAGGTTGCTAACCCATCGCCTTAAAGAAGAATCCCAAGTTTAAAAGCCTAGTTAAAGTTAATTATTACTTACCATGTTACGTTACTCAGTTTACCTCTATGGCTAACATACCGCTTACCCAGATAACAATCTAGATGAAGGCTAGTGTCATAGTTTTATAGTGCTAAATGAGCATATCATCTTACACGACTCATTATGGTGTAATTGTCCATTTCCAACATCAATATGTAACACTAGACTTCTAGAATTTACCATAAATTAAAAAAACTTTATACCGGACAAATCACAAAGAATGAGCGAGCCCCAAAATAACAATATTCTAATTATTTAAGGGGTGGCTCAATAACTGCTAGGTAATAATAAAAAAGATTCTATATTCTTTACGAATGCTTATTTAAGCTAAATAGTCAAGACACAGGCTAATAAGAAAATAATCTTTTCCAGGATTACCTGACTTATAGGATCGAACCTAACACCTGTTATACAGAGGAATATTCCGCCAAATAGGCCGCCAGTCTAAAGGTGTTAAATTGTGTGTAAAATAAAATTATTACTTAAAATACTTAAAATAAAATTGCTGGAATTCGGCTTCTATTCTATTATAAGTTTTTGAAAACTTCGGTAGAAAGTTGACATTCGGCATATTTGTTCCTTGAAAAAAAAAAAACAAACACACAAACAAACATAAAATCTAACTTTTCTGTTGGTCTTATAGATATTTTTCGTCCAAAACTTTAAGTACAGACAAAGGTAAGTTACGATTTTATCGTAAGTACCTATGGATGCGTTCGACATTAAGATGCGACATAACAAATTGCCATCTACAAAAGTTAGATGCACTTTTTACTGATCTGCTGCAATTGAAATCACTAGCTATTAAAAACACAGTTAGTGTCTGGTCATGATACCAGGTGGCGTTTTAGAAGATTATAAAATGTGTGTCTCTAGTTTGGAGGTGCCATATCCGACGTGATACTGAGATGTTGTAGCTCATAACCACTTAGGGTCCCTGAGCGAATAGCACCTTTTCCTTTTCCACAAACAATAACTAAAATTTACAGGTATCCAAGCTTTTAATTTTTTTTATTCTTTTTATCATATAATTACCATGAGTCGTACTAATATACAACTAAATTGATTTTTACATTTGTACCCGAAAAAGAGGTCCAAGTTTTCCAAATAAACTACTTTTTATTCGCAATATTTCTTTATCTCCTGCGCTTCAATGTCGGTCATTTATTATGAAAAACAAACTTTTTGTAATAAATAGGACTGGGTCTCACAATCTTTGTACCTTTATCATGTAACTTACCTATTGATTAAGTACAAATTATACCTACCTATTTTTGAATATCGCTACAAGTCTCGGAACTTACTCTGAGGCAAGCTCAATCTGCGTAATTTGATCGAGTATTTTTTTTAAATTATTTTTATTCTGATAAGACGTTTTGTCATTATTCGATTAATACAGAAAATTTGATAGTAGTAAACGAAGCTAAGGTATCTTTAATATCCAAAAACTACTGGCTTTTCTACTTCTGTAAACTTGAGTTGTTTTGTTAAATAAGCATTCACATTCAGTATCAATAAAAAAGGTCAATTGTACTTAAGTGGGAACCGAATTATGCATTATAGAGATGGTAATTCAAAGGATTTCCAACGTGGTACCTACTTTGTATATTCTGTGTTCCTACCTACCTACACAAGACAAGTGACAAAACACAATGTTTCCATGATTTTCGATCGGGGTAGGTAGTCAGGTTTTTACGAAACGACGCTCATCTGAACTGTGCAACCATTGCAGGAAAACCTAACCCATATGGGATCATAGTTACACCACCAGTTGCTTGATGGTGCAGGCTTCCTCATGATATTTTCCTTCAGCATAAGAGCATCGGTTAGCTATCTTTATTTTTCTACCTGTCTTAGAAAGATGTCTCTATTAAATAGGGTTCCTAGAGGCGTGACTAGAGTTAGATTAAAAAGTTGTGTCCAATCTTAGTGAATACGAGTAGAATAAGCGTGTCCATTTTGTATATGGTTCCCAGTTCTGTTTTGTCAGTGTTCAAGTTTATTCCAAAATGACCCTGTAAAACCTAGCGTAGAGTTTATGATTCGTCTGACAGCCTTAAGTGACTCGCATTTAGTAAAGTCTTACCAGCAATTTGTTTCCTTATATACTGGTCCAGCTTTGTGTCGCAAGTCTAGCTAATTATGCTGTAAAGTAATTCTTTGCCGGCACGTGATCAAATTGTTTGTTTATCATACACAAATGACGTTAAATAAAAAAAGCGTGTATAGACTAGATCTTTAGGAGGAACACTGGCTAAATAGGTCAAATTGTAGCTAATCCATACTCTCATACTAATTATAAATATAAATGATTCTTACTTATGTAATTTTGTTTAAGGATGGACTGGACCGATTTTGACGAAATTTAGATAATGTATCAGAGTAGATATAGGCATAATAAAACTGAATTTGGAATCGGCCTACTAGCTTTGGATTTGAAAGTGCAGCTGTTAGAGTTTAATTTTTTACACAAACTATCCGATCCGAAGAAGGTATAGAGAACTTACAGAAAAGTTTAAATAGATAGGAAACCTCAAAAAGCTTCACATTAAAAAAACTGAAACTTATTCATTACCTCCAATATTAAGCAAATTTAAAGGATAACTCCGTATCTCGGCTTATTTTTGCCACTGAGTGAGTCACGAAAAAAATTCATCTAAAATTGATTTTATGCATATTCTAGTAGGGGTAACTTTATTAACTGTCTAGCAAGAAATCTAAGAAGAGCCTACACTAGCTTACAAATACAGTGCATCGGACAGGATATAACAAAAGAATGTATTTGTAATTTCATTCACAATAAACATCGGTTTTCAAAATTTTTCTCCGCCATAAAGAGGCTATAGGAAGGTTTTAATTACGAATTATCATTGTGACTCAGTTCATGAGGAAATATAGTCTTCCGGGCATTTTTCTTAATTAAGCCATTATTTATTGTGATGAAAGAAATAATAAAATAGATTAATATTTAGTACGTAAATGAAAGATATTTTTAAATGAAATTCTCCCCCATCAAATAATAAAATTGGGTTACAATAGGACAAATGATCAAATTATCTCAGTAACATTTCATATACATGAATAAGCTTACCAAAGTTGTCAACTCCTTTAATCCTTTAGTCGCCTCTAACTAATAGAAGAAGGCATTAATTTAGTATTTTTTCATATACCTATTACAGCAAAACTGCGGCACAATATTTTATTTTCCTAAAAATGAAATGCGTTTGCAAACACGTGAGTACCTTGTTTCCGTCTGGTTAGCTCACTCATGTGGTAAGTACAACAGCGGCATATAAGTTGACCCTAGTATTTGACACTTTCGATAAAAAAAAATTTTGAGCAGCGTCTATAGAGTTCTTTCTGTATTTTGGTACCACAGCTGACAAGATTCCGTTATGGTCTAGATTTGAACAAAAACAAAGTGAATGCCGCTGCTTCTTTACCCACGCAGATTGTAAAAGTCAATGAAGGGAAAGGCCCTTAAATTAGGATCCGCTTGTCAGCAGATGAGCATGTATCCTGTCTTTAAATCTCAATTTCATCATTACCACCCAATTAATGGTGGCTTCCTGTTTATATGCCGTGTGGTTCCCAACTTCTAAAATAGGACCACATCCTGGTTTTTCCATGGATATTGTAAAAGAAGAGTAAGGGATAGGCTAATAAATTTGGGGTTCCTCTTTAAGGCGATTGACTAGCAACTGTCACTGTTTGGATCACAGTTACATCATTAAGACATTATTAAGCTAAATGTGGCCTTTAAGTCTTTGCGAGACTGTTCTCTCTGTCTATCCCGTAGGGGATAAAGACGTGATTATATGTATGTATTACATGATTAAACGTGATATGTATGTGAGTCTACCTTACGATGGACGCTTTCTGGTTTATGTTAATCTCAGCACACAAGGTGTGGGTTCACACTAGGATCATAGACAATTATAGACCAGTAATTGTGGGTACAAATGCTAAGTGGGCGTAAGGAGCAAATGTCAACGTGATGTAGACCACTTCCTAGAAATATAATTATAAAGTTCAGACCTAGAATGAACGTTGTACCAATGAATTTTAGGGTTCTTGTCTTGTATGGTTCACTGCTCTTTTTATATGCTGTGACTATGAACTGACGGTGCAATAAATGAATCTCATAATGGATGGTCATAAAACCATGTAAAATCTAAAAGACGTAAGTTATATAGTTAGGATTGCTTAATAGAGAAGAATGAGAAGAAGGACCTAGGAACGTTACGTTACGTTACGTTTCTAGAGGCTTACATACAGCATTGGATGAGAATGAACTGGAGAAGAATAGCGTACGAGTATCCTGTACAGCCGAAGCTTGCTATAACAACGTACCACAAACAGAATAATGAGTATGTAGAATGGTTTAATATCATGAACAATCATCAGAAAACAGTCGGCATATACAGAACCCTCATGTGTCAATCCGAATCAATTTTGGTTGGTTTCATTAAAAAATAATAAGTTACAAAATGAATAGATAATATAAGCCCAAGTCACAACAATTAATCATAATCTATTATAATCTTGAAAAATAGATGACAAAATACCTGAAACTACAGGGAAAACTCAGGCGATTAGGAAATAATCAGGATACTGTTATCTGTTGACCTTCCGAAAAATATAATGAAATCTTCCGTTTATTTACACCATTGGTTTCTGAATCATTGTTTTGTTTCTGTGACGTCAAATTGCTTAACTCCAGCTTAAGATCGCGGTATAAATGTCCCATGGTAGCGAAGCAGCCGCCACAGCTTAACGAAGGGTCGAACAAGGAGTATCTAAATACAGGTAAGACAACCGCACACCCGCGAGCTAATAACCAAAATGTCGATCATATATAATTACGAGGACGTTGACGCAAATTTGGTGTTAGTAGTGAGTTTATCAAACACCATTGTTTCGGGAAGTGAATATTTGTTATGATTGAGCAGTGCAATAATACGTGACAGTGGACCTTTGCCATTCGATCATATAATCGAATTATAAATATCTTAATTTAACTTCGAAATTATATTGATAGAAAAAGTGAAAATAATAGAAATTGGTGATACAAATATTCGCTCCTTCTCTATATTTTACAAATTTGATTTTAATAGGTACAATAAACTGACATCGGTTTTAAGTGTCAAAGGTCAAAGTGTCAATCAATATTTTTTTGCATGGTAACACGATTCCTAAATTTATATAATTAAGTTATTATCGTCCCAATTATGTAAATAAAATATAACTCAAAACTGTAATACTTAAATAAACATTTTGCTTAATTTCGCTAAAAAAGTATCAAAATTGCAAGTTTAATCAATATTCACATCACTGACATTGCTGTCTCAGCCTTAATGAAGGATTTCTCATAATTTTAAATGAAATTACGCCAGGCCTTACAGTCCTTAGAAAAATATCTCTCGCTCTCTAAGCACTCTTTTCCAACTATAAAAATTCATACCATTCGAGTCTATAAAACTTGTATCTCAAGTCTTGGATCTATTGGATCTGTTGATTGTTGATTGAGTCTCTTAATTTGAGTGAGAGTTGAGTTGAGAGTTGAGTGAGATCTTTTAATTTAATTGAAATATCATCAAATACGACTCTTCTTTTAAATAAAGTAGTTATTAATTAAATTTCTGTTCTAATAAATAAATCAATATTGTAAACAGAAATGTTTTATGTATACGCATCATCATGGTTTAAAATGCAAAATACCTATGTCCCATGTGTAGTATATCCCACAAATTTGAATAGTAAACATCACGATAAATAGAAAAAATATCTCTAAAACACTAACTTCTTTATTTGTTTTTTCAGTCTTTTGTCTATATTAAAATATCAGCATACTCAAAAATATGCTTATACTTTAAAACATATGTACTACTATATTCTTGACCTGTCTTAGAGAGTTAAAATCATGTACATGTAAATACAGTAGGTATATGACACATCTTGCATCATTCGTGTCAAAACATAGGTATTCATAGGTCACACCTAGTAGACCTAGAGATCAGTTAAACGAGTATTTAATAACTATCTAGACAATCAATTATAAAATATTCAATGTACCTTTGCGGGTTGGAAACTGAGAAGAATTTTATTTCCTAACTATACTAATTGAGAGTAACAACTTTAATCCCTGAAGAAAGTAGGCATTTTTACGTGATATTGGCGTCTTGTGACTGTGTGCGACCGAAGTCACGAACAAACTCTAGCATTTACTTAAATATAGAAGATTAATTCAGTTAGGGAATTAATTATTACTTCTTATAACCAATTTTGTAGACCAAAATTGAGATACATATCTACGTAGATTAAAAAGGTAGATAAAAAGATGTTTCCATGTATAACCATATGACATAAATAGCACATTTAGTTTCATAGAAATGAAACACGAAAATGCTTTATGTTGGAACCCGGACGCACCGAACGCGCGTCAATCGCATTGAATTTACCTATTTTTGTCAACAGCACATTGAACATGCCTAAATCTTTTATCATTTACCAAAAACAATGTTACTTGTCTTATCGTTTTCATTATATGATATTAATAAGCAAAAAAAGATCGACGAATGTCGATGAATCAAAAGTAGGTACACGTTTATAGTGATTGTGCAACTGGCATAATCTCTTAAAGTCTCTTGGCTTGACTTTAAATTACTATGCATGCATGTAGAAATTTCTTCCTAATTGCATCAAACACACATTAAATAATCACATAAAAACACCGTCAGAAAATTCCTTCAGTTCTTCCCATTTAACTTACATTTAAGTAACTTCCCGTTCAATCATCACATTATTGTAAGGCCTATGAAAACGAATGGGCTACAATGCCATTATCAGTTAGCCTCAACAATAAACAATAGGTAGTTGTCGTCTAATTAAAATATTCCTACATGTTGGTACCTGATCACGGCTAGTACTTAGTTCTCAACCATTGTTGCGTAGTTCTATAATTACTGCACCTACTTCTTCGATGATTATGCCTATAAATCAAATATAATTTATATTTTGCTCATAAGGTCATACGCCACAGCTAGTCATCTGATTTACCTTATGATTTTATAAGGAAAACAATACTTTCTAGGAATATCTTACTATAACTTTTAATCTTAAATACTATAAAGTATAATTTTGAAAAGGTAAATAATTTTACTTGTATCGATGCATTATTATATCTTTCTAAAGCCATACCTGTTTTGTGCGAATATGGACAGATGCTATGATGAATATAATATTTGATAATTTCGCATAATGATGATATATCTCCCTAAATATGTTTTCTCTCCTCTCATCTTTAAGTAAAATAATTGATTATTTATCTTATAAACAGTATTCATGAAAGTAAGCCTTTAATTTAATAGTGTACATACAGTAACTTAAAGTAATTTTAACAATTTAAAAACTTAAAGTAATCTATTAATCATGTTACTGAATAAAATACAAAATGAAAACCTAATATAAACTGGCAAAGAAAGCTTTTGCTCTGAGGTTCTATTCTGTTCTCCTACGTTAATTAATTTATTTTATTTTATTGCAGATCCAACATGAAGTTTCTAGTTCTAGTCCCGTTGATGGTGGTCATTGCGCTTGCGTGGGGAAAGTCTACTTACACCGACAAATGGGACAATATCAACGTCGATGAAATCTTAGAATCGCAAAGACTTCTCAAAGGATACGTAGACTGCTTGATGGAAAGAGGCCGTTGCACTCCTGACGGAAAGACTTTGAAGGAAACTCTTCCTGATGCATTAGAAAATGAATGCTCTAAATGCACTGCTAAACAGAAGACCAGCTCAGACAAAGTTATAAGGTTTTTGGTCAACAAACGCCCTGACCTTTGGAAAGAGCTGGCTACCAAGTATGACCCAGAAAACATTTACCAGCAGAGGTACAAGGACAAGATTGATGCCGTGAAGGAAAATAATTAAACAAAAATAAAACACTGCAATCTTCTGTCTGTAGAAGTTATGGAGTTATGTTGTGATAAAAAAGCTGATGGTGATATTGGTATTTTTAACAAAATAAATGTGATTAAACTTACAACGGTTTTTTTTTCAAACGCATTAAGTAATAAAGCTTAATAAAATTTGTTTAATCTATAGAAACTATTAATAAATAAATCAGGTTTAATGTATAAACAATCAATAACTCAATACTATACAATATATACCCTTATTTTCAGTGACTCCAAATAAATTTTGTAACAATTCAATTAATTTCTTTGGTTTCAATCTTGCATACATTTGAGATTTTTTTTTAAATTTACTACTAGCATATTGTTTAAAAAACAATTGAATTGTGAGAAAAGAAAATTCAATTTTCAAATTGCTTTTAATGAAATTTTATAAACTGTAATGGTGCTATAACTAAGTGTCACACATCTATCTTATTTGTAAAGCTAAAATAGTTTATTAAGAGATAAATAATAAGTTTATTTTTTGTTAACCTTTTCTTTCAAACGTGACATATATTTAGGAAATTCTATTTATTCACAATGTTGTCACAATGTATCCTTTACATTCCTTATTGCTCTTCCAGAAACTTATTGAAATTATCTCTGTATTTCTTTTCTTTGTCATACTTGTCAACTAGTTGGTCCCAAGCTTCGGGATGACTATCCATCACTGCTCTTATCACTTTTTTTATTAGTTCTTTTTGTTTCGGTGTACATTTACCGCAAGATGTCTCAAGCGCCTCAGGAATCACTTCTGCAAATACAACGAACAATACTCAAGTAAACTATTGTGTAATCATACTTACTTACAAATAAGTCTAATAGCCATACTATTTATTTTCAAGTATAACTAATATTTGTAATGATATTGATAAAAAAAATTAGTAGGTAGCTGAATTTAATAATTAGAGGATATAGGAAATGTTCTTTTAATAATTGCTGCACTAATCGTTAATTTAATATTTTTCATTATAGCCATAAGAAGTGCATTATTGGACAACTGATTTCAGCAGGGCCTATCATAATCTTTCTATAGGCTTATCATAATCTTTCTTTCTAATAAACAGAATAACATACTTTTAAAATCCTTAGCTTCAGGTGTGCACGGTCCTTGATCCAGGAAACACTTAGTGTAGCTAAGTAGTATCCTATCATTCTCTAACAGAGGTTGGACATCGAAATCATCGTAACGGGAACTGTAGAAATCACTGGAAACCAAACTGGTCATAGTTATAATAAAGATAGTCTTTGACATCATTTTAAAAGTATAAATCCTTGTGAATATAGGTATTTCTAACACATCAATGAAATTTTTACACTAACGATTCTTCATTTAATTCATATTATCATAATTTTCTTATACACATAAACAAAGTTTCTTAAGATTGTGAAGTTATTACTGCAAGTCTCAGTAGATTTCCTTTGGTTTATATAAAGGAGGTTGTCATTGTCCATAAATGCATGTTAAGCAAATACGACAACCTACCAATTACTATCAGAAGTCTGTGGTTGTAATTCTAATGTCCTCATTAAAGACTGTTGAATATGTGCCTGATTCATAAATCTATATTTCCGCAGAATTTACCTCTAAATACGACTTCCTTTCCTTAATTTGTATTAGTATCGTAGGCTCTGTTCCTAATTTTGAGACTAATATACCTACGCTTGTTGGCAAATAAATGAATATTTTTTCTTTTTTGTTGAGATGTAAACAGTAGGTAAATATTTTCACCAGACCAAGGATTATAATTTGCTTCAACATGACAACAAACCTAAAATTGAATTAAAATGATCCATCATTCACGAACTCTTTCATCATTATTCGGACAAAGAAGAGATTTCAGTCTGTAAATTGATTCAAAACAAATTTTGTTCTTCTCCTATGATATTAAAAAATAACTTAAGTTATAGCTATCCCTTATTATTTTGATAATACATGGCTTTGTTCTTTTAATTACGCGTGGCATTATATTGTATGAGATTTTAAAGAAGTTAGATAAATCCAAGAAATATAAATTCTATCACACTCGCAGTTTGCAGTTGCCCCTTTTGATTTGCAGGTTTTCCTTTCTCTCCTTCATCGGCTTTGGGGCTCGAGATCTTATCATAACTGTATTATATACTATATAGTTTTAAATATCTCTTTTTATTTTGTTACGAAACTTTTTAGTTAAATAGATAAAACTTTCCTCTACCACTCGTCATCATTTGTTAACTGTCATTAATTACTTACTATGAAATACGTCAAAAGTACATCATAATATTTTTTAACCTACATTTTTAGAAATATTTCAGATAAAATACAAACGTATCTTAATCAACAATGCCGGTTGATTGCCAAAGAAAAACATGTGGTGGAAAGGGAAATATGGGTATGTTCTACGAAAGAAGTCCGAATATCTGTGCTGCGGGTTTACCTACCCAGCAGCCTGATGAACGTGTACAAGATTCTCTGCAGCATTATCTTCTGAAGGATGAAACGGATGCCTTGATTAGTGATGCAATTATCCCAAGCAAAAAACCGCGGCCACTGCCTCCACTTCGTCGCCCCATGCCAGTGGACAAGCGTTTTGCTGGCATGTTTGGTGAAGTACCCGAGCTAGTAAATCCACCTTCTAAGTCTAAATTCCAAACGCTTGTCGATGATTTTAAATCTACAGCTTACTCATCTTATTGGAAAAAGCCTCTCGGGACCTTGCCTGACGCAGTACCTATGTTGCCGGAAGGATTCGATATTAATACTACTTTCGGAATGAAAACGCCTTTTCATGGCCGCCTATATGACATTGTTATGCCCAAGGAACCATATCCAGATAAAACTCCTGAGTCTAAAAAACCAGGTGTACAACTAGACTACAAATATTGTGAACCACCATTTAAACCTCATGTTACTTACGGTCATAGATGTAATGTTGACAACAGAGGCATTTTAGTAAAATGTTGCCTCACAGACGATAGAGTTAAAATTGGAACCGCAAGCAGAGTGATTATTAACACTATACAGTCAAATTTTCAGAACACTAATCAACCTAGAATTGGGAAACAATTAGCGCCTTACGATAATATAAGTTGTGTACCGAAAGGCTATAGTTTTGGCAAGTTAAAACCTCCAGATAATCTACCAGAGTGTCTCACCACTTGTGATATCAACCCAGATCGTCAGATCTTTTTAAAATGTTTAAAACATCTTAACACACTGCGTAAATGTTTATCAACACGTTTCTTGCCCACATTTTATCGTGGATTTTATTTAAATTTAAAATATTTTGATCATGACAAATCGGGCTGGCTTCCTAGACAAATCGTGTATGATTATTGTGGAACCAAATTAATCCGATTTGATCCCTCATTGATAGAGCCATTATTGTCTATGTGGCAAGCTTTTGATGGAACAAAAATCAAATATAAAACTTTTGTGCATATTTTAAATTTTAAAGAACCACTTCCCGAGATGCCTAAAGTAACAGACGTACCACAAGATTGTCTTGATTTTCGAACAACCTATTCTGAAATGGTGAAACCAGACAAAGAACCTGATAACAGCCCAATGGCAGGTATTCCGTCAGGTAGATACTTTGATTTAGATTACCCAGTAACACCGATTAAATACTCTAAGGCTGATCAAGCTTGCTTACCACATGAATCGGACATGAAATCTTGTTTATGCCCTAGTGTGATGACATTGCTTACTGTAAACCATCGTCACATGTATGCAAAACGTGATCCAGAAATTGTAAGGAGAGTTTTTGAAGCAAGTGGAGAAACTTTCACTGACGAAAGTTTCAATGCCATCTGGAAGGAAGCTGAAAAACTTCATTCACAGGGCTGGGTTTGCTACGAAACATTTCGCCGTGCTTTAGAGGGAAAAGAAAAAGGACTCGAAGAAGACAATTAAATCTGTTATTTCAAAACATTTTATTTTATGTATTTATTTTTAATTTCTATTATAGTTTTAAATCTTTGTAAATTAATTTAATGAAATTATATTCAATTAAATATCTTTTATTTTACTCATAACTATAACCAATTATTTAATTGTTCAAAAATTGCTGGAAAGCCTTTTGATATTTACCCTCAGGGTCATACAAGGCAACAAGTTCAGCCCAAATTTTTGGATGCCTTTTTTTAACTTCTTGAGCCAATTTTTTGCCAGCTTCTTTTTGTTTATCTGTACATTTAGCACAGTGTGTTTCCAATACTTCAGGTATTTTGTCTGAAATTAAATAATCAAAATTAGTCTTGAAGCGAAATATCTAAAATTGGTTTTGGTTAGTCCAATAGACTGTGTCTTTGTTTGATGTAATAGAAACATTCATATAATTCGTCTTTGTCGCTTATAGACACATTATTATGATAAAAAGGGAGAGATACATAAGAATGTACGAATGGATAAAGTATTCGCCTCATGACCTGGAAATACAAAGTTTAGAGTCTCGTTGTGATCATGACACCACAGTCCTCTGAATGATGTTCATAAACTTTATTGCTGCAATAAAGTAATACAGCCTGGAGAAACTTTAACCTATTAAATTGAAACTAAAAGGGAAATTATGATTCAGATTGGATCAGTTTCCCTAATTTAGATGTACTTGGGTCACAAAAATTTAAGGCAGTAATTACGCATAATTATTTTACTTTTCCACTCCTGGGAATCATAGATATAACTTGGGTCTTCCTCAGAATTTTATTCTCTGTAAACCTTTCTGATATAGGCACTGAGTCTTTATCTTTAATAAACAGGAAGGTACGATATCTTATCGATATCTTACATTTTTTGGTTCAGGATTAAACGCAGACTAATACTTGGCATGAAACCCTACACGGAAACATTACTGGGAATTTTGGTTTAACGAAAGGCGGAGCCTGCATATAGTGGATAGATATATACCGAGATAACGGATAGCATGTAAAATTTATTCAAAATTTCGGAGTTTACCACGATGACATGAGGGTGTTATATGTAAGTATTTCATCCATTTTTAGGGTACTGAAATAAACTTTGAATTTTATTTAAAAAGTTATTTGTAAAATAAAGATTTTTCTCTCGTTTTTTTTTTCTCATAAATTAAATTAGTAATTATTATATTAATATTAATATTTTTTTGAATTAATATTATTATAGTATATTTTTAACAATGTGCCATGTGTTTCCCGGCACCAATAGAAAAATGAATAGGACTACTCTATCTCTTTTCGATGGACATCGTTAAGGCGACTAAGAGATAGGCTTATAAACTTGGGATTTTTCTTTTAGGCGATGGGCTAGCAAACTGTAACTATTTGAATATCAATTCTACCATTAAGCCAAACAGCTTAACGTGGCCAATTAGTCGTCAAGCCTGTTGATCCTGTTTACCCCGCAAGGGATATAGATGTGAATACATGTATAAATGGTGTTTTTTTATAAAAATGTAATATAATTGTTTTTATTTATTTTGGTACCCAAAGAAATGCCCTATAGTTCTGATTCTCGACTACAAAAAGGCAATTGAGTAATAAACATTTTCTTACAATATTTGAATACCTAAAGGAAGTACTGGTACTCCTTAAAATTACGCTTATAGTCTAAAAAAATAATAATAACTGTCAAATGTGAAACGTTCGTAACAGACATTTTAAACGAGGAAAAAGTGTTTACTTGAACAACTTATTAGAATAAGAATCAAAATGTCGATTTATTGCTCCAAAAGAACAAGTGGGGGGAAGGGTAATGTAGGGATGTTTATAGAGAGGGATAAGAATGTATGTGCTGCCGGACTTCCTACGAGTAGTTTGCAACCAGAGCGCAGCGTTAAAAGTAATTTAGAACATTACCTCTTACAAGAAGAAGTTGATGCACTAATTGGAGATGCCGTCAATCCTCTTCCAAAGGCTACATCATTACCACCATTGAGGCATCCTCAACCTCGTGACATGAGAAATGCTGGAAGTTTTAGTGAAGGTTCGTATTTGATTAATCCTCCGAAAAAGACTAAATTTCAAATACTCGCAGAGGATATGAAAGAATCTTGCTATGACTCCTATTGGAAAAAACCGCTTGGAAGATGCCGTGATCCTTTCCCTAACTTACCAGGTGGTTATGACCTTTATGGCACTACAGCAGGAATGAAAACCCCATTTCACGGAACGGTATATGACGTGGTGATGCCAAGAAATCCTATTTCAGGTGAGTTACCCCGTTCTAAGGCTGCCGCTTACCAAACAGATCGAAACTATTGTAAATCTTCATACAATCCTAATACTGTATTTGGTCAGAAAACAAAGAGTGATATAAGGGGTCGAGCTGTAAAATGTTGTTTAACAGATGATAGAATAACACTTGGGACTTGTTGGGCCAAACCGATGAATACAACTCAAAAAGATTATTTACAAGCTAAACAAGACAAATTGGGAACAACTTCGGCTCCAAATGACAATCTTAAATGCGTACCTGAAGGATTTGTTTTTGGTATATCTACAAAAGTTCATCTAAAGGACACTGTAGCCCAATGCTTAGCATTGTGTGAGTTGAATCCAGACCGCTTGTTTTTTAAGAAGTGTCTTGCACACCTTAATACTTTAAGAAAATGTTTAAGTAAACGCTTTAGTGGTAGCTTTTTCAACAATCTGTACCTTAAATTAAAGTATTATGATAATGAAGGTACTGGTTGGTTAGCAAAAAAAATTGTTTATGATTACTGTGCCACCAAATATATACGTTTTGATACAACATTGATAGAACCATTACTATCCGCTTGGAATGCATTTGATGGAAGTAAAATTGAATATAAAACGTTTGTTTTGGTTCTTAATTTTACACAAGTTCCCCCAGTTCTACCAAAAGTACACGACATTCCTAACGAATGTGTCGATTTTCATACAACGTATAGCGAAATGGTTAAACCCGGTCAAGAAATTGACATAAAAGGCAGAGCAGGATTACCATCGGGAAGATATTTTGATACGGACTACCCAGTAACACCTAGTGGATGTTGCAAAGCTGACAGAACATATTTGCCCCATGAAACGGACGCGAGGGCTTGTCTATCTCCTAGTCTTTTTACTAATGTAGGGGTGAGTCATCGAGACATGTATGCTCAACGTGAGCCCCATGTTGTTAAAAGGGTTTTTGAAGCTGCTGGTGATCGTTTTACGGATGAGGAATTCAATACTATTTGGAACGCAGCTAAAAAATATCACCCTAACGAATATGTTTGTTACGAGACATTTAATCGTGCTCTAAAAGAAAATCAACAAAAAAAAGGTTAAAACTGGATTTTATCAAATTGTTCTTTAGTAATAAATGAATATGTTTTCATTAGAGATATTTTTATGTGAAAAACATTACGGTAAGTTTTCATGTATAAATACGAGTAAGAATTATTATATTGTTCACCTGTGTGTATTTGGTTAACCTAATTAATTAAATGTATAAATACCTTTAATTTGTTTAACTTCAGGTGTACAAGGTCCCTTATTTAACAAACATTTAGCGTAGGATTGTAACAATCGGTCGTTGCTGAGAACTTCAGACAAGTCTAATTTGTCGTCTAAGTCTCGGTACTTTTCATCAGCCAAAACAACTCCCACTGCGCTTAGAATCACTACTGCTACCAATTTCATTTTTTGTAAGAATATGTTATGTTTCTATGATAAAACTCTAGCTAATAATGATAAGGAACTGTAGCGATCTAATATTTATATGGAAGAACCAAGGCTCGCAACATTTCTTGGTAAAGAAGATAATTTTGCAAATATGTCACTTAGAATCAACGCATGGCTGTATTATAAAAGATAATTACTTCGTAGATCAAGGTATCTATGCATTTATTAAACTGACCACAAATTAAGTATTCCAACGACAGTTGGTTATATAATAAACTACAAGTTCAGTCACTTATAACATTTTATTAGTAAGTACATACTCGTAACTCGCAATTATTTAAATAAATATATAAATATATATACGGGACAAATTACACAGATTGAGTTAGCCTCGATGTAAGTTCGAAACTTGTGTTACGAGATACTAACTCAACGATACTATATTTTATAATAACGTATATAGATAAACATCCAAATATAATAACATTATAAATGCATGAATTAACAAGTTCAATTGAATCAGTAAACATTATGTACTTTCAAATAATAAATAAGACTTACATTGAGTCCATCAGAATTAGGCATTATTTAGTAAGGTTATAGGAAAAACAAACGCAGTTTTTCACTTATTATTCCCTTTTTCGAGATGTTCGAATATATTTTTTTATCTTTAAACAAGTATTGAGAGGATTGTAAGTTTGCATAAAATAAATAACTCTCATGGACCCTACAGCACAACTTCGTTGAGTATTTATTCCCTTTCATTCAACTTTCACACAATAATGTATTCCAAACACGCAGCTGGATCTCTTATTTTTTAGGGCTTCCATTATAAAGTATTTTTATACACCTAAGAAGTTGTAAAGCGCGTCCCTATTAGAGCGGTCTGGGTCGTATTTGTCCAGGAGCTCTATAAATCGGAGTTCGCTTTTATCTCTAATGCCGAGAAGCAGTTTCCTCACGACCACCTTTTGCAGTGAAGAACAACGTCCACACGCTGTTGTCAGGGTTTCGGGTAATGCACCTGAAATATGATGAAAATGAATGACTCAATAATAAAAAAAATTGATTATTGTGAATGAACTTTATGTTCTCTTTGTTCAATCTATTAAGGGCATTCCTAGTCAATTTTTGCCACTTCGGAAATCCCATTCAATTGTCAGTAAAACCATTCGAGTAAATGATACGGTACATTGACGTTAAACTGAAAGCACCAGACAGACAGTCGTTGCGGAGAGAAAAATGTAGGGTGATAGAATCAATAAACTTACGTTTGAAATTCTTCCCGTCCTTCGTACAAGGTCCTTTATCCATGACACACTTGTAGTAGGCAAGGAGGATCCTGTCGTTTTGGATGACCGCATCAGCGTTGAAGTTCTCATACCGGTTGTTGTAATGCTGGCTCCAGCATGACACCACCACCGTCAGCACGCACAGACAAAGCAATATACACTTCATGTTTATGCTCTCCTGGTATCTGGAAAAGATCATATAAAAAGGTATTAAAGATTTGTATGACGTTTCGATTGAAGGAATATACATACGAGTATGAGGTTATTAATTGACTTTAAAAACTCTAGTAGATATAATTTAAACTCTATAAAAATAAATACAGGCTCATGCTTTAAATTAACTTGTTTTATCTTTTATAACATCCACTGGTCCATACAAATCGATATTTTACTTCGCGAGCCATGATACAGAAATGAATATTATATCAGAACGTTGACGAAAATTTTAATATATACCTAAACTACGGTCTATTTACTATCAAAGTACACTAAATTACAAGCTAGTCTAGATCGTTTAAATAGCCTTGGTATTTTTTACTCGCACTTCCTTCTAGCTAGGCAGGAAGTTGTTACTGCAATAAATATGCACTTAAGTTCTATATAGGTCATGACATAAAATAAGAACTATATTTTTTACAAATTTTATCACTATTAATGATTATTTATTGTATGGTGCTGATGTCGACTGACTGGTACGATTCATATCACTTTAAGGAATTAACAAACTATTTTGGATAGTTTCGTAATATTATACATCAGCAATTAAAATCAGACACTTTCTTTAAATCTAAAACTAACCACCACAAACACGCAAAACAATGCAACAAAAAAGAATATCTTACAATAACTGCGTTGTTTTTCTCCTGCTTTCTAATGGTAGTAACTTAGTTAATTAAATAATTCCTTACCACCTTAAAAAAAAATCAGTACACCTTATTAACAAAACGTCTAACAACATTAAAAAACTAATTTTACGCGCAATAACTGCATTGTTTTTCCTGCTTTCTTAAATCTGATAAAGGTGTTTACTCACGTGGAGAAAGTTAAGTCCTTCGGGGTCGGCGGCCGCCGTCGGTATGGTCTCACAGTGGGGTGCGAACAAAACCCGTCGAACCTCAGCCGAGGTCGACGTAACGGGACGCATACTAACATGCAGCGGATTTGAAGAAAGCTGCGGTGGCAATTATCAAATTCACAGATGAGGTGCACTTTAAAATAAATATTTATACCGACAAAGAAAACAACTATCACCACCATCATATTGTTGCCACCTAATTTCATCAATTTATCACCTAATTTCTTATTTATTTGCTATTTTCTAAATTTTTTCTTTCGGAGAAATCTTTAAGTACACGTCGAACACCCCATTAAAGACAAATAATTAATTACTTACAAATTTCTAGTAACTCTGTAAATTTCTGTGCAATATGAATATTGCAAACAAACAAACTTACATTCCTATAAATGTATTCATTCTGAAAACGTTAAACAGAAGCCTTATAAACCAGGGTAGGCAAATGTTTATGTAAGATTTTACCAAAAATATAATACTAATTAAAAATATTTGTGGTAAAATCTATTTTTGAAGTATTCTATTTTCGTGGCGTTTTAAGACTTCACCAATCGGCACAAAAGCAAACCCTAGACAAGATACAAACTCGTGTAAATTATATTTAAACTAACACGTACGTGGCTACTGTCTCTATCATTCGTTATTTTGTGTTTACGACGTCCAGCAGGTCCATTATTTAATCTATTCAGTTTTTTGTTCATATTTACCCAATTTGAGTATAAAAACCGCCTAGGTTTGATTCTTAAATATTTTTAAAAGACGGATTTTGATAAAACATTATGGTGTTATTGAAAAGTGGAGTAGTTTATTTCCACTAAGTTCACTAGTTACATTCTTAGAAGTTTTAATTTACAATTATAAGAGAAATATGTACCTAATTAGATATGCTATTAACGTCAGTGATTAATATTAATACAAATCAATATAAATGTAACAATCAACAAGTGATTTATTTGTGCGCATAATCTTATACCATTGCAATAATATATGGTAAATAAAAAATACCATAATTTCTCTTTTCTACGTCCTGGCGTTAGTACCTCCCCGGAGAGGAGCCCGGGTATGCCATCATCCTAGATCGGGAAAATCATAATTTTAGACGAAGTGACTTTCGTCTGCCCTCCCCAACCTATGGGGACACTTACCCCATATTGGATAAGGTTTTCTCGAAGCCAACCCGCCGATAATATTTATTGAAACTTCTCACAACTTAAGAACATTCCATGTAAATTAAGAAAAAAAGCAAAGTTTTGGCTATTATGATAGCCAATTTTTTTTGGCTTAAATTTAATTGAAATTCGAATGAAAACGAAGCTACTTTCTATGAAAATTTTGACCCGTACTCTTAGGTGTCTACGTCAAAATAAAACAAACGACTGTGCATTTACCGTTCGCAAACCGTACCGAGACCTAGATATACTTTTAAGTAGGCGCTTGATGAATAAAACACCATTTCACCTACTACTTACTTGCTACAAATAATCTACAATTTGTAAGATTCATCATATTGCTTGCGCGGTAGGCAGTGGCAGCAGTCTCGAAAGACTGAAAGGTCACGTTCAGCTGTTAGGCTTAATGATAGAATTGAGATTCTAATAGTGACAGGTTGTTAGCCTGTTAAAGAAGAATTCAAATTTATTAACATATCCCTTAGGCGCCTTTTACGACATCCTTGGGGAAGAGATAGAGTGGACTTATTCTATTTTATGTTGGTGCCGGGAGTCACATGGCAAAATTCATCATATAATATAATAACACTAATCCACGCGTTCAAAAGGCCGAACGGTTAACATGATCGAATAAAAAAATAAAATGCACACACAGGTGGTTCAAAAGCTGCCACGACATCCACGAACTACATGTCCGGTCCAATGACCAGTAACAGATGAATTACCTTCTCTGAGTAATGTATATTAGTTTGAGGTGTGGGAAAACATTTGTTGATGCAGGTCGTCTCCATCAAAGCGAGGTGTGAGTCATTGGGGGGGCTATGTTTAGCAGTGGACGTCCTACGGCTGAAATGATAGTGTTGATGAGGGAAAACATCGAGAGGAAAATTATAACCAAGGAACACCATTATACAATATGGGTTAGGTTCCCTACAAAGGTTGCGGAGGGTAGACGGGAGTCGCTTCGTGTAAAACCTTACTTACACGATTCAAAATCGGGGATATAAGGAGGACGAAAACGGAATTCATGTCAAGAGGATGACCATTTATGCTATGATATATTTAATATATGACACCATCTAGGATCTATTGCCTTATTTTGTGGATACAAAATAACGAACATAACACACTATAAAGTCGCACATTATCTTTATTAGCAAAAATACATAATATAGTCTTTATCCCTCACATGGTTGAGATGATAGACAACGAGAAGTCTTGAAAAGACTTAAAGACAATTAAATATAAAACTAGTAAATTTTTTTGACAATATGGTTTTTATTTTGAGGTTGTTGGCGGATTTTCCGTCTGGTATTTGTCTTGCAAAGCTTTGTAATACTCGGGGTAGTTGTCCTGGAGAATCTTCTTCACCACATCATACCTGGTCTTCTGTTCCGGTGAGCAAGCGCCGCAGTCATCCTTCACTAGTGTCGGGAACTTATCTGTAGGTAAGATGAATAAAACGGGTATATATACATCAGGTCTCTTTTCCGGACGAGTAAGCAGAGTTTAAATATTACCACAAAAGAAAGCTTTTCGGTTGAGGTTACTATTAACCTGATCAATTTGATCGGAGTTAATTAATACCAAAGAAATATAAACTATGAGACAACATTTACAGAGCAGAGAGACAAATGGTAAAAGTATATCTTAATGCTATAAGCGTATAGCCCTTACTAAGAAAAGCTGGTAAACCTACGTCTAGGAAAAAAAGGTCACCTACCTTTCAACCCTTGAAGTTCCCCACAAGGTGCCTTATCTAGCAGGCAGTCCATAGAAGTCTTGAGCTTTGTTTCGTCCTTGAAGAATGCCGTATAATCCTTTTCCTCCTCTGCTGATGCAGTCACGGCGATTAAGATGGCCAAAATTATGAAGACACGCATTTTGAGTGATTCTGACAAAAACAAATTATAACTTCATAATACAGTATTATATTCGCCTCACTTCTGTAGTTACATACATACATAAAATTACGCCTCTTTCTCGGAGGGGTAGGTAGAGACTACCTCTTTCCACTTGCCACGACTTCTGCATACTTCCTTCGCTTCATCCACTTATGTAGTTCTTAATTGAAAATTTGTATGAACATTTTCAATTTTAACTACTGCTGTGACTGAGATTAAAATCGAACGAATCAAGCGAACATTAAACATGTTTTTTCGTTATGAAAATGTTTTTTACTAACTAATTAACTAGTGTTAATTATAACTGAAATTAAAATTACTTGCAATGTTGGAGAAAAAAAAAAACTGTATCATAAAATCACTTTTCCTACCTGCAGTGAAGCTAACCAACCAACAAACAATACCTAATAATGGCAAACTAAGTCTTTCTTATATAGCCTGTTGGGAACTAAACACTTTAATAAGTACTTGTTTCTCAACTAGAGGAAAATCTGAACTTGAAATGTTGCAATTGACTTTATTTTCCATCACACCAATGTGTATTGTACTTTCATATTTTGAAATACGTCAATAATTGCTCAATATCAAAATTGATTAACGTGTTTTTGAATATGAGTTTTAAAATATTTTCTGTTCAATTATAAATTATAGGTTAATTAAAAAACACTCACATTATTACAAACTTTCGCATTTATAAATAGTGGGAGTAGAATAGGAAGTCATTTAAATTATTTTCAACAACTTACTTAACTCCACTACGTTCATCAATCTTTTCATGCAAACTTGTCGGTTTAGTGTACTCCTTTCGAATTCAGAAAGATTGGATTCTCTTCTAACTGTTTTGAATAAACATTTTCTTCCTTCTGGTTTTAATCCCAGTAACATTTTAACATCTCTGAAGAGCCAGGGTGAACCGTTTTACCAAGATCCTGGATTGGGTAAGTTAGATTTACAGGTTTTTACTCGAAGCTTCTCTGTTTGCTTCGTAACCTATAACCGCCATTATAGGAACCCGGTAAAAGCTGCACTAGATGAATGTGCCTATTTATTAAGTCACCTTTTACGACATCCATGAGAAAGAGATGGAGTGTTCCCATTCGGAAGTGCCGGGTATCACACGGCACAACGTGTTAAAATTTTATACAGATTTTTGTTCGTCTGCCGGAAACCATACAGTAAATATATATTTCTAAGTAGGCACCATTATTTTAATTGCTCTCGGATAGTAACTAGCCAAGTCTTAAACAAAGTTAATTTGCGGAAAATCCTGTAATCTCATTACTAGTAATTACGATTATTGCATGCAAATAAAGACTCAAAGCTATAGTTTCCTATGTATGTGGAAACTATTAATAGTCATATAACGACATCAACGTACCTTTTCTCTTCCCGCAATTGACAGAATTCAAAAACAGATAGATTTAGAATAGGACTAATCATTATCTTTTCCATGTCGTACTAGGCGAACTAGACGACTAAGGGAATAGATGCACACTCATTTAAATAAATTAGATGGCATAGCATAATATGAATTATTATAAACCAAAGAACACACCACAATGTTATGTTTTGTACGTACTTTGGTACTTACACCTAAATGTGAATTATAATTATTTCTTGTATTGTTTATCGGCGTAACTTTTTGTTTTTTGCTTTTTACTCTGTCTTTGACAGCTATTTTACAAATTTTTATCAACTTTAGAGAAATTATAGTTTTTGGAACAGAACCGGTGCCCGCTCGAATATAAATAGAATAGAATATCTACAATAGATTTATTTTCAAAATTGGATACAAGGTATCACTATTGACGTCACATAACTTAAATCTAATTATTACTACTACCGCTTCCAAAGCCCATGTGTAGAAGAAGCGGCGGAACAAACTACACTGCAGCATTTTCATCGGACGTCAATTTACAAATATAGATCTCTTAAATCTTAATCGTGCGCGATAGCACATTGTCTACATTAAAAAACATGAATATAAAGTACATGAAAAGAAAATAATAACAAAACAATATACTTACCTTTAGGTGTTTATCATTGATAGATTTAACACTATGTACTTTTTTGTAGAAATATAGACTACTTTTTATATATACTTACACTACCTCTTGATGTAGGTTGATTAGGTACCGTCCTAATCGCCTAGGTACGACATATATGTAGTTCTATAATTTCAATTATTTTTAGCTATTAAGTGTTATTTAAAGTCGATTTTTACTTTAAGACATGAAAACTTTAACAGAAATTAATAATAATTTATCTTAAAGTTTAATAAAAAAATGTTTTCGTTAGGAGCACAAACCAAATGTTTTAGCATGTCATATTTGTTTGGCATAATGACGTCCTCTCCCATTTCAATACTAAGAATTACACACTCATTTTGTGCCTAAAGTGACTAATAAGCCATATATATGACTGGGCGAGGAAAGATATATAAAAAGCAATTGTTTGAGCCTGGATATTTAGTATTTGTTTCAGTACAACTAGTAAATCCAATACGACAGGATAAAGGTATGTTATTGTAATTTTAAATACCCACTCCAGTTCCACGGCTTTTGCTCATTTAAAAGAATACACTTGACGTCAAACAAGAATGTATTTCGTTAAGTAATTACTGAGTAAAAAGTAACTTCCTTTATGCTTCTGAAAAATCTATTTGATTTACAAAATTACAAGCCAAACACCAATCTCGGGCCAGCTTTTTTTTTCTTCAGCAAAAAATGGGCAGACAGTCCCCGCCCATTTTTTAAAATAGGTAGATAGTCCCCAGTCATTGTCAGGTCAAAAGTGCCCGAAACCGCAGAGCATGAAGAGTTATGAATGTGGATAAAGCGAAAGTGGAAAGATGTTGCCTCTGCCTACACCTCCGGGAAAGAGCGGACTTTGTTTTATGTATGAGTATGTTTGTTAAAAAAATTATGGTAGATAAGCTTAAGATCTTTCTTTCTCTAATTAGTGTGTTGAAGTTGTCCTCAGTTGCCCGGTGACTACGAACGCGTTTCCACTTACTAATGAGACCAAAAGAAAATTCATCAACGTCATCTTTTTCAGGTGTCGAACATGAGAAGTTTTCTGATAATACTAGCAGCACTGGCGGTCGTAGGTGCTAGGAAGTATAGTACAAAACATGACAACATAGACATCAACCGCTTGGTCCAAATTCCAGAGTACATGAGACAGTCAGCCGGTTGCTATTTGGACAGGAACCCTTGTGACAAGATGACAGCTACTCTTAAAAGTAAGTTTCATCCTTTTTGACAATAAATAATAGTTAAAATTTTCATGATTATCCTCCTAGACTTAGTCTCAGTTGTGTCCACCCTGGGGATTTCCCACCACCGCCCTTGTCTCTACTAACCTCTCGGTTATAAGAGCCGAATGATTGAAGGAGTGCGCTACGCGTCGGCTGGCGTTTTACTAACAACACACCCTTTCTTAACTGCTTAATTTATTTATTTTTAAGTTTATTTTAGACAGACATTTTTTTGATATGAGACCTTTTGACCTTCAATACATTTTAGTGATTAAACGACGATGAATATTACGGGATGTTACACCCAGCCCACCTTACAAATTGAACCTATTGACATAATTTCATAACTTCGTAAAGTTTAGATTCCCCTAAGAATCGCATTAATTCAAATTTCAATGACGTCCCATCCATGTGAAATAATCATGATGGCAACTAATTTATGACATTGCTGATTTGACATTGATCTAAAACTAAACTAAATCATCAAGGTCAATTACGTAAATAATAGTAGTCATGGATATTTTTATTTTCAGGAGCAATTCCAGAGATAGTACAGTTGTCTTGTGAAAAATGCACTCCTACGCAGAAACATATCCTAAGAAGATATTTAGAGGAGTTAAAGAAACAGCTGCCTGAAGACTATGTGGCATTTCGACACAAATACGATCCAAATAATGTTTACTTTAATAAATTGGAAAGAGCAATTTCTAATTAATTGTACCATTATAATAAAGAATATAAATTCTGTACTGTGAAAATATAAATTGAGTCTATCTCTTTGTTTCAAAGTTACGCAAAAACAACCTTTCAATTACTATGAAATTTGGTAGATATATATTTTAAAGCAAGATTCATAAATGACTAGCGCAGGGCAACGCTTTCGTGAAAATTATAAAGACGGATAGCCGAGTTAGAAAAACCTTCAAGTGTCTGTGCGAAATAATCAAAATCGTCCGTTTAGATCAGTCGTTTTTGTAATTATTTTATATTAGCATAGATAATTTCGAACATGTTTCTTGAGGTATCCACAACATTCTTACTTATATTTTATTAAATTTGAATTAATTTATATTCAAGCATATAATATAAATATTATTGTCTGCATATAGTACCATCTATTTTTATAGTTGTATAAAAATAGTTGGTACAATGGTATCATCGCTTATTTTAATACCAATGTTTCTAAGCGTAATGACAATTTAGTTTAAATGGCTTAATGATATTTTAATGATCACGGTCGTAACAATTTTGGCTCTACTGTTTGAAAATTATGGTAATTGTGAATTTCCCATGATTTTTAGTATATAAATGTTGCCAAAATTTTGTAAAATCACCATAAACATTCATTCAGGTTTATCAAGAGGTACCTACAAAAAACGGTAAGAAAACAAATTTATATTTAATTTAAAAGCTTTTCTATTTTTCATGAAAATGAAAAATAAAACATGAGGGCCAGACCTTGTGGTTTGAGGAAGTTTATTTTATAGTCAATTTGATTATATTATAGTTCTTTAATTAAAGGGTTTAATTTGTTCAATTTGATTAAATTGGTGTTCTCCTCCTGGGTAAAGTAAGATCCAGAAGTAGGAATGTCAAGTAGTAAGTGAAGCAAACGTCGTCCTATTAAACTTTGTTAGCAATGTTACTAACTAGCGTTATTCATGGTTGATGCTGGATTGCTTATCATATAATTTTACAAAATCATCCATCTGGCGTTAGTACCGGTTGCGTCACCTCTTTAGACAGGAGCTCTGATTTGGGTAAGTTTTTGCATGAAGCGTCTACTGTGTGACCTCCGCAAGATTTGCAGGGAAACCGAATCTATCCACATATGCAGGTTTCCTCAGATTTTTCGCACAGAAAGAACATCGGTTGGCAATGAACCTTATGCACAAAGGTATCTCAGAAAAGAGTACCTTTTACATACTGCGGTACTATTTGAACCTTAAATCACTTTTACGTATTCCAGGAAAACAGCATGAAGGCCATATCTGTAGCGTTTGTAGCTCTAGCTATCCCACTAGTGATGTGCTACGATGAGAAGTTCGATAAAGTAGATGTCGATAAAATCATCGGCGATGACAGTCTTTTCAGTGGATACATCAACTGTATGCTCGAGAAAGGACCTTGTGATTTGGAGCATTCCGAAGAGTTTAAAAGTACGTTATACTCAGCAAGAGTTATATATTTAAATACTTAGTAAAAATTTATAACTCGCGTGGTATACAGCGGGTAATTCTGAAATGTGCCAATAGTATGGCGATAGGGTCTCGGTGGTACCTATAGTTATTTTACGTTTAATTATTAAAAAAAACTAATACCACTACACTGAGACCCGTTAGAGATAGGTACAATTGGAACGTAGGATGGCTTTTAAAAATTCAACATTGTCTTTTCTTCATTGATCGTATTTTTATAAAGATAGATGAACATATTTCCTACAATACCTGCTTTCTTTCAGAAATTCTTCCTGAAGTTATATCTACTTCATGTTCCAAATGCACGCCAGTTCAGAGAAGCCATGTGAGGAAGACGGTGAAAGCTCTAGCTGAAAAGAAACCTGATGACTTCAAAGTATTTAAATCAAAATATGATCCCAATGGTCAGTATGAAGCAGCATTTACAGCTTTCTTGGTAGCATCCGATTAAATCTATGTTCACCCAGTTTTATGTGATAATTCACCAAAAACGGCAATCCAATCGGCTTACTGATTTCATAGTCTATGTGGAGCATTACCTAAAGTTAAGATAATTTTAATTACATGAATAGCAAATTAAATTTCGTTGTTTTATTACATTTTAATATAAACTTGTATGACATGGCAGTTACTGTCTTTGTAAAAACATTCGCGCCTTAGTAATAACATATAGCATATCGACAGAGAAGGTCTTATATGAAGGTATTGAGTAGCAGTAGTAAATTACAATCAAAGAGCAGTAGATACATGAAGTCTCTCCTCACTCTTTTTCACCATCTTTTCTTATCAAGTTCTTAGCGATTCTGCTTCAAAACTACTTAAGTTCTTTTATTAAACAGGCAGTGTGTTAACATACCTAAATTAATAAACTTGTGTAACGCAACCATTTTAAAAAGAAAATCAATATTTAGCTCTGCAGCAGTCAGAGGGCCCTTTTTCATATCCTGACCAAACTAATTAGGGATGGCTGATCAATATGTTATTAAATGTTTACGTTTTCTAACTGCTTTAAAGGATATTCATTAGAGGTTTTATAAATACATTTGCTATCTTTATTTTTATACCTAATTATTGCATACAAAATGTCTGTCATTTATTGTTTACAAAATATAAAGATTACATTCAGTATTCTAACAATGAAGAAATTGTCACCTAAAAGGGCGAAGAAATCCATGACATAAAGACGGTGGCATATGATGCGGAACGATTGCGCTTGCGCCGTCAAGATTATGTGACGCCATTGCACAATTCCTGGGTTACGTCAAGCGCAGGCGCTCAGCGGCTAACGACGAGGGCTGGCGCAACGCACGCCCGGCCTGACACAAAAACATGGATGTAATGCAACACCACCAGCCACCTCCACTGTGCACATATTATTACAAAGGTAATCGAACAGGCTCAGTCTACCTATAGACAGGGAACAAAGTAGAAATATACAATGGACCTAAGCTAAAAATAGAGAGACTTACATATTTCTAATACGATGATAATTTGCAATGCAAAATCAAAATTTTTATCTCTAAAATATTTTAAAGATGTACGAATACGGAAATAAATTTCCTGAAATTGTTGGGCAATTGAAAATAAAACATTTTATTGTAGTAAAAACATTTATTACAATATATCAGTCGACATAGTGCCATTTAAAATAAATAACACTCAACAAAAATGTAACCCAATGTTAAATCTAACAAATGATTGTTTAATAAATAACCATGATCACTTGATTTATAAAGCTATCGGAGAAGCCAATGTAACTTCTGACCTTGGATAAAGAGAGCAAAATCACATGTATAATACATTAAAAAGAGCGTTGTAAAAACTTAAGTCTAATTATAATTCATTTCTAGTCAACTTTAATGAGACCGGTGGTTCTAAAATGGAAATTAGCAAAACTGATTTATAATTTTGTAACTCGTTAACTGGTTAGACAAGTGTAGAGTTTTCAGTTATGTTAATTTTGTAGTCTTGATGATTGATTTGAAATATCAACTTATCTTACTGGGATTATATTTAAAACTAAGTGAGAATTAGCTTCCTTGGATGAATTTGTCAAAGGTATCACGATGCTGGCCGGTGGGGTCATTTTTCTTCACCAATTCTTCCCACTGCTTCGGGTGTTTCTGTTGGATGGCTCTGATCACTTTCCTGATATTGTTCTTTTGTTTTTCTGAACATTTCCCGCACACGGTTTCAACGGCCTCTGGTAGAGTTTCTGTAAAATATTTTTTTTAAATTGTTTATTCATCAATTTTATGAAAAGAATATAAAAGGCAAGGCAACTTAAAGTTTATATATGTGATTGAAAAATATTGTCATTATTTTAATATGAAAATGTAATGTTTAATTGCTCTGAATAGAAGAAATGGAGGAAAATTTATGTCCAGTCGTAATATTCATGAAATTTATGAGTAGTCGAGTTCTCCTAAAACAACAAGTGAAATTTATTTATTTTATGACCAATAAATGTTTTATGTACTGTCCTTGAAAAATTGGCCAATATTAACTAAGCAAGTAAGGAAAACAGTATTGAAACTGCCTGCCGAAAGACCAACACAAAAGTAGTAGAACAAGTTCATAAATTGCTCGAACTTTGCCTTCCAAATAAGCCTTGACCTCGTCCCCTTTTATAAACTGCCTTTTAAAGGACGATTTATATTATCCTGCTTTGTGAAATCCATACAATTACCTATGTTCATGTAATAATGTAATAAATAAATATAATATAATAAAATTGTAACTGACCGTTGTCTGCACTTATGAAAGATATCGCATAGAATTACTTTCTGTCCGTTTTTATGTCTATATGTTAAGACTATTACTCCGATTTGAATGCTGTTTCCCAGATATTTTAGGCTTGGTCTAACTTTAAAAGTGGCAATACAGTGGTCAGCATTTTCGAATTGCAATTGTCAGTGTAGTAGAATAGAACACAATTTTTTCACTGAACGAAGTCGCCTTCAACAGTTAGTATATATAAGGAGCTAAACACTCTTTAGGTGCACAAGTAAAAATTCACATAAATATGACGTCTTAATATCCTTGTTGTACCTAAATAGACTTTGTCATGTCACCAATCGTTTCAATGAATAGTTGTCCTTGAATGGCGTTAAAAGCATGATGGGGAAAATATCATGAAGTGTTAACATGTAAATCGCAAACAAGTTTATTGATGCAACTGACGTCACGTTTACTTAAGTTAAAAATATCTACTTACACTTAGAATTAACCAAGTTTATTATAGGGAAATTATTTCCTACGTGGTAATTTTTTTAAATCAACCTACCAACCAACCTACCTAATTTAGTTAAAACTCGACAAAGTTAACGGAAAAATATTAACTTTCTTATGAAATTAAACTCTAAAAAGAAACTGAATAAATCATTCAGTAACAAAAAAATGCGTCATAGCTTAAATTCATGTTTATAAAAATTGTTTGTTTAGGTTATTGTTTGTCTAAGAAGAATATTACAGAATTTCAACGTATTGACGGTCCATCAATCTATCCGTATTTCTTGGAATTCCAGCTAATTATATTAAAAGAACTAAAGTGATATACTAATTTAAATAATTTGTACTTACTTTTGAAGTCAGCGCCTTCTGGTGTACACCTTCCTTTGTCCAAGAAGCAATTGATATATGCTTTTAGTAGTCTGTCGTTTGAGATCAAGGTGTCTACATCAAAATTGTCGTATTTTGCGTTATATTTATCAGCCGCAAACGCAGCCGCGATAAGGCAAGCTATTATTATGAAGCCCTTCATATTGATATTCTGTAAAAATAAATATAAATTTATTCTATCGGTTCACTCACAGATTGCTACAAAGTATGACTATCGTATAACATAATCTCTGAAGCAAGCCTCATGGTCGGTTAAAGTGTGATCAGAATATAAATCGGGCATATAAATTCAATTGACAATTAAATACAAATTTAATTTATTTGGTTACTTTAATGTATAAGTAGTTATCTTTAACATTATAAGTAATTTTAAAGATGTGTCTACTATCAACCATAACTCAAAGCAATTGACACTAACATGAAATGTATTATGATCTTGATCAACTACTTAAGCAAGTAACAAAATTCCATAGCAAACTTTAATTTGAACCTTTAACGTCACAGACGTTGCAAATTTAAACTATTTTTTTAAACACTCCAAATAAGACACAGATATTCACTCGAATCGTCTCTCAATAGACACAAATATTTGACACAGATTGCAGTCAAATGCAGTTCGTTCACCCACCTTTTACTCTCTATAAATGGGCCCAAAGAACTAGCAATGGCCGAAAGCGACAGTGGTTTATATTGACAGCGCTGAACCCACTACCTTCGTAAACTCACAGATCAACTGTTGTACAAAAACATTCCAAATTAAGCCTTCACTTCATTAAATTATGATCTGTTGTCGCAACAGACCAACCAAATGTTGGCACTCTTTGTGCATTATTGATAAAATGCCGAGAAGCAAATCATATCACATATTGCTGCATTTTAACAGGAAACTTAAACAATTTTATACACAAAACTTACCTGAATAAGGAAAATGGGTGTTTTTCAGGAAGTAGCACTGATTTAATTAATGTTATCAAAAATAGCTAGAGTTGATATAATTTTCACTAACGCTCTTTTGTTCACGAATCTTGACAGATATAAGGATAGCGATTAAAATTTATAATTTCTCCCTTCCTATTTTATTGGTATGGAACATAACATATTTTTTTCAGTTTGTTGGCTTATTGTACATATCCAAAATATATTTGTTATTGAAGCAATTGAACTTCTTTTGACGGGGTAATAAAACCCGATAAAAGATTTTCAATCATAACTATATTTTCACTGTTTTTGTTAAAGCTTGTACACACTGAAGATTTGAATATACTCGTATAATCCTTCAAAGGGTAAGGGTTCTTTCTTAAATTTTGACTTATTGTAAAAAGTTTTTAAACTTCAAAGGATATATTTATTGATGGTTGTCCAAGTAATAATTTTGATAGCTGATAATGTTTTCATTATTTTAATTATAAAAACATGTTTTAAATCTTCTCTTGTTTATGAAACTTTGTTTGGTTGAAGAAACCATTATTTGATATTATCCCTATGTTCTTTACTCTCACTTATTTTAACGTATTCTCATTAGCAATTTCTGCTGGCTGCCTTTAATCTGCACGTAAGTTTTTACATACTGCAAGATTATTTAGAAATATTTATATGGTCGACCATCTGATGGATGTAACGGTTCTATGAAACTATTAAATAGGTTCCTATTTTTTTTCTCCTATTTTTCATTAATTATTTGACAAATTAACAAAAATCACCATGTGAATGTAAAATAAACCGCGCGAGCAGGGAGGTAGCATACCTACATAAGGTGGTATGGCCAATAATGACATGATCTGCTGGACCCTTCGTAATAAATTGTATTTTTCTTTATTATAGCAACTTAAAGTACTATACAATATCGACTTACATAAGAATGAATTAGGGTAGGGAAATAAAAATCAACCTTGTTATGCTATTGGACTTCTGTGTTTAAGCTTAAAAGATGCATTATTCGGCCCTTTTACAACACCCATATTTAAATATTTGAGTGGGGTATACATTAATTTCTCCCCCCAAAGGAATTCCGGTACATCTTTTTAGTGCAGGAAACCTTCATGCATAAACTGTCTCTGCTTGGGCTGTTTAAGTCTGTTGGCATGTTTAACCAGTCAGTCATGCAGTTAACTCATATTTAATAAAAAGTATTATTTATAATCAGAGTGTTCCAATACACGAAAGAGCCACATGTCTATAAGATATTCCAAAAACAGATTCAGTTTATAGGTATTTATTCAAAAAATAAATGTTTACATAATAAAAGTTTGTATCGATGTTCTCCATGCATGTAGATACTTAATGTGAGTGTAATTTTCCATTGAATATGATTTAACATACTCTCACAATCGGAAAAACCAATTATTGTTTAAGTTTTTCTAGTTTGTTTTCAAAATGATGTAATTCTAGATTTTTTTCGTCAGTTACCTAGTTTACTGCAACCTCTTGTTTGGTCATTCTTAATATAGTCAAATAACTTTTCCAAGCAAGTTATTAACGTATTTTGTCCTTTCAGTTCAACAGTGGTACACAGTAAATATAAATTTTGTTTTATTAATGTGGAGATCGCGAACAATAATCATTTCTCTGTAAGTTAGGCAGTTGCAATGGCTGTTTCCAAGGGCAGGGTGTATTTTCCTTCAGGGTCGTAGTGATTCTTGAATTCCTGGTACTGCTCCGGCAGCTTCTCCTTCAAAGCCTGGATGTATTTCTTCAAAATGTGTTTTTGCACTTGGTTACACTTAGCACAGGCCTGCTGGTATGCTTCTGGGATGTCTTCTGAAAATAATAAATTTCCCATTTAATCACAATTCTTGGTAATCAATAACACATCCCACCACTATCCACGGCTCTACCAATCTCCGGTTATACTAGCCGAATCATGAAAAGTGCGCTGCTCTAGCATTTTCTCCAACTTGATCAATCAACAGAAAATACATACCGTATATAAAATCGCCCCTCTTTCTCTGAGAACAATCCCGCCAACTATGATCTAATCTGGGCTAAAATCCTCTCATAACAGTAACATGGAGATCAAGTTCTCTGTGTTATTCTTACTAACCTACTTCTAGATCATGATTAAGGACCAGAACCTTTACTCGTCTTTCATAATCGAAGGACTGAACCGAAAAACGGCAGAGGGCGATGAACTCAAGAAGTTCCGATTTGCTTCAAATGAAGTCTTTAAATATATGTATACTCGTATAACTAGTATATACGCATTTAGTACTTATTTTAGGTACTTGAATTCAAATCGAAAACAAACATTGAAGAGGTTAACTATGTATGTTCCGGGCAGCTTATAAGATTGTCGTACCTAAATACATGACTAGAATGCACAGGTTAAATCATTAAAAACACGTACTAAGGAAAAATATAATTGAAGAGCTAAATATATACCAGAATGGAATACAAAGGTGAAGTGTTATGACTAAGATTAAATATGGTAAATGGTTTGTAAGAGCACTAGGTATATACCTACCAAGTGTTAAAAACATACCATAAAAGAGATACAGTTCTGACACCATTATATACTCTAAAATGTTCATTAAAATTCTGTCGCATATTTAAAAAACTGCCATTATAATATCCTGGGAATTTTCAACTTCAATCAGGCGAAAACTTTAATAATTATCTGTATGGTAAGTAACTACACCAAATGCCACCGAAATTTTAATAATATGATAGAGACGTAGGAACAGATGTAGGTCTTAAGATTGTTTACCTTTAACCAGTACCAACTTAGTACCAAGAGAAATGGACTATACGATACTTAATGGGTCGTTCTTGCCTAGCCGAAACGAAACTAACGGACATCGTTATAACATGCGTTAGTGCAACATATAGTATTATATATAGAAAGAGCCTGAGTCACAAATGTATTTAATACATTTTTATAAAATAATATATTTCACTTTAAAACGTTAAAAAAGCATTGTGCTAAAATAAACTATAAGGAATAACTCCTACTAATAACAGAAATAAACGGAAATCTCACAGAGTCGCTTATCACCCATTAACGTCCTAGTCGGAAGTTATATCCAAGAAGAATATCTAATTAAAGAATAAACGCCATGAGAATTATTGATCTACATAATACCCTTTCACATTATTCCAGAAATAAAAAATAAAACGTCCAGCTTAACGTGGCCTTCGCGTATTAAATTCATGTAGAAAAAAATACGAACTTTTAAAATGACTGGAATTATCGTCACAGTCAGTGTCATGGACAAAACAATTGTTGAACTTCTTCAGAGCATCCGTGTTCTTCACCAGCCCATCGATGTCGAAGTCATCGTGCGAGCTGTCGTAGGCTGCCGTGAGAGCCACCAAGAAACACAGAACAAAGCCGGACTTCATCTTCATTTAGAGATATCTGGAAACATTTAAAACCGTTTTACTCTTGTATTATAACAAAACCAATTCTACCGATAGCGCTACTTAGTACATACATATCAGTCATGTCTATATTGCTTGCGGGGTAGATAGAGCCAACAGTCTTGGAAAAACTTAAAGGTCAAGCTCAGATGTATGGCTTAGTGATGGAATTGACATTTAAATAGAAACAGGTTGCTATCCTATCGCTTATAAGAAGAATTCCTAGTATATAACGACGACGATATCTATGGGAAAAATATAGAGTGGTTTAATTCTAAAATACTAGGAACCACACGCCCACTTCTATAGAAATTATGAAATCCCATTTAGTATTGTAGTCCTTATCATATCCCCGTATGGGTATATTAGACATATCTTTAAGACTAAGTATATCTTTATTTCTTCTTCTTCTTTAAATTTAGGGATTAATATTATATTTTACATTTTACGAGTTGACGGCCGACTAACAACTCACAACTCCGACGTCAACTCATAAAAATTATTTATTTACCAAATCTTAAAACATAATTTACCTTCGAAAATAATTAAATTTAAAACACAATAACAATAACACGTTGTTTGGATTACCGCAACTTAGAATAAATCGCAAGAATTTTGAAACCTCTTCTTTTATAGATACTGAATGTCCTGAGCCAGACAAGGTTGTTTTTAGGTATCTTCATAAATTCTATTATATACAGAAAACTAAATATATTTGGTGGAATGAAACGTGTTTGTTTAACGTAATATGTAATACCTATAAAAACTAAGCCATTTATTTCATCAAGTCATTTCGTTTTGCATAATTTTAACATTAACTATATGTGTACTACATTACATATTACTTTAGTCTGCGGTGCCTAGCAATCTATGAATCAGTATTTTTTGCACACAAAATGTCTGTGTCATGCTTTAAGAGTAGGAAGATATATAATTTTTATATGACGAGATAAAAACAGATTATCTTAATCAAACCAATAAGAAAATAAATAATAATTGTAGCGGGAGCGATGATTAGGACTCGACCGCCACCAATGGGTAAATATGGAAAAACCACAACCGCCTACAAATATTATTTGAAATTATTTGAAGTACGTACAATCATTACTTGCAATCATACCAAAGATTGGATGACAAGAAAGAGTTTGAACCATAACAACGCATCGACGGGACTAACTTTTATCCCTCTACTTTTGCTGGATTCGCTTCCTCCAGACAACTAAGTTATTAACCTCATTGTTCTGAACCAAGACGCCAAAAATTAAGTAATTTACGTAATTGTTGTGTACGAATGCGAACCAACTCAACTTGAACGTTTATTAAGGTCAAGGTATATCTTAATTTCTTGTAATGAACACTCTGACATAATGTTACGTGTGTTGTTTTTTGTGAAGTTGGTGATATTTTTTTTCAGAACCTAAAACCAGCTTTTTAGCTATGCTGAGATTAGTGAAAAATTCCTTGTCTGATTCTAAATCCGGTCATTCAATTTATTTATTCTATCACAGCAGTACTAACTTTTAGCAAAAAAGTCTCCTTATTTATAAGCTTTGCCAAAAAATATTGACACCAAAGTAACATTTTTTTTTTTTACTAATTACACTGATTGAGTTAGCCTCGCAGTAAGTTCGAAACTTGTGTTACGAGATACTAACTCAACGATACTATATTTTATAATAAATACTTATATAGATAAACATCCAAGACCCAGGACAATTAGAAAAAGTTCTTTTCTCATCATGCCCTGGCCGGGATTCGAACCCGGGACCTCCGGTGTCACAGACAAGCGTACTACCGCTGAGCTACAGAGGCCGTCAACAATTATTTTACATAGATATTTATTTTACAAATTATATTACATAGAAGATCCATGACCTTTTTTACAAAACTTTCCTTGGGAATGGAAATACTGTAATGTCAAAAAGTAATAACTTGTAAATACTGAAACGTCAAAAAGTAATAACTTGTAAACAATTTACCTCCCAAATTATTTCGTTTTGTAGACAGTGGTTGCATTGCAGGTAATGAGAAAAATGCTTTTACCTACACATCGCAGTTTAACTTAAGATTATTAAACAGCATACTTATTTAACAAGCCACGTAATGTTCTCGGGTAATCCCAATATAAATGTCACAAAAAGCTTCACTCAAACGAGAAACAAAAATGAGGTAATTGATAATCAGTTAACGTAGGTAATTACTTACCACATTATACGATATTCGAAGCCATGATTTTTATATATGTATTAGGTATTCAAAAGGTAAAGACATAACTTTTGATGTTGTCCGAAAGATTTTTAGACGGTCAACTTTAGTATTTAGACCACTCCATCTCTTACGCAAGAATGTCAAAAAAGGTGACTAAAGGAAGACGCACATTCCTAGTACAAAGTTCATTGCTGTATATGTATTTATTTATGTAATAAATGTATTTATTTATGTATGTACGTACACACTTGCCGATGGCTAACTCCTATATAGAACGATTCGCAAAGTTCCACAACTAATATTCACGTGTTGTGGCGAAAAAGGCAATATGTATTTTAAAATGATTTAAATATCTAAATATGTTTAACTTTTATTAGTGTTAAGATTAAAAAGCATAATATTGATTATTAAGATTCGAAGATGGTTATAGTTTTACATTTTACTACCCAAAGGTTGGCTAGAAGAGATTGCTTATTGATAAGTCCGCCTTTGCTCAACATATTACCTATTTACCATATATATTATAATTTTTTTAATGGGCAATAAAGTTATTTTTATTGTATTGTATTGTTATAGTATCTGCCGGTATCCAAAAGAAAATTGATACAATGGAAACGCAAGCCCTTGTTATTATTTGGTACCCATTCAAACATATACAATACAGTTAAGAAATAAGGATTTCGATCAAATACAAATTATTTTTTTCTCAATTGCATGGTAATGATAAATACTATTTCACTGCGTTTGTTATTGTTTTGAAAATATTTAGTTACATAAGTAATCTGGGATTTTTAAGGCGAAATAACTCCCTATATTTTTTAAGTTACCATTTCGACAAGGCTCTACAGTTGAATATAAAATAATAATAATTGGATATCGTGTAAATACCTAATAACATTAATTAACGAGAAGATAAGTTTATGCAAACTAATAAAATTGGATGAATACTCACTTTCAAAGTTACACAGAGCACTTTACTTGAATAGTACAAAGCTATTGAGATTCTGTCTGCTGTTCTGCCTATCTTAATGGCTTTTGATATGATGTGTGTACTTACACAACAAACAAAAAATGTAAATATCGTTATTTTCCACAAACTTGACTAGATATCAACTCATTAATACTTAGGAACGGCAACCAAACACACACAATACACAGATATAAGTATACAATCAATACTAACATTCAATAATATTGTAGTTTTATGGAAAATGGTTCTTATTCTCTTTATAACCATACACATACATATCCACATTCATTTTCTTGCTTTACACAAGTAACATCTCACTTATAGCTTTGATTCAGTGTCCATGCTAATTACCTATGTGATTTATCTTTGGTATAAACATGTGGGTTTATAATATTCAAACATATATTGACAACAGAATAGTCTATACGTTAACTGAGCTCCACCTGCTCATCATTCAAAATTCAAAGGTTACCTGGAGAAATCGCTTTAACTGATATGGTCGCCTTTTGCTGCAACGTTTTTAAATACATGTGAATTTGCTGTAATTAATTGTGGTGCAATAAAGAGTTATTGTATTGCATACATACATAAAATTACATCCCTTTATGGGACAGACTAACTAAACAGTCTCGAAAAGACTGAAATGCCACGTTTAGCTGTATGGACCAATTATAGATTGAGATTGCTAGCCAATAATAATAAAAATGAGATTCGTAAAGTGACCGGTTTTTTATTTTTCCATTAATTGACTTTTACAATTCTATAATTATAAAGTTTTAATTGTAGATAAAACAAAAATTAGGTAGTGTTATAATTAAAACATAAGAATAGAACAAAATAAATAATCGGAATTCAAAGAATAAAGGTTATCTCAGGTCTTCGGCTGAGTCCGTGTGTCTGTATTGAGAAATACAACATTTTTGTTATAAATCTTTATTAATAAATAGATGTTGAGCAACACATAAATATAATCTACAGATAAGTTGTCTATTAAAAATGGATAGAATTAATGTAATTCTTATTATGATACTTTTATTGAAATTATTACAATAAGTTCCAGGTAAATTATTTGATCAATCGTTGAAATAAGATGAACGTTTCCAAAATAAGTCTACTTTTTACGTTTTATTTGTACTGAAATTACACATCTTTAAATATGGAATGTAATAAAAAAATCTTTGGACGAGTTAAGTTTAGTCGGTGCCTTGGAGGAACTTGTCGAAGTCAGCCTTGTACTTGAGTTCGGGGTCGTTCTTCTTGACCAGAGCGTCCCAGGTCTCTGGGAGCTTCGTCTGGAAGGCCTTGATGACGGTTCTGATCAGCTCCCTCTGCTTGGGAGAGCAACGGGCGCAGGATGTCCTTAAAGCGTCAGGGATCACCTCTGTTAAAGAAATAAACATATTTTTATTGTAAATTACTTTTATACATATATATACTCCATCTCCTTCCCATGGATGTTGTAAAATACGGCTAAGGGATAGGCTTATAAACTTGGGACTCTTCTCGTAGGCGATAGGCTAACAAACTTTCAATATTTTAATGTCAATTCCATTAGAAAGCCATACAGCTTTTCAAGACTGTTGGCTCTGTTTTCCCCACAAGGGATATAGACGTAATAAGGGAAGGCTGTTCTACTTATTTCGGCCTACGTCCGAGCGACCTAAGACAATTCATTTATCACATCTTCGTTAATAGTTATCAACTAGTAATGTAAATGACCATCAATTTAAAAGTGATAAACCGAAACCTTCTTTACGACATATGTGTAAAATAATTTATAATGGACATAAAACGTACATATACAATACATTTCCTGAACAATCGGAAATGTATCTGAATCCTTAATCTATTGAATGAGTAGGTAACCGATAGGTGGGTTATGTTCATTAGATTTGATAGATAGTTTGTGATGAACCCTTGGGAAAGACAAGGCGCTATTTCTAAGAGCCGGGAACCACTTGATAAAGCTCATTAAATAGTACTATTCGGTGAAGTAGGTTCTTATGTCTAGAAGTTAAAAGTGAAACATGTTCAAACGATACTTGCAGTCAAAACATATAAAAGACTACGAGCAGAATGGAGTATCTTCTTCATATATTTTCAAAGGGTATTTCGACATAAGATTTAATTCAAATTTTTATCCTCATTGTATGAAGGAACCTTACTTTCATAAAGCGAATTAATTTCTAAAGGAAAAAATAAACTTACTTTTAAAATCGGTTCCTTCAGCGGTGCAAGGTCCCTGGTCCAGGAAGCACTTGCCATAGTTCTTGAGGAGTCGGATATTGTCGGCTACCTCCTGGGCATTGAAGCTGTCGTACTGAGGATTGTAGAAGGCCAGCTCCTCTTCAGGCCGGGCCACCACGGCCACCACCAAAGCGCAAAGTACTACAATGCAGTGCATTTTACTGAAAAAAAAAAAGTAAAACAATAAAAATAAATGGGACTTGAACATAAAAGACTAAGTTAAGTTTTATAATATTATTTTTCTCCGACAAATATTATGTTCTAACATGACCTCAGATTTTTATGTAGGACCGGTTTAAAATGAGCATTATGAAAAAGAAGTTAGGAAAAGTTTGACTTAATCAATTAGTAGAAATAAATAAAAATGTATAACGTTAGGAGACACAACTTATCTTTGATTAAAATTAGCTTGATTTTTTTAATATTATTATGATTTCTTCTATAACTAGATTAGATCTCGAGGGGTTTTTAAACTGCATTTGCTCTGCCAGTGAAATCTTTAAAAAAAAACATATGCCGACTCCGACCCGTGGTGGTATCCAGATAAAAAAGGTATGCCTTAATAATCTGAGTATTGAATGTTTATTTATTTAAGTATGCTTTGTTATAAAATATAGAAAATATATCTTTATCGTGGGGTTAGTATTTTAAAGCTCTGAAAACTTACTGACAATTTTAAATCAATATGTTTTAATTATTTTGTAAATTTACACGTGTCTCAACTAAAGTTAGTAAGATTATATAGACTTCGACAAAATGTTTTTATACCATTCAGTTATTGACACTGTAAGTACATATATGATATAAGCACTTGAATGTAAGTCAACAACGACCCATCGAGATCTTTATTCTAGAGCAAAAACATGTCTAAAAAACAATATACACAAATATGTTCATGGTCAAATACGTTAAACAAAAAGCCGGTTAATTCAAAATGTTAATTTCAATACTGTTTTAGGTTTTAAGATAACTCACGCTTGCTACTCAAAAAGTTGCGCTACACTTTTATATTAATTTTGTTATCCGTTTGTCAAGTTATATTATTTGGTTTTCTTCGGGAACACATGGAATGATTAAATAAATGTAATTATAAATTTATTTCTAAAACAAATAAGTTTTCATGACTGGATAAATCACACCGCGAGGCAAATATTTGTCCTAAAATAGCAAATTTTGTTTTGTTTATTAATCGTATATTTATTTAATATTTTTGTAAATGAGTGCTTCAATTTTTTATTTAAATTACAACCGAAGTTTCTAAATAAACCATATTAAACAAAATTTTAAACTCACTTACGTTGTAAGTCGGTTCCCGTCTGGCGTTTGTACTGTGCTAATTATCTCACCTGCGATTCTTATATACAGATTTAAAGCAGGAAAACATTCGTGTGTAAATATAGCTACGTTAGACCACGATACCCATCAACAGATGACCGCAGGCGCAGCGGCGGCGGTCCGTGAATGCTGACGTCAGTTTCGGCTCTCAAAGCCTTTTTTTACTCGCATGGAAACTTTTGAACTTTGATGCTTTGGGCGCAGCCTGTGAACGCCCGTTTTTTTAAATATGCGTATGATAGCGAACTTTGCTTTTGGATTTTACGTCTAGGTACATTATGACTATAAATCAACGAAAACCCGCTGCGATGTTTGGATCGAGGTTCAAACTGGAATAGTATCGATCTGCCGTATGGGCAATTGACTTCATGCGGCAGTTAAAAAATTATCAAATGTGCCTCCATCGAGGGTAGTGATACTACCCAAAAGCAAGCGAAATTTAGTAAGAAACAGAAGAAATCTGGCAAAAGGCAGGTTATGAATTGGTTTGAACAGGCCAACTCACGCATGGACGCCTAAGAAGAAGGCAAAAGAAACATACAAGTTAACGAAATATATATATATATAAACTCCTATGACTAAGAGACAAGAAATATACTAAAACTCTAGACTAAAATAACATAAAGAACTTTTTCCTGTAAGATGTTCTTCAGATAAATTTAACCATCCATTTAAAATGTAAGCCAACAAAAATATGTTTTTAACGTTGCATTTATGAAACAGATTTTTTTCATAAACATGCAATGATGAATTCAACCTTAGACTAACAAAACCTTGCTTAACAAGCAAAGTCCATGGATAAGTTTATGCAATCTGCATAAAATCAATAACGCCTGTGTAATTTGATAGACAGCTTTATGCACAATCCTTGAACGTGATCATCTGGTATCTGACATGGATCTGGTTTGATATGACAAGGATACAACAAGGCAAAGTAAGTTCTTATACCTACAGGTGATGTGATATGACCGTTCAGATATTATTTATAAAAAAAATCAAGAAATAATTACGACTCGAAAGACGAAAAATAAAAAGTTTCGTGCTCCCGAGTACGTAGTAATTGTATCCTCTTTGCTCTTTGCAGTTTTAAAATCAATGTTTACTGCACGTTAGGCTAGGTAAAAAGTGGTATTTTTTACTAGTCCTTCATCTTCTTCCCAGCATTAATCCCGGTTACATCCTAACCGTCTGAAGAGGAACCGGGAGTGAGCCTTTTGATCATAATCCTGGATGAGAAGGTCAGGTTTCAAGGCTTTTCAGGAGAAACTAGCCCATATTAGATGATTAAAAAAGCTGCACTGATGAATGATGCTTCTTTTTGTTAGTCGCCTTTTTACGACATCTACGAAAAATTGATGGAGTGATCCTATTCTAATCAACTGCCGGGAACCACATGAAAAATTAACTAGACCTCTCTCCAAAGCGGACTAGCACCAAACACATCTCTGGAGGTCTCCACAACTCAACCTCCGATTGAAGAGCGCAGCCTCCAAGCGCAGTTGCGCAGCAATAATGTAGCTGCTTCTTGATATACATCTACAAAATCAGTAACTAAGAGGGAAATGAGTCTGCTAGCAGCATACCCTTAACATTTTAAAATATTTTCTTGTACATTTTTTAAAATGACAATTTTAGTTTGGCTTATCATTAAACCTAGTTTAGTTTTGCGTCCTTGCCGTTTAATTAGCATATTACAAAGAGCAAGCTGAGAATGCAATCTAAGCTTTTGGCTAAGAAACTGGGGAACCCAGTAATCGATATCATGGAAAGATTTACGATCTTATGCCTGTCTAACACAGGACATAAAAAAATATACGATTTTTTTTGATTGGCTCGGCCTCAAGTACGATTTTAAGCGATCCTCAAAATAATTCCTCTTATTCATTTTGTAAACAATCGTACCTATACATAATATAAATGTACTGAGTGTTTGGTGCGTGTCCGACTAAACTACCTTAATCCATCACCATTTCCAATCATTCTTTTGCCTTTTCTGCTATTAATGCTATTTTATATTAAATATTTCACGACTTCTGGATTGAATCACTTTGTAGATTTCTGGTATCTAAGAAATAAAAATATATATACCTGGCTCGTTCAATTAATCATCAATCAGTTAATACATATTTTAAACTCTGATTAAAATTAATGTAAATTACAGCTGAAATGTGAAATGTTTGTTGTTTAAAATAGCACGTCTATGAAAGGATGATAGCAAGAAATTAAACTATGGACACTACGGACATTATTTATGTAAGTCATATAATTTTAATCTCAAACATGGCCTTACTCTGATATCACTGTACTTGTTCAGTTTTCCACAGAATATTACGTAGATTATAGTATATATACAAATAGTATATAGAACATTTTTATTTAACAAATACAAATCTACCTTACTATTATAACTACTAAACTTTACTATTATTTGAGTTTCAAAATCATTCTCTAAGATTAAGCCACCACATGGTCAGAGGTTATCCATCAGTTTATGAGTACTGAGTCAATATTAACTGGGTATATAAATCTTCATCTGTATTTTGCCATTCAGTGTTTAATTGTTAAGCAAGTGAGATATTTCATTACGCAATAATGAGCAAATTAATGGTGAGCATCATGAGTATCAATCAATAATTGCAGCCTAATTTTTTATTATAGAATGTAGTAATATTTATTACTAAGTCTAATCTAATGTTATCCTTTCTTAAAAAATATAAGACTTCATTATATTAAATTATTTTCTTTCATTACTTTTATTTAAAGTTAATCAAGACCTGTTTTGATTGGCTTTAAAATTTTCTATTATTTCAATAGTTTAGTACGTCAGTATTTTTATATTATAAATAAAAAACATATGTTAAATATAAAAAAGCCTTTATAAATAAGTTTGTAAACTGCAGATTGCTTATATGAATAAAAATTATTTCAGATCATTTTGGCTTTAGTGGCCCTGTTTACAATCAGCGCGGCCAAGCCTCAAGGTAATGTTAAAAGCAATTATTTAAATTTTCCTAATAAAATATACCTAATTATACCATTGTTTGTTTTGTTCATATGCGTCATTTTTATGATTATTTTAAAACAATAAGTACTTTGTTAAAATAATATTAACATTAATGTACGAAATTCTGTGCTAATTATGTACCTGAAGTTACTGTTTAATGAAGGTACTGAAACCCTCGCCATACTTTCAAGGTTTATTTTATTTCAATGCAAATAGCACTTTTATAATAGACAAAATGTATACGAACGAATTAATCGAAAGAGCTAGATATATCTGAAAAGAGTAAAATGCCTAGATGAAATACCAGCGGCTTTATTGGCAAAAAAATAAATGTTTTAAAACTTTAAACGGGTCATCCAAATTCATTTAAATGTTCATCAAAGGACAAATGAGTTATGTATCATATGATTTGCATATATGAGATCCAAAGAGCAATAGGTGTTTCACACAACTCTGTAGGTACTACAAAATGCCAGCTTTGATTTCTTTAGTCACGACTTACGTAACTTTAATATAGAGTAAGGAGCTTTTTGTTAAATTTTTTCGTATCATGAATCATAGTGAAGTGTACGAAAATAAAATGGTTCGTAATAAGTCTGGTAATATACATATGTACGTCACAATTTAATTGCACGACTCACATTGTTTACTATTTGGTCCGCTAAATAAATCAACTTCCTGATTAAACCATTATAAGTCTACTTCGGTAGAATCTACCATAGTATGTTCTCGGAAAAATATTTATTGTTTGCGATCATTATTTGAATAATAAGATTCACACTAGCCTACTTAGTGGCGTTTTTAGGTTCAACAAAGAACCTCTACCATAGCCCACGGGACATGTGCCAAAGAAAGAATAACTGAGTATTGTAATTTTTTACTTCGCCTCTCTTTTACGCCTCATTGTTTATTACATAATACGTTTACTCTTTTCGACTTCAAACGATTTTTTTATTATCTATAGTTATATTTTCTTAATTAAATATGAACAACTTTGATTCACATTTTCCTTATCTTATAAACGATTTTATTTGTCGTATATTTAAATTATGTTTATCTTAACTTTATCGTTTTACCAAGAATTTTTTGGCGATTATACTTATAAAAAGAGAATCTTCGTCACAGTACGTTTTTGACCTCCTTGAAAGAACTATGTAGTTCTCTGTTTGCCCTGTATGTATGTTAGTATGAAAGTACGCGCGTTTGGCCGCGATTATCTCGCGTTTCGCTGAACTAATTTTAATGTGGTTTTCAGAAAAGTATTTGTTATACTTAGAAGAAAGTTTTAGAAGAAGAAGAATTTTAATATTTTCCTATTATTTAATATTTTATTATCCCAATTGGGACGTATTTGAGCCTTCACATTGGGGACGGCTATAACATTCTGCTTCTTGTAACAAATTATAGGTATAATTGGTTGTATGTATCTTGATCTATTCGTTATCATTAAAATCATTTCATTGTCCATATTCCTTACGCAAAAAGTACTTAATACAATATCTACAACAATGATTTTTAATGATTTTACAGTAAATGTCGTGGATGGGCAGCCAGATCCAGGTAACTTATTAATTACTTTAATTAATTTTCAATGTTTAATAATATTTATTTTTTATTCTAAATTCTTTACCAAAAGAACGCAAACCATTTACGGTGAGGGTATCATCGTAAGGAAACCTGCACAATGTTTGTGTAACCATGATCCAAAATAAGTAGATTTCCCTGCAAGATGGCGGAGGTCAGACTAGAGTCGCAGACGAGAGAGAGAATGATGGCTTGAACCCACGCCAAGGCTGTCTGTCAAAATCAGTTTAGTAGTTCACAGCTCTTGATGTAGTCTTCTTTATAATTTCATATAGATCGTTATTTGGTTCGTATTCAGTATCGGAAACTAAAAAGATTAGGTATAGGATCATGTGTTAATTTTTTTTTCTTTGTTTTCAGTTAACGTTGTCGACGGGCAGGTTGATCCAGGTATTTGTTAATTAGTTGCAATATTAAACGTAAACACACATTTTTTATACACAAAAGACTAAGCTTAATATCAAATCCTTTTGCTGATAAAACACACTTTACCATTTTAAGGAAAATTGTGTGGAAATTTTTGTTTAATTTGTTTTATAATATTATAACACATGTTATTTATAATATCATAAATAATTATAAACATTTATTGACTCGCCCTTTTGTTTTCAGTGAACGTTGCTCATGGCCCCACAGATCAAGGTATTTATGAATCTGTTTCTTATTACCTTCTTTTATATTAAATTCTAAAATATTAATTATAATAATATTGAGATCGCACTATTATCACTGACAAAACCATTCATTACAATAGAGATAAAGACACAATGGAAAGTCCAAACTGTGTTTATACTCGTAGTCCCCATAGTATTATCTTTTACCGGAATAATCCCCAAATCACTTATCAATAGCCTAAACACTTTAGATATACCGGCCCACATACTTACTCTCATCCAAAAAGCCGTTATTCTTAACACATGTCGTATAACCCGGAAATTCTTAAGTTCTTCAACACTGACATCCACCTACAGCATTTAATGACCCGTCTCCCCTTACATGCTTGGCTTAGGCCCGCATGTATGGTGTAACCCTCAAGTCGAGGAGTATCAAAATATAAAATAATACCTACAAATACAAGTACTTAGAATTGCATATTCAGTTTTTTTTTAAAAATTTTTTCTGTATTTAACAATAAATGTTCTTTTTGTTTACTTTACAGTTCAAGTGGTTGATGGAGGTGAGTAATACCTACGACAAAAACCATATAAGTAATGTATATAAAGTTTTCGGTGGCCTTTACCATATTTTTTTTCTTATGAAAATAGGTCCTATACGTCCTAATAGGTTTTTATTATTGTTATTATAAATTAAAAAAAATAAATAACATAGTTTTCTAATTATTTTATTCTTATTTTTCAGTGCAAGTCGTCAATCATAGCCAAGGTAATATTTTCTTTGAATTTTTCTTACTTTAAATTTACTTTTCGACCGTGTGTTGATATATTGATGCCGTGTGGTTCCAGGCACCAATAGAAAAAGAATAGGACTACTCCATCTCTTTCCCATGGATGTCGTAAAAGGTAACTAAGGGATAGACTTATAAATTTAAGATTCTTTTTTTAGGCGATGGGCTAGCAACCTGTCCCTATTTAAATCTTAATTCTACCATTACGCCAACAGCTGAACGTGGCCAATCAGTCTTTTTAATACTCTTGGCTCATCATTTCGCTTCATCCACATTTATAACTATTCCTTCATACTCGTCAGATAAAATTATTTTAAAATTCCAAACTTTATTTTTCAGACTCAGCATCGCACCGGGGAGGAGCCAAATAAATAGTTTAGAAAATGACTTGTAAATAAGATATCGATATAAAATATAAAACCTATCTAAACCATGAATTTCAACATTTATTTCTTAAAATATTTTTTTTATTTATTTCTATCACCCCTCTGCAAATTACTAGGAACGTTGTATTCAATCTATAGGTACTTTCACACTAATGAGGAATTTAAGTGTAAATTTAAGCTTATATATAGAGGATGATCTTCGGAAATACCTACCTACGAGTACCTACCTCAGCCAAATTTTCATCCGCAAATGTGATGTGAACAATATTCCATTGTATGTAATGATATGATTTTCATTAGCTATTACCCCTAGATACTAAATACATAAATCATACTATCCCGTAAATAATAATGATGTTAATATGTTAATTGTATATAATAAAATGAGCTCGTGTTAACTAAATAGCCCCACGCCTGATAAGTTTATAATCATCCGCTGTTCAGCGTATATTCTTATCGTATATTCTTATGGAGGCACGTTTTTATCTTATTCTTGTTGTACAAGAGTGCTGCTTATTTCAAAAGAAATATCTTGTAGTAAACCGGTCTTCTTTTTGGTCATGAGCTGACATTTTATTAAACCATTCAGTTTTCCACAACCTTTGAAATGAAACCTAACGCATTATTGGATCACGGTTACACATCCAGTTCCCTGAATATGCAGGTATCCTCACGATGTTTTCCATCACCATAAGAGCAGAGCAGCACTCAAACAAATAATGTACATATCTAACATAACTCATAAAAAACCTGAGGTAGGATTTGAACCCTGTGCCGTGCTTTACTAAATACGCAAGTAAGCCACCGCCGACTGTCTTGAATCTTATTATAAGCATATTTTTATATGTACTCCACAAGGTATTAAGCTGTAATACATTTCTAAATTTAAAATTATAACATAAAGTTCTACAGGTTCAATAGGAATGTTCATAATCTTTAGACCCACTAAACATACCGAGGGGTCCTCTGACCGTTAAGTAGGCCAATCCGACTCAACTATTGGACGGGCATCTCTTAACTGCGCTATATCCGGTCGGTAAAGTGCGATTATGACCTCTTTCGGCAAACAATTTGAGGTCAAGGCAAGGGTAATTGAAGTCTACTTGTGGACTACAAACAACTTTGTATGTCGTTCTAAACTGAAGTCTTACCTGTGTATATAACCGTTTTGTTTATAAAACGTGACCATAAAAATAAAATACAAATGTCTATTTGCAATTTCGAAATAACAGCGTTTTAGTATATAAACATATAAGTACCTTTTAAGACCAAAAATTATTGTTAACCTCCTTTTCACCAAGAGATGTAATGTAACAAAAACACGGATAAACGGTCTATATACCTATAAAATCCTAATCTTAGCCTTTATATCTGTACTAATATAATAAAGCTGAAGAGTTTGTTTGTTTGAACGCGCTAATCTCAGGAACTACTGGTTCGAATTGAAAAAAAAAAAATTCTGTTCAATAGACCATTTTTCGAGGAAGGCTTTACGCTATTTATCATCACGCTGCAACTATTAGGAGCGAAGAAATAATGGAAAATGTGAAAAAAAAAACGGGGAAAATTATTCATCCTTGAGGGCTTCAATGACGTCCAAAACAACTATTCCACGCGGACGAAGTCGCGGGCACAGCTAGTACGTCATATTTACAGTGGCTATCAGATAAAACTTAAGTTATACTTATTCCAACGTATTAAAATACGATACGAATGTAAGTACTTCGACAAACAATAGAGCCATTGTGCAGTTCGATGCAAAAGAAAATACGTAATGTGAAACGTAGTTTCAAGGATGGTCTCGTACACATACACCGGGGTCTCGCTGTAATCATATCTACAACAAATATGTCGTAGGCTCATTCCTGCTCATTGAAGGAACTCCAGTCTCGATGACATCACGAACTAAAAGAGTTACAACCGACACTAATTGAATGCGACGAGTGGCCCGATCGCCGGCGGTGTTCCAATCTAACCTCGTTTGCGTGCACGTCTCATACTTTTCAACTAATAAAAAACAACCATAAAATGGCAGCTGATATCGCTGGTTTCATCTGTGCAGTCGTTTTGGTAAGTGACATTTTATTCAGAAATGAAATAATGCAATATATAAAATTTGTTGTCAATAATTGTGATTGTTTACGTTGATATTGCAGGCAGCATTAGTAATTGCATGGATTGCGTATTGTATGTTCGTCAGAGAACGTCACAAGTCAGAATTTTACCAATACGACATAAATGACTTGCAACGGACAAAATGTACTCCGTCTGAGGCGACGGTAGGCAAGGAAGAAGTTAAAGAGGAGAAATCAGGTATACGAGCTGGTATATTCATACTACCGTCACGGCACAGACACAAAGATGAGGATTACGAGAAACGGCCGGACTACCCCGAGAGTCCCGCTCCTCGCATGGTCGGAACAGATAACCTAATAGAGATCTTAAACGACAGTGTTGAGGTACATAATAAAGGAGATATCTACGAAGTGGATGGCAGTACGCCGTACCACAGTGAAGTGTAATTTTGCTATACTTACACATTTTTTAACCCACTGACTAACACTGTTACACGATATTTCGTGTAAATCCATGTCAAATAACCCGTTGGATATTGTTGAACTAATTGTTTTTTGCTTTTTATACATTAAACTTTTTCATATTTTTTGTATTATTAATAGAGCCTTTTAATAATGTATGAAAAGATGTTTATTTTATAAGACTAACTATGTTATAATATTATTGTGATATTAATAAAAAATAATTTTGATTTTAAATTTTATTGTATAAATATTATTACTAGATACCGTTTCCCCTGTATTTCCAATGAATAATTGTTAACATATTTTATTTTACACTTACATAAATTACTTATATATTTATGATATTTCTTAAAATTATTTAATTTAAAGACATAATATTTAATCCCCCAGATAAAAAGCTGTGTCATGAAACGACCACACGATTGTTTTGCCGTTTACTTGGCGAATTAAATAGTGTATTCAATTATAAAATTGCTGTCAGTTTAACTTTCTAGCAAAATTACAAACTAACGACCCGAGCTCAGAATTAATTAATAGCTATATCTCTATATCTAAGTAATATAGAAAAACCTTAGTTAGGTAGGTATTGCTTTGTGCATTTAGGCGATTATGAACAACAATAATTACATAATTGTTACGATTCGAGTTTTGCAAAAATAAGTGTGAATTGCACCATAGCCTTAGTTATTCGTTACGTGAGAGAATATACAGTATCGGTGGACATGGCATATAACATTTTAAATGGTTTTAGTAATATGATGCAACCCACACTAAACGCACTGATTCAGCATTATAAAAAATCTGTTCATAATACTATTAAATTATTGGCCTCCTTATCAATACATGCTTTAAGGAATGAGATAGCTGTATAACCAGTTGGCGACTATTTATGGTAAGTGGTTATAACCGGACTATTGCGTAAGGCCCTTGACCCCGTCAGCCATTTTGTCGATGACACTCTTCTCCGTGGGCTTGAACACGTGGACGACGGCGTCTCCTGCGTCGCTGAGAGTCCTCACCATCTCTCCCCATGCGTTCTTGATGGACTCCATGACGTCACGCTTTTCCCGCAAGTTTCTGTCATCAGGGAGAGCGGAAACTACGGCGAGGAACTGCAAAATTCCTTTTTTTTACAATAAAATAAAAGCTTTAAAGGAAATTAATAACACAATTAATAGGTATATTTGTAGATTTAATTTTGAATAATGTATCATCAAATTTCGTTAATTGAAATGCTAAAATATCATAAGCTGAAAATCTTTTGAAACTCTAAGCCCAAATAATACATGATTAATCACTTTAAACCCTTTTATTGAAAAATGTGTTTTAAAGTAATTTAATGCCATGAAAAGGAAATTCAAAATGAAATAACAAATGTCATGTTACATTACTTTTGCTATTGACTTTTTGCTTCATTTTCGTTATATATTTTTCAACAAAACACGTCTCAAGATAAATATTTTGTCAAATAATTATTCAGAAAATATTTTGATCTGGTAGCGAAGAAAATACATTATAAGTACTTAATAATAATTGTAAGTCAATAACTTTGTTTTATAGATAATAAATGCAAAGTGAAGAAATAAAGATGATAGATAGAAAGTGCAAGTGATAATCTTCATTAACAAAAAATTACATGGATATATCCACATTTTATTTAAATTTTATTTATTTAAATATGTTTAAAATGGGTATATAACGATGGTTTGGTCATGATGAGAGAATAAATGAAAGCAGGTTGACTAAACAAATATAAAAGGAGTGTGTGGAGGGAAAGGTCGGAGTGGTAAGGCCTAGACGAACGTATCTTGGTGAAATTAAGGACATACTGGCAAAAGTACCAGAAACCGATGAGCTTGCATGAAGAGAGTTATGAATGTGGATGAAGCGAAAGAAGTATGCAGAGATCGTGGCAAGTGGAAAGATGGAGTCTCTGCCTACCCCTCCTAGAAAACGACGTGATTTTATGAATGTATATATGTAATTTAAATAATATTGTTTTGTTATTGTTGGCTCTGTTTTGCCCGCAAGAGATATAGACGTGTTTATGTGTACCCATGTATGTGAGTATGTCATTGTTCCTTTATTAGAAACTACAACTTGCCATAAATCAACTTTGCCGTATGTTATTGGTTAGGATAAAGTTTTGTGTGAAGTCAGCGTTAACTTTTTTCTTAATTTTTACTGCTTATTACCACCCACAGTGAAAGAGGGCATATCCTAAGTCCTTACATTTATACATATAATCACGTTTATATCCCTTGCGGGGTAAACAGGGCCAACAGTCTTGAAAATACTGTTAGGCCACATTCTGCTGTTTGGCTCAATGATAGAATTGAAATAATGAGACGTTGTAATTTGAATGTTAGGGAATAAATTTACACAAAATTCTTTTAATTTATTGCGTTTGTCTTTTTATATGTATGAATCCTGCATCAGTAACTGAATCACAACAAAGATAATCACGTGCTGCAAGAAGTATAGCTTTTTACTTTGTTTTTTTGTTTATTCCATGTTTATCCCCTTATAAATAAAAAAATCCTCATAATACACAAAATAAGATTTTTTGTCCCCGTCCTTTAAAATTCAAACGAGAAGCAAATCGAAGTGATGTTACAAACACGATATGACGAACGCAAGTGTGGATATCGTATATAATACATATATAACACAATTACGACAGAAAATTGTTCATACATTCATTCATACGAAATTTTCTTTTTCAGGTAGACCTGATTTAAATACCACATGATGCTATGATTTTACGTGGCCGTGCCGTCAAGGAAGCTCTCCCTACGATAAAGGGTATAATACTATGTTATTCTTAAATAAGGGCTGACTAAATCTGAATGATTAGTCGTAGGGTCTAAGCACTTAATTTATTCGATGAAAGAATTGTTACATTGGTACGAGTACTTACGGCGCAAACAAAAATCGTCACTCTGAACTCCATTGCTTCTCTTCTTAATCGAAAATTACAGTACCAGGTAACTACTTTAAAGAATAATATATGTTATCTCAACGAAGCCTGGACTCGTACTGGACACAAAGGATCAACAGGAACTTTAAATTCGCTTTGACACGCACGTGTGTCATAGTAATCAGGCGAGCAGACAAAATAATGCAGGACAAAAGACTTTGTAGTTCGAGGGCTGTACTCACAGATCAACAAATGACGTCCAAAACAACCAATTGAACAATGATTTTTTGACGATAAAAATATTGTGTATGATGTATCAACTTCCTTTCGAATTGAACTGAAAGCTTTGTCCGTACATTGAAAAATGTATATATCGTAAGTTCTAAGTACCGTATTTATGATCTTCCCATACCTAGAAATCTGAATGATAAAAGACACCCGAATTTTTTCGTATCTTCATGACAGAAGCATTATGTTAATGAAATATTTATTTATACAAATTTTATCGACCTAAAATAATGTACAATAGGTAGACTTAATGCCACAAGCCATTCTGTACCATTCGAATCTTTAGAAAAAACTGAGATTAAATAGATAAATTATAAGAGATAATAATTTAATTCAGTTTAATCTCCTTTTAATCCTAACTATTAAATTAAAACTAAAACAACTGTAAGGCTAACTTAATAAGATTAATTTAGTTTTAGTTTAAACTTATAACCGATTGATAGCTGATATTTTCAACTTGTGCCAACACTATTTTATTGATTCGCTACGCATGATACGGGCTGTAGCCATACCTAATCTCTGCAGTAACTCCTAGGTAGGTATGACAAATCAGAAATAAATATTGCCACCATGATTTTACAGTAAATATATTGTGAACATAGAATTAGGACTGTTGGTAAAATCAGTTACTGTGAAATTTGTCGTCACAACTTCTAGTTCGATCTAATCTTGTCAATTTCGCTTTAAAGAATTTTCTCAACTGATATTGTTTTTTAAGACATTAGCTATGTGATTCACAACATACCAGAATAAAACCGCTCCAAATCAATCCAACTTTGTAAGGAAAATCTAGGAACAATATAAGCTGAACCACTTTACAACAGACTATCAATCAAGAAAAAGTTAACAAACTTGGGATTATTCTTTTAGGCGATGAATTGCCAACCATTCTCTTTAGAAATCTTGTTCATCAGTTGTTGGGTTGTTGTGACCTTTCAATCTTTTTAATATATTTGTAATTTATTTATATCTAGGTTTTACGCTTCGTCCACGCGAATTAAACACCACCTTCAAAAAAACGCCATCTACAAAAAGCGACAGGTTACAGGTACACAGGTGTTTTCGCAAATTCCACGGAAACTATAGTTTTTAACCGGGATGAAAGTTCCCTGTGTCCTTCTTCAGACTCTTAATTATATATAGGATATTCATGACGATTAGTTTGGTAGATAACGCGTGAAGAGGTAACAAACAAAAAACTTACTTTCGCATTTATGTATAATGTAAGTTGGGATTCTAGATACTCTTAGTACTTTTACATTTATTCCAAACTACTTAATGTCATAAGACTAGACTAATAATTAAAAAAAGAAATGAGATTTAGAAAAAAACACTATTTTTTTGCTTTCATTACTTATATTACTCTTCAAGGTTTTGTATGTGACTGTGCCAAAATCATTACATTTAGAGTTTATTACTTAGGAACAGAGAAAAAAAAAACAAAAACAAAAAATCTTTTGTCTTAATATCGGTGTATGTATCACTTTTACTACATAAAGACTGGTCACCCTCTCGAGGGGATTGGGTAATGACCAGTCACCGGTGACAGTGAGCGGCTGTCTCACAGCACCGAATACCTAATGACCAATGGTATACATAACTAGACGTTGCTGTCGTAGTTGCTGCGAACATAGGCCTCAGAAACACTTTGATTTTTACAAATTTGTGAATATCTCAAAAAATCCGATTTTATTGCCCCACGAACTTAAATATTCTATTGACAGATCCTATATTATGTAAAATTTCATTAAAAATCAGATTAGACAAATAGGTATATACATACAAATAAACATACATGAATACAAAATTGTATTTTCGCCCCAAGTTGATTTCAAGCTTTTACACGCCTTGCTCGTTCGTCTACTCTATACACTAACTGATTTCACATACACACATCATCTTCCTCATGTTACACAGAAAATTTCTTGCTTTAATCTATATATAATATCAAATAGCCCTATATCCATCACTTTCTTTTTTAAGGCAAGCGCTAAATCTGGTTTGTTGACACTAGCCATAGAATAATTACATGATGGAACTATTGATAATAATTTTTATCACTAGTTCCATTTACAAAAGATCTCGAAATAACGCAACTCGTGTCAATGTTGACTTGACACTAGTAGGTACCATTCACAGTTCGATGAAACTGGATGGAACTACTGAGTAATAATCTCCTTTCAGATTTCCACATGTGACCAGAATTTTTGCCATGAGATTATTTTACATATTTCCCTATATACAACGATGAAAATGGGCACACTTTTCCTTCTGTATTATAATATACCTTAGTATTTTTTATGACTGATGAACATTTTATTTTGGTATATTTACGTCAGTAGATGAGTAATTTGTGTTTTTAAAACAACTAAATAACCTTTTAATATATCTCCAAAATGTCTTAAATTGAGTTTTGATCCAACCAAATGCATCACGCCGGTGCCGAACCGGAACTGCCGGCTTCACTAGATAAATAAAAAGCAGAAACAGCAGCGGTACCTGTAAATAAATTTACACTCTTGATAAGCATAAAATACCTACTCTAAATATTAATAGTAAAGCCGTCCCTAAAACTGCCAATTGAAAAAAATTTGAAAGTCGTTGTTGAAAGTTTAAGGTTTTGAAAGTTAATTTCTTTGATTATCCATCAATCAGCGGTCCACCACGTCATCGTCCATGATACATAATATAGCTTTATAGCCTGTAATGTACCATTTCAACGGTAAAAGAGTTTCCATGGTTGATTCAATATTTCCGAAGATTATCCCTTACGAACAAACAAAAATTTATGACTTTACCTATTTATAATATAAGAAAGCCCTTGTCCCATCAATGGTTATATGACATAAAGTATTATTCCGGTCTGATCCCCAAAATTTAATTTCCTACTGGACCAAATAGGTATCCAGATCGGGCAAAAGTTATAATAGTAAAAAAAATAATTTCCTTGCTGATGCGCATTCATTATTAATATCATTATTGCTTTCTAACCAAATTTTGTGAATGTTTTATAACCCTTCCGGTGTCGCCGTTTCGCGACATATGCTATTGGTTGGTATCAATAAATTTATATAAACATGCCAAATTTTAGGTTGTTACACAAAAAAGCATCGATAATTATTATGTCAGCCACGCGGTACTTCTTTGTGTAACAACCTAAAACTTTCCACTAATCACAAACCCTTTTAACAATATGATTTCGCTTCTATTTTGCAAAACCTTCGTATCTTATACAATTATTTGTGAACATCAATGTTTCGTCGATAATTGTATTTCTATTTATTTTTAACATTATATTTACCTACTTGATACAGCTGTCAGAATTCCGTGGAATTAAATCATACTATAAATTGAGATTTGCACAAAAAGGTACCTACATGATCAAATCTTACTTTAACCATGTCTAATGGATCGTTTCAAAACCAAATATTCAGGATGTGTTACCATAATCCAATATGAGTTGAGTTCCCCTGAAAAGGTTGCGCAAGACAGATTGGAGTCGCTTCGTGTAAAAACCCGTATTCCCCAATCTAGGATCAAGTTTAGAGGCGCACTCCGGGCTCCTACGCTGTCCAGGAAGTAAGGATGAAACCGAGACTGCCATCAAGAGAAAAAATAAGAATCTAGTTATAAATCACATACTAATAGAGTACCAATAAAATCACCCACGTATATCTTGCCATGAAGATAAAAACTGTCACTGGATACTGAGTCAAGCTGATATCCGTTTAATTAGCAAGTTAGTGTCCAAACGCTAAGCCTTTTTAGACTTCAATAGTCTTCTCGTAGTTTTACATCTACAGTCTAACACAATCGACTGATTCACTATACTGAATTTAAGTGGCTGAATTCAGAACCATGTGATAAATGATTAACTTATAATCATAACCTATTGTCCTACACACTCATATGAAAGAGTGTACTATAAGTTTACTACAAACACGATTACATAATGCATTTGAGATGAGAATGTCTGTGTGAACTCAGTACAGAACCGTAACAATGATATCATCTTAATAGGAATGATACTGACCTGGAACCAACTTAAATCAAACAACGTTAAAATGAGTACCTTAATGGTTAGAAAAAGACTTTTTTCTAACAATCTCTTTGATATAATTGTAAAAACGGAAAGGGAATTAAAAAGTCTGACGTTTTTCTTATTAGCATTAAGTATTTAAAAGAGACGAAAGAAAAAAGACAAACGAGATTTTTTGCATACCGGGGTATAGGAATATTTCAAGGTCTTAATCAGAGTCAGATATTAGTTAGGTCAAGATTTTTTATAGATAGGTTTCATTAAGATTCCATAAAAACATCACGAAGATCAGGTTATGTCAAACATCAATAAAGATAAAGATATAAATTGGAATGAGTCCCAGAAGATGAGACAAAAAAAATAATGTTCGAAATTCGGAAAAACCTATGATATTTCTCTTTAAAAAAATTTTGTTTACTTAAATTTATTTTTATTTATGAATTCAGGCAATGGGCTAGCCCTGTCACAATTTGAATCTCAATTCCATCATTAAGCCATACAGCTGAACGTGGCCTTTCTGTCTTTACAAGACTGTTGGTTCTGTCTACTCCGTAATGGATATAAACGTGATAATATGTACTTATATATGTTTATGAATTTTTAAATAGTAATGATATTACAGCGCAGATGTATCAGCTATCTGCAAATATGTATTTATAGTATTATCATAGCAAATGTTCGTAAAGTTGGCTACAGTGAGAAACAGAAATCTTAACAAAGTTGGTTATAAGCTGAGGGAGATTTATTATAAACTCACTTTACAAAATCCTTATTATGACAGACAGCATAAAGATGTAAAGAAAACATTATCACGTAAGATGTGTACATCCTGCACATTTGGGTGCCTATTTCGTCTTACTTTAAGGGCGGTTCATCATTTTCCGTATCCAAGTAAGTGGATTTTCAAAAATGTACACCAAATCATAATAGCTTTCTTTAGCGGATTCGTACAGTCTCCACATAGTAGGACTGACGACAGTCGGGGTTATAGCCTCGGGTAATTTTCGTTGATAAGATTGATTCGGCCACGCCAATTGAAAAATTACAATCTGAAAACAATAAAACCTAGTAGATGTGTTTTCTTTTTTCAATATTTTTAGAGAAAATATAATCAGTTCACATACAAACATAAATTACGTCTTTATACCTATGGGGGAGACAGAGTCAACACTGAAAGGACACGTTCAGCTGTATGGTTTAATGATCGAATTGAGATTCAACCAATGACAGGTTGCTAGCCCATCGCCTTATTAATATTAAGTAATAATATCTACGTTCAAACCAAGCTGTATAGTAGGTATTAAATAGCGTCCTCAGATATGTTCTTCAGAAGTGGAGAGAGAAATGTAGTAAACTGGACACCTAGCCAGTACAGTACAGTACAGTAGCACGTGCATCCGGGAACAAAAGAGAGAGAATATAATATGTAGCTTGGTGCTGATATATAACAGAAAAGAAAATTATTTACCATCAACAAATGATCCATTAATTTTAGCAAGGTATTTGGAAAAAAATCACAACTTATATTGTCTAGTTATACAACAAAATCGAATAAACCAAACGGAATAAAAATGAGAAAGTTATGAAAACCAAATCAATTTTGTTTATAGGATATTAATTATGAACGACACTGTGACGAGCAAAACCGCGAGAAATGCTGTTTAATTATAAATATCATTATTTTGGCATGTTTGTTTTTTTTAGATTTCCCAAAATTTCCACGGAAGCGGAAGAAAGCACGTCTTTGGATAGGTAACTTTTGCCCGCGAATGCGTTCGCACATTGACCCGTTCCAAGCCTTTACTGAGGAAAAGGGACGAACGAAAGGAAAACAGGGAAAAGACTGATTAGGTAAAATTTGCGTTAAACAACAATGTTCGTGAATGAAGCCGCGAGCAAGATATAAATTCAAATGATGAACTTTTGTTTGTAACGAAAAAAACTTGACAATTCTTGATCCTTTTTGGTTAAATTTGGTTCATAAATAGAAGAAACTCGATACTTCATAGTCGCAAAGTAACAGGTAAACTTATTTGCATAACCAAAATCATCTTTGATAACAAATGAATTCGAAATCTCATGTCAATATATGCAAGTTTGTCAATTAATAACCTAAGTCAGTAGGTAATTTCTATGCCAAAGACAAAATGCGAGTTCATTGAACCACCGGAAAATTACTTCCACGGATCCACTTTCCACGGATGTGTCTGCAATAAAAATAAATTAATTTGGCTTATCACTTGTTAACTACAATAGAATTGCCTAAATTAAAACAAAACAACTAAATATAGCACTTCGAAAATATATATAAACCTCATGGTAGGAGTGAAATGTATGTACACAGAAGAACGTCTTCAAAATAACAACACTTGTTTACTTCCTTCTTCGAAAAAGGTAATTTTATTTGTTATTATCGCTAATACTTTGCTGTTTCTATTAATCATCATCATCCTGGCGTTGGTCCCGGTACTCTGAGAAAGGGTTCAGGGTCAATTATTGAAAACAATCCTGGAGTGGCAATTCAGGTTTTTACACGAAACTTACAGGAGAACCTTGCCCGTAATGCGTTGTGGTTCTGTCTTAGTATGCGAGTTCCAATTTGAAATTACCCTTTTATTTATTACTAGCTGACCCGCGCAACTTCGTTTGCGTGTATCCCGCTACTTCGACAAATACAGTCAACGCACCAACACATATTGGATACTAATTTTCAATTCACAATAACTTCTCTTTCCCTTAACCGCGTTTAAAATATTAAAATGTTTTTTGGTTTCTGTGACTCTTCTTTGATCGCCCCCCCCCCCCCTATCAGTTTTTGGAAAAAATATTTAAGTAATGTACAGATTTTTTTTTGTCTTATATGTATAGATCAAAGTCGTAGTACCTACTATTTAATATTATTTATTTTTTATGTACCGTTTTTTTATATTTTTTGTTTTTTTTTTTATGTACTTACCTACTTTTGTTATATACATCTAACTATTATTTTCTTGTTTACTTTTTAAATTATTTACATTCTACATTTTATTACTTTTACTTATTTTTTATTTACATTTATTTTTAGAAGATTAACTTTGTCTACATTTTTTGAAATATATCGTGATATCTCCTAAACTATATGTCTAAATAACACACTGTAAACTGCAAAAATAATCTAAATTAAATGCTCGTGATGATGAACTTACTTATTTTGATAAGGATATATGTATTATTGGTTATATCACCAGTTAAACATCACCCAACGAATTAAATGTTTTTTTAATACAGAAAAGTAGTTTTTGTGACTTAAATAAAAAAGCTGGATATATGTCATCGCGGACTTTTTTGTAGAACTAATAAAGACCAATGTTTTTGCTATACATTGTTCTTACTTGTATCCAACGGTATAAGCGGCGCACGCACAAATGCAATCTTCAATTAGATTTTTTTTCTGACTTCTTGGACATAAATCGCTATAACTCAGCTAATATAGTTTCAATGTATTTCAATTATATATAAAAACCTGTCGGAGAAAATACTCTTTCTATTAGTGAAAACCGCATCAAAATCCGTTGCGTAGTTTTAAAGTTTTATGCATACGAAGGGACTACAGACAAAATGGGCGACTTTGTTTTATACTATGTAGTGATTTATATAACACAGAACATGGATACTCTAGGCACAGAATCACTTTCTTTTTTTACGTTATGCATTCACACGCATTAAGTATACCTACGTTTGCCATTGAAATCGATATCTCAACTTGTCACAAAGTTCACGTTATGTTTTTTGATGGAGGCAGTATTTATAATCACGAAGCAACCCAACCGGGTCTCTACACACAATTTATCTTCTTCATCCTTCACTTTTCAAGAGTTGTTACTTTAGCTCAGTCTACACACCAGATCCTACGTATGTTCAATATCATTTATACACCCCAGAACCAAAAGAGATTATAATCAAACTTAATGCTGGAATTGAAATTCTGCCCATTGCCTAAAAAAAATCCCAAGTTAATGATCAAGAGCAATCAACGAGACGTCCAAGTTTTTTGAAATTTTTTCTCATTATTTGTTATTTTTAGATGAAGCTGATCGTTTTTGTCACCCTTCTATGCCTGGTTGGCCTGATCGCTTCTGAGCCCATGAACAGACTAAAACGTGGATCTGAAGATGAGGCAACTACTACTGCCACTTCACCTGGAGACGGCAATTCTCAAAACATCCTGGCATCTTTACAACAGGTATTCGGTTCATCGGACTGGCTCAAGGACCCCTCCAACTGGATCAACATAATCCCAACTCTTCTTAACAAAGACAAAGAGGAAAAACCAAAACCTTAGAATTGACGAATGTTTCTCTACGATTTTTGGAAATAAAACACTGATTAAAGCTATTATTTGAAAACCCGTATTTCATTTGTTAAGAACATTTTATTAGGTTTCGATAAAAAAAACCTTAGCAACCTGTCACTTTTTCTGTTTCAATTTCATCACAGTCCCGCTAAAATTCAACACTGTACAATAGTTTTTAAGCAGTGCTTAAAATAATATTTTTTTCCCTTAACCAATTTTGACGAAACAAAGTGTTGGCTCCGCTCCTTATTATATATTTATGTATAATCCACCGCGTTCATATCCGTCCAGTAGTGTTGAAGTTATAACGTAAAAGACAGACCGACAAAAATTACAAAAATAGATTTCTGTTACGCTTCTTTAATCGCCTATCAGTTTTTTGGAACAATATTTAATGTACACTTAATTTTTCTGTGCCGTCTTATTACCTATGTCTTATTTATAATGTATTTATATTAGTATTAGTCAAATATTGGTCTGGTTTTGTACAAAATAATTTTTCGTGCTTCGTGGACAGGAATACGAAGCAACGTTACGCAATACAAACAATAGGATTTTCTCTTCTTCTTGCCTATGCATCAGGAAGAGGTTCCAATAACCATACAGTCAAGTCGAATGACAGGTATTTATCGTCAGATAAATGGGTAGAAAGCAATGACACAGGTATGGGACTTTGCTATCTACATTAGGATCTGTTATTTCTCAGTATGTCGTCGTAAAACGAGCATCGTACAAATAAAATCTGTGACAAGGCCTTATAATGAAAATCTAACAGTAAAAGATCGACCATCTTCATATCTAATTTTTATTTACTTTTCGTTCTACAAACTGACTGATCCTTCGATGAACTAATGACAAATTATAATAGCTTTTTATTACTTTTTAGATCACAAATCAATAGGTAAAAAATATTTATTTCTAAAATACGTCTATATAGGTAAGAGTATGAGTAAAACCCAACAAATGGTGTTTTTCGAACAGAACTGAAGCAGTGATAATTGTTTTACTGACAGAATTGCATAGATAACCAATAATTTTCCACAACCACTTTCATACGATTTCCTTTACCACTGATAATACTAATTAGTACAAGTTTCCATAGAGCAGCTTTTCAATAGAATGCGCATACATAGCACGTAGTTAACAATCGCAGATAAAGAATACGTGGTATATACCTATGAGTATTTTCTTACATGGACACTTTTGCATACACGTATGTTCACGACATTTCTGTGCAAAACTATTGCATGAATAAAACTGACGCCTGATGTGAAATCTCTTGATTAGAGAGTGTCTTATTGGTCGAGCCCTCTACTGGACAATATGCGTGTTCGGTTTACTCTGTGTAAGTTACACATATTTAAAGGAATATTTTTACATAGGTAAGCGAAGGATTATTCAAATCTTGAAATTTATTGTTTCTTCAGAAAAAAGTTTCTCGACAGTTATTAGTTGAAAATATACCCAACTTTTTAAACTATTATTAACATCCAGCTATGAATCTATGGAGAAAAATTTTATTTCTGTTTTTTTGTTTCGCTGTGAATTCGGAATGGATAGAGAATGACAGTACAACTCACGACACGAATTCTTATGACTATGGCTGGCACCCAGTTTTCAACGCTCACGGACATAAAGGAAAACCAGTGAAGAAGGAGAAGAATGAAGACAAATTATACATTCACAATGGATATCCCGGGAACCCATACCTGCCTGCGGTATACGTTACAGGACTATATACATATCCTTTCTTTGCGTATGAAGACTTGAAACCAGTGTATCATCCTGTACACGATTTTCATGATACATTTCCTTTGCTTAAAAAAGAAAATAAGGACGAACCTTACACGCCTTATTACAAAAATTGAAAGTTCTCAGTTTAGTCTATTTTTACCTAAGGTTTTTTCCATTGCTTATCAAAATATGAGACATGTGGTTTACATTGTGGTTTAAGCAGTGAAAAAATAGATAGGTAAATATATTTTGTTTTTAATTTCTTAATAATTTTATTTTGTAAACAAAATAAAATATACAATTTACTAAACTTAAATTAAATAAACTTCTTAATAATTTTATTTTGTAAACAAAATAAAATATACAATTTAAAAATAAAAATATACAAGGAAAGTGTAAATAAAGTCAAACGCATTTGATGAGATAGTATAAAGCGAAATATCAGGTCAAAAATGACCCCAAAACGATCTGAAAAAATGATGTTTCTGTCCACCTCTCCAGGAAAAAGACTTATTCTAACATATATTCTAGTGTGCCTATTAAATTTAAGTCCTGTTTCTAAAGATACATGCACATTTATATGAGGATTCCATTTTTAACTTATTTATGGATAATATAAGGTTTGTGGAAAATTTTCAATAAAATCAGTATGAATCAATTACTTGCCAGACGTCATCCATTGAATACGCGTTTGATTTTATACAATCCATACTCGCATAATTGCTGTCATTAACATGCTAAATAAACATCGTGACAGCAAAACATATCGTAGATAAAAATAAAGGAAGGCCATAAATATCGGAATATTATGTATATAGTCTTAATATATATCGTAAGCATGTTGTTATTTTCAGACATGTGAATAAAAGGTACATAAAATGACTTTATAGAGAATTTGACCCAATTTTACCCTTAACAGATTCTGGGACTGTAAATTATTAAATCAATCGTCTATTATATTAAATTTTTTTCAAGATACACAAATTGTATTACACGCCTCACATACGTACTGTTAAATGAATTCGGGGATGCATGATTTTGTTGTATTTTTTTGTATCTACACTGCGGTAACATTCACCATAAGTACTCGTATATTAATTAGCACCGGGTGGCAATTCTGGGAAAAATGTACAGTTGTCACCCCGGCGGACAGTGCTAGAGGGGACGACTGAAAATAATTGATATAAAAGTTAATGATATTGCCTTAAATCATTAGCAACAGCTGAACGTTGGCTATCAATTTTTTTAAGACAGTTAGCTTTGTCTGACTCGCAAGGGATAAACGTGGTTATATGATGATGATATGACATTTATGACATTAATATAATTTTGCAAATCAATAAATAAATGAGATAAATCAGACTTTTTATAGAAGGCTTTAGGAGAATGATTACAAAATATTTTCCTTCCATAAGAAATCATTATATATAATACACCTAAATGTTGCGTTCATACCACATTATAACGACTAGCAATGTTTACATGGATATAATTTATGAATTTAATTAGCCGGAAAGATCCTATATAAAAGATCGAGATATCGGAATCGACACCAGTGACATATCGTCTCGATTACTTTACTCATCTAGGAATCGACTTATATTGTTTTATCATGGCTTCATTAAAGGTAGGTTATATTTTTAAGTTATAACATAATCTCTAATCTCTATAACAAAATCTCGTCACTGAGGAAGGGCCGAGCTTTGAAGTGTTATCGCCAAAACGTCAAGAATACACGGAGATTATTAGAAAAATAACTGAAAAAATGTAATAACAAGTCTTATTGGGCTATGTAAGTTTTATTGCTCATAAATGTTCAATGGTGGAAGAAAACCCGTGTGCGTAAGCATAAGCAGAGATGGATAACGTCCCCCAGCAAAGGTTGCAGGGGTTAAAGCGTAAAAACCTGACTTATCCAATCCAGGATGTGGATTGTAGGCGGACCCCCAGCTTTTCTCTAAAGAGGATGAGACCGCAAACGGGAGTAAGACTAGAAGCGTGATAATTATCCTGATTTAGTTAATCAAATCTTTATAAATTTAAAAGTGTATGGATCCACTGAAATTTACATATGACATTGCATCTTTCTTTTCCTCTGAAACTAACATAATGACATCTTTGTTTTCAGATGTTGACTATGTTATTAGTGGTTTTTGTAGCTACAACTTTGGCTCAGAGAGAAGGAGGGTTCGGCAGTAACCAAGGAGGCCGCGGTCAAAGCGGATTTGGAGGTAGCCAAGGAGGTCGTAGTCAGAGCGGATTTGGGAGCCAAGGAAGTTTAGGCGGCGGTCAAGGGGGAAGCCTTGGTGGGCTTGGTGGCCAGGGGAACCGCGGTGGCCTAGGAGGCCGAAACCAGGGCGGCCTTGGTGGGAGCCAAGGAGGGTTCGGTGGGAGCCAGGGAGGTTTTGGTGGAAACCAGGGCAGCCACGGTAGGAGCCAGGGTGGCATCGGAAGACGTTGATGTAACAAGTTTGACCCCGGAATCGTAACACATACTTCGAATTTGTGACCTAAATTTTTATGTGGCTTTATAAATAAAGTTAATTCTTTATATTGTGTGTACAAACTTAAATCTGTGATGCAAACACAGTTTTTCTCCTGCTCTCGTACAGATTGTAAAAGTCAATCAAGGGAAAGGAAAGAACCCAACACCTTATTTCCTTATGATGGTTTCTGGGCTACGATAATAATAATTGTTGTTCCTCTGATACATACATATAGGCACGTCTATATCCCTTACGGGGTAGACAGAGCCAACAAAATTGAAAAGACTGAAAGGCCACGCGTTCAGCTGTATGTCTGAATAATGGAATTAAGTTTCAAATAGTGACAAGTTCCGCTCGTATAAAAGAAACGGCGGAACAAACTACACTTCAGCATTTTTACCGGAAGTCAATTTATCAATATACGACGAATGCACATTGTCTGAATTAAAAAAAATGTGAACAAGATTAAAATTAATGATTTCAATACGAATATTATGTCAAATAATATATCTAATAATTCACTGACTCTACAAAATCCTTGTTATGGCAGACAACATTAGTTGTTACGAAAACATTATCACGTGAGATGTGTACATCCTGCACGTTTGGGTGCCTATTTCGTCTTACTTGGAGGGCGGTTCATCATTTTCCGTATCCAAGTAAGTGGATTTTCAAAAATAAACACGAAATCATAATAGCTTTCTTTAGCGGATTCGTACAGTCTCCACATAGAACGACAGTCGGGGTTATAGGCTCGGGTAGATTCGCTGATATCATTGATTTGGCCACGCCTATGTGGAATGAAAAGTACAATCTGAAAACAATAAACATAACATATTTTCTTTCTTTTTTCAATATATTGGACTTACAATAATCAATTTATATACGTATATAAAATTGCGTCTTTATCGCTTACGGGGTAGATATAGCAAACAATCTCGCAAAGACTGAAAGGTTCAACAATAAGACTTAAAGATGGTTTGCTAGCCCATCGCCTTATTCATATATAATATAGCTGTAGCCCGCAAGTCCGTTTGCGTGTTATTGGAAATACGAAGGTTAAGATTATTAAATTTCCTCAAATTCAACAAAATAAATTGTGGTATTACATAGGATTTTATTTTGATTAACAAAAAATACTTGTAGGGACGCAATGTAAGTGTGACTGTTATGTGTCAGCGATTTTGTATGAGAGCGACGAATGAATGGCGTGTGATCAGTTACTGCGCACTGGTCCTCACGCGTATACGTATTGTTTAGTTATTGAAAATTAATTCATTAATAAAAGTTAAATTTAATTATATAGAACAATTTATTATTGAAGATCAGTGGCGGTGCTCCCAGTAGATTAGGACCCTCACACTATAACAAAATAGGCACTCAAGAATATTTTAATTAAACAAATTATTTAATTTTTACATATTTAGTAGGAGCCTATAATTGGTGACCCCGACGTGATTTGAACACGCAACCTTCTGAGTGGTCAGTTACTGCGCACTGGTCCTCACGCGTATACGTATTGTTTAGTTATTGAAAATTAATTCATTAATAAAAGTAAAATTTAATTATATAGAACATTTTTACATATTTAGTAGGAGCCTATATACTCTATATTCCGAAATTCTCAGTCACACAATTCACAGTTGACAAAAAATATTTAATAATCCATACTAATATTATATAGAGAAAAAAGATTCGTATTTTTGTTCGTAACGAATAAACTCAAAATCTAATGAACAGATATATCATCAGCTTGAACAACTTTTGTTAAGACGTCTTTTCCATAATTGATGAGTTAATTGACTATAATTGATGAGTAGATTTAAAACTTTATTGCCTAAAAACAAATATACAAAAGGCGGACTGAATGGGTCTGCATCAGGTGTTCCAGATGATCTTTGGTTAAGACGTCTTTTCGATATTTCCTATATCTACTTTACCTGAGCTGTTATGGTTTGACATCAACTGTTCGAGATTTCAAAACAAATTATACCCGTCACTTTAGATGTATAATCCTTTTTTGATTAAAGTTGGTACAGAAATTGAAGGAATATGAGCTAATTTTATTTGAAGAAATCTTTGGGAGCGAAGCCTCGGTAGAAGCGTATTAAAGTGACAAGAGGATTCCTTGATACTACTTTATCGCAAAGTAGCAGGTAAACCTATTTGCATAACCAAATCATCTTTGATAACACAGGAATTCGATATCTCATTTCAATATACGAAAGTTTGTCAATTTGAAAACCTAAGTCAGTGAGGTAATTTCCTAAGAGTATCTACTTTATTATAAATCATTGTCAATGGTTGTTTCTATACCAAAGACAAACTGCGAGTTCATTGAACCATCGGAAAATTACTTCCACGGATGTGTCTGCAATAAAAATAAATTATTTTGCCTTATCACATGCTAATTAAAATATAATTGCCACAATTAAAACAACACAACTAAATATAGCACTCTAAATATGTATATAAACCTGATGGGAGAATTGAAATGTTACACAGAAGAACGTCTTCAGAATAACAACACTTGTTTACTTCCTTCTTCAAAAGGGTAATTTAATTTGTTCATTCATTATTGCTTATCCTTCGCTTTTTATATTAATCATCATCATCCTGGCGTTGATCCCGGTACTCGAAGAGAGGACCCAGGGTCCATATATGACCACAATCCTGGAGTAGGCAAGACAAGCAATTTTTACAAGAAGCAACTTTGCGAAGTTCAGATGGAACGGATTTTGTTTGATCTCCGCAAACCTATAGGAGAACCTAGTGCATATGTTCTCCTATACTGTGAGCACATACCCATACATACATACATTGGAATTTACATATAGCTTAGTATGTAAATTCCAATTTCAAAAAACCCTTGTATTTTAAATTACACAGAACCTCGATACTCTAGGCATAGAATCACTTTATTTTTTATTTACGTTTCGCATTCACACGTTCCTACTTCATGTAGGTATACCTCCAACGTTGCGAACGAAGTCTCAACTTTTGTCACTGCTGAGGCAGGTATTTATATTCATAAAGAAACCTAACCGGGTCTCTACACACACAATTTATCACGTCTTCATCCCTCACTTTTCTACAATTTTATTTATACACCCCAGAACCAAAAGACACAAGAATGAAAAGCCTAATGATGGAATTAAAATTCACAATATTAGTGGCAGTGATAGGCTAGTGAAATCACCTTGTCTCAAGTTTTTTTTTAATGTTTTGCTCATTAATAGTTTTTTTTTAGATGAAGCTGATCGTTTTTGTCACCCTTCTGTGCTTGATTAGCCTAATCGCTTCTGAGCCCATGAATAGACTGAAACGTGGGTGTGACGATGAAGCAACTACTACCGCTAGAAACAAGTATCCTGAAGACCTCGTGCAACCTTTAATAGAGTTATTAAAAGCAGGTAGAACCGAATCAAGCGAGAGTATCGATGAAGAACAAGCAATGTATTATAGCGCATTTTGAATTTGTGATCAAAATTTTTTATAAATAAAGTTAAATCTTTGAATTGTATGTACTTACAACCATTTTTTTTTTTTCGCCCGTATAGCAAAGCTCTTCCATATAAGTAGATGCTTAATATTATGGTTCTGTATTGATCTTAGGCAACTCTTATGTATTTGCCGTGGACATTTAGAGGTTTAGCCGTATGGTTGCCGGCACTTTAGAACAGGACTACTCCATGTATTTCATGTAATAGGAGCACATTCATCTTGTGCAAGCTTCCATGCTAGTCTGGTAGCGACCAAAGCGTGTCTCAGCTGCTTCTTTTCCGTGCAGATTGTAAAAGTCAATTAAGGGAAGGAAAGAACTCAAAACCTTTTTCCCGCATGTAATGGTTTCTGGGCTACGATAATAATAATAATTGTGGTTCTACCGATACATACATATAGTCACGTCTATATCCCTTGCAGGGAAGACAAAGCCACCAGTCTTGAAACACTGAAAGGCCACCACGCGTTCAGCTGAATATCTTTATAATTGAATTGAAATTCAAATAGTGACAGGTTTCTAGCCCATCACGTACAAGAAAAATCGTATGTGGCCTTTTACTACTTCCATGGGAAGATAAGGATGATTTGATGTCATTTGAATGCCCAGGTCCCTCTGCTAATATTAAAATGATGAGGCCTATTGATCCATTATTATGGAATTATATATTTTTAATATTTCTGCATAAAATGCTACAAGTACACATTTCAACCTTCAAGAATCCTTAATTGTGGCTGACATGTTTGTAATCTGACATAGAGTGAATGATACACTAATCAAATAATAAAAGAAGTCGCGATGGGTCGATAAATATGACAGGTTTCTGTTTGTTTGTAGGTAGCCGGTAGCCAAAGATTCCTCAACAAAATAACTTAGATGATTATATCACGAGATTATTTTAATGTTATATTCTAAAATACTCTTGGTTTGATTATTTGTAAACTCTTTATTGCATATAAAAAGGAATACTTATAACTAATTACAAAACAGTTATTGGATTTAAAAGAATATGTACCATGGCGGACTTATCCCAATTGGGATTTCTTCTAGTCAACGAAAAAAAAGGAAAAATCCATAATCGAAAAAAGCATCAAAATAAAAAATTTCAAAAAAATAATAAATTCATATTAGTACATAGTATACATAGTGTACATATATATAAGTACTAAATAAAAAAACACTACTGAATTGATTTAAATCAAATGTCACATCACATGAATCTATAATTTGGTCATACTAAACTACGTGTAGGGTAATTTATATCTCAATTATTAACTTAAGCCTCTGCAAGATGTGGCTGTTCCTAATCTCATGAAGTTCAAAAATAATGTAGTATATTAATGATGGAGCAATTTCCTTAAATATCTACCTACGTTTAGTAATTGAACAATATAACATGTGCATTCTAAGAGGATTCGCCTTGCGCTGTGCAACTACATACATATATATATAATAACGTCTTTGTCCCTTACTGAGTAGACAGAGCCAACAGTCTCACAAAAACTAAAAGACCTTACGTGATAAATTTCCTAAAATATGTATAGGTTGAAAAGTTTGAGAAACATTGACCATTTTTATGAAAACAGGAAATACGTTAGAGGATTCCCAATTCACGTAATATTTAAACGATGTATATTTACATTGCCAGTTAGTTCTCTGGTAACATTGGATCTTTACACCTGCAAAATGACAGCTCAGGTACGAAGACATCAAATATTTTAACCACTAAATACACGATCTAATGATGTTAGATGTTTAAATTCATAATTATTCTTATTCAAAAAGCAGCTAAAATAGGTAAACTAACCTATTAGTGAGCCCTTTGCGAGTGATCTGAGTATGTATGCTGATTGAAGTGTCCTTAATGAGTGACCGACGGTTCAAGCTATTAAAACTAAAAAAAATAATTTTTTCTAAAAAGTATTCTCAATACTCTACAATAACATTCAAGAAAATTTAATAAAAGTCACAAAACTCATTTTAATCACTTAACAATTCTACTGAAATTGTTTGTATTCGAACATACAACCAAATTACATATGGGTGTATTTTCTAAGAGGTTTCTTTGAGGTTCACTCCCGTTATACTCTTAATTTATCTGCACCCTTACGTTATTTACCAATTTTTCACAACTTAGTGTAACATTTTTGTTTGTTTTCAGAGTACACTGATTTTGGCCCTTCTAATGACAATATTCGCATCAAGTACCCTGGGTCAATTTGGTGGTGGGTTCGGAAGTCGCCCAGGTGGCGACCGTTTTGGCCAAGGAGGTTTTGGTCAAGGGCAGGGATTAAGCCAGGGGTCTAGTGGTTTTGGCCAAGGACCTGCAGGATTTGGTCAGGGGCCTGGAGGATTTGGCCAACAAGGAGGGTTTGGCAGTGGTGGATTTGGCCAACAAGGAGGGTTTGGCCAAGGTGGATTTGGACAACAAGGAGGTTTAGGACAAGGCAGATTTGGGCAACAGGGTAGGTTTGGGCAAGGGGGATTTGGACAAGGAGGATACAGACCTGGCGGAGGAGGCTTCGGTAACGGTGGCTTTGGCCAAGGTGGATTTGGACAAGATGGTTTTGGCCGAGGTGGCTTCGGGCGTTGAAGAAGAAGAATACATTTATGTTTAAATTAGTGTTAAAATGAACTGAATAAATTAAGATTATTTCAAAAAGCTTTTCATTAACTATGCCGTGTTAGAAAGTTGGCTAAAAGAAGATCTGGCACTAGTGATGAGCCTAGACAACAATTGAAGAATGAACTCCCCGAATAAACGAGCTATGACTCCCCCTCTAGGCGTAGCTGGAGCATCAGGTGCCGGTTGAGCTGCTGGTACGGGAACATTTGTCTGCGGTGTCGGAGGTACCAGTAAATTTACTCTAAAAGGAGTATTATCAAAAACAGGCATTGGACTTATATTTTGAATATTAGGTTGAATTCGAGAAATGTCAGTGTTCAATCCTGTTGATCTAAATTGGGGAAAACTATTGAAATTTGGCCCAATTCCTGAACCAACTTGAGGTACAGGATTAACTTCTGGACCTTGAAAAATGTCATTGCTGATAGGGGATGGAGTTATTACTTTCGGTATTGAGATCGGGGGTATGTTAACTGGTGGTGGAGGATTATCTGCAGAGACTTCAAAAACAGGTGCGGGGTTTGCGAAAGCAGGCCCGACAGTTGGAAGTGGTGAAGTCATTCCAGTATTCAATCCTGGTGGAACAACTGAACCAACGTTCAATGGAGATGGTGTTATATTCACTGTATCTGCATCTCTTTTAGCAATCGCATGTTTCTTTCCGAACGCTCCAAAAGGTCCCCATTTTTCCCATATTAATGAAATAGGTTTAAACTGGAATGGTTTGAAGTCTATATCAAAGTTCCTTGTAATTTTGACTCCTTGTAAAAGAGGAGCACCCTTTACGTCTTCCCTCCACTGTATAACAGCCAAAGCCACAAGTACCTGAAAAAGAAAACACTTCACTATAACCAAACTTAACTTCACGATAAAATATAATATCACCATTATTAACGACTAATAATACCTGTCTCAAACCCGTCATACTGATTCGGCTGTAAGTGAAAAATAGTAAGATTCTAGAGTTCGTCTTAGTAAATAAACGGTTTTAGGTCGACATTGAACAATAATGGGGATAATAGTAATTAATAGAGGCACGCTATGGCATCTAATGCTTATTATTAGTTCAAGGGTATCAGATTGTATTGAAAATAACAAGTTAATTAGGTATTTTGAAGTTTTAAACATACTGCAGATAATAAAATAAAGAATTAATGGCCTTATAAAAGACATTGTATTTAGTTGAGCAAAAAAGGATACATTAATATTCATAGAATTAATTTGGATCGGGAACTGTTGGTCGTGCTGCTACGTGTTTGAAAGTAGATTTAAGTTAGCAACATGAGTGGAATAATTAACTGCACTTTTCCACTGTCTTTTTGTAGTGGCGAAACCCGCGTGAAGTTTTTATAACCTACATCCATCCAGACTGATACTCTGGTAGAGGTTCTTTATTGTCAGAGGCGACACCACGGACCCCAGCTCCTGGGGAGCATGCGCTTGCTATACAAATATGTACTTCATAAAGTTTCACAATCTAAAGTTCCTATATTTTTTTTTGATTTGCTACTGTTGTAATTTAAATTTTATTTAAACTGTTATATTTTTACATTAAAAATCTGTGCATATTTGTACATAGTGAAATGCTAATAGAAGGAAAAGAGAGTACTTCATAACCTGATTAATAAGTAATGGAAATCTCATCAAAATTCTACTCGTTTATATTTATGTATGCTCCGAATATTTACATACATACTTATTTACTTTTTAACTATTCATGCAGGGAAACGTATGAACTCATACTATATGATCCCTACATTCGTAGAAAGTATGTTTTTCATGGTGGTAGTGGGCACGGCTAGTCAAGACAATACGACAGTCGCAAAGTTGGTCGTATACAGTACAGATTGGTTTACAGTCTCAAGCATATGTATGTGACGCTATAAAGAGCATCGATAATTTATTACTATTATATCTATGGTATGGTGCCAAAGGAAGAGAAATGTGTGGGAATTTAGTTTTTTTAGTTTAAAAGTGCGTCATTTGTGTAATGAAAGCGACCTAAGAGTGGGATATTTGCAGTGTGTAAGAGGTAAATTAAATTATTTGATAATTTCGCTTTTTCAGAATTTTTTCTTAGTATGTGATTAAGATCATATTTTATGGTTATAAATTAGTCAAAAAACAATTACTTTATTTTATATCACATTTTCATGCGCTTTCATAGCGCTCCAGAAACTGAAAAATTTTCTCATTGTTCGCATTCCTAAACAGATATTGTTTTAAAAGTTGGTGTTAATATCTCTACTTCCAATACCAAATTTCTAAAGAATATCATACATTTAATAAATTCATCATTTTTCGATCATCAGATACAGTTAGGTCCACAGGTCTTTGTCAGATTTTGGAGGGAGTGAGTCAGATTTTTACAGGAAGCGACTTTCATCTGAACTGGTCTCCCAACCTTGCAGAGAAACCAAACCTATCACAAAGATACATATGTATATTGTTTACAAATTCATCTCCTGTGGTGCGAATGCCACCGAAAATTCAAAAAGACTATTTAAAACTTCAAGAAGAGAGTTTTTAAACTTCAAGAAGAAGAAAGGTTTGTTAGAAGGAGAGTATGTAGTTTGGAGTTGAGGAAGACGCTACATAAAAGTACGAGGATCTGGCAGATAGTTTTATTTTTTCACCCTTCGATGTAGAGACAATCCCTAGGGCCTAGAAGCTGTAATATTTATGAGGGACCACACAAAGCATCTCACCGGTAACCCGAGGGCGGGCACTTTCTTTGCTCGAACAATTAGTCTGGCTATTCAGCGAGGAAAGTTATCCTGCATATTCGGTGCGTTGCCTCGATGTGGTGCTTTGGAAGCCATTTTTTTTTTCATAATTAATTTGTAATATTTTACTTTAATACCGAGTAAAAATTTGCATGTCTATCAGAATCTCCATAATAACCATTTGTTTATAAAATAAATTGTCAATCGTTTAAGTCGTGAAAGCGTCACTAAAATGTTTGGTTTTTTTTTCGAATTTACAACTTTCGCATTTACAACTATAGTTTGGATTACCACTTATTTGCCTGGACAAACTTTCCGTCACGCATCGCTCATTGGCTATGAGTAGCGACCTGTCCAATTGGTGTCATTAACAAATGCTAGATAATTTTCTTTTTCCAAGAAATTCCGCCTCGGTCAACGATCACCTACTCTTTGAAGATTACTCACTTAGTAATTTACTTTATTGCAACAAAAGCTAAATGTAAATCACTTGCTGTGAATTGCACCGTAGCCTTGGTTATTATTATTTAGATATAGTTTACGAACAAAATAAAAATCTATATAACCTGTATAGTAGTATATAATGTATTAAGGTATGAAAATTTTATCATGCAAGTGCCATACAAAATATGTTTCTGGCGGTTTGCTTATTATAAGTATGGTGAAAAGGCACTTAAAAACTTTTAATTGTTCAAAAATTCTTAGTTACTCTAAATGGGGCGAAATTTTTACATAAGAATATGGTATATTACGAGTTGTTATTTAAATAATATCCATACAAATATAATGATTGATATGTTCATTAAAAACTTTCCTTTCTTAAAACTTCAGTTAAAACCTTGATGTCGATATTGGCAAAAGTTAACACGTACCTTCAGAATGTTTGGTAAATCGCCTTAGATATTGAAAGCGGGCACTCAGCATCTGATTCTCGTTTGAAATAATGAGAAAAAATAGGAGGTTTAATTTTTACTTCTTTATCCAACAAAAACTAGAGGATCCACGCGGGCCGGATCTAATTGAAAAGGCGAGTCGACAGCGCGGCGCGGTGCCGACCGCCAGCCGTATCGCTGGCTGCGCGTACCTAGCGGAAACATTCGGAGACTTTGAGCACTATTTTGATTATTTTTAACTTTTAAACTAGTATTTTGTACATTTTATGTTTTGTAAGGTAAGCGAGTTCATAATTTACTGTCCTTTAATATGTAACGCGATTAACTAGACACCCTGTAGATATCGAATTACGACACGACAAACCCACAGATTACAAGCGTTAGTCCATTTCAATAATTAAATCATTTCTCTAGAACCCCACCCAATACTACGTAATCGTTTGTGTGGTAGTTTCACCTCAATTTCACTTGATATGCTTACCAAATACTGGTTCTGGCATCGCCTGGCAAGCCAGATTTCTTTAATGACATTCTTTTCCTTCCATATCGTTCGGATGGGGCGTATCAACTGATACTGCACACCTTGGCGATAATAAAAAGTAATATAAATGTATACCGGACAAATAACGAACAATGTCTAGCCTAGTACGTTTTAAACTTGTCTATGGGATACTAACTCAACGAGTAGGTATATTGTAATCGTCTACTATTAAACGAGCAATTTTTGTATAAAGATATATTTGTACTCCCGTTTTCGAAAGGGTTCTTACGATTTCGTTGAAATTTGAATAAAAAATCAATCTAGCTGGGTCTCCCGAAAAAAATAGATTTTCCATTATTTCACCTAAAAACATTTTCTCATATAAAATGGTCGCTAGAGATCGATAATTTCGGCACTGGCTTGACGCGATCCTATTCTTTGTTGTATTGTTGCCGGGAACCGCACGGTATAGAATAGGATCACTTTTTTGGGCGATGGCTGTCTGTAACTTTTTAAATCTTAATTCTATCATTTAACCAAACAGCAGAACGTGGGCTTACAGTCTTTTCAAGACTGTTGGCTCTATCTACCCCGCAATGGATATAGACGTGACTATATGTATGTATGTACAGTGTATGTGTATGTATGTGTAGTATGTGGCTTGACGCGATAGATCAGTTGGCGAGCGATCGGTTTTCATGTGCCTGGGTTCGAACCTTGGCGTCGGGGATTTTTGTTTTTTTCGTTTTTAGCAAGGAGCACGAAAGACGTTATAGGATTATAGAAACGAAGATGTTACACATTGAATTCGTCAGACCTGAAATGTTTTTACACAAACTTAAAATAAATATGAAGTGAGAATTAAACACACTACCTTCATTTTGAAGTCGTTAAGTACTTAAACGATAAATATATAAACGGAGATGATAATAATAATAACTTTACATAAATATATTTTATAAAACAAACGACAACGTAAAATCGTTCAAAAATTAAACACGGAATAACACTTTCATGTGGCTTTGCGAACCCGCTTTGAGCTTTGAATAAAATGTTTATAAATATATTTTTTAATTTTAGTTTTTCTATCACAGCTACCTATTCATTGTTGCATTTTGAAATTACATTTTGTTGTTATTATAATTTCAGGATAATGGAGCGCGCAGTACTACTAGCTATCATCATAACAACGTTACTATTATCGACATGCGATGCCGGAATCATAGAAGAATTGCTGGAATACTTTTTTGGCAACAACAAAGGAAGACGGAGTCTGTCCGAAGCAATAACAGACTATTTAGATGATATTTATCCGAAAGACGATGTTGAGACTGATTTACTGAAACAAATCTACATGATGTATACTGAGGAACGCGTGGATTACAATATGATTAACGCTCCATTCAATTAATGCAGTATCTAACGATATTAAAAGCAAGATTAAATGGGAATGAATGATTAATAATTACCAAAGAAATTCTAAGGTCTTAAATTTTAATTTATTTCCGGACGAATTTAAAAAAATTGAGGACGTCATAGGAGGCGACTTTGAAAAATAAAAACTAAACGAAATTAAATTATTAAAATATGATATCATTATAATAAAGCTAAAACTAGAGACGAACTCCAAATTTTTAATAAACGATAAAGTAAAATAATTCTACCAAAAAGTATTATAACACTACACTTTATATATTGTCACGTCTATATCCCTTGCGGGGTAGACAGAGCCAACAGTCTCGAAAAGACTGAAAGACCACGTTCAGCTGTATGGCTTTGTGATGGAATTTGGATTGAAATAGTGTCAGGTTGCTAGCCCATCGCCTACTCGTACAAAAGGAATCCCAAGTTATAAGCGTATCCCTTAGTCGCGGTTTACGATATCCAAGACATGGAGTGATTCTATTCCAAAGTGCCGGAAACCACACGGCACAGATATATAACAGGACACTCTAATTAAACCTTGTACATATTGTCATTTAAAAAAAAAGTAACATATTGTAGTATGATTTTGTGATAATAAATACTTTATTAGTTGTAATTATTTACTGAAATCCTTACTTTTGTACCTAGTAACTTTGACAAGTTGCAACACTGCAAAACCTATATGCTAAATCTAGAAGTGATAACGCACTTCTAGATTTATGTCAGCAAAAATTTATTTTTGCTGACATAAATCTACTAAATAATACTTTTAAGTAACTTTAAGATTTTTATCCGACATTTGATAAAAAATATAGGTAAGGCTTTATCTGTTTCTAAGCTCTACGAAGGTTCGTTGTTTTATAGATAAAGATTTGAAATCAACTCAATAAAAAAGGCTTTTAGTTTTAGAAGTCACAATATGATATACATATGTTGACATAGAATTAAAAATATTAGTATGGGCATTTCAAAAATATATTTGCTCATAATATCAATATTTAAGCTAAGAATCTTTGAAAGATTATTAAATATTAAGAGTTTACTGAAGATTAGGCATATACTAGGCACTATCATTCGTGTATGTGAAGATAATCAGCCAAATTATGCATCACGACAAACTATGCGATCACGGATCTCAACACATCTTTGAGCTGGTCCATAAACTTCTTTAGTGCCCTTGTTCTTCAATTTTTTGACAATTTTACTGTCGTCGTTATTTAAAAACTCATCATCAAGATCATCTTGGACAGCATTATTAATTGGTTCTGCGTCATAATTATACAACACCGCTGGTCTTCTTGGATTAGTGAATGGTCCGACTTCATATCCACACTCCAACCTCCCGCCTCTTAGCCGACAACCATCAGATAATTCTACAGCTTTATCGTTGCTGTCCGGTCTGCCCACATTCCTGTTATATCCACAAAGTACTCTATCATTTACTGTTTTACAATTGCGGCTATCAAAATTATATGGGCAGCAACGTTTACGAGGTACCACGGGTTCCGGAGGTGTATCAACATTATTGACACCTTTATCTAAGTTTGATCGTCCGACATTATTTTTGTTACTGACTTGCATACAACCATTACCAGTGCGTCCTCCGCAGTCTGCTTTCACAACCGATAATACTACAATGTACACCTAGAAATAATTGTTTTCAAAATTTATTTAACTGTATTACTGAACCAAAGTAACTTAATTCCTCTTATACTTTTGAATAAATTTCGATGGTACTCATAATAAGGTATGTTTAAAATGTTTTTAGAATGTCATTTAAGTTAACAATTAATATAGAAAATATAACCGAGTAGATATAATAAAATTGATTTATGTACAAATATTTTGCAAATTAATAATATGAGAATCTTAATCGCAATTCAGAGCACCATGTGAAAGATAATTATTTAAAAAACGAATGATTGACTGATTAATAATATTTAAATGATCTCATCATATTGTAGACGATGTTTTTAAATTTATTATAAACAAATACTAATTTAAATTTAATCTCAATAAGCTAAGAAAATGAGAAAACACAGTCACTTATAAGCAATTCGTTTTGACAAACCATCAATGATTTGAAATTGCCTGGCCACATTATTGTTCTTATCAAATTCTCCAGATTCTAATTAATTTTTATGCAGACAAGTAAGGTTTCCAAAATATATTTTGATTGAACCTTTTGTTATGGTCGTTGGTTATAGAAGAATAGAATTGATTTATTTTCAAAATTGGATACAAGGTATCACGTATTGACGTCACGTCACTTAAATATAACTACTACCGCTTCCAAAGCGCATGTGTAAAAGAAGCGGCGAAACAAACTACACTGCAGCATTTTCACCGGACATCATTTTAAAACATAGAAATCTTAAATCTAAATAGTGGACGAATGCACATTGTCTACATTAAAAAACATGAATGAATGTATAATTATTTCAATACGAATATTTCGTCGAATAGTATCGTTGATAGTATCCCAGGACAAAAGCTAATATATTAGGTATATATATTAGCTTTTGTCCTGTATATATATAATAACTGTATACTGTATTTATTTATAGAGGTATATCTCTTACACTTCCCTCACTATTCTCCTATTTATTTAAATAAAAGAAAATCTAGAAAAGAAAACCACCTCGTACCTACCGAGTAGACTTATCAGTAGAACTACTAGGATTTTTCTTCCACTGACTGAGTGATTAACTGAAATATCAACGCACAAACCCTAACCTTACTTGTCTGTGTAAACCGTTAAATGTAGAGATTTAAAATTTGGCATGTAAGGCCCGTAGTAGTCCAAAATGCACTAAAAGAATTAATATTCAATTTTCCTAATAAAATTAAACTAAAACGGTGCCGTGTGGTTCCCGGCACCAATACAAAAAAGAATAGAACCATTTCATCTCTTTCCCATGGATGTCGTAAAATACGACTAAGGGATAAATAGGCTTACAAACTTGGGATTATTTTTAGGCGATGGGTTAGCAACCTGTCATTATTTGAATCTCAATTCTATCATTAAGCCAAATAGCTGAACGTGGCCATTCAGTCTTTTCAGGACTGTTGGCTCTGTCTACTCCGCAAGGGATGTGGGCGTGACCATATGTATGTATGTATTAAACTTAAATCATTCTTAACGTTTTTGAAGTGTTTTGGCAATGGTCATACCTAATTATCTTATTTTACAAAATTCTTAAAAAGTGCGAAACTAGAGCAAAGAGTGTCTGAAAGTACGGCTGTACCACAACAGCACATCAACCTACCCATATTCAAATGCAAATTCGCCTCTATTAACGCGTCATATTTCATATAGTTCCGTGCAGGGTAACTTGATACTCGTAGCGGTTGACTGTACTATAAGAACTTAACATTAGTGGAGAAAAATAAATTTATCATGTTTTTTTACAATATGTTTAATCATTATTTGCACGGTTAGCATATAGAGAATGAAGGCAGGACGACGTAATATTCACTTGAATAGCCATGTTACAGTACGTTTCAGCAGTTTGTTGTCGATTTCCAGAGCGTCAAGGTTTATAAGACTGAGGTCGACTTTATCTATTTTAATTTTATCTACATTGATTTTGTTTTCAGTCAATAATTTATTCCAACGTTCATTCTTTTTTATTTTATTCTTAGACCATTTCCACAACTGTCGCTTTAAGGCTCTTTTTATAAAGTTTGGATTAGAGCTGTAACTTGAAGACTGGATTGGTATTTCGTCAATTTTATCTTTTATCTTTTTTAAAGGTAGATTCTTTTTCTTTTTTGTTTCCTGGTAAAATACTAGCATTTCGTTTATATGATCTTTTTTAAGTTTCTTAGGCAACGTTTTGGAAATATTTAATTGAGTAAGAGATATTTTTCCAGCTTTGTAGTCATCGATCATTTGATTAAATACTTTTTCCTTAGGCCCAGATATATTAAAAAGTGCCTTTAATTCATCTTTGTCAATATTCTTAATTTGGTCTTTAGTCGCACCTTTTTTGCTAATTTTGTCATGTTGTGGATTTCTTATATTGCGTAATGAATCATTACTTAATTCCTTTTCTTCGTGTTTGGATATTCCTAATATTGAAAAATTTCTTTTTTTATTTTCCCTTACAGATTCTATCGCTTTGGTTTTAAATGAAGATACCCCCTTCTTCTTTACAAGCTCAGACGAAGAGTTTTTGCGTACAGGTAACTTAAACTTTTTCTTATCGCGAAATTGAGTTGATACTGTTGGTTTCTTTTTGTACAAAATCCCTGATGGTTTTTCTGACATATTGGTTAATTAATTGTTCAGCTTAGAAATGATTATGCCCAGCTATTTAATTTTTTTTTAATTTCCATATTATACCAGACTTAACAGTCTACAAGAAACAAAAAAAGTTATATGGGTCGTCCAAAATTTATGTTATTTAAATTTCCTATTGCAAACGTAAATAAAGGTGTATTTGCGAGTATTTTTTCGTTAACGAACCTGACTTATCCAATACAAAAAAGTGGTCGCCAGACGGCTGAAGATGCATCATATTAACACCGGAAAAAGGATAAAAAATACAGATGTTTTATTGTAGTTAAACTATGAATGAGGTATCCTAATCTAGTCTAGCATTAACCCTTATACTTTCTATCTCAAAATAATAATACCGCAAGTGCCGACCTTGTTCTTCAAGCTTTCTGTTAGTGTCCTGTAGTTGAATTATTCATATTTGCTATTTTGATATAGTTAATTGAATGAATGACCACTACTTAAGCAACCAGGTAACAGTTCGTTTTAAATTTTTGTTTTTAATGTCTAATGCATCTACATTTATAAGATTAAGATCAACTTTATCTATGTTTATTTTATCTATATCTATATTATTGCTTTCCAAAACAGCATTCCAGTGTTTATTTTTGCGAATTGCATTTTTAGATAACTTCCATATTTGTCGTTTTAACGCTTGTTTGAATAAGTTTCTTCTTGGAGATTCATTGTTTGAATCATTGTTATGTTTCTGACTTTTGCCTTTATTGTCATCCAATTTGGAACATTCACTTAGCTCTTTTGGCCTTCGTCGAAAAAATATAGATTTGCTGCCAACTTGTAACATTTCATTTTGATTCTTATGTGGAGATTTTGGTCTAGTTTCATTTTCAATGTTTTGTTTTTTTAGTTTTTCTTTTTCAATTTTGATTTTCCTTTGTTCTCCTTCTTTCTTTTTTACCTTCAAAGGTCGCTGATGTTTTTGCTTTTTCTTGTCTTTCTTGTGAGGCGTGTTAAGAGATTGAGTACCTGTAAGAAAAAAAAACTCCTTTAGTGCGTCAAACGATGGTATTTAGTATTAAACTTTTTGCACAATGGTAAGAATTCCGCCTCTGACTCACAAAGTTCTAGTTACGAATCCTAGAAGAAGTAAAACTTCATACAAAGTTCATCAAAACGTCATAATAACGAGATTTCTCTTTTTAAAAGGTAACTAGCTTTTACCCTCAGCTTTTCCCGCTCGAATTTAGCGCCTTTACACGCGTGAATTTAGCCCTACCTACAAAAGAATACAGGTTTTTCTCAAATTCCATAATAACTTCAGTTTTTAACCGGGATGAAAAGTACCTTATAGTTTTTAACCGGGATGAAAAGTACCTTATGTCTTTCTCTAGACTCTTAATTATATATACGCCAGAAGGTTGGTTTTGTAGATAACGCGTTAAGAGGTAACAAACAATCAAACTTACTTTTGCGTTTATAATATTACTAACATCTACCCGCAGCTTCGCCTGCGTGAATTTAGCGTCATCTACAGAAATTGACAAATTAGACGAAATCTCGAATAAAACGACTAAATTAATTAGCACCACCTACAAAAGAATACAGGTTTTTCGCAAATCCTACGGGAAGTTTAGTTTTTACCGGGATGAAAGGTAGCCTTTGTCCTTCGCCAGACTCTATTATATATATCACCGGAAAATACAAGAACCGGGACTTCCTAGTAAATTTATAAACTTTCGTTACATTCTAAACGATTTGTTTGAATTATTTCACGTCCATCATTATCATTTTTTACAAATTAATAAACTTACTGAACTCACGCGAAAAATAATAAAAAAATTTAACCAAACGAGTTTATATGTAAACAAGTCAAGAAAAAATAATATTTGAGATTACTGCGAGATACATAATATTTTTCTAATATTCTGTTTTCTATAAATAATACTAATAAGTAGATTCATATTTATCCTTCCAATATGGTTCTGAAAACTTATCTTTCTTTGATTTACTTTCCCATAAATCATCGTAAAAGGACTTTATTGTCAATACTTTTGATGGGAAATAAACCCTCTTTCTCTTTTTAGAATCTTCATAAACTTTAAGCAATTCATTCATTTGATCTTTGTTAAATTTCTTAGGATATGTTTTAGAATGAGTTAATTTGGTTAGAGATATTTTTCCATTTCTAAAATCTTCAATCATTTCAGTAAAGACTCTTCCTTTAGACCCTGCTAAAGAAAACTTTCTTTTTAAGGAGTCTTTATCTGAGTATTTCATTTCGTTAATGCTTGCTATACTCTTTTTTCGAACTTTTTTGTACTGCCTTATTATTTTATTTAATTTTTCCTGATCTAATTCTTGTTCCTTATATTTTGAAGTTTTTGATATTCCAGACATAGACAAATTTCCTTTTTTATATTCTTTTACCAACTCTTCTAAAATTTTAGTCTTTGATCCAGGTACAAAAAATTTTCTTTTGAGTTCAGACGCAGTAAAACCATCGATTAACTGTAAATTTTTTAGCGATGGATTTGGCAAAGTTAAGCTTTTCTTATTGCGAAATAAAATCTCTACAGGTGCATTTTTAATTGAAAGGCGAGACTTTATGAGTGATAGTGCTTTGCTGGGTTTGTTGTTTTGTATAATATTTAAGTAACTGCTCATAGTATGTCCTCTTAATTCATAATCACTTAGCTTTTCTTTTGTACTTTTAATTATTTTCTTTTTAGATTTGTTCCATATACAATCACGAATTTTTCTTATCCACGCTGGCGGTCCATATTTGTAGCAACAAGTGTCTTCTTTTCGTCTTTTTTTGTAGAATATGTCATCGGTCTTTTCTTTTCCTGTGTCAAGGAAATATTTTTGTTGATCGCACCGTTCAAATACAACAGCTTCAAACTTAGTATAGTACTAAGTAAATAGTACAGCTTTTGTTCTTAAAGTACCTCTCAATTAAAATCAGTTTCTTAATATAAACACGCTTTCTTGCTACTCAAATCTAACACCAATAAAAGTTGACGACATAATTTACAATAATAGTATTATCGAATCCACAGAAAAATTACAGCTCTTGATGGTATAAAGAAACATCAGAGGTTGGGTAAGGTTATCAAATACTTATTTAATTAATTTGCGGGCTAATGAAATGTATGTTTCTAAAATGCATGTATATAGGGAAATAAGTAAACTAGCAGAAGCAAATTTCTACACTTATGTGAAATAGTTTAATTTAGAAGCCGTGCATATTTCAGGAAATCCTCTCTTTATTTGACAACGCTTTCCAGTCTTGTCCAATTAGGTAAGCCTTTTTCGATATATGTAACTTTAAAATTATTATAATTACCTACATATTAAAGTATCGATTACTAGCCAAAACTATTACCAGTAAAAAAAGAGAAGTATCGATTGCAAACTAAATTAATTTATATCGCATAGCATCAACCTGCATGAAAGAGCCCAGAAGGCTGGCAGCATTGCCATAATAAATAGCAATTTTTCTCTGAGCCAGATAATTCCTAGCCCTTATGCTTACTAATAAATTTTGATTTTTTTTCTCAATTTGTTACTACTTATAACTAATCCATAATGAGTAAAAAAACTTACTCGGACGTCGTCGACCGCGCATTGTATTCTATTAAATTGAGGTTGCATTTTTCAAGAGCGAAGCAATAACATCAGATATAGATTGGTAGACATGTACATAAATGTATGATTTTAAGAATATGTTACATTTTGATATTATTTACGGATTGTTTAGAAGTTACAAAATTGAGTGACAGCGGACAAAAGGCTCTATGCAGCCATTTTTTCTTGGAAAGTTTTTACCACATGGTTTTTATCATACTGTTTGAGATATTTGAAGTAACGTCACATTATTTAAAGAGTAGAATTGTCTTCGAAAATTAACCTTCTTTACAACACTTTTTATTCATTAGAGGTTCGTTACAGATGCGGTTCTCAAACTGAGGGGCGAGGATTACCAAAAGCCTGGTTTTGCTGATCCTTCAAGCTTCAAATGTTTGACATCATGAGCTTCAAACTCATTCTATCTTTTTCTTCTAGTAATCAGTGTTCTTTGCTGTGATACACTTATGACAGGAAAACAAAAAAAGCGTTCTGGGATGTGGTCCTTTTGGGAAGTGGCGAGTTTAGGATGATAGGCTTAAGTAACAAAGAATCATGGGCACAGGCTAAAATTTAAAGGAAAATAATCAATTGAAATGCACTCTTTAGGTTTGTTCAAAGATAATTATTTATTTAACATTATTAAACATGTCAAGGGCGAACTTGAAGTTTATATCCGAATCCGGTTATCCAAAGCAAAATAGTAAATATATAGTACTTAATGTTTTGTCATTTCACAATTTTGCTATTTTCAACTGCGAATTAAGGTAATTTAGCAATATTTAGTATAAAGCTTTTGTTAAACAATAAACTGAATTTATAAAGTCTTCTCATACATTTGTACCTAGTTTAGGTATTTATTTCCAAAGAATAAAATGTTGCCACCGGAACGTCATGAAATCCGGATTTTACTAAACGTATGCTACTAACATCTTAATTCTGAGTGCTTTCATAAAGAGCTAGTTTACTTTTTTCATTTTTAAATGGTTTATTTTTCAGGTTTACTTTTCAGGTTTTTAAATGTGATTTCTTATGTTTTTTTATAAACTTCAAGCATTTCGTTCATTTGTTGTTTATTTTGTTTCTTAGGCTCTTTGGACTCTTCAAAGTCTGACTTTTTAATTAAAGATATATTTGCTTTACGGAAGTTATTCAATTGTTTTTCATCTAATTCAATATTAACTTATAAATGTAATAAAGTTTGTGGTATAATACTATATAATACCTTTTATGATGACCATTAAGATTCGAGTTTCCGTAGTCACTATCAAATTAAAAATCGTGCATTATGACATGACTTTATCATACTGATATGATTATGACTACACCATTATGACACTGCAACTTAGGATTATGAAATTGACACTAGTTATCAAAACCATCTGTTTATTTCCAACAGGTACTTTTTATTTATTTTTTGGGGGAAACGGGCAATAAATTTAGCTTTATATATTTTAACTCAGAAATTACACAAGATTACTGTACTATTATTTGAAACTACCTCTTTATCAAAACAAAATGTAAAGACCCACCGAAAGATTGTATGTCGTTTTTGAAATTTCATGGGCTTTAAAAAGCAAAAAGGTAAGTTCTCGCCTAGTCTGATATGGTTACTTATCCAAAATACTTATGACTGAGTTACTGTTGGCTCTGTCTACCCCTTAAAGTAAAAGTCATCCAACTCCAACTAAGTAAATTTTACTATTTCTATACTCACATTATAAATACGACAGTAAGTTCGATTATTAGCTCTTCACGTTTAAACCACTAAACCGATTTGTATTAACCTTTTAAAACTAGTAAATTATAGAAAACCTAAAACATTTCAATCTCTAAAAATAATATGAATTAGTTATGATAACAATTATAATTTGTACATCACAGGAAAAAAAGAGGATGTTATTGGCACGATAAAAAAGAGAAAAAGAAAAGAAGACACTTGCTGTTATAAGTATGGACCTGGAGCGTGGTGTAGGAAACTATCCAGTTGCATATTCAAAAGATTGAAAAGATGCATCAAAAGGAAAATGTTTCCACAGAAAAATTTTAATACAAATAAGAAAAAACTAAAGAAAAAACAATACAAAACGGAACCCAAAAAACCCATAAAAACTTCTCTGATATCTTTAAAAAAAACTATGTCAGGTGAAAAGAAAAAGAAATATATTCCTTCTCTTAAAAATCTACAATTGATCGAGGGGTTAACCGCATCAGAACTTAAAACAAAATTTGATGAAACTGGATCAAAAGCTGAAATCATAGAAGAATTAGTTCAAGAATATAAGAAAAAAAATGTGTTATCCTCTGGAGTAGCTAAATCTTCAAATAAAATAAAAGAATTAGATAAAAATGAATTAGATAAAATTATTAAACAATATGAAAAAGTACGAAGACGAAGTATAGTTAATATAAATCAAATAAAATACATGGATAAAGATGAATTAAAAACAAAATTTTCATTGACTGGATCTAAAGCAAAACTGTTTGACAAAATGATTGATGATTACAGGAATGCAAAATTATCTCTTGATAAATTGACAAGATCCAAGACAGAGCCTAAAAAGTTAAGCAAACAACAAATACATGAAATGCTAAAAATTTATGAAGAGAGGAAAAAGAACAAAGGTAATTTCCCGTCCTTGGAAAAAATAAAGCCTTATTATAACAGTGTTCTGGATAATCTAAGAGAACTAAAATATAAAGTTTCAAATTCATCGTTAAAAAAATATCAAAATGTTTTTTCTAAACCAACTTAGATAATCTGCAGGAACTTGTACTTATTAGATAATTGTGATGAAAAATGTCAATAAAATGTAAGTATAATTGATTGTTTGGCGTGACAAAAATATTGTAAGTCGAGAATATATTATTAAATATTATATTTATTCTAATACAGTCATCTAATATATCAACCTACAGATCATGGAATATCGCACTAGCTGTTGGTCATAACCACAGAGATAAGGTATCAGTCGGTGACACGCGGAATTCTACTATGCGGTGTGTAACTGTGTAGTCACTATTTGGAGTTACTCTGGACTTTAATTAATTTTGATGACATGAAAAACCATGTTTTATTCAATACCACTAAGTACATATATTTATATCTTTCGAAAAAGACGCGTATATTATTTCACTGATTTACTTACCGTACTTCATGGAAATAAAATTGATTGATAAATTAACTACAGCTCATATGTGAAATCAATAAGCAATGTTAATGTTCTCATGGGTAAGTTTCAATAACAAAGTATTGTATACACCAGGCAACAATAACAGTAGGTACTAACCTATTTTTATGGATATTACCTAAATGTCTTTAGGAAATTAAAATAATAAGCATTTATTAATTTGTTTGCAGACACGATATTTAATAGTTTTGAAAATAATGTATATATGTGAATCGGCTCCTAAACTAGGACATCCACTTTTCGATCCCCTAATATATGAATCTAATAATAAACAATATCGTTTACCCGAAAAACCACAATATCATGAAAATATTAAGGTATTTTTGCGAAGTGATAGTAACCAGAACGAGCCCATTAAAAAACCATGTCATGGATATGATTTTGATGAAACAAATTGTAAAACTGTTAACAATAGAATCATTTGTGGATATAATAAAAATAACGGAAATATAAAAAATAAAAACTCATTTGAAGATATTGGTGATGGATGTCGTTTACGCGGTGACAGGATCGAATGTGGCTATGTAACTGGGCCATTTGATAATCCAAGACGACCGCCAGTAAATATTCACAAAGCCGAACGAAAAGGCGATCATGTCATTGACGTATTGTTCTCACCGACAAGGACGTTGTCGATGTTAGAGCAAAGCGATCATACAACAACTAAAAGGTATGTCACGCATGTTACGGAAATGAAAGACACAACATTAAATTCAAATACACTTGCCGAAGAACCCAAAGAATCAGATCGCAATTTAAGTCAATTAAGGTCTAGCATAATTAGCACAGAGCCTGCAACAAGACTGGACTTAGAAATATCTGCACCCGTGACCACATCCACTTCAGACATGGCATCTACATCTACTACCTCATCAATAGCTAATTTAATACCAACAAGCAACTCTGCAACATCATCATCAAATAATAGTTCCTCAGTAAATTACACTACAAAGAAAGAAACCGTTCCTACTAATAACACAACAAAAAATATAATAACTTCAGTCTCAGAACCAGAGTTGAAAACTACAACAATTTTTCCTGTAACACGATGCGTCGAAATAGAAGATAGAATAGTTTGCTACTTTACCTTACCATTAAAAAGAAAATTATAATTCAAGTTTATAAACCTTTTCTTTTATTGACTTTTACAATCTGCGTGAGAACTGTCCCACGCCGTGCATAAAGGCAGCACACAGGCCCCACCGAGTAATTATCCACTTGCTATTTTTTAAAATATAAAATTAGAATGTTCGGTACACATATTGTGAATGATTTTAATAAATTTAAAAAAAAGGACCATTTAAATTAAAGTTAACATGAATTAAATTTTATATCAGTCAATTACCGGAAGAACATACTTACATATTTTATGCTTCGATCCAGCAAACTGATTTTATACATTTATTCTACTTTTGAATCTTCGCGGGCACTATTTGTCTAGGAATATAGACGCAGGCAGTTCATTCCACACCTTAGCTACTCGAACCAAAAAAGAACTATCGAAGCATTTAGTTCGAATATCTGGTATTTCATTTAGTTCGAATATCTGGTAAATGGTTCTTATTAGTTCAAAGAGTGCCTCTTTGAATACACCATGCAAACTCTACAAAATTGAAAATTGAATAACACTCAAACATAGGCACAATTGCAGTGGCATGCTAGTTAAATTTGTCAAATTGGCTCTGAATAATGTTTGATATTCTATATATTTCAATCGATACCTATGTATTTCACTAAAAAAAAACCTTAAGAAAAAATTTATAAGAATTTTTTGTACAAACTGCAAACATGGTGTTTTAACAGATAATTTTAAAAGGGAATCCTAAAACTTTTCCCGTAATAAAGGTCGTATATAATAATAGGACGTAAAAGGTGTAATGAATCCTATAATACTCTGAACGCCAATCAAAATCAGTTCAGCGCCAAACTTCTGTCCTTTAAAAATCTCCAAAACCCGATTCCTAAAATTATTCTATTCAAATACCAATTAATCATGCTCAATTTACACATTGACGCGTATAAACAATTGCAAGGTCCACGATTTTTATTCATAACACGTATACATTACTACCACCATAACATTCTTAACGTAATTCACAGTCCAATTTGTGCAATTTTATATTCTATCGTAAAACCCAGCGTTAAACAATCAAGACTCAGCGGTTATTTACCTTTGCTTAGTCAACGGGTTGTAGTTTGGCAAAAAAAAATGTATAGATCACGTATAAATACTTGGTCAAGATGAGCGAAAACCTACACTTTAGATCAGGATTCGCCACAATGAACACTGTAAGTAAAAACATGTTAAATATTCATTTATTAAAAACAAGTTCCTTATAATCCTGTACATCTTTTAGTCTAGTAGATTTTAAAGCACTCATTAATACAACCTCAAAAGACCTTTAATGCCAACGAGTTTCGCATGTTTGAACTAGTTTCTCATAAAGCATTTACATTTTTGGATGTTGACTTTAAAATTTGCCTTTTCCAGATCACAAGCCTCTGTTTCCTCGTATGCGCCTGTTTGGCGTTCACCACTGCTTTGCCCGTCGACCAACAAGCGGCAGCACCCATTGTTGTTGCTGAAGAAACCCTGGAACCTCAGGAGTCTGCTTGGGGCGGCTACGGACGATACGGTGGCGGATATGGCGGATATTATGGGGGAGGTTATGGCGGAGGTTTTGGCGGATATCGGAGGTTCGGCGGCTTTGGAGGCGGAGCTGCCATCGGGGTCGTCAAATTTGGCGGGATTGGATATGGCGGAGGACTGGGATATGGCGGTTTCCGTGGCGGATATGGCGGATTCGGTGGAGGATACGGTGGCGGTTTCTATGGTTGATAGAAAGTAACCTTTTTGGTTTAGTGAATGTGAACCGTGTCTTACAATCTGTGATGATAAATGTTATTTTAAATAAATTCTTAGAGTAAGAACTTAGTCGTGTATTTTATCTATCTAATCGATTTTATTTCTTTTGTATACTTTTATACGTGGAGTACATAAAGGGAAGGTGTAGATTTTGATACCTAATTAGAGAATACTCTTTTCTCCAATACTGAACGAATTTTTAATACTCTTACACTAGTGGAAATGGAAATATACTTATCTATACTACTGCCTTTTCGGAGTAAAACCAGTTATCTTCATTTGGGTAACTTCATTACCTACGATTTACGAGCTTTCTTTCCGCAGCTTCGGAGCCTAGAAAGAAATACAGATTATTCACAAGTCATATGGGTAGTTACTTTTGTTTTTCACCGGAATGAACCGGAATGAAATATAGAACATAGGTTCTTCATAGAAGGACTCAGGTCATTCTCTAGACTCTAATTAGGTATATACACCTACGCGAATATCAAGAGGATTGTAACAAACAAACTTACTTTCGCTTTCATAATATTAGTTGGGGTAGGTAATCGAAGTATGTACCTACATTATACGCCGAGCTATATACGCCCGTGGAAGTATTGAAGACTTTACAAAAAGCAGTCTTCCTACAGTTAGAAAGATGTTAATAACAAACAACTTTGATAAATAATTTATAAACAAACAAATAAACACTAATACTCAACAAATAAAGAATACATCCGAGGAAAAACCACAAATAATGGAAAATAATTATCAAACAAGGTACAGTCAACTCCAGTCCACTCATATCACGGTCATCGAGAAGGGCAAATAATTTCGCGTCGCACAAAAAGATCATTGCAACTGCATAATACTTAATTGAGACAATGCACTCCCCAGAGCACTCTTGATATCCTGGTCGAATTCCCATGACAATTGTTTGTTTGGTGATTCGACTCGGGAAAATGAGACAAACATAACATCGATATACATATATGGTATTCATCGATTTGCACTTAAGTAATAAAACAACTTGAGAATATGAGGAAAACTTGCGGTTATAAGAGGTGACTCTTGGATTCTTTTGTGTTCTCTTAATATCCATATTCATACTACACATATACATAAAATCACGTATGTGCCCTCTACGGGGTAGACAGAGCCAACAGTCTTGAAAACACTGGTCAAAAAACAGCAGCCTTGAATTGTGATTTAAATAGTGACGGGCTGCAAGCCCATCGCCTAAAAGAAGAAATACATGGAAAAGTGACGTTGTAGTCTTATTCTTTTTTCTTTTGGCGCCAGGAACCCCACAATAATAAACAGAAATTGATATTTTGTATTTTTGTTTGTTACAAATAAACTCAAAAACTACAGCTATATTCTGAGCCCACTAAACCTATTATTGTAAGCACGTGCTATTATTTTTTTCATTAAAAACATCGATATTTGCTTTTCATAATTTCCGTAATTTAAATAACATTAATAAACACGTATAAGTACATATGCAATTAAAAATCGATCATATATCGATATTTCTCCGAATTTCCATTAGTATTTAGATAAATCTAGTCGCACAAAAAACCAGTTAATACCGATAATTTAACGGTTATTGTGGTATTCCCATACCAGGATAACATAGATGATCAACAGTAATTATGCAAATTATTTAGATGATGACGAATTCAAGCATTTTTGCCAATAACCAGTTTTATGGCGTTTAATTAATGGTAAGCATAAACGTATTATTTTGTATACAAACAATGACTTCTTTAAAGCACGCATAGTCGCACTTTGCAGCCGCAGATATTCCCGAACCTTGTCGAAGCTTACGAGGGTACCTTACGGGGTAGACAGAGCCAACAGTCTTGATAAGACTAGAAGGCCACGTACTTGCCTAATGATGCCTTCCACGTATTGCATAATGATGGAATTTAGATTCAAATATAGTGATGGGTTGATAACCCATCGCCTAAAAGAAGATTCCAAAATTTACTAACCAAGCCCTTAGTCACTTTTTACGACATGGAAAAGAACTGGGGCGCTCCTATTCTATAGTGCCGGAAACCACACAGCAATGCTGACTCTCTCTTAAGTCTCCCATTAAACAAAATCAGAGGAACTCGTAATATGAATTGTATTTTTTTATTGTTAGTAAGTAATACACAATAAACAGGACGCATTGTTTATGCGTTAACATTTAATTAAATAACCTACAAATCAATTATTGGAAATCAAAATTCAAATGAAGATAACAAAGGCAGAACTAGTTCTCAGTTTTTTTTCGATTCAGGTATATCCCCGAATAAGGTCACAATAATACTAAATTATGTACCTTTTATGTCTTGCAATTAATATCTTCTCTGCCTAACTCTCCGGGAAAGAGTTGTGTTGTAATATGTTATTTACTCACAAATACTGTTTACTCATAGTTATTGGCTCACTAATATTTTACAAAGCAAGTTGTTTTCAAGGATTGGCTTACTTTGTAGTCCTTGCTTATGGACAGGTAAAACCGTAATCCGTTTACTTGTTTCTGCAAAGTCGTACAATGATTTATGACGTGTAGGTACCTAGAATTCTTGGTATGATTTGACTTATACACAGAATACAGAATTTGTACTTTAAATTAAAATGATGCATAAATACAATTTGTGCCGAGTGGTCTCTAATCACTCCCATGGACGTAGTAAAAGGCGACTAATAAAGGATAGGCTTATAAACTTGGGATATTTTTCTTTTAGGCGATAAGCTAGCAACCTGTCACTATTTTAATATCAATAGCTTAACGTGGCCTATCTGTTATTAAGACTGATGGCTCTGTCTACCCCGTAAAGGACGTGATTATATGAAAGAATGATGAGATACAATTTCTTTGATAACACACTCAGTTACAGTTAAGAAGGAATAATAGCGACGACATCGAGATAAAGTACTGCGAGCGACTAATTGATTCAGATATATCTACCTACTAGAGGCCGCCCGCGACTTCGTCCGCATGGAAACCCTATCAATCCCGCGGGAACTCTGGGATAAAAAGTAGCCTATGTGTTATTCTGGGTCTTCAGCTACCTACATACCAAATTTCATGGTAATCGGTTCAGTAGTTTTTGCGTGAAAGAGTAACAAACATCCATACAAACTTTCGCCTTTATAATAGTAGTAGGATTTAGAACATCCTTTTTTTAAGGAGGTTTTAAATTAGTGCATCTTGCGGGGAAACACTGCGGCTTCACGTCCCAAAAAGTAATATGCTAACCATCCGTAAATTAACCAAGTGCTATCGGCGGATAAACTTTGAAGTCTGAACTATTTTAATCCTACGGTCGTTTAGCCTACGAAAAGTTGTTTGACCGAATAATTCATCTTCGAAGCATTCAGATTCAAGATATAATGGACTACTTCTTTCTGTCGACGAATCGTTTAAAGATGAGAACTCTTGTCGCCCAGGAAAATATTTAAATATCGGTGAAAGAAGCCGCGACGAAGACTGGAAATTGTAAGTCATGGCGATGCGCAAAGCAAAAGGTATTGAGAGGTGGTTTATGGCAAGTATTGTCCTCTTTAAGTCATTTCCTCATTAGCGAGAATCTCAATTTCGATGGAAGCATTACAGCAAGCAGAAGTTCTAAGAAAATGGAGAACCATCTATTATGATCTTAGCATGAAATAGAGCTTGGCACATCTCTGTAGTTCTTCATACATATACATACGTAACTAGGTACCTCATATGTTATTCTTTCCAAAATAAGGTAGATTTCGGCGAGATTTTAATAATGTTTTAAATGCAAAGCTGTTCATAATTTAGACTATAAGAAAAAAAGACTAAATCCTGGTACATGGATTATACACTATCTGTAAATGTTAATTTGCAAACTTTAATTTATTATGCGCTCTTTGGAGGTTATTGTGGCATTGTCTTGATATAAATAGGTGTTGGGATGCGTCTTCAGCTCATATCGCAGTGCTGTCTACACAATGAAGACTGTGAGTAGATCATTAAAAAGTGTGTATCACTTTCTTGATTAGTACTTAATCTTTACTTTGTTAGCTACCCCGATATGGGCCAATATATTCCCAATTATGGTCTAATATTTCAATAGAAGTTCAGTATATTTTATTAATTTCACAGATATGTTAATTGCTATGTAGATGGATAGAGGAAAATGATTAACTGATTGACTCAACATATTATACACGCACAGCCATGACCGCTGGGTGTAAAGATTTGAAATTTAGCATGAAAGTTCATGCTTACATGGTCTAGAGACACACCCATTCCATCAGGTCTCCTAGATCTCTTTTAGAGATTTCTTTCGAAATAAGCAGAACTTTTGTAATTTTGTTTCTTGTTATTATCAGTCTCGATGTTTTCTGTGTAGGTACATAAATGAGTAAATAGATAAGACGGATTTGTGTAAATTCCCGCCAGAATGGAAATTATGAGATTTTTATATCAGGTAGGCGATGCCGCGGGCTCTAGTGATAATATATCCCTTGCGGGGTAGAGAGAGCCAACAGTGTTGAAACTACTGATAGGCTACGTTTAGCTGTTTGGCTTTAAGATATAATTGAAATTCAAATAGTGATAGGTTGCTAGCCCATCGCCTAAAAGAAGAATCCCAAGTTTTTAAGCCTATCCCTTAGTCGATACTGTCGAACTCAACCAATTTATGACTTATATTTCAATGTACACACATATCTTAACTGAATTCTCTACTCCTTTTGCGCTTTATGTTAAACGTTGATAAACACATCATTAAGCATCATTTATATTTTTATGAGTCATTAATTTTACTTCACCACACCCACACAACTTGATATAAGTGTACCTTATGTATCTGATCACACTGGGGCCTGGGGAAGCACCTATTATACCTGTAATGTGGTTTTGATGACACCTGATAACCCTTCGCTGGACGCGTTAAGCTTTAGGACATGTAACCAGTTCGTAATATTAGTTTACATTTCTTTTTAGATATTAGCCGCTAAAGAATAACTAGAAGTTAAAAAATCTTTATTTGTTCTCCATATACTACTTAGGTACTTGTTATACTACTAGTACTATAATATTAGGTAAGATACATATAATCATGTCTATATCCCTTGCGTGATAGACAGATGCAACAGTCTTGAAAAGACTGATAGGCTACGTTCAGCTTTTTGGGTTTTAGATAGAATTCAGATTTAAAAAGTGACAGGTTGCTAGACCTTCGCCTAAAAGAAGAATCCCAAGTTTATAAGCCTATCCTTTAGTCGCCTTTTATGACATCCATCGGAAAGAGATGGAGTGGTTCTCTTCCTTTTTGTATTGGTGCCGGGAACCACACGGCACGGCAAATATATACGATTTCCGTATCTTTTTCAGCTTCTGAGCTTGTGCCTGCTCGTATGCGCTCTGGTTATTGCCGCAGCCGCCCCTGGAGGGTGGGGATACGGCGGTAGTCTCGGCTACGGCGCAGGCTACGGCGGGTACGGCCGCGGGTGGGGCGGCTACGGAGGTTACTATGGCGGTAGCGGCTGGGGCGGTTATGGAGGTTACGGAGGCTACGGTGGCTACGGGAGGGGATGGGGAGGATACGGCTGGTAATCCAACGACTCGAGTATTGTACTCTCTGACCGGTAAACCTGTGATGCGCTTGTGACTAAATTGTACTGAAATAAACTTATTTGTGGTTATATTTTTTATAAGATCAATTATTAAATTAATTAAATTAAACTTAATTACCTTTCATGTACATATATATTAATATAGATATGTTCCCATTCGAGTCTTTTTTAATTTATTTATATATTTCCATTAACCCTGTCAATTTCAAGTCAAGAATAGGACCACTCCATCTCTTTCCCATGGATGTCGTAAAAGGCGACTAAGGGATAGGCTTACAAACTTGGATTATTTTTAGGCGATGGCCTGTCTCTATTTGAATCTCAATTCTATCATTAAGCCAAATTGCTGAACCTGGCCATTCAGTCTTTTCAAGACTGTTGGCTCTATCTACCCCGCAAGGGATATAGACGTGACCATATGTATGTATGTTCCATGTATCAATCAGTTTATTTTTAAAATATTGGTGAGTACATGATACAGTATTAATCTTTATTACATTATTGGTCTTTACTGCACAAACATACAACATAAAAACATTGTAAAGCACAATTGGCAGATTTAATACATACAGAATTATCTACTACCATAAGATTCATACAGACCAGCATAAAAGAACATAGAGTCTTTATTTAATTACCTATATATATATACCTATAACTTAGAAACTCAGGCTTGTAGTTAATAACATGAATTACTCATTGTATTAATATTATAAAATAATTTTTGAAAGGCATTTCTATAGTCACCATGACTTCCAAATTTTTTGTTGCATATAACAACTTATTTAAAAAGTTCTTTGAACCGACCAAATTGGCCGGTGGATGGATTTCGTCATGATTTCACATTTGTACCTGCTTACAAAGAAATATAAGTAATGACGCCATGCTCAATACTTACCTATGTATCGTAGGATGCAACAGTTAGATGCGCCTTCCACATTATTTCCTGAATTAATTTACAAAACCCATTCAAAAATTTAACCAACCATATGAAATAGTTACTTATATCATAATTATAACTAACTTTCGCCCGCGGTTCGTGAAGAGTAGGTACCCTTTGTCCTACTCCGTACTCAACACTCCATATTATATGTAAAATTTCATGGAGATCGGTTCAATAGTTTTGAAGTGGAAGACCGACAATACACACAGACAGACACAGACAATATATACAGGTTAACGTTATTGTTCTGCCACAAAAAAAAATGAACTTTAATTAGAAGAAGTTCTGACTCGATATAAATAAAAACCATGTGACACATAAAATTTTATGTTTTCGTCAGAGTTATAAATACGAGTATCTATGTGCACACTTAAATGGCAAAAAGTTAACACTAAAAAGTAATATATAGGTATGACATTAGAAGTGTATAGAGTACAACTTTTATTCATTTTAATATTTTTTAAGTTTACTCTTCCCTAAAATTTGCGTAAAAGTAAAAAGTTTGAGAACGAAAATTAAATGTCACTTCTATACTACACTATCTACTTAAGTAGTTTAGGTACGTTTTATTCCCTTTCTTCCATTGACTCTTCTTTTTTCTCGCCTTTATAATTATTGTATTCAGTACTTACATAGATAAAACTTGTATTCAACTTAGCAAAAACTTACTGCACACTTAAGAATTAATAAATATGAATCACATAAATGCGAACATCTAAAAACTTTAGTTACGTCAATATTTGTAGGTAAGTTTTTAATAGTAGGTACGTCCAAAATGAGGTTGATGCCCTCTTAATTTCGCTATAATACATTACCTTACTTAGTTGCAAACTTCAAGAAAAAACTTAACTCGGAAAAGGATAAGTTATAATGAGGAAACCACTTTTACGTTTCGTATTATAAGTACTTTTAATTTAATAAGACTTGCGAGCATGCATTGTACATAATATGTATTCGGCAGGTCGTATTCTTTCCCGAGGATTGTTCTCTCAGTGATGTGCTTCCATTTCTGCCAGATACAGAAAATTAATCATAAAAGATATTAATATGAAAAACAATTTTCAGCAGTAGGTAACTCTTTATATATTTATTAAAAATTTATCGCTACTTTCAATTCGGTACCTAAGCTTATGAAATATACATACATACATAAAATTACGCCTCTTTCCCGGAGGGGTAGGTAGACACTACCTCTTTCTTATGAAATATTCGTCAACATAATAACATTTTAATTGATATTGTAGTTTACCGATTACATCATATAAGTAGATATCCTATATTGTCACGTGTTACATCCTTTTATGGATATTATTAAGATCTATTTCGTATAAAATCATAGATTTATAATTTATCGCTACTTTCACTCATAAAAGGGAGTACCTAATTACACCAATATAACCTTTTTAATCTATCTTGCTTAATATCGACAAATGATAATTTCCAGAAAATACGTTTAAAGTATTTTTAGCGCCGTACTGATAAATTCTGAATTATATAATTGATTTATTTTCAAAATTGGATACAAGGTATTACTTATTGACGTCACATCACTTAAATCTAATTATAACTACTACCGCTTCCAAATCGTATGCGTAGAAGAAGCGGCGGAACAAACTACACTGCAGGGCTCAGAGGAGCTCGGGGTGCGCCTCCGACTAAAATCTTGATGAACTAGGTCGGTTTTGCACAGCTCCCATCTGACCTTACATAGCCAAAGTACAATTTAAACCTGTGCCTCCATACGCATCAGTCATTTTAATCAGTCACCTTATCAGTTTGACCACCGCACAAATACGACGTAAATGAACTAAAGTATCTGCAACTTAGAACTGTTCTATCACAGTTTTTTATGGGTTTTCCTTCTTCCTTTAACAGTTTTGAATTATTTTATACATCTCATTATTTAACTTGTTAAGTATATGTTTTGTAAACATTTTACCGGTTATTTTGCTACATGTATAGACGGCTGCGTATATTTTTTCGATTTCGACAGAAGATTAAAAATAATCAAGTTTATATATTATTAATTTCAGCTGAACTGCCTTTCATTTAATTTATCTGTGTGTGAAAATATGTCAGTTACCTATTTATTTTTATTATTATATTTCTCCATTGTAAATAAGAATTGAGGACCTGCATGTCAATTCTGCTATTTTATTTTAATCCGAAACGGATCTGAAACGCATTGATGACAACTTTTAGTATTCTTCTAACAATTTGTCAAAACGAAGCCGTAACGCATTGGTTACGCAGTCGAAACGGTTCGGTTGTCGTATTCTGCTAAAGGACACGTAACCTTCCGTTTGCCGTTTGGCTATTATTTTGTATTCTGATAAGTTTTTGACAGTTGGTCCGGCCGAAACGCAACGGTTCTGCATGGGTTGAATTGTTCAAAGTTACGGTTTTGCATCGGCAGCAAATAACCAACCGCTTCCGTTTCATTTGCGTTTCAGCTATCAACGTAAAGTTACTGGAATACCGTTTGACAATATAAACGCAACTGTAACCAAGCTGAAACGCATCCGAACTGTCTCGGTTAACAAATAGCAGAATTGGCCTGCTGATCATGATGTAGTATGAACTTATACGAAGCCTTTTCTACTAATCTTCTCCATAGAAAACTACGGCGAAAACTCTTCTCATAATTCTGTAATTCTTACCTACTGATGGGGTGTTAAATTTCTGAGCTGTTTCCTTTACGTGGCTGGAAAATTATTTGTATTAAAATTTCAGTAAAATATTTGTTTCCTCGCGGAAGGATGATGTTTTTGCGTACCTCGCCTCCTTGGAGAGGAGCTCGGGGTGTGCCCTAAGACCATGACGGATTAGGTAATTTAGGATTTTACACAAAGCGAGCAACCCTTACAGGGGAAACTGAAACACATTGGATCATATTAAACGCTGCACTAGATGCATGTGCATATTTCCATTAGTAACCTTTTACAACATCCATAGGAAAGTGAACGAGTAGTCCTATTCTAAATCGCCGGGAATTATCGTGAATTTATATAAAAATATTTTTTACGCTTACAAGGTTGACTGTACAGTTCTTAGTCATAAAAGGGGAGGCGCCTCTAACGCGACCTTAACGACCCAAGACGAGTCGCCCTGTATATAAGCCACTGTTTTATTCACCACCAACACTGCAAATAAGGAACTCAACAATGAACACTGTAAGTGATACAATATATTAAATCATCAATTTATTGGTGATTAAAAAGTAATTGATTAATAATTTTATTGTAATTTGAAACTGTACAAAATCATGAGTTTTGTTCTTAAATGGGGTATATAATTTTAATTCATTTAATATTTTCAAATTTGCAAATTTATATAATGACATGAAAGCCTTATAAAATTTTCTTAATATCTAAAAATACCTAAGTATACTTACTTAAAGCCAAATAAATTGCAATGTGTGTGAAGTATTGTTGATGAAAAAAAAAAACCGCCCTTAAAATTGCGTTTGTAGTATGGGAGCGGAATAATGAAATTATTTATAGGGGTTTAATGTTTACTACTTATTTATTTGAAAAATAATGTACTTACAACTTAATATTCTTTGAAAAATTTTAAGCGTCTACCTGTTGCACTTAAAAATATTGAGCGAAAATTACGAATATAAAAATGTTTAGTGTATAGAATCCCCCCTTTATAAGTATTTATTTTTGCAGCTAGCAACTACGGTAATACATAATTTGTAAAAAATAATTAATCTATCACGGTTTATAAGATTCAGTTTACTGACAGACGGACGGACTGACAGACAGACAGCGGAGGCTTAGTAATAGGGTCCATTTTTACCTTTACCTAAATTTATGGTTTATCGTATCGTTCATATTGCTTACATGTAGTTACCTACTAAGTTTAATAGTTCTACCACCTTTGTATTACCTATTTTGTTTATTTTGCGTTCTAATGTGGTAGGTAGATGCTCATTGCTTTATTTCTGATCCATCCATTCCAGTAAACCTATTTATATAATTTCAAAATATTCCATGACCAAAATTCCCGCAGAAACAGAAATAAGCGGGATAAATATATAATGCTTCTACAAAATACATAACCCATTCCTATTTATTTTTAGCTTATTGTATTCGGCCTGTTGGTCACCATGGCCGTTGCATACGGTGCCACCCTTCCATCAGCTCTGCAACCCCAAATCCAAGCACAAATAGCAGACGCCCCCGATCAGGTGGTCGAAGAATTGGAACCCCAAGAGTCCAGAGGTTACGGACACCATGGCGGCGGCGGTTGGGGACATGGCGGGGGCGGTTGGGGACACCACGGCGGTGGCTGGGGACATGGCGGCAGGGGCGGCTACGGTCATCATGGATAACATCTTTGCTAAAATGTGAAATGATGAAGTGTTTCGAAGTAAATAATGTAATTGTAAGATAATTTTTGATAAGTAATTAAAATTGCGCTGTGAAGCTTTTTAACCTTATTTGAATATATATTTTTTTATTTAAATGCATTTTTATTACCCTTCACATTATCTGCCTTATAACTAAATCGAGGTTAGGTACTAGATGGATTATCAATCTGACAATTTATATTAGGAGACTATTAATTTGAGGTGTAAGTAAATATTCATACATATACATATTTCATGCTTCGGGATACCAAATAATTCCATTACATACTAAAATTAATTATATGAAAATGAAAATGAAACCATATTATATAAAATGAATAGAAAATATTTTATAATATAAAAATAGAAATAAGTTCGAGACTTGTGTTACGAGATACTAACTCAACGATACTATATTTTATAATAAATACTTAGATAGATAAACATCCAAGACCCAGACCAATCAGAAAAAGTTCGTTTCTCATTATGCCCTGACCGGGATCCGAACCCGGGACCTCCAATGTCACAGACAAGCGTATTACCGCTGCGCCACAGAGGCTCAAATACAAAGATATGCAAAGATACACACCACCTTTATTTACTGGTGAGGAATTCATCTATATATATAAAACTCTTCCGTTACTGAGTGACTGACTGACAGACAACGCACAGTCGAAACTACTGGTCGTAGACAGCTGAAATTTGGAATGTAGGTTCCTTGGGATATGTAGGGGAGCACTAAGAAAGGATTTTTGGAAATTCAACCCCCAAGGGGGGGAAAAGGGGTAAAAACGTTTCTATGAAAAATCTTATTCCTTGGGTTTATAAACTTGAAACTTGGCATGAACACGTACATAGGCAAGTAAATATGTGTGACATTATAAGTTTTTTCAAACTACCCTCCAATCGTGATTTAGGGGGTGCGATTGGGTGACTGATTTATTAACGCACAGCCGAAACCGCTCGGTATAGGAGTCTGAGATTTTGAACAGAGGTTCCTTTAGTAACATAAGTGAGCACTAAGAAGGGATTTTTGAAATGTCAACCCCCAAGGGGGGGAAACGGGATAAACTGAGCCGGGGCTGCGGGAAAGTTCTAACGAGATACCGTGGTCCCGGAACGCAAAGGGCAACTGAAGGAACGAGGTGGGTTTTAGTCAGTAAAAGTCTGACACTCCCTTCCGTTCCACCCAGAGCGGGAGAGGTCATTTGATGATTTCCCATCCTTAAAAAAAAAAGACTTTGTATGACAACTTTCAGTCGTCTCTTTAACATACATAATAACATACATAATTATGTACATACATGCATAACATTAATAACATCACGCCTTTAAATCCCTATTTTGTGTTAACACTACCCATACAAACAGCTACGAAATTTGTCCGCATCCATTTTCACCTAAATTCTTAACGTTAATGAGATTTACTATTTATTATCAGGTCAACCTAATAGCCTCACATGTACGTATAACTTCGTAAGAATTTTCTTTCAACTCCTAACCGTTGAGGAGTTGTACCTTCCATCATCAGCTCATTCACATGGGATGATGACTATCAGACGCAAATACTTAAACAGATCTATGAAATTGTCAAAAACGTAATTGCCTGTAAATTTGAGGTTTGCCCTTGATTTCCCTGGAATACCATCATCAGATCCTGACTAGGTAACAACGGGACCAACTTGAAAGTATACTCTACCGAACAAAAAAAGAATCACGTAAATCGGTCCATAAATCTCGGCGTAATCGGTATGCATAAATAAAACACCCGAATTTTATTTTCTATTAACTATCACGAGTTGTCTCGATGCTCGATAGATGGCGTTAGCATCGAGATAGATCGCGCTATGGTTTCGTTACCGTCATTTAGCTAGGTAGCGTAAAATATTTTAATTTATCGTGTAATTTTAGCAGCGCCCCTAGCGGACATACGCGAAACTACATATTACACACTACAAATATTTTGATTTGAAATTATTATTCGTTTGATTCATTAACTTTTAACTTGACTTATTTAACTTATTTTACTCTCTATTTCAGTTAATTTTTGATTTGTTGATTAGATTTGATATTTTTGATAGTATATTTAGTTAGTGTTGGATAAGTTTTATAGTGTGAGTTGATTTTTTAATATATTCTTCATTTTTTATTCATTTCTTTGTTACTGTATTAGTCTTAGTTAATTTCCATAGATATAGTTTTAGTTAAAAAATTTCTAATTAAAATGGTTCAAGAAATTTTGTTTGTTAATGGGAATTATATTCCTCATGCTGTGGTAGATATAGAAAAAGATGGAGCCTGTTTATATAACCGAATTACACGTGGGCGAAGCCGCGGGCGGAAAGCTAGTTTAAGGATAATTAAGAAAAACCACAAACGTATTTAGCACTTGTTTAAGCTGTTTATGCGCAAAGACGCAGGTTATTTCAAAGTTCAAAATGAAAATATACTTATGTATGATTTTTTACAACAGAATGATACATACCTACTCGTAATGGCCAGTATTGATCAAATGAAATCATCGCAATGCAGTTCCATAACATTTATGTAAACTCTTTTTTTTTTGTCCAAAGCAGTATCTAAACAAGAATGTAGTTAGGTACGTACAATTTTTTTTTCTAAATTCTTTTCATATTATGTAAATGACCATAACTTTTACAATTTGAACGATATAACTCGGTCGTTCACTTCATGTAAGTGGGACGCATCAGGCTGACCTTGCCAGCGACTTAGTGGTGGCCTCGAGGCTTAGAAAGTCTTTCACTCACATCTTACATAATGCGTGCACTACACAACTTTTTCATCAGTGCAGCGCACGTGGTCATCTCCTTACGACCACTTAAGTTGTGTGACTAGTAGATATTAATAAGTGTTCTACAAAATGATTTTTGTAAGTGACTTTTTTTATTTTATCGCCCGTCTCGATAATATACTCCGATTAATTTATAATAAGTTGTTTTATAATAATAATAATAAATTCATTTATTCAAGTAACCATTGATACTATTTTTTCAACTTGCCTACAACAAATAAGTTGAAATATGCTTATGTCATACCTACTTAATAATTATTGAAAAATACAAAAATTTTTGTTCATGCCATAATTCAAACAAATCGTATTGAAAGTATTTAGGTCTTCATTTAAATCAGATTTATATATAATTTAGATTTCAATGATTTAAACCATAAAGTGTCCAAATAAATAAACAGAAAAAACCGGTAAATAAACATTTTGAGCCACGCGGCCGGCTCTCGCGCTATGTAACACGTAGAATATAGAGGTACTTTTATTTAAATTGTTGTTTCATTTATGATTATAAACAGAACATTTTTCAATTTTAAAGTCCCCCACCAGTTACCAACTAGCGAAAAGTTACATACAACCATAGAAATCGGAAAAAATATTCTGACTTCCTTACATACAACGATATGTACACATAATAGAGTCGTTTTCGCGTGGTTTTGCTAAAGCTTACGAGTAGAAGGATTTCTATCATAATAATTTATAAGTAAATTTATTTAATGATTATGTGCCGTGTGGTTTTCGGCACCAATCAAAAAAAGAATAGGACCACTACATCTCTTTCCCATGGATATCGTAAAAGGCGACTAAGGGATGGTCTTATAAACTTGGGATTCTGCTTTTAGGCGACACGTCGCCTAAAAGCAGAATCCGTCGCGACGGGCTAACAACCTGTCACTATATGAATCTCAATTGTATAAATAAGCAAAACAGCTTTAAGTGGCCTATGTAGACAGAGCCATCAGTCTTACAAACCTGATGGCTTTGTCTACCCCACATGAGATACAGACGTGGTTATATGTATGAATGTATGTATAATTATAAACCTTAATTTTGATAAAATTTCGTGTTATGTTTTTACGAACAAAATCAAACAATAAGACTGAATGCATAATGCGATTTCTCTCTCTACCCTTCTCTACGACTAAGTACATACATATGTATTTTGTGTATTCTCATACCTTGGACAAACATAGGATTATTAAGTTACCTACCTACTTTACCCCTTAAGACTATAAAATAAAGTAAATAAATGCTCTATCTACATAATTTTTTATATCATCATACACAAGACGATGGTGTTGATGATTTCATAATGATTAGCAATATAAGTCTATTTTCCTGGAAGCGTCTAATAGATAAATTAACAATGTGACAGTTAATTTATTCATAATCTTGATCCCTTATTGTAAAGGTACCAACATTAAATTAGTAAAACTATGGAAATCACTAAATACTTAAGACTATTTACACAAGCTTAATTTTTTAAGTAAGTATCCATAGGTATCCTTAAATAAGTATCAACTATGAGTAATCATCCTACTTAATAGGTTACATTTAGGTGATGTAGTAGACATAAAGTTGCCATCTAAAACTTGGCCTGCCTGTAGTTTTGGTTTGTATAAACAACGGATCATCATGCTGTTTCTCTAGAGAAGTGTGGAAATAATTAGAATTAACAACAACTCCCCCATCACAGAACACCCAAAATTCTTAACAGTTACACATTTAAGCAAACAAATGGTATTAATATAACATATTTTCTCTACGCATATAGCAAAGATGTGGTACCTGTATCAAATAGCAGGTGCCCATCGGCGCGACTTGTGTTTTAAAATTAATCATGAAAACCGAATCCTGTAGAGGAAAGTCACCAAATATGGAATACCATTTTGTTTTTGGGATATAAAAAAAAAACTTCATATAAATTAAACCAGTTTAATGTTTTTACTAATCAGTCATACATTTATATGTAGTAATTAACAGCCTTTAATCAAATATATTAGTAATCAAATTAAAATCTAACACAAAAAACAAAATTACAAATGAGTAACCAAATATGGAATAGGTACCCATATATGGAATATAAGCATAAATCAACGTAACAATAACAAAAATGGACATTAATATCTTTGAGATCAATCAAATGAATATAACATATTGTGATAAATGAAAGAAGTTAAATAATTACTTGCAAAAGTCACAGATCCAAGTATCAAACTCTGGACCAGCACAATCATAATGTGCCCAGAGCCCACACATCAAGCATTTAATCCAGCTTTCTCCACTTTTATCCATGGAAAAAAGACTTGAACAAAACATACATTCTGCATCAGCAGAGTCAGGACGTACTTGGTCCATCAACTCATGTTGTTCACTACCTTCACTAAACTGGATAACGTCTAGTTCCTCAGTCTTCTTCTTCACTATCATCCTTATTTTTCTTCGTTTGTTCTTCTGGAGACTGTTCATCTTTTTGGCAGAGACGAAATAAAGTTGTCCTAGGCACTTGAAAATGCTGTGCCGCTTTCAAATACCCCATTTTGTTTTCCCGGACGAATTTTATAGCTTGTGCCATTTTTCTTCATCCCAGGTTTTTCGTTTGGTTGATTGTGAACCGGACATTCTAAAAACAAACATTACATATATTTTTTTAAAGAAAAAATAGCAAGTATCTATCATTATGAAATATTAAGACCTAATTATGGAATATTCCATAATTAGACACCCACGACTGTCCATATTTGGATTTTTATACTAGTTCAAACTCTTCCAAATATTTTTTCAAGTCACAATATTTTAATGATAAAAGATCACAAAATGGTGAAATAAACATAATACCGATATACTAAATAGTATAACACTTTTGTATACAAACATAACAGCTGGTTATACTCATTTATTACTTACCTTTAAAATTTTCTGCACGAGAACAAAATAAAACACGCCTGCCACACGTGAAGCGTTCGCGCAACTGACTCGATGGTGTGAGTGCGATAGTTAGTAGACCGAATGAAACAGAAGATGGTCGAGTGTTGCATTTCTATACTTATAGTCTTAGAGAAATGAAGGTATTCCATATTAGGATACTATTCCATATTTGGTGACTTTCCTCTATTAATAGAGCGATCAGAATGATTAAGCATCTTAAAAAAAAAAAAAACAACTCCCCCATTTCGCGCGGAAATGTGAATTGTTTCGTGTATCACTACAAAATATATAGCAATGTCGCTTCCCGCGCCTGTCCCCCTGTATATTTTCTTATAGATTTATCTTATTTATCTTCTCTCTCTAGCTCTAAGGTTAACTGGATTGGCAGAAAGACAGAGACTATGAGACACATTGTCTTAAATCGTTTATGAATAAGGGAGCTGGCCTTAAGTAATTCCATTTTCTGTTTCCACAGGCTACGTCCCGGTGGTTTCCTATGGCTCTCATGATTTGCATCGTGCGATGTTCCGTGCTGGACCCAGCCCTGTACCTGTCTCCCAGCCCGCCTATGTCACCACATAGTGACGATATAGCACCAGGAGATCTATGGACACAGTCACTCACACCTAGAAGGGAACGCGATGCGGAAAACTATATGGATCCAGAAGGTCAGCAGATATTACACTGCGGAAAATTAATCATATAGAATTGATAGCTTTTCTGATACATTTATATTTTGGCCCTCGGCTTCGTATAGAAAACACACTTACCAATTCCAGGATGTCTGTGATGTTCCAGACAAGTCTTTACATCTGTTATAAAAATAAAAGTGCCGTGTGGTTCCCGGCACCAACATAAAAAAGAATAGGACCACTCCATCTCATTTCCCATGGATGTCGTAAAAGGCGACTAAGGGATAGGCTTACAAACTTGGGATTCTTTTTTAGGCGATGGGCTAGCAACCTGTCACTATTTGGATCTCAATACTATCAATAAGCCAAATAGCTGAATGTGGCCGATCAGTCTTTTCAAGACTGTTGGCTCTGTCTACCCAACAAGGGATATAGACGTGACCATATGTATGTATGTATAAGAATAAAACTGGGACTCACTCCAGGAAAACTTACCTGATATAATTATATTCCTGAAATATTCCGTGTTTTTTAGTTTTTTGTCGTTAACAATTTCAGAACCAACAAAACCAGAACCTAAAGAGATTGCTGGAAAAGCCAAATCATTCTGGCCGTTGCGTTCAACCAACTACGGCCTGCGAGGAATCCATATCCCCTTGACGTTCAGCATCTCTGGCACATATGGATCCAACTATGGTGGCTTCGGCTCCGGAGTCCTGGGCAGTAGCTACGGGAGTTTATCCAGTGACCTTAGTGAGTCAAGTGGCATGGCATTTGGAAGTTATGGAAAATCAGCATTAGCGGGCAGTAGCTATGGTAATTATGGAACTGGTTACCCTGGGGTGAGGATTTTCGGAGGTGCCGCCAAAACTGGGTGGAGTGGATGGGGCAATGGAAAGTGGGGGCATTACGGGAAGGGTTAAAAAGGAAAAAGTAGGTACCTATATATGTACTGCAGCTGAAATAGGCTAATAACAGAATAAGGTTTTTATAAGTTAATGATCTCTGTGTATTGTATTCATTGTGTGTAAGATTTTATTTTTTTTTGTCTCATATAAAATAATAGTGGAACAAAATAAATATATATTACTAAAGTTACTCATTGTAATTCATAGTTTTAAATGTAAAATAAGATGATACATACCTAACGGATCACCATTAGTTCATTTATAATGGATACGTACCTAATAACATGAACATCAGTTGGTATGTAAGAAGGTATTAACTTTATAATAACTAGGAACTAACAAGCATCAATTTATTAACATTGCTCATAAAATAATAATGTTTACCTCTTGCCTCAAATACCTACGGGTAATCAAAGTTGATAGGTAGGAGGTTCCTAGTTAAATACACATTTGATAAAATAATATGGCTAGATGTTGCATGTCGTGAGAATGGGATGAGCACTTGGGATTTTAAATAGACACACACAAAAGCAAATCAGAATTATCAGTAGAGTCCTGTGACAGATTTAAAGAAGACAAACTGCTAGTTTATATGCTCCGTAACAAAAGTTCCTCGCAACTTAAAAGCTGTTTGCCTATATTAAGTAGATATTATTATACTCCAGAACTCTCTTTTATAGCTTCGTCATTGAATTACTAGTAGTAAAGATTTGTGAGTTGGTAAGTACATAATTTTTCCATAATACTTACTACTTAACTTATATAATTATACTACTCGTAAACTGTCTTCTGCTCCTGCTCCGTTTTTACTTTAAAATCTGATCTGTATTTTCCTATCAAAAAAATATAACCAAGGATTTTTAATGTCATCTTTTCACTGCATAATTTTGCATTGAATGCACAATGCTCATCAACCTTCTGTGTCAAGCTGTCACTCGTAATGACCCAATTTCCTGCCCTGGTCCAATTTATACAGCAAAAAATGCTACACGATCATTAGGTACTTGCTTGCGATGGTGTGGGCCGCACCACTGTTGCTGTTCCTACCTGCTTTGGTATCCAGCGCTGGAGAAGGTAACATTCGATTGCTAGAAGATGAAGTGGCAATTGCTCTCAAAGCTTGTACGGTGCCAGACGAAAATCCAAATGGCGGGAGTCGTCAACGCCGTTCTGAAGATTATCCACGCATAGACAACACCAGACAAACAAACCAATACGGACACGAGAAAAGAAACGCCAGTGATATGCGAGAGCAGAACATATCTGTTTTAAATGCAACAGATTACGACTATGGTGGTTACGGCACTGGGAATGGTGGAGAAAAATTGATCACGTCGGCACCGCGACCGGCAGGTGGAGTGTCCTCCAATGGCACTACAGAAAACAACGGAGACTACTCGACTTCCAGTAACAGAACAAAGAGGAGCGAGCCGCTGATCAATAAACCCGATAATGATCAGGTAATGGCTACTAAAGACAAGAAAATTAATGTTGGTAACTACGGCAAGGCTTTTTCCCAGAGCGGTAGGATTAAGACATAACTTATACAAGTAGTATTATAATAAAATCTTACTGATCTAAAAATAATTTTCAGTGCCTGAGCCAATGTGTGTTCGCCAATTTACAAGTGGTGAGTATCTATCATTAATGATTTTATTAACGACATCTTTATCTTTTCCAACGACATCCTTAAACCTAATATGAAAATAATTGAGTCATTATGAACAGGTGGATACTCGGGGAATACCGCGCGAAGCTGAGCTGTGGAACAAGGTGCAGACCTCTGTGACGTCACAACAGTCAAGAGCTGCTTTGAGAGATCAGATAAGAGCTTGCTTTCAAGAGTTACAGTCAGGTACGCTTCTTTAAAGTCCAAATAACTGTCAGGAGGGATGTGCCCAAAGAAGTATACCCACAGATATACCTACTTCTTTATTTTCTTTTCTATGTAATATCAAAGTGTTTTAGTAAGGCCGAAAAACTTAACTGTTATCATAGACAAATGTTAATTTCATAAAGACTTTTAGAGAAATTATAGAGATCATTTCAGCAAGGCATCAGCTAAGGATATTTTTGTTTCAGAGGCCGAAGATAATGGATGCTCCTACTCAAATAAACTAGAACGTTGCTTGATGCTGCGCTTTGCCGATCGAAAAACGAACAAAACTATGACTAATTAATATGATTCAAATATACATTAGCAAAAAGATTAATATTTCGATAAAACTGTTTATATGTACTTAGTATTGAAATTTTTGGGTTGAATTATTTATTATTGGTGAATATGATGTATAACTAGTTGAATAGTATTTATTTTATAGATAGTTATGCAAGTCAGAATAAAGTCTGAGATCTAGCTATGCGTATATTAAACATTACATGTTGCAACGAAGAGTTGAATATAATATTGAATAATATATGTATATTGAACTCTTATGTAAGTATGTATAAAAATGAAAACGCAGAGAAAAGTATGCAGATAGGTATTTTCATATATCAGTTCAGCCTTTACGAGCTTATTATTTGATGAGATTGCAAGAGTATTAAGGGGAGGTCAATAAAAGACTGAAATAATACCTTCACTTCCATTTTAACGTTATTACTCATAAATATACAATAACCGGATATCCGGGATAGGAAAATGGTTGAGGATGATAGACAATGGGCTTGTCCAGGCTCACTTTATTGAGTTCATGAGGCATCAGCTGCTTTGGCAAAGGCTTCATTCCCTCGGATTTAAAGATCTAGAAACAAGATTTTATTAAACTTACCCAAATGACACTAGTTCTATGCAAGTTTATCTATATCCAGAAGTAGAGAGAATGAGTGAGCAGTTCAACAAAGAAAATATACAAGGAGAGTGTAAATGGGAACATTTGAATGGCAAGGGCTTTGTCTGGAATAATGAACTTTACTCAGTATATTTCTGATAAAAAGTCCGATTGAGAGTAGGTACAAAGCAATAAAATTGTATGAATTGTGTATGGAGCAAAAGAATGATGCAAATGGAAATGTTATATAAAATATTTACAGGCTTTTCTTCAACAATTTTTACGTGAAGGCTTATCACAATAATAATTAAAATACTGAACTGCATGCTTTACGTTCATTTTACGACTTTGGTGTGTGATCTAATCAAAATTTGGTACAAACGAAACAACTGAACACTTTTTATGGTTTAATGTCATGAAATTATTACTAACAATAAAAATTTAGTGTGCTGCAGGAGCCAGTATGGATAAAGTAAGAGTATTTAATTGTAAAGGCGGTTTGCTGGCGCACACGCGCGGCTGGCACTGGATGTGTTTGGACCATCTGCAGACATGAAGCAGTGACTCTCTCTCTGTTATAGATAGTCGCTCCTATAAAAAAAAAGTTATATTAAAAGGCATTGAGTACAGCTACGGCGGCATTATTTAAACAGTTTTAATTGTTGAGGAATTTAATTATGGTGACTACTTGAAGTTGACTTGTGCTAAAATAATAGATATTTATATGTAGTGGCCACCTACTGCAGTCAGATTTTTTATTGCTGTGCAGATGCTATATTGAGCTGAGTTAATTTTTTTTCTTTTTTTAAGCTTGATGGACATATTCAAAGCATGATTTTAAATCTGGATATTTTAGATACTTGGTAACTTCATGTTATATATAGAGTATAGTAGATACATGTTCATTGCCTGTTATGAATAGAAGCATTTGTCAAGCCTTGAAAGTATGTCAATGTGCACTTTGTTTGGGAATCCACATGACCATGACAAAGTACTCAAAACTACCATGGTCATAGGAAAGGCTGTACTAGTGCCCACCCCAGAATATTTTGGCTGTGTCCTCCCCTCCCCTATTCTGAATTAATTTTTAATTATAATGAAATTACAATGAGGGAAAATATTATGTGGAAACCAACACATTCAGGTAACTGGTTGTGTAACCATGAAGGTTGGGCTTCTCTCTGCATGGATGTAGAAAACAGAGAGTAGGAGATAAGGATGCAACCAGAATTAACACCAGAATTCGTAAAAACTTACCAGTAAAGGATATAACACATAGAATGTTGCTATATCTGATATAGTTAAGAACTGACCATTCAGGTATGAGTTCTTCTCTAATGCTTTGTTTATGTCCTGAAAATACAAATATAAAACACATTTATTTGTCATTGTAGTATTAAATTTAGGTAAACATTAATAATATTTCTAAAAAAGCAAACATACCTGAAGAAAACTTTTAGCAAATGTAGGATTTAATGCAGCTTGATTTGAATACATAGAAATATGTTCAAGCCATTGGTAATTCATCAGTATTTGCTCTTGGCTCATTTTCATGCCACTTTTTGAAACCAACCGTAAAACAATCGTAGCAAATCCTTCCACATTCTGTTTATCAATAACAGTCGTTAATACCTAAAATTGAGACAAATTATAAATTAATATGTTGTGTAAACAAATATAGAAACAAATTACGCTTAAAACTAACTTGTAATGTCTTACAAACAACAGAAATGCAAAATAATACGAAAAGGAACCTTGTCGGTGTTGTAACATACTGATCCTGCAGACGTATTCAAATATTTCCCAATCAATTTTATTACTTCAACATTGCAAGCACTCATTTTTATAGTTTCCAGAACACCAACAAACTTTTCCTAGCCTAGTTTTATAAATTTTTTATTTATATTAGCATAAAACAACCACTTAAATTGTGAATAAAAAATAATTTCTTTAACTAAATTAATTAAATATCGTTATATATCCGTAAATGACATTGATTGATACATTTTAATTGTCACGGTTTTCAATAGGTACCTATGTTGTCCGTGGTTGGTCCGACTCTGACACTGTGGTCCGTCCAACACAATAACAGTGATTTCATTGATAGATTGATAAAGAGCCAATTAACTTAGAAGCCGCCATCTTAGACTACACATCCTGATATATACATATCGTTATTAATTAACTCGCCTCTTAAATTATATAAACGCCAAATAATTCACAGAATTAATGACCAAAATATTAAGCATCGATATCTTTAAAAAAAAAACTACTGTCAAAGTCAATTGTCAATAATTTTTGTTGTCAAGGTTTCTCGTTTTGTACGCTCGACAAACTTAAAGCTGAAATTTACGTTTGATTCACTGAAAACAAAATCAAATCATACTTCATAAAAATATGTACTAAGTACATTCTTATCACAGTTTTTTCTAATATGTAATAAAGCACAAAGTGTTCGTAATATTGTGAGTCTCACCCCTACAATTAACCCGCTAGGTTTTTATAGAATGAACTCAAGTCGTGTAAACGCGGAGTAACTTTTTAGTATTTTTTGTGTATTCTTATACTCCTCTTCATGTTGGTTTTATGTCATTATTTCGGAATTTCTACTTTAAATAAGAACAACATAGATGGATCGCAATATAGTAAGAGAAAGTACGCTTTTGGTTTATTCTTATTACTACTGGTTGTTATTTTGTGGGTGTTATCGTCGGAGATGACAAAGGTGAGGTCCTCTGTGTTCATTGATTATTTGCACTTTACTTAATGTTTATAAATAAAATTGAATAAAATTTCCTTTTCAGTACATTTATGAAGAGAAGGGTTTGGACAGACCATTTTTAATAACATATGTACGAAGTTCATTGCTGTTTGTATATCTACTAGTATTATGTTTCACACCGCCAACAAAGGACCCATGTAGACCTACAGACTACACAGTAAGCAATATAATTTAAATCCTTTCTTATGTTTAATTAAATGACTCAAATTTTGAAAAAGGTATTTTGTGTTTTAGCAATTGTTAGAGCCCACAGCGGAAACAGATGAGGAAAGCTATATTTCTGAATCAGGGAACAGCTTGGTAAGTTAACTTTCCAACTAACATAATAAAAACAAATAAGTCAAAATACAAAGTATCTTAAATTTTTTTAAAGGTTTTCTGTCTTGTTCTTTGATGTCTTTCTGTTTAACAAGTGACAAAGATGTCGGCTGCAGTAAAAATTAAATGCTTCTCATTTCTTCTTGTTCTCAATCAATCAATCTCAATTCTATCACTAAGCCAAACAGCTGAGCGTGGCCTACCAGTCTTTTCAAGACTGGTGGCTCTGTCTACCCCGCTAGGGATATAGACGTGATCATATGTATGTATGTATGTATGTTCTTCTTGTTCCTCCTGGCTTAGAACTGATTGCATTAACATCTCCTTGGAGAGGAGCCTGGGGTATGCCCTTGAATATGGATCCTCAATTGGTTAAGTCAAGTTTTTACATGAAGCAATTCCTTATCTGACCCCCGCAACTTTTGTAGGTAAACTTAGCCTATATTGGATCAATCATGGTTAAGATTTTTACTTTATTTCATAAAAATAACTTTGAAATGTTTGGTTTAAATTATTTTTTTTATTGTAGACATTGTTGAATATTGGTTTTTATCTACATATTTGGAATTAAAAGTATAATTTTAAAATACGTAGTTACCAAAAAAATATTTGAAAATTAAATATCACAAGTTGTTCTTCACCCTTCATGAACTCCTCACCATTGACAATTTTAATTTTATAGGGTGATTCAACATTTGTCCCAGTCCGCGCTGGAGAAACCACAGACAGCGACGATGCAGCCCCTAGAGCTGTTAGGTTCAATAAAGTTGCTGAGGTAACGTCATCTCATTATATTTGTATTATAAACTTATACATTACTTTCTTCCAACATATTTTCTATGTATGTTACATGATCTCATCAATCTGGTCAATAGCCTATTGGCATAGTATGTTTATGTCAAAAACTTACCTTACTTCCTAACTAGCTCAATCTTTGACATTTGTCCATAATATTATAGTATATGTATAATGGCCTGTTTGGTGCGGTTCTATTCTCGCCACTCAACCAAAAAATCTAAAGGGTTTGATCCCAAGTCAGGTCATGAATTAAAAATGAATGAATTATAAAAGAACATTTTTTCTGATTGAACTGGGTCTTGGATGTTTATATCTATAATTTTTTTTTATAAAATATAGTATCGTTAAGTTAGAATCTGGTACGCAAGTCTTGTACTTAACTAAATCTGTTTAATTTGTATACATATATTTATCTTTACCTTATAGGTGCGCGTGATGTCAGCAGCGATGGCGGGCGAAGCACTGCTGGCTCGGCTGTCGTGGCAGGCGTCGGTGCGCGCCACGGAGTACGCACAACGGCGGGCCGCGGCCGCCGCCACGAGGAGGCATCTCCGGCTGGCTGTGATGTTCAGTGTCCCGGTAGGTGTGTTTTATACCATCAGATCAACTTTATATTGTTGTGATATTGTATTCCAAACAAAATTTTAATCATAAACAAATAAGTACTCTGTCCTCCTTATTCGACAATATATGTATGTATGCAAAAAAATCAATCTTAATTTAGCAATTATAATATTTTTATGGATTTTTAAGTAGAATTTTCCAAGAAAATTTCATAAACAAAAGTTTTCATACTAAAATTCAAGCTTAGGGTGATGTTTATACAACAACTGGAACTTGATCCATTAAAATGTGACAACAATTAAAAAGAAAAGTTATCTAAACTGGCTTTCACTGTCAATACCCAATTGTATTAACAATAAATAAAAATAAAATGTTTGTTCTAGTGGTTCCTGTCAAACTACCTGTACCGCCTGAGCCTAGAAGGCAGCGTCGCGGCCGCTTGTACAATCTTCACGTCGGCATACATTTCCTTCACGTTGGTGATCACCGCGATGTTTCCACTAACACCCTCTGAACGGTTCTCGTTCTCCAAATTTGTGGCCTGCCTTCTTACTTTTGTAGGAGTGGTAAGTGGTTTGACTCTCAGACTCCCCCTAAAACATCTTATCTGAATTTAATGAAATTTAACAGAGACATACTTAAGTTTCAAGTATTATATTTCGGAGGGTCAGGGTCAGGTCAAAAGTACCCGAAACCGCCGAGCTTGCATGAAGAGAGTTATGAATGTGGATGAAGCGAAGGAAATATGCAGAGATCGTGGCAAGTGGAAAGAGGTAGTCTCTGCCTACCCCTCCGGAAAAGAGGCGTGATTTTATGTATGTATGTATGTATTTCGGAAAATATAGCTTGGTCTCAGTGACAATGTCAATGTACCAAGTTCATTTTTATCATTCCATCTGTTGACAATGAGGTCAAGCTATATGTAACAGAGTACAAGCTACTATTTTTCCGGATATTCCGTTTAGAGTCCCTGGCAAAAGTATATTTTGCTATAAAATTTAACAAAATTACAGGTATTGCTAAGCTGGTCACTTACCTACACCCTGAAGGCAATGTGGTCCTCCTTGGGATCAGCTGCGTTGTATGGAATGCTCCTGTTGATGATCCGGGAGGAATCAAAAAATGGAGAGGGAATCAACTCTCCCCTTCTAGTTGGTGAGTGATACCTTGAGCTAAACACTTTAAGCAGGTATGCAGCATACCTGCCTACCTTTAAAGTGTTTAGCTATAGTCCCCATTTAAATTAGTAGCATACCGTATGCTACTAATTTAAATGGGGAAGTTTGTTAGGATGTGTGGTAAGGTGTATGCTACTCTATCATGCAAACTAGTTTTGATGAAATTTAGTACACATATTTAGTAAGTAAACTTGGGATAAAAGATAGGTTTGCTTTTTATCCCAAAATATGCTTTGACACGCAGTACAAATAAAATTTATATCATAATATTTATTTATTTATTATGTACACAAAATTATATACAGCAGCATATTATACAGTAATTGTAGTACAAAGGTGCATAGTAAAACTCTTCCAGTAGAGAGGAGAAATGAATATTGCATGGCAAGTGCTAATACTTACATAAATAAACATGGAACATTAAAATAAATGCCAATAATAAACAACATAATTAGTATATACAGTTTATTTCTTTACTGTAATTTAAGCATTTATCAGTTACACCCACAGCCCCGCTATGCTTCGGGGCATGGAGTCTGCTTTTATGACTTTTTTCTTATCACTTTGTCCACAGCAGAAATACTAGGTGTAATTTTGGGGTAGTATTTTAGTTGATAAAAAAGTTAAATTTCTCAAGAATATTTTTGGAAGTACAAACCAGACAAACAAACAAAGTCACACACTCCCATTTTTATACTATAATGTTTTACCTAGGTCTAGTTGGCTGCGCCTGTGGTTGCCTAGCGTGGGTGCTGGGTGGGATCCTGGGTGCGGCGGGCGTGGAGCCGGCCGAGCTGCCGCCGCCCAAACTGTGGAGCTGGGTGCTACTCGACGCAGCCATTGGACCACTTCTCATGGAGTCTCTTTGGTTATGGTGAGTTATTACTATTGTAGGTTTAGACTGTTTTGGGAATTGCTAGGTGGCTTTGGGCAATATGTCACATACATATTTGAATAATAAATGTTTAACTTAAAACTTGAAGTAACCTCTTTATATTCATAGCCTTACAATGCCGCTGTCGGCGTGCGTGGTGTTCTACCGGCAGGGGGTGGCGGGGGCCAGCCTGCTGTGCGGCGTGTCAGTCAGTCAGTGACGGAGGAGTTATATATCGATGTTATGTCCAACAGGGGTCGTTCTCTAACGTCGCCTCAGGCCGCCACGGCCATGCTGGGCCTGACAATGCCGCTGTCGGCGTGCGTGGTGTTCTACCGGCAGGGGGTGGCGGGGGCCAGCCTGCTGTGCGGCGTGTCAATCAGTCAGTGACGGAGGAGTTATATATCGATGTTATGTCCAACAGGGGTCGTTCTCTAACGTCGCCTCAGGCCGCCACGGCCATGCTGGGCCTGACAATGCCGCTGTCGGCGTGCGTGGTGTTCTACCGGCAGGGGGTGGCGGGGGCCAGCCTGCTGTGCGGCGTGTCAGTCAGTCAGTGACGGAGGAGTTATATATCGATGTTATGTCCAACAGGGGTCGTTCTCTAACGTCGCCTCAGGCCGCCACGGCCATGCTGGGCCTGACAATGCCGCTGTCGGCGTGCGTGGTGTTCTACCGGCAGGGGGTGGCGGGGGCCAGCCTGCTGTGCGGCGTGTCAGTCAGTCAGTGACGGAGGAGTTATATATCGATGTTATGTCCAACAGGGGTCGTTCTCTAACGTCGCCTCAGGCCGCCACGGCCATGCTGGGCCTGACAATGCCGCTGTCGGCGTGCGTGGTGTTCTACCGGCAGGGGGTGGCGGGGGCCAGCCTGCTGTGCGGCGTGTCAGTCAGTCAGTGACGGAGGAGTTATATATCGATGTTATGTCCAACAGGGGTCGTTCTCTAACGTCGCCTCAGGCCGCCACGGCCATGCTGGGCCTGACAATGCCGCTGTCGGCGTGCGTGGTGTTCTACCGGCAGGGGGTGGCGGGGGCCAGCCTGCTGTGCGGCGTGTCAGTCAGTCAGTGACGGAGGAGTTATATATCGATGTTATGTCCAACAGGGGTCGTTCTCTAACGTCGCCTCAGGCCGCCACGGCCATGCTGGGCCTGACAATGCCGCTGTCGGCGTGCGTGGTGTTCTACCGGCAGGGGGTGGCGGGGGCCAGCCTGCTGTGCGGCGTGTCAGTCAGTCAGTGGCGGAGGAGTTATATATCGATGTTATGTCCAACAGGGGTCGTTCTCTAACGTCGCCCCAGGCCGCCACGGCCATGCTGGGCCTGACAATGCCGCTGTCGGCGTGCGTGGTGTTCTACCGGCAGGGGGTGGCGGGGGCCAGCCTGCTGTGCGGCGTGTCAGTCAGTCAGTGGCGGAGGAGTTATATATCGATGTTATGTCCAACAGGGGTCGTTCTCTAACGTCGCCCCAGGCCGCCACGGCCATGCTGGGCCTGACAATGCCGCTGTCGGCGTGCGTGGTGTTCTACCGGCAGGGGGTGGCGGGGGCCAGCCTGCTGTGCGGCGTGTCAGTCAGTCAGTGACGGAGGAGTTATATATCGATGTTATGTCCAACAGGGGTCGTTCTCTAACGTCGCCCCAGGCCGCCACGGCCATGCTGGGCCTGACAATGCCGCTGTCGGCGTGCGTGGTGTTCTACCGGCAGGGGGTGGCGGGGGCCAGCCTGCTGTGCGGCGTGTCGTCGCTGCTGACGGCGGCGGGGTGGGTGTGCGCGGCGTTCGATGTGCCGCGGACGAGGCCGCAGATTGACTGCCTGCCAATGCATAGAGCGCAGGATGGATTCTCGTAAGTTATCTTGTACATACTAATACTGAATTTGCGAGTGTCTTTCCGTCTGTTAGGTTTTCACCGCTGGAGCAATTACAATGAAATTTTATGCGAGATTTTATTAATGATAGTCTATTTCTTATCTGGAAGTTCCCACGGGAACGTAAAATACCAATTTTATTTTAATACTGGTGAGGGTGAGGGCTAAAGCTTACGCTCTACTGTCTATTACAAGACATTTGAATGTGTATTCTGAGCCAAGGAAAGCAAAATTGAATTAGTTTAAAAATCCATATTTATCTTCAACAGAGCATTAAGAAGCATTCCCGAGTTGGACGAACAATCAGAAGCGCTGATGTGCTCAGACGAGCCGACATAACGATCCACGCCTTTGCAATAGGATTTGAGTAAAGTCTAATGCACCGGGACAAAGTGTGAATTACCCATAGACATAAATCTAGCTAGATGATGCCCGGATTTTCAGTTCCCAATTAAAGTCAAAAAACTTTATCTCTTATTTCCACCTTCTTTGGTATATTTTAATCGTTCTGTTAAGAGTATAATCAATTTTAAAACTAGATGTGATATTTACACTTTAGCTAGGTATATTTAATAAATGTATGGAACCGGATGCCGTGTGGTTCCCGGCACTATTACAAAAAAGAATAGGACCACTCCATCTCTTTCCCATGGATGTCGTAAAAGGCGACTAAGGGATAGGCTTATAAACTTAGGATTCCTCTTTTAGGCGATGGGCTAGCAACCTGTCACTATTTGAATCTCGGTTCTATCATTAAGCCAAATAGCTGAACGTGGCCATTCAGTCTTTTCAAGACTGTTGGCTCTGTCTACCCCGCAAGGGATATAGACGTGATCATATGTATGTATGTATGTATGGAACCGGGTCTAGCCAGATCTATGTCTGTGGTAACACCGCATTTAGCATAACATCACGCCTCGGCACCCGATCTCATTGTAACCTTAATTAGCAGTGTGAAATATATTATAAGCCTTTTGTAAAAAATATTTTCAGAATTAAGCAAGGATCTAAGTGAATCTTGGTATCACATTTTGCATGTTTCATCTTATAATAAATTTTCTGTCTGTAAAATTTTTATATGACTTGAGTTCTGGCTTGAATTATCATCTCTTATGTGAACTTTTTAATGTGTCCGATGAAAATTTTCTAAACTGTCGTTTAGATCCTTATGTATTCATACAGAAATGAGCTGATTTTCTGCATTTTCTATTTAAACATAGGTAGTCCTATTAAATAATTGTGTCACAATTTACGATTACGATTTGAGACGGTTTCATTTTGCCGTGAATCGTAATTTGATAGAAGATGTTCAAAAGACCTTACCAGATTTACGGTTATGTACCTAAGTGTCATTGACGATTTAAAATCTGCTTTGTCGGTGCTGTCACCCGGTCAGATTATCTTAGTCAGGTTAGATTATCTACCTTAAGATAATCATACCTGCATAATTTTCATAATACCATATTACTACAAATTCGAAAACCAATCGTATCATTTGCACTGAATTAACCACACAACATCTGAATATTCACGCACGAAAATAATGAAAAGACCAAACAGGGATGCCGATAACTAATAACTAATTATTTAAAATAAATAAATTTAATGTATGTATGTGTATATTTAATTGATAAAGAAAAGGTATTCTGGAAAGCCTCTTGTGCATTTGATTCTATTCTGTATTTCCGTTCTACTCTGACAGTTGATAAAAAATGTTTACCCTATCTAAGGTAAATATATAAGATCAAGCTGTGATTATTATGTTTCCGATCAACAAAAATGATACGATTTTGTAATGTCATTCGTACGACACCGCTGAGTCCTAGTATCTAAGTAGCATTTAAAAATGTTAAGTAAAACAAGTTAACCATTAATAACCATTCCAAAATGTTATTGTAGGTTTAGAAACCTTTTTATTTTTAGTGCAATATCAATGAATTTTAAAAAACGTTAATTACAAACGTGATCTTGATATAATCAAAGAAGGATCCAATGTTATTTTTATCCATCATACGGTTGAAGGAAAAACTTTCTATCAATGATATAATCTTGTTTTATATATTTCTAATATCATTGCTTCCCATTGTACAAAAAAAAATATTAATTTTATGACCAAAATTATGGCGATTTATTAATTTTATGAATATTTATTCACAATTTCAATAAGGATTTTAATCTTTAGCGAAATTAGATTTGATCGTTTAAAGTTGTGTTTAAGTCTTTAATCGCTCGTTTTATTGAGTGTGTACTGAATTTCTTGATATCACTAAAACTTCTTAATAAGAACTCCATAAATCATCATCAGAAAAAAAACAAAATAGGATAAACTATATAGTACATATCTCTAATTAACGTCAATAATCTATATATATATATATATAACCATATTATGAACGCTTTCAAAGCGATATAAAAGATCACCGGATAATTTACATAATGTCGCCAATATGTATTTTTTTTTTTTACTTATAACTATAAGAACCGAACTCGAAACTTAAATCATTCTAGATTGATTTCTTAAAATTTCAATTACATGACATTATTTTTCTTACTTTTTTAGGTTTCGGGCCTACAGACTGTATGCTTAACCACGAGTCCGAAACATAATTTCTTATGATTATGTATATCACTCACATAATCATAAAAAATTATGTTTCGGACTCGTGTCACTAAACATTTAGTAGCTTTACTTAATAAGCCAATACTATCGTCCCATAGATGCTTTCTTATGAATTAACTTGCTAATCAGGTTGACTTTTTTCAAATAAATAAATGCCAGTGTACGTGGCGCTATATTGGTAGCCGTGCCTTATGCTGGTATTTGGATATTTTATACTATTGATTTCTAGTTATTAAGTATGAGGTTATTATAATCGTTAAGTAATACGGATGAATGGATCTTGCGTAATAGCAGTAATAGGGAATATTTAATTTTGTTTAGTTATTCATTCGACCCTCATTACAAGACTGACTTGTGTTAAAATTTTGACGGAAATTCAAAACTGAGAATATACGAAACTATATGTGAGAGATGGTTATCGTATCTGTATTTTCGGTTTTTAATTTGATCAACAAGTATTTACAGCCAGAATTTCAGCACTCATTGAATAAATATTAGTGGATGAAGACCAATTTGGCAGCTTATTCGCGAACGTTACCAAGACAATGTCTTATCGGAACGTTATAAAGTTACCAACGATATAAATAAAAAGATAAGACTTTATATATATACATATTATTATATTCTTTTTCAACGGTCGTGAATAAGGGAGCTGGTCGTTAGTGTAGATAGCATGTATATTATTAAAAAAGGTGTTTCTGTAATGTCTGGATAAGTCAACAAAAATCCTAGTATGTCGCCTTTTTCTATATAATTGACTTATTTCTTGCTGCTGTTCACAACGTAGTCTCAATGTATATACCAAACTTCCTAGTAAATATTAGTAACACAGTATTATGTAAGTGAATTGAATATTATCTGTGTTATGAGAATTGTGGCAATAGATTTTATATTACTTAAAACAATTATTAAATTATTTTTCTTCCCTTGCCCATCCTGTTTAATTTGTAGTAGCGGCGCTCGCAGCCGTAAAGAGGCAATTTTTTTCAACAAATCTTGCAACAATTCAATAAAATAATTATTAGTAAAATTTGAAGATTGGTGCAGTAGATAATGCATGAAAGGCAACAAAACAAACCGGTTGCAGATATTCTATTTGATGTCTTAAGTTTTTTTATTTCGTAGGTACCTATATGTTCTTTTTTCTTTTTATGAATCATCAAATGAAGCACGTTGAAACTTTTAACTTACCAAGTAGTTACTTAAGGTTTGGCGACGGAGGTTTTGAATAAGAAATAATGAACTTAATAAGAACATCACTTCCATTTTAAGCGTTATAATATTATATGGCTCGTTCACGAAAGACATTTTGATGTTTATGGGTTTTGGTGTTAACATTTTAAAAAAGTCCTATTTTGACAACAGCAACACTTTGACATTGACAGCATACTATTATTTTGACATATATAAACATAACCTTAATCCTGAGTTAAAGTGGCATGCGTCGAAGTTTTTATCGTTTCTAATTTGTACATATTTTAGTTTCAAACCTAAACTTACGTATAGTTAACAGGTTTTAAAAATGTCTCATACGCGTTTATTTGTGGGTAATCTTCCGGATAAAACTAGTAACGAAGTTTTACGGGAAGCATTCTCAGTTTACGGAGATGTTACTAACTTAGAAATTAAAAGCAAATCTGGTAGTAGTGACGAAAAAAAATTTGCTTTCGTTACATTATCTGGCAGTAATTATGATATAGAATCCTGTAAGTATATTTTTTATCTTTACATCTAAGTATTATTAAGCTAATTTTGCCATGCTCATATCACAATGTGATGAACAGAAAAGTAGCAAAATTGAAACTGCTGAATCGATTTTCATTAAAAAAAAAAGCAAAACCTCAAATAAAAGGTTTGTTAAATGGACTTAATACCACTAAATCATTTATTAACTGCTTTTGCGTCTTTATTCTGTACATAATGAATCGCGGCACCAATAAAAAAAAAACCTGTCACTATTTGAATCTCAATTCTATCATCAAGCCAAAAAGCCGAATGTCGCCTATCAGTCTTCTGTCTTTATATGCATGTATGTACAATTAGTGGTGTAGCGAAGATTCCCTTTTAACATGTCGTTTGTAGATATCCACATTCTTAATACTGCCTACACTTCTAAATACACAGACATGAATACTTATTTTGTTATAACTAATTAAAAATCATATTAACATAAGACTATCTGGTAGATAGCTTTTTACTTAAATTTCATTGTAAACTTTTGTCTGTATTTTTCAGGTATCAAACATTTTACAAATGAAAATTTTAATGGCAATAAATTGTATGTAACTAGAGCTAGAGAGAGTTTCTTGGAGAGACTTCAACGAGAAAGGAATGAAGCTCAACAAAAAGAAACTACCAAGGTATTGATGACTAGTTGTAAAATAACTCTTTAAACAAGTCAGTAAAACCAAAGTTAAGTGTAAGATTGTTAACCACAAAGCACATTAGTTTTTTGATGTGATGAAAAGTAAAATGACATTAAAAATAAAAAAAAATCCTTCCAGAAAATTTCTGTCTACTTCAGAATCTTTAAAATACTTTGTGGTACTCTTGTATTTTCATTATTTAGAAATCTTACAGATAAGTACCTTGAATATTAATAACTATGTTTTAAATTTTCAGAAAGATAACCATGAATTTCTTCCTGAAAAAACCCCCATTTTAAAATTAAGCAATAAATTAAATCCTCGAAAACGAGTGAATGATGACAAAGCAATAATTGACACAAATCAACTACCATTAAAGAAACCATTTGTTTTTGAGAAAAGTCAATATTCAGAATTACCTGCTGTCAGCGCAGGTGATCCTGTTGACCAAGAAAAAGATAAAAAGAAGCAAGATTCTGACAAAAAGAGAATGGAGTCCATGAAAAAGAAGCGACAAGAGTTCAAACAGAAACAAATGATTATAAAAACTGGTTTGATTGGGATAGTATGTATTTTTTATATACATCAAATATTTATACATTGTTATTTTCAGATATCAACAACTTAAATAAAATTTATATTCTTTAGACAGTGCAATTGTTTGAACTATTTTCTTTTTTTGATTTTAGGACAAAGTTCAGAACAAAAAAATTGTCTTCTCTGATGCAGAGGATGATGATGTGGAACAAAATATTACTACAGATGTCAATATATATAACAAGAAAAGCACTTTATTTGATGATGATGATGATGGTGATGGTGAACTTAACTTTGAAATCAAAAAGCAATATGAAGGCAAACAGGGCCAAAAGGTAAATATGAGCTTAAGAGCCACCTGCAAGACTAAGTTTTCAAACAACGTAGTTTTGCTTCAATTTGCAAATGATACATTCTTTTTCTATTAAACTTAGAGTTCTTTCTTTTTTTATTGGTATCTGAAATGTTCTTTTAAAGGTTTTAGATTTACAATCAAGATACAAATCTGATAAACGTTTCATCTTAGATGAGAGATTTGTGGATGAAGACAAGTCGGAAGAAGGCAGTTATCAGCCAAAGCCACAGTGTACAGAGGAAGAGGTTGAAGAAGTTGTGCTGAGCCAAACTGATGAAAAAATAAAACAACTCAACATTTTGCAAGATGTTCTTGGTGTGGCTATCAAATCTCACATCACACAGCCAATTGAAGCTAAGGACAAAAAGAAGTAAGTTGAAAATTTCATTCCAAAAATATTATATATAAAAACAAATAAGGCCTGTTATTTGTTTAAAATATTACCATTGTTTTTGTAAGATATCAAAGTTCTCTTTTTTTGTGTGACTAAATATTTCCTAATGCAATTTATATTATTTGAATCACTTAAATAAAAGCATGATAAGAATAATTGAAATTTTTCATCAATATGATAAGTAATCAATTTTTAATATTTTAGAGCAAAACTAGGAATGCTTCGTTTTGATCCTTCACAACCAGATCATGCAAAATTCTTAGCACCGAAAGAAGAAACAAATCAGGAAACCTTGAGAAAGGTGAAAAAGAAAAAGTTAAAAGAATCACTGGAAGAAAAACCAGCTCAACAGGAACAAGAGACAAATAAGGTTGAGGTTTCCAAAGAGCAATTTTATAAAGTGAGTGATTCACTGAAAGAGGCGATTGCACAACCCACAACATTTAGTCTCAGAAGTTTATTTGGTACAAGTCAACCTGATGAAAAAGGTGTGTTATAATACTGATATCACTCAATCTTGAGGGCATTTTCTATTAAGTAAAAAAAAAATTGTGTAATAGTTGAAAATATAATTTCTGTTTTTAGATAATCCTGAGCAGGATTCAAGTTTTATAACATTAGAATCAAAAAAAGAAAAAAAAGTTAAAAATCCATTAGATCCTGGTGAAAGGAACCCATTTGTTTACGACTCATCCGAGTCTGATGATGAAGCAGAAAGTAAAGAAACAAAACCACAGGCAACAGTGCCAACTACAGAGCCCAAATCTGTTTGGAAAGAAAATTTATTTTTCTCAGATATTGATAATAGACTGAAGGGTAAGTGTTTGTGTGATTTTTTCTATTTGATTTTTTTATTTTTACTATGATTGTATGCCGTATATGTATACGAGGCCTAGACGAAGTAAAGAAAATAGTACTTTCATGACAAATCTCCAGAATCAGGGGGTTGGCTGTACAACTCAAATCAGTTTCTTTTTAAGAAAAGCAAACATAGTAGGCCGTAACAAATTTTTCCTATTGTACATACATACATATGTTAATAAAAATATTTAAAAATTTCAGAGGGTTTAGACTTCTTTAGTAGGCCACTGGAAAGTCAAGTAACCAAAGAAAGGAGAGAGTTGAAATCTGTTATGAAAAAACGTCTCTACAACAAGGAGAGAAAGAATCAGATGTTCCAAAAGAAAATTGGTGGGCGGAAGAAAACTATGAAAAAGACCTACAGGAAAAAAAGCTGATTGTGAACTGAAAGAAGAACTGTTCTTAAAATAGAATCAATTAAAAAACAATTTACAAACTACTTCTTTATTTTTCATTTTTAACAAATTATTTATCTCCTCTTCCATGTAGGTTTTTTCCTGGCTCCTGGTTGTCCAGGCTTCTTACGTTCACGACGCCTATGATCTCTAGTCAGCAACCCAGCCACCTGCATCTTCTCAAGCATATCTTTATCTACAAAACTTCTCAGACCCCAAGCTATACCCCATCTTATAGCCCCAGCTTGGCCAGATGGACCACCCCCTTCAATATTACATTCAACATCCACACGATCTTGCATATTTGTAAAAAGAAGCGGAAACATAACTTGTTCTCTTGGCTGAACATCCTCAAAATATGTTATATCCTTTCCATTTATACAAATTTTTCCAGTTCCAGGGGACCGAATAGTTACATCACCCCTAGCTTTCTTCCTCAGGCATTCATATGTAGTCACAAAAGCTCTGCCTTGATCATCATAGCTAGGCTTTGGTATTTCCAAAGCAAACTTTTGACTGACTAAAGGTTTTCTATATTTATCAATAAATTCTTTATGCCTATAAGCATGTGGCAGAGAAATTAGCCTTTCCATTACTACTTTAAAGTTGTCATATTCTAAATCAGTAATTTTCTCCACAATCACCTGCTCCAACTGCTCTTTGGTCAACCATGCACTGCTTCCTAAATTAAGTGACTCATTAGGATCAGGTGTCGCTTTTTTTCTTATAACCTTATCATGAAAACTGATGGATTGTTGTATGTTTTCAACAGTATCATAGAGCAATTTGAAGAAATTAGGTTTCCCAGTGTAAAACAAAAAATGGTGTGGCCTTCCTGCCTCGTCAAATTCCGCAGCTTTTCGAGCTGGGAATATTTCCTCAGGTGGCTTCATTAAAGGACGCGCCGCCGGATCGTAAATGCCACTAGGAAACAAATATTCAATGGCTCGATCCACATCCTTTTGTGTAAAATTCTCAGGATCTTCACCCATCATGTTAGCAAGATGGCGCTTACCAATAGTGTATTCAAACTCTTGCTTTTTCATAAACTCATCATGTTCTCTTGCCCTTTCTAAGTAAGCTTTCATAGCTTTACTAATTTTCTTCTTTTTGTTCAAGGTTTCCCAATCCGTGAGATTGTTAAAACCATCGGATGAAGTCGTCGAGACTTTTGTACCATATTTACAGCTACTATAGATAAATAGAGGTCTAATACAATATTTCGTCAAAGGGAAAATGTGTTTTATTCCAAAATTAACAACTAGAGCCATTTTAAAAGGATGAGAATAACATTTCCATATAAAGTCCAGATTAATGTAAGCGAAAACAGTTGTACATAACCTTAAAATAAAACATCGTCATGACAATGAAAGTGACAGGTTGATTACATTTACATTCTAATTTGCAAAATGACATTGATAGATTTCAATTTAAAACGAACAAACCGAAGAAGTGAAGTTGACATGTTCACCCGAAAAACGGAACGGAATCACCAGAGCAAACCCATAGACAAGAAAAGAAAGAGAATGAAATGAATGAATGAGCGTCGTCTCGGATACGAAAACTGAGTCCGTTATTTATCAAATACCTAATGCGCCGGCTTGTTTTGTTGTGATTGCGTTGTGCTGTACTAGAGAAACCCTTTAATTCGTAAATATTTGTAAGAAGTGAAGCAAAGTGTCGTGATGTATTGTGTAGCATAATTGTAACTTATTATTTTGTCCGTCATGTCTGATAGCGATGTTGATTTGTTGCCAAATAATATGTATACTTTTCAAAATGAAAGCACGGTTAGTATTGGTGGTCAACTGTATAATAGTTTTATTCATACCGTTTCTGGCAAATTAGAAGGACTTATCAGTTTCTATCGATTTTTTAAGAAACGTCGAATATATAAACAGACAGTCATTTGTATAGAGACACTGTCGTTTACGGATCTTGTGCAATGAATCCAAATCACATAACAAAAATTTCTTTGCAAGTATTTACATTAATTGTCAATTATAAGTGCTAATATTCGGAAACACTAAACCAAAAAATTTTGTCTTTTTCAGACTGTGTCTGCCAGGGGCCCTAACATAAATGCCTCTAATCTCACTGGCGTGAGTTTTCGTAACAACATAATGACTTCAACCATGAATATGCCACGTAATTTTGAGAGACAAAGGTATATGGAGCGAAGTCATCACAGAAGTATGTACTACAGTCAGCCAGCAGCTCCTGCCTCACCCCCAATGTCTCTAAGAAGTGAATCAAGCTTCAGACCAAGGAATTATCAGCACATGTACTATCCACATGCTATGAGCTCCCAAAGGTCCATGGTAAATGGTAGGAGTGGATCTCCAATGTCGGTGAGGAGCATAGGTATGTTATATATTCCAGTAAGTAGATACAATATTGAAATATGAACTACATTTAAAAGTTATGAATTATGTTACATATTCTGTAAGTTACAATTACCATTTTAAAATGAAGTGTTGCCATACATTTTATGTGAGGCAAATCAGATCTATGGCTCATTTGCAGGGCTTAGAGCTGTTATAATAGTACCTATACCAAGTATAGCAAACTTTTTAACTGATAATTCTTTTATAAAATCTATATTTAACTATTTTTTTTTTTTGGTTTTGTATAAGTAGATAAAATATGTATATTTCAGATTCCAATGCTACTGTCAGTGCAGCAGACATTGCAATGGCTTTCAAAAGTATGAACTTTAACAAGTATGACTTGAGAGTAATTAAAGATGCATACAACCAGTTCATGAAGAAAAGAATGCGCAGAAAAATTGAAAAGAGAAGAAATCTTCGCCTTTTTCTAAAGGGTCAGCGACGTAAATCTGGCTATGATTCAGGGGAACTAGGAAGTGATTCTTCCATTAGTAGTGACGACTGCAGGTCTACAAGGACATCTGTATATAAAGATAACATTTCCACATGCAGATCAACTAAGACTAATTACTCGACCAGGACTAATTACCAAGACTTTAGAAGAACCATAAAAGAGGGGGACCTTTACAAAGACTGCACTGAAAATATTAGACAAAACACATTTAAAAATATGTTAGGTGTAGCACCGAGAAATGCAACTACTCATTCACAAAGTACTGTACAAAATGAGCCACTATTATCTCAAAAAGATCGTTTTAAATCTGGATTTTTACTACCATCACAAAGATTCAACCAATCTGTGGCTTCAGTACCTATTCAAGAAAAGCAAAGCAAAATACGAAATTTGCCATTAAACCAAAGACATATGGAATCTGGTCACACAGGTGATAACAGTGAAATAGAAAGTGATCAAGAGGAAATATTTTCAGAAATTACCATAAGAGAAAACACTGTTAATAATGCAGATACCCATAGGACACAGAACATAGATCCAAGAAAGCGATGTCTCGATATTGATGAAGTCCAGTCACATAACAAAAAAAGTAAGTTGTCTTCCCCACCAAAGAAAAATAAAACTGACATGCTACAGCGAGTTGAAAATGCTGGTTCAAATAAAAACTGTAATGAATTTCAATTTCTCAAGCCACAATTTCCAATCAAAAAGTCTGGGAATGTAAAAGTTAAAGAGACATTGTTAGCAAAATCAACTGCACCACTCCCTGATATAGGTACAGACAATGTGCCACCTAAGCCACAATTGGCTCAGCTTCCACCTGATGACAATGATGAAAATAAGCAAAATGAAATAAATGAACAGCAATCTGATTTAACCCAGCAGTCTACTAGTGACATGTCAATGAGACCTAGTTTTATTAAAAGGAAGCTTTATACACAAAAATTAGATTTATTGGAAAGCAAAAATCTAAGCAATGACAACCTTGCAAATAGTCCTCAAAATGTGTACTCTGCTATACAGAAGGAGAAAAATAAAGCAAGAAAATTGGTAACCAACCAGTCTTGTCTTAGTAGAGATGTGCGGGAAGACAATAATCTCTTGGACTTAATACATAAAATTGTACCACGAGACCGCATGAATGTTACTAGTGTTACAAATAAGAGCGAAGTTGCCAATAACCCTGTTAAAAATAAGTCTGAGGATGATAAATGGGATGTGACTTCAGTTATTAATATGGATAATAATGACGACGTAAGTGATACATATACTGATGAAGAGATATTTAATAATGAAATTTCAAATAAACATTTGAACATTACTGAAAATAATACAAAGAAAAAAAATATTGTTGAAGAAAAGAAATCAGCAGAAAATGAGCAGAAATCAGTATATGAAAAGAAAGTTGCAAATGAAAAGAAAAAAATAGTAAATGAAAAGAAACCAGCAAATGAGTTGGATTCAACAAATTGTCATAAAATTTCAGCAAACGAAAAGAAAACTGCAAGAAGAATGGAATCAACAAATGAAAACACAAAATTAAAAGAAAATCATCAGAAAGAGAATGAAAAAAAAGCTGTAAATGGGATGAAGACAATAAATGGAAAGAAATCTACAAATAGTAATAACATTGACTGCAAAATTGTTGTTGAAAAATTACCATTAAGCAAACTTGCCAAAACAATGTCAGTGGCTGAACAATCAAATTTATTTAGAAGAGCAAAAGGTAAAAAATAGTAAAATTGAATTTTTCTTCTATTTGTCAATAATTAAAATTTTGTTAGAAGTTATAGAATTTTCAATTGTTTCAGATACAAATAAAGGAAATGGGTACAGCTATGTGAAATCATTTTGGGATACAGATTTTGAGAGTGATTTCGAAAGTGGCCCAATACAAAACAGAGTTGAAGAAAAAGAAAATATAAACCATGGTAATTATTATAATGCCTATAATTATATAAAAGTGGACATTTGACTGAATTTTTTATTGACATATCAGTGCACCGCCCAAACCACTGGGTCTAGAGTTGAAATTTGGTATGTAGGTAGGTTTCATGTGGCCTAGGAGTGCAGTAAGAGAGGATTTACGGAATTCCTACAGTAACAGAAATGTACGGAACCCAAGGCTGTATGTCGATATCTGTATTTATTATTCTTAGATAGAAATAATGTAGTTTATTCTAAGTATCCAGGACAGTGCACGTGAGGAACATGGTGAATGGAGGTTTGCATGCTTTTACGAGCAGTGTGGATAGTTTCTGTATCCAAAAAGGCTCGACTGGCTGTGCATAGGGGCGTGTTGGTCCCGACATTAATGTATGGGAGTGAAAGTTGGGTATGGCAAAAGAAGCATGAAAGCAGAATAAATGCAGTGGAAATGAGAGCTATAAGGAGTATGATGGGTGTGAAATTGAGTGACCGGATAAGGAACAGCGTGATGAGGGAATGTTGTGACGTGATAGAAGATGTAGTTACAGGAATAGAAAAGGGTATGTTAAGATGGTTCGGTCATGTGGAGAGGATGAATGAAAGCAGGTTGACTAAGCAAGGAGAGTGTGGAGAGAAAGGTCTGTGGGAAGACCTAGACGAACGTATCTTGATTAAATTAAGGACGTCCTGGTAAAGGGTCAGGTCAAAAATACCCATAACCGGCGAGCTTGCATGAAGAGAGTTATGAATTGGGATGAAGCAAAGGAAGTATGCAGAGATCGTGGCAAGTGGAAAGAGGTAGTCTCTGCCTACCCCTCCGGGAAAGAGGCGTGATTTTATGTGTGTATGTATGTATCCAGCGGCTGGCTGTACATGGCCTTTCAGTCTTTTCGAGACCCTTGGGTCTCCCGTATCCCGTAAGGGATAAAGACGTGATATTTTCAGATATTGTTAGAATTAATGTCATGTAATATGTTGAATATATATTATATGATATTTCTGGTAATATATAGATATTCACAGATCTATTTTCCATTTGTATATTTCTGAGTGGAGTGGAGCTGATGGTCTTTTATAATGGTGATGATTTTAATATTTTGAAGTTACTTATATTTACTTTTAATTGCAGGTAAGTCAATTAAAAAGACTACAAATAAAGTAAATAAAACACTTGATACAACTCAATCCCAATTTGTATGGAACAAACAATCTAAACCCGCCGTCACCTTAAAATCTCATACATTTTTAAGTCAAGCAAAGGCAGTTAATATAAACAAAAGTTTCACTAAGAGGACCTGTGAAAATAACCAAGGAAAAAATAGTAGTGAACGAAAAGAGAAGATCGCATATAAACCTGCAGAAAAATTAACAAAAGCCTTGTCTAAAAAAATTGTTTTAGATACATATAATTCCACTGTAAGTGATAACACTCAGAATGAAACTGCCATGAACATTAACAAAAGTCGCACACGGCGGGCGAAGAAAAACGAAGCCAGTACAAATAAAAAAAATGATGCAAAATCTCATGAAAAAATCAAACAAACAACTGCAAAATCAAGCTCTGACAAGTTCCAAGTTGATGGAAAAAATACCCCCAGAAGATCTCCTCCAAAGAAGTTTATGTGTTGCAAAGAGCCTTTGCATGTTAATAAAAACGGGAAAAATGAAACTGAATTAACCAAAAATAAAACTGGTGTGGACAATTATAACTCAACATTTGGTGACAATACATTGGATGAAATGATTAAAAATGGTAATAGGACTCGTGCTTTGCGAGCTACAAGAAGAAAAAATATGGAAAATTCTATATCAGATAACTTTGAAAAAGATGACAGTAAAATGTTGAATATGACATTAAGATCAAGACAATTAGATAATAACACATCTACAGAGAACACAAGTAAAAAAAAGTCTCAAGTGCCTAAAAGAGCAGATGTGAAAACAAGAAACACGTCCAATAGTTCAAAAACCAAAGATACCCAAATAAGACAAAAAAAGAAAAAAGCAACTCCTGTCAAAGGCCAGAAAATCAATGATCAGAATTCAGGGAAAAGACAGTCACCTAGGATAAACCAGGGGAAATCGGCTGCCATAACTCCTGTTCGTAAACGTTCAGTTAAATGTAAATAGAACCTCTTCACAATAAATTTTAAATGCATTTTAGAATGCCACCAAAGATTCAGGGCGAAATTGGAAGGGATGAAATCGGGTGAGGCTGCAGGGGATTGGACCGTTGCTCGCATTTATGAGCAGACAGAAGCTGTAGAGAGAGGTAGAGGTGTGTTAGTTCTAAACAAATGTATGGGAGTTAAATTTAGGTGTTGCAGAAGAAGAACAAAAAGAAGATATAGTGACAGGTGTAGGACAGTGTGGGGAGGACGAAAGATAGCATTAGGTTAACCACACAAATGTACAAGAAGAATGTGAATGATAATATTTCAAAAGGAAGGCCAAAACGAACCTGCCTTGATCACATCGAGGACATGGCGAAAGGTTAGGTCAAGATTACCCAAACCGACGAACTTATGAATGTGGATGAAGCAAAAGAAATGTGCAGGTTTTGTGGCAAGTGGAAAAATGTAGCCTCTGCCTACCCCTCTGGCTAAGTGATTTGAAGTATACCAATAGGTATTCGAGAATGTATGAATCAATCTAATAATGTCTTTGTAATATATTTTGTACCTGGCGTACTATGTATTCACGGTGGGCCATATAGAAATGTGTATTTCTTTTCCGTGTGGCCGACTGTACTTATTAAATATTCTGTTGTAACGGATGAACAATTCCATACAAGCATGCTACTATATTATTTGGACTGAGTCTTGCGTTATTTTCTGATCGTGTCATAATAATTCAATTTGCTGTTATTTTTTTCCTAAGAAATCATGAAAGCAAGTTGAACTTTGTGTAGATATTAAAGTTTTATGTATGTTTTATATTATTTCGAGATAAACACTTTGACAATTATTAGTATAACAAAACATTTTATTAGAAGTCAAATGATAACAATTTTTTGAATATTTTCCTCGATTTTGCGTATTTAGTATGTGTGACATCACTTCTATTTTAACATATTGTTCTCATCCATTTTAGCATTTGCTAGCAAGCTTAACCATGAATTAGTTTTTAAATTATTTGAATACGAATATTAAGTAATACTGTGAACAAATCATGTATTACAAAAAATATTATCTCTTAAGGTTTGGTTGTTTTATATAGCTGATAAGGTTAAGGAGTTATATAAGGATACAAAAAATTGCATATGTTTAAAATAATACTTTTAATTTACTAGTTTAGATCGTAAAAATTAACATATTACCGAAATTCATTAATTATGTTACAGTATAATAACAAAAATATGTATCAGTATTCACTTGTCTTGTATATTATAAATATTTTCTCCAAACCAGAAATATTACAGTTCAAAGTGGTTTCACATGTAGTAAACTTCTTTTGTAATTACGTGCAAGTTCCCATTTAAGTCTAAAAATTGTAATGATCCAGAAATACTTGTATAATAGCTATCCCATGATTTTGTTTTAACATACCGGAAGGATTGTGGCCAGCGTACCTATACGCGAACGTAGAAAAAGCATAGATACGTTTTATATTTAGTGTTTCGGTTTACACTAGAGATAAACCCGTGCAGCGTGCCGCCCACTTCATTCGACCTAGGTCTTACCGACTCGAACAAACTGGATTGAACATATTGTGTACCTAATTAATGAGCGAAGTGCAGCGTGCCACCGACCGACGACAAGCGGTCATGCTGCACGGGCCCTTTGCCTTCTCAACGTTCATTAATTAGCCAGCAGCAGAGCTATCACCTAGAGAAATTAGACAAAGGATGGACAAGTCCACTGGACAAGTCTCACCATAACCTACCCTCGTAACAAGGCCGACTAAATTAAATGTTTATCGCCAGAAAATCTATTGCTGTCCCGTTTCACGTTATAATAAAAAAAGGGAAACGGCGTTAACTTTTCGCGCGATAAAAGGCCGTAGAGCTATAACACAGGTCAACAACCTCTTTGTCTGCGGTCGTATGTCCAGTCAAGATGAACGCTGGTACTGTTTCAAATGTGTGCCTATATAGGTTTATGAAATGATAATAAACAATCATGTTTTATTAATTTTTTGTTTTATTATGCCAAAGTACTCACCGACACACGTTTGGGCCGTTTTAAATGACTAGGTACACAGAACGAACTTTTGGTTTGAAATGATTTAAAATCATCAATGAAGCTTATCTAAACTTTAGAAATTTGGAGCTATAGTCTATCGTTTTTGAAATGAAATTCATTTAATTAGGTTTGTTACATAGAATTCACAATTGCACTACATGCCGGTCCATTCATTGCTTGAGACTTACTAGTTCCTCTACCATTTACTAGTCGTATATTATGTCTGCTTATAAAATAATCCATTACGTCCTTTTGACACTTAAGCCCTTGGTGAGGCTACCCGCAACGCAAGTGCCGTAGCCGCTGTGTTATTCCAATCTGGAGCGGTCCTTATAGTCTGTTAGTAAGCACTGTACGTTTGGAATAAAACCGTCCCAATCACCGAAATAGCCTTTCTGTGAATGTTTAAGCTGCTTCCAACGTCGCTAAACATTCAGGGATAACTGTCACTGGGATCATGGGCAATAAAGGGGGTAAACAATACCAAGAGGTCCAGTTTTACCTGTGTACCATACCAATAACTTTTTTGACATATTGTAGTCAATATCAAATTACCCAAATTCAGTGCGAAACTTTAAATACCAAGCCATAGACCCGTGGAGGGTAACTAGTCCTGCGATTGACTAAACAGACTACAAAGTGACAAAATCTATTCCTCCTCTTGATCTCGACAATCTTAAAATCTTATCATCCGACCAAACATCAGTAAGAAAGAAATTTCTGGCTGCGCCACTCTTCCTGTTCTTAGGCAGTGATCATTAAAAATTATACTAATCGAAACTGCTTCGTGACGTGACGTGTCTTGAATAGAATAGGTAGGTACCTTGATGTGCAGTATTAATAGATCTGGATTCGTCAAGTTGTACGGTTGTTGTGTTGTGTGGTGAACAGGTGTGGATAAATTAAACAACTTTTAATAAAGTTAATATGTATTTGATAAGACATTCACAATCTGAAACCCAGTGGCAATTAATATTTGCTTTTAAGGCAATTTATGAATGCTAAAGTAAATAAATTAATTATCTATTTTATCTTAACCAGCGGATAACGTCATTCCTGCCAACAACTCAAATAGTCAATAGTTCTTCGATAGTAACGCAAAGGTAAGGTACCTGTCTATTAGACAACAATAGAAATGATCTGATATTAGTTCTCCCTACAGTTAGTTATAGTGCAAAACAAGTCTTGTTCGAGTTTAACCTAATTGTGGTCATGTAAAATATCACACTAAATGGAACTGTCAATGAACTACAAAAACGTTAATACTCGACGTGCGTCCGTCATTTAGCAAACATTCAGATCTAAATATCACTCATACTCCACCAATTTAGTACCAAATATTTCCATACAACTGTGATATTATAACAGAATTAAACAACAGTAAACATCTTTCAATATTTTAACAACCTATTAAATGCATGTTTGATTAGGCGTCGGTGTCCAGAGAATGAAACGCTTCAAGACATGATCAAAATAATATAAGCACTCTTTTTGCACCACATTGCACAAGTCAAAAGCTTCATATATTCCCGACACGAGAAACTGGTTATACCACTGATAGAACATACAGAATTAGAAAGAAATTCAGTCAAGAAATTACACTCCAAAAATTATAAAGATTGTACTTACATATTACACAGCCATGTTTTAATAGCTATATTTAATGATCTTTATTATACAAACAATTAAATGACAATATAATGCATCTAAAATATTTTATACACTCTAAATTTCCAATTCATCAAAGCCGTTTTTGGGGTACTTGTGATGATTACCTTATGAATATATGATTGAGTAGAATCATTGGCTGTGAAATACAAAGTACTCGATACTGTCGATTGTAAGCGAGACAATTTCGAGATATAATATACAAAGAGCACTATGATACGCGCAGATGTTACATTTACATTCAATATTCGTCTTCCTCGGGCGGGTGAGGGTTGTCACCGTCTAATTCTTCTGGAGGCGCGAATCCATCCTGAAAAACAAATAATACATTCAGTAAAAATAGATTGTAGTCTCTTAATGCGATTAGCGCTATTAGCACGTCTTGAGAAACGCAAATGCCCACTTAGCCCTTGAAGTCTGTATGATAATTGAGTCAGATCTTATAGATACTTCATATCAGAAAGACTAATTTTTTTTTTATAAGTTCTAAAACTTTAGTTGCCTCATATGTAACATTTTATTATTGGTTGTTAAATGTTTAAATAACCGAATTTATATTTTTTTCTATTAATATTAACTGAACTGCTACCTCAAGATTATATAAATATAAAAAGTACTAACCTCAGTTGCATATAAAATTTCCAATATTTTTTGCACAATTGGAGCATTCTGTTGTTCCTCCATTTCTTGACAGATCACCTCTATATCCCGAAGTTTACCAAAGTAGAAGTCTCTCTCTTTCTCCAGTCCATCCACTGTTGCTTTCAACTCATTTACCTGCAGAATAAAGAAACAGATTCATAAGTCAAGATTTACATATCATATCAATCTATCTTAAAGGGGAGGAAGAGATATAGACATATGAATAGTATAAATAAATAATAATAAAGAAATATATAAGGGGACAAATTACACAGATTGAGTTAGCCTCGAAGTTAGTTTGAAACTTGTGATACTAATTTAATGATACTATATTTTATAATAAATACTTATTTAGATAAACCTCCAAGACCCAAGCCAATTAGAAAAGTTATTTTCTCATCATGCCCTGGCCGAGATACAAACCAGGGACCTCCGGTGTCACAGTCAAGCGGGCTACCGCTGCGCCACAGAGGCCGACATAAGATAATAATGTGACAGAAATATACAAGCAGATTGTCACAAACCTACTGAATATTATAGAGAAGTATGCAGGTTGGGAAGTACACATGCCTCTTTGAAAAATTTTTAATGCTATGGATGCCTAGTCTTTACCAGAGGCCAGAACTTTAAAACCTTTATCTCTTCCAGGGTTGAATCTCTCTGTTTGTACTTAAAAAAGGTAGCTATCTAAAATGTGCTACCCTGATTTTACATACTGGGCTTCTCTCTCATCTTTGTTTTTCCCAATTATGCTTTGATATGGAGTGATGCATTGGGGCAGAGTCCATTTTCCAACTTTTCTCATTTCTTTCTCCACTTCAGCAATCCTTTCAATTTTTATATGTACTGTGCAATTGTGTGTGACAACAATATGAAATCACATATCAACCAGTAACAATCCACTAACCTGATGGTTAAGGTCGTCCAAAAGTTTTGCATCCCCTTTGCCACTCTGATTTAACCTTGATAGGTTGACGGGTGGCGAACGCACTGTGCTGTTTGCTTTCCCAACTACGAAAAAAAAAGAAATCTTTACATATGTCTCACAAAATAATGTAAACAAAATATATAACTAACTAATATGTACTTATAAAATTATAATAAAGGAACCATACCTACTACCCATTTAGAATTCATCATAGAAATTGTTATTTTATACCCAAAAAGCAGCATTTATACAGCTTACACAATTATGTTCTAAACTTATAACTATTATTAAAATTGAATATATAGCAAACCACTTTTATATACATACAAACTTATGATGCAAATTATAGGGTTAGAATTTAAATCTTGCATTTGAGGATATTTTATGTACATATAAAAATTATAAGTATATAAAACCTCTGCCAATATTATTTGATCAGGGTTAAGTTACGTCAATATATAAGTATTTAAAATACTTTGAAAACATAATATTCCAAAATGGGTATCATAATATTAATACACCTAATATTTATACAGATGTTGTAATAAATTAATAAGAGGATAGTAGTGCAGGTGCTAAATAAATAGAATGAATATAATATTTATATGACAAAGATGTTGGAGAATTTACTTAATACCAAATTAATATGCAATGGTTCCACACTTCCAACATAAATAATGTCAATAGGTATAATTGTTGGTAAGCTCATAAATAAAAAGCAACACTGAATGAATAGTAAAAGAAAATAGTACTGGTTTGGGGTCTAGCAGCAACTTTAGCGATGGGCGCCACTGGTTTCTTTGCTGCGGCCGCCGTGGTGGCAGATCTGGGGGCCGAGGAGCCCCCGTGCCCCATAGGCAGGCCTTCGCGTTGCGCCAGCGCATCATACTCAGTGCCTCCATAGTTGGCATCAAAGAATTTCTTGAACCATTGCAAAAATTCAAAGTTATCTTGAAAACGACCCTTCACCAGTCTGTCAATGGGTACTATCTACAAAAGAAAAAAATGGAAGGTAAAATAAAAAGAATTGACAGTCTACAGTGCTGGCTACCTGCAGGTACTTTCTGACTTGCCACATTAAGAAAGTTTACAAAAAAAATTGACAAATAATAAGCCCAAACATCATTAGTTTCTTAGTGTGGCCAGTGAGTTCAAGTGTGTGATTTTGTAGCAGTTGTGGATGCATACTGCCAGAGTGATGCATGGGAGCAGCTCGACGGGGTCTGGGAGGGACTGGAGCAGCACTGCACAGCGGCACACCCATCTCACACACTCCTGACCCAATCAAGAAGCCACCGCGAGCTTCAAATGCATCATACTCGCGCCCATCATAGTTTGCATCAAAAAACTTTTTAAACCACTGTAAAAACTCAAAGTTATCTTGGAACCTCCCCTTTATCAATTTGTCCACTGGAATTACCTAAAATTTCAATTACACAAAGTTATGTTTATTTCATAGACCTTTACACCAAGTCTAAGCATATAAATACATGGGAAAGTGGAGAACCATGATATGACACATTACTGTCAAAAATATGTCTTATACCATTCTTCATTCATCTAAAACAATAGTTAATACAAAAATTAATTCAGCATTATTGTTGCACAGTTCAGGTGCCACTAGACAAATAATATGATAAAAATACCATGTTTTCTAGTAACAGTTTGTCATATTGATAAACTAAAGAATTACTTTTTTCATAAATATTATTGTAAGAATTACCTTATCTACATTCATTTTTTTAAAACCAGCTTGTAATATTTTGAAGTTCTGTATATACTCATGTTCTAGGTTTGTCTTGAATTTAATACGTTTCATTGGTACACTGCCTGGAAATAGCATGTCCATGAACTGACAGTAGGCGGCGCCGGTGCACAGCTCCTCGATTTTGGCGAAGTTTGACTGCAGGCAGTCATTTACCCACGCCAACATATCGTGGCGCGACAGGTTGTCCGAAGTAACATTAGTTGAATAAACATTCACCGCCATCTCGATTTATACTCCTAAAAACCAAATGAAATTTTAAGACAGCATTTTATTCATTATTACTAAAAGACCGGCATAAATCAGCAATGCAGTTGAGGAAAGAAAGCCAATCTAAAAATAGGTGGTGCCGTATCTTTACTTTCACAGCATCAACATTTTTTAAGATGTTATCATCTGAACAATTTTAAGCACTACGTGCAGTGAAGTGAAAGCTTCTTCGTTGCAAAAAATAACAGTAAACGATTTCAACGGCGGATGTGCTGATACGATGACAAGACGACTCATCGAAATATTGCATGGAACGTAGGGTGTCGGCATATATGTTCCTCGTATTATATTAATTTCAGAGCTTCTTACCTTTTACTATTAATATCTTAAATGTAAACTTTCTTCGATTTAAACTAGTTTATGTCAGCAAATTACAGAGAAACGCTAGATTTTTTGATCCGAAACGCACGGCTTTGGGTTTTTCTTTTTGTCTCAAGTCATAGACAAGACAAACATTTTTTTTGCACCATCGTATAATTACGATAGAGATTTAGTAAACGATTTTTATCGAAAAAAACTTGTATAATTTTACCAAAGGGTAATATAGTGAGGTGGACATTTTCCTTTATAATAAGATAAACACTTAATTTTTCATAGACCGTTAATACTAGTGACTGTATTTTATTAGTTATGCGCTTTATTTGACTCTGAATACATTCATATAATTACGTCTCTTTTCTGAAGGGCAAGACGTATAGGAAGCCTGTGTATAAATTATATAAGGCATTTTTTTTGTTCGAAATGACAGAGTGATACTGAAAGAAAGTAAATGCGAAGACTTGTGAGCCTTAACTATAGAACGTCGGTCACGGCCACATCAAATTTATTTTTTGCGCTACCTATGTTGTGTATTGTTCTTAAGTGCCTCATACCTCTACCTGCTCATGGAATCATGCATGAAATGGGCATAATTGGCACCACAAACTAAATAGAGATATGATTGGCACAACAAAACTTGACAACTAGTAGTCATTGTGAAATTGTCTTGGTCTTCTCAATGTCAAAAAAATTACAGAACCAAAACAGTGTTGCCTACTTAGCGCTTCGGCTCTAAATCTGGCGCTTTTTGGTAACGTCAGCGTCCAACGCCTAGCAGCCATTTTCAGAAGTAAACTGACGCTTTTTTTTTATCTTTCACATTGAAATATTTCAAACAATTTTTGATGTCATCTTTAGTGTAGAAGTTGATATAGAATGATTTTCTTTTTATTATTTTTATTATATTACTGACTTGCATTAATTTGTATGTTTTACTCTCATGATGCAATAAAGAGTTATATCAATTTATCTTTCTTTGTAATGCGATAACCGTAAAAGAAATAAAAATATAAATATGAAGTGTGGTTCCCGGCACTATTACAGTGCCGTGTGGTTCCCGGCACTATTACAAAAAAGAATAGGACCACTCCATCTCTTTCCCATGGATGTCGTAAAAGGCGACTAAGGAATAGGCTTATAAACTTAGGATTCCTCTTTTAGGCGATGGGCTAGCAACCTGTCACTATTTGAATCTCGGTTCTATCATTAAGCCAAATAGCTGAACGTGGCCATTCAGTCTTTTCAAGACTGTTGGCTCTGTCTACCCCGCAAGGGATATAGACGTGTATGTAATAATAAGTTGCTTGTGTTGCTTGTTGTTGCTAATGTAAATCACGCCTCTTTCTCAGAGGGATAGGCAGAGACTACATTTTTTGACTTTCCATGATCCCTTCACTTCTTATCCACATTCTTATCATATTTTTCTTCATGCAAGCACGTCGGTTTTGGGTACTCTTGACCTGATCGTTTCCTAGAACGTCCCCGATTTGATTAAGGTACGTTCGTCTAGGCCTTCCCAGTCTAAGAGTCCCATTCATACTCCCTAATATATATTTGCTAAGTCAACCTGCTTTCGTTTATCCTCTCGACATGATCAAACCATTTCAGCATTCCTTTTTCTATTCCTGTCACTATATCTTCTTTTACATCATAACATTCCCTTTACACGCTGTTCCTCACCCTGTCACTTAATTTTACACCTATCATAGTACTAAGTGCGCTCATTTCCACCGCGTTTATTATATTTTTGTGCTTTTTCTGCCACACTTTCATTTTCAGTCCCATACTACTAGTTATAGTACTGATAATTACTAATTTACATATAATAAGTTACATACATTAGTATGACTATAAATATATACATATGTACTCTATTGTACAAAACTTGACTGTCTAAGTAAGAAGTCTAAGCGCTTTCTCGTCAATGGCAGTTGGCAACATTGAACAGTATTTATTTATAATAACTCAATTTTATTTAGTTTCTGATTTTATTTTCGTCTTTCACAGTCAGTTACAACACAAAATTATAAGTCGTTGCAATACGTACTTTAAATAAATTATTAAATTGAGTGTGTTTGACTGAGGAGTTTGATTGAGTTCAGCAATAATTTACATACAATCTTTTTTAATTTATTAATTGAACGTTCGGCACCTTACCAGTGTAAATTATGAAATAAATAAACATAATTTGATAGAATCGTCAATTCACTGATACAATAAATAAATTGTTCAAAATGCCTGAAACTACTGTAGCGCAAGTGGATGAACAAATCTCAGAAACAAATACTCGCACAATAACTATAAGTGAACTGCCTGGAAGACCAATTAATGTTATATTAGAGTTCGCTCTTTTTTTGACAATGATGGGACTAACACTTTCGTGTATGTATATTTTTGGGTTCTCAAGGGGATGAAAGTTTTTAACAAGATATCAAAGTTTCCACATAGAAAAAATTACCAGCAATATCTACTCCCTCATATGCATTGCCTCTAAAAATATAACTATTATTGTTTCAGCAACGGCAATAAGTAACATTGTACTGTACCGTTCCTGTGTGCATTCCCTGCACTACAGTGTAGAGGAATGTCGCCCATTCCTGTCTCCAGAGAGGACTAATGATACCAAGCATTTGGAAGTAGAAGTACAGAAATATGTAACTTATGTTACCACTGTGAAGACTATCATAGAGTCTCTCGGGCCAGCATTTTTGTCTCTATTCCTGGGGGTCTGGTCTGATACACATGGAAGAAAACCTTTGATAGTATGGCCATTATTTGGTAAGTCATATTTTATATTAGTCTGCAATGAAAATAAAATTAATACCTACTATTGTTGGAAAATGTAACAACAAAAATCGGGTGTTTAAAACAATATTGTTTTACAAGCAAATTATTGGAAATGCTATTGCTGTTATGTACTATAGTTACCTTCACTTTTATACAAAACCACATGCTAATGAATATTCAAGTTAATCTTTAAACATAAGTATTCTCTGCTAGTTATCGATATGAAATTGATAAAACAGAAAAATTAGGTTTCAATTTTGAGACAAACAAAAGTATTATAAAAATGAAGTTTTTTTTGTATGAAAGGTACAAATACAATGTTATACAGAAGTCATATGGATTGAATCATTCCTCTGTTTACTTTTTGTTGAAAAATGGTATTTTAATTTTCTTATCTCTTTCTTTCTTGGAAGATTTCTAAATATTTGATGATGTTTTAATGTACAGATATAAAATTTTAGGTATAGCATTCTCAGGAATACTGACTGTAGTATACAGCTTGGTGGATAGCTTAGGTCCATGGTGGACTATAGTAATGATCATCCCTAAATCACTCATGGGAAATGTGCGTGTGTTGATAACTGGGGTGTTCTGCTATTTAAGCGACACCACAACTCTTAAGTCACGTTCTCTCAGGTACTAAAGTACAAGTATATACATATATGTTGATACTTAACAGTAAAATTATATATAAAATGTTGCATTGGTAACTCTATTATGTTTGCAATCAAATATTTGCTTTTGTATGTTACATAATCTTACAGATAGGTACAGTTGTCTTATCAAGTATTTGTTTATGATTTCTCACTTTTTTATTATTTTAGTTTTGTATAAGGACAATGTACACTATAAATAAATAAATAGAAAATATTCACACAATTAGTATTAATATCAAAGCTTAGTAAAATTTTTGAACTTAATCAGTGTTTCATGAGGTTTTAGCATTAATTACCCCCTCAGTTAGTTAGTCTAAGCCATATCCATCTTCTTTAGGTTGCAGCTAATCATAATACATATGTATAAATATTATTTTTTAATGTATTTTCAGAATACACACTAAGAAATCTATGATAAAAATAATACACACATATATCTAAATCAGAAGTAGGTATACATAAAGCAATGAAAGTGTATCTTTATCAATATAGAAAAATTATGCACACAAGAAAAGTGAGTTACTATCGAAAATATTAAGTTATTTTTTAATAAAAATTTTAGTTCATTTATCTCAATTCGCCTGATGTTAAGCAAGATAAAAAGATAAATTATGATTAATGCCTATTCACTCTTCACTCAAATTTACGAAACTCTAGGAACAGAGACGCGGGAGATTTTATCAGTTTATACATTTGTAATATTTAACGAATAGATGGGTGCGTTAGTGGGGATATAGTCTACATAGGGGTGAAAGAATTCTTGCCGACGATTCCTTACAGCTTTGTGATTTCTAGGTCTGACTTGGACAAGCATGTCTATCGTTGTGTTCGCTATGTTGGACAATCTGGGTCCCTGGTGGTACACCCTGACAGTGATCCCAATATCCATAACTGGCGGTTTCTCGGGGCTTTTTACAGGCGCCTTTTGTTACATCAGTGATGTGAGCACTTCTAAAAATAGTTCGCTTAGGTATGTCTGGGTTGAAAGCGATATCCAGTGCAAATTTATGTTGATTTTAACACTAAAAAGATTTTCCATTGAAAGAATAGGGAAGCTACATAATCCAAGCGGATCTTCTGCATATCCTTCTTGTTAAAAAGACGCTTATCCAAGTTCAATTAGAGAAAAGACAACAATTTGAACTGGATAGAGTTTTATTTTTTTTTTGTTTGTAATAATGTCGCCTGCCAATGCGCAAGACGTTTTTGTGTCACAATTGTTTAGGTAAATGTTCTTATACTGAACGGTGGGGACTTGCATATATCCATAGAAATAAATAAATTGTTTTTTATTTCGATTAAGATTTCTATGGGTAGCTACACCAAGTCTTGGACGCTTTTGCATGTCTGCACAATTTTATTAACGATTTTTCTATTTTGTAATATTTTTCACAGAATGACTTTAATGGAAATCGCCGTGTCTGCAGGCAGTGTAGTCGGCTCCTTAGCTTGTTCTCATTTATTAAAAGCTGTCGGCAATGTCTACATGCTACTGATAGCAGCATCTATTTTCGTGTTAGCATATGCAGTCACAAATGTATGGCTTCAAGAATCATTGGTCGGAGCCGTCCCGGTAAGTTAAAAATGCTAGCTGTGCCCGCGACTTCGTCTGCGTGGAATAGTTATTTGGGCATCATTGAAGCCCTCAAGGATCAATAATTTTCCCCGTTTTTTTCACATTTTCCATTATTTCTTTGCTCCATATAGTTGCAGCGTGATATAGCCTAAAGCCTTCGTCGATAAATCAACACAAAAATAATTTTGCAATTCGAACCAGTAGTTGAGATTAGCGCGTTCAAACAAACAAACAAACTCTTCAGCTTTATAATAATAGTTAGTATGGATTATTAAACGCCTAAAAAAAGGTGGTTCTCAGTTTGATCTGAATGTATGTGTGTTTGTTTGTAAAAGGTTTTAGAAATTAAACCGACTTTGTAATTCAAATGCACAATAAAAGAAATCGATTCAATGTGGTTCTCTTTTTCCACACAGTTAGTACAACTTGTAGCGCGCGACATCGTACGAGCTGGTTTGACCATCTTAATCCCAATGCTGTCATTGTGTTGTGGTAATAAAATTATTTCCAGTAAAATGCATGTAAGACCTATGTTACTAAAACTGACTTTCTGAAATAAAACTCCACCTAATATTCTTGTCGTAAAACAATGATAGTAATCTTTTAGGCGGTAGGTACTCCCTATTGCGTGCTGCCGTCCGGCTTCACGAGCCTTTGACCACGATTCTAAAGTGGGCAAGTTTTTATACGAAATTGTTTCCCGCGATATTTTCTCTCACCTCGTAAGAGCATTGCAATGCACTTGATCTAACTCAGAAAATAGCCTTTGATACATTGCCACAGTATGATTAAAATCTGAAAATTATAATGGGAACACTTTTTGAATCACATTGACTCTATCATCGAACCGATTGTCATATCTTACTTCTTACTCTGTTTTATGCATGCATTAAATAGAAATTTTACAATCTATTTACTCAAATCAAAACTGATATTATCGTTCGCATTTTAAGTCAAGAACTTGTATATCTCTGTGTTTATTTTTATACAACCTTCACCTTCTGCTGTCTGGTATTTTTCTGTCGTTTATTATTGCGGAAAGTACCTACCCAGTTAGGTAATTTTAATTACACCCTTTCGGTGGTTTGATGAAGCTGTAATATCAATGCAATTGGTAGGTTTTATTGATGATATATATTGAAATTTAAAGCGTGGATAAAGTATTCTTATGAGGTATCAATTCTATCATTAGGCCAAACAGCTGAACGTGGTCTGTCAGATGTTCAAGACAGCTGACTCTGTCTACCCCGCAAGGGATACAGACGTGATCATATGGATGGATGGATAGATACCTATTAGGTATCAATAATGTTAACAATAGTAGTGTCAATTAAAATCAAAATAACGGCTAAAATGGGTTGTCCTACGATAAAATAATAGCATAGCATGTTACATTGCGTGTTTATTACAAATTTAATTTACCTACTTAATTCCAAGGCCCCTAGGCTTCCATACTAATGAATTTTAAACACCATCTGAATTATTTACTGTCTTGATTAATACGATGTCACTAGCTTACGTGCGCAGCATCGCCCGCGTCAAAGTATCCTATGTCCTTTCTCGTACTCTCTACATACACAATTTTCTAACATATTAAGCAAAATGTTACCTGTACTATGACAAACTTACTTTGGTATTTATAAGTGAGTAGAGTATGGTTAAGATTAAGACACTATTGAAAAACATAGGCACTATTAAAAAAATAATATATGTGAACGAAGTAAACATTGTTTCCATGCGGACGAAGGCGCGGGCGGCCTCTAGTCGTACATAAATAGGGACAGCGCGGGAAGCGACTTTGCTTTATACTACGTAGTGATAAAATTTTATGACTCCAAGATTTGGTCAAATCAGTGTTATGGAGAAATGCTCCAGGGTGATTGCTCGTAAACTTTGTATTTTATTTGAACTTAAGTTTTGTAGTTATAGTTATATCTCCAAAAGCATCATAAAAATAAAATTTAACCTTTTGCTATCTCATAAAGTCCCGCCGATTTCGTTTTATTTTTCTTTCGAGAAATCTTATCCGTTGGATAAAAATAAATTAATGTCACCTTACTTAAATTTGTCTTTTTTATCTACTCTTATCTGAGATGGCATTTACCGATCAAAAAGTTCTTTATTGCCAAAAAAAGATATGGCTGGATGATCATAATTAATGCTTCTTAATTGCAACAATTTTTTTCTTATTTCTCTGGAGAAGAGCCCAGAGGGTAAGCATTTTATCTTATTTTATTTAATCATCGACGACAGAGGTTATAACCTAAACCTACTCACGGCCTTTGATATGGCTTCTATTACGAACACCCAATAGCTACCGAATCAAAACAAAGACTTTCAGGAACATGCAATCTTCTCTCTCATCTGACTATAAATGTGATTCAAGTCTTAAAATATACTTTGTCTGTACTCTGTAAAGTAGTACGAATTTCGTCGGATTTGAACCCTAAAACTACAAATGATAATTAACCCTTAAATGGATGATTTTTTTTTCACGTTTTAAAAAAATATATTTGTGTAAAAGACGTGTATTACTGTTTAGGAAAAATGAGTAAAAAAATCTAGACATGAATTTACTATACTTTTTTTGCAATAATATGAGTGTTGTTTATAAACTACATTGCGCATTCATTGATGTTTTGCAAGTATGGATAAAATCAGAGTGGATATTGTTTTTGAAATGTATTTATTTATTCTTCATTATGATATTTATAAAAACAATTGATTTTTTTCGTATCACATAAAGACACACGACATTTTTGGCACATTTTAAATGTAAAGCCTGAACATTTCGGGAATTTGCACCTCTGCTGCTTATCCAGCCAAACTGCCCAATGACATGTCTGATCTAATCTGACGTCTTTCAAAGGAATTGCTTGAGCTGGTCCACGGAACTTCTTCATTACAAGTTCTCTTTGTATTGTGCTCCTACTTGGTCGACCATGTTTAGCGCCATTTGCAGGTAGACCCAATTTGCAGAGGGTTTCAGCAAGTTCTAGCCTGAATGTACCCAAATTGAGAAGTTGATCATTTCCTTTCATATTATTTACCTTCTTGAACATAACCCATGAATTTATAACTGCGAGGTCCAGGAAATGATAAAATAAGCGGATCGTCCACTTGCGGCTCTTGATTGTGATGTGATAACGACCTATAAATGAGTCTAATAAGTCCACGCCTCCCATGTGGGCATTGTACTCCTTGATTACTTTGGGGCATGGAATAGCAACTCTCTCTTTCTTCGATTTATCAAAGCGTGTGACTGTGGTTGCTGGTTCTGCTCCTACGTAAGTGGATAGAAGGTTAACGGGCTTGTTATCTTTCCACACAACAGCACTTACGTCAATATCATCCACAGTAGCCACGTTTTCCTCATAGAATCCTCTGGCTACGTTTTTTTTTCATTATAGTGTTTTTTTTTCAGGCAATTTGCAGTTTCTCAATCGGTTTACTCTTACTGTTCCCAGTGAGAAAATTCCTTCTGTGAGAAAATGCTTCCAGTATCTGATTTTCTCCCCTAAAAATAAGGCTGTCTTCAGCAGTAACAAGATTCCGTTTTCGCCAAACCAGAGGTCGTTTAGAAATCCCTAGTGATCTACTCTGGGGTGCTGCTTCTTCGGCTTCCAAAATAGGAGGGTCTGGCATATTTTCATCGTTGTCGATGACAAGAGGAGGATCAGCATCCACTTTATCAGACTGGGCATTCTCACCTTCATCACTATTTTCAAGGTCTCGAAGAACATCTCGAGCTGTTTGATAATAGTGACCTTCATCCTCTACTTCGGAGTCTGACCCGTCTAAGCCGTCTTCTGAATCTTCAAGAGTTTCTTAATACTTTTGTAATTTCGCTTTCTAGTAATCGCGGCAAGCTGAAAAGCAAAATAAAAATCCTTCACCTAACATGCGTTTATTTAGCAGGCAATGCGCATTGTAGTTTTCCTACAACATACCATATTTCGCCTTATTCAACAGTAGCAACAAATTATTTTCAATGTTTTACAACATAAACATGCAATTGAAGATATAATCAAGCAAATAAAAATATGTTTTATACTTACATTATATTTTATCAAAGTCCGAACACAGCTACAAAACTTAGTTTCGCGCCACTAGAAAACTTTTCTTCAAAGTGACATTTGACATTACCTTTATTTCAAATGCATAAAAGTATTAGATAGTGCCAACATTAAAAGAAGTACAAAATTCGTTCAGAAATAAGAACTAGTTGTCAAAAATAACAAAACATTAATAGAAGGTCAATTTTATCTGTGATGTTTAGTATGTTGTTTAAAAACAACATTATCCATTTAAGGGTTAAGCGATTCACAACTGTATTTGGTTTTCCCGTCACCTCTAATAGGCAGGCGTACCCAATAAAATTGAAGTATAAGAATCTTCAAAGTAAAATCGTGCCTACACAATATATATCTAACTGGTTTCTTCTGTAACCTGTCTGTTATCTGAGCCCATATATTGCAAGGTTGCAAGCTATGTATCGAGGACCTAGATATCCACTTAGGGAATTGAACCTGATATATCATGTATATGTAGTGTATATACACTACCTAAGCCCTGTACTTTATTAGTTTTAGAACGTTATCATACTTATTAGATATTTATGTGAATGACAATATAATGTAACACTACTACATGTGTCCTATTCTACTTGCACGTGTGGTATCCTGCATTTTAGACTATCATTTGTAAAAGGCGACTACGGGTAAAGCACTTCTACTAAGTGCATCTATCTTGATTTAAGTTATCTTGTTATTTATAATTAGGTCGTAATCCTATGATTTCAAAATTCACCTCAGTGAAAGTGGACTCAAACGGGTCAAAGGATAAATAATATTTACCCACATTCTTACAAATGTACTTATACTTACCAATCTTTCATTTCGTTTCAGGGAACCCTGTCATCAGTGCTCGACTTTTTACTAATAAAAGAGATGGTAACAGAATGTTTTAAACGTCGTCCAAACTATCTGCGGGCACAGATACTCATTCTGACTGTTGCAAATAGTTTGAACGTGTTTATACTTTACGGCCTATCAGGTTTAGAGTACTTATACACGAGAGAGAAATTGCACTGGTCCTTAAAGGATTTCAACCAATTTTCTGCTGCCAGTGTGCTAATTTCCTTTGTTGGCTCATTTTTGGGTGTGGCTGTGATCCAAAAGTACTGCAAAGTGAGTGACTTGGCGTTCTCGGCGATCTCGTTTGCGTCATCGGTTGGGGAGTACGCGATAAAGACGATTGCTGTTGCTTCTTGGCACATGTACTTGGGTATGTACTTATTTTTTTATTCTACTAGTGATAGTAGGTATATTGATCTACAAATCATTAATTTTTTGGTTCTGTGAGATAAAACCACGTACATCAAGAAAAAAGATACACTAGATACGTACATACAACATGGAATTGTTATTTTAAGAAACTGTGACTGTGCTAGGAGGCCAAATATCAAACCAAACTAAACGTCTAATTATTATTGTTTGAACAATGTCTTAGCCATTTATTGTTTGATAAGTTGAAATACATTGTATTCAAATAATTGTATTTGTTTAGCAACTAAAATAAGAACGCAGATGGTAAAGTTGACTAATTTTCAGGCATTAGTAGGTACCTAACAACATGATAACGTTATCACTGCGGTTTGAAATGTTGCGTTGAAACCCTTTCATGGAATTAAATTTAATTAAAGTTATCATTTGGATGGTATTGGTACTATTGGTATCTTACGTTCAATATCTTACTGATATTATATATTATAATTTATATAATGCAATCTACTTTCTTTATTTAGATAATGGGAATTCCATAAATAAAATATGAAAAATATATAAGAGCTGTATGTACAAAAAAGATATTACAAACAAACATAGAGCTGTTTCATAAAATTGCCAGTCAATTAGATCATTACAATTATTTTTTTTTAAATATAACTCTTACATAGAGAATGTTGAAAATGGAATATTTTGTTATAAAACAATATAATAATTTTTCAGACAGCAATAGGACCGACATTAAACTGTTTTTACATAGGGAGCGGTATAATAATTTAAATGCATATTAAAGAAACATAAATACATTTATTTTGTCTTTATCCCTACGCGAATTGAATTGAATTGAAAGATTGAAAGGCCACGGCCACCAGCTGGATAGCTATTTCTTCTTTTCTAATAAAGAATTTTAATTCTGATAGTGACAAGTTACAAGCTTATAGGCCTTATTTAAGAATAAAGAATATTATATAATAAATAAGAAAGAGATATGGGTCTTAGGGGATAGCGTTATTAAATGTATATTTGTGTCGATTTAGTAACTCATTTGTCTCGAACTTACTTTGAGGCTATCTCAAATTTGTAATCTGTAATTCGTCCCATTTATATATTATTTATTGTAATATTTGCAGCATCAGGCGTGTCATCGTTTGGCAGTCTGTCCGCCCCGCTCATCAGGTCTTTCCTCACAAAGATTCTGCCTGTCCAAGACATCGCCAAAGTTTTCGCGTTAATGTGCGCGATCGAAGGGATTTTCCCCTTGATATCACCAGCTCTATACAATGCAGTGTACAACCTAACGATTGCTTCATTCCCTGGGGCCATATTGTTGATGACTAGCTTCGTGAATGCTATCTGCTTAGTTATGCTACTGTAAGTCATCAACAAAACATCGACAATTAAATACTAAATAAACTACAAAATTAACAGAAGATATTAATATTATATTAAAAATTTATTATTTTATTAGCATGGAAATATTGGTTATATACTTACCTTCCTTAAACATGTAGGTTATTTGGAATGCATTATCAATTTTTACACTCGTGTAAAACAAAGTCTGTCGCGCCAACTTTATGAGTAATATCCTAATCGACTTTGCTTTGACCTTTCTTTTTTGGGGATAAATTCTAAATTTAAAACATATTGCGTTTGTTTTTTTTTTGTGATTTGAAATTTATTTATACGTTTTTCTTTTTTTGGAGACTTATTAAGCGGCGATGGTTTAAACCAAGTAGAATTTTAAGTGGTTTTAAAACATTTTTGACTTAAAACTTAATGCCACCGAAAATATTAACGTTTTTTTGATTATTAATAAGTTTAAATAATACCATATTTTACAAAGAGCTGTTATTGTCTTTCCAGTGTCGTTGTTTATCTCAGATGGAAATCGCCATCAGTCAGTTACGAACCAGTGAACTCTGTCTCTGCTGTCGCTGAAGATTGAAGGAACAAAGAGCAACGTGTAAACTCCCATTTATTAAGTATTCTAAAGTTATCGGTAAAATACTTAAAGTAAGCAGATAATATTTTTGCATCTTTCAATGTATGATTATTATTGAGCAAAGCTTGGGAAAAATACACTATTCCTATAAGTGTTTACCCAGCCAACACAGTATAGCTGTATAAATTTTGCGTAAAAGCAATCTTTTAACTTTAAGCTGGATAAAGTATTTGTATAACTTCTGTGTAAGCGCTTATACAGGTGATATTCAAGCAATTTGGGCACAAAATATCTTTCTTCAATTTGGTTAACAGTTGATTAATAGCCACATAGCAGCTGAATAAATGTACGACGCACTGAATATCTTCTGCATAAATTCTGATTTTTCTTTAGTCCAGAAATTATACATCTTTTATGCAGTTGTTAATTTGTGAGTTCAGATATTCAAATGATATACGAAATTCCGATCTTTGGAGTAGTTTTACAAAGAAATTATTCAAGTAAAAATTATTTTTTATTGTGACGGGATAAATTTGTGTCGCTTAGTTCAAAATATTGTAAATGGTCGCCGATATAAAATAGCGTAAATGATTTCATACATTTTAAGTAAGTTTAAGGTGAATTATATAAACGCATGGCACTTTACTGTGAATTATCAACATGGTCATTATACATTTTTTGAGCGCCTCAAGATAAAGCTATATTTTAAAAGGTAAACAAATGTGAAATAATATTTAAATTAAATGATCTTTACTTTTTATCAAATTTCAGTCCCAGCAAGTAATGAGAATCAAATTTTGTATAACTGATAATGTTTCCTACTCACTAAACAAAGTGTTTCATAAGATAAATGTTGAGGATTTATAAAAATAGGTTTATGTCGAACGTTAGTTAATGGCGGAAGGCCAATTTGAATTAAAGTGTTTATATCAGTGATTATTTTGCTTATTTTTGCATAATAGTTCACATACTACTACATATCCAGAAATTATTTGGTTTAAAGTACAATAATTATATATTTATCAGCAAAAGGTCTTAAATTACATAAAACAGTATACTTTTATTCAGCTTTTTAGGGTGCTTTTTTATAGAAAATAAATCCATGAATATTTGAGGGTGATGGGACCTATACTAATGTAGGTATTTATAGTACTACTATGAATGACGCATTGCGTAATATTTAGTTAGACAATTGTTTATATTACCAACTAAAATTGTAGGTAGTTGCAACCAAAAGTTTCGCGCTTGTTACAAAATACACCCAAGAGCACCTAATTATATTTCCATTTAAATCTCTTTTTTAATATCTTTCACACATATGTATGTATTGTCGTTATCTGCACCTAAAGTTGGACCTAGTCTATGTGTTTGAATCACTAATCCTGATGGTGATGCATAATCATCGTGTACAGAACCCTCTTCAACTGTGTTGGTCGCACTTGGCTCGGGCCCATTTGTATCAGATGTTAAACTCTTTTCTATTACTGTACAGATACTATTTTTTATCTTTACATACTCTCGTGAACATTTTCTTCTTGTTCCTCCCGTTCTCTTTTTTTTCCATGAATCATTTACTCTTTTGTTATTATTTTTCTGAGGAGGCATATTGTTGATTTTGTCACAAAATGGTGAAATATCTGGATATAAACATACGATATCTTCAACTAATCAGTTATTTGCTGCTTAAGATACCCACATTTGTAACTGATATTGTTTTAAGTTTAACATAAAGACAATTGTATGCTTATAGCGCTATAAGTTTGGTAAAACAAGGAGTTTATTTTCAATTTTGCAGAAGTTAGCTGTAAAAAGAAGAAAATATCTAAATTATTCAGCATCTGAATAAATTAGTACCATTTCGTACACTAAACAGCTTAAAGAAAGTATTTTGTCTAATATTCAGCGTTTTGCTGTTTAACTGCTTTTCTTTAAAATGTTATACAGGTCAATGCAAAAATTTCAGCTAATGTGCAGATAATAGCTGTTTCAATTACTTTTATTTGAATATCGCTTGTTTAGCAGATACTACTCTTGATTATTATTCAGCTTGAAAAAATACCGCGAACTTTATGCAGAATTTAGTAAGCTTACAACATTATTTTAATTTAAGAACTCTCTTATTCAAAATTAAGCCATAACATCAGCTGTAATACATAATTAATAAAGCTTGACACTGCTTATTGTGGTATATTTTCGCTATTATCTGGCTTATGTGTTGGCTGGGTAAGTTTTACGTAAATGATGTTCAATTTTTATATGTTACATAGGTACCTAGTTTTAATCATTACAAGAAAAGTTGAATTGACATCGGCCCTGTGTTGCCAGAGATTTGCGTAGAAAAGGGAGAAAAAAACTAAAACTATGAATTACATAACTTTTAGCAATATTTATTGGAAGTATATTAAATATACTTTTTTACTTTTGTATAGTGTATTGATATTGATTAAAAGTACTAGCTAGTCTGCTCCTGCGGAGCTGGGAATGTAATATACACATACCTGTGATAGTTATAGTTTATGTAATAATAAGTATAGGATATATTGTAGATCAATTGTTGGTACTTAAAGGTATGGCTAAACCAATGGTATATATGTATATGTGCCTTAATATAAAGGAACCATAGAATGGTTGTAACGTAACTTATTACTAGCCAGTGACAGTGTGTTTATTGTATTTTTGTATGTCGTATTTATATAAAACTAGCTTTTGCGCGGAGCTTCGCTCCCGTTCGAATTTCCAGAAAAAAGGAGCTGTTATTCGTAAAGGTCTTTTATATCTGTGCACCAAATTTCATCAAAATCGGCTCAGTAGGTAGTTTTTGAGTTAAAAATTAAACATAAAAAATACAAATCTTTTCTCTTTATTATCTGTGTGGATTGGAATCAAGTGTGTATGTATCCTACCTGAATTTTTCTACCTGGTGAAAAATACCTATGCACGATTCGGCTACAGCTTTGACGAGGGAAAGTAATGTCATTTGAGACCTAGCCTATGGGTATCGTAATTATTTTTCCTTCGTCGAACGCTTTCTTTACATATCGACTACATTTGATCAAAGTACATACCTAGGTATGTCTTTTGATACCGTGCCTTTTTATATAATAAATCACATATGGTTCAAGTTCTTGTTGTTTTGTAAGTCCTATGAACAGTATAATGTCAATTTCGCACCAGCTAGAGCTAGATTGACATTATTATGCCATGCGAGATACACAGCCAACCATCGAAAATAGTTAAAGGCCACGTTCAGCTAATTCGACTTCATGATGGGATTGAGATTCAAATAGTGACAGGTTGCTAGCCCATCGCCTACAGGAAAAATCATCGCCTACAACAAAGTTTATAAGTCTTTCTGTTAGTCGCTTTTTACGACAGCCATGGAAAAGATAATTGAGTTTTATCTATACTAATATTATAAAGCTGAAGAGTTTGTTTGTTTGAACGCGTTAATCTCAGGAACTACTGGTTCGAATTGAAAAATTATTTTTGTGTTGAATAGACCATTTATCGAGGAAGGCTTTAGGCTATACCTATAACATCACTATTAGCAGAAAAGAAAAAATGGAAAATGTCAAAAATAACGGGGAAAATTATTGATCATTGAGGCCTTCAATGATGCCCAAAATAACTATTCCACGCGGAGGAAGTCGCGGGCACAGCTAGTTATTAATATAAAATAGGTGGTGTTCCTATTCTAAAGTGCCTGTATTTCTGGTCATTAGTATTTTACGGAAAAGAATATTTAGGACTTAGATGGGTCAATCACTGGGTAGGTACAGTTTCGTATTTATACTACTGAAGTCAATAGAAATGCAGGGGAGTTATCCTCTCCAGACACTTGTTCTTTCATGTTATATATTTTTATTTTTTAGTCATTAGAAATGGAGACCTCAGAATCAGTCGAATTATTTTTAAAGAACGTTTAGGTACAAGTTCTAAGCATATTTATGTTTTATATCTGTCAATGTCAGTCAAGTCAACTGTCTTCGTGGTAAAAAAGACGAGCAGGAAAATACAGCAGAAAAATATGTAATGGAAAAAGTTTTTTTTGGCGCTCGCTCGTCTTAGTTGTTTTTGCCGAAATGTGATATCACATTTTTTTTCATATTGGTTATCAATGAAGTTGAAGTGATATAAGTAATTAATTTGTTTTACTTTGTCTTACTATAATTAAACTTACTATTTAAATAAACAACAAGCGGTCACTAGTTTACGTTCAAAACTTTTCAAACAGTTTTGCAGTGCATCGGTTTCATTGCATTATTTTTATTTTAGGAGAATTTTCAGAATGACTGGAACCATAATGGAAAGTTCTGAAACTATGGCATCGGCAGAACAGGCCACAGAAAGAAGAGCGAGCACAAATGCAATCAGTGAATCCTCTGAGAGATCAATAAGTATTATTTTAGAATTCATTTTATTTTTGATCATGGTGGCCTCCACACTGTCATGTAAGTATTATTATCTATATAAAATACTTAAATAATCATCATGCAATTAAATGAAAGCTACAACCACCTCTTAACTAATTAAGTATAAAGAGAAAAGATTTTTTATTTTTGTAACGAATAAACTCAAAAACCCCTGAACCAATTTTGATGAGATTTCGTACATAGACAGAATAGACATTTAGGAATAGCATAGGTTTTTTGGAAATTCCAACAGGAGCGAAGTCCCACCCAAACTTAGGTTTATAATAATTAGAAAATTACGAAAAATAATCAAATTTAATGTAGTAAAGTTATTCAGTAAGTAAATGCTTTGTTGTTCACTAAAGGAGTACATTACAAATATAAAACTGTAGTACAATACATAAGCGGGCTTAGTAAGACATAATTTTATGCACAAATGCAAAAGTCTGTCTATTAGCTGTGAAAACAGCTAAACTACTGGAGAAATTTTATGAATTTTTGTATGAATATTGTTAATTATTTGAGGTTACTACATCAACCTTTTCAACTTTACATGGTAGTGAAGCCCAACACAAAAGTTTTACAAAATTTTGTAAAGATAAAAAAATTCTTGCACAAGTAATAATGCCTACATTTCTGTAATTCTTTTTTTTAGCAACGGCAATAAGTAATATTGTCTTGTACCGTACCTGTGTCCATTCCCTGCACCACAGTGTAGAGGAATGTCGCCCATTCCTGTCTCCAGATAAGTCTAATGAGACGAAGGACTTGGAAATAGAAGTACAGAGATACTTTACTTATGTATCTACTGTGACAACTATCATAGATTCTTTAGGGCCAGCATTATTGTGCTTATTCTTAGGAGTCTGGTCTAATACATATGGAAGAAAACCTTTGATAGTATGGCCTTTATTTGGTAAGTTTAATTGTTTTTTTTTTTATAAATATAGTTTTTCTATATATATATATATATATATATATATTATATATGTATAACTGAATAATAATAATCTTTATGAGTAAATTTATATTGTATTCTAAATTGTTATCAATTATGAAGATTGCCATCACATACTTATTGGTCTAGAATCTTGAATAATGATTCTCAGAAAATGGCTTGGATTGCCAGTATAATAGTATATGTGTCGTAGTTAACTGGTTAAAACAGCAAATAAATATATTAAAAGGCGGTTTTTGAATCAGCTGTAGGGTTGAACATTTTGAGCACTTCAAATTTTCAATGAATAAGCTAGACGTATTTGTTGACATGGTTATATTACCTATTTGGCTGTGATATATTCAGGACAAATAATTTATGAAGTACCATGTAAGATTCCGAAAACTGAGTCATTGTAAATATATAGTATATAGTACTGAAGACTAAGAGACTGCTTTTGTTGTTTAAATGAAGGTGCTTGAAAATAGGTGTCTGATGGTTGAGAAAGCAGTAATTAATGTTATTCACAGAAACAAATGACACTAAAACATAACTACTGGAGGAATTTGATGAAAAAGTATTGTCAATAAAATATACAGACATCAAATTTTAGGTAAATCCTTGTCAGCAATACTGACTGTCATATATGGCATGATGGATGGCTTGGGCCCTTGGTGGACCATAGTGATGATCATTCCTAGTGCAGTATCCGGCAGTCTAAGTGTATTGATTGCCGGAATCTACTGCAGTTTAAGTGATATGACTACTGAAAAATCTCGTTCTATCAGGTACTTAACAGCATATGTTCATATCAACATGGCTTGGTGATTGGAGTGTATCATCCATTTGCTTTTGTATGTTGCATATGTCACTGATAAATGTTATCAATTTATTATGTAATCTAAAAAAGGCAGTATTTTGGTATGTTCACGGTTTATGATAATTTATTCCAAGGATTCTATACTGTTCAAGTTACAAAATTGAAATGAAATTACTAAAATCAATTAAGGATTACCTAATATAGGTATTTCCTATTACTACAGCTTTACTAGAAAAAGACTAAAAAAAATTACCACAAATACCTCTAATATTTATGAATGAACATCATGATTTAATAAAGAAGCTAATCCATATAACGGTTCCAAATAACAATCAAAACTGCGGCTGGGTTCAAGCATAAAGATGCATGATATCAAAAACTTTTACCTAAATAGGGGCGCCTGTTTGATATCCATCTACATATCCACATAGATTTGATACTGTTCCATGAAAAGCCGATTGATTGATAGAATAAAAACATGAAGACCAGCGTTGTGGTTACCACCGCAACATTATGCTGAGAGGAAGCCTTTTTGATATTCACAAAAACGCACAAATTGTAAAATCCTGTTACTTAGTATAGTTAAGTTTGTGATATCAAATAAAATATTTTGAAAATTTTCATTTTTAGTCCTTTTGTGTGTTTGACTCATCATGCAAAATCATAAATGCTAACGCACAAAATTTAATGCGGCTTCGCAACTTGCTCACGGATGGCGACTGTGAGTGATTACTGTTTAACATCATCATAATTCTGGTTTTGACGTTAATCCCGGTTGCGTCTTTTGGAGTGGAGCTCGGGGTCCTCCTGCAAGCCCGTTCCTGGAGTGGGTAGTTAGGTTAGTTACTTCAGAACTTTGCATGACAAACTTATCCATAATAAATCATATTTTTATCATTCTTTTGCCTGAATGTGCCAGGTTCTCCCACGATGTGTTCCCTCAAAACCGCTACGAGTAAAACAATAAAACATGTGTGACTCATGTTTATGTTTTTTAGCAATAAATGTATAAGTATTAATGAGTCAACGGATATTTAATCGGGCAGATAAGGTTATCAACTCATAATTTTGGTACACTTGCCTGTGGTGAATTTACTGGTACCCTTTTTGTCCTCTGCCATTGTGTAAAAGTTAACAGTACACACCGTTTGTGTTTGTTGTTTGTAAATAGAGGTCATCATCATCCTGGTGCCCCTCGCCAATACTCGTAAATGATACAGGCTTTTAATGACTAGGAAATAAATGAATAAAATCTTTAAAAATCAGTTTTTTTTTATTAAACAATCAGTCAAACCCACCGATGTGAATTTACACATCACGTCCATATTACTATTATAAATACTAAACTCTGTTACGCACGGTGTTCACCCTGGATTATTTTGTATGAATATAGTTAATTATCCGTATGAGACTATAAGTAAGAGGTGAAACATGTGCTACTTTTTACTGGACATTCCAACGGGAATGGGAAATACCGTATTTTCAATTCAACGCGCGCGAGCTGCGGGTAAACTTCGGGCAGATACAATCATGAATTTATCCCTTTAGGGGCAATGCTGCCAGCCTTCTGGGCACACTCCCGCAAGTTGATGCTATGCAGGGACTGTACGATTTGTAGATTAAATTTTAGTTTGTAATCATCTTTTTTTCTTTGTTTTTTATAAATAGTTTTAATTAATTTATATTGAGAAAATCTACTATGTATATTATATTCCCTGATCCTCCTTATTGTACCTTAATAAACTTCGTATACTTTAAGGGTAAACAGAGCTAACATTATTGAAACCACTCAGGCCATATTCAGCTCTATGGCATAATGATGAAATTGAGATTCAAATAGTGTACAGTTCGTCGCAATAATAAATGTACCTGTACATATAATAAAATCATAAACGAGTTGTCTGTACATTGAATATTTTTCGAAAAAAAGTATTATGCATCATTTGTATAGGTACTGAGGCAGAAACAATAGGTAGTTATTTGTCAGATTTTTGGAAACCGTAGCCTGCAAAGACGTTATTGTAAATTTATATGATAAAATTAAACACGATGTTTAAAAATATGCATGATTTTGGTTATATCCTAGGGTATATATTTTGTTTTCATTTTGTCTCTACTATTGCAAAATTTTAAAATGTCGCTAATGTCAGATATGTCGCTTCATGTAAAATAAAAACCTCACTTGCCCATCGATCATGGTCACAAGCGCATCTATGGTGCTTCTTCAACGACGCAACGAGGACTAACGCCAGGAGAATGGTCATGACTAGGTATTGCAAATTAAGGTACAAGTTAAATCGCTACTTCCCAACTATCCCTACTATTATAATAATGCGAAAGTAACTGTTTGCTTGTCTGTTTCACTTTCACGTTTAATCCAAAGAACCGATTTTATTGAAATTTGGTACAGTGATAGAGTTGACCCTGAGGAAGAACGTAGTCGCGGGCAAAAGCTAGTAACAAAACAAAGTTATCTATATTTGCTTGTTGTTTTTTTTTTCAGAATGATGACAATGCAAATTGCCGTATCTGTCGGAAGCGTGGTCGGTTCGCTGGTCAGCCCGCATCTACTGAAATCAGTGGGCAACGTATATGTGCTTCTGATAGCTGCAACACTTAACGTTATAAATTATGCTACAACTAATATATGGCTCCAAGAGTCGCTGGTGGGAGCCATTCCGGTCAGTATACGTTAATTCAACTATCTAGCTTCGGCAACATGGCACGCGCGACGCCGTTTTTATCGCGCGAATAATTATCCTTGCATCACTTTTTATTATGACTTGAAAGAGGAGTCCGCAGATTTTGAGCGTGATTTCGAGTTATTTCGTCAGAAATATGTAGACGGGTGGACTCCTTAAATTTTTTTTATATTGATCATGGTATAAAAGTTTTTAAAGTTTTCAGTCGGCCTAAATAACACTAAACTGACGTGGTATATTTGATGTATGTTGTTATAGCCGAAAAGGAAGTTTTATTTTATTCTTCCGGAAAACATTCTGCAGTTGAATGTAAGCTCATTCATCACACAAGAACAAATTAAATATCAAAAACACCAAAGACGCGGGCAACAGCTAGTTTTACAAAGTAGAATAATATCAATCTTTAGTTTAGTTAGTTTTACTGGCAAAAAAGAAATAGGAACAAATAGTACCTATTTCCTCAATCAGATTTGTTTCCCCTTGTATTCAACTCAAAAATTATTTTCCACAATACGGAGACGCGCAGAACCCTAAAAAATAAAGGAAAGTATTACTTCTCTGATTTCCCATGTTATGTAAACACGAGACACACGAAAAATTAATCTAATCTAAAAAAATTAAGAACCTGATAATGATAAGTGATAATACTTATGTGCGTCATGTATTAACCTTTTCACTGTTTTTGTTGATGGATGAGTCAGTCAGTCACCTTTTCCTTAACATTTAGTTTCGATGTTATGATTCACTGTCACTTTTAGATTTGAAATGATAACAATTTAGTTTTTGTTATTGTTTTGTATCCTACTGAAATACTTGATTAACTTAGTATGACAAAAAAGATATGAAGTGTATACTAGTACTGTAAAGCTTAGTGTACTTATGGGCTATCCATAAATTATGTCACATGTTAAGGGAGGGAGGGGGTGTGAGACATTGTGTGACAAGGGGGTGGGAGGGGTCCTTAATTAGCTTTCCTTTAAGTTCCTTTTGAAAAGTAAGAACTAATAAAAGAAACTCATAACAGTGGACCTCCGGTAATCCGACGAACATTATGCAGGACAGTGTCGGACTATTGAATTTGTCGGATTATAGAGCACTGCCTAAGACTGTGGTCCAGATTTTTTTTACAAAAGACTACCTTTTAAACTGACAAATTATATATCCAATGATAAGATTCTAGGTTTAAACTAAGTAAAAGGGCCGGATTATCGGGGGTCCACTGTATTAAAGTACCTACCTAGCAGTATAGCACGGTCCCCCAAGTGACGTATTTCTTAAAACGTACCTTTGGTACTTAAAGATTCAGTTTCTTTTATTATTTCTACGCACTTATTTGCAACCCTCCTCAGGTATTACAAAACAACTGGTTTTTTTTCAGGGATCACTGTCATCAGTATTCGACTTTGCATTAGTAAAAGAGATGGTAACAGAATGTTTCAAACGCCGCCCAAATAATATGAGGGCTCAGATACTTTTGTTGACTGCTGCCAATAGTTTGAGTATTTTTGTACTATATGGCCTGGGAGGCTTAGCATACATGTACACTAGGAGGAAATTGCATTGGGCTTTGAAAGATTTTAACCAATATTCGGCCATCAATGTGCTTATAGTTTTTATTGGATCTTATGTAGGTGTAGCCATCATCCAAAAGAGGTTAAAACTGAGTGACCTGTCTGTCTCAGTATTATCATTCGCGTCTGCTACTGCAGATTACGCAATAAAGTCATTTGCTGTTGTCTCTTGGCACATGTATCTCGGTACGTATAAGTACAGATTGATTTTTAACAGTAATCTTATGATTGCTCATTTAGAAATTTACCTTCTGAATCAAAGTTTTTCTCAAAATGGTAAAATTCAGTCACTTCATAATGTTATTAATATTGTTTTTTTTTCTTTGCAGGATCAGCCGTATCACTGTTCGGCAGCCTCTCAGGTCCGCTCATCAGGTCTTTCTTTACGAAGATTCTGCCTGTCGAAGAAATTGCTCAAGTGTTTGCGCTGCTGAGTGCTATTGAAGGAATTGTTCCTTTGATATCGCCCGCAATGTACAATGCATTGTACAATGTAACATTGTCATCTTTCCCTGGGGCTATTATGCTATTGACAAGTTTTATAAACGGCATCTGCATGATTTTGCTGATGTAAGTATATGAGATAATAATATGACGTTCTGTCGTGGGCAGAATAACCTTATAAATGGGGTAGAAAGGGGTAATTTGGTAATGTATATTAATAATGGCAAGAGTCGTAGAAAAAAATGTAGAATTTTTTTGTGTAGATTCCATACATCTTCATGTAGGTAAGTAAATAAAGTGGCGGTAGTTTTTTTAAGATATTTGTGAGTGTGAACTCAAAGTTGGTATTCGCAACTACGGAACCCTACAATACTCGTGCCCCGACATGCACTTGGCCGGTTTTTTTACTCTATAATTATTTTCATTTACGACTCTGAGATTCAAGATTCCAAGTTCCACTTTACTCGATAAAACAAATAAAAAAGACATTTGTTGAAAAAAACAATATGGAATCTAATAAATTTTCGTCATAAAATACCTAACTAATTCTATATATAAAGTATTTAGACAGGCTATGTAGCGCAGCGGTATTCTGCTAGCCTCTAACTCTAACAAAGCCCCGGGTTCGATCCCCGGTCAGGTCACTTTTTAGTCCTTCCCCAACGCCAATGTAGATAAAATATAAATGATAAATATAAGTAGTACATATTATTTTTTCAGAATCGTTATATACCTAAGATGGGAATCGCCGATGATATCTTATCAGTCAGTTAACTCTACCGATGCCGTTGACAATGAAGAAGATGAAAATATTTCAGGATTGGGACCAGTATAATCTATATTATTTAAAAAGCGAAAGTCAATATGTTTTTTTAATTGAAAACTGAATTTACTTTTAAGTGCGAAAAGCGCATGGACTTATGAGCAGAAAAGCCAGTTAAATAGTGAGGCTTGCACGAGCCATCTTAGACCACCATATTGCATACATGTAATTCTACCTACCATCAGAGCGATTGAGGTCAAAAACAAAACGCCGTCTGCACCACTAGTTCCATGAAGGTATTTTACCTAGCATAATTAGGCGCACCATTTATGACACCAGAACAAGCACTTTCCTGATATTCCCAAGGAGTCCTGGCCAGGTCTTAAATATACACATATGTGGCAGTCCAAGCATAAAGGTACCACTTGGGTGGTATTGAGTTAAGGCCATATTTGGATAGTTAAATAGTTGGTTGATCATATGGAATAAAAAAAAATTAATCATAATAACATTTATTGGAATAAAAAATTTTCAAAGTTCACACTTACAAAAATCAAATTGTTGGGAAACAGGCATTGAAAGTTTAAGCTGTATTATCTAAAGATCTAGTTGTCAGTTACATAGATTATAATTTATTATTTTAGAGCAATATGTTAAGTATAAAATGAATTAGTTAATGTTATGGAAACATTATCGAATAAAAAAATAGAAGCTTAAAACTAACTTTATAATAAGTTTAGTAAAAGAGCCCAGTTGAATACAATAAAATTTTTAACTGTAATAGCTAGAGATCTAGTTGTCAGTTACATAGATTCTTATTTATTACACCAAATAAACTGACTTTGAACCCTGTCAAAAAATATAATGGCCCTATCTGTTGAGAGCTATGTGGTAAATGAACTTGCTGAGCAAAATCAAAAGAGTATTTTTTTTTGACAAACTGCGCAAAGGTCAGTTTTCGGTTTCTGCACAACAACATTTGGGCAAAATGTTTCCCAGAGGTCGTACCAAGTACTCCTACCAACAGGAATATTATTCAGTGAAATTAGTGAATCACAATATGTTTTATAAACGTATGATTTGGTCATACTGCAAGGAAGTATTACTAGATCAGAATTATATCGGTGACCTGGTAGACGGCCAAGTAAAACTAAACCTTATCATTGGAGTACTGTTTTATATAATTAACTGCATCAGCTCTGGTTTGTAAATTATAACAATTGTAAGGAGCTTTTCGTGACTTATGGACATTTGGCGCGACACCATTAGTCAAAAAATCTCTATTATAAAATATCGCTGTTGACAGTAGATGTCTTTGTGGTTGGTTAAACATCGACATTAGTTGTTATTTAACTCATTATCATTATAGAATTCAATTTCAATCATTCAATTTAAAGAGTGTTGATAACTGGTCCCTTTTCACTAAACATATAATTGCAATTTTCTCACGTTGTGTTCGTTATTTACAGACGATTATTATACGAAAATGTAGCCCATTGCATGTTGCATTAAAATCCATTAAAATCGCATAATGCCAATTTTCCACCTTTTTTCACAAAATCTCAAATATCTCGGAAACTAGAAAGTGCTCAGTGGGCCCTTTTCGCTTGGACGGCCACATATCTTTAGCCTATGTAAGTGTTCTTTTATATTTTAATAAAAAATATGTGATATAAAACTAAACAATAAATCTTTGCTAAGAATTTTTATTTTTATTAAAAAAGTCTACCTTCATACTATATTTAAAAAAGTAAACAAATTATTCTTAAATGCGAAAGTAAGTCTGTCTGTTTCCTACGCTTTCACGTCTAAACCACTAAACTTTGTGATAAAATTTGGTATGGACATAGGATGGAAAAGGCATAGGAAATTGAATTGAATTTGTATGCTGATTATCAAAACGAAATGGTGCTGGATAATTAGTAAATAACATCTGTAAATGTGATGAAAGTTTGAAAAAGTGCACCCAGGAGTTACTGAGATTTTCACACTATACCTACCTATAATATGATTCTGCTAGGATGATATGAAACATTAGACCAGCATAAAAATCTCAGACCCGATTGAAAGTAATTAGTATTTAATGGAAGGTAAATGTTTATGAATTTAATATATTAAATTAGTGCATTGTAAGACTCCGGCGAAATCCAAGATTCTGCTGGGGTGAAGTTTTTACAATTGCTGGATCTCCTAATCGGCATGACGTATAGATTTAATTATTTTTATATGAGCTATTGTTAATTTGTGCAGAAGTTTTGAATATATACATAATTTAAGAAAAAAATTGTTTTCAAGAATCAAAAACAAAACGTGGAATTAGGTTTTTGGCTACTGTTCTTCCAAGAGACAATTGTTTGTTGGATTAATTTATGTGTTACCATATTTGGATTTTTATTAACACTACTAAAAGTCGCAAATGGAAAGATGTAGTCCATGCCTACTCGTCCAGAAAAGAGGCGTGATACTTACATACATATGTCGTAAAGCCCACTCGGGATATGTATGAGTAACTAGTCGATGCACAGAACACAATTACACGTACAAGCAAGGTGAAATCACGCATGCTTTCCATGCTGATTTGCCCTTCGCGTCATACAGTCATTGTGTGCGACTATGCATTTACCAGTGTTACAACCTGTTCATATAGCAGTAGCGTTATTGTACTACATTACAATAACACTACTGCAAATTTTGGTCAATTATCATATAACCGCTTTCTACGAGTCTTCCGAAAATGGTCGGGTTATCGTGATAATTTACTTACCGTTGCATTTTTATTTCGATAACACAAACTACAAAGGGTCGAGTCCGCGAACGTTGATAGAAGATATTTCCATCTTCTCTCTTCAGAAGTTCAACGTTCATAAAAAGGACAATGGATAATTTGGTTTTCTTATATTTATTACATACCTACAATCACATCTTCGAGATTTATCCCAGCGAAATGAAAGTGTATTGGCTATCCATGCCATGCTTCGGGGACTGATATTAGATTCTGATAAGAGGAAATTGGTTGAAATGTAAATAAGTTCAAGTTGTATTTTCAGCAATTCAAGTAAGTCATACCGAGTTCGTTTACATAGTTTATATTTTAAAAATAAAACATATACTTATTTGTGTTGGGATTTTATTACGTAATTATTCTTACAAAATTATGTAAAGTAACAAACAAATAAGTTTTTCGTACATAAAAACAATATTGAATGTGGAAAAAATGCCTGCCAATTCGTTTTCCCCATTCAAAATAAAGTATACAGAGTAATCACAAAATGTAGCAGAATATAAGGCTTCTCACCAAATTGGATCAGTCCGTCAATCAATTAGTCCACTATGTTTTACGATAATGCCGCGTTTTAGCTGCGAACTCGAATAAAACTAGCAAAACAGTGTTATAATTAACTCTATAAAGAATTTGTGTACTTCCCATGTAGTTATGTCCATTAACGGCTATTTGCACTAAATAATATCTATGGCAAATCAATGCAAACGAAATGTTTACAAAAAACTTATAATAATCATCACAGTATAATGTACATAGTAGTATATATATCTAGTGATTGTAAATGTTGAAAGGCACTACAGCCTTGTTATTATGTATGTCTAAATGAGTAGCAAATGCAACAACAAAGTAAATGAAGAAAATTATAATGAGATTCAAAGCAGCTCAGTTTAAAATATATGAAACAAATCAAAATGAAATATGAAGCGCGATTTATGTTTTTGTCTGACTGATGTTATGAAATACTACAATTTATCAATTATTTAAAATTTTACTGAGCAACTTTTACATTTAACATCACAGATTTATATTTATTTCTGAAGGTAGACTTTGTCATAATCCTTCATATCACCAAACACTGGTCGTTAGAAAAAAAAATAACATGAAAAGAAAATTACTTATTAAATTCTTAAAACAAATAACAAAGTACGAGAACTAACCCTAAATTGTAAGTACAACAAGTATGCACATAACATAATCAAAGGAACTTATGCATGACAGAAAAGCATGTCGTAAATTAGGCTTTGAACTTAAAAAAATGTTAGTAAACTATTTTTATTTTTAATCGAAGATCCTACCCCAAGATATACTGATTCTTAATCAGATGAAATAACATTTAACAAATAAGGTTTTTTCTTTATTTATATAATGTAGTTCTTTGAACTTTGTAAATATTTGGTAAAATAACTAGATAATATCTGACTAGAATCAGTATCAATGGAGGACAGTGGAACAAGGTACATAGAGTTAATGCTAAAATACTTGTCAATTAATTACAGTCTTGTTGTGAGGGGTCATCCCATGTCATAATATTAACAATGCAATTCAAATTGTCCGATCAACATAATGTGTAATATTTTTCTTATTTTCGCGCCAAATCACTTCAAAAACTTACAGCATAAGCACCATTGATTGATACACGCACTAGTTGCCTTTACTTCACTTCCACTTGTATTAACTTTACCATTCTTCCTCGGGCTCGCCGCCTTGCTCCACTGGTGCAGAAGCGTTGTTGAAGTTCTGAAAACAATATTATAATTTTGATTCATCTGAAATAAACATTAAGTATAATAATACCTACATACTTGTTCTAATGATTTACCTCAAAGCTTTCTGTTCTCTTTGGTAGCATGAATAAAAATATTTAAGTTAGTAAATTAATACAGGTAATGCATAATCTAACTACATCAACCTAAAGATCAATCGTTAATCGATCGAATTACTTTCTCTTAAAATATGTCGAAAATATTGTAACTTTCATAGGCCACATAGAACATAAAACATTACATATGAGAAATATTATTTAACGTTATCCAATTTTAGCTATGGGATTTTATTATTAGGGCCTGATATAATATGTTGTAACAGTAAAAGAGTTACAGAAATTACTCACCCTAATATCGCTGCCACCATATTTATTACCCTTATACGTCGCCGTGCCGCCGCCTTGTAAGAAGTCTGGTACTTCTTGGTTAGCCTGCCGTAGTATCTTAGCTAAATCTGCAGCAAGAGCGAAATCCTATAAAAATAAAAATTAAAACATGATTTGCATTTCATTTGAAAAATATCTCATACATTTTTTTGACTTACTAATTAATAAAACATACAGTTTTGTTAAAAGTGAAAATATTCATACCTGGTCTGTATCATAGAATGAAACCGCTTTTCCCCTGTTGCCCACACGACCGGTCCTGCCGATTCGATGCACATACTCGTCTATGCTCTTTGGCAAGTCATAGTTGACAACAATGTCAACATTTTTTATATCTGTAATTAGAAATTAAGAAATGGGATATTTGTTTCTTGGACAGTTTCAATGCCCGCAACTACGCTCATGACCATACCAACGTTCGTTAGACTTCGATTGTAACATTCCTTATCGTTTCGACTCTCAAAGCCATAGTAAGGAGTCTTATATACGTTATACAGCTTCAATTAGAAAGGTTCGTCTTTTGACCCATGAAAGCCAGTTACAAGTCGTTACGTGCGTATAACTTGTATTATTTATAAATATAGTCAAACTTCAGAATAGTATTTATTAATTACCTAATCCCCTAGCAGCCACGGCCGTAGCGACCAGAATGCAGTGCCGCCCGCTCTTGAAGTTGTGCAGCGCCTCCTCCCGCTCTCGCTGCATGCGGTCGCCGTGTATGGACGACGTCAGCATCTGTTGCTCCGACAGCATCGCCGCTATGAAGTCCGCGTTGCGTTTCGTCTCCACGAACACTAGGATTCGCTTTCCGTCTGCGAAAATTGATATGTTTACTAGTTTACCGTCCTGGCGAATGTTCAGCTCAAAGAGTGCCGTAAATGGTAGGGCTCACAAGAAGAGTTATGATGTGGCTAAAACGAAAGAAGTATGCAGAGATCCTGGCAAGTTGAAAGATGTAGTCTCTGCCTACCTCTCCGGGGAAGAGGCGTGATTTTATGTATGTATGTAATCAAAACAAATATGGCCTTCTAGACTTTTAGGAAATATTGGCTCTGCATGGAAGGAAAATGAAGTAACCAGAGGCATCACAAGGGCTTAAATCGAGAAACATGTATGTTTGTTAAACTTATCTATTTATATATAGACTTCAAGACTGTTACACAATGGGAAATTATATGTAACGGTGAAGGTATTTCTCAGAAATATAAGTTCAATGAACACTTGAAAATATTTAAGTATTGAAAAAAATATAAGTTGGCTACAATATTGTAAAGAAACTCGCAAAAAACTTGTCTGGAGGCAAAATTTATAATAGCCTTGGTTAGTTAATTCATTGTCAGATCAGGTTTTGGAAACATACTATTAACAGATTCAAGGTCAAGCTTCAGCAAAAAAAATACGGCACCGCACCTTCAATAAATGCGTATCATAGATTTTATAGGTATATTAACCTTTAAGTACCGACGTGCTATTTTAGTTACTTAAGTACCGACGTGAGGTCTGCTAGACCACCAGAGCTTTAATAAAGAAATCTTTTATGTTTATTAATATTATATGTAAATAAATATTTCTAGGAATTCTATATGTATTTAGTTATTGAATATATGAAAAAAAAATTAGTAGTACAACCATTTATTATTAATAATTTAACTACTAAATTACAGTCTCAAATTCTTTGGACGAAAAACGTTACTTTTATCTTACTAATTATTATTAATCAAAAAACTATAAAAACATTTCAAATGTCCTTTTTTCTTAAAGATAAATAATCACATAAGCAAAATAATATATAAAATTATATGCTAAAGACAATTTTCTTGTAAATAACAAGGCACCAAATGGTAGGAACTATCAAAGTTTACAAACACTCTTTGCAAACAGGTTTGCTGCATTGTAGGCACACATTTTTCTTACAAGAGTCACATTTGTAAGGTTGTGACAGAGTTTTCTGGTGTGACTACCCTCTTCTTCATTAACTGTTACATTTTTTGGTGTTGCTGACCCAAGAACCCTTTTTATCGACAAACGTAACTCTCTTGGTAGATGTTTATTTAGACAGCGGCGCTGCATTTTTGGAACGACTAGAGATCTTGCTAGTACTTTCAAGAAGACAGATCTGTCTTCTATTTTTTATGCTCGGTGAAATTGTACAAAATACCTGCATTTATGGCGCTTAGGTCTAACATTCGGAAAAATATTGCCAACCTTGTTTTTTGACCAACGCTGTGTTCGCCGACTAGTATTATAAATGGAAATAACCCCACCCTTTGTGGAATTATAGTAAGATATAATTTACGGTTTATTATTTTCTTCATTTAATTGTTCGTTGTGATGCATAGATGAAAGGGTTTTCGGGTCAATTTCATCACAGTCGGATTCTGAACTCTCATTTAGCCATTCCGTTAAAAATTCTGCATGGTCTTTATTTTGAGGCCTTGTTTGGTAAGTTTTCTTCATGGGAGGAGCACTTTTATTTTCGCTAGTGGTTGCTCATTTTATGCCCGAAGTACCTGGCTTATCCATTTTTATAAGCAACTGTATAAAAAAGAAAAAAACTATATTATCTGACAAAAGTCATATTCAAAAAAAGTTACACAAGTACAGACGAGTGGTCTGACAGACCACTCGCGATCTTATAAAGCCATTAACTCACCTGAACCTCTTGCGCCGACATAGCCACTCTCCATGAACGATGCCGGGCGACTGACCGAGGGGTAGAGAGAAGCACGGGGAGATACGTATTCGCTAACCTATGTATCTAGACTTCCTGACCTACGAGAGTGTCTGTCAGACCACACGTCGGTACTTAAAGGTTAAAGGTTATTATAATGTTAGAAAGAAAAACTTCACCAGCATAGGTAACGATAGGCGCCTGGTTACACGCAGGGTCCGTTTGTAAGTAATAAGGGGAATCTAACCCGTATTGGATGGATCAGTTGCCTGAATATATAGGTTTCCTCACAATGTAGCTCACCAGTAAAAGCATCGCGATTAAACTATGTATATGATTGTAAAACTCTACTTACTATTCTCTTCAATAAGAGTCTTTAACGTGTTCTGCTTTTCATACTTGGTAACTTGGTGGAACACCTGATCTACGTCTGTACTGGCGCCGCCCACTATGCCCACGGCCACGAACAAGTAGTTGTTGAGGAAACGACCGGCTAAATGTTGGATGTCTTCAGGGAATGTGGCAGAGAACATCAGAGTTTGTCTTTTGTCCTGTTAAAAATAAAACATGAAGAACTAATGTCAGTTTTAAATAACATTTGTAAAAAAGACAACCACCTCCAATCGATACCCTCCTTGTTTGAAGTCAGTTAAATATCTAAAACATCCCAAGTGTAACAAACGCTTTCCAGAAAACTGCATCGGTTCAGCGAAACGAGAGATAATCGCGGACAAACATATATGCATACATACAGGTCAAACTTAAACCACCTATTTTTTTAAGGCGGCCAAAAAACTTATTACTTGACCAAAGAGGTTGTTGAGGAATACCAGCCAAATGCTAAATGTCTTTAGGAAATTAGGGGACAGGCTTTTTATTTTACTGTTTCATGGAGCAGTAACATTTAGTTCTTATAACATGGGTCTCTTATTTTGACCTGACCTTCCGCAATTTGACACGCAAATTTATATTACGAAAATAACATTAAAACATTACGAAAACTTACACTAGGCACCATGGTGGGGTGGTCCATCATCTTCTCTACACTGGGCATGAAACCCATGTCCAACATTCTATCGGCCTCGTCCAGTACTACGAAGCGGACACTGTCGAACGAAACGCGACCGCGGTCCACGAAGTCATGAAGGCGACCCGGTGTGGCCACGAGAATGTGGCATCCTCTCTTTTGATTAAAAAAAATACCAAATTTATAAAGAAAAAAATAAGAATACATATATACATTACATAGAACTCCCCAAGAATGTCGTAAGAGGCAAGCAGGGAAATAAGCACTTTCATTTAGTCCAACTACCACCAGTTACTTCTGGTATCCTAGCTTGTACTCCAGGACCGTGGTCAGGAGGCCTACTAATTCCTTTATGACAATTATTTCAACAGGACTCATGCTGGTTGTACCAAATTCTGAACAGTATCTCTTGTAAGGTAACAGTACAACAATATGTTGCAACATACAAATACTGTGATTATAATGTTAGAAAGAAAAACTTCACCAGCATAGGTAACGATAGGCGCCTGGTTACACGCAGGGTCCGTTTGCAAGTAATAAGGGGAATCTAACCCGTATTGGATGGATCAGTTGCCTGAATATATAGGTTTCCTCACAATGTAGCTCACCAGTAAAAGCATCGCGATTAAACGAATATACAAATACTCACAGCAATACTATCCCCTTGATGTCTCACGGCTGTGCCGCCGTAGGCAACGGCGATTTTCAAAATGGAGCCATAAGAGAATTTCCTAGCTTCATTGAATATTTGCAGAGTCAATTCTCGCGTAGGCGATACTATTATGACCTGAAAAAAAAAAAACAGATTTTACGTTACTTTTCGCCTTACATAATTTAAAATTTTTTACCCATTAGCCAGTGTGTACAACACATGAACGCTTCAACAAAAATATTTATGTTACTTTCATACCTGAGGCTGTGCACATCCATTGGGTCCAACTATTAGTTCCTTCTGGTCTTGAAGAAGACTATTTATTATTGGCAGCAAAAATGCAGCCTGAAACAAAAAAAAATACTTATTTATGTATATATTAATGTGCAGTAAGGTTCTTGGCAGGAGGAAGATGATATCAATTTTCGAAGACTAAAATGGAGAAAAATAAAACAGACTAAAAATTCAAACGTCTTACAGTTTTGCCAGATCCCGTCTGTGCGCATCCCATGAGGTCCCGGCCCGACATGATGATGGGGATGGCGTGTTTCTGGATAGGCGTGGGTTTCTTGTAGCCGGACTTCAGGATGTTGTCCAAAACGTACTTCCGCAGGTCCGCTGTCTCGAAGCTGTCTATAGCTCGCGGGGGGTTCTCGCCGCTCACCTGTGAAAAAAATAACAGCAAATTGTTTATATGCATGAAGGGCAGAGGTATATGTAATTTGTACTAGATGGGTTGGTTTGGTGATGTCAGCATCCTTACAACATCACCAAAAGTATTCCGAATTAGTAACATTTTGCTACAATACTGGATTATTAAAGGTTTAGCCTTATCTTAGGTACCCCACAAAGAGATGCATATATATTCCTTTCCTTGGTCATGAAAATGTAATTTTTTTTAGGAAAATATTTTCTCTGTACATGTTAGGGGAAAAAAAAGATGGGATACATAAATAAGCGAGCATGAAATGAATAGACTAGGAAGCATTGCAAATTACCTTGACAGCTATACAATCAAACTTATCAAAGTTGATTCCCGAGCTGATGGTGCTGCTAAAGATCTCGCCCTCGTCCTGCGTAGGCTCCGGCGGGACGTAGGTGACGGGCGGTTTCTTGGAGTCGCCGTCCTCGGCGGGCTCGCCGTCGCCGCCCGCGCCCGCGCCGCGCCCCCCGCGCCCGCGCCCGCCGCGCCCGCGCCCGCGCTCTCCACGCTCGCCTCTCTGATCTCCGTCATCTACAGAAAATATTAAACTAAAAAATACCATCTTACATACCACAGTACATCACAAACTTATAAAATTTTTGTGTATAATAAAACTAGCGACCCGCCCCGGCTTCGCACGGGTGCAAAATTATAAATGTTATTATACATAAAAACCTTCCTCTTGAATCACTCTACCTGTTATAAAAAACCGCTTCAAAATCCGTTGCGTAATTTTAAAGATTTAAGCATACAGACAAACAGACTAAAATAGCGACTTTGTTTTATACTATGTAGTGAAGAAGAAAAAATCCTTAAGAATCAGGAAGTTGGACTCCTATATGTATGAAAAAAGGTTTGGTTAGCAAAGAAACAAATATTGTGTAGATATACCACCTTCTTTTCTTCCTGTGCAATTGTTTATTAATCAAGAGAAGGCTTGATTCTTCTAAACAATAAGCTAGCCACAGAAACCTGTCACTATTAGAGTAACAATACCATCATAAATATGTTCAACTTAACATACAAACAACACTGATTCCTGAATGATGATACATCATAATGCACAATATTAATCTATGCAAAACATCAAAAAAATAAATTTGTTCAAAATAATCACTTTGTTAGTTTCCATCTGTAGAATAGAAAAAAAACCCTACTAAGAAAGGGACAACTGTCTTTGTACAATAACACAAATCAATGGACAGTTCTATTAAGTAACCATATGTTTAACAAAATTAAACAAAACAAAATTTTATGTTCAAAGTAAGCAGCAGCAGCCTAAAATGTTGAAGGTACTATTGATTCCTTACACAACAACACAAAACAAAGGCTGGCCAAACATGTGTTTTTGAAAAAAAAAATATTTATGACTAAAGTGTGCTGTATAATTTAAGTATTCAGTTTAGTAAAAAAAGTCCAAAAAAAAAGGAGTAATGTTTCCACTTACCACCATAAGATTCAAAGTCGCCCCGGTCTCTGCCTCCCCCGCGTGCCCCGCGACCTCCGCCTCGCCCGCGGCCGCCGCCCCGTCCGCCGCGCCCGCGCCGCTCTCCAAACCCATTGGTTTCCGGCTTGTCAAACTCTGAAAGATTAATGGCATTTTCATGTGCTTCAGCTCAGCTATAACACCACCAGGAAAAGGACCTTTACATCCTACTACTATTATAAAGGCGAAAGTTTGTATGGATGTTTGTTACTCTTTCACGCAAAAACTACTGAACCAATTACCATGAAATTTGGTATGTAGGTAGCTGAAGACCCAGAATAACACATAGGCTACTTTTTATCCCAGAGTTCCCGCGGGATTGATAGGGTTTCCATGCGGACGAAGTCGGGGCGGCCTCTAGTATGCTGATATGTGGCAGACTGATAAGCCAAGACAACAAATTTTGGTTGACTGGATGAAATGCCAATCGGGATAAGTCATATTCTTTAAAATCCAATGATTGTTTTGTATATTTTTTGTTAGTTAACAAACAAACATGTAAAACTACTTCATATATCATAAAGATTTGTTTGTAAAGGGAAAATTAATATTATAATATTATATAAACAACAAAGTAACCAAGGTCAACCATTTAATAAAATTGAAAATTATACATTAAACACTCACTAACATTTCATTAAAATCTACTAGCAGATGGTACCTAAAAGAAAGTATAGCTTGTACTTTCTTTTAGGTACCATCTGCTGTTAGTCAAAGGAAAGAAATTCAGCAAATATAATCAAAAATACTTGATAAAATTACCATTATCATCACTGAAGGATGTGAATCCTCGACCACGCGACAAGCTGTGGCCCTCATCTACTTCATTGTTGCCAAAATTATTGGCATATGATGTGACAGGTGGTACAATCAACTGGAATAAAAGGTTAAATTATATATGTGAAAGTTTATAATGATGAAGACCTACTGGACAGATTTGGACAAAACTTAGTACATGATTAGAAATAGGTATATTACTATGGTACAACAAACATTTTTATTCTAAATTTATCATGGGAGCAAAGCCCCACGGCTCAGCTAATTTGTTTAGGTAGGTACCTTTTTTGGGGACAGCCAATCTTTGATTTGTTTTATATCTATTTTTAAAGAGAATTTTTATATTGAGAACAAATCACATTCCCTGGAATATGTCTAGTTGACAATGCTCCAGAGTCCCAAGTAAGTACCTATACTTTTGGTCTTATTAGATATTTACTAAGTCCGGCAAGAAGTAAACTTACCTCAGAACCATCATCCCATTCATCATCCATGATCTGAAAATAAAAGGTACCTTTATTGTGATTAGCTAGAAAAAAAATTGTATCAATTCTTGCGATTTTTTAAAGTTTAAATATGTATTGTGGAAGCTAAGGCTTTATTTGTTTTTTGTTTAAAAACCTACTTAGTTACCAGAGTTACTTGAAATAAACATTAATTTTAATTTACAAAGTTTTACGTTTCGGTAAAGTATACATTAAATAATAATTGAATACCTATCTTAGTTAAAAGTAATTGATGAAAAAATATAATTCTCATAGTAAAATCCAAATTGTAAAACACCGGCAACATGCAAGCTTTGCAAACTTCCTACAAACACGTGTATGTCAATGATATTTTTTTAAAGTAAAGAAGTTAAATTACTTACCCATCTTTCATTTACTAATTAACTTACCTTGTGTGGTTATTACAATATGTTTTCAAAAAAAAATATAAGTTTGACAATAATGGCGTCGGAAATCGGGCAAAATCAGCGGCGCAAAGGTACCTAATGAGAATGAGAGCCGATCAGACAATAGAAAAAAAAAGGAGTACCAATACCAACACGAAAGTTCACACGTCCAATGAAACAAGTTCTTTTATTTGTTGGTAGTAGTCATATCCGGTATGAAGTTAACGACGGCCCGGAAGAAAGGTCTTGTCTTTGGTTATCTTTTTACCTTGGTCGTTGACACACAAATTGCAAGTGAGTAGATTCCTTTAGCGTACTGCAGTGCATTCTCTTTGGTGTAGTATCGAGGTCTTGACGCTCTATGCGTGTCATCATACAGACATTTTAAAAAATTGTCCTATGGTTGCTGTTGTGTTGTGGGTCGCGATAAGAACTACATTGGTTTATAAATAAACATTTTATTGAATCAATATACGCTATAATCGTAATATAAATGAAAAAAGTAACGCTTAAAAATTGACGACACTGATGTGATGTGAATTGTGAAAAATTACATAGATTATGTACTAAAACATGTGTTAATAATATCTGTGTTCAAGTTGGTAGATCAGATTCAAGCTTGATAAAAAATCAAGCTTACGATGGCATCGGACAATGAAAATGTTTCGGTTTCGGTCGTAACAGACAATAACCCTGTTATTATAAACTGCTCTAACAAACGTACAGCTGAGGAATTGTGCATTTATTTGTGTAATAAATACAACATACCGCCCTTGACGCGATCATTGTTTGCGTTGAGAGTTAGAGGCACAAATTATTTCCTCAAAGATAACAGCGATGTCCTATCAAGTAGTAGGGATTATGAATTACGGATTCGTTTCATGGTAAGTAAAAGCTATAGCAGTTGCCAAGCCATACATTGTTTATTTACAAAATGTTTTGCTGTCAAGCTATCATCAATTTGCTCCAACACAATTCTAGATGTCTAAAAATTTTAATAATGCAGGTTTGAGGCGTTTTCTTGCATGATACTTGTTATTTTACTTAAGGTCCTATTTCCCCTAGCTGGGGCAGAGGGCATCCACAGTGCGTCGCCATCCCGCTCGGTCTTGAGCTTCGCGTTTTATTTCGCTCCAAGTCTTCCCTATATTCTTCACCTCTGCGATGATTGTCCGCCGCCAGGTCTGTTTAGGGCGGCCACGTTTACGCTTTCCTTGGGGATTCCAGTCTAGGGCTTGCCTCGGTATGTGTTCGGGGTCAGTAATGTTTCTCAGGCCAGTAAACACCGAGAATACGGCGAAGACAGCGGTTAATGACGACTTGGAGACGGTGCGAGATGTCTTTAGTGACCTTCCATGTCTCACACCCATACAGCAAAACGGTTTTCACATTGGACCGGAATATTTTGAGCTTAACTCTCCTAGTCAGTTTCCGTGATTGCCATACAGGACGGAGCTGTGCGAAGGTTGCTCTTGCCTTGGCGATTCTCGAAGTGATGTCCTCTTCGGTCCCTCCAGTTTCCGACACTACGCTACCGAGGTAGGTGAACTTGTGGACTCTCCACAACCTCTGTGCCGATAAGCAATGGTAGCCGATAGCCAGTTGTCCCGCACCTCATTTCCTGGGTCTTCCTGATATTCACTTTTAGTCCAACCTTCAAAGCCTCTCGTCGTAGGTCGTCCAGCTTGGCCTGCATGTCGGCGCGTGTGTGACTCAACAGGCATAGATCATCGGCATAGTCCAAGTCTTCTAAGATATTGGAGAGGCCCCACTCTATGCCGCGGCGCTTGTTGTTGGTCGTGTCATGCATAATGCCATCGAGAACGACAAGGAAGAGGAGAGGCGAAAGAAGACATCCCTGCCGCACACCAGCATGAACAGGTATGTCCTCCGAGACGAGGCCGTTGTGGGTCACTCTACAAGAATAATTTCCGTAGAGGGCCCTTATCAAGTTCGTGATTTTCTCGGGGACTCCAATTTCACGTAGCCTGTTCCAGATACAACTCCTCAGCGTGTCGAAGGCTTTTTCGAAATCCACGAAGGTCAAATAAATTTCCCTCTGCCATTCTGATGCCTGTTCGAGGATAATGCGCAAGGTGTTGATCTGGTCCGTACACGATTGATTGGGCCGGAAACCAGCCTGCTCTTTGCGAAGGAGAGGTTCCATGGCCCTCGACAGTCTATCCAGGATGATTTTGCAAAGCACCTTAGATGGGATCGAAAGCAAAGTTATACCTCTCCAATTGCCACATTCACTGAGGTCTCCCTTCTTGGGCACGGTGATCAGTAGGCCTTTATTCCAGTCATCGGGTAACTCTTCGGCTAACCAGATATTCCGCAATAGGGGTGTCAGCGCGTTTGCAGCGGTTGGAACGTCGGCTTTAAGCATTTCCGCTGTGATAAAGTCGACTCCTGGGGCTTTACCATTCTTTAGTGACCGGATGGCATCGGTTACTTCCTCTCCAGTAGGTGGGGATACATCAATGTCTAGGTTTTGTGCGGGCAAGCTGACGGCAGGTATGATGGTGGCGACAGGGTCGTTCGGGACTTGGAAGATCTCCTCGAAGTGCTCACTCCAACGCTGAAGCTGTGCCTCCGATGTCACAACAAACCGGCCCTCTTTGTCTTTCAAAGGCTTTTTCCATCTCTGACTCCTGTTCCCGGCCAAGGCCTTTGTCGCCTTGTACATCTCCCTCAGATTACCGGAATCAGCAGCTCGTTGGGCGCAATCCGCAACACTATCCGCCCATACTCGCCGGTCGTGGCGGGTACTGCGGTAAATGTTCCTGCGTACCTGTCTGTATTGCTGCCTCAGATCTTCACTTGCTGCCTCATCGTGGGTATTCAGAATTTTCACGTGGAGTTTACGCCTTTCTTCCACCAGATTCTAGGTTTGCTGCGACATCCAATCTTCCCGTGTGTGTGTTTTGTGTCCTACAACGACGGAGCTGGTCTCTTCGTAGGCCATTTTAATGTGGTTCCACTCTGCGTTGACAGAAGAAGAGTCCATCTCGAGAGCGGAGAAGCGATTGCGCAGCTCTACCCTAATGGCGTCCTGTGTGTCTGGGTCCCGCAACTTGTTGACCTCAAATCGTTTGCCAGTCTCTCATACTTGTTATACTAGCTTATTATTAATATCATTTTGTAAATATTATTCATTTCAATATCATTCTCCAACGCACAATGATATTTTAGCACACATACTGTAAGATTGTTGGTCTATGCTACAAGTTTCAAACAAGTCTTATTTCAGGCACCATTATTTATTTGCAAAATATGTATCTATTTTAAGCAAATAATTTTAATGTAGTATCATAATAGTAGTAATAGAATAAGTATGTTAACCACATTCTAATTACAAGAACCATTTGATAAAAATAAGAAGTACTAAGTGATTAAGTAACTAATTCAGAAAATTGCTTGTGGGAGATTCTTATATTACTAAACATTTGTCTGAAGAAATAAAGGTTTACACTTTTCTTTTATGATTACATTTAATATAATTTATGTAAGCAGAAGATAAACTATTTTAAAATAACTGCCATAGTTTATTGTAATAATATTAGCAATAAGGAAGTTGATAATGTAAACATGTGTACAATAACATATAAATGCATTTAAGATGTCAAAATTACAATAGTGTTCTTATATGTTTTACTAACATTACAGTGTGCAAATGTTCTACCTGGGCCTGGCAGTAGAGGCATGGCCAGACATCTGTTCCCCAAGTAGTCTGCCATTTTCTGTAAGACATGGCTGTACCAGAATAGATGGCACTCCTGCATTTTGTCTGCTATGTCACAGACATGAAGGCTTTCCTGGATATGGGAGTTCCTCCATGGTCCTTCCATGATATTCCACACATGTTCATTTCAATGACACTTGCTTTGCTTGTGCCACTCCAGCACATGCCATGTCTCACTGCCATACAATAGGACAGCCCTAATGGTAGAATATAAAAAAATATAAAGACCTGCCCTATCAGTCTAACTGGCATGTTTGGGTCACAGACGACACCCGCCACCTCACGCAATTTTGCACATGCAAGCCTTGACATCGCAATCAATGCCCCTGGATGCATGGAGTACAGATCCCAAGTATTTAAAAGTGTCTGTAGGTTCGACAAGGTTATCACTTATGCGTGCAGGGGATCAGAATTACAGACCATGGACTCCGTTTTTGCCACATTTAGCTTCAGACTGCTGGTCGCACCAGTCTCCCCGTGTCTGAATCCGCCAGTGTGATATTATCAGCATACATGAGCAGCCATGGGGGCGGCTTATGGGTGCCTCTAATACCTTTAGAGAACTAATCCAATATCACACTGAACAAAAATCGACTGAGGACTGAACCTTGGTGAACTCCTACTGAGATGGGGAAGGGTTTAGCATCACCAATAGCAGTCCGGAATTAAGAACCGGTGTCCCGATACATGCTGCTACTACATCAGTATAGATTTCTGGAACCCTTTTAGACCTGTAATGTAGTGCCTACTAAGATCAGCGCTCGAGGAACACAGTCGAAGGCCTTCTCCTTATCCAGAAAGAGGAAATGAAGCAGCACGTTTTCGTTCTGTATTTCTCCATGATAATCCTTAGGGCAAAAACAAGGTCTATAGTTCCCAGACCATGGTGGAATCCATATTGAAATTCCGAGACTGCACACTCCTGTCGCATCCGGGAGTCAATTATTCGCTCGAAGAGCTTCATGCTGTGGTACGTGATCTTGATGCCGCGATAATGCTATACTCTTGCACTGATCCCTTTCCCCTGTAGACTGGAGTAATAATAGTCAGCCGCCACTGGTCAGGGATTTCCCCAGTGAAGAGTATCCGGTTGAATAAATTTGTTAAGATGCCCACATCAGGAGGAACCATTGCCCTCATTATCATATAATGGTTGTTAGTTCCGTCTGGCCCTGGCCACAGCTTTCTTAGCGACACGTTTTGCAACCCCTTTGCAACCCCGTTGCGGTCTACTGGAGATGTGGATGCTTGCCATGGTTTGAATGGCTTTCTTAACCTTAAACTCTGGACTGTGTTATTCCACCACCAAGTTTCCTGTCTGTGTGAATCGGGTTTTGAATGTCTAGCTTCATAGCTTTTGATTACTTATCAGTCGGGCAAAATTTTTTTTGATTAATCTTAGATACTGAGCTGTTGAAATAAGTGACCATTTTTTTCAGGTACCAAAATATGATGTTCTTTTCTCACCAAATGAGATTACATTTGACTATTATTTCCAACAAGCCCGTAATGATATCAATGAGAACAGAATTCCTGAAATTAAATATCCGGAATACAAGGAGCAGTTATTAGGCCTCGGCATCACTGACATGTAAGTAACAACGGCTCTCGTCAAAATATAAATTTTCGTCCTACCTCATCATTCCAAACATTTATTTTATATCCTTAGTATAAGGCTAACTGGGGCAAAAACTATGAATTTGGTTTGTGTAAATCTAACGTCGTCAGCCGAAGAGTTACAGGAGATGGTAAACGTGGAAGTGAACGAAAGTAAAACTAAAACGTTGGTTTTTGAAATGTAGAAGGAAATGACAGCATGTAATATTTTTATTGGAGAAAAAAAAGTTGAGCAAGTAAAAGAGTTTGTATATCAAAGTTTACATCAGATGGCAAGTGTGATAGGAGAGTATGTATATTGAAAGGAGACTGAACGCGGGGAATATGGTGAATGGAGCTTTGCATGCCTTTATGAGCAGTCAGAAACTGTTCGAAAAGGCTCGTCTGGCTGTGCATAAGGGCGTGTTGGTCCCAACATTAATGTATAGGAGTGAAAGTTGGGTGTAGCAAAAGAAGCATGAAAGCAAAATAAATGCGGTGAAAATGAGAGCGTTAAGGAGGATCGGTGTGAAATTGAGTGACCGGAGAAGGAACAGCATGATAAGGGAATGTTGTGATGTGAAAGAAGATGTAGTAACAGGAATTGAAAAGGGTATGTTAAGATGGTTTGGTCATGTGGAGACGATGAATGAAAGCAGGTTGACTAAGCAGATATACAAGGAGAGTGTGGAGGGAAAATTTGGAGTGGGAAGACGAACGTATCTTTTTCAAATTAAGGACGTCCTGTCAAAGGGTCAGGTCAAGAGTACCCGAAACCGCTGAGCATGCATGAAGAGAGTTATGTATGAATGTGTATTAAGCGAATGAAGTACTCAGAGATCGTGGCAAGTGGAAACATGTAGTCTCTGCCTACCCCTTAGGGAAAAAGGCGTGATTTTATGTTTGTATGTATATTTACTCGTAATCGGGCACTGGCAGGGTCGCCATTTAAGACCATAGTGGGTGAAAACCCAGTTTCACGATCTGATTATTGGTCGTTAAATTTATACAAATGCAGTATAATTTATGGAAGAGATAATGGTTGCGCACTCTCTTTTGCAATAATGAGAGAAACTATCAGTTTTTGTCATAGGCTTACTACCGTTTAAAACATCCTATATTATATTCCATCATACATCATCATCTATGGCTTTTCGTAATTTGACTAATACATAATTTATGCTGATCTCAAATTAAATTAGATATAAACTTCTTTAGATCTTTCGGGAGTAATAACTTTTTCTTCTCAACTTGATAGGGCGCGGGCTATAAAAGAAGAACAACTTACTGTGAATGATGTTATTAGAAGCAGAAAGAAATATATGCCGAGGATCATACTCCGGAAACATGGTCCGTTTCCTATGAGGCGTGCTAGTATGCACCTTCCAGCTATATGTGCACAAGGATATGGTGTCAGGTGGGTGTCATACATATTAAATATATGTTTAATTTTTTTCCCTCAATAAATCTTATTCTGCAATATTACCACCTCAAATCAAATTAAATTGTATAAAAAGGCAATTTATAAATGCTTATGTTTTAACTAAAATTCCCTAGCTTTTCTTATAATATAAATCTGCAAGCAATTATTTTCTATTCTCTCAGTAAAAATATGCATTACCATCAAAAAACAAAAGGTAACGTCAAAAAAGAAGAATGAAAAGATATCCTAATCACTTATTTCCATAATTCCCACTGATCCAATATGTTAAAAAAATTTGTTCAGATATGCATTGTTTTACGAATTTTATTTGATCATTCAAGTATTTTCTTCTTTAGGCATTATAAGAAGTGTTACTTGGACCAACTGTATACGTTGGCCCCAAACTATCTTGCCGAAGAATACGAAGATGTGCTGTGGCTTAACAATGATACAGCAGTGTCTGTCAAAGTTGTAGTCGCACCATTCCACAACCAATACCCTGGAATAAGATTGTACAATAGCAGTAATAGAGAGGTAAGTTTTGTTTTATTAGTCTCGACTTGATGTATATCAAATTGAGGACCTACCTATGCTTTGATATAAATATTAAGAAAATTGGGTTATTTATGTTTTATTAAAATGTATAGGTACTTATCTATTCTGATAATTGTTAAGAGGTAATGTTTGTAACTTTGTTTGTTTGTAAGGGCTTCGGCTGCGGGTATTAGAGGCTACCTATGTATGTACCATGGGTCAATCCTTGGCGTTCGCTACTCAAAGGTATAGGTGATTTTAATTTTCATAATTTTGCAGTGGGTACATATTTGTACCATCGAAGACTTGATTTACCTGATGAGGAAGGAAGATATTTCCTTGGAGGTATCAAGAAAGGGTACTCCCTTGTTTTTTAAATTCAAGACCGAGGAACAGCTGTCGTCATTCATCTCAGTTTGTGACGGATATTACAGGTTAGTGGAAGCAATTTGTCGCGATTTATAAATTGACTAGAGTAAGCCTCTTGCTCGATTCCCATGAGAATGTCAGGAAATACTTTCTTATTGATATATAGACCATATCAGAAACCAACATGCTAAATTTTAAATCATTAGACCCAGTTTTTTTGAGCTGTGCGTTCAGTCAGTCGGCATCCTCTTTTTAAACATACACTAGATTACGACCGGACCGACGTTCGAAAAAGATAAAAAAAAATATTTAGATAAATCTATGTATATATATGAAAAAAAATAACAGATACAATGGCTGCGTCGTATCTACCAGCGACCAGTTGGGAGGCTGGAGCGGCGGCGGATACCATTGTCTCGGCACCCAATATGACTTTATACTCTTTGTTGTCTCGGCAACTGGTAGATACGACGCCGCCAGTGTATCTGTTATTTTTTTCATATATAAACATAGATTTATGCAGTGCCGTGTGGTTCCCGGCACCAATGAAAAATAGACTAGAACCACTCCATCTCTTTCCCATGGATGTCGTAAAAGGCGACTAAGGGATATGCTTACAAACTTGGGATTCTTCTTTAGGCGATGGGCTAGCAACCTGACACTATTTGAATCTCAATTCTATCATTAATTAAGCCAAATAGCTGAACGTGGCCATTCAGTCTTTTCAAGACTGTTGGCTCTGCCTACCCCGCAAGGGATTTAGACGTGACCATATGTATGTATGTACATAGATTTATCTAAATATTTTGTTTGTCTTTCCGGAGTTCACACAACTGATGATGACAACTGATGTACACGCAAAAATTAATATCAAGATTAAATAAAAAAAAAGGAACATTCTGTAATATATATTTTTTTAAGATTTCGTTTTAAGAGGATTAAAAAATATTGCCCCAACAAAAAAATAAGTTTTCCCGTTCCTGTGGGAATTAACAAAAAGTAGACTATTCTGTATGTATTTTAAGTATCCGGAACCATCTGGATTTATATTCTTTACAATCAAAGAAGCATTTTAAGCACGAAAGCAGAATAAATGCAGTGGAAATGAGAGCGTTAAGGAGAATGTTGGGTGTGAATATGAGTGACCGGATAAGGAACAGCGTGATAAGGGAATGTTGTGATGTGAAAGAAGATGTAGTTACAGGAATAGAAAAGGGTATGTTGATATAGTTCGGTCATGTGGAGAGGATGAATGAAAACAGGTTGACTTAGCAGATATACATGGAGAGTGTGGAGGGAAAGGTCGGGGTGGGAAGACCTAGACGAACATATCTTGATCAAATTAAGGACGTCCTGGTAAAGGGTCAGGTCAAAAGTACCCGAAACCGCCGAGCTTGCATGAAGAGAGTTATGAATGTGGATGAAGCAAAGGAAGTATGCAGGGATCGTGGCAAGTGGAAACTCTGCCTACCCCTCCGGGAAAGAGGCGTGATTTTATGTATGTATGCACAATCAAAGATAAAATTATGATTATTGTTACATTCTTCCATGCAAGTTGACAACTATTATAAAAAAAATACACCAATAAAAATACACCGGAAAGGATTGCCTCTTTTAATGGCATCATAATGTTTCTTTGATGCAGACAGGACCACCCTAGCCGAGGTAGGCGAACCTTTTTTTCAAATTTATATTGTTTTGCCGTGTCGTTTGCCGGCACTTTAGAATTGGACTAATATCTGTCTGAAGATGACGTTGTTGAAGATAATGCTGCAGTGCAGTTTGTTACCGCTTCTTCTGCACTGACGCCTTGGAAGCGGCGGTAAACTTACTTTTAAGTAATTTATTTGACGTCAACCAATGTTGTGAATTTGACAATTCAATCCCATAATCTATACATATAATAAAACAGTAAAAATATTTTGTCTGTACATTTAGTATTTTTTACTGAAATGGATAGAGAATTTTTTTTTACATGTTTTGTCTGCCTGTCTGTATCTGACTGTATGATCAAGATTCAACTCGAAATTTACGCGGACGAAGTCGCGGGCAACAGCTAGGAATGAATAAAAGTTATGAATTTGAATTTGTCACATGGATGTCGTAAACGACGCGACTTAAGGAAAGTCTAATAAACTTGGCTTCTTTTAGGCGATGGGCTAGCAACATGTCCCTTTTTGAATCTCAATTCAATCATTTAGCCATGCCATGTCGCTAACTAAACGCGTTCTTTCAGTCTTTTCAAAACTGTTGACTCTGTCTACATCGCAAGGGAATTCAATTATTCATTCAATTCAAATCTTCATTGCATATTATACACCAGTTGAATTACTCCTCCTCCTCGCGTCGTATACCTCATTGCTGAGGGTCGTGACTCCCCCGCCGAATCACTTTCTCTTTGATCTCTTCCTTCCACCTGTTGCGATCCTTTGCGTCGTGGAGGGCCTTATGGAGATCGGTGTTTAGTGACGATCGGATTTGATCCGACCATCTTGTAGGGCTGCGACCTCTTGGTCTTTTTCCGTCAACCTTGCCTGTCACCATTAGCTGCTCCATGTTGTGACCGTCTTTCCGTGCAATGTGGCCGAAAAATTCCAGTATCCTGCGGAGACAGGTGGTGGACAGTCTCGTTTTGATTTGGAGTTCACGCAGGATAGATGCATTGGTACGGAAGGCAGTCCAGGGTATCTGTAGCATCTTCCTCCAGCACCACATTTCGAAGGCATCTATGCGGTCTCTATCAGCCTTTTTCAGGACCCATGTCTCGGCGCCGTAGCTAAATATGGAGAAGACCAGAGTGTGGACAAGTTTCTTTTTTGTCTTCCGTGAAATGCTTCGGTCCTTCCATATCTTTTGTAGTTGAGACATGGCATTTTTGGCCATCCCTATTCGTCTCCTTATTTCCGTCTCACAGGATCCCCTGTCACTGATGTTGGCCCCCAGGTAGACAAAGTCATTGACGATGTCTAAGTTGAGGGCATTCGTCAGTTCAAGTCTTCCGGCACGATCTACCACCATTAGTTTGGTTTTGGCGTGGTTGATTTTGAGACCTAATTGCAAACTGATGTGCTCAATACGGGCAAGGAATTCCACCATTTCGCTTTCACTTGCAGCTATTAATGTGGTGTCGTCTGCGTAACGAAGGTTTGTCAGTCTGGTGCCACCAACCGTGACTCCGCCGTCCCAGTCCTCGCAAGCCCGCCTGATGATGTATTCTCCGTAAACGTTGAAGAGAATCGGAGACAGGATGCAGCCCTGCCTAACGCCTTTAGCAAAGCTAAATGGCTCCGATGTGCAATCCTCGATTTTGACGATGCCTTGGTTATCTAGGTACAGCGAGCGGATAAGCGCCACAAGATGTTGAGGCACTCCCAGTTCTCCCAGTATATTCCAGAGGTCTGACCACACGACACAGTCGAAGGCTTTGCTGTAATCGATGAAGCACAAGATGATAGGTACGTTGAATTCGTAGGCTTTTTCGATCAGCTGGCGTATGTTTAGGATTTGCTCGCGAGTGCCCCTGCCCTTAACAAATCCCGCTTGCTCTTGTGGAATTTGCCAGTCCAGGAAGTGTCTAATTCTGCTGTTGATGATATGGAGCATCACTTTACTGGCATGTGATATCAGTGCTAGCGTTCTGTAGTTGCCGCATTTAGAGGTGGAGCCCTTTTTATGAAGGGGCAGTATAATAGAGTTAGCCCAGTCAGAGGGCCATTCTCCAGTCCGCCAGATGTTTTCGCATATTTTGTGTAGAGCGTCTATACCTCCAGGGCCCATAGCCCTTAGTATCTCTGCTGTGATTTGGTCTGGTCCAGGGGCTTTTTTGGACTTGAGCGCGTTTATGGCTGCAGTGATCTCTGATCGAAGAATAGGAGGTTCCAAAGTCATTTCACTCCATGCCGTTGAGTCATGCGGTGATCGGTGCTCATGTGGATTTTCGTAGAGATCTTTGCAGTATTGTCGCCATCTGCCTGTTACAGCCTTTAGGTCTTGTATGAGAGTACCATCCTCGTCCTCAATCAGCCATGTTTTGGGTTTAAACTGTTTGGAAAGCAGCTTTACCTTCTTGAAGAGGTCTGAGGTCTGTATTTTGAATGCGTGTTCTTCTATCTCGTGGCAAATGCGTTCAACAAAATTGTTTTTGTCATGTCTGCATTGTCTCTGGATCATTCTGCAATATTCTGAGTACTTCTCCCTGTCAGCCTGGCTCGAGAGACCGCGAGCTTTAAGGTCTTTCCTCTCTTGTATTAGTTTCCAGGTACTTTTGGATAACCACGTTTGTTTGCAGTTGGTGTTGGGCCTGGCGACAGTGGCGTCATTCATTGACCTGCAAATTTGCTCTTAGATGTTCCCACTGTTCATTAGGGTTTGCGTCTGCAGGCAGGGGATTGTCTGTGATTTTATTGTCAAGTGTGCATTGGAAGTGCAGTTGTTCTGTTGGTCCCAAGTTTGGAAGTCGTCCCGCACACTTTTTCCTGATCGCTTTCAGGCGTAAGGCGAAATTTGCAACCAACAGACTGTGGTCAGAGCCGCAATCAGCGCCCGGGAATGTCTTCACGTATGTGACTGATGTTCTCCACCGACTGTTAATTAGTATATAGTCGATTTGGTTGCGACAGCGATCGCCAGGCGATATCCAGGTATAGAGACGTCTGGGATGATGTTGGAAACATGTGTTCAGTATTGTCAGTTTCCTACCGATACAGAACTCAAGAAGCCGGCTTCCCCTGGCATTTCTAGCGCCAAGGCCATGTTTACCGACAATGGCCCTGATGTGGTCGTCTTCCAAGGTGTTGCCTACTTTTGCGTTCCAGTCACCAATGATCAATGTGATTTCCCGGTTAGGTATTTTAGAGAGTGCTGCTTCAAGGTCTGAGTAGAAGTTGTCACACACGCTCTCCTCCGAGTTAGATGTAGGGGCGTATACAGTGATTATGTTTAGGGTGCAGGGACGTGTGTTTAGTTTCAAGGATATAATCCTGTCAGAGATTGGGTTGTAGCCTATCACACAGTTATTTAGGTGACGGGGTAGCCAGATGGCAACTCCATTGGTGTTGGAGTTTGTGGGGCCTGAGAAATATAGGGTGTTACCCCTGGGTGTTCTGTGATGCCCTTGGCCTCTCATATGAGTCTCGGTCATTCCAAGCAAGGCCAAACCATGAGATTCCGCTTCTCTCTCCACTATGTCCAGCTTTCCTGAGCACAGCAGTCCACGGGCGTTCCAGGTGGCGATACGTCGGTGATCCCTAATTGAGATCCGATCTGTTGTGTCACCAGTAGCATGACCGCTTGCCAGGGCCTGGTGACCCGTTCTAGCAGCGGCTTCGGTCGTCAATTTCACACCGTCCAGCCCGGTAACTGAACGGCGCCGGTGGTTAGCCGGATCGCCCAACGAGCTAGCACTATCTTTCGTATTATCCATTCATTCATTGGGGGGTTTTCTTGGACAGGAACATCGTGGTGGGCGCCCGGGTCCTTCCACGGTAGACTTTGTGAGGGGATTTAGTCCCTCATGGTCTCTATAGGCCATTCTCTGTGCAGCAGCGGGTGTGCATAGAGGGGTCGGGTTAGTTTACCGCCGCCCGATACTCGGCGTTGCTATTTTACGGTTGGTTAGCTCTTATCCATACCAACCCTCCTTCTTTCTCATCCGGGCTTGGGACCGGCAACGGCGAAGTTAGTTGAATTACAGTTACTGTTAATAAATAGGTACAGTATGAAACCTGTTGGGTATCGTAATCTATATATTTATACTTTATATTATACTAATATATAAAGCTGAACAGTTTGTTTGTTTGTTTGAACGCGCTAATCTCAGGAACTACTGATTCGAATTGAAAAATTCTTATTGTGTTGAATAGACCATTTATCGAGGAAGGCTATAGGCTATATAACATCACGCTGCAACTATTAGGAGCGAAGAAATAAAAGAAAATGTGAAAAAAAAACGGGGAAAATTCTTCATCCTTGAGGGCTCCCGTTGCGTGCGCTGCGAAAACGGTTCAAAATACCAAAAATATATGTATGAAAGAAGTCCTCTTGAAATAATCTAAAAAAATGTCCACGACAGTATATGTCTATCTTTTAAGATTAACTTACTAGAACCGTTTTTATGGTAATCAAATTTGGTCGAAATTAATGCATTATTTGTTAAGAGTTGTATCAACGTAATTATATTAATCTTTATCCAAATAAATGTGTTGTTGATTAAGAATATTTAATTGTCAACAAATTGTCTTTGACATCACTTTATAGAATAATATATACATAAGATATAACAATTTAAAAATAACACCGATAAAATTCACCCGCGCCGCATGATGTGCAAAACATGACGCTGCAAGGAAAAGAGTCGTGGCTTGCGAGTACCTAGCACGCCGCGCGGCTCAGATATTTTATATTTTCCGTTGTTATTCTACTTTTTTTTTGTTTTGTGAATCCCAACTAATATAATAAATGCAAAAGTTTGTTTGTTTGTTGTCTCTTCACGCCTTATCTAGTGAAGCAATATTCTTGAAATTTTGCGTATAGATATATAACTTGCTTTAGAGCGGGGCTTCATTTCCGTAAAGATTCTAGAATAAATGCCTATGTCTATATATATATATATATATATATATATATATATATATATATATATATATATATATATATATATATATATATCCTATCTCACTAACACTGAGCGTACACCCGGCGCAGCCGCTAAGATGGCTGCTGAACAAAAGATTAATAAATACTCGGTTCTAACAACTCAGTATGAGTTTGTTCCGGTGGCCGTAGAAACAGCCGGTCCATGGTGTCCTCAGGCGAGGCTCTTTATTGGTGAGATAGGACGGCGTTTAAAGGCACGGGGTTATGACTACCGCTCGGGATGGTACCTGGTGCAAAGGCTCTCCATAGCTATCCAAAGAGGGAATGCGGCAAGTTTAATGGGTACTTTTGAGCCGGGTGCAGTCCGGGGTGGTATTTTTGATTAAATGTATTTGTTTGTTTGGTGATTTTTTCTATTTTGTATTACCTTGATGTTGACGAAGCTGTTGTGAATATTTTGTAATATTTTGATAAATAAATGGACGGTATATATATATATATATATATAAATAAGTTTTTCTCTTTATTATTTCCGTGGACTAAGAACAGCCTGGAGAATGACGTCGGGTACCTTTCATAAATGCCACAAAGACTATAATTTGAGACTCTTCCACGCGTACGAAGTCGCGGGCAACAGCTAGTTTTAAAATAATATGGAACGGCGGTCAGGTTTATTATTATATGATGAGTGTAACAATAATAAAAAATGTATTACATTTTGAGTTAATATTTATAAGTATGTAATTAAAAAAATATATAAAAATAATAAGACGTTAAGATTATAAGTTTTTAATAAATAAGTCTTCATTTTTGATATAAATAATACACTCTGTTATAATAAATGATGGAATTATTAGGATTTACTTTAACTATGACCGGATACAACAAAAACTGAAATTACAGAGAGAGCGGAAGGAAGTTTACACAGATAAAAGAAAGTATTAGTGTTGCCAGGAAGGCGCCAAATTTAAATTAACACTTTAAGACTCCCTTCAAATTAAAGCCATCATTGAAGTTATACAAATAAAAATATTTATTTAGTATTTAAATTTAACATGCCAATATTGGTCCTTAACAAATTGAATCTATCTCGAGGCAAAGCTTTGGTAAACATATCTGCAAATTGATAATCTGTGCTAACATAATTTAAACAAATAAGTTTTTCATTGTACTTTTCCTTCACAAAATTGTATTTAATGTCTATATGTTTACACCTTTTATGAAATTCACTGTTTTTTATAACATTTATTGCACTTTGATTGTCAATATATAAACAAACAGAACTTTGCTTGTACTCGCCTACATCACTCAACAGTTGCTTTAACCACATTATTTCTTTAGTAGCTGCACAAGCAGCCATAAATTCAGCTTCGGTTGTAGATAGTGCTACACTTTGTTGCCTTTGACTTGACCATGTTATAGCAGCTCCACTTTTTATGAAAACGTAACCTGTCATGGAACGCCTTGACGTTATGTCGTTAGCGTAGTCTGCATCACTGTAGTTGGTTAAATCATTTGTTTGTGGCTTAGATTGATAATATAATCCCAACTCCATTGTTCCTTTCAAATATTTTAATATTTTCTTCACTGCATTCCAGTGAGACTCATTATAACAGTGTAAAAACTGACTTACCAAGCTGACTGCATACATAATGTCAGGTCTGGTTACCGTTGCAAGATGAATGAGCGATCCAACTGCTTCACGGATGGCAAGTTCTTTACAGGTGCAGTCTCACATTTCTGTAACTTCAGATGAGGATCAGCAGGAATACTAGCATTACTCATGTTAAATTTTTGCAACAGTTTATTAATATACTTTGTCTGATGAATAAAAATATAATTTTTGTTTTTTTCTATTTGCTTACCAACAAAATTAGAGGGAGAACAAGACAAGTTGTATGTCAAAATTTACCTTTAACTCATCTATAACTTGTTTTAATACATACTTTTCTTTTGCTATTAAAAGCCCGTCATCTACATAAAGGCATAAGTAGCATTTAATTCCATCGACTTGACCAACATATACACACTGATCAGCTGAGCTTTTGACAAACCCAAACTTCTCTCCAGAACTGAGCTGAACTTTGTGTTCCAGCATTTAGGAGCCTGCTTAAGGCCGTACAGAGATTTATTGAGCTTACATACCTTGTTAGGTGCATGTTCTAAGCCTTCTGGTGGAACCATGTACATTTGTTCTTTTAGTTCACCATACAAAAAAGCTGTCTTTATATCAAATTGTACTATGGCTAAATTTTGCTCAGCAGCTATAGATAGAAGTGAACGTATGGAATCATACCTGACTGTTGGCGAAAATATTTCATCATAGTCTATCCCTTTGGTCTGTGCATAACCTTTTGCACACAAACGAGACTTATACCTTGGAGCCGTCGGTTCTTCTTTAATTCTGAAAACCCATTTGCACCCGATCACTTTGGCTTTTTCAGGTTTCTCAACCAATGTCCAGGTCATATTTGTACTATGTGAGTCTAATTCTTCCTGTATTGACGATTTCCACCTGTCAGACTCAGCTGATGAGATAGCGTCACTGTAAGTCAAAGGTACATCCAAAGTTTCATACATACATACATACATACATATGTTCACGTCTATATCCCTTGCGGGGTAGACAGAGCTAACAGTCTTGAAAGGACTGAATGGCCACGTTCAGCTATTTGGCTTAATAATAGAATTGAGATTCAAATAGTGACAGGTTGCTAGCCCATCGCCTAAAAAAGAATCCCAAGTTTGTAAGCCTATCCCTGAGTCGCCTTTTACGACATCCATGGGAAAGAGATGGAGTGGTCCTATTCTTTTTTGTATTGGTGCCGGGAACCACACGGCACGCCGGGAACCACACGGCACCAAAGTTTCATCATTATAACATAAGTATGTCTCAAAATCTTCTGCCTTAGATTGTGTCTGTGTGTTTCTTGGTCTTAATGTAATATTTGATGGTGCTAGATGTTCAACTTTGCTTTGGTTCGTATATACTGCCGTTCGGTGAGTCATAAGATTCAGATTCATCACTAGTTGCTACGGAGGATGATTCTGGACTTGCACAAGAGGGCTCTCTGCTTATGGCTTCATTCTTAGATTCTGTCAAATCTACCGGAACATAGTTTCTTGGAATGGTTGACTCCAGAAAGACTGCATCTCTACTTTTCACTGTCAGACCAGAATCAGGAATAATGAACCTGTAGTCTTTAGTGTTACTACAGTAACCAGTAAAAATAGCTTTTCTTGCTTTTGGATCCCATTTCCTTCTTTTCTCTTTGGGTAAGTGTACCATGGCTTCATACCCAAATACACGGAGATGACTGACATTTGGTTTTGTACCAGTCCATACCTCTTCAGGAGTTTTGTAGGAAATATACTTTGTGGGAATTCGGTTAAGCAAATAAGCAGCGGTTTGCCTCTGCCCAATACATTTTTGGTAATTTTGCATTTAGTAACATGGACTTTGCTTTTTCTACCAATGTGCGGTTCAGTCGTTCAGCAACTACATTTGCTGTGGAGTGTAAGGCACGGTTGTTTGATGTGTGATACCATTACATTTTAAAAGACCAGAGATATTCCTATTAATATATTCAAGGCCATTATCAGTGCGGAGACACTTGATTTTACAATCTAGTTGGTTTTCTACATATATCTTAAATTCTTTTATTTTGTCTAACACTTCTGATTTCTTCTTTAAAAAAATAAACAAATACGGATTTCCGTATTTGTTCAGAATCTATTGGCGGAGCTAAGTATTTACTTAGCTCCGCCAATAGATTCTGTCTCCATCGGTCCGCACACATCGGAATGCACTAGTTCAAGAAGTTTTGTGGCTCTTGTTCCTTTATGTTTGAAAGGCAATCGAGTTTGCTTTGCTTCTAGGCATGTTATGCATGTTAAGTTATCCTTCTTCTTCAGTATTTTAATTCCTTCTGTATTTTCTATCATTTTATTTAAGTCATTAAAGTTCAGATGACCCATACGCCATACGCTGGTGCCACAGGTAAACATCACTGTCTTCGACACTTCACTGTACATATTTAGTCGATACATGTTATTTACTAACCTGGCTGTTGCTACTATAGTGTTATATTTGTTCAGAATAACTCATCCCTTGCTGTTGAATTTAACTTGGCCGCCATTCTTTATTATTTGGTTCTCCGATATCAAGTTAGTAGCCAGTTCTGGCACATACAGCACATTCTGGAATAGCACTCTTCTGCACTGACCACTTTCATCACAGACATCAAGATCTAATTGCCCGGAACATTTCACAGTCATGGATTTGTCATTGGCAACCTTGATTGTTTTGACTGGTGGCTCTTTCACATGTGTTAGTAGGTCGTTACATCTTGTCATGTGCAGAGACGCGCCCGAGTCTACATACCATGCATCACTGTTGTTTTCAGTGGCGATGAATGCTGCAGCATAACTTGAGCTTTTAACTTTACCTTTTTTCTTTGACTTGCACTCTGTGCTGACATGACCATACTTATTGCAATTGAAGCATCGAGGTCCTTTTAAGAAAGACTTTTTATTTCCTTTCTTTTAAAAGTTTTGGTTAATTGCTAATGCTGAAGTTTGACTTCATTCATTTTGACATCCTGCAAATTTTTTGATTTCACTGAATCTGCACTGATCTTGATTCCTGAACTCTCAATTGCAATTATCATAGGTTGATAGGACTCCGGTAGACCAGATAGCAGTAAGGACCACTCGTCGTCTACTTTAAACCCGATGTTCCTCAGTTTGTGCGCGGTTGTCATAATTTTACTGACGTATTCCTCTACGTTTTGACAACTAGTAAGTGTTGTTGATAGTTCCCGAAGCAATCCAACACGGCGTGTTAGCCCTTAGTCGTCAAATGCTTTGGCTAAATTGTCCCATACTTCCTTCGCAGTATTAGCCTCTTGGATATGAACATAGTTCGTCGAATCAACAAGCAATATTATCTTAGACTTTGCTTTTATGTCGCGTTTGATATCCACGTTGTGATCGTTTTCCACACAATCCCACAATTCCTCATGTTGAAGATATGTTTTTACAGCAAATCTCCACGGCGAGTAATTATCTCGGCTGGTTAATTTTTCGATTAATGCCAATGGATTGGAGGATGACATTATTTAAAATTAAAATTTTCAATGTGTTCACTTTTAGGTTAGAAATGTGCCGGTTTGTTAAAATTGTTCTTAGTTTTTATTTGTACGACCTTTCACTACTTTTATGATCACTAGGGCTTTCTGGGCCATAACCTGATATAAATAATGCACTCTGTTATAATAAACGATGGATTTATTAGGATCTACTTTAACTATGACCGGATACAACAAAAACTGGAATTACAGAGAGAGCGGAAGGAAGTTTACACAGATAAAAGAAAGTATTAGTGTTGCCAGGAAGGCGCCAAATTTAAATTAACACTAACAATTTTCTTCTTTTCATATGCAGTCAGGTAGGGGGCATTATAGATTTATGTAGTCATTGCTAATGGACCAGAATTTGAGATTATCAGTTTAGCTAGGTGTTATTAATTTATTGTTTTGTCTTGTGGTATAACGCCGCGATAAATTATTGTTTTTGTTGTTAAAATAATTTTATAATTAAAAAAAATACATATAAGTGTAAAGTCAAAATTTTTAGTTTGAAAGTCTGTTTTGCAGGTATATTATGAGGTCCGTAATACCCGATCCCTTTGTCATTCATTACGTATTATCCGAATACATTTTTTTTGACCGCCGGCGCCTTTGAAAGGCGACATTATCTAAGCGAATATACTACCTATACCTGTAAGCTTTTCAAGATCAGCCAATTGGTTTAAAAACCTACGTATACAAAATTTTTTTTATGGTTGTTGCAAGACTGTTTATGGCCAGGGACTCACGAAGCGGCTTTTACCCGCGCCCGCCGCGGTTTCGGGCCCGCAGCCTTTGTAGAATACAGATATTTATGTAAAAAATTAAAGCAGATTTCACGACGCGTTTTACGGCCGTGTGCGATTGTTTGCGGGTCCCGCTGCACGCAGTCATCATGTACCGGCGGGCGCGGGTCGCGGTCCCGCAGCCGCGGCGGGTTGCCTTCTTTTTTTATTTCTTCTGTGAAGTAAATATAACGCAATAGCTCGTTTCTGGTGTGTGTCCATGGCTGTCTGAAACACTACCAATATTTTAACTTAAATTGAGGGAAAACTATGTCATTATTCTGCAATACCATAGACATATCCTTCTACTTCGACTCACAGAAAAAAAATGCAATAGTATAAGTAAATTAACCAAAAACTTACGTTTTGCTGTGCGCGCGAATAATAGTTGTAACGTCGATGACCGAAGTCTACAAAGCATGAGATCGCACTGCCACAATTCCACGCGTACGAAGTCGCGGGCAACAGCTAGTTTTAAAATAATATGGAACGGCGGTCAGGTTTATATATTATATGATGAATGTAACAATAATAAAAAATATTATATTTTGAGTTAATAGTTATAAGTATGTAATTAAAAAAATATATAAAAATAATAAGACGTTAAGATTATAAGTTTTTAATAAATAAGTTTTCATTTTCTTCTTTTCATATGCAGTCAGGTAGGGGGGCATTATAGATTTATGTAGTCATTGCTAATGGACCAGAATTTGAGATTATCAATTTAGCTAGGTGTTATTAATTTATTGTTTTGTCTTGTGGGATAACGCCGCGATAAATTATTCTTTTTGTTGTTAAAATAATTTTATAATTAAAAAAAAATATATAAGTGTAAGTCAAAATTTTAGTTTGAAAGTCTGTTTTGCAGGTATATTATGAGGTCCGTAATACCCGATCCCTTTGTCATTACGTATTATACGAATACATTTTTTTTGACCGCCGGCGCCTTTGAAAGGCGACATTATCTAAGCGAATATACTACCTATACCTGTAAGCTTTTCAAATTCAGCCAATTGGTTTAAAAACCTTCGTATACAAACATTTTTTTTATGGTTGTTGCAAGACTGTTTATGGCCAGGGACTCACGAAGCGGCTTTTACCCGCGTCCGCCGCGGTTGCGGGCCCGCAGCCTTTGTAAAAAAAAATATATATATAAGTGTAAAGTCAAAATTTTTAGTTTGAAAGTCTGTTTACCGATCCCTTTGTCATTACGTATTATCCGAATACATTTTTTTGACCGCCGGCGCCTTTGAAAGGCGACATTATCTAAGCGAATATACTACCTATACCTGTAAGCTTTTCAAGATCAGCCAATTGGTTTAAAAACCTTCGTATACGAAATTTTTTTTTATGGTTGTTGCAAGACTGTTTATGGCCAGGGACTCACGAAGCGGCTTTTACCCGCGCCCGCCGCGGTTGCGGGCCCGCAGCCTTTGTAAAATACAGATATTTATGTAAAAAATTAAAGCAGATTTCACGACGCGTTTTACGGTTGCCTTCTTTTTTTAATTCTTCTGTGAAGTAAATATAACGCAATAGCTCGTTTCTGGTGTGTGTCCATGGCTGTCTGAAACTCAACTGATCGTTCAACTGCCCGTCTTGCAACCGCTCGTCTTGCGATAGTCAACCGCCAAACTTGCGAGCGATAATCGCAAACGCGATGGCTGCATAACCGCACAAAACTCTGGTCTCGTGAGTTTCGAGCATAAAAAAACTCCATTTCGCCACGGCGGCGGGCGCGGGTGAAAACCGCTTCGTGAGTCCTTGCCCTATGGGACCATACTTCTATATACTTAAAAAGATTATACAGTTGCTGTTATGCAACATATTTAATTTTATCATTACGGGCAGCCAGTTAACAGTTTCGAAAAGGCTGAAAGATTACATTCAGCTCGATGGCTCAATGATGGAATTGTGATTCATATAGTGACACAGGTTGCTAACTTATCACCTAAGAAGAATTCCATGTAATTTAATTGAAACAATTTAACTTGTCCTTGATTGGCTATTTTAATTGGCACTTATTAAAAAGAAATTTTGATTTTTATTTAACAGGGATTGTTATTTATTTATTTTCTTTTTTTGTTACCAGGCTTATGTTGAAGTGGATTTTCAATCTTTCGAAAGACGACGAGACGCCGTCCTTGCGGGAATTATATAGATTAAAGTGTCACGGACCTATCAAGTAAGTGCTTTGCTAGATTTTTTTGTTTACAAATTCGTATCCTAAAGTTGAAAAGGTAATGGACGAGTATCTATTAGATGACCGGACATGATCAGTGAGTGGAGGGCGAAGGACATGTCTTTTCAGGGCTCTCCATCGAAACTATCGGCGGTATTTACGATCAATGACGGGACATATGTCTTCTCTCACTCCCAAACTTTGTGGTTCCCCAAAAAAAGAACAAGCCTTCCTTATTGAAGTTTGGTCGCCGCACGCCACTCGTACAAACCAGAAGGTTTTAGAGAAAACGAGCGTTATGCCTTGCCATGCGAAACGTAGAAGAAGAAAAAAAATAACAATATTGCACAAAGTTTTTTAGGTTTTTTGAATGTTTTGTCTGTTCTGTCTTGTCGAGTTTTTATAGTACTGTTTTTTTTTAGGGGCGTCTTTTCTTACGGCAAGTTGGAAGTTAAACGTGGGAAAAAACATGGAAGTTTTATACTGAGACAGTCGCAAGATGAATATAATGTCTTCTTTGTGGATGTTTGCAATAAAAATAAGTAAGTTTCATTTCCGCAACGATGTTTTTTTCTCATATTTGTGAGGTTTTATTTTTCGAAGCATGCCATCGAATATTCAATCAAATTGACAGATTTATCAAAATTGATATCTTATTTTTAAGATGTTGTCTAGAACTAATATTAAAACTGTAAAACTGGAAATAACCATCGCATAATTATAGTCATTAGTTATTCAATTAACGTCGGCAAACATTTGTCACGTATCTAGCTATAGATAACCTCTTATTTGCTTAAATTAATATGAGATGATTTTCATTCTAGGAAAGGAACACATGAAAATAAGTTATTATATCGGTAAATAAAGTTAAGGGCTATAATGTTAGCTAATATGTAATTGTAAAAACAAGCTTTTAGAATGTAGTCCTTGTCATAGTTGGTTGTCTTCTAATAAACTTGGGGAGAAAATAAGTTTTTTGTAACGCGAACATACATACAGAATCCGCAATCTGATCTGAATGTGAATTCCGTCATAAAAGTTTTCAATAAAGAAAATTCTTTGTAGAAAATTTATTTTATTATGATAGTAATTATGTTCTCTATATACATTTTAAATTTTTTAACACATTTTCAGGTATTATAGTATATTTGTGGTAATAAAATGAAATGAAATTTATTACGCACATGGTCGTAAAAACATATTAACCAGGCAAAAATTTATAAAAATAAATAACTACATAAATAAAAAGGGAAACTACATAAATAAAAAGGGGTCTCTTTTTAATTAGTAGAGGATGTCATAAAAATTTTGCAATTGCAAAACCAGAGGTGATATGGAAACAAACTAAGCATGTTTTATTTTCAACCTTACTAAACTAAAATGAGGTTTAAATTTGATCATACATTTTTTAATTATTTAGGACTTCTTTCGTAAAATTTGAAGTTGATATACAAATTTCCAAGTAAGTACGTATTGCAGTTTGGACACTGTTCTGTTTCGGTATTGTATGGGTCAGTTTATCTAGTTTTCTTATACTTTATCGATGGGAGGGTAAAACGTATGTTTGTTTGCAGCTCCGTCGACACGTACAAAATTGAATACAAGGGACACTGTTACATGTTCCAAGGGGAGGAGTATCAAAGTATCGAAGCCATCATTAAACAACACAAGGACCCAGAGGGGAAAATATTTATGAACGAATGCCTGCCACCTTCTGAATATGGTATTTATTGTTTCTTTTTACTAAGTAATAAGTATTTTTTTTGTGACCTATCTCTATTTCTATATCTTTATCTGATATGCATATAAAAGTGTTTATCTTATTTTTTTCATTTTTTATTTGATTTTCTTTTTTACGGTGTTGTGGGCTTTAAAAGTACTTATTGCCGCTTACTTGAGACGTAAAGTGAAATGATTTGGAAAAGTTACATACATAACATACATAAACTCACGCCTCTTTCCCGGAGGGGTAGGCAGAGACTACCTCTTTCCACTTGCCACGATCCCTGCATACCTATTTTATGCATTATTTTTATTTAAATACTTGAAAAAGTTTACCGCAAAAAATCTGAATTAAGTTTTTTTTTGTAGTTTTGTTTATAAATAAATATACCTTATAAAAATAAAAAATTGTCAGTATAGATTTTTTTAAATAGTGGTTTTGTTAAGATTAATTATTCAATAAACAAAGGAAACAAGTATACTATACAGATTTCCTCAAGTAATCGTAAGCATATTTATGTACTAAATCAAGTTGTTGACCCTATTTAATGTTGTTTATTTATATTACTATCTGTTGCACAGTTCATATTCGCATTTTCATTACGCTTCTACATAATTATTGTCAAGGAAAATGTATACAGTTAATCGTTGTTGTTTGCAAGATTTCCACATTTCTTATGAATTGGTTTAAAATGCTGAATAATTTATTGTTGGAATAACTTTGGTCTTAAGTACCTATATATAAATGAAAATAAAAAATAAATAACTTATTATGTATCTAATATTATTTTATTAAAATTTTATATTGTAATTAATTAACAAATGTAGAGTCTTATGCTTTTTGTTATTGCTTTCTAATATATAAAAAGGTTTTATTACAATAATTTTTAATATACGAATAATACCCTCTTAAAATAGATTTTCAAATTATATAAATATAACAAAATATATTAATTAATACATTAAAATATTTTGTAATATTTTTATAATATTTAAATTTTATTTTAAACCAATAGTAATATCAAGCATTGCCTTTTTGAAGAAATGGTTTAATAATATCTTTCCTCACCCCAGATGACTATGAATCTCAACTACTGCTTTGCAAACAACCCGAGAAGCAAGGCGTGCGCATCGACCACTCCGAACTACAAGAAGCCCTGAAAAACAATAAGAGTCCGCGATGTCTGCTCAATAAAGACATCCTCTTATATACTGGTATGTAACTAATGATATATGTTCTAGATTATGCCCTAAGCGCCGACGGCACAAAAGAATTTCTTCTCTCCCTTCTCGTCTTAGTGGTCTCGTACATTTTCAAGGGATCACACATGACAGATTTTCGTTACTAGTGAGTAACTACGTTACTTTGCGTTAATAAGTAGTGACTTATTAACGCAAAAGTCAAATTAATTATATTGAGTGCCGATAAAAGGAAAACGTGACTGAAATATTTATTAAATGAAAGAACGGATAGCACAAACCATATTGCTTTAGTTTGTGGCTACTGTAAACGGAAGAAAACGAAGGAGGATTGGGCGTATTGAAACAAATGAATCAGTCAATCAGTCATAATCTTCTTTTTAAAGAGATAGATACATTTATTTATTTATTGTTCAGGCTCAGAAAAGTTCGGCAAAGGAGGGCTGACGATGACCTGCAAAGCCATTTGGAAACTGGACGAGACCAAGAAACTTATTGTAGCGTTCAAAGCATTGCAAAAGGATGCGTATTTAAAGGTAACACTCTTATTTATTAGATAGATTCTTTGGTGTACTCTATTTGCCCTAAGTCAAAATAATAAGAAACATATACCATAACCTAGGTACAGTATTCTTCGAAGTTATCTTTAAAAAAGCGGTAAATATATTTATGAAAAATCATTCAGTAAAAAAATAAACAAAATTGGCTTAGATGCTCCAAACGCTTCCTCAATTAAGTTAAATTTTTTAAATCTATTTTTACGTTTTTAGGAGTTCGTGACGATCGCCAGCAAATTCGTGCACGTACAATCCAGTTCCATAGTCCGCTTGTACGGTATCACATTCAACTCGCCCACCGCTCTTGTACTGGAGTACATGCCGTATGGACCTCTGGACGACTATCTAAAGTAAGTCTTTATTGTGTAATTGATTACTAGTTTTTCTGGTGTTTGTATTACAAAAATACATACATATAATCACGTCCATATCCCTTACGGGGTAGATAGAGCCAACAGGCTTGAAAGGATAAGCCACGTTCAGCTGTTTGTTTGGCTGAATGTTGGAATTAAGACTCAAAAAGTGACATGTTGCCAGCTCATCGCCCAAAAGAAGAATCCCATGTTTGTAAGCCTATCCATTAGTCGCGTTTTACGACATCAATGCCGGGAACCATACGGCTCTAATAGAAAAAAAAATTGTAAATATTACTTTTGATTTCCTCTAGATTTTCAAATATTCAAAGGCCAAAATAAGTCCATTCAGCCCATCCTTCCTTGAGATTTAGCTGCACTAAAGGGAGCGTGGGTCTTTTCACGAATGTTTAAGTCTTTATATACTATAAGAGAAGATATAAGACATGCCTTGTCATTGTTAGCGTTCGTAAATAAACCCGCAGAACATATTTTGTGGACTCAATTGGATCAGTAACCAAATTAATAATTATATTACTAAATACAAGAGGCCGCCCGCGACTTGTTCGCGTGAAATTCCGCGGAGACTCCGGGATAAAAAATTGCTCTTATGTGTTATTCTGGGTCTTTAGCGACATACCAAATTTCATCGTAATCGGTTTATTAGTGTTTGCGTGAACAATCATCCATACATACAAACTCACAAACTTTCGCATTTATAATGTTAGTAAGATATTGGAAAGAACCATAGTTCTTTTCTTTTATTTATTTATTTAACACATAGACTGCCATGTCAGTCACCGGTGACTGACAGGTATATAATCTTTGTATTAGCAAATCTACTATGGCAGGCTACGTGTTAAGCTTAATAAGAAAAAAATACAAGAACCAAGACTAAACAATACTTGTTAAAAGGTCACTACTTATTTATAGTTGTTACTGTATCATCATTATGTTTTAAATATTGTGACTTTCCCCCCCAGAAAGAACAGGGCATCAGTGAAGCTTCTCCACCTGAAGAAGGTGTCAGCGAGTCTGGCTCGTGCTCTATGGGACCTATCCGAAGCGGGAGTGGTCCATGGTCACATTCGCTGCAGAAGACTGCTGGTGGCCGCCGCCGACTCCGACCGCCTTCTCGTCAAACTGTCCGGGCCAAGTGTGCACACCTACACTAGCGACGAGTAAGTACATATAAACTTGACTAGCTTTTGCGCAAGGCTTCGGTCCGGTTTTTTAAAATGTGCCCTAAAAGTTTATGGAATTCAAATACCCATTCACTGCCACTTAAACGATTATTTCATACATACGTACAATCACGTCTATATCACTTGCGGGGCAGACAGAGCCAACAGTCTCAAAAAGACCGATAGGCCACGGCTGACTGGTTGCTAAATGATAGAATTGAGATTTAAAAAGTGACAGGTTGCTAGCCCATTGCCTAAAAGAAGAATCCCAAGTTAAATCCCAAATACTTTAATGCTTTATTAAACGATTATTGCTTCATTAAATACTGATGTGCCGTGTGGTTCCCGGCACCAATAGAAAAAAACAATAAGACTACATCTCTTTCTCATGTATGTCGTAAAAGGCCACTAAGCTTAAAACTTGGTATGTATGTATGTAAATAGTGAAGCAGGACTTAACAGCAATTTAAATACTAGCGATCCGTCATGGCTTCACCCGTAAATACATACTTAGATAATGTACCTTTTTAACGGTGAAAAAATGTTCATGCTCGGTTCAGTATTTCCCGAAATTAGTCCTTACAAACAAACAATTAAAGTAAGAAACTACCTCTTTATAGTATAAGTAAACATAAATAATTCATGAAATAAATAAACCTAAAGAAATTAGTCTACAGGGTGACATTTAAAACAACTGCATCCTTTTAAACATAGACCCATGCTTCTGAGCCGTTTGATCCTATATTTATTTAAATTAAACGTCATCATTTTCACATTTAAAAAACCCTCAAAAACTACGTCACACGCTTTATTAAAGATCAATACTACAAAAAGAAATTAAAACGAAACATGTAAATAAATGTCTGAAAAATAAATTATTTTTCTAGTATCAAGACCAAGTAAAGTACAGAGTTGTCGAGATTGCTCAGCTGAATGAATTGTGTCGTTGACCTCTGAATCTTACGCGTCGCTTTTCCGCCGGCCGGGGTGATATTACGTATTTAGGATCGTGGATTTTGATACTTTTATTTTTACGTACTTTCTGAAATATGAACCGATATTTTTCTTTTAACGTTTTTAAATATACAGAGTAGTCGAGATTGCTCAGCTGAATGAATTGTGTCGTTAACCTCTGAATCTTACGCGTCGCTTTTCCGCCGGCCGGGGTGATATTACGTATTTAGGATCGTGGATTTTGATACTTTTATTTTTTACGTACTTTCTGAAATATGAACCGATATTTTTCTTTTAACGTTTTTAAATATCCTTAGATCAGTACACTTAACAGTTAAATTTATGCAGTTGAATTAAAAATCACTCTGTATACTGGGTTTAACTTTTCATATATAAACGTTATTTAAAAAGACGGTTATGCAAATAAACGCTGTGCAGTTTTTGAAGTATGCCATTAAAATTTTTACTTATTTCAAGAGTATATTCAACACCATAACTTAACAGCAATTAATTAAATTAAATTTTATACAATTTCGCAGTGTACATTGGATGCCGGTAGATTTCTTCGCAGACATGAACATGGCCAAGCGTTCCGTCGTCGGAGACATCTGGGCCTTCGCCACTACACTATGGGAGGTGTTCTCTTATGGAATGTCCCCCACTGAGTTGAATCCTGTTTTGACAGCGAAGGTAGGTCTATTTTTATATAAAATTTGATGTTTACAGATATAAAAGTAGCTTATGTTTTTTCTAAAGGTATATTGTGTCTCCTAGGTAAGTCTGTGTATATCGGCAATCTAGAATAGAACTTAAAGATTCGATCAAAAAAATATGAGCTTTCGCTAAGTGCAAAACTCATGAACCAAAAAAATTTATGTTCCTACGAGTTTTCAAGTCAATTATATGATGAAGACTCCTCATCAAATTTAGGATTGTTATCTTTAAAGATTTCCCAAAGAAGGAAGCAAAACCGGCACAAATGTCAGGAGGATGGATGGTCAGATAAGATGTATAAGGCTTACTGACTGCAAAGCCTAGGTTTTTTTACAAGACTAACAAGTAATGTAGATTTTTGGTGCATGTGGTTCTCGGATGCTGTGTGTTCTCGGTACTACTCTTATCTCTTCCTCATCGATGTCGTTGATGGTGACTATGGAAATAAGCACATTCATCTAGAGCATCTTTTACCATGATAGGTTCCTCCTACTGGAGAGGTGAGAAAGTAACCGAAATTTGCGCCAGGAAGAATAACCAAAATAGCGCCTATAAAAGTACCTGTGAAGTCCTATTTTTTGAATAAAATATTTGATTAAAAAAAAGAAAATATTGACTTTCCCAACTTAACAATAATGTAAATTCCAGAGCTACATGATGGATAATCGCCTGCTATGTCCTGAACGATGTCCGAGCGAGGTGTGGACCCTCATCCTGCAATGTTGGCAGTCCGACCCGTTGCGGCCGCAGGAGATCATGCGGGACATCAACCACATGCTGCATAGAGGTGACTCGTCATATACTTTCCTTTATCTTTTTGGACGTAGATAGGGGAACACCAATTTCCGCAAGTAAATACAGGGTTCAAAAAGAGCACGTGAGCCCTATTTCGCTAATACTTGTCTACAAAGTACAGATAGCTTTAATGGTACCTCTGTAATTCATATGAGATTTTGCCACATGAAAAATGAGTTAAACGCCATGGGTACATTAGCCGTTTTGGGGGTGGTGATTCGGAAAAGGAAATGGGATACTGCTTGTTGCCTTTAAAAAAAAGTCACGTTGTACTCCCTTCGATGTTCTACTAGTTGATAATGTTATTTAACGAATAAGTTGGTACGCCTTATGGGTTATAAGTTCTTAATAATGAATGTATTCAATTGATGATAAATACAATTTAACCAAATTGTTACATGAAAATATTGTTTTTATTTTACAGAATACGTGCCGACGCATGAATATGAACAACCCAAGCTAACTAGTCAATTAGCTCATAAGGATACTGTAGCGAGTAAGTAAATGACTACTACCTACCTACTTACTACTATTTATACACAAAATTAACAGTTAACATTATTTATATTCAAATTCAAAACTTTTATTCAGTATTATGGGACACTTCAATATCACTTAATAATTGTCATATCTTTTAGTTTCATAACATTGGTTGTCGTCAAATAAATTACTTAAAACTAAATCTACTGCTGTTTCCAAAGCGTCAGTCCAAAAATTGCACTAAAGCTTCATTTTATATATTTTTACAATATTTTTTAATTTTAAACATGTAAAGTGTTTTTTAAAATGTAACTTGGTGGGAAAATAACTATAACTGTATTTACACAATTATTTTCAAAAGGCACCTAAATCTTTTTCAACATAATATTCAATGTGATTGATTTTATCGGCTTTTTAACGTGTCGAATTCCATAAATGTTCCTTTTTTTCAGGCGACAGATATATGGTGACTGAACAAAGTGACGCGGGTAGCAATAAATCGCTCATATCCGACGGCAGCGCCAATTCCATGAATGGAATCATTCCGCGGCAATTCGATACGAGAGTAAGTAGATTAACATGTGTATATATTACATTTGATATTTAATTGTTTTTATTTTTTGGATAATAATCTTCTTAACATGTAATTATGGGAATTATTCTTTATCTTTTGATATTTATTTTGAGCTGGCGTAGATCTATATGACCAGTTACATAGTTTCTGGACTGTTCTTGTTTGGGTAAGAATTGTTTTAAAAATTGGATATATATTTCTTTGATTGAATAATTTTCTTTCGAGGCTAACTCAATCTGTGTCATTTGTCGCTGTTCTGTACCAACATATTGTGAATACAGTTCGCCCCGTGCCTGGGCGGCGGCGAGCTGGACCTGGAGCTGGAGTGCGAGCTGGAGCTGGAGTGCGAGCTGGGCGACCGCCCGTGGCCCATGCAGTCCATCGAGTCGCCGCAGGGCACCACCTACCTCGTCAGCTGGAAGAAGAAGATCGGCGGCGTGAGTTTTTCTTGTGTGGGGCTCGAACCCGCCAAAACCGCACTACCAACGCTTTCCGCATTTATGCCGGGAATGTGTAATAATCGCGCGAGACTTGCCCGACGCCGTTTTAATCATAAAATCGCAGTGTTTTTTAAATTTCTTGTTATTCCTCTTAGTTTTAACATTTGTAACATCTCTCTTACAAAACCGTTATAATTTCAAATTTTGATTAACTTTTTATAACATGGTTCCAGTTGGAATAGCTTCTAGTGGCAACTTATACGTTTTACAACATATATTGAAAAATAGCATTGTGGGTTGCATAATTATGTAAACATGTATACCTTGTTTTTATGTTTATTATGTAACTGAATAAATAAATAAACTTATTTGAATTCAGGGAAGCTACGGGGAAGTGTACAAAGGCTGGATGTGCGCCGAGGGTGATAAAAACGAATCTCAGACTGTAGTCGCGGTGAAGAAACTGACACATCACAAGTCTAGCAAGAACGGCTCCCTCTACGACGATTTTGAAAACGAGCTCAAGATTATGCAGGTGTGTTGACATCTTCTATCATTTTGAAGCGGTTTTCAGGTTTTAGCGGAGGACGCACGCAAGGATGTGCCATGTGATTTCCGGCACTTAAGAATAGGACCAGTCCATTCCTATCCCATGGATGTCGTAAGAGGCGTCCGAGGGAATTATCATCTTCATCGACATTCAACAAAAAGCATACCCCCAAGTAGGGTTGATGTCAGGTAGGCGGCCGGTCAAAAATGTAACCAAATAAGAACATAAATACACAACAGAAATAGAACCAGCTCCCCCTCCCATTTGTGCAGGAGACTCTCTTAAAAGGGCAGCAGATCCCGGCCCATCGGGAATGACTGCTATATGACTATTTAACCGATGCGGCTGGTAATGTGAATGGGGTAGCAGTAGTGCACGTTCACAAAATTGATTTTACTTCTTTCTACACAACTAACTAAGCGACTTTTTGTTGTTTAGTCCTAGAAATATGACGACATCAAGTCTCAGCCCATTCTCAATATTTATTCAAGTTTCCGTAAAAAACAAAATCTTTTTTCTTTTCATATTCAGTCTCTGAAGCACGACAACATAGTGAAGATCCTGGGTTTCTCCCTGGACCACAACAGCCCCGAGCCGAGCGTGTTCATAGTGATGGAGTATCTGGAGGAGAGTTCGCTGAACAATTACCTCAAGTTCCAGCAGGAGAAGCTGAACACCTGGCATCTGCTCAAGTATGCCACAGACATTGCCACGGTAAGTTTTTACTAAACACCATTGAGCTGAACTACTTTAACACTAATTAATACATGTGAATGATCAATGTATTTATAAAAACTCATTTATTTGATTTTCGAATCGAAAATGATTCAATTATGGTTCTCCGAGAATCTTTTTATTTATTTATATATTTATATACTGAACTGTACGTGAAAATAAGAATAAAACTTAAATAAAGAGAAATTCAGTACTAGGGCACTACTTATTGTACTCTATTGTGTTTAAACGATCAACAGTTATTTATTGATTTGAGAAAATTTCTAATAATTTGCCTTCGCCAGGGCATGGAGTACGTGTCGAGCCAGAACATAGTCCACCGCGACCTCGCGACGCGCAACATCCTGGTGGTGGACATGTGCCACGTGAAGATCTCCGACTTCGGGCTCGCGCGCAGCATCCCGGAGCGGGACGCCTACCGCGTGCGCACGCCGCGGCTGCTGCCCATCAACTGGTGAGCGCTGCGCTATATTGTACTAGGGGCTCCGCCCGCTCAAACAATAAACCCGTTAACTTTCGGTCCTGTAGGAATTTAAGATAATCTGCACCCTTAGACCACATAAAAAACTTACATCACGAATTTCAAGTTTTTAGACATAGCGGATATTTTCGCTGTGCCTTGTCTGTCAGTCAGTCAGTTAAAAACGTATAATATATGGATAGTGGAGTAGGTAGTCTAGGTACTTCCCCTCCTTTTAGAATAGGCTGGTGACATCATGTGTTTTCATACATACATATATATGGTCACGTCTATATCCCTTGTGGGGTAGATAGAGCCAACAGTTTGGCTTTATGAATTGAGATTCAACTCGTAAATCGAAGAAGATTTAGAGTATTAGCAATGTTCTTGAATCAACATCCTGGATTGTCATCAATGGCGAACCTCGGGCTCCACTCGAGAAATGACGCAACTTGGACAAGCACAAAGAAAATGTTGACACAATGTTATTATCAAATTTAATGTATGTTTGTATTGATGTATATTTTTGAAACACCAGGTACGCACCAGAATCAGCGTCTCACCCTTGGCTGTTTTCTACGAAGAGCGACGTGTGGTCGTACGGCGTTACCGCGTGGGAGATATTTTCGCGCGTTCGCACTGAAGTGCCCAAGTTTGATGTCAAGAGGCCCAACGAGCGAGCTGCTTGGTATGTTTACTTTTAGTTTATTTAAAAAAAAAATGTGTTAGCGTCGTTGGTCAAACCGATAAAGTACGTGATGTGTCGATACACAGGCACAGGTTCAAATTCTATCTCAGCCATGCACTATTAAAATCTTTTCTGATTTATGTAGTTTTGAACGCTACCCAAAGCGCTCTTACGGTGAGGGGAAACATCGTGAAGAAACCCTGCACATTTAGCTAACTCGATATGAAAACATGATCCAATATGCGTTAGGTTCCCCTTAAAAACCAAGCAGGTCAGATAGAAGTCGTTTCGTGCAAATACATACCTTAATTATCATAAGATTCGAGTGCCACCTAAACTCTTATGAACTATCACGTAAGGAAAAATGGCATGATATACGAGTTATTAAGTTTTTCGAAAGGTAAAGAGGTCCCTAGAATAGAATAGAATAGAATAGAATATTTATTTGCTTTTGACTAGGGTTTACAAAAGGTATAAAACAAAACATATTTCCTCCGTGGTCAGCCATGAATTATAGCATGCAAATATTATAAAATTATACACAAGTCACTTAAGTCAATTAATTAACTCTTAATAAAATGATGAAAATAAAATGTCAATTTGTTACAATAAATTAAAATTAAAAAAAATAAATAAATTACTTCATATTTGTCAATATTTGATTCGTGTTCTAGTTCCACCGATCAACGAACTAATTAGATGATATCTTTTCAGTTTCCAAATACCAGACGAGTGTCCGTCCGAGGTGTTCCGAGCGCTTATGACGGATTGCTGGGACCTAAAACCAGAGTTGCGGCCCACATTCACCGACCTCAAACAGAGGTGCCTTCGGTTCATGGACGAATACAAGCAGTGTTCCTAAGATGACTTCATAAGCAGTCATTGTAGGAGTAACGTTGTATAGAAAACCCTTAGGATAGTTTCACAGTTGTTCGGGAAAAGAAAGTTTAGTGTAATATGGATACGCGCATACAAATTATTGTATATCTAATTTCTGTTGAAGATGAGAGAAAAAGGATAATAGACCGAACCCGTAGATCTTTTTTACGTCAGAACGTCAACATGTTAAGAAATGTCCATGAGTTGAAAGGAGTGAAATAAAAAAAGAAAGAGCGATGAGTCAATGCGTTTAAATGTTTAAATGTTAGAGTATTTAGTTGGGCGAGTGAAAAGTTTTTGGATGTGTGAAAAAGTGTTTGGGCGAGTGATAGAGAGTATTTTGGCGAATGATAGCGTCTTGAGCGTGCACGACTTAAGGACTTATCCTATTCAACCCATCCCTACTGTTCTGATGTGTACGGGTCGGTCCGGACGCAGATCGTGGACCACTATCCAGCACGGGCACTACCCGGAACAGGTCGCGTATAGACAAATCTGCTTCGCAATACGTATTAGCGCAATGCTTTACGTTTTGAGTTCAATTCTTTAAAAAAAAGGGTAGTGTGTTGATAGTCTCAGTCTTTTGCTTTCCAATTATAAAAGAACACGAATCGTCGAACTTTTTTACTTAGACTCTGAAACACTATTGGCACATGCATGAATTTTTTAAAGAATTGAATTGATTTTTGGACACATGTGGAATCAACACACATTTGACGTTAATATAGTAGTAGATTCTGGTGCTACCATGCATTTGATTGCCAGTGTTGAATTTTTTAATAGAAAGTTAATATGTTACACAAATAAAGTTTGTATCTTATGTAGACAATATATTCAAATACAACGAAAGTTTTAGTGGGATGACGTACTATGGGATAGAAATAAGAATATCGTAATTTTTTGATGCCATGTTCCACAAGTATCTCATGAGAAATAAAAAGAAATCTCAATTTTTATTTAAGAAGTCATTGATCTATTTCTTCTAATTATACTTCTAATATTAATTCGGGCGTAAAATGTAGCTGTGATTAAATTTTATACGTATATACACATAGATCAATGACTTCTATTAACATGCCATTTGTATCTATGTTTATTAAGTTTAAAGTTGCAATGCTTAGGCAGTATCAGCAATTAATCTTGCCTATGATTTTTAAATATATTTAATTTCTTAAGTTTTGCTGTTCTTATTATACGTGTAATTCATTGAACTTAATTAGTTCATTTGTTCAAAGTTTCCATTTGTTTGGAAATATTTTATATTACAGGGAAACGTTCACAGAGACTGGTTAAATATACGGGCTATCCTAAATATTATTTATATATATCTTGTTTTAACCTAACTTATATTTTGTATTGTGTATCGTGAACGAGAGTTAATGAATTTCTGATCATAATGTAGTTGATGTAAATATGGGTATAATGGTCATGTGGTTCCTCAATGCATTTTGATAGTTCCGTACAATTTTTAGACATAGATTAGAACATAGTGGGTGCATATTGTGTCCCTTAAATATTAATGCCATAATTTGAATATTGAGCAACATTTTTCCATAGGTAACTCTTTTTCGTATAAAAATATGCGAAATCATTATTATGCCATTAAAATAAATGGGACCCAAATTGAACCCGTACATAGTTAAATGTTTTTTATTTAATTTAATTTGTTACAATTAGATGAGAGTAAGCGTAAGTGATTCTCATACTGTTAGATCTTAGAATGTGTATGCATGTTCTTAAATTGGTGCAATTTTATGCTGTTGTTATGCATATGACCTGACACAACTTTGTTATATGTGCCAGGATCAAGTTGGTATGTAAATTGCGTATTGTTGACCCAATGGCCTTGGCTGTTCCCGTATTTTTATGACTTAATATCGGCATTTGCATGAAATTAATCAATATTCTACAATACTTTAGTTTTAAACAATCATAATATTTATGAGTCAAAAAATTATATTCAACTTATTGTGTAATAGTACCTCATTTATGTTAAATGGGTTTGCTAGCATCTATTTTTATATTATTCATGACGCACCAATACAGAACGTTCCAATTTCCATGGTCAATACACTTTTTTTCACAATAATGTTTATTCGATTGGTCTTAAGCATTATTGACTTACCAAAGATGATATTAATGGAATGTTTAATTTAGACATTAACTTATTTTAAGTATAAGTTAAATTGTATTTTTAAAACTTGCAATTCTTTCGTCAATTTAATGTACATATAATGCACAAAGCGTCGTGTAGTTGTATCATATTGTTAGTTATGATTGGTTATATATGATACATAGGAAATATTTTATATTGTTTTAAATGAAATGAATCGATTGTAGTTTTATAATAACTTGATTATAATTTTTTAAATTTGATGAGATAGACTGACATTTAGATTTCTGAATGAACTTCATTCTATAAAATTAAATTTGAGTCGGTGCTAGTTTTAGAAAACAACATCGAATTTGTGTGAATATTTCAACAATTTTGTGGCTTATTACAAATTATGACATATTAATGAGTAATCAACAAAACTTACTATGTATTAATCATTATTTTATAAAATTTCTCTTTTAATATACTTTGTGATGCAAGAATAATTAAGTTAATTCCTGTAAATATTTTTATTTTTAGAACAGGATTTCTTTACATCTTCAATACACTTTTTTTGAATATTTGAATTCCTTTGATACAATATTTTCATCTTTCATTATTTTTTGAGTTCGAGTTTAGTTTGAAGGCTTTCTACACATTTATCAAGTTTGATATTAGTATTGTACTAGCAAGTTTTGTTAATTAATTATTATTTATTGTCCACAATATTGAAATTAGCTCTATTGTATAATGGATAAGGGTGGGATCAATTGTGAAAATGTAAAGGGAACATTTTGAATTCTCTAGATCATACAGAAAATGTACACAATTGATTGATGAGTCGATTTAATAAAAATATTAATATTTTATGAAATACTTCGTTTCATTTGTCATCTACTACCTACCCATAGGAATCGGAATAATTGACCGAGCAAGCGAAGTGAGTGAGGTTCTACCAATCAACTTCGGACGAAAATTTTTTTTTGTTTAACATGTATATTGTAACTTTCGAACCGTTGATTTAAAATGTATGACCTGTCAATAAAATTTTTGAGTTATTAACCAATTTTTAGGTGTGTTACGCTATAAATAATAATTAGGTAGATATTATTGGAAAAAAAGACACCGAGCCCTACCTTAATATTTTTTCACAAAAGGAAGACTTATACAAGTTTTCCTATGACCCTAATATTGTTGAGAACACTTCCGCTTTATGAAAAAATCTCAGCTAGCTAAAGCAATCCGTGAGCAGGTGCACAGATATTTGAATGTCTTCAATGATGCAGCGCTGTGTGATACTTGATTATATAAAATTTCTTCTTTTTTCGCCTAGAAACACAAAGAAAAATTAGGACGGACTGTTTGGCGCATTTGTCGGATTTTCGATTGATTATTCATTTGATTAATATATATTTATTTCTTTAATAAAATTAATTACCCTTTTGTATCTAAGTATAGTTAACAAGACGTCACAGTATTGCCATATAAGTAGGTATAGGTCTTTTTTCCTACCGCAGCCTAGTAAAGCCTTTGTGTCCCGGGTCTTATTATTTTTTTGGCATATTTACCAATTCGAGTAATAGAAAAAAAAATGGAAACTACGTATTAAAGAAAAGCTATGCGAAACGGTATTGGTTATGTAGAAAATTTATGCCATCTTAAAAAAAGGTACCTACCTAAAAAATTGACCATTATTCTTTTTTCATTTTTGTTTTTCCACATCAATAATAAAGATTTGTATGTTTGTTAGGTACGAATAATCTCAAAAATTACTAGGTAGATTAATTTTCCCATTATTTGCCACAGATATTTGAACCTTTAGACCTTTGGAAGTAACAGGCTACTTTTCTTTCTGGAAATTCTCACGGCAGCGAAGCTTCAAAAGCTTTGTTTTAATATAAATTATTACATGTAAGTATAATACAAGAGCGTTTGACGCGTTTAAGCGACAATTTGGCTGATAGTAAGCACGATGGGTTAAGGTGGTGCACGCAGGCTCAAATAATAATACCTATTCACTTATATAGATATACATAAACTGTCAGTGCATGTATGAATTGTGGAAGCCTTTGTACATATAATGGAAAGAGTTTTAAGGTTAGTTTCTATTGAGTTCTATAAAAACGTTAGCTTCGATTTGAAGTGGTAAATCATTCTTTGTTCGAGACAAAGACTGCGAGTGACAAGATACGAAGTTGGGCCGATGGATGAAGGTTTTATCCTTTCTTTGTACCTACTTCTGGTCGGTTTCGTCCATTAATAATACTCGTATAATATAATTTCTCAATATTTCCTGTATTTCTTAAACCTTTTCTTTTTCTTAATTATTGTAGTGTTAACATTAATTCATTAATTTTGCCAATTATAATGATTTAACATTAATTCATTAACTTTTTTAATTTTTTTTCAGCAGATAGGAAGTATTTCATTCCCTAGGTAGACAGATACAATAGTTTCGAACAAACTCGAAGAATTAAATTAGAAATTAGATATTGGCAGGTTGCTAGCCTATTGCATAAAACAAGAACTATAAGTTCCCTAATAGACAATTCCCTTGATTGACTTTTATTATCCGTGCGGAAAGAGAAATAGTTGGCAAAATATAAGTACGTTATAACTGCTCTGCCAGACTGGTGCTAAATGCTGCACCAGAATAAGAGATACTATTTTATACATTTTTCAAAAATAAAAACGAGATATAATTAAAGCAGGTTAGTAAAATATATGCTATACCTACCATTCCTACATTTGAAATTTAAAACTGGGTAAACATTTTATTGCGTCGCAAAAACAAAACAAACAGAAACGAGGAGTTTCAAATGTTATTATTCGCGGAAGGGGCACTTGTAATCGTATTACAGACAAAAATGTTAAAATTAGGAACCATCCCTTTGATAAAATTGAGGTCCGGTTTCGATCGGTGTTTTTAAATGAGCTTATAGGTGAACGATGTCTGTATCTTTATAATATTTTATATTATTTGCTTAATTTCTACTAGAAATAAGTCTATAATAATAATAAATCTATAAAAAACCATAAGCTAAACAAGTACATCGGTAGGTACTGTAATAGCTGATTAAGTAGTAGGTAGGCAACAAAACAGATACTTACAATGTTAGATTTTTTAGGTTAAGTATAAAAGAAAGTAAACAATCTAAGACAAAATCACTCAATCGTAAATACTTGTGCCAGTAAGGTTGTTGTAATCGTGTTACAGACAAAAACCTTAAGATTAACAAATGCCAGGCCTTTGATCAAATTGAGATCCTACTGGGCCGCAAGAATCTTGTTTTCGTTAAGTCATTTGTTACAGGGTCCCCGGAATGGTGAACGCTATAAATCTTTTTACTTACTGTTTTTCTATTTCTGGTACATATAGGCGATACCGAAATAAATAAGTTTAAAACCTGAATTGCATTAAAAAGAAAACGATATAGTGGATAATATTTTAATTCCGGGCGATTTATAATAAACGACTATTTATATAATCAGGGTTTGTTCCCATTCAGTCACACCCCGATTTGTAACATGTTACTCAATGGGAAAAAATTCCCGTTGTGTAGCAGTGGTACACCCGATCAGTCGATCAGTAACACTTGCGAAGGTTAAATAAAACAAGTGGAAGGATTCAAAATTTATTTATAATATATAATTATATGTAACAGAAAAAGAGTGGAATAAATAGATAATAGGAAAAAATATGTAGATAGAATATAAGAGACAATAAAACAAACTATTCATATGTTTTGTTCGTCAGTTGTTCTAAAATAGTACCGAAATAAATATTTCAATAATTATTCAGTTTGCTTTAAGTAAATCGGATTTGTTCACTGCTTCAAAGCAATTGATGGGAGAACAATGGCAAAAAGAGAGGTTCCCTTATCTCGAAGCATTTCAGACCATTTCTTATCTTCTATTTGTTATAACTATATTTGAAATATCAGTGTAAGAACTATTGCGATTCAAATGTCTTCGTTTTGTCACTGACACTTTCATGGTTTTTCACAACGGAAAGGTACCTAATTTTATCAAATATACGCAATATAACGATCCAACAAATGAAACAAGCGATCATCTTATTTCTTCTTATTTTCTTTAAATTGTCAGTATCTTGTTGTACAACACATATTTTTATTTCTTCCATTATTTATGAGAATCTTAAAATAAAAGTTTCCAAGAACTACTTCAATTTCGTCCAGTCTGTCATTCCTTTGACGAATAAGCAGACTTTTTCATGCAAATTAAATATAGCGAGCGAGAATATTCATTAAAAGTATGACGGGGGTGGGTTCACCCTTTTTAATTTCTTATTAAGAAAAAATTGTGCCGTGTGGTTCCCGGCACCAATAGAAAAAAGAATAGGACCACTCCATCTCTTTACCATGGATGTTGTAAAAGGCGACTAAGGGATAGGCTTACAAACTTGGGATTCTTTTTTAGGCGATGGGCTAGCAAGCTGTCACTATTTGAATCTCAATTCTATCATTAAGCCAAATAGCTGAACGTGGCCATTCAGTCTTTTCAAGACTGTTGGCTCTGTCTACCCCGCAAGGGATATAGACGTGACCATATGTATGTATGTAGGTATGTACAAAACAACAAATCCTATACATTGAAAATATTAAAAGAACGCGCGTGAAGGGTTTGTTGTAAAACCTGTTTCTTAAAATATTACCTGTTTATTAAAATCGACCGAAAATTGTTTAAACATTTCGTTTGGTTAAAGAGTCTTAATTTTTATTTATTTTATTAATGGTATTTTGAAATAAAATTTTCTGTGAAAATTTTACGCGTTTACCTGTTAACGTTATTAACGTTAAGCAAAAAAAAAAATAAACTATTAGTAATTGGGTCCGCTTTTTAGGTCTGGAACCCTAAAACACTACCGGTTGGATCACGATGTAACAAGGTATAATTATAGACACTACATTACTACAACTAACCTAACCTTACATTATCGCGAAAATGCTGTTTTCGTGAGAAATGCGATTAAGACAACGTACAGGGTCGAAGCCGTGGGCAATTATTTTTAATGAAATATTTGTTTTATAAATAGTATTTGCCAATGGAAACCTAGATTAGTAATTTAAACATAAAACATTTCATTATTTATATTTGTAAAAAGATGATAATAAAAAAGTTGCCGTGTGGTTCCCGGCACCACTACAAAAAAGAATAGGACCACTCCATCGCTTTCCCACGGATGTCGTAAAAGGCGACTAAGGGACAGGCTTATAAACTTGGGATTCCTCTTTTAGGCGATGGGCTAGCAACCTGTCACTATTTGAATCTCAATTCTATCACTAAGCCAAACAGCTGAGCGTGGCCTATCAGTCTTTTCAAGACTGGTGGCTCTGTCTACCCCGCTAGGGATATAGACGTGATCATATGTATGTATGTATGTATGATAATAAAAAGATTATCATACTTACAAAGTATAATAAGTTAAAGTTTTGACTTAAAAAATACTTCGCATAGAAATCTGAATACGTATCTAATATGACCTATTATATCCATATAAATCTGAATAATATAGGACAATGGAAATGTCATATGAAAACATTACAGTAACTATATTCTTATACTTTTGCGATTTCTATGATGCTCGTAGTTTTAATACAAATATGATCATAATATTGGTATTAAAGTAGAATTTCTCAAGAGAATTGTTTAGTACAGATTTGTTACACGTGGCACAGTGTGATTCGATTGCATGGTCAAGTCGATTCAGGAAACAAACTTTTCTAATTGGTTTGGGATTAGGATGTGGTTGGATAACGTCGAGTTTGGTGATTGTAAAAGTTGAAAGGACAGATTACAGGTAAAACGATAAGTACATCTACTGACAAGCTCAAATTTTAGGGATTTTATTTATAGATAGATAGAAGATAGATAGATAAAACTCTTTATTGCACCATAAGAGTAAAACATACAAAACAACACAAAGCAGACATATATGGTACAAAGGCGGACTTATCGCTAAAGCAATCTCTTCCAGTCAACCTTTGGGTGGAAGGAAATCAAACAGGAGATTGGCGTTGGCGCAGAGCAAGAAAAATAAATGTTTGAACATAATAAAATACATACATAATATATATCTATATATAATACATACAAATACGCATAAATACAGATAAATACATAAAAATAACATATACTTAGGAAAGAGTAGAAAGATAATGAGACCTAACGAGATTTATCTTATTATTCTTAGTTAATAGGTCTTTAGTTTTGACTAAGGGATAGGCTAATAAGCTTGGGATTCTTCTTGCAGACAATGGGCTAGTAACCTGTCATTATTTGAATCTCAATTCCTTTATAAAGTCATACAGTTGAATGTGATAATATGTATGTAGTTTGAATCTAAATACCTATTGTAATTGGTCAAAACTACATAGGTCAAGGGTCACCTAAATAGGAGCACTAGCATTAAAAGATAGATGATGTATATGAAGCTCAAGGATTATACAAGAATACCTACTTACTAACATACATACCTGTAGACAAACACAAATGCCAAACCTGTTTAGGCGAATCTGTACAATCCTACCCGTGTCCCATATCTTTCCTTATGAATTTTCAATTTATAGAAAGATCCGGTAAAGCTTTCAACCTTTTAATATATTGTTATATTCAAATTATGGTTTCGTACCCGTGGAACGTTCATTTATTCAGTTCAGTGGCCAAAGTATAAGATACAACATTGTTTTCTCTTTTATAAAAGACATGAATTAAGCGATGGCAGGCGTAGAACCTGTGAAGAGGAAAATAGGGTGAATATAAATACAATCTCACGGACAGTTGAAAGCCCGTCTTGTTGTGACGCGTGTCTGTCTGTCCGTGTTTTATTAGAAACGTGACAAAAACTTCAGTTGTTTATTATAATAGATAGCAGATATCTACTTTTTAATATTTCATAAAACTGAAATCTTTTGAAAGACATCGTCTTCACTTCAATAGGAATGGTCTGAAATTACGTTTTGTAGAGGGAATGAAAGAACTGATTGAAGCAATGATTTAAAAATATTTGTAATAAAATTTTTATTTTTAACATAGCATTAAGGTATTCGCGACCTTCAGTTAAAAGCATAAAACGTAGAAGAAATGAACACAATGCCTACTATTTTTCAATAATTTTTTACTTAGTTCGAGCATTATCGATCCTCCGAGGTGGGCTTTTAAGCCAAATTCACGCGCTGAATCCTTCAATAACCCTCAGAATCCCCAGCTTTTATTTCTGACAACTTTACTTATAATATGAACTTTACTTCTTACCTATATTCAATAATAAGCATTGTTTAAAGAAAGTTAAGTACCTTTCTTGGGTTAAAATGCATAATTTAACTTAATCCTAAACACCCTTCTTTCAAGTGCCTATCTACTACATTTCTCAAATACATTCTAAAGAAACATATCATTTTTATATGACGCCAGTAAAAGAAGACTATAACTATGTACCTATAATATTGAAGGAGGTTGTTACTTTTTTCAGACTTTTCTTTTTTTTTGTATCCCAATTTTCGTAAACGAATAAGTATTACGTACAAGGACCCATACAATAAACACTGTGACATAAGGGAGCCGAGCCGTTTCATTTGGAAGACTGAATGGCGCTCTGGTATTTACTTTATCTCTTGTTACGGTATAAGAGGTTAACTGAAGTTAATCTGTTCCATATTACTTGTTCTCATTTAATTTTATTTGCTTGAAGTCTACAACATTATATTAAAAAGATATAATTGAATTCTCTATTTCAAACTACCTAACCTAACTTATTATTGTTTCAAAATTAATAGTATGATAAATATAGTTGGTTGATCAAAATGTTTAGATTAATGAATACAAGTATTCTAAAAACATTTATTAATAATGAAATTTTGAGAAGTTATAGACTTTTAAAATCGATATCAATTTCAAAGAGGTAAACAACTTTCTACAAATTATATTTTCTCTTGTTTCCATTTTCCAAAGTCGAACGTCTACCCTGGGAATAGGCATAGAGCATTCCAACTATGTATTATGAAGTTGGTATAGGTATTTTATTAAATTTTATTTTATCGTGGTATTTTATAAATACTTGACTTTTCCCAGGATATCCCTCTCGTGGGAATTTCGTAGTTATTTGATAATGATTACGATCAGTTGGGTTGGGGTGTGACGTCACATTCATTAGTAAGTGTCACTTCTATAGTCTTATTTTATTGTTTTTTTGATATATTGGGTCTAACCCCCACTAAGTTTGCCAAGATATGCTTTCAGACTTGCAGTTTAGGCGTCATTTATCAGATTAACAGTTTATTTGCTCGCCGACCGAACTGAGTTATGTCTTAATTAATGCAAGTGCTTGTTGCTGGTGTCATTAGTTATTCCTTTGACTTTGATCGTTATTAGGGAGTGCAGATTGAAAACAAGAGCATGAAACAAATAGACGCATTAAATGCATGAAATAATAAATTTAACAACTAAAACACATTTAAATTAATACGACTAATAATATGTAATGTGTTATTTGTCTTGTGTCTTGTATAGGTATATACTTATATATTTATATATATCCTACAAAAGTTGCGGTTCTTGTTATTTATATATTTATAATGACAAAAAAAATAACAAGAACCGCAACTTTTGTAGGATTCTAAACGAGACATGAACGATGATGACTAAGTTGAATAAGTCACGTGTTCATTGTTATTTTTCGGTGGCACATACATCTCGTCTTTATTCTTTACCGAGTAGACAGAGTTAACAGTCTGTATGACTGTGACTAGGCCGCGTGCAGCTAGATGTCTTCATGACGGAATTAAGATTTAGATAGTGACAGGTTGCTAGCCCATCTCTTGATTTCGTATTAGCCATATCCTTGAGTGATTTTAACAAGCTGAACGAGAAGAGAAAGAGCTGGTTCACACTATGTTTTTTCTTCGTTACTAGAGCAGCTTGGAAGTTAAGCTTGCACTAGATAAATGTGCTTATTCTCTTAGTCGTCTTTAACGACATCCATGGAAAAGAGGAGTGGTTGGTATTCTAAGGTGCCGAGAAACTTCAGCACATAAACTTGACAACAACCTGTAATTTATAACTATTTTTTTTGCAGACAGATTGCTGAAAAGTATAAATAAAATCGATAGAACCATTAACACAATACTACCTAACTACGAATTCTTAATTAAACACTGCCCTTAAATAAATTCAAAATTGATAAGAGACTGTCTGAGTTATTTTTTAGCTGTTCAATCTATAATTAGTTTGCGCTAATAATGAATGTAGGCTTTAATTACCTATACTTATCTCTGTGCAGATTATTAAAAGATACACGTGTGGAAATTTACCGAATCAGTAAAGACCTTGGAATCTATAACGCTTTTATTGATTAATCGCTTTCCGAGAAATTTTATTGAAATCTTTTTAATTATCTTTGTGAAACGGAGACAAATGGGATCCTTATAATCTTGTTAGTAATTAAAGTAGAGTGATCACATTCATTAGAAAATTAATATTAACCGCAAATAGTGACGCTAGTATATATTTTGTTAGGTTTACGTATACATATTATGAATAACTCATAAATTCCGTTCGTGGTTTTCATCACACGCAACTTGTAGCCTATGTATGGATCCGTAGTAATCCGTAGTAAGAATACTAATTTTATAAAGATAGATTTTTATTTTTGTTTGCAACGAACACATAAATCAGAATACCTTATTACATTGACTTCTGTGGTAACGAATGATACATACATACATATAACCACGTCGATATCCCTTACGGGGTAGATAGAGCCAACACGATCGAAAAGACTGAGTAATATTATAAATAAGGATGTTTAATAAAAAATAAAAATTGTATGTGAACAATATTAAGGAAAATAATAAACCTAGGTTTAAACATTTTGAACAAGTAATTTGTAAAGAGATTTTATCTTTATTATTATATTCAGTGGATTTTTGGTAAAAGAGTTACAAACATAATATACCTACGTTACAATTTATATAGGTAAGATATGAATCCGAAATAATACATTATCACCTTAGTTGAATATTAGGACACTATAGTTGGATAACAGACCGATGTGTAACAGAAACCCTTTGTTTACAGGAAGCCCTGCCATGTTTGGCAAACAAATTCGTGCAAATAATATTATATTTTGGGGAAAGTAAGTTGACCGCATATAAATATGCCACATGGAAGGGTAACGAAAACAAAAACTTGCGTGCAGAAAAACTATAAGTGGAGTTTTGGTTAGTTAGGACTCACTTCATGGCCTTTGAGGAGTCTTGTTTGGTGGTTGTTTGGCTTTGTCTACCCCACAAGATATAAAAACGTGATAATGTATGTGTGTGCAAATGTGGCTTCCACTTATTTACAGCGGTTGTCTTCCTCAGGCTATGACGTTGATGATATTGTTTCTGGGCCTGGAATTTAAAGAATATCTGAAAAGAACTTTTTTCATAATACACAAAGAGTGTAAGAACTGCATGCTTGCAAGAATGAATTTAATTTTTGTCGAATTGAATTTATTGTTAATCGTTTGATGGATAGGTTACTCCGGAAGCTGTTCTACTTACTGTTTCACTATGGGCAATTTAATATTTATTTCCGTAACGAACATCGACGGATGTAAATTTGATAATTACAAAGGAAAAGCTGCAAACCTGACTTTGCTCCGAGGTAATAGGGAGTGAACTGCGCTGGGCTGGGCGTCAGTCGTAGTTCAAATATTGGATTTTGTACACGGACTACCCATTAAGTACACACACCGTATGTATCTACATAATACTATGTGATCGCTTTGCTTGCCGCTTTCAATTGAAATTCTGGATGGCATTTGGTATTTTTCATGTTTTTTGTGTCAGTTTACCTCTCATAGTTGTAATAATACCAACAGCCTTGATTTACGATACTTGCATAAAGTGTTTTTCAAAAATAAAGATTTGTGATTACATTTTATTGTGCAAGTTATATCCAGCAGAGTACAGTCACCTTAAACAATACGTCTCGTTTGACCATCGTGACCTGAAGTACTAGCTTTTTCTAAATATAACTAAAATTTTGAAGATCCAACAAATATTGAAAGATATTACAGCGCGAAAAGGCCTTTTGTATTTTCCATATGTAATTATTGTTGTTCGGTATCTTTACGATGCAATATAGAGTAAACTAATTTTACAGCGGAAATGTAAAGATATAGTCTCTGCCTACCTCCGGGAAAGAGACGTGATTTTATGTATGTATGCAATCAAACAAGACAGCCCGAACTAGCTTAGGATTTGCTTAACTTCTACTTCTCTCTCTTTTATCTTTGCATATTCCCAATTTAACCTCCGCCACCATGCTTCGGGGCCTGGGGTCCAATTAACTTATACTTATCCGATAATATTTACCGTTCTGAAGGAACCTTTTTACTGAGTCACGCAGCCACTCGCCCACCTGCAATAAATTGTTGAACCTTCGTCACATTGCAATCGAATTACAATATAAATGGCGACGAGACAATGTATTTACTCTTTTTCAATCAGACTTACCCGAGAGACATACCAAGCTAGCTAGGCTCACAAACATTTAGATGGAATTAAAACAATCAACGTCCAAATTACTACGTTGCGTTGTTGTGAATGTAAATTTTCTAATTGATGTCATTTATTAAAATTATTACTTTACATAGATACCTACATATACTTCAAAAGTGGGTTGCAATTTTGTTGATTTATGCATTCATATTTCATTTAACCGTAATTCATTCTTAATTGGATGTGGTTTTACCATGGAATGCGAAATGAAACTTGATACTTAGGTAAATATGAGTATTATTCGAATTTCAACTGAACACTTGTTTGTTCAAGCAAACAAAGAGATATGTTAACTTTGAGGTTAACTTATATTTTAATACCAGAGGAAGACTAGACGAACGCACCTTCATCAAATCAAGGATGTCGGCCTGGCGATAGCCCAGTGCAAGAGAACCCTTGGCCGGCGAGGTTGCATAAAGTATGCAGAAATGGTGGAAAGCGAAAAAAAGTAGTTTCTGCTTACACCTCAAGAAAAGAGGCGTTTTATGTTTGTTTAAATCTATTTCACATACGTATAAGTACATTTATCACGTCTTTATCCTTTACGGGGTAGGTACAATTCACGAATAAACAGAGCCTACAGTCTCAAAAAGACTGAAAACCATGTTTATCTGCTATGTAACTTAATAATGGAACTGAGATTTAACATGAAAATAAACAGGCGTCGGTGGTTGAATGTCCAAGTAACCTGGGTAAAAAGTGTTGAATCAGTTGTACAGTATGTTACGAAAAATTTGATTAGAACACGTTCTTAACACTTAGCACGGTTGTTAGTGCGGAGGTGATAACAGTCTCTAAATTGTCACGATTCCTGCATTATCATTAAGAGTAGCAAAGTTAAAAATTATTTTATCAAACAAATAGAACCACTTCAGTGTCGCATACTGAGTAATAATTTTTACGAGTTATAGGCTAAAAATATTCCTTTTTAGGATTCACTGATCCTTGTGCTTTTTTATAGTCGTTATCGTTGGTTTTCTTTCCTGGGAATCGAACTTGGGTACTTCGATGCGAAATAATTATAAATAACCTAATCTTATTATTCCATTCTATTATGTCCCGCAAACCTGTTCTATGAGCAATCCAAACCGAACTCGTTGACAGATAGTTTCCGAGCCGCGCCAAGTAAACTCAACCGCAGGTAGTAAGTAGATATTTATTGTAGAAGTTTTATTAGCAAAAGTGCAGGCGTTTCAGCGAGACCCAACATTATTTAACGAGACTTTATAGCAAGTTGAGAACTAGTTCCGTTTTATTGCTTACAGAGTAATAAGCAAGTTTCCTAATAGGCTTGGATTAATATCTTATTAAATTACAAAATAAGATTTCCTGAGCAGGCTGAAAATGTTAATAAAGAGTAAGGCGTCCAAACTTGGGATTCTTCTTGGGCGAACTGACTCCATAATTCAGCTGAACGTGGGGTATCAGACTCTTTGAGACATGCTCCTGTCTTCCTCAAATGGATAAAGACGTGATATATATTTGTATGTAGATTTTCTGGTTTATGATAATTTTATTAAAAATGGGGAAAAAACTACTATTAGACATTTCCACTTCGTAACAATAGTGTTATTACAGGGGTTATTTGTAAGAGATTCCGCCCGCGGTACGCCTACATTTTTTTCAGGTGAGCATCTGCATTTACCATTAGGGATTCTTTCTTTTATGACATTTAATTGTTGTGTGTGACGTGACGTAACTTAATTCTAAATTAAGGTATTTAATTTATACTTTAACTAATACATAAAATCGATACACATAATAAATAAATAATAATAAATAAACATATACAAGACAAATTACGCAGATTGAGTTAGTCTCGCAGTAAGTTAGAGACTTATGTTACGAGATACATCGATGATACACGTTGTAATAATTTGCCATAATGGATTTTTAAAATACCCAGACGGATAACATAAACGTGATTTCCCTAAGAATTGCATTATATGCAATACAACCGCCATTTTGTCTCGGTCGTTCCTTCGTACATTGTGCTAGAAAACAGACATATTGCCTTCCAAGTTTAAGACAATAAGATAATAAGACAATATAACTTATTAATCTACGTTAACTCATTTGTTTTATTTGTCCAATAACCATGTTTCCAACACAATTTAACAAATAAATAATATCATGCGCCTCGTTCATAATAGTTCGAAAGGAAATTCCAGGCTGACAGGCTATTGTAGACAATTAACAGCAAACAATTAATTAATGGAAACTAGTCCCTTCTAAAGTAGTTTATAATGAGTTCTGTGCAGTAAAGGGGTTTGTTTGTAAGAAGTATTTAGAAAATTTGACCAACTATAGCATGTTCCCGTTATAGATCTAACATTCAATGTTTCACTCTGTAGTCAAAATTATAAAATGAATAATTTGTGACTAGGTTTTTAGATAATTAAAGAAAATTTATTTCAAAGTCAATTTCAATTCCAGTTTTCCTAAATTACAATATGGACACAGAAATCTTTAGTAGAATTCAAGGAAAGGCCATTAGATAAATCGACAAAAGATAGAATTAAGTCTCTTTTAGCCTTGGGTGTTTCCAGTAGCATTCTCAGAAGCTCTATATCATTAAAAAGGGAAAGTAAGTTATTTTATGGGCGACACCAATATATTATAGAAAATGGAAGCGGACAGAATAGAAGGTCTCTAGTAACGATAGGACGTCCTAGTATTTTACTAAGACGTTACGTGAGTTGTACTTTTTATTCTACTACATCCAATATAATCAAAGATTTATCAGTTAAACACTTACATACCAATTATGCCTCTCGCACTGTTACAACTTAAATATCAATAACAGGACATCGTTATAGGGTTAAGAAACCGTTAGTTTTTCTTTTTGATTTGACAGTGATATAAATTTGAACATGTCAAGCTATTTAAGTCCTTGGTATGTTAGGAAAGTCTCTGATGACGCTTAAAGACGTCCAGTCGTCCATGGCAGTCAAAGAAGAAAGGAAATTACATACGATAACAAATTAATTTATTTTCATGCGTATTACTTAAGTTAAAGTTTAGGAGGCTTTGCGCAGAAATCCGGCAATGGTCGACCGCAAAGTCAGAAATCCCGAGATTACATCCACTGCGCAGTATCCTTTGTTTCAATTCACGTAAAAGGAGCGAAACTATTTGGGCGGCCTTCCACCTTGAGCCGTGGTAATGGTAACCAGGGTAACAAACCTTATTGAATTTATTCTGATCTCATTCAAGATTTAAATTTTTTTCTAGGCGACGAAGAAAATTTCTTCTAGGTTCATAAAGCTGAATGTTTATTTAAGTACCTTATCATAAGAAAAGTGCTCCATAAGCGTGATGAACTTGTGTGTTTGGACCATAACCATATGAATGATGAATGATGTGAAATGTGCCTTTTACATCGTAGGTTTCCATTTTTGTTCATGTTCTTTGATACATCTGATGGAATTCAAAAGCTTCACAAATTCGTTGAACCATTATTAAAAGTCAGGCATATTTTGATTTCCATGGAAAATAAAATTGCTGGTGCTTTGGTAAGTTTGAACATTTCAAGGAAAAATTAACCACATGCAACATGACAACATTTTTATAACGAATAAATATAATGTAACAAATATAAGTTTTATTCTTCAGTCAGAAAAACTTGCTTTTTATGAAAATAAACTGACGAACATAATTCCATAGAATAGCAAATATTGCAACGCAATATTTGAATTGAAATGAATATAAATGGATGAAAATTCTTAGCCCTTGGTGGCATCGGCTGTGCAATGCATATTTGTTTGCATCTGATAGAGGCAAACTCAAAAAAATATAATATTTAAAAAGTTTCGGAGAAATAAGTTTTATTGAAATCATACTGATTTTGGCACTGTTGCACATTTGCATGAAATTTAATTTACTGAGTCGTTGAAACATAAATAATTAGTTAAAATGTTCTACTACTAAACTTCAAACTGTTAAAGAACTTTTAATGTCTTGGCAAAATTGGCGAAACAATGACAATTGAAATTTATCTTGAATTTATTAAATGGGAGTTTTTTAACAGATATTTTTTATATCTCAAGTATTAAAAAAAAGGTTTTAAAAAGAGAAGAAGGCTGAGTAAAGCGATTGCTTTTGTCTGCGTAAACGAATAGGAATCCAATTTAGTTTAAAACGAAAATCAGAAATGTGATCGAATTTACACAAACTGAAAATGAAACGAATGTAGGTATTATTAAGAAAACGTTCATGTTTGATGATAAAATTTGCATTAAGGCCTGAATAACAAACATATTTCTTATTATTTCACTTTTATCTTACTTTTTCATTAGTACGGCAGTGGGTGAGAATGTTACTTTAACTGTTAAGAGCAGCTTACAAATGCAAGTTTACACATGTACACATTTCGCAAAGTTTGTCCCCATAGATTAGAATTGGCTTATTATAACCAAAACAGTTCATGCAGAATTTTATCAGTTTTAATCTGTTTCAGCGGTAGGGCTGGCGGTACCTTCAGTCGAGTCTGCATTGGCCTCCGCGCGGTCGTTTCCGAGGCGCCTCTCACGTCCCGAGGGAATTTTGCAACTTTCATTACACATTTAATTGACAGCACCATAAAGTTATTTTTGTAAGACTATTTAGTTGAGTAATTGTTCGTGGGTAAGCATAGTGAATGGTGCGGTGAGAAAACTTTTTGAATTTTGTAAAAAAGTTTGGAGTTCAATCGTAAGTATTGTTTTTGCATGATTTTACTTTTTTAAAGAATTCTTTTCAAACATAATATTTTAAGGAAAGTAGAAATAAAATCAGTTATTAATTTTTAGGCAGATTGTAATAGTTGCCTAAAATTTTTAAATGCCAGTTTGACAATAAATGATTTTCTTAGAGTTATAAATATTAATAAATATGTGTGATAATCTTTTCCAAACATCGTTCGATATTGAAATAAAAAAGTTCATGTGTATACAAAGTCTAAGTATTAGAAAAAGTTTTGGGTTTGAGGTAAAGTGAATATGAAATTCAGAGTGGAATATTACTCTGAACCGCAAACATACTTTAACTTTATCGACTGACCCTTCATAAGGTTTTCATTTATTTCAAAACCTTTGTGTAATCATCGCCATTGGTGTCAATGAAAAGTGCATCAAAATTGCATAACCTAGATACATCAAAAATAGGAAAAGACTTCTTCAAAGATTTATTTCAAAGATATCATATTTTCTATTTACAAGGTAAGGTACTTTTTATAATGCTATTTAGCCAGTCTTACATAGGTATAAATACTTTTTACCTGCAGCTTCGTCCGCGTGAATTTAGCGCCACTTACAAAAGAATGGGTATGCAATCCCACATTTTTAACCGGGATAAAAAGTATCATATGTTCTTCTCCAGAATCACTAATAATTCTAAAGCAGCAGCTTGTTTTAAAAATCATAAAAGAATGTATATATTCAAGATACAGATTACAGATTAACAAGTGAAAACAACAAAACAAAAACAACTGCTTGCAACTTCGGACTGATATTTAGACTTCCAAACCAATGCCGGCCGAGTGTCCTCAGAATATGATACCTTTGAAAGTTACTCAATTATAAGGAGTGATAGTCAATTAACTCATTAGTTGACTCGCCCCTATTCGCTTTGGATAATAAACTTGCAGTTCACAAACACCACTTTTCAGTAGGGAAAACACAAAATTTGCCAAACACTGTAAATATGTCGGCCGTTTTGCGTTGTGGTAAATTGGTTTGCTAACTTTAAGTCATTATAACATGAGATAATTTTCGGATGGGCCTGGGTCTCGAATGTTAGTATCCTTTAATACCTACATCTAGCACTTACTTTAGGACTAATAATAGGACATAGATTGACTGACTGACCAATCTGTGCACAGTCCAAACCGCTAGGTCTAGAGATTTGGAATTTAGATTATTTATGTTATCTATAGCAGTGCACTCAGAAGAGATTTACGGATATTCTCGCGAAAAGGGAAATTACACGTTAATTTTCATTATACGCAACGCAAGCGGAGCCAACAAGTTGGTAACAAGCTATAATGACCTGTTACCTGGGAGATAAGGATTTGAGGATGAGGAAAACTGAAGAAAGTTGATATATATATAATTTAAATAACAGTTGATATATATTATATACTGGGTCTTTTGAAGACTGTAGGCTTATGTCTACCCTGCGAGGGAATAGACATGATTGTATGTATCTAATATTTCAAGACGTGAACATAAAGTTTGAAAAACTTCCTGGAGTGTTGTCGAAACCCCCGCCGGCGAGTTTGCTTCTGTTTTTTCTATTCCTCAGTCAACAATGGTGTCACAGAACACAATCCCTAGCTTAGTACTGCGCGTAGACTGGAAAAACAATCTCGAAGTTTATTACTTAAAAAGAGCAGCTGGTTTGAAAAAAATTGTAGAAGCATGCAAATGTTTTGGTAAGAGATTTGATTTCAACTTTAAGTTATATTATAATTTACGGGTTGTCACTCAGAATGAGAACAATAAAAGACAATATGCTACTGTTCATAATTCATATAATTTCATGTAGGTTGCAACCTGGCACCAAAACTTATTTACCCTGAACTACGTTAGGAGCAGTTCACATCAAGACGAGACGCGACGCGACGTTTTCATTTCAATTTATATATTATTTATAATTCTATGTATTAATGTATATGCATGGTGAATTAATATAAATTAGATAACATGACTTTACCCTTCAAAGGATGTGCAATCTGCACTTGAATGTTTTAATTGGATTATTCGCCTTTTAAAACATTCAAAGGAAAAAAAGAAAATTCGCGTTGGAACATCAAATGACTCAAGGACCTCCGTATTATATGTGACTTTTACTACAGTATCTAGTTTAAGTTAGATATTTCCCTATACAGTCTTCAGACTATTATTTACTTAACTTACGTTAAAGTTTACTTAACAGTAACTTCGGCAAATAATATTAAACTAATCTCCTGAATTCATTGAAATTTTTTCGTCATGATCGCGAATTCGTTACTTACATTGAGTGATTATTTACGTTGGTATTGTCATCAAGTATAAATATATAAGAAAGTCTTCATGTTTCTGATGTAAGTCAAGCCCTGTAACATGTACAACAATGCGTGACGCCGTTTTTACGCGCGAAATCTATAGGTGTTTCGCTTTTGATTATGTCGTGAAACGGGAAAGCGATAGTTTGTCACTGCTATGCTACGGGGGCTGGTTGCGTCTTTATCTCTCTGAGGCCTATGGTTGCGATGCTGAAGTGGAAAAGTTCGGTTTACACGGTGTTATTCCCGTCTGACCTCTACTTACTGCAATTTACCCCGCGAACTTGTCGAATTTTGGATCATTGTTACACGACCAGTTCCGGAATGTGCAGGTTATCATACATACATACATAAAATCACGCCTTTTTCCTGGGGGCAGTAGGCAGAGACTACATCTTTCCACTTGCCACGATCTCTGCATACTTCCTTCGCTTCATTCAAAATTCATAACTCTCTTCATGCAAGCAGGTTATCACGCGAAAGAAAATCATGATTAGCAATAAAAATAGGTTTAAAAATATAATAAAATAAAAAGCTTACTTTGACCTTATTTATTTCATTTATTATGCCACTTAAAAACAGAGTAAAAAAAACAATACAAAAACGTGATTAAAATTGCAATGAATGAGCCCGTTAGGCTTGGATGCAATTGCAAGGACGCTAGTAGCGGTTCCGTATTACATTCAAACCTTTTATTTTTAATTTCTTTCAGCATTCCCTTGACCAGAGCGTATAAAAAAAACTTTAAGCATACTTGTATCAAGTCTTTATCCTTGATGGGGCAGACAGAGCTCATTGTCACAAAAGACTCGAACGACGTTTATATGGATGGCTTAATGATGAATTGAGATTCAGATAGTGACAGGTAGTTCGATTTTTTTTAAAATTGTGAATATTTCAAAAACTTTTAACCTATTTAGCATGAACTTTAAATTATATTAAAAGATCCTACATATATTTTTAAATTTCTCATAATTAGACAAGCGGTTCGAAAGTCGTTACAAACATATGTATATACATTAAAAGGCAACTAAGGAATAGGCTTATAAATTTTTGATCTTTATTAAAAACTTCCACTATTTGAATCTAAATTCTATTCATTCATTAAGCCAAACAGCTGGACGTGGCCTATCAGTTTTTCGAGACTGTTGGATTTGTCTACCCCGCAAGGGATATAGACGTGATTATATGTATGTATTCACAAAAAACAATATTTTCGGCCCAAGTTGATTGGGAGAATAAGAAGCTGTTTTCACATACCATGTTAAAGTAATATCCAGCTTTATGTTTTTAGTTCACTGAAAGGAAATAATCTTATTCCGCTTGAGCAGTTTTAATCGCAGACCAGATTGGGTCGAGCCTGAAGAGCCTTTTCAGCGGAATGGTGGAAAGTAAACACTTTGCTCCGGTGACATATTTTAATAAACGATAAAGCATATGTTTAGCTTTATTTCGATGCAGACGACACAGTTTTTTGTATTATAAAATACAAATAATGGAAGGATGAGAAGTTATTGAATTAGAAAAGACATATTTTTAATTATTTATTTATCTATTCATGTACGTACCTACACAGACAACATACATATATACATATATGAATGATAAACACAATTACCAATAGTACATTTCTTTTGCTTATTTCTTATCTCAAAAGTGTCAAAACAGGTCGATGTCATATAATTTAATTTATATACGACTCGGCTATTAGTACTTATATGCTAAACGCTTTAACATTTTAGTAACACGACGACCTCACACATTTCATGTGTCAATAAGTTTAATCGTTATATATACTAAACACACATAGATTTTATTACGGCAAACATTAAAATATTTGAATCTTTATAGTAAGTATAAAGATTAGTAAGTATAAAAAGAAGACACAAACCCTAGAAGTGTATCTATTTTCAACAGATAGTGTCAACTTAAATGTTATGGACTACTTACTCAATGATACTTTTTGAGAAGATCAATTCTTAAATAGTTAAATATCTAAGACCCGGGACAAACAGAAAAAGTTATTTTTTCATCATAACTTCACTGGGGATTGAACCCAGAACGCCCAGAAAATCCAACATCTGCGCCAACAGGCCGTCAATATTAAATTTTAAAACGACGTACAAAGTTTGTGAATTATCTCGAGGGTTCGATCTTGTCGTGAATGGGGTTTACAATAAACTTGACATAGAGACGGAGCAACCGGGCATGGAAGAGGTCCGAAAAATAGTATTTCATTGGGTGCCAGTTTATTCCTCCTTAATATGGTGAATTAGTTAGTTCACCATTAATTACTGCTAAATCTTCTAAAATTAACAGATCTAGGTTTTAGAGCGAGATATTAGAGGAGAACATGTTTTCGTCTGTGATTTGTCCTGTTTATCTAAAAAGTAATTTTATCTCTGACATAAAAAAATACAATAAGAACTCTAGACGAATCATCGTCGTACTTTCAATTCAAAAGGTTTCACAGCAATATTACACCCGTACGAGTATAACTACTTTGAACCCCTTTTGTTTGGCTTTGATTGTTTAACTGGTCAATGCAATATTTACGAACAAAGCGTCGATGGAAAACTAGAAAATATTGGTTCTTTTTATACCAAGCACGACAAAAAGTAGGTCAGAAACTCTTTAAATCTGTTATTGTTGTTCAAGATCACAGAAAAAGTGCTCGATCATTGTTAAGTCATTTTGTAAGAAGCAACGAAGAAAATAGGTTAACTTTGCCAATAAGATAAAGTTAATTTAAGCCTTATGCTGTCATCGCGGTTCTTGAAGGAAAATACCAACAGTAAATTAATTATATTTAAAATCAATTAGAACTGAGCAAATAACTAAGATGATGCGAGGTAAAATGTAAGAAATTATTAAGAGGACTGTAAATAAATAAAAGATAAAGTTAACGGTAAAAAAGATAATGTGAATTAAGGGAAATAATCATAATTTTCAAAAAATTTAGTAACAATACAAAAGTACGCGTTTTCTTTAGCATATTTGGGAACATATGTAGGGGAACTTTACTACCATAGAAAATATAAGATTATACATATTAGGAAGATTATATATAAGAATAACTATATTACGATTTCAAAGATAAGATTTAAGATCTTACTCTTATGAAAGTCGGCACACACCAAAAATCATTAAATAAATTTCTTTAAGAAATATGTCGAAACTTGAGTGGAAATAGAAAATAGGACATGAATCTTAGAGATTGCAGGTGTTCCTCCCTTTTTATTGTATCGAGCTGTAGCCATTTAACTACTAACCGAGCTAAAGTGGACAGATCCATTTTGTTAACAAGGAAGGGAGTCATCATCGTGACTTTGTAGAAGGTATACTGTTAATTCTGTCGAACTAAAGATTATTTGATTTAAACATATATAAAATCAGCCTCTTTTCTCGAAGGGGTAGGCAGAGACTACATCTTTCCATTTGTATTGAACAGAACATTATAAATCGATTTGAAAAAGAGGAAGTATTTAATGCGATTGTGTGTAACGCGATTACTCAGCTAATTAATATAGGCGATATTTATGATTGATTTTTAGGATAAAACCAAGGGAGTCCTATATTCATCAGTCAATATCTAATGTTGGAGATGATAGAAGAGAAATTGAGGGAACTTATGGACATAGCGTTGCTGTTATGACTGCCAGATGTCATGTTAAATAAAAACCAAAAAAAAAGATGGGATTTAAAGTCGGTTGATCATTCTAGAAAAGCCATTAATGTTATATGTATGTCATTCATGTGTCAGGTGTTACACAACTTTCATTGAATAACACATAGTTATTATGTTATCGTGTTACATAATCCATTTATCCTTGGAGCTATGATAGTTGCGTACGCTTAAAAGGAATATCCTCCCACGTACACTTATTTGTGGAATAAACTTCCTGAAAAGGTTTTTCGGGCATGGAAAAAAACATTGACTTCCTCAAAATGGCCACAGGACCATATTTTCAGGGTCAATAAGAGTGGCAACCTTTGGGCCAAATATAAAACTTTCCGACCACTCAAAAGTATTAGTAACTTACTTCCATTTTCGCGGGTAAACCGCTGAAATTACGTCGCATTTTATAATAAAATGAGAAATTTGCTTCCAAAAATATAGCTTGTCATAATGTTTTGAACACAAAGAAGGATCGAAGTAATGAAAACATCAACGTCATTCAAGTTAAAATATGACCATCGCTGTTTAAGAAAGACCCCTTTCAACCAACCCTTGGCCATGTTACATTGTTCCGGATTTAATTTAACTTAGCAGCTGAAAAGTATAAAAATACCTTCTTGCATATGAACGATACCCTACAGGGCTTTTTATGGAGTCGTGAATTATTAGGAAGGATATAAAAATAGAGAATGCTCATTACGTGCAAGTGCATTCTGTATTGAACATATTTGTGTGTTATGAGAACAACATCATGTTCAAAATATTTTGCATTTTTGCGCATCTGATGTTCATGATGTTGTTCGTGAATTATATTGGAAGATGGCTCAGATAAAACAGGACTTTATCGACGTTTTAAAGCCTAAAAGGGATTTAAAGGAATGAACGCTTACGAATGCGCACGTTTAGCGAGAGAATTACTAAATCTATATAAATAATAGGTAATAATAGGTAGATTGACCTATTGTAGTGTTACATTATAAATTAATGTGTTACCATGATCTGATATGGGTTAGGTTTCCTTACAAAGGTTGCGAAGATCAAAAGTGGGTTGCTTCGTGTAAAAACGTGACTTAACTAATCCACGATTATGGTCAAAGGCACACACCGGGCTTCGTTCCAGAGAAGTTAGGATGTTACTCTAGGGGGGAGAAGAAAGTAAAATAAAATGAATGAAGTGTGACAGAAAAGGCCTTGTAACAAAATAAATAGAGACTGAAATAACCTTCCTGTGAGTAACGTTCATCTCTTAATGATTAACACCTGAGAGCTGCCTGAGTAATTAGATTTTATTTTTAGCGACACATAAAACATGAAGGAAATACATTTAACCAGTATAAAATAAGGCATGAAATAGGTGAATTATATATTGAAGCGTTTGTATGAGAGTTATAAGCCTTATTAAGCTTTTGAGACATGAGATTGCGTTCCGCTGTAGAGACCGAAACACATATTTCTTCAAATTAATATTGTTTACGTTAATTATCTGTATAAAATCTGAAAATATAGACAGATATCATGTCTTGTTGTCTAATGGGTAGGCAGAGCTAATAGTGATATGACGTGTTTGGCCTAATGATGGAAATAAGTGTTACCCGTAACTTAGGCTTGATATAAATCATTTGATTAATTACGTGATAATCTTTGAAAATAGGAATTATACTTTAAGACACGCGGATAGATTAATACGGGTACAATTTAATTCATTTTTGATTTACGACGCTAAATGCCTGAGAAGTAAGAACAACAAAAATTACGCGCGGCATCTAAACTTTATGATCTTCTAATAATAGATATCAGGAGTAATTTATTTCAGTTGCGTCAAGAGAGATTGAGTGATTAGATTTTTAATTTGTTTTCTGTGGCACGAGTGGCCGCCATCGGCGTTCAGCGGGATACTTTACAATATCCAAAATAGAGGAACAAATCTAACTTAGCAATTTTCCAGAAATTGTTGTGACAAAAACATTTAAATTTTCGTGTGTGTAGGTACTGTTTTCATGTAGGTTAAATAATACCTATAGATATTAACGGAAATCAAGAACAGTAGTAGCAAAGTATTGAGGTTATTACGATGACATGATGCCAGATCACCCAAGTATATACGCTGTGAAAACCAACCAGTGCATTGGAAGAAATAATAATACAGCAAATTATCTTAATGATTATTATTTTATCCATATCCGGACCTGTTCGGAAATAAAGAATCTTAAAAATAACGAAATACATAACTACTTATATAATAGCCTTAAAGTATTCACTGCCGGAGGTCACGCAAAAAATTCAAAAGAAAATACGTGCCCAGTCGTCTTGTCGAGAATTAAAGAGTATTTTGCGGGGAGATATTTTTAGGTTTATTTTGCAGGTGTTTTTAAAAGATATTCTTAGAGCTCATAAAATCAGACTCAGATGTGATAATGTTGATGTTTATCGTTGGTATATTTATTGAATAATAAATTTAATTTAATTTATTAAAACCCCTCTTAATATATCGATTAAGCCGGTCTGAAAAAGACAGTCAACCCTAATTTATTATATTCAGGAAAAAGTGCCGTGTGGTTCCCGGCACCAATCCAAAAAAGAATAAGACCACTCCATCTCTTTCCCATGGAAGTTGTGAAAGGCGACTAAGGAATAGGCTTACAAACTTGGGATTCTTTTTTAGGCGATGGATTAGCAACCACTGTCACTATTTGAATCTCAATTCTATCATTAAGCGAAATAGCTGAACGTGGCCATTAAGTCTTTTCAAGACTGTTGGCTCTGTCTACCCCGCAAGGGATATAGACGTGACCATATGTATGTATGTACGTAAAAAAAATATTTACTTCAATACATTTTATTAATGCCTAGATTCTGCCAGCTGCTTTTTTTGGCGCAGAGTGTTAAAGACGATCAGGCTTATAAAATTGTTGTTCTTCTATAAAGCGATGGGCTAGCAACCAGTCAATAAATATCAAATAAAATATGAAAACAGAATTTAACTTTTTAATGTTGTGACTATTGATTCTTAATATAGATAAGTAGAAAGACATGATCAGTGATTGTATAATTAATTTTTATGTATTCAAGAAAATAAGACCTTTAACAAGATTGCTCTTACTAAGAGTTTAGTAAATTCCTTATGTAAAAATGACGGCGTAAAAGAGTCATCGTTTTTGAATTTCTGGAACAACGGCTTGTTGAGTGTATGAGAGATATTCGTAAGCACTGGCGCAGAATTTCAATTTCCAAGATTCTCCTATAAATCACAGAAGCGGTGTAAGAACATAAAATACGATTTTCATATGTTTGTATAACTCAAGACTTGGCTCACATCTACGACATCCGACAACATCGTGATTTTATTAAGTACATACATACATACATACATACATATGATCACGTCTCTATCCCTTACGGGGTAGACAGAGCCAACAGTCTTGAAAAGACTGATAGGCCACGCTCAGCCGTTTGGCTTAATGATAGAATTGAGACTCAAACAGTGACGGGTCGTTAGCCCATCGCCTAAAAGAAGAATCCCAAGTTTATAAGCCTATCCCTCAGTCGCCTTTTACAACATCCATGGGAAAGAGATGGAGTGGTCCTATTCTTTTTTTTATTGGTGCCGAGAACCACACGGCACCAAATTTACGGTTTATTAAGTATAAATTATAATGAACGCAATGTTATAATGTATTTTAATGTTCAATGTTTAAAATTGTAATGTCGCAGATCGTGTATTTTAGAGTTCTAAAAACTCGTGCATTGTGCACCTGATTTTTTTATAATATCACGGTTCATTAATGTCTGTCAATTTGAAGTTATGTTTATTTTATACTCTTAACTAATCAGACTAAGCTACACTTACTTTGTTAAGAGAATCATTTTCATGAAAGCAGTTTCAAAGATGAATATCTTCTTCAAAAATTTGAATCTTTATGAAATGCAAACTTTTAAAAGTTTGTACACCACACAGCTCTTATGCCAAAAGCGTGGTGGTATATTTAATGGTTATTATAAGTGTAAAATTGTTAACATTTGTTTCAGAAACATCAATTTGTATATCAAGATGACTTGACGAGTGTCCGGTATTTATTTGAGCGGCGCAGGTGGTCCGATAAAGCAAATAAAGATGTCAAACAAATCACAGACACTTTTGGATATATTCCAAGAGATACTGGCGGCGTCTGGTAACTCTTCGGACAGCAGTTTCAATGAGACGCAGATTCTATCCGTCCTCCGGGAACAGACGAGTAAGGGAGTCGGTAATGAGAACTTCGAAGCTATCCTGGTGAAGATGATGAGGGACGCGAGGTCGAGACTCAATCTGACATTGAAGCCGGACACGTGTGGCTACTGCGAGGGAGATTTTAGAGATATAATTATGGCGTATAATGGTATACACGGATACGTGAGCTTGTTGGTGAGTAGGATTAATGTTATTAGAATATAATCACTATAAAAAGTAAAAGGTCCTGTTATACGTTACTGAAATGATTGAATGATAGACAGAACACGAACAGCCGAAATTATTTGTAGAAAAATTAATTAAGTATACTTTTCTTGTTAGTGACTTTCAAACGGTTAAACTATGTTGTTTATGATCTAGTACAAAGCAAAAGTCAAGAAATAGACGTGTGTTCTCAAAATTCTATCAGTATAAATAAATAATGTATGGGACAAATTATCTGCTACTGACAATTTGTCCCGAGATACGAAAGTTCAGCAAGAAACTGTTAGTTATTGGTTTCGGATATTGCGAAACTTGTTATGCCTGCGGCAGGGCTCAGTTACAAAAACTGCATTTCTCTCAGAGCGGGTGGATCAGAAGGGGGATTATTATCATTAGACTTGAAAGACACGCTTTGGCTGGATCTCTTAATGATAAAATCAGCAACATCACCATAAACTCTCGCTCTCATCCTAGCGTGTTCCCAGTTGCACTGTGCAATGCTTCAGGGCCTGGGGTCCGCTTCGAGGCCTGGCACCACCATAAATGAAATCAACAAATCTCACATTAGAATAAATAAAAAAATGCGCATTGACACTTCGGTACTTTAAAAAATTAACTTTATATCACTAAATGCATCAAATAGATTTCAACCCGTTGTTAAGTTTTAACCTGTGGTTTAAACAATATAAATTCAAAGCGAAATTTGACCGACTCAATAATAATTATCGCTTGACGTTGATAGATTTACTGAAACATAATGGAAATACTCCCTGGATACCATCGAAAATTGTACTTTCACCTTTGTTATCTGCCTATTTATCTGTTCACCTAAATTTTGCAATGTAATTTCTTAAATGAATAGAGGGTCTTTTATTATAACTTAATTAATGATTAGAGAAGCGAATTCTCATCTGATTCGAAAACCCATAATATGTTTTTTAAAAGAAAAATTTCATAAGTCTAAGATAACAAACGTCACGTGTTCGTTATCACTTCAAAAAAAAATATTTATATTTCCTTCCTTTTCTGGTCCAAAAATATCAACAAAGCACAAAGTAGTAAAAAACTATTTAAATTGAATAAGTACGACTGTCTCTTTCGGGAAATTAGTTCGGTTATTTCTCATCAAACACCAGGAAAACAAACAACATTATTTTAACCCAATTACTATCTGGGTGGGGCGTGGGGTTGGTCTAGTAAATAATAAATCTCTGATTTACGGTCAACCGAACTACTTATTTTATTAGTTTGTTAGTATATTACTCTGACATGCAAGAATAAGAATTTTTAAAAAAGTCTGTTTTAAACATATCTATATACAATTATGCCTATTATCCGGAAGGGTAGGCAGAGATTACAATTACCAAGATCCCTGCATACTACTTTCGCTTCTTTCACGTTCACGCATTGTACCTCCCCGAGCACGTCGGTACAGGGTACTTTTGACTAGACCTTTCGCTAGGATTTTCCAATGTGCGTTCATCGTGGTCTTCTTTTCTAGCAAAGAATAATTTTTTTTTTTAATCGTCAAATTAAACTTAATACATAAATATGATCAAACATTAGGGATCGCTGCCGTAAAAATGTAATTCAAGTAAAGTGGGTTGCATTGGAACAATCACAATGTAAGCCGATTTCGGAAAATTAAACTTTTAAAAGGTAAGCTTGTATCTAGTAGTTTTTCCGGATTATTTACGTTGGCAACCGATTTATTTTAACGAGCGCGTCATTTTGATTGCCAAATGAGTTCCAGCTTTTCCACTTTTTGGCATGTATTGTAAAACTTTTCCATAAGTCCATAAGTTTTAACATAAGGATGTATCTATTGTTAACATAACATCATTAACCATCTAGCAAATTATTACATTCGTGCGATTTCATAGATTTAATAAAATGTACAAAACCAATATCTGGAGCTATTAAACCCGTGAAATCCCAATATTATGATAAATATAAATGTAACGTAAATTACGCCGATGTTTACAGTATGATGAACATGCCGTTGAATAATGGGAACTGGAGTACCTATCTATGTAGATGGAGGAACAAATGGATTTGTTTTATAAACCACGGCTACCATTATGATAACATGGCCCGACAGCTCAATAAATGCCGCGGAACAAAACAATTGTAGTTCGAGTAATTTCCACGGCATAACGTTAAAAGTTAGCTCCACTGTTGCAACGTTATAAATTAATAAAATTGAACCGAAAAGTTTTAGATTTAGAAAAGCATAATATTTTATTTGTTTTTTTTTTATGGGCCTATTCCGCTTTTACACTTAAATAATACTCGTACACAGCCTCGAAACGAAACAATCACTTAAAAAGATCGTTGAAAATAAGCACAATAGCCAAAATATCGGTAAATTTAGTGCCGAAAGCGCAAATTTGGTAAAACTGGGTGGCCCTCTGCAAACATTCCTTCGGATAATCGATTTCAGTAATCGAGTAGCAACGAGTGAAAACGTGCGCGATTATTCGCATTGCTGTTTTGGGAATATGTTGCGGTTTCAATGGGTTATTCTCAAGGTGACATTTATGAGTATTGAGTAACGGGGCAAGGAAATTGATCTGTCCTTTACTGTGTAGTTACCCTAGCGGCTCTTACGATACATATATCTTCTGAACCGTTGTATTTATTCGGTTATATTCTCACCTCTCTGGAGACGTGCATGTGCATGCTCTAACCTACTTAAGACTTTGATGGATGACTTGGCCTAGGAAGGATTTAAACCTACATGCAGATCACGCATAAACCGGATACAATCGGTTGACCACTTGTATCGGAATGAACATACATACAAACATAATTATATCTTTATCCCTTACGGGGTAGACAAAGCCAACAGTCTCGCAAAGACTGAAAGACCACATTTAGCTGAAATCGGGTAATTTCCTCGGGTTATTTCGGTTGCCCAAAATATTGTTTCTGTTTCCGGGAAAAGGTTGTTGTGGTCGAGTCAAAATATTCTAGGAAAAATCCAACCAAATGTGTCAGTATTTATTTTAGCTGATCATAGCAACTCATTATTGGATTGTTAGGAGTTTAGGAAAAGTAGGTACTTGTTGGTTTTGGTAACACTAAAGGAGGAGTAGTTATTTATATCAATTTGTTTTTCAAATTTCAAATAAAATAAGTTAGATATATTCCATATATGATGGAGATATAACGGGGCACCAAACTTTTAAGATTATCCCCTTGGAGATAAGCATACAAAGCTTCTGTCACGTGTAAGATGACATAAAAATATTTTTCCTTTCAAAAGTTACTTAGCTTCCTCTCACAATATATGTAACACAATACATACTATAAGTAATTTTTGCCCTACTTTCTTTTGCTTATACATACCTATTGCCACGTTCAGCTGTATGGCTTAAAGATGAAATTGAAGAAGAATCCCTAAGAAGAATTAAAAGTTTATTTGCCATTCCCTAAGTCGCCTTTTGCGATATTCATGGGAAATATAAGGAGTGGTCCTATTCTAAAATGCCAGGAACCACACGGCAATTTCTATACTTTTTTCTTCTACATATTAGTACAAACAAAAACATACATTTTAAGTATCAAGCCTATTTCCCACATTTCTATACTTTATCCTATTTACATAGAAAATGATGCCTTTAAAATTTTAAATTTTTTAAAAGTATATAAAAATATGCTCATTGGTATTTAGTTCTATCATCAATCATCATCAGTCAATAACACATATTTTTCATTATAATAAGTAAAATCACAATAAGGGACAAAGAGGCTGATTTAATAGTCACGTATCGATTATGTTCACACTTAAACTTTACACACGAGATTGCTAAATCACATGTTTCCATAACACTAATTACACGTTGGCAATCAGCAGATAACAAATCGATTCGCACTATCGCAAGCCCTGAAGCGTCGTCTGGTACATATCCTACCTGAATATTCTCTCGACAAATCGATAATTACGAGCACACAATAGCGATAAAATGCGTAATTTTTCCCGCTAACTGACCATAGATTAATAGATGTAGTAACTGCTTTATTTACAAACATCGACATCGGCCAAACCGATTACTAACGTCGGAAACGTTAGTAATCTGTTTTATTTTTACCTGCAAACTTTTTATTTAGTATCTTATTATTGACTTTACTATGCATACTAATATTGCAAAGATGGAAGGTGTTTGTTTGTTATAAATAAATAATTGGAGCGATTAAAATTTAACATAGAGATAGGTTAGACGTGCACGTGAAAAACTTAAATGTGCCTCTATTCCCACGAGAGCAAACCCTAGGCGAAAATTTAGTATTTTATATTTAGGTTTAAAATTAGAATGCGTAATCCGGGCATTAGACTAATAGCAAAAAACAACGTCTAGAATTTAGGATCTTTAAAAGAAATTTCTTACATCTACAGTTTACATTTGCAAAGTTTTTGGGTAAGGCTGAACCCTGAACAAACCTTACGAGTTGGTATTTGTCTTCCTTGATCTTTGTCATACTTTTTCGATGGTTATTGGAGGTGTAACTGTACCGATGCAAACTGATATCTGAAGGTTGACAAGAAGGTGTTTTCTAGCAACTTGTAAACATATTTTTCCTTTGCTCAAGTGAAGTTTTTGTACCAAAAAAGATCCATTTATCGCTATTACCTGTTTGAAAAAAGTATTTTTGTAACATTTAATGTTATTTTAAGGTATGATTCATGTCTTCTTCTTCATCCATTTTTCAGGTGAGAGTTTTATGAAAGTTTTATACCCATTATACAACAATCATTATTATTTGTACTTGATGGCTTGTTTGGTGCTGTGTTAATGTTCTTATCTGATTACTGATTTACAAGATCATTGTGTGATGATATTTTTTAATTAGGCTAGGTCTTGGATTTTTATCATAAATATTTAATAGTCTCGAACTAACTTTGGGGCTAGCTCGCTTTGTGTTCTATTTGTCTTGTGTGTGTATATATACTTAATTAGCTGTTGCTCGCGACTTCGTCTACCTAAAATCTCTATAAAGTTTAATTTACTATGTTATTTCAATGTCCAAGCTACATTTCTGCAATATTTCATGAAAATCCGTTCACTAGTTTTCACATCCACACAGCCTTACAAGCTTTTGATTTTATTAAGAATGATGACAGAAATGAAAGATACATCGACATATGTAATTATTAATAGTAACCGTCGTCCGCATAGGCTCTGAGTGTAAATTACACTCAATGTTTATAACTACGTTACGTTATTTGCGCGTTAAGATGTTTCTTTTTTTCCATCACGGAAAATATAGTGGCGCCCTGATGATGGATATAGAAACCGGTAGCGCATATCGTTCGAAGATTGACGTTTGGAATAACAACGATAGTAAAATCGAAGTAGTGATCATCGTTATAGGAACACAATTAGGTACATGTCATGCGTGCGCAGTTTGCGAATGTAAGCTTGTCAAATGAAAACAACACAGACTTAAAATCATACAAGAATCTTTCCCTCGCTTTGCCATGGTGTTTAAGAATGTAGAAAGACATTAAATGCCATTTTTCTTTTAGATCGTACAATATGATATTCAAAATTGAGGTCTTGCTACAAGTAATGGACATTTGTGTTGTATACTTCCAAAAATCATCACATATTTACATTCCCTTTATTTTCTTTTTCTGTATATATGAGCTAATTTTTTGAAAAGAGGATTTTTCAAAGAGGGTTTATATCGAAGGGGCAGATCGCTAATAAACATGCAGGTATGTAGAATCCTCTCAAACTGAAGAATTTTCTCTGTTGCAGTCTTAGCCAGGAATAAGTTATGAAGGAAACGTTGAATCTCTTCAAAGATAGCATTCAAATGAATAGTAAATGGTTACGGCTAGCCGACCGTCTGCCGCCCATTTTCAATTTACTGTTCTTACCTAAATATTTTGTTTTGTTGCTACAATCTACAATGAATTTTTTTTCTCCAGCGCAAAATCTATTTTTAAATAACGAGATTTATCCATAATGGTAAGTGATACCAAAAAAGTAATTCATCCCTTATTGTTACTCAAAACCAGTAATTCCTCAAATATTCGTATACAAGGATATAATGTAAATATTAAAGAGTAGGAACGTTGGACGTTTTTTGAAAGTTGCTTATTCACGTTGTTTAGCTTTTAATTTCCGGTTTGGTATCACTGGCACGAGTATTTGTAGAGAGGACTTTTATACAAACAGGATAACGTAATACTCAAAATGGTATCGTTTCTATTATATTTAGTTTGGAGTAAAGTTGGAAATTTAATTACGGTTAAAAATAGTGAATTTCAGAGCTCCAGTTTATAAAGTGATTTTGTTTTAGATATCGTAGGATACAAAATAAATATATGGGCATCACATCGATTGGTTAAAAGCGAAGGTGTCATCCATGATACTCCTCTAATCTACTTCTACTTCTAATCTTTTAGAATCGCAGTAATAAGAAAGATATAATTGATTTAATAATTATCCAACTTCAAATTTAATGTTGTGTAACCGTTAGACGATTGGTCCTCGGTGTACTGAGTATAATGGAAGTTTACTAAGGCAAACAAGTTTAAAAATTACTTTATCTATTGTACTGATAATCTTTTAAGTATAAGAAGAGTAAGTGAAACAACAACTGACAAATACAATATAGTTAAGCTTCGTTAGGTTGGCCACCCACACGTCTCTACTGTGCCGCCTACAGGCTAATGGTTTTTATTTTAGATTCATATGCAGATATAACACAATTCTTATTATCAATCACTCAAAATCATATCAAATCTTGCGATACTGAGAGATTGAGTAGAAAGCTGAACTTTCGCATTTATCATACTGGCTCTGAGTTTCGCCCGCGTGAAAAGTACCCTAAGTCGGACAAACAAACATACATAATATTACTAAGAAGTAACGTTACAAAGAGAATCTAAAAATCATCTTCGTTGCTTTAATCCAAAAAGCTAAAACATGTGTTGTGCTAATGGCGAAGCATAAATTCCAAATCAGACCATTAATAAGGCTGCGAACTTACGAGAGAAAATGCTGAAAGTAGTTTAAAACTTTCACCATTATTACTGACTGAAAACTTCTCCCTTACATTATACCGCTGTGTAAGATTGTAAATGAAATTTAGCTAAACTACTTATAACGCCAAGCACACATTACAAACAATGAGAAATGAGTGTATAAAATAACTTTGAAATTAAACTATGACTATACCGTTGCAACGTCAAATGCAGACAGTTGTAAAGCTGGAAATGAGTAGTCTAAATAAAAGTTCGCGAAAGTTTGCATATGGTAATTGGGCTATGAATATTTTTAGATAACAATTTTTGGTATTTTTTAAAATAAATACCACATTGTGTTAATGTTTTATAAAACAACTATTATAACAAATATATTATTATTAAAAAAGACATTCAAGGGTCATGTATTAAATATTTATTTTAAAAAATTATACTATATGAATAAAATTTTTATTCAGGTTATTTTAAAGTTATTCTTTAGTTTTTTTTTAATTAATCCACTGAAGATCTTTTACATCAGTAAGTAAGTTATTAAGTAATATTTGTGATCGGTCGTCATCTTTTTAACTTCTTTTCCTTTAAAAGTAGCTTTTTAAGTATAGATTGATTCTATTGAATTCCCGTTCTCATTAAATTTACGACCTTCTGTCTTTGCTTGTTCGGCATCACGTGTGCATTTCACATCGGGTTAGTAATGAGCATACAGTGACGTCACGGATTACCGCGTCTCGGCTTCCGAATGCATTCAGACGTTGTTAGTGAGCTGAACAATGAGGCGTGCATTGCAGCTACATAAATCGATAATGGATGCAACGTTATAGCATAGGTTAAGATATCTATCTATCTAAATAGGTAAAGACAATCTATATATCTAAATAAATAAAACATATATATCTAAATATAAATAACGGAGGACACTTTGGGAGGAGGATTGTTTTTGTCAAAAATTAGAGTGCATTAACCTCACACTGTGCATCGTAACGTAGGTGAAGCGTGGAGCCAATCTACATACATTAAATATAATAGTATATTCAGCACCTAATCATTAGGGAAATAAATAAAATCAAAATTGTTCATTTCGGCTAGTAGTTATGTATAATTTAAGCTCGGTAAGCTACAAATCAGCTATTTTTTAGATATACTTACATGTATCTCTACAGATACCTGTGTCAAGGACTACTCAATAACACAATAGAATATACATTCATAAACAAAACAAATGAATACATTGTAGGTATAACGAATATATCAGAAAGTGCCCGACGTTAGTGAGGTTGCGTCTTCGTCTCTCTGGAGAGAATAAGTTAGGTTTTTATATTCGAAGTGACTTCCGTCAGACTTCCATACTTTCTAGTTTACAGTCATTTTTGTTCCCCTACAAAATCTATCCCTCGCGGGGTCTAGCTAAATCTATTTCTGTGATTGTAAGAGATCATTCCTTATTTTTCCTCACAATATCGTGAGTGTGACATTAGTGAACACAATGACTATGTGATTTACAATTTCACGTGCTAATGTTGATAAATAAATCAATTACAGTCTTATTACTAAAACAGCGCTGGTTAGCAGAGGCTTATAGTGACGTTGTAAATGGAAATTTTGATATCAAATATAGCTTAATGCTTTCATAACATAAACTCGTTTATAATGAAATAGTGCAGAATTTACGGTGCTTTTTTAATTTTCATAAGTAACAATTTCACCTAGGATTTCGAGGTTATGTCTATAACGTCACAATTTTTATAACGTTTCGTCGAAGTTTTAGGTTTTTATAAAAAGAAAAAACGTAAAGGGGTGAAGAACTCAATTTTCGCTCACCGTACACATTTTAAAATTTTGAATTGCACCATGGTTTTGTTGTAGCTATCGCTAACATCTAATTAATAAGCTAACGTAACATTTGACCAAAAATGTAACAATGACTGTATCAATAGTATGAAAACTTATGATGTTCATGTTACTGTGTAAATTTCTATGCAATAAAAATATAACAAAAACAGTAATGCAACAAAAAATATAATATTTATTCTTTATTCTAATAATTACAATTTGTAAAGTACAATAGGCGGACTTAATGCTAATAGCATTATCTACAGTCTACCATTGGGTTAAGCAGAGACCCTTTCTGTGGGCGATAATCTTATAAATAAAATTCTCGTGTGTGAGTTAGAGTCTCGTACTCCTCCGAAACGCCTTGACCGATTCTCATGAAATTTTGTGAGCATATTGCGTAGGTCTGAGAATCGGCCATCATCTATTTTTCGTGAGAGTTTGAGTGATAAGGGTTGTCCACACTTAATTTTTTTTTATAATAGAAATTACTTAAAAGTTATTAATATGGCAAAACAAAGTTTGCCGGGACAGCTAGTAATAATGTATAATAAACCTACTTACTATATACTATACCATATAAGTATACCTACTTTAAACCTATACTAAACATACATATATATTAATATATTTGCAGCAGATTACATACAGAGATTATTTATAATGGTTCTGTTTGTTTGTTTGTTGATTTATAAACTCTTTACTGCACATAAAAATAAATAAAATAAATTACAAAACAGTTATTTGATTTAGAAGAATATGTACAATGGCAGAATTATCCCAATTGGGATTTCTTCCAGTCAACCAAAATATAAAGTAAAATTCATTATTAAAAAGGCAGCTTACACAAAAAGCATTGAGGATGCATTATAATAAACAATAAATTTCTAAATAATTAATGGTAAATAAATAGGTAATATATATATATAAACTTACATAAATATGAGTAAACTCAATTGTTAGATACATCAGAATACAGTCCTTGATTAATGTTTTAAAAGAATTTAGGTTAAACTTATGTTAAGGTTCTGTTATCATTATTCTAATATCAGTGGCTATTTCACCATCACTGGATTTGATTACAATTCAATTGGTAAAGCGAGGTCAATTTTACTGTTAAATATTGACGTGAACAAGGTACGAGCGACCTTGCACTGTTTAATAAATTCAGTTTTAAGGATCTTGTCACTTCTATCAACTGTTTATTACTAGGAAAATTCGGAGAAATGTAGAATAATAGAGGAATATTATCGCTCGCAACCGATACTAAGAATTTTCCACATTGCTAGACATATTGAGGTATATAGATCTGAAATTTTGTAGACAGCTGTCCAAAACTACAGTTTGACTGGTCGACCATTGAAGATCGGAATCGTGATTTCTGAATGGTAGGGTAGTTCAGTACATAGATATAGTTTATTTAGTTTGAGGAATATAACACATATAACCTGGTTATAATAATAACCACTTGGAAAACTTAATCTTTTCAGAAACGTGTAAATCCTTTTCACGTTTCTAAATCTCCAAGGGCTTAACTTGAACTGCCAATAGCGACAGAAATAAACATACATTTTCATAGCAACGCTTTTCTCTTTTATAAGTGACTGTCACCATTCCTGTTGCTATTATTCACTCCTTCAAGCCTACACGAGTTTTATTGAAAACGATTCATCAAAGAATCGGATATCTGTAGGTCATTTTTCAGGGCAACTACTGGCTTGGATGGATGGCAATGTTTCCATATATCACATGTCCCTTATGCTAAATACACAGGGGGTCGCCTTATGTGTTTGGATTTCCGGGCACGTCCGTTCGCCCGTTTTTAGGGATGCGGATTTGTATAAAAGTTAGTGGACAAAATTTCATTTACATTTTAATGACATAGATAAAAACGTCTTTTGTTTGATTTTATCAGGTTTTCATGTTACCCATATATTTAAATTTAAAGTTTTTCAAACGTTTATATATCATATTAACAAATATATATACATATATAGCTACTTAAGCAACAAAAAAACACAGATTAATTTTATTTACTTTTTGTCGTTGATTATATGTCTCCGATTTGCCCTTTGTTACTATACACAAGAGCTCTGCAAGTTCTACGAATTCATCTACTTATTTGTTGTCAAACCTTTCTAATACACTTTTCAATGAAAAGGGAAATTGATTCCTCCTTGTCCAAGTTGTTCTGTCAACGAATAATAGTGTTTCTTACATATTTTTTTTTATTATTAAACCCCACTTCTAAGAACTTATGAAAAAGAAATTTTCATTTTTTGTTTGTCTCTTCATATGAAGCGAAAATTCGATATAAGTATTTCGTAGAATCTTGATACTAAATAAACCGAATTAGCCATTAGAATAATAAACCATTGAATGTTTGACTTTATCGTTCCATTTCTATAAATATCACTATTTCGCCTGGTCGAATTCATTCGCATCGGTGATAGAAATACTTTATTGGCCAATAACGGAAAATTTGGGAAGCAACTCACATTGTTGCATGAAATATTTACCTTTAATGTTCGTCACATGTAGTGTAGTTATTTTTTTTCTTTCGCCAATTTTATGTATTAACCCACGTTCGCCCTCGTAAAACAAATAAGTATTCTGTTAATTTCCTAGACCATATAAGAAACCTACACGACAAATTTCAAGAGTCTAGACGTAGCTGAATGTTCTGTGCGTTGGATATGTCAGTCACCAGTCGTCGGACTGGCCTGACCTCTTTTATATACGTATTTAGATGAGGTATTAAAACAAGCATACCTTCTTAGAGTGACCTTAGGAGAAGGAAACTGAAAGTGGGAATACTACCTATTATGCATTTTTACTCTTACAGTCATTGCGCTAGTATAATTTTGTCACTCATTAAAATGAGATCTATTCGAGGTTTTAGCTGGTCACCAAATAAAAATGTCAAGAAGCATAAAATATGCTTACGTATGTTTTCTGATTATCTGTGATTACAGTTACGACGGAGTAACCAAAAATGAAAAAGGCTGTGGGGTCGATCAGTCATTCAGTCATGAATTATTTTTCCTCGAATGAGCTTCGCCCTTTGCGATATACTATAAATAGACATATTACCAAGAAACATTGAATGATAACAACGTAATTTCATTTTTAATCATTACATAGTATAAAGCAATGTCGTTTCTTGCGTCCGTCATTATATCTGTATGTATAATGTCTTATTTATGCTTAGATCTTTAAAACTACACAAAAGATTTGGATGCTGTTTTTTAAAAGATAAACTGATTTAAGAGGAAGGTTTATATGATTGCATGCTACCCGTGCGAAGCCGGGGCGGATCGCTAGTAAAGTATACAATTCTCTCAGATTTTGTGGGACTACTATCTCATTAGGAGAAAACTATAATGTAAACATTTTCACTGACATGGTAGATTATAAATAGGTATTTATGCACAGGTTGACAAAGTGACGATTGATTACTTGGTCTTAAACTCTTCCTCTATTTTTTATAACTAAGGCGATAATAACGGAGGTGACTGAATTCCCGCTCTCTATATCTTTGAGGTTAATCGCAGAGAACGAGAATGAGTATATATCCGACAGCAAAAAACACTTCAGTTGCCATGAAAAAAACTCTCCATTCACATGTTTCTAACATAAATATACCATGACGTCTCCGTTCGAGAGTTTAAGTAAATATAAAGAAAACATAGAATAAACTACTTACACTTACTCATACAAATACTAATTAAATTATTTATTATTTAAGGTAAAAATATAAAACATTTGTTTTATGTGTGTAATGAATAAACTCAAAGAATACGGGACAGATTTGAATAAAATTTGGCACAGAAATGGAAGAGACCTTCAAAAATCACATACCTTTTTTGCCTGGGAATCATGTGGGTTAAACAATTTACAAAAATCTCTTTTCCGTAGACTGTCGCAATAAGCACTTTACCTTGTCTAACAACGTTACAAATTACATTTCGTTTCTTACGATTCGACTTTCACCCGCTTGCTTCGATATCATGCTTTATTTCAGCCCCTTAACGTGATAAAACTAAGCATTTTCTATGCCTGTTATACAATTGCACACAAATAAAAATCATTAAATCGTATAATGTTATGTGAATGTGGTTTTTAAATCTTTTCGAGACTTTCGGCTCTGCCTACGAAAAACATGATACATGTATGTATGCATATTGTTATAAAAACAGTCATTTGAATTGGTAGGACAAGGACAATTACAGTTTCTCATGTGTACTTTCGTCATTTTGGCGGAGGGCCCGAGGTTACCGGGCATTGTTTTCGTATCGCTCGTCAAAACCATTTGTACTTGACGCGAATGTTGGCGATAACCCATTTTTATATTACTACGGCTATTTTTTCACATTACAGACATTCGGTTTATTACGTTTTTATAGAAGGTTTAATAAAAGATCCATAAAGCTGAATGTTAACAGATTTTGTAAGCTGACCGATGTTTAAATTGAATGCTGGTAAACTGTAAGAAAAAAAAAATATCTTTTTATTTTTAGCTCACAATTAAATGTATTGTGTAAGTAATTATTTAGTTTTTGCCTTTTTGACAAACAGTATTAAACACATCTGGAGATTTATAGCATTCTTAACTCCATAGCAAAACTTCTTATCGAAAGCCTTATTCCGAATTCTATGTTGTGCACATATTCCACAGTCAGTATATTAGAGAAGAGGCCTTAAAATATTTACCCGAGAAAGTTTACTTTATCATTTTGTTCTAAAACGCATTTCAAGTGTTCTGATATTCATGAAATGGAGTCAAAGGAACATTTCCATTAGACGGAATCCAAACAAAGGATAGTGGATTTCAAACAAGATGGCGAATCAAAACTAATTGCTTTGTCGCAGTCCTATTGCGCACATACTCGTATATGGTTTTGTCAAAATATGCCAAAGCCAAGAGCTAATGTGGCAAGCGTTTTGCGATTATTAGCTCAGTCTACTTCGCTAAGACATAATCTTTTTTATGCTATAAAATAATGATGATAAAGTAACTTATTATTGAGTTTTAGTGACACACGAGTTTATGTAGTATAAACTCGTATGTCAACTAAGACCGTTAATGTTATTGTCCAAGTTACATTTGACAATTTATATAGTTAAGTCTTTTCAATACTGTTGGCAGTATTGACTCTACTCCGCAAAGGATATAGATTATAAGTATGTATATTTAACGGAAACTATAACTTTACCATTATTGTACCGCTAAAGTTATATTTGTTGCAAAGGAATCTCACATATAACATTTGTTTAAGGTATGCACGATCGGCGTGATAGCGAATACCATGAACGTGGCTGTTCTCACGAGGAAGGACATGGCGGCGGCCCCCATCAACAGGCTGCTGAAGTGGCTCGCGGTGGCCGATGTCTTCGTCATGCTGGAGTATGTGCCCTTCGTTATATACAGATATCTGGTAAGAACATTGTCACAATTTTGCCATTAAGTTTTATTCATTTTATTCATTTATTAAAATACACATAACAAATTGTTGTAAAACTATACATAGTAGTAAAATTATAAGGTTACGATCTACACTACAATTCAAAAACAGTGTACATACGAAGACCATATAAGAAAAATGCAAACAGTTAAGAGATACAATATATGATAATGATATAGATAAATATTAACTAAGACATTTTGGTTTACAAAAGCAAAGACAGGATAAACATTAACTAAGAATTTTTCAATAAGCTTTTTACCAGGTAAAAAATAAAATGCAGTTTCTTAAACATTCACATACAACAATTTAATGTCACTTTAATTGATCAACCTACATATACATATAGGTACTATTTCTAATTATCATTTAGTTTATTAGGAATGCTTGTTGACTCATACTTCTGTGTAAAAGTATCTGATTTGACCTGTATTATATTCATTATATTCAGACAGTATTTATGCCAGCTTGGTAGGATTTAAAAAAGAGCCCTTGGCTACGCTACACTCCCGGTTACTCCGTGCACCGGAACTCTTTTGTTGTGAAAGAGGGTTAATATCCAGGGTTTATGCAAACGGGACTAATGCCAGAAAGATGATGAATGATTTTTATATTTATTATAAATATTTCCAACATAAAAAAAGTTAGTTTGGTAGGTAACCGTCAAATTCTTAAATCTATATATTGCATCACACATAGTATAGGTGTGTCCTTACCGTTAGAAATATAAATGTGAGAGTAACTGCATTACCTATTTATCTTGCTAAACAAAGATTTGTACTGTTCAATTCAATTTATTTTAAAAATGCCAATGCTAAATTGAAATTGAAGTACGTAACGCAGGTAATTCATTTGTAACTGTTTCTCTGTTCTTTCAGGTTCTGCCGGGGAAGTGGGATTTCCCTTACTCATGGGCGATGTATTTGTTGTTCCATATGCATTTTGCACAAATACTACACACAGCGTCCATATGTTTAACGCTGTCTTTGGCTATATGGAGATATATTGCTATAAAGTAAGTTTTTTTTTTGATTAGGCTGAATTAAATTTTTGAATTGATTTCATTGAACAAAATGCTCCAGTGTAGTTTGTTCCGTCACACTTTTAACACTTGTGCTGTGATAGCGGTAATATACATTATATACAGTGTTGTAAAAAAGAAACTTTGAATTGTTTAACCTTTTCAAAAAAGTTTTCAAAACATTTAAATTAGGTTTTTATCATGACATTTCAAAGAAGTAATATTTATTCAAAACTTCGGAGTGATTTACCTGAATTCTGTAACTACTACGTAATTTTAAAGATACAAAAAAGCTACGCTAAGGTTTCTTTTCATGTAGCTTTATTAAAATCATAACTTATTCTTAGCACAACGTTATTGAACCATGAAAGATGAATATTTTAAGGCGCGAGTAATTTGGTCCTTACTGAAAAGGAAATTTTGTTATAATGCATAAATCTTTCCTATCTCCTTTCTATTTATAAGTTTTTTAAAGGTTTCAATGTGTGAATTTATCTTTATTCATCAGCAATTTGTGCTCTAGGTAGATAGGTATAAAATATTTTTGACGACATTGAAGTTCTATATAAGAAATAAACTATATATGTTTGCACCTGTGAGTAGTATGAAAAGTACCAGAATAGTGAATTTGGATTATACGTACCCATTTCCCTTTCATAAAACCCTAATGTAATGGAAAAGATGGCGCTTTTGCCTACATCTAAGCTTGTTTTTACGGCTTGCGTAAAAGGGTAGGGCTAAGAAACTCTTTGCTACTGTTAGTTTCAACGATTTAATATATGAAGCTCATGTCAATATTGTGTTAGTATTATTATAAAAAATATATTTTGTCTGGAATTTCACCTACGTGGAAATTTCCTAACATCTGTAGCCGCCGCAATTACAAATTAAACATACATAAACATTATGATCACTTCACTTCTCCAAAAGGCTAGGCAGAGACTTTTACAACTATCTCTTTTCCTTCGTTCATTATTGGATTGATTAAAATACGTTGCAACATAATTTGTAATGATTACAACTGCGCGTTAATTAAATCAGTCACTAAGAGGTGATATACTCGTATCAGAAGGTGTTTAAGTGCTTGCCCTCATTATTGAAGTCGAAAATGTTTTAGAGATATTTCGTTCTTCGTTCACATAAAAGTCTTTTTGAACTTCGTGCTTGTGCGTTATTTGGTTCTTTGCAAAATTCAGTCATTAACTTTATATTGCAATGTAATGAGGTTATTAAATTAACATTTTGAAATAGCGATTTGATTATTGTTTTTGACAGCTTAAAATAATTCCCGCGCGTGTAGCAATCTCTCGAACGTGGTACTTTCATTTAACGAATGTACGTGACAATGGTAGCAAAATAAATAATTACTTTGTAAAATGTTTCATTTAATAGAACAAAGCATTTGATTGAAACTAAATTTGACAATATTTAATTTTAAGTATTATAAAATACTGCTCATAATATGTCATTAACAATATCAATTCAAGGTCGCTTTCGTTTTCAGATATTCAGATAGGAGTCACGTCTTGTGTACGGAGAGGAGATGCAGTATCGCGATACTCACTAGTTTCATATTACCACCGATTTTGTGCACTCCTACATTTATGGTGAGTGAAATATAACTATGATGACGGTACTACCAAACATGCAGTTGTTGGTATTTCAATCATGAAAGTATTGTTCTTTTGTACCTCGAAATAAATTAATATTATGCAAATAACCTGTTCGCAGCAAGATAATAAATGAGACTGCGTTGCGGTTGTTTTCCATACAATATCAATTAACATCGAATGCTCATCTTTGTTCGCAGGTGTTTGACATTCATACGAAAAACGTGACTGATGTCAACGGAAACCCAGACATCGCCTACCACGTCGACTCTGACTACCAGGGCACATTGTACCAGGCCAATTTTTGGGTGCACGCCGTAGTTATTAAACTATTACCGTGTTCCATTCTGACAGTTATCAGTATATGGTTGATCCGAGCACTGTATAGTGCGAACCAGCATCAGAAGAATTTGAGAAACTACAGCGCATGTCCAGCTGCCGAGAAAATGGTCAAGAGACAGAACAAAGCAGACAAAAGAACCGACAGGACAACAAAGATGTTGCTGGCAGTATTACTCCTCTTTCTTGTGACGGAGTTGCCTCAGGGCATTCTCGGTTTGATGAGCGGTCTGCTGGGCTGGTGTTTTTTCAAAAGATGTTACGATTTGTTTGGGGAGTTGATGGACTTTTTGGCGCTGTTGAATGGGGCTATTAACTTTATATTATACTGCTCCATGTCGAGACAGTTCCGGCAGACGTTTAGGCAGTTGCTGCTGCAGCCACCGCTGGCCAGGTTCATGCCTCCGACGATGTCTCATTCCGACTCCCACAATCAAAACACGTACGTATTGTTATTGCAAGTATGTACATATTTATTCGATATCATATAGAATGTCATGTGCTAATATTTTCTGCTAACTTTATCTTTAACAGATGTTTCATAAAGTTATTTATTTCCCTTTGTTGTTCGACAAAAGTGATTTTTATTTTCTTATTGAGTCAAGTTGAAACCCATTCTGGGTTACATAAACGTACTGATCAGTCTTCAAGTTTTGCTTAAATTTTCAGTAGATACAATTTCTTATTTAGTAGCAAAATGATAAGCACCATCTTTTTGAATATCTGTTTCTATGGCTTGGTTAGACGTAAAAGCTGTTGAACTGACATGGAGATGCTGCGACTCAATATAAATCTTGTCTCCTAAAAGTGTTTTCCCTCGGGCCATTAAGTGCCATCTCTTTAAAAACAGCAAGTGACTGATCAAAATCTCTTAACTTACCAATACAGCACTGTCTAACCAAACCAAATTTCAAGATAACTCGCACCATGTAAATAAATTTAAATGCTTAAGCTACTAACAGCACATATTTTTGCAATTAATGCTTTATCTGCAAGCTGCAGCACCTTCGTCGATGATCACGAGAGGTAACCATTGATTACGAAGCCTAAATTGTTTTCCTTCAGGTGCACAGAAAAGGTTAAAAGATAACTACAGCCCAGCTTCGGTTTGACTGTGAATGTGAGTAACGCTAATTAATTACAAGTTTACACTGTGGTTTTTCAAAAACACGCCGAATTTTTTACACCAAAATTATTTAATAATTAACTTTTGAAAGGTAAGTAAGTAAACCTGAATACTCGCTTCTCGTTTACAGTAAGTTTAATGCATTTGAAATTTCGTTTTTACCATAATGCGTTGTGCATCGTTGGTAAAATAAAGTGTTAAAAGTTTGGCTGGGTTAAAGTAATTATGCAATTATTTTGATTTCATTTTGTTTACTAATTACATGCTTTAGATATTTAGATTATATGCTGTTTAGATTTTCCTTCACATTGGTCAAAGTAAGGTCTAGTAAACACTAATTTTGTTGTTTCACTCTTTAATGTAACCGATAATAAGGTATTTCGATAATCGAAGATAACACTTTGTTTCATGCTTTTAAAAGAAATATGAAATTGTTTATATTTACATATTACAGTATAGGCAAAAGAGTTATATCAGTCCAAAAATAAGTATGAAAAAGATACCTACTACACTACCACTACTATAGTACTATACGTCTTTTGCTTGCGTGGAAAAGTCCAGGAAGAAGTGTTTCTCAATCTCTCTGTTTTTCCTTTTTCGAAAATATTACTGGGGACTGGTTCGATTTTTTTTGATGCTAAATTCTGCATGTATAAATAATTCACGTGACAAATTGCCTGAAACACCAGTCTCACGCAGGTCATAGGCGCGGGGAATTTTTCCCCTCCGAATGTGTGCCTATGTGTAGTGTAAATAGTGTTTATTTATGTGTTTGTGTCCTTAGTCTGCCCGGGACTCGACCTCGTGTTTCCCATTTTGACCCAATTTAAAATATGAACCCTTGTTAATAGCTTGAAACTTGATATTGACTATTTTAAGAACGTTAAGATATAGTGCATATCATGATGATTAGGTACGCTAACAATATATTTCACGATCTGTTTTTGTGGTAAATTAGAATTTAACGAAGTAATTGAGGCTATTTGTAAAACGGAATAAAGATGGTTTGCAAAAAGGGAGTGATGAATGTGGACGCAGAATAATATTGAGCAGGGTCGTGTTAACTAGAAAGATGTAATCTCTGCCTCCCCCATAAAGAGAAAAAGACAAAGGGTAGGATTATTTTTTTAAACCTTTAGGCATGAAAATGAGGAGAATGTGTTATAGACTTAATGAGTCTAAATAGATATAGTTTGCTATTTCCTAGAAGCAGACCGTTTTATAGCTAGTAAATAAAAGTTAAGAAAAAGAAACTTTGCTTTTTAACAACTAGAAACAATTTTTATTTTGCTTAGTGTTCTTATTGATAATGTTTATTATATTTAGAAATAAAAAGGTTTGCACATTACACTAGTAGACAAAATTTGGCACAACAGAACATAGCAATAACGATAGAAACTTTTAAATTCACGAGAGAAATCCATTCTGTAACAATCTTTGGTAAAACTTCGAAACAAAATTGACGGGGTGACAAACTTTGTCGGTAGCGATGTATTCGCTCTGATTTTCAGCGAACATCATTTGTTCCCCTTGTTTGTGGAAGTATTTGAAGGGCTTAATATCCTAATTACAAATGTTTATCAACTGGATACGTCACGTCTATTGCCATGGATATTTCAATTATATCCGGCTGTATACGACACGATACGATATCTGTAGTGCAATCGATAGGTACCTATAACATCAAATAATTCAGATTTACTTTTCTGCAATACACATAAGTAGTGTTAAGGCTATTTGTAGATAGTTAAATTCTCTTTAATCGTATGGCGAAATCTTTTTTGTTTATTTTTGTAACTTGTATGCGCCATACGCCACGAATTTAACATAAAAATAAAAAAAAAATCACGCGACGCTATCAGTCAAAAACAGCGAAAAACCTAAATCGCTCAAGTAAAGATTTTATGGATTGGAGCTATAAATACAACCTCCGACACAACATTGTCGGAGCCGCGGTTCCCCAGGCATAACACCTAGCCCGGCGGAAGATCTTCCCTTTGGTGGCGGTCGAGCCGAATCATCGCTCCCGCTACAATCGTGTTATACTTTATACTTGAAGAATAAAAAAAACTTGCTTGAAAGTTATTTATACGCTGTTTACAATCTAAGATATAAATAACAAGCGGTCAGTCACGGCTTCGTAGTACATACATAACAACACCCGCAGACATAAGTAATGTACCTTTTCAACAGTGAAGTATAATGCAACGCGAAGTTTAAAAACGGTGAAAGAATTTTCATGATCGGCTTAGTATGTCCTAGATTAGCTCATCAAATTAAATAACCTCTTTAAAATTAACGTATTATTAAAAAAAAAAAATGAAAGAGCTGATGTACATTTAAAAAAGAATATATATAGATACTTATGAGATGTCTTCAATATACTCGTATTTCAAATTCGTTGCAATTGGAAAAGTACATCACCAATAAAATGTTTCCTTTTCTGTCAAGAAATTGCGATGAACACGATATTCCTAACTTTTTATTGATAATCCACATGATACAGACAAGACAGGGCTAATGGATTGAAAACCGTGTAAGAAAACTTGTGTATTCTGTTAGATAACACATTTTCCATTGAATCCACCCATTGACATTTATTATTTGTATAATAATTATTAAATACAATCAGATAATATGAATTGTATTCTATTGTTTACTAAACATATAGAAATAGGAAAACAAAATGTTTAATCTAACCAAGTGAAACACTATCAAGTTACGAACTATTAGCTAAGTTGGCTCAAACTGAACTCAAACAAATTTAGCAACTTAAAGTCAGAACTTTGGACCCTTGTACAAAGTACTGGTGGCGGCGAAACCGTCTCGATTACTAATGCAGAAGACATAGTAAACAGTGATTTGTAGTGATATAGATCGCGATCAGATAAAAGAAAATCGGTGTGAATTCTATATTTTACTAGCAGGCTATTTTTATATTATTTGATGGTAGTAAATTTGTCTTTTAGCACGATTTATTATACATAATTCGAAAACACAAATATATATATATATATATTGCGGAAAATTTTTAAAATAGAACTTAAACTAAAGACAATTTAGTACAAAGGCACTACTTATTGCAAGAGAATTTCAGTAGGCCTACGAGAGGAAAACGTAAAAAACTGTTTTTGTTCGAGAAATTTCAGATAAACTTTCGTAGACACATATTTACCGATCAGTCGCAGTTGCTTACTTACAATGGTGATAAATTTAGCTACATACACAAGTTTTCAGGTAATGTCAACTATATTTAACGAGAAGCCTGTTATCTGTTATATCGAATAGTCCTGTTACCTGTTTGTTCAATCCTTGAAACTGAATAACTTTTCTCGGAACACGCATAGTGAAAACAAAAATAAAAACATGTTTACCAAGTTGGATTTCATGTTGTGACCGCTAATTAATTGGCCATACAGCTATTGTAAGATTTTTGTATACATACCTACATGTAGTACTCGTATAGGGTATAAATATATCTTTTACAATTTGAACTCGTTAGTTCCACTAATAAAAATAGTAATATTTCTTAAAGCATAAATTAGATACATTTAATAGGTACCTAGAATTTTTATTGGTTTTCTGCTTGTTTCAGAGCAAAGACTTCAGTCCCGTGAGGGCAAACCGACGGGAGAAATCCTGTGATGTGTGAACATGTCCTGTAGCTGGCGGCGATGTCTCTCAAGGCACCAACCAGTATGCGATCCAATGTTGAAAAATTTATAAAAATAACGGGCCAAACGACAAAAAGCAGTCCACATCGCTGCGACTATTAGAAGTACCATTGAAACGACATTGTTATAGAAGAAGTGAAGTACCATTGAACGACGTATTCTATGGAGACAATACGAGCATCGCCTATTTGGGACTAGCAATTGTTAACGTTTTAGAGAAAAACCAAAGGTTTTCTATTGTACGTAATAAATTGTAGCAGCTGTGCGCGGCGCGCTTCAGTACTGCGATTTTACTGGTTGTAGATTTAGTGGAACATCTTTTATGCTCTCAAATCTATGTATGTATGTTTAATTGTCTAATATTATTCTAATGCTTAGTAATATAATATACAGGTTTCATTATTGCCTGAAATATGAATCTAATTGCTACAGTAAAATCAGTGTTCATTATTAAATCTGATTACTTAATTAAGGTGCGTAGGATGAAATCCTAGATAGGTAAAAAAAAATAAAAATATCCGAACTAAAACAAACTCCATTAGTTCACAGAGAGCTGTAGTTGCATTTCGAAACGTTGTATCAATTATAAGTTCACATCGAAATTCAGCGTCCATTTGTAATAAGGTTAATTAGGTAGGAATATCTTTTATTATTTATTGAATATCATTTAGATGTAATAGGAAGTGCTAAAGAAATGTATCTGTATCATTGTTAGGACGTAATTATGTTGAAGATATTATAACCCAAAGAGAATTAATTTTATGTGTATAGATATTTTTTTTATACAAGTAAGTTAAAAGAAGGTGGTGTATGATAAGAACAAACGGCTAATTATCTCAAAGGCCATATACATTGAGTATACTGTGAAAATATACAGTGCAACCTCGATTAACAAATCGGAAGGGAACAAGTAAATATTCGTTATATCAAGTAATTCGTTGAACTGAGGTTTGTTATGTTGAGGTTAGGTTGGTCTAAAATTCGTTATAAAGAGGTAAAAAAATAGTTTTATTCACCTCAACATTACGTTCTTATCTTTTTATAGCGAACAACTTCCACTAATAAATAAAAATACATTTTAAAAAAATTACTGTGTGTATAGTATATATTTAAAAACAATTAGGTAGGTTACAATTTTTTTCTTACACAATTAATCCAAATTAAATGCAGTAAAATCCGTAAAAGTAGGTGCAAAGATTATGTAGGTGATTTAATGTTTATTTCAAAGATTCGCACAACAAACTTTCTTCTGAAAATTTATCTTTAAATTTTAAAATTGTAGCCAATGTACTTGCGGGAATCCCGAACTTATTAGCTATGTCTAATTTTTTCGTAATACATAATTAATGATGGTTCGCTTTTCTGTGGCCGATAAGAAACATCTTTTACGTTTCTGAACCATATCAACTTGAATCTTTAACAATAGTGACGAGCAGCAGTGTTTACATTACTTTCCATCAAACAACAATGATTGTTTTACGAACAAAAACATGTCGAAACCTGTCGCGACATGAATCACATACTATGGGATTAAGAATCATACATTGGATCTTTATATAAAGGTTTGGGTTGACAAAATTCGTTAATTAGAGGTATTTATATTTTTTCTTTATAGTTGAAAATTCGTTATAAAGAGGTTGATCGCTAAAAATGTTCGTAATGTAAAGGGATATTTTACATTGACTTTTATGGACAATTCAAGGGGATTACGAAGATTTTGTTAAATCGAGGAAGTCGTTATATCGAGGTAGCACTGTATTTTGTTTATTCCCCATCTTTCATTCTAGTGAAGACCCATAGACTTTGCAAGTATTGTGGATCTTACAGAACTCGAGATAATCATAACATAGACCTTAATGTTGTAGGAGAACTTTGTTTCTGAGAACTATCATGAATATTTGAATACCAATAGTTTTGATTATATACCATTGTCATTCATATATTTTAACAGGTAAATTACGTTAACTTGTGTGTTGTAAAATTTCTTTCTTACCTGTTGTACACATTAATATTTTTCTGTAATGATTTTTTATTTTAAGATGTAAAGCGACAGTTATCTTTACCGTCATTATGATTTTAGTAATTGAGATTTTTTTATTTATGCTATAGATAATTTAGATTAATTATTAAATGTGCTTATTGTAAATGGACTGAAAACTCATTATCGAATTATATAAGGGGGTGTAAATTTACGTTATTATAATAATATGATTAATAAATAAGTTTGTACATGATGTGTTTACTTTCGTTTCCTACTTTATTTAATGACATACAGTCAACAGCAGTAACACGTCGTACATGTATGAACAGTAAGTCTGTCATACAAACCAACACATTACGGAGTCAATTCCTTCAGTAGTTGACTGCACATTATTAAATTATGATTAATAGAAATATGCAAAGATCAATGAGATAGAATTTCGGCCGGTGTTTCGCTCTCGTGCAAATTTTCAAAATTAAAAGTACCTAGTTTGTGACTGGGCTTCCGCGAGATCGGTTGGAAAGATTTTGACGTGAAAGACATTTATAATAATCACATTTATAATATAGGTATGGATGGATAAGTCGAATTTCATCAATCAGTCCTGAAATGTATGGCTTTATTCGTTACAAAGAAAAATAAACCATTTAAAAAAAAGCAATAATAATTCGTATGGAAATATAATTAAGAATAAAATAAATTACCAGACTTAAAAATGAATACTCATTCCAAAAAAGTCTCAGTATTACTTGCACTTGCGCATGCAAGTTTTCATATTTGTTAAAAGACAGATTGTTCCGATTTACAATTTAATGAAGCTGGAAATCTGATACTTAGCTGTGCGGGGGTTCGAGAATGATATTATGTTCTTCCTATTTATTAAGCCCTCGGGATTTCTTTGTCGAGTCTTTTGCGTTGTGTTTTATATAAGGTGGTTTTTTCACTACATTAAGAAACTAATCTGGATAGTTTTATAGTCATCAGAATACACAACATTCTGGTAGTATGACAATATTTTTTGGATTTTTTAAAGTATTACAGTGCTTATATTCCTTTTTCTTTTCATCATCATCCTTCATGAGTTTGTAATATTTGCGACATCAAAAGACAGTGGGGTTAGGGTGAGTTTTATTCGAGCAAGTAAACGCAAATTTGTGTATGTGATTTAATGAGTAGTAACGCGATGGCACTAACGCAGTTCGATACAAATTCGCGTTTACTTGCTTAACTCGCAAACAGTTAGGTTAGGTTACACTTTAAGTTACCTAAGAATGTACAGATTTACTCAAGGTGTTGGCTTCTCATTATATCTGATTCATCATCCAAAGTGGAAATCGACTAGGAACTGTTTTTTTTACATACAGAATTTTGTAGTTAGCTTGTTTAAAATCAGGAGTGGCAAATTCCAGCCTGCGTCACGTTATTCAAATTTTATGGAGTTATATTTTATGAAGTAATTTTTACCCTTCTATCTCAGTAGCGGTAATAAAACCGGATTCGTAAATATTCATAAATTAATCGTTTTAACGACCTGTTGACTGAGCATTATGATTACACCGACAATGAATGTAGGTGGCAACATGTTTATATTAATATAAAGCTATTAATATAAAAAAATACCATGCCCAATATCATCATTACTTATCTATCTAAAAGAGCTGAATACTCTATTTAATTAGGTAAGTATCTCAATGAGCAAAAACAAATTGGCTGAAGGCATTTAAGTTTGATATGTGAATAAATTTAGGGCCTAACAGAGTATTTATTGTAATGGTGCCGGCAACCACACGGCACTATTATACAAGTAGTAGTAGTATTATAATATCGTATCAAATCAGCAGGGCGATATAATTATAGGTATAATTTCATTTACAAAAACGTTAAAATACACATACATCAAATTTAGTAAACACTGCCTCTTTCCTTCGCTACCGCTGTTTCTTTTAAATCTTTTATGCTAGTCTAGCGTGAAAGCTTTAAGCGAAATATATTTTGTTTTAACAAGTGCAAAAACCTTTCGCACTTATTTTCACATTATTCATCGGCATCAGGTTATCTCGACACGTATCTCACGCATGTCATAGTGATGTACCCGTGGGACACACTCTTTGAAAATTTGTATTCTGATTAAATGGGTCTTTCACTCCCAGACAAAATAGTAAAGTGGTTTAATGATACACGTGAATGCAACTTTGCCTCCCATGTGGAAATAAAATATAAAACATTAAATGCATAAAAACATGTCTTTATGCCTTACAGGGTAAACAGAGGGAGCAGTCTTGAAGACATGAAGGTCATATTTAGCTTTATGGCTTGATGATGGGATTGGGATTCCAATAGTGATAGTTTGCTAGCCCAAAAAAAGAATCTTAAGTTGAGCTTTTTCTTTGATGGTTTTTTACAATCTGGCCAGGAAGAGAAGCAGCTGGCATACACTATGTTTTTCGTCGCTATTAGACCAGCATAAAAGCTATTAAGATATTCCTCCTGCGCGTAAGTAGCTATTTCTTGAGGCAACAATTTCCAGTATTTAAAATCGATTATGAAACATTTAACTTAGATAGATTTGCCTTTTTGAAGCAAGCAACTTTCTAATTTTGATTAAATTGGTATTAAAGGATTGTAACGGTCCAAGATATTTGCACACGTTATTCCATTCTCAAATATTTTATCACAAATTAATTTTAATATTTACTTAAATCAATTTTATAATATTCTAATAATATATTTAATTCAAATAGCTGAACGTGGCCGTTCAGTCCTTTCAGAACTGTTGGCTCTGTCAGGCCGCAAGGGATGTGGACGTGACCATATGTATGTATATTTAATTCCGCCGTGCAAAGACAAAGGGCTTGCTTGACAAAAACGTGTGAGATGCTAATTGGTTAATAAGTTGGTGGCGTCTTAGTTAGGGTCACGCCCATATTTTAACAAAAGCAAATTGGAAGTTGGGAAAAGGATCATTCGGTTTGGATCAGTCGATTCGGGGCTAAGGATCCGTCGGGTTAGTCTCGGTTCGGGTGCTAGGGAATCAGGCAGTCGATCTCAATCGGGAAGAGTCGATGAAGCCTATGAGTATCGGTTAGGGGTCGGGATGCTGGATCCATGGGGTTCAGTCGCGAACGGTTGGGACGAACGGAATCTGGCCAGATAACGGGGTTGACAAGCCTAAAACGCGATAGGCTTGCGCACGCGCATGCATAATAATTACGCGCGGGAATCGGTTTCAATATTAATTTTAATTAATATGATTTTATTCGATAAGTGATGAGTGAAGTGGTTCCTGGAAGGCGGTTACTGGAAACGGGTGAAAGAATTCCATTATTTTTATTTTATTATTTATTTGAATGCGAATAATGAAATTGATATAACTATGTGTTGAATTCCTTGCTTGGGTTGGAAATTGATCCAAAGTCAATAATATATTATCTACTATGAAATTTGAATATTTCTGGCTTGCTTGGTCTTGAGTGAAATTTATCATTGAAAATTAATATAAATTAATTATTATTTAAAAGGATGATTTCCGGATTTTGAGAGCTATGATCTAATCTGATCAGTGAAACTGGTCGTCCGTAATTCTTCGAGGCAAAGCAGTGGAGTTGGACATAGATTTGGATTATACGCAATCAAGTCTAGAAAGTCTTTTATCTGAATTGTTCTCATATGAGATCATCTCAGGGGAAACACCCTTACAACTTTTAGTGAATGAAATATTTTCACTTATTTTATACAACCTATGGTTTTATATGAGAAACAATCAGACACTTACCTACTTTTGTGATCATTTTGCCAAGATTAACCAAGTGAGGAAATACATTTATAACGTATGTATTATTTAAAGCCATAAGTGCTTTGGATATAACTATCAACTACTTATATTTACCACATAATCTTTAAGTCATTAAAATGCAGGGTCTATTGAAGGCCGATTCTATAAATAACCTTCGTTTATTCGAATCCAAAATAAGTAATAAAGACTTATTGCAATAAGGTTATTATCATCTAATATTCGCATGTCTAGGAATTACACCTATTCTTACTATTTATTACTATACCTAAAATGATTGACTTCCCCTTTTGATGACTGACTGGACTGTATTGTGTATTCTCCTTCGGAGATTTGATATTACCTTTTCTGATGACATATCAAATACTAAATTAGTTAAAAATATTAATTCAGCTCATTGCAATGTCAAGCTCATGCTGCATTGTAGAATAAGGTAATATCGCTTGGAGACATTTGGTCTCTCCTCTTGTCCCTTGACAGGACTTTGACTTACTTCGACAGTACTGACATACAGACTTACAAGGTCTCTTTGAATTTTATTGACTTGAGAAAATATGAATGAGCTAGGGGGGAGGATTACCCCGTCTGGTGACGCGATCCACCGGTAGCGACGGGGAGGGGTCGCTGCCTATACCCGAAAGCTCAAATGCTGGAATAATGTCATTCTGTATTTCATATTAATCTATATAAACGTATGCCTATACCCGAAAGCTCAAATGCTGCAAAAATGTATTTCTGTATTTTCATATTGATATATATATAAATGTCTATTTATACCCGAAAGCTCAAATGCTGAAGTGACGTCATTCAGTACTTCAATATTTACCTAATATATGCCTATACCCAAAAGCTCAAATGCTCAACAAATATCATACCATTCTGTAATTCCATACTTAATAAAATACGTATATTACCTATAACTAGTCTGTATTTTCATATTGATATATATATAAATGTCTATTTATACCCGAAAGCTCAAATGCTGAAGTGACGTCATTCAGTACTTCAATATTTACCTAATATATGCCTATACCCAAAAGCTCAAATGCTCAACAAATATCATACCATTCTGTAATTCCATACTTAATAAAATACGTATATTACCTATAACTAGAAGCTCGAGTGTTGGAGTCAAATACATAGGTATATGCTTTTCCAATTTGGATAAAAATAATGAAAAACTTGAATATTTAATTTACTCTCTACTTTACTGACATTATTAATTCCTATTTATACTTTTATTAATCAGACTGAGTTAGGTCATCTAGGTTCACGAGGGTTGTTCTAGGATATGTAGACTTCGTAGAGTCTGAGGTTATATCGGCTATACAACCAGGGAAATACCACTATGATCACGTGCTATTGGCCATATTAAGAAATCACATTAGGATATAAGAAATACGGAAAGTTAAATTATAAAGGGTCCTTAGGTTATGCGTTATATTATTTATTACATTGGTGTCGTAAAAGAGCGTATTGCATTATAATAGTATTTTAATTAATTATTTGTTAGGGCGTCGCAATTTGGTGTCGTTAGTAAATAGTTAGAAAATAAATAGTAATTTATAAATAAATAGTAAATATAATTTTAAAATATTTAATAATAATAGTAGAGGGGGGAAGGGGGTCGTTACAATTTGGTGTAGTGACCAGGATATATAAAAAAAACGTAGTGACCAGGATATATAAAAAAAACGTAGTGACCAGGATATAAAAAAAAACGTAGTGACTAGGATATAAAAAAAAACATAGTGACCAACATATATAAAAACCGTAGTGACTAGAATATAAAAAAAAACGTAGTGACCAGGATACGTAAAAAACGTAGTAACAAGGATATAAAAAAATTGGTTATTTAATTAGAAATTTAGTTTTATTAAAAGTGTAAGTTATAAAATAAATAATTTAGATATTGTTTTTAAAACGCTCAAAAGTTAAATATTATTTCTTTTATTATTTTTATTTTAGCTTGATTTCTTATTTGGCCAATTAAAGTGGCCGAGTACATTTAAGTAATATGTAAATCGGTCACAATTTGTTGCCGCGATGTGTGATGCGAAGTCTACATAAAATGTTTAATTTATCTTCTAATTTTAATTAACTAAACCTAATTAATAATATCTTCTAATTAATAATATCTAATAAACTATTATATCTTGATCGTTATATAAAAAAATCAAACTTGTAGCTTTTTATAATTAATGCTTATGTTTTCGAAAGCGAAGTTTCGGTCAAGATCGTAGTCCATTTATTTCTCAGGAGTATGATTCTATGAATCGTTAATATTTAAGCAAGCTTGCAATTTGAAGCCATGCCTACAACGGGAACAAAGAAATAGTTCATGTGGGTCTTATCACATGGGAATGTTTATAAAAAACAATAGGTCTGTTCATGGGCCGGTTCTTAGATTTCAGCAGGATACAAAAACAGAGTCAAGTTGTACCTCGACATCTTTATGGTCACCTCTCAGCGTGTGAAATAAACAAAAAAAGGCGCAGACTAAGTACTAGAGCTCTCTTTCATGTTGACGTGTAGAAATATAATAGTTTGACTAATTTATGACTGACTTCAAGTGTGCGTTAGAAAAACATGACGTCGAGTGAGTATTGACGAACGATATGGGGTCGAAATAAAAATTAAATTACCTAATCCAAAGGAATGTTGTAAGTGGAGTGCTTATTTATGACTTTGCACATGTTTTCTTCTAAAGTTAGGGTGACCAAATTTTAGAAAGAGAAAAAAATATGTCCTGGATTTAGGAATCATTATTGAGAACATTTACGTTTATTACGTAGATAATAATAATAGCAGAATAATAATTAGTTTTGACTTTTATTATTTACCAAATACATAGTTAATAAAAAAAAATATGATTTTTTTTTTACCACTGTAGAATTTGGGGTCGCACGGTTTATATTAATCAAATTAGTTACAAAAAAAATAGTTTAGAAAATTAAATTTAGTTTAGTTTCACTTTCACAGTTTAACAGTCAGATGGCTTGGACACCCTATTATTTTTAAGTTATGTTACGTCTGTCTCTTTGCGGGGTGGACGGAGTCAGTAATCGTGGGCGGTTTTATGAGTTTCGTTTGGGTGGAAAGCTAATAGTTTATCTGATCATTATATTTTTTATTATTAAAAAGATTTTTGTTAATATAATTAGAAGGGTGGAGGTAGGTTATCTGCTCACCTTGGTACTTATTACTAGCGCGGGGTCGAAAGATTTGGATACAGAAGTATATTTGTGATATACGGTTATTCGAATTTGTCGTTGCGGGGTGGACAGAGTCAGCATTCAGTTATGCTACTACGGGTTAAAAATACTTTTCTAGTAGAGAATTAATTTAATTGTTATTATAGATGGATGATTTTGTGTAAGAGTGGTTATGGTGAAGTTCAATATGCCTTCGAATCCTTGTACATATTTATAATACTATACTGGTGTGGGGTCGGGATTTTTACAGTCTTGTTAATTCATGTTGGAATGATGGTGTGGGGTCGGACATTAAGTGTTCCGTTCATCCTGGTGTTGAGATGGCGACGTGGGATCGGACATTATATTATGATCGATACTTGAGAGTAGATAAAGGTTATACGATTAATTTATTTTCTACACCTTGGTGTTGTAGTAGTATCAGAGTTTGCTAACCTATTTTAAAGAATCAATGAGATTAGATGAATTTATGTAATAAGTAGGTATTCATCTAATAAGCAAACAAGCGTCGATGGTTTTTACATGTGATAAAGATACAGTGTTTTATTTTAATCACTAAATATTAGGAAATTGGTTCATTTGTAAAAGAATAAGTTTAATCATATTGATTAGCGATTCAAATTAATATGTATGTAATGTGACAAAATAGTTCTCTAGTTTGGGTTTATCAATTGTATGACTAAATAATTAGGTAGTGAAAAGGAGTACGGTATGAATACGGTAGGGCAAAGCTAGAAATTAAAATAAATCTCTGTAAATTATTACAGATATATAAGTAACTCAAACTCGGTCGGTTACATAGGTAGGCATGATTGAGAGAGAGAGATTTCTAAAGATGAGAGAGAGACTTCCACAGATGAGAGAGAGTTGTAAATTGATCTAGGGAATGGAGAATATTTAAGATTCAGTACTTGATCTTAATAGTTTATCATACCAAGACGAGTGTTAATAATATCGAGTAGAGAGAGAAGCAGTAGAAAGCAAATGACAGGTTGAGAGAGATTGGTAGATACAGTAAAGGTATTTTACATAAGGAGTATTTAATTTAAGAATAAATTATGTGTTAGTTGTATACTTAATAATACCTAAGGAATGCTAATGCCAAATTCAGCTTTATTATCATATATATAAGTACTAGTCGGCTGATATGTTAATACCGAGTTCAGCTAGTATTCACGTATGTTTCAATTTCGCCCTGCAGTCATTCTTATATCTATTGAAAAAAAAAATACTCGTAGAGTGAATGTTCTAGTTGCCTCGTAAAGAATAAAGACGTGATTTATATTTGGACATATGTATATGTGTTTTGCTTCACAATTTTAAGGTTATAATCTGTAACCTACTTAATTTTATTATGAATAATATTTGAGGTTAGTACTATAGTGGTTAAATAGAACAAAGTGATAATGGAATGTGAAACGAATGGGGTCGTAAATGGGTGTACTTTTATTAAACTATGTAAGTAAGTACGACTTACACTTAATTTGATGAACTGGTGATGATACAAAAATATGTAAGTTTTGAGGGAAAAATCAGTTACATCAATCATAGTCATATCATAGTCTAAAATTGGTTAAAAGTCATATAAGGAATTTGAATTTAGCAGAACATTGGAATCGATTTAGCAAGTTGCGTCAAGATATTCGTAGTTAAAGTAACTGTCGTTACAATTACAATAAGTGATTAGATGATTGTACATATCTAGTGTAGTCTTCTACATTCATACAAGCACGATAGTTGAAGTATTAGGAAAAGAAGTTATCTGACTGATTATTACAAGGGAAAAATAATAAATAAGTAATCTTTGTGAAGGTTTATCTTTTTGAAATATAGATTATTAATAAAGTCTGAAATACATTAAAAAAAAAAATTATCTACTGACCGAAGACATGATGGATTCATGCTAATAATAATAATATACCTATATCTATGAAATCGATGGGGTATCTAATTAAGATCAACAGTTTATATCTAAAAATTTACACAAAAAAAATTTTGGGAAAACAAATTAAAATTGTATCATACCGATATTTCAGATAAAGAACAGTAAGAGAAATGATAATCTTTTGAGATTGAAATAATTTAAGTTTTTAATAATGTTTGAAATAATTGAAGTAAAACAAAGTGTTGACAGATTTACTGGTTTGGTGGAGGGGTAATTAATTGAAACATTTTATAGTGGTTTTTATGTTGTCAATATGTGTATAATAATGTTTTATCGTAATCAGGTTACGGTTGTGACATATTCTCAAGTGGCGAATGGTGACTGATTTGAGGTGGTGTTAAGATAAAAAAAAAGTATGAGAGGGCTTGGTTTATGTCACATTGCTGAGCTTGATTACACCCATATTATTTACTCAAAGCAAAGAAGTACACTACACAATGAATTTGGTACAGTGGGAATTTGGAGTTAGGTTTACATAGAAATATATGCTTCAAGATAGAGGTATATATTACATCCCGGTGTTACAACAACTGTACGAAATTCCTCACTGCACAAAAAGCTAAGACGATAACTAGTACACTGCACATTCTCCAAGGTAGTGTTGGGGTTGCTCTAAAGTTTTGAGAAAACTTTTAGTACATGGGCACCTTTGTCTCACCGTTATATAGATTTGACCTTGATTCGTGGGAATGTTACGTAATCAATTCAGAAATAATCGGAAGATTGGATTAATCTGAGTGGATAACCATTACTACTAGAGTTGGCAGTCTCACACCCTGTTTCCTATCAAGATCATTGTCAAAATCTGGTTGATCGAGAATGGTCGTTCATTGCAAAAGTAAGAAGCTCAAAGCTTGCTTTGGTAATTTCTGATATTCCCTTGGTTGAAATACACCTCACACTGCTCTTTTCACCCACACTAGGGCATACACATTTCCTTGTGTTTGAGAAAATAATATTTTGTTGAATATTCTTCGGTAAAAAAAAAAAGAAGAATATATGTTATAATGACCTTATGTTCAAAACATTTGAGAATTGTGAGTGGTGAAAAATTCTACTCCGGTTTCGGTTTCAAGGACGTTGCCTTTCCACCTGTGTATAATTTTGGGGTCGATTGTAACGGTCCAAGATATTTGCACACGTTATTCCATTCTCAAATATTTTATCACAAATTAATTTTAATATTTACTTAAATCAATTTTATAATATTCTAATAATATATTTAATTCAAATAGCTGAACGTGGCCGTTCAGTCCTTTCAGAACTGTTGGCTCTGTCAGGCCGCAAGGGATGTGGACGTGACCATATGTATGTATATTTAATTCCGCCGTGCAAAGACAAAGGGCTTGCTTGACAAAAACGTGTGAGATGCTAATTGGTTAATAAGTTGGTGGCGTCTTAGTTAGGGTCACGCCCATATTTTAACAAAAGCAAATTGGAAGTTGGGAAAAGGATCATTCGGTTTGGATCAGTCGATTCGGGGCTAAGGATCCGTCGGGTTAGTCTCGGTTCGGGTGCTAGGGAATCAGGCAGTCGATCTCAATCGGGAAGAGTCGATGAAGCCTATGAGTATCGGTTAGGGGTCGGGATGCTGGATCCATGGGGTTCAGTCGCGAACGGTTGGGACGAACGGAATCTGCCCAGATAACGGGGTTGACAAGCCTAAAACGCGATAGGCTTGCGCACGCGCATGCATAATAATTACGCGCGGGAATCGGTTTCAATATTAATTTTAATTAATATGATTTTATTCGATAAGTGATGAGTGAAGTGGTTCCTGGAAGGCGGTTACTGGAAACGGGTGAAAGAATTCCATTATTTTTATTTTATTATTTATTTGAATGCGAATAATGAAATTGATATAACTATGTGTTGAATTCCTTGCTTGGGTTGGAAGTTGATCCAAAGTCAATAATATATTATCTACTATGAAATTTGAATATTTCTGGCTTGCTTGGTCTTGAGTGAAATTTATCATTGAAAATTAATATAAATTAATTATTATTTAAAAGGATGATTTCCGGATTTTGAGAGCTATGATCTAATCTGATCAGTGAAACTGGTCGTCCGTAATTCTTCGAGGCAAAGCAGTGGAGTTGGACATAGATTTGGATTATACGCAATCAAGTCTAGAAAGTCTTTTATCTGAATTGTTCTCATATGAGATCATCTCAGGGGAAACACCCTTACAACTTTTAGTGAATGAAATATTTTCACTTATTTTATACAACCTATGGTTTTATATGAGAAACAATCAGACACTTACCTACTTTTGTGATCATTTTGCCAAGATTAACCAAGTGAGGAAATACATTTATAACGTATGTATTATTTAAAGCCATAAGTGCTTTGGATATAACTATCAACTACTTATATTTACCACATAATCTTTAAGTCATTAAAATGCAGGGTCTATTGAAGGCCGATTCTATAAATAACCTTCGTTTATTCGAATCCAAAATAAGTAATAAAGACTTATTGCAATAAGGTTATTATCATCTAATATTCGCATGTCTAGGAATTACACCTATTCTTACTATTTATTACTATACCTAAAATGATTGACTTCCCCTTTTGATGACTGACTGGACTGTATTGTGTATTCTCCTTCGGAGATTTGATATTACCTTTTCTGATGACATATCAAATACTAAATTAGTTAAAAATATTAATTCAGCTCATTGCAATGTCAAGCTCATGCTGCATTGTAGAATAAGGTAATATCGCTTGGAGACATTTGGTCTCTCCTCTTGTCCCTTGACAGGACTTTGACTTACTTCGACAGTACTGACATACAGACTTACAAGGTCTCTTTGAATTTTATTGACTTGAGAAAATATGAATGAGCTAGGGGGGAGGATTACCCCGTCTGGTGACGCGATCCACCGGTAGCGACGGGGAGGGGTCGCTGCCTATACCCGAAAGCTCAAATGCTGGAATAATGTCATTCTGTATTTCATATTAATCTATATAAACGTATGCCTATACCCGAAAGCTCAAATGCTGCAAAAATGTATTTCTGTATTTTCATATTGATATATATATAAATGTCTATTTATACCCGAAAGCTCAAATGCTGAAGTGACGTCATTCAGTACTTCAATATTTACCTAATATATGCCTATACCCAAAAGCTCAAATGCTCAACAAATATCATACCATTCTGTAATTCCATACTTAATAAAATACGTATATTACCTATAACTAGTCTGTATTTTCATATTGATATATATATAAATGTCTATTTATACCCGAAAGCTCAAATGCTGAAGTGACGTCATTCAGTACTTCAATATTTACCTAATATATGCCTATACCCAAAAGCTCAAATGCTCAACAAATATCATACCATTCTGTAATTCCATACTTAATAAAATACGTATATTACCTATAACTAGAAGCTCGAGTGTTGGAGTCAAATACATAGGTATATGCTTTTCCAATTTGGATAAAAATAATGAAAAACTTGAATATTTAATTTACTCTCTACTTTACTGACATTATTAATTCCTATTTATACTTTTATTAATCAGACTGAGTTAGGTCATCTAGGTTCACGAGGGTTGTTCTAGGATATGTAGACTTCGTAGAGTCTGAGGTTATATCGGCTATACAACCAGGGAAATACCACTATGATCACGTGCTATTGGCCATATTAAGAAATCACATTAGGATATAAGAAATACGGAAAGTTAAATTATAAAGGGTCCTTAGGTTATGCGTTATATTATTTATTACATTGGTGTCGTAAAAGAGCGTATTGCATTATAATAGTATTTTAATTAATTATTTGTTAGGGCGTCGCAATTTGGTGTCGTTAGTAAATAGTTAGAAAATAAATAGTAATTTATAAATAAATAGTAAATATAATTTTAAAATATTTAATAATAATAGTAGAGGGGGGAAGGGGGTCGTTACAATTTGAATAAATTAAGATGATGAACAAGAAAATAATAAATATGTATATAAATATTTTCCAAATTTGGTGGCTTTTGATTGATTTAATGTATGTAACTTTATGAAAAGCAAACTTATGAAAAGGACAATAATTTAGTCATTTTAAATAATTACTAAATATATTATGGGATATGCTTATAAACTTCGGATTTCCCTTTCTTTTCTTTCTTTTCTATATTATGGCTTCCACCGGACTTTCGGTGATTCTGCCAATGTCATGGTTTGAAGAGACACGAACGGATTTCCCTTGTAGGCGATGGGCTAGCAACCTGTCACTATTTGAATCTCAATTCCACCATGAAGCTATACAGCTGAGCGTGGCCTTTTAGTCTATTAAAGCCTGGCTCTGTCTGTCTTGCAATGGATATACATAGATGTGACTTCATGTATGTACTAAATATATTTCAGTGCTAATTAAATACAGAGGGTATACTTAAATAATATCAAAAATCAAACGCAAGTTAAGCAGTAATTTACCTTACAAATTGAACTAGTCATTATGCCAGCTTTGCGTGAATGTAATTACAAAGCTTTGCATTTCACGGGAACAAATTAGTTTATTGCCAATTGCTAGTGTGAAAAGCAGAGTATCATGTTATTTAGTTTTAAACCTAATATTGGCTGTTGAGTACTGTTTCTTTATTTATTGGAAAGTTAAATTGAAAATGTTTAAGTTATCACGTCTTTATCCTTCGCGGGGTCGAGAAAGCCAAAATTATTATGGCTGGATGTCTTTATGATGGAATTGAGATTCACATAGTGACACATTGTTAGCACATCTCCTTAACGAAACAAACCCCAGTTTAAAATCCTTTTCCTCGATTGACTTTTACAATGTTGCAATAATTGAATATTTTTATTGCTTTTAACGATTTTTACGTTATCTAAGAGAAATAAATGCAGTGGTCGTATTCTAAAGCGCTGAGAACCAACAAGGCACGTTTAAATTTCAGTAAATTATTTTTTAAACCTCTGAATGGAAGTAAGTATTCAGGTAATGGTTTCCCGTTAACAACATAGGTGTACGGCCTTATCTTAACCGCGCATAATCACATATTTTATCTTGCTGTGTCGCAGTAAATTGCAGAAGTATTTTCCCGCTAAAGGGATTAGCGCCAAGAAACTTCTCAGCGGAAATTAAATTTTGCTTTATACAAACAAAGTGTTGCATTATTTCATTAGCATTATGTTGATGGTTCTGTCGCCCACACTTTAGTGGCTCGTTACAAAGTAAGGATAAAGGCAGTGGGCGACTGGGCCAGGTAACTATTTGGTGATATTATTCCCACTACTTTGATGCCAAAATTTCAGTAAACAACTTCTTGGAAAGCTTGACATTATCTTTGAATTCTGGTTGATGTAAGTAGTTTAGTTCAAAGACTAGTTAGTAACTCTCGTAGTGTAAAATATTTAGTACTAGCTTTCACCCGCGATTTCGCCCACGTGAATTTAGCTCCACTTACATGCGCTAATTAAGCGTCACCTACAAAAGAATACAGGTTTTGTTCTTCTCTAGATTATTAATTTCATATATGCAAAATTTAAAGAGAAAACAAACAAACTTACTTTCAATCAATTGTTGATGACTTTTGTTGTTTCAATTATTCACGTGAATAAATAAGTTATACAGTTAGGAAAAGTAATATAATTTTGTTTTATTATGTACGTTTTCTTCTTATCAGACTCCATTAGCAACTATCTTTTATTTTGTGAAGTATAAGGCAAAGAATTTCGTTAGTCTTTAAATTATAAGATGTATATTTTTTTTATAACAATCTCAATTTCATCATTAGAAGAAGCGACAAAACGTGACCTTTAGGTGTTTTAGAGATAATTACTCTGACTAGCCCGTGAGGAATAAAGACGAGATATATGTTTGTAAGATTTTCAAGGTATTTCATAAAACAAGTATTTAATACAAATGATGTGTAAAGTTCGGTCGATCTGATTTTAAAATTGCAAACGCGTAAACGTGTCGAACTTTTATGTGTTCTGAAACTTTATTTGCCAAAGGGTTTATGTCAATAGTTTAACCAGAATTTACCTCCCACTGTCTAGACTATGCATCAAATAAATTAAGATTTCGACGTGGAAATGAAAACAATTTCCAACTTCGTTTTCGGACTAATATAATACAAAGAAGTTTTTATTTACGAGTACCTAACGGGAAACATTTTTTATAACAAATAAAAAAAAACACTCATTCTTCTTCTTCGGAGGGAGAGGCAGAGACACATCTTTCTACTCGCTATGATCTCATTCTGCCACGTATAGTTTTTTTGCTCATTTCTTATAAATAAAATATCATTTTCTTTTATTCACTTAAATATGGTAGCATACAATTCATATCGGAAGTGAAAGATGCAGTGTGCAGTTAGATCATTTGGAAATTGGCCAAAGAATACCTGCAGCAATACATTATTTTCTATCAACTTCCAGGAAACTCAAATAACACATACATTATACAAAACACTCAATATTTTCTCCAATGCTACAAAGTAAGAAAATTCATTATTTCTATCAACTTTAAAGTGTATATAATACGTATACTACACTATATAATACGAATATAGTATTAGAGAGCGCCCGCGGCTCCACCCACGTAAAAGAAAAAAAATAATAATTCAATTGCCACGGGAATTTCGGGCATCCCTTTTTTAGTGCACTTCTAGACCATATAAGGAGCCTAAATGCCATATTTCTATGGTTACACCCAGCGGTTAGGGTTCAGCGTTGTTTACAGTCAGTCCCTCCGTAGCAGAGGAGTTTTTATTGTCATCCTTGTGGAGTAAATCCCACTTGCATCCTCACCTCTCTGTAATAGACACAGGCGTACATGTAAAAACGTAACTTACCCACTGTCCTGGCGTGGTTAAGTTAGATTTTAATACTAAGCGACGCCCGTCTGATGTACACAACCTTTCAGGGGAACCTTACCCGAATTGGATTACAGTTACAGCTCCAGTTGTCAGAATATTTCCTCACGATGTGTTTTTTTTTTATATAGTTTTAGATTAAAATAAATATATAATTTTTCTTAATTTACATACAAGGTACACTCGGCAAAGCTCATCGCTTATTGTAACATTTTACTTAATAACATTAGGAACAATTTTGTAGCGTCGTAGCTTTAGTGCTACGACTACGATGCCCGCTACGATGGTGCTACGAAATTAATACTTTTTCATTCACTTTCAAATTAGCAAAGGTTATTAAAGATTTTGTGACAGGACTCATAAATAACTGTTGTTTGTGTAGATACTTTTGCTTGATTGGATAATTGATGTATTCATTTGGCGAAAGAAAGCTCCTGCCAAAATCAGTGTCCTAGAGCTGAGAAAAATGAATACATTTTGTTATAGAATGAAAGCTAATAAAATAAATGAATGGTAAAAAGAAACGACTTTGATCATGTAAACGATAAAACTGGTGTTTGTGACTTCAAAACAACGAAAATGGCAGATAAAATGATTTTCATGGACCTGTCTTCTTTTAGTACAGAGATAAAAAAAAACATGTTTACAAGTGATATCATGCAGAGTTTATATTCCACGGTTTTATTTCAATTGCTTCCGCATACCCGGTATATTTTATTTTTGTTTACTCGGTGCAAATGAAAAAAAACCTTATTTGGGTTGCGGATTTTCTTTATGAAGTTCTGATTATACGTACCTTAATCATATTCGGAACTCTTTTTTAGAATTTTCTTAACTCTTACTGATTAAAGACTTAAAGATTTAACGATGACATTACATGAAAGGGTGCCGTATATTATCCGAAGATAATATAACTAATCCGTACATCTGACGATATTTTAGGACCGTGTGCGAATATAATCCTGTTTAATTATGATTTGTGTTAAAAATACATTTTAATTGGTGTTGTTTGTGATGTTTTATAATGTCGTGTGAGGTTGTTGATAAATTACGCTTCGCATAATATATAGACTACGATTTACGTTAAAACTAAGGCATGGACCAAAACTAGTAAAATCTTCCACTAACTAACGGAATGGTAATTGACAATCTTTTGTTTACTAATTTAGTAAGTAGTAGTAGTAGTAAGTTTAAAATAAATATAGATAAAACAGACAAGAAAATCCCGTTCTCGTGTGTACTACTCGTATATAGGCGACTATTGTACATATTTTTTTTTATATAATCGATACTGCAATAGTCTTATTTGTTTAAACTCGTAGCAATTTGTAAATAAATAAGTTACTATAGAACCTAATTAATCTCTGCGTAATGTGCCTGAAATGTTCTACCAAAATAAACCTTCCCACCTAAATAGAATTGTTTTGAATGATTTTAAGCCGTCTGTCGGAAAACATGAGTTTCACAAATAATAGAGTGCAAATTTAAACAAAGTATACTAATTTGAATATCGAGCACTGCAAAAGGTTTTACTTCGGTGCGAATTTCCAAAAATAATTAACTGGCTTATGCCAAGTTTTCTAAAATCATTCATTGTGACTTTTAGCATTAAAGATAATCAAATCTAAGGTCTCAAAAATTTTGATTCATGATGTAGATATGCCATTGATTAAGTCAGAAACAACTAAATAGTTTTATTGATTTTAAATGTGACTTTATATATAATTGAACTTATGTGTGATTTGATAATTTTTCTTAAAGTATAGCGTTCGAATACTGCCTGTCAATGATTTTAATAACACCGCTTGCCTAGATCAGCTAGTTTAACTCTATTCATCTTGCATTTAAAACTTGATATTCACGAAACAGAAAATCCCTTTACGTTATCGCATAATATCAAAAGGTAGCAAAAGCTTTGAGACACTTTGTGTAAAAATATAACACGCTAAGAAATAGTAGATAGGGTTATCCAAGTTTATGCTAAGACTATTATGCTTTCATCTTGCTGTTATATGCATACCTAAATATTTTATAGATAAAATAAATACAAAAATACCTAACTAATAATTTACGCATATAATTTTGCCTCTATCCCGGAGAAGTAGGTAAAATGTATGTGTTCCCTCTTGCCACGTTCTTTAGTTAGATTTCTAATTATTTGGGATGTCTATTTAACAGATGTAGTTTAAATGATTTATAATGTCACAATGCATGGTCTAATTTTTTTTAATGTGTGTAGGATCTGAAGAATTTTTGAGTTTGTAGGGCATTAAAATCGTTTGAATATTTTATGAAATATTCATAATTCTGTAAAAATTTGTGACATGTGATATCACGTGACGTGAAATTACTTATTTATTTATAAAAAGCACTTCAATAAATTAAAAATAAAGCACTCTTTTCATTTAACTTTGTCTAGTGTTAATTGCGCACCATTTCAACAATTTTCAAAACATTACTATTTGTTATTTTTTTACAAATGGCCAGTTTCAGTTACAATTATTTTGTACATTTATTTATGGTTTGTTTTGCCTACAGTTTATTCAATATTAAAAAATGACCAATAATGCGAAACTTAATTTGAAGGCGGAATATTTAACAAGACATTTTACTAAATCGTAACACGTTCACTTGTTAAAAACATTCAGATAGGTTGTATTATGGAAATATTCAAATTAAGGAGTAAACATTTCAACAACAAACAGGTAGATTAAGGAGGTATTTAGGGGCTCGTGTTTATTTTACAAATTATCAAATTTTTGGTCCATATTTTGGGAATGTTGTTTACGTTAAATTTTAATAAGGTAGCGGTATCCGTAGACATGTAATGAAATACGCCATAACATATTTTTTTGGCGACAAATATATTTTTTGTATTTGAATCTCAAAGTGTTGCTTTATTTCGCGGTCGGAATTGGCATAGGTATGGCGATATCAAATCTACATCATTCCTTTGACATTCATGAACTATGCTATCGTCTTGTATGAAATTCGTTGGACATTATTCTGTGCATATTGGAATACTCCGCGAATTTGACTTCGACGATCGACGACAGGCCGCTAGATGTTATGAGAATATATTGCATTAGTTATCTTTAAGAAAGTGACATTAAGGTTATTTCATTTACCAACATGTAGATAAGAATTAATAATATTACCTTAATACCTCACTTAGATAGATAGATAAACTTTTTATTGCACCAAAAGAAAACTAAAATAAGAAAAAATACAGGTTATGAGGTATAAAGGCGGATTTATCATTAAAGCAATATCTTCCAGTCAACCACAGGGTGGGAGGAAACTAACTAATGGAAAGGCAACTGGCGCAGTACGTGTAAAATAAAATACAAAGCATAAATATACCTATGTCTTATATAAATATAATATACTACTGTATTGAAATTTATCTACATAAATAAATACTTACATACAATACTTATATATCTATTTGTATAAACACATATATATTAAAAGTATTAAATACATCATAATGAAAAATGGAATTAGCCCCTATAGTTTTATAATTGATTTATTAAATGATAGATTCAATTAAAAAATAGGCATTTAAAAAAAATTCGAAATTATGATTTTTGAATTGGGAAAGTCAAGTTTTTATAAGAAAGCTTCAACATAAGGCGGGAAAAGTATCTAAAATAATGTAAACCATGATATGTATAAAATATGATCTAAACTATATGTGTAATAGTAATTTGGCAAATACCCGTAACTACTTCACATATTTTCTCGCCGCCTTATGAAGGGAAATGGAATCTCATTTATCTGGAAAATTATTTGCGTTCATCCATATTCATTATATTATATAGTCCACCCACTTTTATATGACGGTATCTTCAGACGAGTTCACAATATGTATGTAAGTAGTAAAGGTCCACACAGACATCTGTGTATGTGACAAAAAAAATAGTGTTCTAATTTTATCATGGCCAGCCGATGAACCAATGGCACTTCTGAGTAACTGTCGCAGCTGCAGTGTAGTTTGTTCCGCCGCTTCTTCTGCACTTGTGATTTGAATGCGGTAATAAATTTATTTATAACTTATAATTCGTGTTGACTCCATTAAGTTTGAGACTAACTAACGAATATTTTGAGATGAGGACGCAACCGTCACTCACACCAGGGGGATTATGGTGACAAATACCTATGACAAACCATAAATGGTTATGAATACATTTTTCGCTCCCATGAAAACAAAATAAAGAATTGAGCGTGTGCTCGGGGCACATGATATAATGTCACCAAAAAAAGTCCATGCACAACTGTTGAAACATGGCCAGTGAGAATATTATGAACTTTTGCAGGTGACTGTACGTTTGAATAGTAAACATAATCAGCAAAGTATACGCAATTGAAGATCTCTATTCTGTGTTTGAGCCAACTGATTTGGCATGCAGCCGCGATTCGTATACTATTTGCATCGGTCCCGCCTTATTACGGCTCAAGAGGCTCTTGCTCGAGCCCACTTGTCATTTACAAAACGCTGTCTTTGCTTTTTTGTTTTAGCATTTTTTATTAGATCCTTTTTTATACATTGAATGGCAATGAATTTTTACTTTAAATGATTTCTTATCGATATAATAAACAAGATTAAAGACATATTTGTTTATTTTATATGAAAGTGAAGACATATTGAAAGAAGATACCTATTATGAAAGAAAAGAAAATAGCATGTTCAGATGTAATACCAGCGATTTATATTTTTACGCAGATGGAGCCGCGAGCGTATTCTAGTATATATAAAAGAAAATGTTAAGGGCACAGATTTCATGGCCGTGTCGCCTTTCCATAGAAACTCCATAAATCTTGCGAAGACTAAGTAGATGGCAATAAAGTTGCGTCACGCTGCTGGGTGCCAGGATCTTATCAGATGCTTTGGTGTCATTGACCTGTTAGATAACATCCATGGTTGCTAACTCACAAAATTGACTTCGCGAAAAGTAAGAGTAAAATATAAAAGTAACATAAATTTTATTTTTTTGGGAGTACACAGATTACAAATACTGAACGTGAACTCGAATATTAATGAATTAAAAAAATACTCGTAGTTTTGGGTGGCTATTGAACAAAATGAAAATTCTAAAATTAAATAACAACGTTCTTGACCCGTCGTTAAATGAAAATAAAATATTGCACATTTCTACGAGCACTGCCATGGTACATGGTGTTATTTTCTCTATTGTTTAAATTGTCAGAACTGAAGAATAAACATAAACTTTCCAGACACGAATATACATAATGAATTTAAAAAAAATAGTATAGTATTTAAAATAAATAAAATTTAATTCATAAAAATACCAAATTAGGAAGGTACTAACAGACACACACAAACTCTTATCACACCTATCTACAAACAGGTACTTAGGTTGTGTTTATCAAAAGTCCAGTAAACCAAAATCATTGACGTCACTGTTCATTGTCGTACATACAAAGTGACGTCATTATTCCGTCCTTCTGAAGGTCGATCGTCAAGTCATGGAATCCTGAGGGCTACTTAATTAGGAGCAACACGATAAGGTCTCCAGAAAAAGTTTTGCGTGCCCCGGTGTTATTTGCCGAGCTGTTGACCCCAAGGACACTTGATGGACATAGATAAGCTGATACGACGTCATTTTGCTGCCTTCTACTTTACCGTTAAAACCCTTCGTATTTTGGCCACCCATCACTTTTGCAATTTCTCTCTTTTCCAGAATAATATAAATTTGTAATTATGTTAGGACTTATAAAATATAAAATACTGTGGCGCTTTATAATGTAGATATAGTAGGTATATATTTTTTTGATTGATAATTTGAATTTTGTACAAAGTCGTACGTTGGAATTAAAATTGTTTGAATTCGGCTTAAGGAGACATTCGTAAATTGTATATTTGGATACATTTTCAGTGGAAATCAAATCTAGAAACAAGAAGATTTATTCTTGGACGAAGGGACATTCACGAATGATGATATTTTAAATATGTCAAATCCGAAACTATGGGTGAGAAACTAAACTTAATCTCGTGTGGTGTAATAAAAAATATGGACGATATACTGAAATTACTGTGTTGAATCCGGAACTCCACGAACGAAGACACGGAAAAGAAACTTAACTAAATCTAGTGTTATAAATATGTATTGACAGCGAGCAGGCAATGTGACACCATCAATCTCTGGGCGGCAGTGGCTGGCTTACGTTGGCAACACAACGCATCACTTTCCATGATGGATAGCGAGACAGACAGCTCCGAATATTGTGAGGTAAAGATTGATTTACACTTGCACTAAAATATTGATAAAGTTTAATATGAGCATTGTGTTATATGAATATATCAGCTTGAACAAATCAAAAGTTTGTAAAACTACACTTATTTTTTAGTTTTTATTTTATTGTGTCGAATAGCTCTAAGACTTATTTTTCATTTCAATTGGAAATATGATAGTATGAAAAGTTGAAGTAAAAAAGTAGATAGAAGTAGGTAATTACACTCACGTTATACTTGAAGTATTATCAAGTAGACCTTCCCAGAAGATTAAGGTTCTTAGAGAGGCTGCGTGGGCATGCAGGTCCAAAATTTCAGAATAATTAATTATCTGTAATAATTTAAAGGATATCGTTATCTATTGCTTTTCAAAGGTCATAGGTCACCTTTGAAACGGGTAAATCTGGGCAGCGTTTTTCATTAGTTTGTTTAGATATTTATTTAATGAACCGGTATAGAGTCATCGTTCGAATCTCATTTTTTCTTCTAATAAGCCATCCAGTTGAATGTGTCCTTTTGATCCTGTGACTATTAGATCTCTTACGTAAGGAATAAATACTTGCTATTTGTTTTACTCCAAACCCATATGCTAAAAGCTGACCTAGATGAATGTGTCTATTCCTATGGTCCTCTTTTACGACGTGCATGAGTGGCCCGTCCCATGTAATATAAATATACATATGTATAGAAGTGTGTTGTCTTATTTCTTAAGTGTAAAAATAAATAAAAATACTTGCTGTAATGTTGCTGTATTAGGTATAAAAATGTGTTAGGGATGTGGGTGCATGTTAAGTATAAAATAGTTAGATTTTTATAGAAAATGTGCTTTGTAGTATTTATATGTTACCTTGGTATTTTCTAACTGGATTTATATCCAACAGAATTTCCGGAATAACAGACATTTTATTTGAATACCAAAAGTCTATTGCCTATTGTATAAGGGAATAAAGTTACGCGGAACTACTAATGAAATCGATATTCTAGGAAGTAATATGAAAATATCATCGACATGTCGAGTGGGTAATATTACTGTTTTATTTGAAGCTTGTGAACCTATCGTCTGTTATAGAATACGAATAATTCACTAGATAGTACCCTTGGCTCCGCCTGCGCAATTGATCTCCCGTCCCTGTAGATACATATCGTGATATTCTATTCCACCTCTATCCTTTTGCACCTCCCAATTAACTTATGCCCACCAAACTTAAACTTCCTACTCCTTATAGTTTTCGTCGTAGATTATCTGTTAGTCATTTCATAAAAAGCTTTAATTAAATCCATAATGTAAAGTTTACATTGACTTTCATTTATTTATTACTAGTTACCCGCAGCTACGATCCAATGGGAATTTCGGGATAAAAATACCCTACAGTTATTTCAGGTGCTCTACCCGTGTGCCAAATTTAATAAAAATCCGTACATTTGATTTTGCTTGAAAGATACAGAGATTCACATCCTTTAAACTTTCGCATTGATAATATTAGGAGGATAGGATTACTTGTGATTTTTCTTTGTTTTTTTGATGTAATAAAGATCGCAAAGCTAGTCGCCGTTTTGCCATGTATGTAAATCTAACCCAACTATATTTTCATTAGCGAGTGTCAGCTACACTGTTGTTAATTAAGAGCGGTCACACCGCTCTCTTTATATGAATTTATATTTTTTATCTTAAAAAATAATATCAAACTTTTATACTATTAAAAATCTTAGAACAAGAAATATGCACAAATCGTGGCATGTGCAAACAATAAATCTATGCCTACACTCACACCGGAAAAAATATGATGATGTCTGTAATAACAAGTAGTGAATTAATTTCAATTAAATTATCTATTTCGTACAATTTTCCGAAAAGGTCAGAAGTGGTATTCCGTCAATCCGCCAATGTGTGACCTTTCTTTTCATCATTCATATTTATTATTGAGTATCGTGGTGAGTCCAGTCTATATTATAAAGGGTTGAATGCTCTTACAAGAAAATTATTCTGGTCGAAATCAAAGGTCAAATACTTTTGTCATTCAATCGGACATGACGAGTAATATTGAAGTGAAAATTTCGACAGTTCATTGTGAATGGAAATATACTGAAATTAACGCGATAACAAAATACAATCAAAAAACCTTCAACCTAAGTCATTATTGGAATAAGATTCCAAAACAGAATTTTATTCGGATTCAAATTCCCTCTTTGAAAATAATGTGAGATTCCATTGCGTATCCGAAGCAAAGATTATGATGATATGATATGCTATTAGAAAAGTGCGTGAACAGAAAAAAAGACTGGAAAAATTAAGACGTCACTTCTTTATTTCTCTTTTCAGATAGGGTACTGAAAAAATAAATAAAGAAATGACGTCGAACTTAACATGATACCCTGTTTCTTCCGCGCTAAATTTTGTTCTTATTTATTTCTTTTTTTATTTACACTATGTTTATTGTGTATTTTCTTTACGTGAGACAAATAAATGAACAAATACTTAAGTTATGTTTTAGTTCGGCAAAACAATAATTGTGTTAAATGTGAAATATTAATTAAAATGAACAAAGATTTCGAAAACGTACTAGATAAAATTTATTTAGAAATCATCATTAGTTTAAAATTTTTCATATATTGTCTGTCTATACAAAACTTACAAAAAAATAAATTACGAAACCAGGAAGATTTTTAAGTTGACTGGTAGAAATTACAATTGAGATAATTCCGCCATTGTAAATATTCTTTAAAATCTAATGAATGTTTCGTAATTTGTTATAAATTTTTATGTGCATTTTTATGTGCAAAATAGAGGTTACAAACAAAGAACTCCTGCTCACATCAATTAATCTAGTAAATTATAATTAACAGCTCTCCAAGATGATATGCTCCGGGGAGTAATTCCTACTTTCTGCGAAGATTCCTAAATGAGTTCATCCAATAAACACAATTACCTATATATTTGATGTATGAGAAATAGGACGGTACCATTCAAGGTTCGTTATGTCTTATTTGATAATAATAATCTCGGCAATACATGAATAGATTTTGTTGGAGTAACTCAGTAATATAAAGGAAGCTTCATGATAAATGGTAGGTATTGTATTACGTGAAATATGAGAACCTGATTTGATGAAGTATCTGGCACAAAAGTGCTTTTATGTTGAAAACTATTATAATACCTTACTGAATCCATTGTCTACTACTGTAATCTGTTCTGGTTGCTGTGGCAAGCAGGTTATTTTTTTTATCAAAATTGACATTTTGCTTTAGGGATAATTAATTAAGTGCAAAGGATTACGTAGTAAGTAGGTATACTACGTTCAATACGTCATCAGTACGACGCGACTATAGTGTACTTTTCTATGTCATAAGAATACATACAAACATATAATCACATCTATATCCCTTGCGGGGTAGACAGAGCCAGCAGACTTGAAAATAATGAAAGGCCACGTTCAGATTTCAATAGTGCCGTGTGGTTCCCGGCACCAATACAAAAAACAATAGGACCACTCCATCTCTTTCCCATGGATGTCGTAAAAGGCGACTAAGGGATAAGCTTGTAAACATGGGATTCTTTTTTTCTCAACTCTATTATTAAGCCACACAGCTCAACGCGGTCAATCAGTCTGTATGTCATGTATTTAAGTTCCTGTCCAGTTGAGCACCTGGATCGAACGTCAAGCAATTTATCTTAGTTTATGTATGTTTATTTATTATAAGTTTATACATATATATTTAGTGGATAGGTTATGTCTATATATGTATTTCTGTTAGTATATTATTATATTGTTGCTAAAAACACAGTGACTTGCCGCTTTTTACTGAATTATCTAGTTCCTTTATTGTTTTGCCGGTTGACTGGAAGAGATCCCTTTATGGGATAAGTCCGCCATTGCTAGTGATTTGTTTATTTTATAACTTTGTACTATTTTCTTGTTACTGTGTAAATTTCTATGCAATAAAGATATTACAAACAAACAAACAAACAAACAGTCTTGTTAATACTGTTGGCTCTGTCTACCCTACAAGGGATATAGACGTGACTATATGTATATGTAATAGTGACAGGTTGCTAGCCCATAGCCTACAAGAAGAGTCCCAAGTTTAGAAACCTATTTCTTAGTCACCTTTAACAACATTCATGGGAAGGATATTGAGTGGTTTTATTCTAAACAGCCACTCCGTCTTAAATCATTTCAAATTTGTGCTCTCTCCTCGCCACTTTCAGTGGACCACATAGAAAAGAAAAGTATACCACTTATACTTCTATAATCTACATTACGAGTACGGTTATTATTAACGAGTACTTTTCGATAGGATTTGTACGCAAAAAAAGTAAACATGCACGTCGTCTGTAAAGATCTTCAAGCTATACGGACAACGTTGCAAAGTATGATATCGACATGAACTTGATTGGAATATTTGAAAGCAATTTTACTTGTCTCGATTTCAATTTGCGAAACAAACATGTCCTCGGTCGCTAACCTCCAAGGAAAGCTTGTTGCTGTGCGGAATTTTAAATATCCCCATTAGGGTTTTATGCTTGGCATCTGACAGAGAAAGTGCTAAGTTATTTTGAGTGCTTAACTTCACGAAATAACTTACATTTATTTACAGTTTCGGTTTAGATATGTTTATGTTTATTTACCTTTAATAACATTTTTTTTAACTTTTTTGTACAACTGTAAGTTTCTTTGTCCGGTTTCTTTTAATTATTTATACATATGTGTGTGGCCAGTTCCAAATAGAAAGACACCCGCGTAAAACGCAAAATTCAGGTAATGCCCATTCTCTTGGGAATTTCGTTGTCCGTCAGTCACTCTGTAACGAAAGAGAATTAAAAATGTAGCTAGTGGTTTTCTAGGCATATTAATTTATTATTTGTACTGTTATATGCCTATCAATTATAAAAAAAATAGATATACGAGATTAACAATTTAATGTCAATCGACTGAAGTAATTTCCGATTAAATAACCGATTTCGATGCTTCAATAGCTATCAGAGTTGCGTAATAGAGGGATGTAAAAATATAGAAATATGAATTTATCAGTATTACAAATTGAATTTCAGGTCAACTCGTATTTGTCAGGAAATGATCAATATCTATTATGCTTAAAAATCTGTCATTTTTAGTCCGTCACTCGTAAACATCATAATAAGACGAACGACGCGAACCCCGGTTGTATAAAACATGTTTACATTACTAAAAGGTACACATCAAGTAAGACTTACCTCATATTAGTATTATTACTTCCATACTCATATTAGTAATACGAAAGGCCCATAAGCTGTAGGGATGTTTATTAGATAAAATCTTCCGGATTGACTTAGATGAAACTGTTTTATGTTTATATCTTATGTAATTTACATAATTATCAACTACTATATCGATAAATTATACATAAGAAATAACTCAAAACCAGGCCGCAAATGAAATTGTTATCGTCGCTTTAGTACAAATATTTTAAATAATTATTTAAAAACCCAATTAATATTAAAAACCAACAAAATTCTTATCTTTTCAATGGGACCCTAAATCTTAAAGTCCAATGTAACAATAACTGAAAACATTTTCCTGAAAAGGTATCACGCTTTCACTTGTAATGAAAAAGTTTGGAGGACATTATTAAGTTTGGTTTGACATGTTTTCAATAAGTTGCAAAGCCCGCTGATACAGATTGTCGACAATAAAGGTGACCTATGACCGTCTGCTTAGGTAACGGACTACTAAGGGTTTTCGAATCACGAACAAAATATTCTATGGAGAGGATTAATAATAAAAGTAACAAAAATACATTTACTAAACTACGTGAGTAATTTGCTTTGTCAGCGTAAAACGAAAAATCTCAGTTTCTTTGAAATTTCAGGAAATCTTCTCCTAGAGTGTGTCTAAAGAATTAGATTTTGTCATGTGATTCCCCCATATGACAAAACCTAAATCTTTAGACACACAGGTTTGGGCCATATATCAACACATAGGTACGTTGATATTTCAGTCAATCAATTAGTGATATCTTTCATACACTTCCTCCCTCGTCCCTTTTTTATAAATGCAAAAGTCTGTCTGTTTCGCTTTTACAGCTGAACCGCTACACCGATTAAAATGAGTATTGTTTGAATTAGTAACGTTAATATAGTTAAAAACCCGTGGTTTAACAAAGCATACGGCATTCTTGGACATTTCCGCAGGAACGGGAGATAACGGGAGTTTTCTATTTCTTTATAAATCATGTATAGACTCTGAAGGAAGGAAGCTAGATAATAAAAATGCGATTCGGATAGTGACAAGTTGGCCCATTTCGTCACCAGTTTATAAGCCTTATCAAAAGGTCGTCTATCTAAAATTTCTAACTAGACTTGTTAGGTGTTTGCCTATGTTATATATGTTTGCCCTTTACACCTTGAAATGGTCAACTTACTTAGTTTATAGTTGCGGTGGAATCGAAGGTGTTAGTACGAGTATATAAGTTATAATTACTTGTTCCTAATTACAACTTAACAATGGAATTATTTGTTGTTGTATTAAGATAGAGGTATTGAGATGTTATTTATATAAGCTTTCGTTACGCATCATAAGTGATATATTATATTTCAAATCACTACTTTGCTTACTACGTTAAATGAATTGAGACGTTAAATAAATGAATTGAGAGAACTTAGGATCTCACAAAGTGGAAAGTTACTTATAGTTTTTTTTACGTATTGCGTAATACGTAAAAAAACTATAAGTAACTTTACTAAGAAACTTCTTTTTAATTTCAATAAGTCATAATAGTAATCAATAAAAATAGACTTGATTTCATTTTGTATTCAATTGAGGTGCCCAGACAGATTTACTCGCAAAGCGGCTCACTTCTAGGGTTTCTGTCTCCATTGATCCTACATTAATTGAAATATTAATTTACTTTTGTCGAAGAATTCACAGGAAAAAATTGATAGAAAACAATATTCTTAATTTAAAAAATGTTTGCATTTTCGTTTGCAACAAATAAATCCAAAAATGTATCGCGCCATTTTGATGAAGTGTGAATAAGTTCCTTCAGAGGCGACGCCCCTGGCGAATGTCTCTTATTTAGCTCTTACTGTCTAGGTGAACTATAATCTAGGCGATTTTATACAGTTTTAAGATTTAAGAATAAAATATTTATCTGGTTCCAAAGATATTTCATTGCATCGCTTATCTTAATTTTTGTTTCTATTAGATCCGCTAAAAGCTCTTATCGCCCCTTATGATTTATCTAAAAAGCTTAAAGGCAATTTGAATAAAACGAAAATTGTGAGAACCCGAACTTTTCAACAAGACCATAAAATTAGGATGGTGATGTTGAAAAGTTTTGAGAATATGTACTCGTTCGTACCTACTTCATTAATGAATTTAAATATATTGTTACTAGATTTCGTTCATCGAGTTCGTTTATCGCTTATTCCAGTGCTGTTTATTCCAGTACTTTTTTCAGGATGAATAGTTTTTCCTTTTTTACTTTTATCATCGTATTATAGAGTAGCAAATTTTTTAAAGCTATCCAGTCATGAAATAATAATTGTTTCAAGGGTCCATTAACTAAGCGTGAATAGCAGACAAATACACTTTCATTTTATGATTTGAAATTCTTTATTGCACATTTATATGATTTATATGGGTAATTACAACCATTTTCAGACCTTAATTAGGAGTTGAACTCCATTCCATAGGCTAACAATGTGCACTTTCTTAAGATAAGCAACCGCCGGCGCCGGCAGGATTAATCTTCATGGGTCGACATTTAGATATGAAGTACACCAAAATGCTTTGGATAGCAAACACGAATTAGTCGGTAATGTATGAATGTGGTTTATCTAATTATGAGAGCGGTTTGTACAATGGTTTCTTTAATCTTACATCGGTCACCATCAAATTTTATGGCATATTTTGGATACAGTCATTTTAAATCCTTATATAATAGTTCACTTAACTTTTAGAATTTATCCTGCTTTAATAATGGGAGTACCTTGATCAAATCGGAAATGTCCTGGCGAAAGGTCAGGTCAAGAGTATTCGAAATCTGTATTAAGAGAGTTATAAATGTGGATGAGGCAAAAGAAGTATGATAATTAAGCCGGGATGATAGTGGCAAGTGAAAAGATGTTGTCTCCGCCTAGCCTTCTAGAAAAGAGTAAGGTATGTAAAAAATCGGGATTGTTTGCAACAAATAGTAGGCGATGGCGAAGGTGATAACATTCTTATCACGGCTGGCTTGGCACCCTCGTCACGGACCAATTTACATTTTCTTCAATTTAGTGTACACCGCCTGGAATTCTTTATTGATCTTTTAAAAAAACGAAAAATATGCTTAGCGATGTAGTTAATCGGAAGGTGAGAAGTGATATTTTTCGTGGTTGACTCTATTTTTTCTGATGTGTTTTATTGTCGACCCTTTCTTGTTGTTGTCATTAACAGAATATCGAATATGAACAGAATATCTGCAATGTTGATGATTATTGTATGATGACATTATTGTATATCTTTTACTCTTGTTCTGTAGTCTTCTAAGAATTAGCCATATAAACGCATCGTTAGCGTAAACACAGGCAGAGGCCTCAACATACTTCAATTTAATTAAACCTAATCTTATATAATTTCTTTGTATTGAAGTATATCAATTTGAAGTATACCTTTCTTTATTGTTACTCGACAAACAAATTAAGCATACAGGCGAATTTTATTAAAATAAACTGAAGCTGTTCGAGATTCTGGGTACGCTCGGGTGGTTCCTTGATGGTAATGCCCCTGGACGGCTGCCAGGCGCCTGTCACCTGAATCCGGAACCTTCAGCGTAAATATAATTTATGGTGGGTGTAACTAAGCGCAAATATTTGCATAGAGTTCAACGTTCTCAAAAACTTTGGATCAAGCATGAAAACATAATTCTTTTAGAATTCTGCTTGCTTGATGTATAGGAGGTGTAGGTATTTTTTAATACTTATAACATATTTGTAAGGCATGCCCAGTTCAACGTGAAATTGTCTTCGATGATGTGAGCGTGAAAATATTCTAGGTTTAAGTAAAAAGTGACAGCGTCTTGTCTTTATGCGCAAAATAATGTGAAAAAAGTTCAGGTGATATTGTTTTCAAAATATTTTTTTTAAAACTACCCTTTAGCCCGAGGCTATCGGAATATTTCCAAGAAGGTATAAGTTTAGTGAAATCACATGAAAATCGATTTCAAGTTTAGCCATCACTAACAAAAACAAACCTGTTCTCTTTATAGCGTTGGTATTGACATTAGAAATAGCCCATTCAAACTAAAGGGGCGTATCTTCAAACTGTAATAATTTGCATCGGAGCCTCGCCTCGTTCAAGCCAGGCGGCAATGCTGCGAACCAACGATAAATGCTAAATGGCGTATTTATTCCCCGAAACTTATGGAGCATGATAAAACAGTTTTATTGCCAAACCAATACTGAGAATCAACCGAGCTTCAGTAATTATAGGCGAGACTGTTTAATGACATTAATTACTCATTATTGCCATCTATTTTTAGTCCTCTTGGCTAATTATATCTCCCCAGTATTTTATGCAATAAAACGTTACCAGTTTGGTTTTCCTCAAACAACAATTGGTTTCTTCCATGCTTGTCTAGGCCCAAAGATAAAATAAGAATGTGCCGGCTGTTTGTGTTGTAGCACTAATTGCGAAGTTGGTCAAGGGTGCTTACTATGTTAAGAAAATAAATTCTAATGGAATATATTAATCAAACCCACAACATTGTTATAACATAATTTTTACATAGAGCTTACATTAAACTCGAATAAAAAAGTGTGACACATTTGTGTAAGGACAATATAAAGTGCGATGTACATTTGATTGTTTTTTTTTTAATAATCAATGCATGAAGTGTTCGGAAGTATTCTTCAAATATCTCATTACTTATCGCATTTATTTTGAAAACAATAACTTTTAATTAGAGTAAGTTAATTTTCATGGCTGAAACGTTTTCAAGGTCGCTCTGAGTCCCCAATGTTTGAAATTAGTAGAAATCAGCTTCAAAAATATCGACATTGAAATACTTAACAAATAAACCGATCAATTTAATTTGATTTTGAAAGTTAAAAAGTTTCAAGTCGGGTGTTTAAAACATTCCAACATTTCTAATCTGTTCATTCATTTGAAGAAGGTTTACAGCTGGATTAATGAATTTCGTACCCTAGTTCTACTCACATAGGGGTGCCAAATTAAATAATTTCTTAAAATAAATTTTAGTTTCACCTTTGTCCGCCTGATGGTTGCTGCTTTAAAATATTTGAAAATTTTAAAAATAAAATATAGTCCGATTTCCTCAAACCTCATTATATTTTTTGTGATATAAAAACTTGTATTTTATACTTAACCAGTTTTACACTGTAAAGAAATGTATATGGACCAGTCAATAAAATAATAGCCTATTAAAGAAAATTCAAATTTTTCTTTCTAATTTTTCCGTTTAATTTTTGTATTAGGTTTATTACAAATAATGTGTATCGGAATTCCTGATAAAATTGTACCATGTAACTATTTCTGAAGACCAGCAACTGAAGACTTGCGGGGTAGACAGAGTCATCATTGAAAAGACTGGATGGCCACGTTCACGAAGCTAGCCTATCGCCGACAAGAGAAGTCGAAGATATATGTAGAGTCTATTCTAAAGTGCCGGAAATCATACAGCACGGCTTTTAATCTTTGTTAAAATATTTAATGTCATTCAAAATATATATATTGTACAGAGGACAGTATTTAGCAATAATTCTCCATTTGCGCTTCGCTTTTGGGTTAATAAACATTGCACCAATGGTTAACCATTCTAGAAAATTAAACGCGTACTTATTATAAGTAAATATATAGATATTCAAAAGAGTCTTTTTATATTAGTCTCTTTATGCTTAACCTCCGCAATTCTTAGCTAACAGACGATAGCTCGTACCTATTTAAGAATAAGTTCCTTGTAAAAGCTAATTTAACTTTTATTTGTTTTATATCTTATTTATCTTTTCTTAGCCAGCGCGATCATTAAGGGCATCGTTAAGAAAAAGCAACTTTCAGTTACATATATAAACTTTATTTATAAAAAGATATGTACATAATATGGGTGTGCTTGGCACTTCTACTATTATTGTATTTTTAACTTCTCGCTGTTTTTTCGAAGAAAATATAGTTACACATACATGTACAAGAGAAACATCCAATACTTCGAATATAGACCTTATAAAAATTAAGGTAGGTAGAGATTTAAACACTTAAGAGCTAAGAAGCGAACAATGTAACAGTACTTACGACACTATCTTACAACATGTAATACACAGTCTGTATTTTTCATATTGAGATATATTAAATATAAATTTTAGACAGGTACACATTTACACATAAGGTGACATCCGATTAACCACTTATACGAAAAAAGCTTCTAACCTTTTGAGCAATTTTAAAAAGTAACTCATCATAATTAGGGCCTTCAAAAATTGTACAATATATTTATTTATATCTTTATTCTATATTTGTTGTATAAAATTAAAATTATAAACCGTTATTGCTAGCACAGTTTAGACTAGCATTAGCAAATATACTACACAACAATGTAAGGTTATATTTAAGAAAGACCAATTTTCTTTTTTACATGCATTGATTATTATAAAGATCCGTTGAAAATTCCGCTATACAATAGCTGATCTGCCTAGATATATTGACTACCCGCCCCGGCTTCGCATGGGTAGCATTTAGAGATATAAACCTTCCTCAGAAAATCCTCTTTCCAACATTTTAAATAGGAACAAAATCTGTCCACAACTTCCGAGATTAGCGCATACATATAGACAGAAATACCAGGAGATTTTATGCACCTAGTGATAAATAAAAAATTACATAATTAATAGTATTTAAAAAAATACTGTTTGGTGATTGGAATATGATAAAAAAATAAGACTTACTGACGCATCATAAGGTGATAATCTATAAATAACAATTATAAAACCGTTTAATAAAAAGGATACCTACTCTCTATGTAAGCTGTCAAGACATTTCAATATGTCAAGGATGAATAAAGCAAATTTTTGAAAAGGAGGTTGTATTTAGGTAAGCTACAAAAATATAAAGAAATATGTTTTGAGGCGTCCAGCGTTAAGACTATACATAATATCCACCCATCAATAATATTATTTTAATAAAATAAGAATTTTTAAAGTTTTATTACTACTATACCTTGTTTAAATAAAATTTTATTCACTTGAAATAGCTTCACAACGTATAGCACAACTAAATAACATAAGAAAGTTTATTTATTTATTTTCTGTAACTGGCAGCTTTTACATTATTTAACAATGATTAAATTACAAAAATAAACAATAACAATAGTTATCATTGAGGTTAAAAAATAAAACCAATATCATTTATTAAATTTTATCAAATTATATTAAATTTACACTGTTTTCATGTATTTAATTAAATATATGCTTGTAAAGAATGCAACTAGGTATTATATATATTCATAATTATTATTTACACACTTGGCACCTTTTACATCAGCGGAAACCATATTGAAATATGATTTAATTTATTTGGACATTACAGTTAATATATAAAGAAACTCATCTCTTTTCCGAAAGAATAGACAGAGTACATCGTTGTTCTTAGACATAACAACTGACAGGAAATTTATGATTTCCAAAAAAAAGGAAAATTTTTCAACATGAACAGTAAATTTTATCTTTAGATTATATTACAAAGACTAAAAATATAACTAAGGTTCTAAAGAAAATGTATATGATTTTAAGCGATTACAGCCCTTCTGTATATTTTTATTCTATGGCATCAACCCTTTGGAATAAATAAAGATGTCTTGGACCGAAAATATGTCATACACACGAAGGCTAGAGTAATATTATTTTTTTTCCGTCAAAAGGATCCAATAATCGAGTGACATTGCCAGTTCTGTAGTATTATTATAATTCAGAAACCTTTTCTACGCAGGAAATGATATTATTTTAAAAATAAATAGGCACATATTTATTCTAACATGAAAGATCTAGGTTGATTTGAAAATACAATGGCCGGAGATCGAATCCGGGACAAAGTAAGTAGCTACAGTCAACCGCATGTCATACACCGCAATTAACAGTGGCTGAATTTGGGTAGGTTCAAATGCAGTTGCCTGTACCTTAAAGGGAAAAGTCTGTAAACATTATTTCAAACGAGCTTATTGAAGTCTACAGTTTGTTATTGTAGTTTTTTTTAATAAGCAATGATATAAGATATTTGTTCATCATGTATTTTATACTTAATTAATAAAATAGGTACTTCCATCTTATCCTATTATTTTATTTTATACCTCCTACTCATTATTATGCTAAAATATGCTTATGCATATTGGACGTTTATTTTTATTTTATGCAACAAAATATATATTTTAACGTGGTAATTAATAAGTGGTAAAAATAGCCATTCAGGTTCATTTGCCTGAATTTGACAAGTTAGCATTGAGATCTCTAAAAGCTTAAACTAAAACCGTTTTAGATTTAGTATTTTTGGAAATAATTTAAGACTATGGAAATGGTATGTACTACTGGTAACTGTACTACTGTAATCTACTGGTGGATGAGACATCACAACTGATGGTTGTAACACTTTCTCATATTGCATTTCAATTCTGAGATTTATTTTACAGTTTAACGACTACGAAAAACTGCGAGTGTTGTATGATTCGTTTTAAAGTACACATTACTGTTTAGTAAGTTAAGTTCAAACGTACTTAACAGTAATGTGTACTTTTATATGTTTACAAGCATACAGTTAATTTCTAGTCCATTTTTACCGTATAGTATATATGAAAATCAAACGTTTTAGTGTTCAGATTTCTGTGATTAAACCCATGTAATTTGCAAACTTTTATGACAGGGATATTAAATAACAAATTTTTATTTTCATAATATGAGTACAACATATTTTTATTATTATCTAGATAAAGTTGCATATTATTAATTTGATATTTAATATTTACAGGAACTGCTGCAGCACACTTGCGCGTTTCTCTTGTACCATCCTTCCTCACGGAACTGATGTCTTGGCTCTGTAAACAAAGTAAAAAAAATATTTAAATTTGACTGAAAGAATACAAAGTTTGGTATATAGAATATGTCAGTATATTCAAAGAAGTCTTTTCCCCCTAGCATTACTCTCAGTTGCGTTATATAGAAAAAGTAATTTCACATATAGAATATATGAATAATTTTACAAAATAGGATACAAGGTTTAATGAAGACAATGCAATGTATAATTAAATCTCGCTTCTTTAGCACAAGTATGGAAGGACGACGGACCAAAACACAAACATCTGGAGGAGATCCGGTTTTTGCCTGTGACCGTGATCCTGAAGGGTAAGTCAGTTTATGCGAAGCGATCTTCGTCCGACTTCCGCAAACCATGCAGGAGAACTTAACTATTTAGAAGGAACCTAACTATCTAAAAAATCTAGAAGGAGATTTCGTTTTATCATTTCTATCTACCTCAGCTAATAGGTTTAAGCTTGGGTGACGCATAGGCGGGATCCGTGCTATCCATTCTAATATCATGAATGAGTCTGTCTGTCTATCTCGCTGCTAAATTATTGGGCCGTATTTGGTGACTTTTAAAAGGTCAATAAACTTTGTTTTTTTCTGTACAGTTAGAATCAGTTACAATCCAATATATCATTTCAAGCTAGTAAACCAACAATTTTTTTTTTCAATTCTATATTAATCTTAACACAGACTAAATATTTTGAAACTGACAAACAGATTGATGTAACCCGCGCAAATTGAACTAGAAATAAATGTTGTTTACATTATACTTACGTGTTCTGTCCATCGGAATGTGAAGCTGTTGGCGGAGGCCACTTGTGCAGATGTGATCTCCACACCATCTGGCCGAAAGTCATTCTAAACTGTCGGGACATCGAACAGTACAGCACGAAGTTAATAGCTCCGTTGAGAAGAGCGAGTGCGTCCATCAACTCTCCGAACAAATCGTAACATCTCTTAAAGAAACATCTTCCTAATAATCCACTCATCAACCCCAATATACCTTGGGGCAGCTCCGTAGCGAGGAACAGAAGAAGAACGGCTACCAACATCTTTGTCGTCCTATTAGTTCTTCTATCCGCTTTGCATTGCCTTTTCACTGTCTTATTATTAGTTGGACACGCGTTGTACACGCGCACTTTCTTTTGGTGCTGATTCGCGCTGTACACCTCTCTTATCAACCATAGACTTATAATTGTCAAGATGCAACATGGTAGGAGCTTGATGCCAACTGCGTGCACCCAAAAATTGATTTGGTATAACTGGCCTTCAGGATCCGAGTCGACGTAGTACAATATCATCGGCCCCGTCGGTTCAAGCACCACGGTCGTGTGAATGTCGAAGACCTATAAAAAAATTTTTCAACGTTGTCAAAATTAATCAAGGGAAAGGCTTATAAACGTGGGATTTTTCTTTTAGCTAATGGGCTAGAAATTTTTCCTTTTGCTTTGTTTACCCCGTTTAGGATACCTCGTAAGTGATTATACTCATTAAAATTTCATCAAAAGCGAAACAGACAAATTTATACTTTGCATTATTAACATTAATAAAAAATTAGTATTAACACACTGTAAAAAGTAAAGTAAAAAGTAAAGTAAAAAGAAAAGTGTGTCCAACTTTTCTTTTTACTTCACTTTTTACAGTGTGTTAATACATAGTTGTGTCAGTCACCTTTCCATTTATATATACAGAAGATTATATATTCAAATTATGAAATACCCTTGAGAGGACTTTTCTTTGGATTATATAAAACTAGCTTGAGGACAGAGAGTATGTTTTTGTATCTTTTAAATTTATCTGAAAGACAGAATAATAAGAGTAAAATAATATTCATTTTTATGATAAACTTAATCGTAACTTAACGTTTAGTTTACGAAGTATTTTCGTACATCTATATATGCAATGTAAAAACGAAAATTTTTAAAAGATCTTCTTTAAGGGCCAAATACTATTTTATGGAATTGAATTTCTTATTGTTACCTTAATTGATTTTGAATGTTGACTTTATAGCGTCTCAAATCGTGTTCACGTAACAAAATAATTTAAATTGCCATTTGCCTTTCTGTATCTAAAGGTCTCGAAATTTGTCTAAAAAAAAAACAGTTTAAGAGCGTTAACGCTTTTAACAAAAGTCACTTCTAACCCTACAGATCAAAAATATAAGTGTTAGAGAAATCACCCTCTCTCCACCGCTATGCTTCGGCTCCTGTCCACTTTTCGATATTTCAAAAGTAACACAAAGGTAGTCCTACTATTGGTAAGTTTATTGGGAAGAAAATTCTTAGTAGTTCTACTCGTTAGGACTGCTAGTATGGGTGGATTTGTTCCACACCTTATCTTTAGGTATTACGAGTACCCACTGCAAAAAGACAGAAAGACACATGCTTTTAAAGTGTTGTATGTATCAATAGCTTTTGTAGATATAGTTAAGTATGGAAGTTAATGCTATTGTCGTTTGGAAGTAACCAAAGTTGTATTTTTACGAGGGCTCTAATGGATCCGGATATTCAATTTCCGTTTTCCATGCTCTGCATTGAGAGTGGTCAGTAAGTAATATGAACTCCCTCACTTACATTTGACTGTGTAAGAAATATTGTTTCATTATTGTAATCCAAATAAAATTTTAATCGATACTTTCATAGTTTACTTATTAATGCGATTTTCGTTTGTCACACTTGTTTACGTATTATCAACTTGATCAATATCTTCATAAAGCTTCGAACTTACATAAAAGTAGAACTGAGAAGGGCATGTAATACTTTTTGTCCGGAACATATTCTGTTCCTATAAGACAAAGTACATGGTCGAAGGTAGTTGCAATATTTGTATAGACGTATTTATTTAGTGCCTGCTACTTCCTGCGCATATTTAATATCAATAAAGCATAGCATTAAAAAGCTAACATTCTTCTTTTAGGTGATGGAATAGCAGCCTGTCATTTTCCCATAATCTAAATTCATCACTAAGCTGCAAATAATACATAGTATACATTGATTCTTGTGACTATTGGCTCTGTCAACCAGTAGTGATAAAAAATATGTTAAAATGTACATACATACATACATATAATCACGTCTATATCTCTTGCGGGGTAGACAGGGCCTACAGTCTTGCAAAGACTGATGGGCCACGTTCAGCTTTTTGGCTTTAAGATAGGATTGAGATTCAAATAGTGACAGGTTGCTAGCCCATCGCCTAAAAGAAGAATCCCAAGTTTATAAGCCTACCCCTTAGTCGGCTTTTACGACATCCATGGGAAAGAGATGGAGTGGTCCTATTCTTTTTTGTATTGGTGCCGGGAACCACACGGCAAAGTTATAATGTGTGTGTTGAATACTTGATGATGATAAATGTGATCCTATAAGTTTCAAATTTAAGAAAGTAAAATGAAAATTGCTATATTATTTCCTTACCACCGTGAAGTTCATGACCTTTTCGGTAAACGAAATAATTATTTTTCGTTCAAATATTTTGATAAAAAGATCGCTCAGATTGATTCGGTTACAATGCTGTACTTCAACCTTATATGCATACAGCATATCTTTATCCCTTACGGGGTAGACATACCCAACAATCTAAAAAACCGTATGGTCACGTTCATCTGGCTGGAATTGAGATTTAGACGGTGTCAAGATTGCTAGCTTAAAATTGACTATATCATTCACTATGTTGCTAGTCTTAGCGCCTTGGAGGTGAAAACATTTATAACCTTTTATATTATAACCTAGATATAACGATCTTTATAAATACTCTTGTATTTAATGAATTTAGGATAAAAGCTTCTCTTAAAGGCCTCAACAACGTACTTGAATCTTGTAAATCGTGCTCAATTGACTCCCATCCAAGTGGAAGGCTCCACTGCTAACTTTTACATGCTTTTTATCTATAAGTGGGTCAGGCCCGTTTTACAAGACCTCATATTTCCTTTTGATATTTCTTAAAACATTATTTATTGGATATTAAAATAACAATTAATTATACAAATTAATTATTTTAATAATAACTATAAAATATATATTATTACTATTAAATATATAATATTATTAAAAAACAATTTTACAAATAAAATGATATCGTATAAAATATAAGTTCCTAGGTGACCGAGGGGCGTTTAGTGAACTTTAGAAACAACATATATAAATAATAAGTATTTATACAGGACACGCCTCGAAGTAAGTTAAAAACTTGAATTACGAGATACTAACTCAACGATACTATATTTACTGATAAATACTTAATAATTTAATAAATATTTTATATATAAACATTCAAGGCTCAAAAATAATATAAAAAAATTGTTAAACAACCATCTTATATGGCAAAGTGATTTTGAGTGTAAATGTGGGAATAACGAATTTCTACTAACATGGGTCCCGATTTTTCTCGATTTTTCAGGCCCGTTCAGGCTCCTTCATATTTCAAATTTCACCGAACTCATTAGAGCCCTTTTCGAAAACGCGTGTTATATGTTTGCAAGTATTGCTCATATAATCGGATAGAATATATTTTTGTTCTCTGGAACGGCACCAAAATACCTTCATTTTAAAAATTTAAACAAACTTTTAAGCTTATGTTTTTGACTTCGACGCCTAAATTGTTAAGCATACTCGTAAAAAACAGTATGTTATGTTGTAAACATAATTTAGGCGTTATTGGATTATGGGTTTTTTTAAAGAAGGAACCATAAAAGATATGCTTTTTTTCCGCTTTGATTGTCGAGTGCTAGCTAATGCCTGAATGTTTATTAATGAAAAGGCTTAAGAACTTGAGATTCTTTTCATTAAGGCGATGGGTTTGCTACCTTACAAAATCCTTGATCTGACTATCATCGTTTAACAATTCGGCTAATACTTAGCCCTCCAGTCTTGAGACTATTTGTTCTGTCTTCCCGATAAGGAATAAAGACGTGATATGTTTATAAAAATCAAGTAAAGATTGAGATCTTTTCACAGAATAAAAATGCATAATCAAATACTTACCATAAATGTAGGTATGCATAGTATTGGAGGTAGGATGAAACTGCTGACAATAGCTGTGCTACATCGCCGCTCTGTGCACAGAATATGGTTCCTGTCAGAATACCTGAAAATTAAAAAAAATATCATGAATCCATATTCTAATATTAGCAATTATATTGCTAAAGCGAGTTTGTTTGTTACCTCTGAACCGATCAGAATGAATTTTTTTATACATAGGTATAGTGTGGCGTAAGAAAGAAGAACCAACTAGTTTTGAATAAAACAGTAGGTATGTTCATTTCGGTATCGTAACAGAATCGTCTTGTGAACCGATTTTGTAACTACAGTTTCTTCTGCTACAAAAAAGGCATTCCTAATGTTACATTTTATTTTAACGGAACAAACATTTATTTCATTTTTGCCTTGTATTCATAAATCATATCTTCCGAGAATATATTATCTTACGAAAGTTCTTTAATTTCTGAGATAAGCTAGGAGGAATACAAATGGAGTATATATACAAGGAACAAATAGATTATATAAAGTAAGTACATATAAGAATTGTTTTCCGCTATAAAATAAATACTGACTTTTGCGTTTGTTGGAATAAAAAAATAATATTCTCTGAAAGCGAATGAAATAGGAAAGTTTCCGGTTATTATTGCAATTTTATTTTCGTTCATGACATTTCAAGTTTTTTATTCAAAAATGTATCTATAAATTCATTTAGCCCTTCTTCAGCCAGATTTTCTTGACCTTTAAGTTTTGTAATTATTTGCACTGTACAACCCATATGCAATTAAAATGTGCTATGTGTGTGTCTATAAAAAAACAGCAGAGTAGAGGAGTTTTTTATATTCACAGATAACATTTCTCAAAATCCTCAAATTATTGCCTCGCCATTAGAAAATTGATTTATAGGAAAACAATCAATAAATATTTAAACAATCATTTTCGCACAACACCTGTGCTTTTGATGAAACGCTCTCGTTTGGTTTCGCACACATAAATCAAGCATTTATTTGAATTTTAAGCGGAATCATTTATGGGCAATTACAAGCTGGAAATTTGTGGATTTGAAGGGAAACACCTGTACCGCCAGCAAATATTATTCTTCTTTGTCATTGGTGCTCCTAAATTTAGTTTACGTAATGAAAGATACTTAAACATGTTTTACTTCAAATGAAATCTTTGACCGTGCCATCAGCCAACTGAATTAGTAATAAATTATTAATTACTCTGAACACCTTTTTCAAATACCTACCGAGAAAGTTTCCCCGTCCAATTTATCTGGAAACAACAATTTGGTTGTTTCTAGATAATTATAAAGTGCTTAGTCGGACCTACGGAGTTATATCTTTTTCCATTAATCAGCACGGCTCCTAATGTAATTTATTTGCTTAGATAAACTACTGAACAGATTTCCCTGAAATGTTGCCAGTGACGTAGGCATCCGCTAAGGAAGAATTTTCAGAAAATCTCATAAAAGGTAAGCCCTGGGCAAAACTTAGTTGTATGTGTATTCTTAACGACTTCTATATCAAAATTTTTTAATACTTCAACTAACATTAGATTTTTTTATTATTTAAGCATCCTAAGAATTACTCACTTGATTATGTAATAAATGAACTCTAAAACCTTACAATAGCTGTGTCCTTTTCAGGGCAGTCGTGTAAAAACAATCTGTCTCCACTGACCAACTTCGTAATCCGAGGTTCATTTCAATTCCCAGTTTCAAAATTCTGCTACGATATCCTCGGACAAAATATGTTAAATATTCAACTTCTGTAAGTATCTCACGAACTTCTTCTTTCAAGAACACGAGGGGGAATTCTGGAAATGGCGGATTACACGAACCATTTTTAGAGTTCCGTGCCTAAAGAGTAAAAACGGGACCCTATCATGTCATGAACCGTGATACACAGTTGAAATTTTCACAGAAGGTGTATTTTTGTTGTCGCTACAACAACATATGCTAAACTAGAACTGCCCCCATACAAAGAGTGCTTCATTTTTGCTTCTTCATACATACACACATATAATCACGTCTTTATGCCCTTGCCGGTTAAAGAGAGCCAACATCCTTAAAAGACTGAAAGACCACGTTCAGTATGGCTTTATGATAGAATTAAGATTAAAATAGTGACAGGTTGCTAGCCTATCACCCACAAGAGGAACCCCAAATTTATAAGCCTATCCCTTAGTCGTCTTTTACGACATCCATGGGAAAGATATGGAGTTGATCTATTCTAAAGTGCTCGAAACCATACGGCATATTTATAAAATGAATATGGGTGATACGGAACCCGACTCGCACTTGGCCAGTTCTTCGTTTCAGTGAGTTTCAGTACTCGTAAACTCGAATAAATCCTGACGTTTCGACTGGCATCTGCCTGTCTCTGTAACCTCACGATTGCTCGAATTTTGATAGAGTGCATAGCTCCAATTACATATGCTGGATGATTCGACGAAATTCTCAATTCGTACACACGGGATTTTTCTCTAAAATAATCGGTATATTTTTTGTTGTTTTACTTTATAAATCTATGCTTTCGCGGCTTTGCAAAAGAATAAAGGTTTTCTGGTAAGATTGGTTAGTATTTGCTTTATAAATGTGAAGAGGTTGTTTGTTTGTTTTTTAGTTACAAATAATACTTGTTATAAATAAAACTTAATTACGCATTTTTAATATAAGCTGGGATTGGGATAACTGATCAGAAATTGGTATTCCTATTTTTTCCATTCTCAAAACTAATATAGACAAAACTGAATAAATACATAAAAAAATCTGCAGGACTAAATGACGAATGGTGATTCGAGAATATATTTTGACATAAGGTAGTTCGGCATTTAAGTATTAAGCAGAACAAAGAAAATAGACTCATATCGGTATCACCTACGGATTGTCCTTATAAAGTGACTGAGAGTAATGCTCAGTTACAATTATGATAGCCTCTTTAATGCTTCCCATTGTATCTGCCACGTAGTCACAATAAAGCTATCTTAACGAAAATCACTACAAAAATTCTATAAATCCACAACAAAATTTTAATGTTAAAATTTTTCATTACAAATGATGATTGCTCTACATCAGCCTTGCATATAAAACGTTTCAGTTTTAGCCTACAAAAATGAAAAGCGTTACTTTTACAAACTGCCATTTCCTCAATAATAAAATCTCCAATGAAACCGACCGAGACTGTTAAAATTTGTCTGCTTGGAGATAAATCTGGGGCTAAATCATCAAAAGCTATTTAAGGCCATTTCACGCAGAGTCTCGCTCGTTATTCTCTTAATGGCAATATTCAGCTGTTGCTGCGTCCTGGAGCTTATTTCCTGTAAAGCCACGTTTACACGGTCTAAGGGCGAAGTTTAAGTGATTCTTCCCCAACAGGCTTTCAAGTAGAAATTATAAAGTTTAATTTTCGTTTGGCTATTTGGTGTTGATAAATCGTATAGTAAATATTATATTAGATAATTTTAGTATTATTAATAACATACAGATTTACCTATATACAAGCACAATTGCACATATCACAATCACAACACACGAAGACCACGGCTAGCTGGACGGCCTAATTGGTTGGACCAAATTGTTTGTGAAATGCAAAATACGGAATTTATTACAGAAGATATATGATGAAACGTAATGTTCCCCTTAGCCTAGTTATGGAGAGTAATAAAAATAAACTTTTTACAAGCCTTTTTTACATTTTAATAGCCTTTCGTAAACGAAGGTTAGTAAAATTAACAGAGAAATAAATATATGTCATAAGAGGAAAATAATGTTATTTTCCATACTGATCTTGTGGAGAAGAAAAAAAGTGTGTATCAGCTGCTTCTCTTCCCGTGCAGATTATAAAAATCAATCAAGTGAAAGGATAATTTTACTTGAGATTCTTATTTTAGGCGAAGGGCTAAGTGTTTGCCACTATTTGAATCTTAATTCTATCAGCCAACCAGCTGAACGTTGCCTTTCTCACTTTACAAGACTTGGCTCTGTCAACTTCATAAGAGATAAATACGTAATTATATGTAGATATGTATGTACTTATTTTTAATTTTTCCAGTAAAAACCACGTCGAGTGCCTATCTAACCGCAATACTTATGAAACAGAAAGTGATAAAATGTCTCTTGAGTCAAGAGACTTCATAACCTCATCTCAGCGCTTTCTAATATCCCTCAGGATGTGTTTGTTGACTTGGAGAGTTGGCACGGCACCAATGATAAGGTAGCATGAATAATATCTAAGATATTGTCTTTTCATAGGCTATTAGACATGTGCCAATCATGTTCAGGATCGGATTGAACCTGGAACGGTTCATCGGAACTGTGGAACTAGTTCCGTTATCATGTTCGCGGAACTATCTAGTTCCGCTAAAATTTTCAATGCAGGGCGCGTTACTTACCCACGAACTGGATATGGAACTACGACGACGACGACGACAGTCGTCGTCGTATTTCCATATGTTTTGAATAGATAACACACATGACTTGACACGACATAATATTACCATAGCCATAGCACCTATGTAATGTACTTCACATCAATTGATTTACCTTCATACTTGGCAGGCTTAGGACTGACAACCAAAAGTAAATTATTTTACAATCTACAAATGAGTGTTTGGAGTCAATTGTTACTTTAAATAACATTGAATAGTTACATAAGTATCTAAGAATATTACGAAATTATGAAGTGTGTGATTACTATTTTGCGGCAGCGCGGTGGCGGCACGGCGGCGCCCTCATATTTGGTCGCGGATATGTTAGGAACTGTGGACCGACTAAGCCAATCAGTTTGGATTGGACCGATATCGTTCCACCTCCGGACATAGTTCCGAGAACTATTACGGTCCGGAACGACACATGTCTATAGGCTATTTGTATCGTTCGTAAATACAAAAATAAACAGTAATTGGGTTAAGATGTATGTATGTGTAACCTTTTGTAATTAATTAATATGCTTTAACGAAAAATCCTAAGATATCGTGGCCATATAGTTTAATTTGTTATAATATAAGATCATTATAGATACTGTACAAAAGGACCTTATGCATAATACATTATCTAATGTTCTACTATAGAGTTAAGCACAACTTTATATAGATTAAAGTGGTAGGTGTTAGATAGATAAGTAAATAAAGTTAATAATGGTAAATAAAGATGGATGGATAGCCTGAAATAAAGGAGTGTCAAGCAAGTTCGCAAGGGACAAAACAAATTGGTAGAAACAATGCCGATATCGGCATAGTAACGACGGGGAAGAAGTAGAGCGAATATTTCTAACTGGCTCACATAGAAACAAAAAAAAAAACCTTGGTAAAGGTCGAAAGTTAATAATGACACATACGGATGGCCAGCCCATCCGTTTATCACTATTGACTATTGGAGTTTTTACAATAGCGTTCCATTGGTTAAGCCTCATGTATGGAAGTCTAAAAAATGTGCGGTTCAAGGAAGGATCTGAAGTAATTAACAGAAGACAGTTTGTTTTCCTGTAAAAAAATTTCATGAAATATACGAAGCTACACCAAATAAGAGGTTTGTAGAGGATTAAACAAAAACACTATTTCTATATTATCGATATTGAAGTACTAGAAAAGACACTAAGCGGACCCTAGGCCCCAATGAACTAGGAACACACAAAGATGAGAGAGAGTTAAGGTTTAAAGTACGCCCGCAACTCCACTCACGTAAATGGAAAAAATAAATATTAGTTTCCCTAGACCCAGCGATTTAGGCTGCGCGATAATATATCGATTATCGAGTCAATTTTCAATTTTATAATATTTAGATTTATTATTTATAAAATCTTGACGATCAGTAAGGTCAAAAAGTAAATCGTTACTTCCATATTTTGAGAAATATATGTTTTCTTTCGAATTTTCAGAAAATGAAGCAAAGACGAATGAATTTAGAGTCGGCAGGCGTCAGTGACGTGGAATTCATCCTATTATGCCCTACAGTTACTGTATGGTTGGAAATTATTATTAGCTTCCAATTTTTAGTTTAACCATTTCTCATAAATAAACTTCGGTCCTATTCTAAAGTGCCGTATGGTTCCCGGCACTTTAGAATAGGACCGAAGTGGTCCTTTACCATGGAGGTCGTAAAAGGCGACTAGAGTAGTATAATAACTTGGTATTCTTCTTGTAGGCAATGGGCTAGCAACCTGCCACTATTTGAATTCTATCGTAAAGCCATACAGCTGAACATGGCCTTTCAGTCTTTTTTAGACTTTTGGCTCTATCTACCCCGCAAGGGATACAGCCGTGATTATGTATAATAATAAAATAAAATAAGAATTGAAAAAAAGAACTAAAAATAAATACAATAAAGAAATAACTATTGGTCTAATAAATCTTGGGTGGAATAACGATATAATACCTTTGTGTTGTTGAAATAATCCCAGCTATTTCCTCTTAAGTCGTATATAAATAGCATTTACACTTGATAGAACTTGCAACTCGGGTCGGTACGTTCAGTGGGCGGCAATTTGAATGAACAGAGTAAGTCGGTTACCTACGCAATCAAAATATTTCTATACTATAGTTATGCTTCAATTCCATGAAATCTTATAGGAATGAAAAGACTCTATGATACTTCTGAACTTCTCTTCTATTTATGTGTTAAAATACAAAACTTTTATACTCGTAATATAACGTGAAAGGATGTATGAACTATTCTCACTCAGTAATTCAATGAAAGATTGGCAATGTATTTTATTTGGGAAACTTTTTTCCCACAAGATTGGTTAGATCATAAAAAGTGACAAACCAGTAGAGACACGAATGAAATATAATCAATAAATCATTACAACAAGCCTTCAAGAGTATGAAAGGATACATTTACTTTTTAATTTAATAACGAGATCTTTAATGTACTTGCAAATTTATAAATATCACTTATATTCATTTCACCAGAAATGAAAAAATATAAAGTTAAATATATTTATTCAACAGACATTAAAATATTTGTATAGAATTAAAATTACGTTTTATACTTAAAAAAATCAGTTGGCGGTTTTCCTAGCGTGTAAATCGTAGCCTGTGAGTTATTTAATTAAATTTCGTCGAAATGAATCCGTTGATTTGTTTTATATGCATAAAATTATGATCAGTTAAAAGAATCTTATCGACATTTACTTCGAAAATATGGCAGTACTTAAACCGTGTACTACGATTTGTCCTACCTATGTTTAAACACTTTGTAAACAAAACAAACAAGAAACATCTATTAAACAACTACCCTCATACTCCCCTAATTTGTCCCCACCCCTGCAGCCCACCACAAGTCTATTATCGTCATTACAAGGGCCAGCAATCCAGAATGATTACAGGTATTTGCATGACTCATTACATTTAGTCCTAGTAGGAAACACGGTAATCGTTTTTCATCAGGAATACTTAGATATGTACTATTTGTAATGAGATGTATAATTGTTTGTAAGTGTTGTGGAGGCTGCTACAACGGTTTTTTGATAATGTTAATACCTATTTGACTCTCAAGTAATTCAAAGTTTTCCCCCACTAAGTGGTATAGTATAAGTACTAAAGTATAATTAAATAAAAGCACCAATCGGATCGGATCTTGCTTTAATCGATCAATTAATTTATGTGATAGGGATAATTTCGAAATTAAATTTACGTTTACGGTTTCGGAATTTTTGTAAAGTGTTAGCTAATCGACAGAGACCCCAACCTTTTACATTAGGTACCTATATGTTATTATGGATAATGGTAAAGGAGAATAGCGCAAGTTCGACTCGCACTTGGCCATTTTTTATAAAGCGGACCTATGTGGTCAATAGTTCAATTAAGTAAAGTTACCACAGTCGATTTTTTGTATAATGTTAATTTTGATTAATGTCAAAAATTAAAATTAAATCTAAATAATTGAAGTCCTGACTGACAAAAAATTACATGATTTTTCAGTTGACTTAAACTTTAAGACTAATTACCAACATTCAAAACTGTCGCTCAATCTTAAGATTATGAACTTTCTTTTCTCTAATTAAGTTTGATTAATAAAGAAATGAAAGAAGGGACCACTTTCAATTATGCTTCAAATTATGAAACGAAATTTGTCTAGGATTATATAGTTGCTGAGAGGAAAAAAGCGTGTTTATCAATTACAATTAGGTTTTTGTTAAGTTGAAGTTATTTTTTTGGAACTTTTTGTTATGTCTATGTTTTTTGCTTTTATAGTCAAAACTTTCCAAATTTGTTTTGTCAAAAAAAGTATTTTTATTTCTCCTGTTCTTAATTCCAGTTACATCTTCATGTTGCGCCTTTTGTCCATTTGATTATATGTGCAAAAAATATTTTCATAGAATCAGAAACTGACAATTTCATACATAACTATGGTGTACATGGGGTGTTTATATATATATATATATTTTTTTATTTTTTTTTTCATATATTTGGATATACATATATGGAACTCACTCATATCCTTAGGTTTAAGTGGAGAATCTTTAATATTTATCGTCTTCCTAATAAAGCTTTATTTCGTCTTAATTGTGACTATCAGTTACCGGGATACAAAATAAGGAAGAAAATGTACTTACTTTATGGCGACGTATCTCCATACAGCGAGAGAAAGAGTGAGGCATATTGACGCCGTGTGGAAGATCTGGGCAAAGTGCATGTGGAACAAAAGATACGCCGCCCACTTGTACGGCATCTCGCGTTGACCGGGCAGAATCTGGGCAGAAAAAAAAGAATACTTCATTTACACATTTTTTACCACTGAAGTTTTAAAACATGTAAGGGAACGACTACTTGGGGTCGCGCAACCTGTCACTATCTGAATTTTCATTCCATCATTAGCCACCAGCCATGTAGTTAAAAGTGGCTTTCTCTTCACGACTGTAGGGCTCTGTCTCACCCGTAAAGGATAAGGAAATAATTATGTGTATGTAAGTTTTTATTATGATTCAAGTTTAGATTGCAGGGATAATGTATCATTAAAAAAATAGGGAAAGCGGTGTTATTTCTACGACTCAACGGGATCATCAGGTATTTGTTTTCAAGTATCCGAATCAGCACGTAACATTAGTTATTAATTTATCGCTCCAGTTGAGATTTAAATGAAATCTTGTTTTACAGATTTTTCTTTATTTTTAGTAAAAACATCAGCAACTATAGTTTTTAGTTAGTTATAAGTTAAATTATATACGTTAAACTAAAGCCAATTCAAAAAGTTAAACATCAGAAAGAAACCGACATTAAATAGAACGTACTTTTACTGTATCTTTAGTATTAGCACGTCTCCTTAGGCCTTAATCTATTTTGTATTCAGAATCCTTTCTGAAGTGTCGGATTTCCCTGTCTAGCAAAACCTTTCATCGTAGCTTAGTTATATCGCAATACTAAAAGTGAGAGTTACGTTCAGAATATAAAATATTACCTTGACATCTAACCTAACCATAAAAATATCCTATGCATTGATGGATGAACAGAAAGTTCAAGAGTCACTGGACATTTCGTGATCGATTTTTATGAATTGAAAAAGGCTCTGTAACTTATTTACATGTAGAGACAAAAAATTGTTATTAATATTAGAATTTTCATTTCAAAAGTTATAGCAAGATTTATTAATTCTAAGGTATCATGTTATATACTCTCTGTCAAGAAAGTATCGGGAATGGATTATTTATTTATGGTTCCAAATTCAAATTTTTGTTTTTTTTGTTGTTGTTAGATTGGCACAACTGTTTTCCATTTTGGCGCGGAGTTTGAGTTGCATCTGTTGTTTACATTAAATACAGTGCTATTTTTAGTTATATCATATCTAGTGTGTATTGCTAATTTCATAATGGATAAAAACATCGAACAAAGAGTTTGTCTTAAATTTTGCATTGCCAATGGAATATCGTGTTCGGAGTCACTGAAAATGTTACAGAAGGCTTACGGTGAATCGACTTTATCAAAAACTCGTGCTTATGAGTGGTACAAAGCGTTCAAAAGCGGTCGAGATGTGATGGAAGATTTGCCTCGCTCTGGTAGGCCATCAACGTCTGCAACTGAAGTTAACATCGCAAAAGTGAAGGAAATAGTGACTGAAAATCCTCATTCAACTTTGAGAGAGATAGCCACCGAACTTTCTGTATCTCACGAGTCGATCCGTACCATTTTAACTAATAATTTGGGTATGAAACATGTTGCCGCTCGGCTAGTCCCAAAAGACCTGAATTTTTTTCAAAAACTCAATCGCATGAGAGTCGCTGAGGACATGCTAGAACGAGTCAATTCCGACCCAACATTCATGAAACGCATTGTTACTGGTGACGAGACGTGGGTTTACGAGTTTGACATTCAAACTAGTCAACAAGCTTCGGAGTGGCGCCTTCCAACTGAACCGAAACCGAAAAAACCACGCCAAAGTCGTTCAAAAGTCAAAGTCATGTTGACTGTTTTCTTTGACTATCGCGGTGTTGTGCACTCGGAATTCTTGCCGGAAGGTCAAACGGTAAATAAGGAATATTATTTGAGTGTTATGCGGCGTTTAAGAGAGCAAATCCGACGAAAAAGGCCAGATTTGTGGAAAGAAAATTCTTGGATTTTGCACCATGATAATGCACCTTCGCACAAGGCCATCATTGTGAACGAATTTTTAACCAAACACTCAACAAATACCATCGAGCAACCACCATATTCACCAGATATGGCTCCAGCCGACTTTTTTCTTTTTCCTAAACTCAAATTACCACTTCGTGGCACCCGTTTTCAATCAGTAGAAGACATAAAAGAGAATTCGCGGCGAGAACTGACCTCAATTCCGGAAACAGCGTTTAAAAAATGTTTTGATGATTGGATTATTCGTTGGCGTAAGTGTATCGTTTCTAAAGGAGCATACTTTGAAGGTGATAAAATAAATTTGGATGAATAACAAACAGTTTGTGTATTATTGATCTTTTCCTGCTACTTTCTTGACAGAGTAGTATTAAAAACTATAATAAACTACGAGAAGAATAAATATAAATATGAAAGTGAATTGTTTGTGAAATATGTATATATAAAGTTCTCTGGCAAACCCAATGATTGACTGGTAGATAATGCTGCTAGCATTAAGTCCATAATTAATAAATTGTGCTATACATTTGTATTTTGTGCAATAAAGTTTAAATAAATAAATAAGCAATTAGAGTTCTTGAGTAGGAATTTCGTACCTGTTTTAATAAAAATGTAATAATTAATTCAGTTCAAAAAAGTTTAAAAAATATAATAAAAACTAGGCACAGATAAATGTAAACCTTAACATTAATATTAGTAATAAAACTTAATAACCTACTCTAAAATAGGAACCCTGTGTGTTGTACTTACTAGCTGTCTCGGCAAACATTGTTTTGCCATATAAATATTTTTAAGTAATTTCTAGTTAAAAAAAATGTTAAGGGTGGACAACCCTTATCACTAAGGGGTATGAAAAATAGATGTTGGCCGATTCTCAGGCCTACTCATAATGAGAATCGGTCAAGCCGTTTCGGAGGAGTACGGGAACGAACATTGTGACATGAGAATTTTATATAATAAGATATGTGTTTTGAGTGTGGGTTTGAGTCACAAGGAAGGCATATCAATACATTTGACTTTGGCTCAAGAGCAGATTACACATTTTGTTGAATTAGCAATTTTATCACATTTTTATCTCGATTGTAGTAGATACGAGGAAGGTAATTTATGCGATATGCGTGGGACATGCTGGAATTTAACCGCCATGATTGATGTTACGTTCCATTCATGATTCACAAAATTAAGTGTTAATCTTTTTTTGTGAAAGTAATCTCGGATTAAGTTCTTTCATGCCCTGTTGAGCTTCATTCCTATTTATTATGTTGAAGTAATTATTTTTTTTATTTGTAGTTCCGTGAAAAGGTCATACCGAATGTTTTGTAACTTTGTTTGGTCTACGTGATTGCATTCTAGATTTGGGTACTATTTGGAATGCAATCACGCAGATCAAACACAGCCGTAAATAACAACAAGAGTCCATACAAAATTACGCCTGATCCGTTTCGAAACACTAGCCTTTTTTTAACAGCAGCATCATGATATCCTAAATCTAACTTTCATGTCATGATATTGCTGTAAAAAATTAAGCTAGTGTTTTAGAAGTGATCAGACGTACGTACGTTTGTAAGACGTATTGTTATTTACTGCGAACTTTCATCATCCCGAAGAACGAAAAAATATGTAATTGGAACGTCAACTTCTAAATATAAATACTTATATAAATGTTAACGGAACAAAATTACACAGCTTGAGGTAACCTCAAAATAAATTCGAGTCTTATTGACTTTTTTCATATCAATACGAGACTGTGTTTTCTAAGAAATATTGATAATTTTCTAGAATGATTTAATATCAATGTGCTGTTCTCCTCACATCCTTACTTACCAGGTACCTGTAGATAGCGAAGGGGACGTACTCCATCATGACGAAGACATCAGCCACCGCCAACCACTTGAGCAGCCGGTTGATGGGAGCAGCTGCTAGGTCCCGGCGGGTCAGCACTGCCACGTTCAGCGCATTTGCTAGGCTTCCGAAGAAACAAACCTGGCGATAAAAAGGCCGAAATAAAGAATTGATAAGGATTCGCTAGTATTTTAATAACAAAGGCAAAGAGGCTGACATATCAAACTATATATATATATATATATATATATATAATCTGAAAAGATTTTGCTAAAATTTGGCAAACAGATAATACAGAAAACCGAACGACAGCTTTTTTTCAATTCCCGTATTCTCGAACAACCTATATAATTTTTGCATGTATGTATGTAGCCTAGCACTGCGAGTTTCATTGAGGCTGAAGTTACTGAGAATGCTACAGGGAATACGCGGTGGCGAAGTAGAGAGTAAACAATGCAAGAACCCAGCCATAATAACTAATCCATTTCCTAGAAATGTACTTTGATGTTGCGACCGAGCGAGGTTGGAAAAAGATGACAAAGATATCAAGTTCACGTTATTTTGATACCCTTTAAAAATTTTAACCTCAAATAAATATTTGCATGAAAGCTAACAGCTGAGTTGAATTCTCTTTCATGTCTTTTTGTTTTATCTTTTTAAACATTCTTCACTTACGTATGTTATGGTATTTTAAAAGGCCGTGGGTATACTATGGTAACTAGAGGTTAGTATTATTTGGAGGTAGAAAAAGGCACTTAATGAAAGTGAATAAACAAAACATTTCTGTGCAGTGTTTTCGAAGTCTCTCGTTTTGATCATGCGATATGAAAGCTCGAAATCGCTGTCATGGTGAACAATAGCTGAAATAGCGTGTTTGTTCTTGATTTTTTAAAATAAGAATCTTTCAGTCAATACTTTGTTTGCTGAGTTTATATGAAAGGGCAACTTGTGTTGCAAAGCAAAGCAAGCCTCTCTTGAAACCTCAAGCGATTAAGCGGCGTACAAAATATTGTTGTTGTGTTTTTCATCCTACGCTCATATTCTTGATCGTTTTGCATAATGAAATTGGGACGTGTTGAGTACCTTGTTGTTGATTTCAAAGGATATCTTCAATTTTAAACTAATTTTTTTTAAGACAATACCTCATTTATTGATTTTATTTGCGTTTTTAATTAACGAAACTAATTAAGTTCGCGACAATATTCTCGGCACCAGAATAGATTCGGTCTTTTAAATTATTTTTAGGATTTTTCTAGTAACTTTTTACTTGTTTTTTTTTTAATAGAAAGCTCTGAAATATTCGATGTCTCTAAAATCATCTATCATAAAGTCTAATCAATAATTAAATAAAATAACAGTTCAATAAGTTTAATATTTTATACTGAATGGCATCAGATTTTGTTGTTGACGTTTCTAACGGAGCTTCCATTTTAAGCTCGGTTAACGCATTACCGGCCCTCTCGGTTTTCTTATAAATAAAACAATACACAGTATAATATGTTGATGTAAACCATCCATCATCTTCTCGGTCACGTACAATGAAGTGGAAAAGACGGATCGATTCACTGGAATATTATAAAATTCTATTAGGTACAAATAGAACCCCTATTTGTTGACTGTGAAAATATTAGTTTTTATAATTTGAAACGTAATAGAAAATGTTTTCCATGATCGGACTTTAGATGAAATAAAATACTGTGATTTATTTTTTGGTAAATTATTGTGAACACACCTTTTTTCGGGACTTATTAATTCATTTTTGTGTTATTTACTTTATTTAGAAGTGAAGTGATAACACAGTTTTAACTGTATTATCACTTCACTTCTTTTGTAATACAAGGAGGTAATATAAGTAAGATAAACACTTAATATGAGTTATCCTAAAAGTCTATATTATCTTTCCACATTCATTGTTATTTTAGGATAGATATTAATATTACACAGTGTCAAGGAAGGTACTGTTACGTAAGAATACCAAGGTTTCGGAATAACAAATCTACATCCATTGGTTTGGGTCCATTAGTTAGTTTAAAAAGGCAGCCGACTGCTAAGTTAACACTTTAAATTGACACTTACATGAGGGCGGATAAATCAATAGGGAAATACTCGATTGAGGTTTTTATACTGAGAGAAAATGTTAAGTAGAAAGAGAAATGAAAGCGGACACCAAGTCCCGCAGTTTTGAGAGAGATGATGAATAAAATTTATAGTTTTATATAAAAACTTTCTTTGCGATAGTCGCGGACAAAAGACAATAAAAGTATATCTGTCGAGACATTCTATCAAAAAAAGTTATTTTAACTTCGTGTCTCGAAAACTTTTTGGATTACCGGTGTGGCTTTTTTACTGATGTATCTATTATAATTCTCATGAAGAAACATTTTATCGAATAACTCGACATACTCTATTCGATTACATTAGTTATTTATATGTTTGGGTTGAGCGTAATAAATCTCAAATAATTCCAGTAGCAGTTCATCGAACCCACGACAGAAGTTTTGTGAGTCGTTGACACTTATTTACAAGAATAAAAAACTTTTTCCTAGCCTAAATATTCTTGTTACATATTATACGACCTTATGGAAGGTTTTTTGACAAGTCGAAACTTAGCTCCGCATATTTTTCAAGGAATTGGAGAAAAATATTGCTCAATATATTATATCGCGGATGTCGCAAGAGGTCACTTAGGAAGAATGAACAATAACCTATGCTAGATTTGGTTACGGTCGGGACGGCATAACAGCACCTGAGTTAGGTAATCCTGACCAGGCGCAACACAACAATTTTGTTTACTGTAGCTTCTAGTGTAATTTCCCTAAATTTCTCATCATGTTTATGAATGGAACCATCATAAGACTTCTAGATATACTGTGGCCTCATGTTGTTTGGGCAACGAGCAAGAAAGAGTCAGGAGATTCTTAGAGCAATTGGTATTAACACCACCAGTTGTTATTTTCTGTCATACGAGTAACACTTGTAGTATGTCATGATTTCCCTGTCTAAATTGTTCAAGTTTACGTAAATCGATGCAGGTGTCTTCCAATAATCTCTTTTTGGTTTTATTACTAGTCGTTGACAAACTTAGAAGTTACAAAAACTTTTACTTTGTACGAAACTGTGATTATCTCAAAACTACTGGACCAATTTTGATTCCCTACGAAATCAAAAAATCAATTGACAGATCCTACATACATTTTAAATTTCACCAAAATCAGACCAACGATTCGAAAGTTATCTCTTTAGAAACATAAAAAAAATTATTCTTGGCTAAAGTTTATTGGTCTACAATTACCTACTATTTTTGTTATGTGAGTGATATGTAGAAGCGAGAAATATGATGTAAAATTCTAAGCAAGTGGAGAGCTATATATACTTACCATCCTCCATAGCAACAGACGATATATATACCTATGAATAGATGGCTATCGAACCGACCCGAATCTAAGGTTCTGTAAGGGGTTGTTATGCCAAAAGTACAGCCATTGAGGTCGAAGTGTTCTCATTAATAATCCATTATTCCATGGCTATTGGAAATGTTTGCATGGCCATTAGGAAGTGACCGAAAGTACACCAAATCACGCCACAAGCCGCTAATGAAAATTAATTAATACTCAGACCAGGTATCGTGTTACACATTGTTATAAAATTCGCAGAAATCCATGACATCATATCGTTCGGTAGAAAACTCTAGATAGTATAAAGATATTTCCCATATTTCGAATTCTGAATGAATCTGATGGATGTTATTGGAAATATATATTAAAATTTTTCTTATCCAGTTGTCTAGATATTGGCATTAGAGCTATAAGGATGTGAGTTAGAGTTAAGGATTTATAATCATTTTTCATAAAATCTCGCTTTTTTTTAATATCTTTCCGAGCCATTGACTGCGGACGATGTAATGAGACAATTAATTATAAATTTTCACTATTAGTGTTGAAGGGGTTTGTTATTGACTTTCATTCTTCTCAAATTAAAAAACTTGAGACGAACAATATTGAACCGATTAAGAATTTGATTGGAATTTCTGACACTGAAATTTGCACGTTCAATGGTAATGATGTAACTAACTTTTTAAGTAATGATACTATCTATGTATTACTGTTTTAAATACATATAAACAAAAAAAAAGTCTATATTAAACGTCTAAAAAAAAGGTTATTCTTGTTTTCAATAAATGAACCCAAAAAGTACTAGATCAATTTTGTTTAAATTTGGGCCAGAGCTAGAAGTTCAGACACCACAAAAATGTTGCATAGAAACTAAGGCTTCATACTCATACAACATTTTTGCGTTGACGTAAATATTGTGATCATTATTCAGTGTCAACCACAGTGTGCATGGAGAATGAATGCGGCATCCTTCAAACAAATGACAGGGTTTGTTAAGTGTCGCTTTGTATAATAAAACAGTTACATATAGGGATCTGAATTGGCGACGTGGGGCCACGACTAGACGCAACGCGACGCGGCGCGACCTATTTATTCTGTTTAAATCAATTCATCTTAACATTCTCTCATACACGTTTATAAGTTTACATTATTGTGAATTTGACGTTATTTAAGAATATGCTGTAGTGCAGTTTATCACCGCTTCTTCTAAATTGACGCTTTGCAGCACTAAACTTGGCTTAAGTAATTTATTCGATGTCAAACAATGTTGTGAAAATTATTGTGATGTTCAAAAGGTCCCTAAATAATGAATAAAAATTTTGATTTTTTGATTAAAATCATAAAATAGCGTCAATATTTGTGGAAAAAGATAACTTAAGCCGAAACAACATAAGGAATTTTGCTTAAATTTTTCGTACACATCTTCCTGCCTACCAATTTTTGAAGTTAAAAATGGCTAAAAAGAGATTTGACTTAAAATCAAAATATTTCATTAATTTTTAATTTAACGATTGTTCTTAAAAGGAACTATGTAATTGTTATTCAGTACACTGAAATTTTTTACTAACTTCTTTGAAAAATATAATCAACCTGAAAAAGAAACCAACATCCTGCCTCACAATTTGTCACTGTAAATGGGAATAAAACGGCTGAACCATGATTTTCACATTATATTAATGTCGCAGCGTGTCGTGTGCGCAGTGCGGTTAGAGCTTTACTTCAGCATACGGAGATTTTTGTCCAGAAAGTTATGGAATTAACGCTTATGCCTGTTCCGCGGATAGTTTGTGATAGATGATGATAAAATATACCTAATTGGCCACTTCAACTTACTACGAACACTTTTGTTCCTAGGCAACCAACTTCATAATACTATTATCGAAAGTTTTAGTTTGGTGAAACTAGGCTTTACTAATTAGTGAGCCTATCCACTAATAAGCACATTCACTACACTCAATAGGACACAGTTCAATTATAATACAATGGCTTCATAAGCCTCAGTTAACAATCAAACTTATAATTAGATATATCATTCACCAGGTCACGAAAGGTCAGATCAAGAATATTCTAAACCAAAAGAAGTATGCAGATATCGTGAAAGGAGTAAATTGTGGTCTGTAGGCTATTCCTTAAAGGAAAGGAGTGAGTATATGTGTTATTTGTTGCTATGCATTAAAGAAAGCTTTCCACTGCTTAAATCATAGGAAATGTAAATGAATCTTTTCGATGTACAGATAAGGTATATTAGAGCCAATAATGTAGTGGATTAAATATAGCCAAGCTGATATACAGAACAGACTTTGTCTTAATTGTCTTGTTTAATCAGATCATATGCGATTGAAATATTGAATTTTTTCAGTCACATCTCAAATCAAGATAAACAATCCAAAAATAACGGCGATAAACATAAAATCTAATAGATAATAAAGTTTAGTACTCACGATAAGGCTCAGGTATCCATGAATACCATTATATGCCAAGATGATGTCTCGGAAGTTACCCTCACAGTAGTCGCAGCTTATCTCGGTACTTTTCGTCAGGTTCAGCCGGCTTCTCCAGCCATCCACGAGTTTGACCAACGTCCCAAAATCCAAGGGCTCATGGCTACTGTTCTTCGAAGACTGCTCTTTCAAAGCTGAGAGAAACTGAGACAGATCTATGGAACTCTTGTTTTCATGCTCCACCTCCGTGGCTAGTAACATTTCTTCGAAAAGGTTGGTCAACGCGTGCGTTATATTGGTACCGCCATCTGACATTTTTCCTTCGAGAAAATTCGTGTGGGAACCGTGTCTAGACGCATAACTTTATCTTTCCTATTACGTTTGATAGGGAGAGATGTTTCGATGTGTTGAGCTGTTTACTTCCCTGAAACAAATTACCAGTATTAATGTGGTGGTATATCATGTAACTTCACAAATAAAGGAGACTAGCTGTATTTGCTAGAAGAAATGCGTACGTATTTTCCTAATGTCTTTCTATTGATGAAATTAATATGTTATCCTTTACCTAATGTCAATCAAAAATCGTTTATGTACATGATTAAAATATAGTATAGATTTTTATGTTATCAAATATTCATCCTGAACCGGACGTGTAATTTTTTTACTCACTTTCTGTCTTTGCACCCTCCGCTTTAGAGTTTCAGCGCTGGGGTCTGCTTTCCTACATTTATCTTAGATATTATTATTACACTTGTTAAGATTAATAATGAATATATTTAAAAAAATTATAAGGTTTATGATTTTGTCAGCGTCACCCCAAAAAATGTAATACTTGTTATTGTTGGAACTATACTGGTAACAATTAAGTATTTATTGCATTTTAAATTATTTCAAAGTATTAGTTTACCTTTTGTTGAACAGACTAGACAACGACGCATAAAATACGAAGTTAAAATCCTTGTATTTCTACTAAATCCTAGGCAGGCAGATCCACCCAAGTCTATCCCATGGGAATCTCATTTTACGGGACATGGGATCAACTAATAAACCCGACCTGATCCCATGAAACTCTAAAACTACTAAGTACATAACACTGTCGTTAATTAATTACGTAAAACTGTAATAAATCAATTTGAACTGAATTTCAAGCTACTCGATTCAATATTAATGTACCCTCGGGAGGTAGGAGAATTCTTTCAAAATTTTTTATCGATTCTTTATCAAAGCCACGTTTAGCTGAATGAAAATTAAAATGAAAACATATTAATTAAGTAAGTTTTGTCGCAATTGATTGTTAGTATAAGCTGTCTGTAGGAGATGAAGAGCTGATCACAATACAATACAAATTATCTTTATTGCCCATAAAAAAACTCACTCTCACTCGTGTACCTATCACATTTTTAGTTCCTTATAAAGTCACGCGACATTTTCGGTGGGGGTAAGCCCCGACCGAAATCTAAATGTAGAGGATTTCGTAGTAATTTCGGTTCGAAATCTGTATGGTTGTGATTTTATTTATAGTAAACGAAAATTCTAATGTTTCCTACTGTCATAATATTTTAATCTTAATATTTAAATTGTTTTAAGGATAAAAATTAATGTCTGGCAATATACACTTACAGTAAAAATAAATGAAAGTTTTATGTTTAAACCTGTTACCGTCTGATTCTTAACCGTCGTAATCATAAAACTAGTCGTAAATAAGGTTTAACCGTTTTTATCTTGGATATTATGCAAATTGCGACTCAGGAGAAGTAAAGCTCGATTTTCTTTCTTATTCAAATCTTTTGATCTTTTTCACTAAAGCACATAAAATTTTGAATCGATTTTGACGACGAGTATTTTTTGTCACGTCGTTGCAACTTAACATAGTTAATTCATCAATCATCGGGGATGTCCTGGCGAAAGGTCAGGTCAAGAGTATTTAAGCTGAAATTTAGCAAGTACCTATGTTTAGATATCCCAATAATACCGCAGATTAATTAAACGGTTCTAACAATCCTATTTAAGGAAAGTATTCTTGAAATATTTAACAGATATATTAAAGTGAAAAGTCTATTCAATTCAATTTCCCAATGTCGTCTTTGTTTCTGGATGTACGTCAATAATAGACCTCATATTTGCTTCCAGGCCTATAAAAGTCAATAAGCTACAAGCTAATGTTAAAAGATTCAATTTGGTACGTAGGTACATAATCTTTTATTAGTAAATACTAAGTAATAAAAATTCTTCATAACTTCCATTTCCCTTACAAACATCAAAATGTAATTTTTCACATTTTAACGTCGAATTAATATTTACTCTTCCTAAGAAGACTTTAGTTATTATTAGAAATTTTATGGTCAGTAAAGCCCAGATGAGCTTATCTTTAAGTACAGCTAAAAAGAAGCTTAATAAGGAACCAATTTACAGTGTCCAAACTAATATTATAAATACGAAAGTAAGTTTATTTATTTGTATGTTTGTTGTCTCTTTACACGTTCTCTGCCAATCTTCTTGCAATTTTACGTATACATAATTAAGATTCTGGAGAAGGACATACTTTTCTTTCCGGTTAAAATTATTATCCGCGGGTTCTTCGTAGAAACCTGTAGTTTTTGTGCGCTAAACGCACGGGCGAAGCTGCGGGTATACCCTTACCCTTGTAAATAAGATTTCTTTGCCTGAATTCAGTGATAGTATTTATACATAACTTTTTTATGTCCTGGTGTAATTTATATTTAAATTGTTTTAGCTCGCGATTTCGTCTAAATCTCTATGAATTTAACGGAGTATAACAAATATACTAGATAGTTTTATGAAAATCCGTTCAGTGTATTTGCGTGAAAGAGTAACAAACACACACACATTATTATATACTTTCGCATACAATTAGAAGGGTCACGTTAATTTTTATGGATACAAATATATTCTTAAACGGTTATTAAGCGTCTTACATCTACATCTGTAAAACTTATAAGTAAAATACAGAGTAAGTACGCATGTCTAGCAAATGAAAGTCGTCTTTGGCGTGGACTACCATGCAAAGATGAGAATATGTGTCTATGTTTTGTTTTGTTTATAAACCTTATCTTGGTTACCATATTTCCATATTTTATACCTCGTGTTCCCTCAGGCGGGAATCACATTGAATTAGATTTTAACCTGTTCCCTGAAAGCTGTTAGAGAACACGTAGACGCTGACGCCTACTACGTGATATTTATAAGTGAATCTTCTCATCGACATAATATTTTTCTTAAATACACTTAAACTTTGCTCTTAAGGTTTAGAGAAGGGCATTTTGGCTGGAACCCAAACGTCATGTTGTTCGTGCTGTAATATTTTCTCCAAAATGTGTGTTTGATCGACTACTAATAGTTTATAGTGTTGATTATTGATTATTCGTGGATAGAGTGAGTGTTGGGTAGTGTTACAATAATGGATTTAGTGGAAAGATAAATGTAGGAAACCGGATCCCTGACCCCGAAGCACTATGGTGGAGGGTTCAACTGGAAATGCTCAAAGATGAGAGAAATAAACAATCATCGGTAAGCAAACAAATTATATAATAAAATTTAAAAAAGAGATATTGTTTAAAAATAATCTGTATACACTAAAATCACATATTAGGACACTATGCTCTTATAATCTGGGTAGTTACTCTGATGTAATTTTACGGGCAGCTTACTTTTAGGATGTATATTTACGGAATAAGGAACCATTTTTAGTATTTCCCAAGTGGCGAAAACTCTGGCATACGAGCCACAGATAATTTTATTTGCCAGGATGAGATTAGTACGTCATTTGTTTCGCATTTTTTTTTTTGATGTTGCCTCAAACTGTTTTGTCATTGACTACTACTTGTGAGTGGGAAAATCAGGTGTATAGTGACCTCTGTCAATTCTCGAGACGTATATAAGCTATCTTAGATCAAGGTCCTTTATCCTTTATCTCCTTCCTATAGATCTCGTAAAAAGCGTCTAAGGGAATAGGCACGATTATCTATCAATAAATAAAAAATATCAATTATGATCAAAAGGCGTAACCCAGGCTCCTCTCCAGAGAGGTATTTTTTTATTATTATTATTAATCCTTTGCGTGAGTAAACGGGAACCTTGGCGACCATAGTATTTCAACAATTTTGATTTATCTTTTAAATTTTCCATATTTTCAATAGTTATTTTTCGTTGCTTTAATTTTTACTAGGTTCTTATTGTTTGCTTGCTAATTTTTATATCTTTCTATTAATCAAGAAATATTAAGATGTAACCGGAATCCGCATCAGGTGAAAGAAATAGACCTAATGAGAATAAAACCATAGAATTACTTAGCCATTTAAATTTCTAAAGAACATAATAAACTGCCAATCTCACCACCTTTTGCGTGCCCTGTTAAGAAAATAAATACAGACCTATTGTTCTGTAGGTTTCTAAGATAAATGCAGATAGCCTAGTAACACTTTAATTTGCTTTGTCTTGGGTACTACGCAGAAACACTGGGAACAAATCCAGTTTAGGACCGAAAGCCCCCATTTAACATCTAATTGGGTCTAATAGAAAGTCCCAAACCCTTACAAGTTTAAACGAATATTTATTCTATCAAGTTGTAGAAAAGAGCTTAGGTTGTAATCATATTTACTGTAGGTATTTAGGTGAAACAATCTCAGAAAATACTTAAAGAAAATAAAAGGAGATCTTATGTATGTATTAATTTTGTAGTAATGTTTCTTAATTGATTCATAACCTTAGCAGGAAGTAAACAAAGATATTATATGTAAGCTCTATTGTTATACTAAAAAAGCCCTCAATTATGTATTAAAGTTATAAGAAATTAACTAATAATATTAATTTAGAAATATTTTTAGCTAACATATAATTTATTTACTGTAATAGAGGTCGGAATATATATTATTCCGATGTCTATTACAGTAAATAAATTGTCTTTTTCCGATTCGACTTTTGTGTTCACAATTAACTGTAACTATAATTTTAACATAGCATAAAGTATAGAGTAAGAAATAATATGTGTTTGTAACATGGACCTCGGGCCCCAAAGCCATACGGTAGAGAGAGTAACCAGGAACACGCAGAAATGAGCAAGTTTTACAAATATATTTTCCTCATGAGTGAAAAGTAGGGGACAACATTAATATGTATATATTTTTTGACAGATGAGTCCATTCTTGTAATAACACATGCGTTCTTTTTTTTTGTTAAACCAATCTTATCTACTGAAAATGTTATTTATACATACATACATACATATGGTCACGTCTATATCCCTTGAGGGGTAGACAGAGCCAAAAGTCTTGAAAAGACTGATAGGCCACGTTCAGCTATTTGGCTTAATGATTCAAATAGTGACAGGTTACTAGCCCATCGCCTAAAAAAGAATCAAAAGTTTGTAAGCCTATCCCTTAGTCACCTTTTACGACATCCATGGGAAAGAGATGGAGTGGTCCTATTCTTTTTTATACCACACGGCACGGCAAAATGTTATTCAACTGATCTTAATAAGGTAAATTGCCTTATAATTAATGTATGAGGTGGTCATTAATGTGATGACGCTGTGAAAATATTATTCATTACATACATCCATTAATCAGTTTAATTCGCAATAACGCATCTGGGGAAATACGATTATGAAAATATCACTCTAATATTTAACAAATGTTCCCGTTTTAAAGCTATCATTTAAAGTTTAATACTTTAAACAATTTTAAACAATCAAGCCCATTATGATCTTATGTACTAAAACTTAACTATTCGAATACATAAATACATTAAACAACGTAAAACACTCTAATAAAGATATAAAATTTAAACATAAAAGTAAAATACTTAATTCAAAACTTACCGAAATTATTTTAGACAAGAACTATTTTATTAAACTATGTATAGTCCACAAAACACAATATTTAATGAAGCATTGTTTGTTATCATATGTTTACAAATGACTGCTGTCATCTATTGTTCGGTTGATTAATTTTGAAATGCAAACAAGTGACAATCGCACAGTGAAATCGGAAGTGTATCGGCGGCCTTACACGGCTCCGTGTGAACACAGTTGGAAGCGGCGCCGGCTCGAGACAAACTGAAGCGAAGCTTTTGTTCGTGCCGAAAATTTTCACCCATCATTGGCGTACAAGCGCTTTGTTTGTCAGATTTAGTCACAGGATCTAGTGTTAACTGATAGGAGATTAGTAACAGAACTGAATGATACCTACTAAAGAGATTTTGTGACGAGTCAAGAAAGGGCGCGCTGTGCAAATGCGTGAGCAGCGCACTCCTCAAATGATTCGGCTCACAAGACCAGAGGTTGATGAAGTCGTGGGTGCTAGTGGGATAGATCTAGTGAAAAAAAAATTAAAATATTTGTCAGGTTGAATAACTTCCATTGATGTCATTGATTTGGTAGTAAAATGATGAAATTAATTTACCTACAATACATTTATAAAGAAAAAATATTACTTTAAAAATGGCACATAAAGGCTCGTTTGTGAACTTTTAATAATTAATTTCCGCTTGAGAATCTTATAACACCGTATACAGAAATCTAAATGATAAGAAAGGCCTCCCTTGAAAGCGTGCTGAAGTATATAATACTTGACTATTGACATAAGTAAGGATAAGCAGGGAGGAGGATATGGTAGAAGTACTTACGGGTAGTGCATCAAAATAGTAATAATAGCTATAGGCATTATCCCCACGACTCTCTGTAATAGTTAAGAAATTTTTCCTCTTAATTTTATTCTCTTGTAGATCCTGCTATTTACTAATCATTCCTTATATTTATTTATCTTAAATATTTTTGCTTAGAAATGCCAGTAAAAATATTTGAATTCTCTGATTCACTTTAACTAAGTCTTTATGATTTTAGTATAGATAAATCTGCTAATACTCCTATCTAATCAACCGAGCAGGACATAAGTATTCTTAACATATAAAATATGTTCCCTTCACACATGTTGCAAATGACTTCGAGGTCAAGTATGTTTCCGGAAAATAGGAAATTAGTAACTCTCCCGCGGGTCACAATGTTGAATTAATTAAATAGCATCCCATGAGAGTAACTAAAGAGAAAGATAATTTATTTGCCAAAATAATGTTCGAGTTTTTCATAAGTAATTAAAATTTAAAATAGTCACTCAAACAATGTTAATAGATGGAGATTTGAAAAAAATGCTCGCATGAATACTCTTAAAGTTTATTATAAAAATGTGTTTCCTTTTTATGTATCAAATGAAATTTTATGCGTTGCCGAAATTTTTTATCCCCAAGAAAATGCTTATTTTTAGAATATTTTTCATTATTTTTTATTATCTTTCGTTCCATTAGCATGTTTACAAAAACATTGTTGTTCCTTAAACGCTGAATCTTTATTCTTATTTTACAGGTTCAGAGGGATTCTTCTTGATAAAGTTTAATGAACTAATAACGAATTTTGAATAAAACAATATTGTCCCTTAAGGTAGAAGGTAAACGAACCTTTTTTAAATCTGTCAACAAAGTTGTTAACTACATCGATTAAATTCTTGACACGAGACTTAATTTATAAATAAAAAATATATTATTGATTGAATGCTTCATAAGTAAATAAGTAAATATTTTGTATCGTGATTTAAAATTTAAGATACAACTTATGAACAAGTAAACTAGCATGTAGAGTTTTGTAAGTAAATTTAAATGAAAGGCAATGCTGCCTATATGTCAAACGAATAGGATGATTTTAAATACGCGTTGTTTTTATTGTTGTTAATGGTATAAATATTCTAAGCCAAATAATCTTTATAAATAAGTATTGCATATATTGCGAATTGCATACTGGGTGATTTTTTTGTTCAACAGATGATAAACCTGCTTAACTGACAATTATATGCCGATATCTGGGCACTTGCCACTGTAACTTTATAGCTACAGAGAACGATATCGATTCTGTACATAGCCGATGTTGTATTCTTTCGACACATGGTATCACCGATATGGTGCGCCAATTATTTGGTGTACAGTCCTTGTAGCATAGTATCATCGATGTGGTATAATGTCATGTGTTCGATTTCCTGTGCCTCTAACTCGACGTGACAATATGACACCTGTAGTTTCCCTTCTTTAAATATTGAAGTAAAATATAGATACTATCTTTTGGGTAACTAAATTTAAATTTGTTTTACAACAGTACCTTGAGATTTGTTGGCAAAGAAAGAAATTTTTTTCATTAACAAGTCCCGCCAGAATCTTTATATATTTTTACTTTAAAAAGTTCTCATTTACGCCATGCCTTAAAAGCTTGACTACATTTTTCTTATTTCTATAATTATTTATTACAAAACTCGAGGCTCGTTATTCTTGCAATTTTCTTTATTTATCGCCTATTAAATGACCACAATGAAGAAACTTAGCCTGAACAACCTTTTTTGAAACAATACATATCAAAACTTTTAATGTATATTTATGATACATTAAACAAAAAGGATCCTTATTTGTATGTAGATGATTTGCCTTTACACTATTTATTTTTATATAAGACCTTTTTATATATGACCTAAGTTTCAACAAGCATATATTTCCTATATAATTTGAATTATAATAATAAAAGACCTAAAAATTGATAAGGACTGGTGACATCGCATCTTCCTAAGTGATAACTGTGACAACAATATTCAGATAATTGCATGTAAAATTGTCTTATAATATTCAAATTTACCACAAGGGTCACTGTCTCAAGGTAAATAAAATATGAGTAATTAATTAAAAAAAAATTACGACAAATGATCGCTGATAACACGGTCATTATATAACTTTTACTAACACGACACCGGTCGAATCTTAAATATCCTGAACTTTACCAAATTACGTCTATTATAGTCTACAACCCCTTCACTTTTGAAACTTTGCCAATTATGTACATTTACATAAATTAATCTTTAATAAACTCCTCATCATAATGATAACGAATATTTTAGTTAACTCCTATTTTTGCGATTTATTTTAGTTATAACATGTATGACACTTGATCCCTAGAATTGATAACCTTATTTATACAATACTTCAAAGTAAGTATCTTATTTTTTTCAATTAAAACTTCAGCTATTAGCCTTAGCTTCGGCAGCTCACTTTAAACTAACAATTTTATACATATACATAAATACACTAGACCTTCGAAAGCCAGGCAGTTAGTTGACTATGGAATATAGGCATCGGCATTCACTAAACGACTAAACTAAGACTAAAAAAGGCTAGCTATATATAGTATTTACTGGTTGGGATCCAAGTATGTATGCAACTAGTAAAAAAACACAAACCATCATGAGCATGTATAAAATGCGTAGTAGATTTTACTTTGGGCTTTGTGGGCATCGGGGATTGTAATCGTGTGGCTTTTCCGCATGACAGGACTTGTGCTTAGGGTCGTAACAGCTAGGCTATTCTGCCTTTTCAACCAGACTATAGATTTTTAGAAAACATAAAGATAAATTACATGCGATAGGTTATAAAAAAAATTAAATGAATCATAGGTACAAATTCGAAAATATATTTATGGTAATTTTTTTGTGTGATATTAAACCTTTATGCTTAACTCCATTAATGTATAATGATATACTTGTACCTAATTGATGCCTATTTGTTAAATTTACATTACATACCTAAAGCAATATTTACTATGAAAATACTGATTGCTATTAAGAGAAGTACCAGTCTATTATACGACGCAGTTTCCTATTGTAGCAAATAAACCTTCCAAGGGAAAAACCCCAATTGCCAAATTTCCAATTCTTTTATAAAATTCACTTCGCGTTTACCCATGTTTTAGTATATTTCTGGCGATGCCTTACCAAGTATCGACTTCCAACGTACAATCAACAACGATTTAAAAAGTAAACAGGGCTATTTAGAATTTATTATTTTTTACTTTATAAAAAGTTAATGTTATGGTAAAAATTTTGTTTTTCCAAAGTTATTATAAATATACCGGACAAATCCCACAGATTGAGCCGGCTTCTAAGTAGGTTCGTTACTTGTCTTATGTGATAATAACTTATACGATACTAAAAAAATATCCAAGACAGAAACCTCCATCATGACCTGACCGGGGATTTTAATTTTTTGTTGAATTTGTGATTAAATACATACTTATGTTGTTGACTGTACCACTATAGTACCGAATTCCACCCTTTCTGGTGGTCAATTCAATAGGTGTGTAAATGTTATCACCACACATTACGGACCTTTTACACCGATTCGTTTAGTATGATTGCTGTGTGCACTAGTAGGTTAGGTAGGATTTGCAAATTACCATTGAACAAGATCGTTTCAAAATAAAAACGTAGTAGAAGAAAAAGCGGAGAAATAACTTTTATTCAAGATTTTTTTTTAAATTATTAATGTTACATATCCATACCAAATTACTTTCTACCACTTGTAAGTTTCTGAGTAAAACCACGGACAGACAGACATGGCGAATTTATATGGGTTTGTTTACTACAAAACCCTAATAAAAAAGGTGAAAGTTATGTTTAGAAGTGTGCAATGAAGAACATATTTGAGATGAAATTAAAAAATTTAATAAATCTAATTCCATCAAAGAGTCATACAGGTGAGCTGCAGAAGGAAGAAGAAGAATCCTTACGACTTGACCTGTCGCCAAGACAGCTTTGATTTGAATATGTAATTACATACATACATTTATAAATGCATTATATTCCAATGATGGCTATAATGCTATTATTCTATTTTATTTGAATAAAGGAAGTGTACTTAACTCAGTGGTTATACTATATTTGTGAGTATGAAAGCTGTATAAGCTCATAAACAATTATTTGATTTTGATGAATTATTTTTAATGAAGGGACTTATCTATTTTAATTTGCGGTAATTGAGTAAAGTGGTAAATAAAAACACACTTGTGGTAATGAATATGTGTTTGTTAGCAAATTTTTTAAGTATAAATCTTGCTTAGCAACAAAGTTAAAAAAATGCGAATGTGAAAAGCGATCAAGTTCGTAATCCCTGTACAGAAAAACGAACAATAAAGTCATTTGTTTTGTTGTTGCTTTTTTTTTTCAGAACAATGGTCTCTATCGGTCATACAAATGGCGTTCAGGGTTGTACCATGTGGGGGTTATTACCCGATGTATGACGTATTTCGTGCGTGAAATAGATACGCCATTTTTATACTTAGTAATCACGAAATGAAGCCTCTATTTCAGACATATCCATTCCTATAAGGCCTATTTGGCACAGTTGTTGGATTCTCGCTTCTGATTCCATTCCATTCTTCGGGTTCCATTCTCGGTCAGGTCATGATGGAAAAAGAACTTTCTCTGGATCAAAATCCGTTGTGTAGTTTTTTATAATCTAAGCACGACTTTGCTTTATGTTGCAGTAAAGACAAGCTTGTACGAGTAGATAGCGTATAAGCTACGATGCTACACGTTTCGTAGACATTCGTAGGCTCTCTGTGCTTCGTAGTACGACTCCATTACCATGGAAATAATAGTTATAATTGCAATGTTTGTAAGTTTACACTAACAATGATATCAAATTCAAAATCCTTTGTTTAGTATCTATGTAACTTGTAATTATCGCGTGCGTAATTACGCAGTATTAGGTTTGTGCTGGTCTTAAAATAGTAATAATTAAATCAGTGTTCATTATCTTCCTGGCAAACATCAAAAGGTTTACAATTGAAATATTTATTTTTTTACTTTTGTTTTTATATAATAATTACTCACACTTACATAATAAGTATTTGCGGACAAAATGAATTTCAAAAATTACAAACCGGAAAGTAGGTAATCTCTTTTCGCAATTTCGTCAAATCGTGACTTCCGCATCTTTTCCTCGACTTTGGTTGGGCTTTTTTCACTAGAAATGTTACACGGAAGATTTGAATTTTAATATATTACAAAAAAAAATCTCTACTACTCGTAACTATATCCTCCGATCTCCACACTATACGTATGCGAATATCTTAGATATTTTTGACCTCTGACCGGTGTCAAATTACATTAAGACTATAAATATACCGAGGTATGTAATAAACTTACACTCATACATACATAAAATCAAGCCTCTTTTCCGGAGGGGAGGGCAGACAGTGTTTTCACTTGCCACGATCCCTCCATACTGACCTTTCGCTATGTCTGATTTGATCAAGATACGTTCGTCTAGGTCTTAACTTCACGGTTCCTTTTCACACTCCTTATATATTTGCTTAGTCAACCTGCATTCATTCATCCTCTCGTCATGACAATATACGTAGCGTTATATAAATATCTGATACGAAACTTTCTACTTTGTACAAATATATTAAGTTTACTAAGTTTTATTCTTAGTATTGCTATAAATAGTTTTTAATATATGTTAATATTCGTTACTATAATCGCCTAAAAGACAATTTATTTGAATATAAGGTGTACCATTCGCAAAATTATCTCTGAAGTACGAATCTGTAGCATTGTTGCGTTTCTCACAACTTGCCTTGATCCTCTGAGTTTGACTGACATGTGTCCTACTTCCTACACGCTTCTATGCCAAGCCTGCTTGTTATGTTATACAAAGTCAGTACTCGGAAACATCGACTCATATTCCAAAGGGTTCATATCTCTTTGTACTGTGTAATAAAGTTATTAATAAAATAATGGTTTAATTAAGAATAGTGATAAGGGAATATTGATAAGGATTAGGTTAAATCGTAGAGGGCTCTTTAATCCTTAGAGCGACTGGTAGACCGTAAAAGTCTTCAAGAGACTGTAAGACCACAATTAATCATGGCTTCGCCGTCGTTTTCCGCATATCCCATGTTAGAAATGTATTTTTTTTTTTTCAGTATATAAGAAGTCTTAGTGGTACTTTTTCTACAACGTACGGCGTTATTGCGTATGAAAAAAACAAAAGGCTCATTTATCACTTATATGTGTGTGCAAACTTTCAAGTAGATTGGCGAAGCAGTAACAAGTGAATAAGTTACAAACTCACTGACCGGATCCCTTGTTCCAAAATCAAAGGGGTATGTATTGATTTGGGAGAGAATCTGATAAAAGAGACAACAAGTATCTTTTAATTGTCGCGATAATACTTTCAATCGGACAACGACCTGGAAAATGATAAGATATCTAACATGAAAACAAAATTAATTTACGGTTTTTCATTAAAAAGGTTGACTAATCGAATAAATTAAACTACATAACTAAATACTTTGCCTGTAGAGATACTGCATTAAACTCAATTGCATCTAAACACCGTTGTGGGGAAATTTGTAGAAATTTGGTCGGATTTTATATTTATTATTTAATCCATAAATGAAAACCCGATTTTTACATTTCTGGTTAGGAGTACACCTGTATTTATTTGTCATATCGACTTTCTGTTAAGATAGTCAGAGCAAAATTATATTCGTATTAATAACAGTTGATTAATTACCTCTAACCACATAAAAATATACCAAAATTAATATATTCCTCAATATTAACTTTATTATGCTATCCAGGGAAAGACGTCAAACAGTACTCAAGTTAATTTGGTGGAAGTAGTACTCCTACCAACCATATAGTACCTCAATTAACCTAATAGCGGTGTTCAGTGTCAAAGTCGAGTAATAGCTCAATATCAACTTTATAGAACCTCAATTATGGGATTACATAACACTATTAACGAGTACCTATTAATGATTAGCGCACCTTTGATTGTATTTCTATGTTTGCTCAAATGGCTTCTTCAAGGCGGGGTGGTAAACGGGTTTAAACATCTACTTAGAAGCTTTATTAAGAGCATAAATAATTTATGGCGGTTTTAAATAAAAATTGAGTCGCCGTCATGCACAGCGTAGACTTTTAATTTATAAGGTGGGTGTAATTCTTCCGGTGTTAATCCATTGCATCAAAACCTCTTTAAGAGTAGCGCGGGGTCCGCATGTAATAGTGCACATGTGATTTATATTTAAGCATTGAATTTTATGCTGCTTAAAAAAGTATAGTAATGAAATATTATGGGCGCAAGAGGAGTTTCTGATAGTTCATAATGAAGAGTAAAAATAGTACCTACTTATATATTATTCAGTTTAACATAGTGAGTCCGTAAAAAAATCAAACATTTATAACTATTCGTAGTGTATTATATGTAAAAGATTTAGATTTTCACAGCATGTAAAGTCTTAACCAACATGTGTCTTTCCATAACTCCAACCAATCAACCAATCTTTCAAACCGATATCAGAGAATAATGGAAGAAATAATCTGAAGTGATCTTCGTCAAAAACCATCATTCTACTTAGGTATTATTAAAGTACCTACAACTTTTGGGTCGTCGTTGCCTTTAAATAGATTTAAGTCGTCAGACCATAATAAATTCAAGGAGAATAATTCCTAAAGATAAAGGCTAAACGCTAAACAAAGGCATAATGTCCCGCGAGGTGATTTGAATCATAAAAACACTCCGCTTCACTATTAATCCAGCCCATAATGTTTTCTCTATCCGTCAGTAAAAGTCAAGCATTTTATCCGGAAGACTTGATTGTTGCGCACGATTCATGGGCAATAAAAATGACAGTAATCGTTCTAATAAATTCACATTAGCGAGCATTTGCAAGCTGGCATTTCGACCCGTGATTATTAACCTTTTCAACCATTTCATTAGTCCAGGAATAGTTCAGACAATAATTCATGAATTAAGTTTTGTTTACGTTCACTTGTGCTCGTCTGTTATTTTTGCTAACTGGTAGTATTTTACCGATTAGGCTGTTTTAATTGGTACATTACTTTATTAGCTGTCCCGTCCGCGACTTAATACGCGTAAATTTTGTAAGTGTATACACGATTTTCATGCGTCAACAAAATATGCCCATCAGGTGGAATTACTTTTGCCAAACTGTCAATTCAATATTCCTTAAACCTTAGCCAGTCTATGTAAGAATCATATAACTGGTGTTTTTTGCTTTTAAAACAAATTTACCCAAATTGTCGCCCAGCAGAAATTTCAAATAAATTCGTCTAGTAATTCTGAAGGTAAGTTAAGATAAGCGGTTTTGTATATGTATTTCATTTACACATGGTATTAAATATGTATATTAAAAAAAACTCTTTGGCGACTTAGGACTCCAATAAACTGACTTGGTTTATAAACATTAATAGAATCATTCTTAGATCTTCGTAAGGTTTTTTTTTTGACTCACAAAAAGTTATAACAATGTAGGCATCCGCCATGGAAAGAATGTTGGAAATTCCTAAACGAAAGCCCTAGTATATTGTTTTTTACATACAATTTCATATAACTTAGTACAATTTAATATAAACTTCATAAACGCAGTCTTGTAGACTGCGACACACGGTAGCAAAATATTTTACATATTAGTACTTGTTCAAAGCAAAGTCCACTAACGCCCACTATAGGTTGAAAGTAGATTAATTACATGTTCATCCCACATTGCCTCGAAATGTTATGTAAACGTACTTCACGATATTACTACGGCATAATATTATAAGCTGGTAGCCGAAATATGTTATGTACATACATACACACATTTTCATACATATAATCACGTCTATATCCCTCGCGGGGTATACAGAGCCAACAGTCTTAAAAAGACTGATAGGCCACGTTCAGCTTTTTAGCTTAAGGATAAATATGTTATGTATTGTATAAATGTTTAGTATGTTCTAGAAAAATACATAGCGTTTTTATTGTTTTCTAATTTTAGTTTGGTAAATAAGATGATAACTTACAAAAGGAATATACATTTTATAACAATCGTTTTAGTGAAGAACGGCGGCACAACTAGGTATAGTGATGTGAACCGTGGAAATTTCTAATAATAATGTCCCGATTTCTGTGACCTGAATTATGGTTAAGATCAGAGAAGGTTTTAGTCTAGAATTTTCAATTATATTTCTTTATTTAGACGTCAAAGTGCAAAACTTGTAGACAAAATTTTCAAGAATTTTGTCAGTTGGATTTACGATACAATGTTAAACCCCACTAGATGTATTTAAATACTACGAAATTTAAATAGCTGCTAAAACCGGTAAAACGATATGATTAGAAACTGATCTTTGTAACGTATTGTATACAGAACCCAGACAAAACATACTTTCTGCTCGTCTTTACTCAGGTAATACGCACACGGAAATATAACTCATAGTTTTGACGTAAAGTGTGTTAAAAATATCGCTACTATTACATAGATACACATCAGAGAAGTGTTTCGATACTTTAAAATTTACTACATAGTAATTTCTTATTATTATTTAATTGTGTACGAAGAAGATAAATAATTTTCTTCAAGAAGTTCTAACTAATAGAATTATTAATACCAAGTTATGACCCTTTTCGGGCAACTTATGGCGCTTGCACAGAGAATAACTAAACGTAACCGATGGAAGGGTGCGCCGACAACAGTTTATAGCTGGCTTGTAGGATTGGTAGTGACTGTATAATTTATTCGTATTGATTTCATGAACTTGATTTAGTCAAGATACTCATTATAATATTTAAAGTTTATGGTTGCCAATGAAGTGATTTCCAGACAATTAACGCACTGTCTAAACGTATTGGAAGACTTTAATTTTTTTGTAGGTACTGATCTACATACAAGAGTACGTCCGCGAATCCGTAAAGCGAAAAGTCCCGTTTATTTTCCTTTCTGCGGGTATTCCGGGAAATTTTCGTTTGGTGCACTCCTAGATCATAAAAGGAGCCAGCGGTTTGGGCACCGCTTTGATTTGACAGTTAATCAGTCAGTGTACTATTTATATATGATATTTAAAGTTTAGTCATATAGTAAGGAAACTTAAATCGTGTGGTTCCTGGCACTCTTTAGAATAGTATCACACCATTTCTTTCCCATGGGTGTGGTAGAAGGCGACTAAGGGATAGGCTAATAAACTTGGGAGCTTTCTTATAGACGATAGGCTAGAAACCTGAGAATAGTTGAATCTCATTTTCATCATTACCGATACAGCTGAACGAGGCCTTTCAGTCTTTTTAAGTCTGTTGGCCTGACCAGACCTGTCTACCCCGCAAGGGATAGACGCGTGACTATATATATGTATGTAACTTAACATTCACAATATTATATTTAGTTAAGTAAATAAGGTACTTCCCAAGAAAAATATATTGTCTCCAGTTTTGGCACAATTTCATATTACGAAAAGAATCGTGAAAGCTGGGACAAATATTTAACGCTCTTTATTTATACCTGCTGACAGTTAAGATATTCAAATATTTTCTGTTGAAATTCGAAAACAGCTTCGCAAATGTAAGATAAGGTTCTGTGACAGACAGACAAACTCAATATAATCAAGATCCATCGAGGAAATATAGGATCGAGAAATAAATAAACTTAAATTAGCTAAATAGATACGAGTATAATGTGATTGATTGTCATTGTCTATAAAATATATCAAACAAGGCTAAAGTTATTGATAAAAAGTTGATCAAAATGTTTCCTCATTTTTGTCACATTTCGTTTCATATTATTCTCTTTTATTTATGACTGTACCTACTATTTGGTATTTATTTATTTTCTTCCCTCTCATGTTTCTCTATAGACTACCTATACTGATTTTAGCAGCAGTTTCGCCCGCGCGCGATGTTATAAACACATCTTACAGGAACAGATCCATTTTTACTTGTACAAAAAAATACAACACACTTTCATATAAGAAAGTATGCACTAATGTTTGGTAAGGAATTATGGAGGGATAGTATGGATTTATTGGATTAAAACAAAATCTATTAATTCGTCAACCAAAAATTTGTTTACGGTAGGAATTTTCTTCTCGTACTTTTCGTTTTTTTTTTCTACACTTTCGATAGCTGTGAAATAGGTAAAACCTCTTCTACTGCTATTAATTTGGATAATTAACAGTGTATCAAGTCTCTGTTTTGCAATATCTTAAATGCCCAAAGCTAAAACAAAATCCTGACATGAACACAATATCTTGTACATACTTCATAACAAAGGGGGATTGTCGGGAGGTCATTGCAATATCGCCAAAATTAATCGGACCGCTACCCACTTCAAATTTAATCTTCATTTACATATATATGATCTGTCAGACTTTACAAACTGTTGAAATACTATGTGTGAATAGTTTATTTTTATCAGACTTTTTCTTTTTTGTGATAATTGATTAGTTTTATTTGAGGTGATTCTAGTGAATATGCCTACTATTGTGGTTCAACTTTGGTTTTTACAGGTTTGACGTTTTCAGGTGCAGTGTTACGATGAACCGAGTACCACTTTTATTCTTCGTTTACGCTCCGCTCTTGCATGTAACAAACAACTCAAGAGCTATTCTAGATGATAACAGAATTTTTTTATTTGTTGAGTAATGTTAGAACTGAACAGAAATATAATAACAATAGTTCTGATGATGATAGGTGATTAAGCTTCGGCCTCCAACATTATACATACATATAATGCACTATTCTTGGCTAAATAATAGTTGTATATGTTCGAAGAAGTAGTATTTTCACTCTGCGCAAGTATAAACTGGTTATATTTATAAATAACAAATACGTAGGCGAATATTTGTGCAGACCACTAATGCACATTAAGACCTCCAGCTGTTTATTCCACCACAAATTTTTCGTTTGTTACTTCCTTATTATTCTCATTCAAAGATCAACTGACCCACACTTTTATTGTGTAGTTTCAAATTATAATCATCCCTTGGTTGGGAAATTGACTATATCATATCGAACCCAGATATTGGAAAACAATATGTACATCTGAAAAACAGATTCTACATTTTTAAAAATAATACACAAATACACCTCAATTATTATTCCTTTATTAAAAGAAAACAAAAGAACACAATTTATTTTGTCATTATTAGCAAAAAAGTAAAAAATTGGCACAATTTCATCACTTCTCCCGTGTAACAAATTAAAGTGTTATATGAAACCTTATTAGAATTTCTATTTTGATCAAGAGGATGAATTCTATTATAAGTGATATACATTTATTAGAATTCTCACTATTTCTGCGAACAAACTAACCTTTCAATGAACCGTACATACGAGCAGTTTGCTAATTGTTGTTACTGAAAATCTAAATTCTTCGTGTAGTACATGCATATTTATATCCAAATATTCCATCCAAATATAACATATTTATCGTCAAAAATATTCAATACCGGGCAATTAATTGCAAAATGATCGCATAATTACGTGACAGAGACTCACAGCCCGTCATTATCGGCATATTATCAGTGAAATTGCAACCACGTTGAATCGCTGTTACACGTGAATTCTCTAATTAGTGAAGCCTTAATGTAACACATAATTTTACAAATAAACACTGTTGTGGTATGATGCGGACCAAAATAATAAGGTGATTTATAAAACCTTCCTACTAATATTGTAAATACGAAATTTTGTAAGGATGTGAGTAGGTATAATGTTTGTAACACTATTACACATAATCTTCTGGTCGGATTTAATGAAACTTTTAATTGGTACACTGGTAGAATATAACTTGGTATAAATTATAAGTACTTTATATCCCATTACGGGAGCAAAACCCCAGGCACATCTACTAAATTCAATTAATTACGCCTCTCTCCTAGAGAGGCAGACAGAGATGTTTTCACTTGCAACGATCCTTATAAACTTCTTTTACTTTATCCACATTCATCTTTCTCTATGCAAGCTCGACCTCGCTCGATTCCTCTAGCGGTTCTCTGAACTTTCAAAATAATATCTAGTTCTGTAACTAAAAATATATATTTTTCATTATTTCGTGTTCCAGATCACATTCAGTCTTTTGCTTTAAAAATAGGGATAGGTTTAAGATAGCATGCTTGTTTTTATACTATAAAACTACATGCCATGAAAATATCTCAAAAAGATTTTAACGCTTGAGACGCACTTTAAGAGGGATTGTCTCAACACTTTAAGAATGTATTAGCCGCGTCATAAGGAAGCATAATACCGGCTGTTTTTGTATAAAATTATAGGTACTTTACTTTGCTCAAACAAACCGGGTTGCGTTACATTGATGCATTCGAATTTAGTTTCTAATCCAGGTGATTACGTCATCAAATTTAAAAACTTATACAATGCCCATGCAAAATTACATAACAAAATGTGGGTACAACATAAATCCTGTGAATTTGCAAGCAACATCCACCCATATTCTGAAACAAAAAGTAAAGACGCTCTCTGCAATAGTCATCTACCGTATTGATAATGTAAATTCTGTATCGAAAATTCTACCAACTAAATAAGCGTGAAGTTATTCGATACAATAATAGTACGAGTAGCAGTCTATTTGGTCCCTAAAATAATAAATTAATAACTAAAAAGAAAATAATTTCAAAAATAGAATTTTTAAATTTGTAATTAAAGTTCAAATTTATTTTTCACGAGTGAATTAAATAGTAGGTATAGAAAATTATCGAATGTTTGAACTGTATTTTGTTAAATATTTATTACAATTAACTCAGCCTTAAGTTTTTAGATGCTGTTTGTTCACATCAGCCTAGAAATTTATGAGAGCAACGTCCGACGACGGTACCTCTTCCACGTAATACAATTAATTTTACTCTCACAGCCCTTTTTATACAAGTTTCCCTTTCATTAACCTTTGAATGTACTTACATAGTTTCGTTTAAACGTAAATTTAAAAGGATTTCGTTCAATTTCATCTATCTCATCACATTTAACTTAGCTAAGTTTGTAGTTTATAAGAAGTAGTAGATATGTTTTATTACACCATGGATTGCACTGTTTTAGGGGTAATATATTCTATTGTACAGAGTAAAATAGAGCCATTAGAAACCTTAAACCTTAGTAAATAAGAGACAAGTAGGTTTCTTTCACAGATATCGTGCCACCCTGACTGAAATGTTATAAAGCATTTAAATTCACTTGTTGCCGTGTGGTTTCCAGCACCAATAAATAATGAATAGAACCATTCTATCTTTCCTTTGGATGCCAAAAAAAGCGACTTAAGGATAGGCTTATGAACTTGGGATACCATATTTTAGGCGATGGGCTAGCAACCAGTCGCTATTTGAATCTCAATTCCATCATCAAACCGAAAAACTGAACGTGGCATATTAGTCTTTTCAAGGCTGATGATTCTGTCTACTCCGCAAGGGATATAGACGTGACTATATGTATGTATGTATGTTATACACATTAGCGTTACAAAGCTTAAATATAATTAAGTTGCTAAAACTAATCATATTTATAAAATTTCTTCGACAATAACTTTTTTTAGCGGATATTTTAAGCATCTTTGATTTAACTAATAATTAACTGTGGTTAAACAAGATCGACGTGGGTGTTCTGTGTGCAATGTGCACTTCGGTATCTCCTCACCTCATAAACATGTGCGTCAATACTAGACTTACCACGTGCGAAAGCGTAAAACGAGTAAATAAGCATATACTCTTCTATTTTCGAATATTCTTCATTCTATTTCTAACCAATACACTAGCTATGTCCTTATTGTTATAGGTGACTTTTAAGAAATATGTTTAATATTTGTTGAGAGTTTTGCTTACACGGTAATTTTGATAATATATTTTTCGTACATTTTCGGCATAATTTCGGCGAAATCTATTTATTGGTTTGAGTTATCTGTCTCTTTTTCCTTTTATTATAATATCGTACTCATAATCAGAAAGTAAAAAATTCTTAAATTTAATTCTTCCCAGAATTTCCTTGTATCCGTCCTAATCACTTTCAGATACTTTATAAAAAATCACTTTAAGATATTTTATGAAAATCCTAAAATCGCTAGCGTCTATTTCTCAAGGCCAGGAGTTCGTTCCTAGTAACTTTATCGCCTAAAAACATTCCATCGACATGCTCAGTAAATCTTCTGAAAAGAAACTGGACACTCTTGTTATTATCTACCGTTACAAACAGTTTAGTTCGCGTAGTTACAGTCTCCGTAGTATAATAGTAGTCCATAGCAGCTTTACAATTTAGCTTTCATGCAGAGTGTACTAGTTCCGTCTCTGCCCATGAAGAAAGTTTAAGAAAAATAAGGGAAAGCTTTATAAACTTGGGATTTTTCTAGATCTAGATCTTGGGGATAGGCTTGCACTATTTGAATTTCAATTCCACATAGCTGAATGGTATTCTAGTTTTTTTGAGATTGTGGACTTTGCTTCGATGCAGACTTTATTATATGTAGAAATGTATGTTGGGGTGGATATTATCGTACTGGGTATAATCGTAATTCTAGAAATGTGTACCGTTGCAGGAATGTATCGCAAATCGGATATGGAAAATAAACATTTAACATTCGTCAAAAAGCAAATTATAGTGAACTTGGCTCAAAACTCTGTGATAACATCTTTTGTAAGAAACAAACAGCTGTAAAGTTTAATTATTTTAATGAAATTACTAATAAAGTATTCAATATCAAATTTTAATCAACGACTGAAGTTAACTAACTGAATAGAAACGGTAATACAAGACGTGGCTTAAACAAAAATAGATCAATTAGCTACCCGCTAATTGATCTATTTTTATGTCACGATATCTATTCTGATTAACACACATGTGTATCTTGTAAGTCGCCACGCCCAGAATATATGTATATTTTTTAATTAAACTGTTTATTACCAGCTCCCATTCTTTATTCAAAAGTATTTGTCGAGGTATAATTTAGGACTTATCTTCTGTATGTTTTTACTGCTCGATGAACAGCAGGGATAGCAAGAAAGGAAAACCAAACCTTATATCTTGCCAACGTCCGTAAATAACCACTATAATCTATAAAAAATCGGAGAAAAACACGGTGTATATCAGCTGTTTCTTCTATGTCCTTGTCTCGCACAGATTGAAAATTTCAAGAAAGGAAAAGCTTACTTTATCTTTTGGTTTTTCACAACATTGGTTGACGATAAATAAATTACATATAACTAAGTTTACTGCCGCTTCCAAAGCATTAGCGCAGAAGAAGCGGTAAAAAACTGTACTGCAGCAGTTTCTTCAATAAACATCAACTTCACAACTCTTACAAACTTGAAATTCTACACTTAACAATTTTATTATTAGGAGCGTTGAATTTGTAAATAATCAAAGAAGAATAATTGTTTTTAAATTTAATAAATATTTGGTAATAAATACATATGGTTTCTTCGCTGACCGACGTATAAGTAAAAGTTTACATAAGTATGATGAGTTTTAGTATACCTAGTCAGTGTCAAAAAGATCAGATTCGTAAAAATGCTACCAAAATAACAGCTAAAGGAAGACATAATATTACCATAATGGAATTATACTCGGTAGCTTGTTCCACGAATCGTAATAAACTGCATTTTTATGCTGAAAAAATATATATTACCCTGGAAGCTGAATTAGCGGGGTCGTTGACCGGAACGACGTAAAACGTACCGTACTCACAAAAATTTTTTGCAGACAATAATAAGTTTGCAACCTTTCTCTACCTGAAAAAAAAAGTTATACAGGTTTACATTTAAAACTTGACCATATATCTAATTTGGGTGATATTTGTAAGTAAGTTGTAATTTAGTACCTGTACCTGAATTAAACTTTGATAATCAAACTAGCGACCCGCCCCTGCTTTGCACGGGTAACATTAATAAATATAAACGTTCCTCAGTAAATCCACTTGCCAAGATTAGATTAGCGCATACATACAAACAGGGAAAATATTTAGACTTCATTTTATGATTCATGGCTGATAAATTCGTGATGGCTAACATAGCAATTTTTATTAATACTACTTATAAATAATTTCAAGACTATTGTATAAATATGTTTCTTTCATTTCTTCGAAATTATAAGAAAGCTTTACGAAATCCTGGTATTAAGTATTAAAAAATATTTACAGAAGTACCTAGTTAATATGTATCTAAAGTTTAAGCAAAATAAAAGTTTGTGTTAAAAATAACTCATATTTATTGCATTTTAACCTACTTTTGATATTCCACTAGCATTTTTGAACTTCTTTGAAGCATGAAGCCTGATAAGAGAACAAATTTTGATGACAGACCAACAGTCTTGAAAGGATTGATAGGCCTTGTTCAGCTGTTCAGCTTAATTATAGAATATGAGATTCAAATAGTATCAGGTTGCTAGCCCATCGCCTACAAGAAGATATATTATAATTAAATTGAATAGATTAAAGATAAGATATACATATACTATACTAGTCGTTCACCGCGAACTTAGACCTCGCGAACATTTTGATTTTTGTTATGAAATTGTGAATATCATAAAAACAACTTGACTGTTTTCAAAGCCCTACGAACTTTAAAATTCTATTTTATATCAGATCTTACATACATATTAATTCCATCAAAATCAGAGCAACAGTTCGAAAGTGCTCGCGTTATAAACATACAAAAAATGTAGTTATTTCCCACCAAAGTTAATTGGTAGACCTCGCTCAATTATGATCGCGGTATGATATGAAACAAGCCTCACGCCATTGTCGAAAGCACCGGGAACTACACGGCAAATCTTCAGCAGTAAAAAAATGTCACAACACAATAAATCAATTCAGGTACAACGTCCTTCCAGTGTAGACGTGTCTGTTTGCCTTCCGTTACATTGCGCCGCGACATTTACCAAGATATATTTGTCTATTTGCGTTCCCTGCGCTTTGTTATGGCCACGCTTTGAATCGTCAGACCGAGGATAATTGTTGGAATATTGTTTTTAGTAAGTGGAATAAAGTATCTACTATGATTAATTCTGCTAGCTTTTAAATATGAATGTTATACTTTTACTAGCTTTATTCCCCTTTGTTATTTATGGAACATCTACATAGGTATATGCAATATTTTTGCAGGATAAATGGTAGGTACACAGGACATCTAAATTAAGTATAATGCCTACAAACCGAAATATGCGGTCGTGTATACCTATTAGAAAATTGATATTTCATCAAAGTTGACTACTTATATCGACGCCTGTTAAATTAGCAATTTGTATTTAAACCCAAACAAAAAATTCCTTTGTTTTATATGTTCTTCAATAATAAACTTATTACTCAGGACGGCGCCTTGAATGTCCAAGTATAATAATTATACCAAGTAGTAGGTAATCGAATTGAATAGAAGGACTATCCATGAATTTACACTTTGAATCAAAAACAGTGACAGATTATTAAACCCATTGCCTAGTTATTCTTTTTTTTAAACAATTTACAATACCTACTTATGAAAATAGGTAACCTGGTATCTTCGACGCATGACTTAAAATATTAGATAATGTCTTTGATTACTGGAAGAGAGAACCTTCTCGAAATTCTCAAATATTCACAATTTTATTTATTTTTATCTCGGAAGAGTCGCAGAATTATTCACATTTAATACCATCTTAACTCTTCTACTAAATTTATATTTATTGTTTCCATAAATCGTTCACATCAATGGCTGAGTAGATAATCCTTGACAACGCATAATTTTAATGGTATCCCGTTGTAGTTAAACACCTATTTATGAATATCGTAAAACTGAAAGTCGTAACGTTTATAACCTTTTGTTTTCATCATTTCAATATTCGAAATTGCGTAATAACAACTCGTTAAATTCTAAATTTAGGCATCTTAAAAACAGAGTATTTCGTTTAGAGTTCTAATGGCAGGTATTAAACATTTGTGTAATTTAAGGGATCGAAAATTACCCAAAGCCCTGAAGCCAATTCCGTAGCATTTGTAAAATTTTAGTAGCGGTCGTAGCACTTGTAACACATCTTAAACCTGACGTGATATGTCACATTAATATTATATGTTTGTATGCTGGTATATTTTTGGTTAATCTTTGACTGAATGATTGAATTTAGCTATGAATCTAGCTTGAAATATAGAATAGCGTATAACTCATTCATTTAACGACTGAGACGTAGCAACGCGTTGGAAAGTTGGAACGCAAGGAAAAGTTATTATTTATAGCTTTTCGTTTTAGCTTTTTTCGGATGTGTTAATATTTTTTTCGTTAAACTTTGTACGATAAAACAGGGTCGATATATATTTATTTCATTCACAATTAACACTAATTAACGAGACGGTACGACTGACCCACTTGCAATAATACGATTGCAATTGGTAACGAAACGAATCTCTTGTTTCGTATACGGCTGAAGCAATGATTGATGAGTTCATCCACGCCTCATCAATTTGGGTAGAGCGGGGCTGGAGTGAACACGACACGCCAATGTTTATATTCATTTTAAAATGTAAGTACTTAAATGTAAATATCATTAAGTTTAGTTTATTTATACATACAACATGTTCCAACAAAAGGAATACCTAACCGAGTGATAGACCCAAAGTTATTATCAAAATGTGTCGTCAAGATATAAGTTTGTATAAGTTATTTACGCGTTTATGATTATTTTTGATCCCTGCAAAAATTCATTGGTTTTTTTTGTAGATTTCGTAAAAAAGGACTGTAGGCAAAAATAATTTTAAATACTCATCACATCAAAAATTTTCTTTCGTGTGTGATAGGCAATCGGCGAACTTAGGAGCCAACGACTGAAAAAACAAATAATCTATCTTCTAATGACATTGACAATTAGCTAGTAGAAATAGAACGACTTATAATCTATTGGAAATATTCCATTCATATAGTTTTTAACGACAAGAAAATCAAAATACGAGTAACTGGCAGTGGAAGTTCCTTGTTTCCCTCATTATTGTAATAACTTTGGACTTCATTAAAACTTGGGTGTTATTTTTCGAATACCTGTCAATTTGCTATCGATTTTAAAATGGAAATTTTGATTGTTTTATTAAATACCGGGAATTGACACTAATCTAATGAATGTTAACAAAATCGAAGACAGAGAAGAGATAATTATAAATTAGGTTCTTAAAATAGGTACTGTAAAACAAATTATTTAATACAGAATGTTTACTCGTTTAGATTTTTTTTAAAGTATGTTAACAATAAAACTGACAGTATGTTTATAGTGAAAAAAAGTTTATGGGCGAGTGGAAGAATAAATGCTTTAACCTTTAAAGTACCAAATGATTTAAACATATATTATTATTAATGCCCTTCCATTGAGCCATAAACATTACAAAAATAACTTTTACTCGTAACTCGTAAAAATTGTTAACTATAGGACTAAGTTTGCAATTTTTACGAGTTTACAAGTACAATAAAGGTTGTAGTTATTTTATAGATCTTTACACCTTAACATCACAAATTGTAGAGGTGTCAAGTGACATATTTTTTTACATACATACATATGGTCACGTCTATATCCATTGCGGGGTAGACAGAGCCAACAGTCTTGAAAAGACTGAATGGCCACGTTATTTGGTTGCTTGTATTGGTGCCGGGAACCACGCAGCACATATTTTTTTTTATATTCATATAACGTATCCCACCATTTATTAATTCTAGTGCAAGGTATAAAGTAGGTAAGAATATAATATTCATCGAAAAAGCAAGCATTACTGGCTTGATATAAATTATTTATTTTGTCAATTGTTTCCGTAACTGGGAAGGAAATACAGGCGCGAAAATATTCCAAAGGTTTATTAGCATTGCATTCATTAAAATAATGTACTTACAAAATAATTACCGGGCAAAAGGTCAGAACAAGAGTACCCGAAACCGACGAACTTGTATAAAGATTGTTATCAATATAGATAAAGTGAAAAAAGTTTGCCGAGATCCTGGCAAATGTATGTGTGGCGCGGAAAAATGTAGTCTTTGCCTCCCTCCGGGAAATAGGCGTGATTTTATGTATGTTTGACATTATCATCCATACTTGCATAGCACTTAAACTCAAAAATTAAATTACATTCAAAAATCTGTCTGTCTATGTGACTGTCTGTTACGCTTATATACCTAAGCCGCTTTACTATAATAATTAGATAAAATTTGGTGTGAATACAGTTAATTACAATATAAGAGTTCTTTTTCATATGTCTACGTATTACAGGAAAAACACACATTCAAACTTGTGTAAACAGTAGAGTGAATTTCCAATTTTGTTTCTTAACCTTTACTCTTCATAATTACGTACTCGAAACTGACGGTCATTGAACTCCGCATCCGCATTACAACTGAAAAGCTTTTAATGTGGTCTTTGCGGCTTGCTTAAAAAATATTTTTTGAGATTTTATATTTTTAAAAGGGAAGTGTTTAAACGAGTGACTGGAAATTATAGTTTAAAGTGACAAAATATAATAAATATAGGTGCGTTAAAGATTACTAAGTGAGTGAGTGACGAGAAATCAACACAAGAGCAACTTATAACATTAATTTGAGTAACTTTAAAAATACAGAATGAAAAGCTTCATAATTTTGCGGATGAATCACAGCCAACCTTTTTGTAAGCTCGTTTTAGATTTTCTATTTAATAAATTCATTCAATTAAATTCATAAGGCTAATGTTATCAAAACCGTATCTCATCATCAGTTAAGTTCTTTTAAAAACTTTTTGAGCCTAAAAATTGTATTTCTTTGGGGAATATGAACAAATGGTCCATGACTAGAAAAGATGCAGAAAAGAAATCATTGTACTATAAATTTAACATTCATTTTTTTCGAAGTGAATCAAATCAAATCACTTCGGAATATATTTTCCGCTAGGCTAGGTAATATGATAATTCACAGCATTCACTTACTCTAGGTCTCGTCAAGTGCCAAGGTTCAATAATAAATTCAAGGGTAGTTTATTGCAAGGTTCGTTTTTACCAGCACGTGCATTAGCAATTCTAAACGCTTCATTCTAAACTCTACGGAACGGATATAGGTCAAGGGGCTATAAGTTTTTGTGAAAAAGCGATTTGATATATTTGTACGGGCAATTGACTGTATCATCAGTTTAACAAATTAACTTAGCACATATTACTTCCATGATTTTCTTTATATACTAAAAATAAACATTCATAATTTTGGTCACCTGTCTAGTAAGTAATAGTTATATGAGTGTTAATTATATTATTTTTCAACTCAAAATAATATTTTACCTGGAACTAAATGTTTTGTTTTATTATAAAAGTCATCTTGAATTCAGATCATTGGTTTTAGAATTAAAAAGTAGTAAAATTGCAGTAAAACGAGCAATAAAATGCATCGTTAGCCAACTGCAATTAAAATTGAACGTATATTTAGTCTTACTAGAGCCAGCCAGACACAAAGGCAGTTTCGCGCGAACTAACATAATAGAGCGGCTACATGCTAATTACTGTGAAATTAATTTGGTTACACTTGTGGAAAAACTTTACTGTCTATGAATTCACTCAATTGTGGCTTAAATGCGGAATTAGCATATGAACGTTCACTTCTACAGAACTAAACCTTTTATTTTTATCTCACTAGATAAAGTATGACTGAAAGATTAAAATTTCCTTCATTGCACCCAAAAAACATTACATGTATACATATAGTTTAAAACAACAATTTAGGTAACGCTTTTGAGCGTTAATTACGCCAAAATGTTTTGTAATATTGTTTGCAAATAGTCCAAATTTACTGAAAAACGATAAAAATAAACATTTTTAGCTGTGAGATTTTATTCCTGGCATCTGACATCTGAATTTAGGTTTGGGCAAAAACTTTCACTATTTTTTATCTGAACAGATTCGTCGTCACAGCTTTCCTTTTATTTACTTGTTATCACATCTATAACCTTAGACAGGTACTGTCTAGGTGTTAGTGATTGATTCTCTTCAAGGGTTACCCTCAGCCATGTGTAATTAATCCTATGGTGATGTATGGACAGCGGCGGCCATTTTTCAAATGCCAGCCTATTGGATTAAAATAGAACTAGTAATATAGATTACATAATAGTCACGTTGTTTTCTTGTTCTCGGTGTGGATTATAGTTTTGGTTGTAATTTACGTTAAATTTGACTTCGGGGATTATAATAACTGTAAAGTAGCTCTGTCTACCTCGCCACGTTTATATACGTGACTGTATGTTTGTTATTCCATAAAAAATATCAAAATCAGCCCGATCGTTTAGCCAAGATGCAAGGATAGACTTTTGCAATAATATAATTTGTATATATTAAGATAACTTTGTACCAAATTAATAATTATTAAACGAAGAAATATAATAAAATCATATAAATACGTAAATGAAATGAGAGTGCCTGGGACGACAAAACCAAGCCCTAGCTAATAAGGTCAGAACCCAATTTAGGTCCCAGGCAATAATAACATTTGCAGCCTTTTACCATCTGCGCCTTGTCATAGTCTTGACTTCAACAAATATATAATAATATGGTAATTTTTCCGGTCCCTTCGCTCGCTTTGGAATAAAGATAGGTTGAGTATGGGCTGTGCGTTGACGTGTCAATCAATCAGTGTCCTGTTTTATAAATTAAGACTAGGAAGCGACCGCGGTTCTACCCGCGTAAAACGATAAAACCCGGTATCTTTCGTTCCCTTGAGAATTTCGAGATATCCTTTTTTAAGTGCTATATAACGAACTGACGTCACTTCTCCGTAATGGATGTTTTTTATACCTACTTATATAGATCTAGTTAATGATGTATTGACAATTGATTATGTATGCAATCTCTTCATATCTTTACTTACTTAAGACGTCCAATTTGAGTATAAAAATAAGAAGAAGCAGTTATAAGCACGACCATAGAGCACAGAGGAAATGTATATTTGCAGTATTCTTATCTCGGCTACGTTGACTGAATAAATGTGATGTTTGACGATTTTTCTTATTTATCGCGCAAAACGTGGCGATACTCTTGCTATTGTTATTGCTATATAAATTGGCCAGTTGATGAAACTGTCAGCATTCTAAATGCATTCAGCTGCACAATTCTCATGCGGGTATATTTGTAGCATGGAATCGTGCTTCAGTGCGAATGAATCTATCAGAATTTACCGCAACAAAATTACGAGTTTTATGAAATTCTGTGATACGATTTTTGACTGTTTTTTAATAAATAATATTATTTAGATCACCATATACTTTCACACTCTTACGTATATACTATTATATACAATGTTTTTTAAAATTTATAAAATTACACCTTATATCATACCTAATGAGTTTTAACTCTAATCATTATTTTAAAAATCCGCCAACTGCGAATCGGACTCGTACCTACACTAAGTGTTAAATATTTATTTTTTATATTCACGTTTCTCTACCTATTTATTAAAATCTACCAAAAAATGTTTAAAAATTACGTTTGTTGTTAGATCTAGATAATGATGTATTGACAATTGATTATGTATGCAATCTCTTCATATCTTTACTTACTCAAGACGTCCAATTTGAGTATAAAAATAAGAAGAAGCAGTTATAAGCACGACCATAGAGCACAAAGGAAATGTATATTTGCAGTATTCTTATCTCGGCTACGTTGACTGAATAAATGTGATGTTTGACGATTTTTCTTATTTATCGCGCAAAACGTGGCGATACTCTTGCTATTGTTATTGCTATATAAATTGGCCAGTTGATGAAACTGTCAGCATTCTAAATGCATTCAGCTGCACAATTCTCATGCGGGTATATTTGTAGCATGGAATCGTGCTTCAGTGCGAATGAATCTATCAGGATTTACCGCAACAAAATTACGAGTTTTATGAAATTCTGTGATACGATTTTTGACTGTTTTTTAATAAATATTATTTAGATCACCATATACTTTCACACTCTTACGTATATAGGGGAGAGTGGGGGAATGGGAGCTAGCGGGTAGTGAGAGCCACTAAAATTTACACAGACAGGAACGTGGAAGTCGCGCGAAATTGACAGGAATGGCTTCGAGAACGTTCGGTCATATCACGTGATCGCCGCCGCCTGCTCAGTAGCACGCGCATAGCGGTGGCAAGAGGAAGTGTGTTTGGAGTGATCTCGTTACAAAAAACAGCGAAATCTCTCAAACGAAGTGAGTACCTAAACTTCAATTATTCTGTCGTATTTTACATCTATATTATGCATTATTTAATCAATTTTATGATAAGATTAAAGGTTAAATTTATTTAGGTAAGTTTTTTAGATTATTTACGTTATTTTGAGATGGTCAACCTCCGGGTATTGGGAGCTAGGCTCGCTCCCATTACCCCGCCATGGCTCTTATTACCCCTTACAAGTGGCAAAATTCAAATGTAATAATATTGTTTATTTATTTTTTTAGATGCCAAGAAGTAGAAAGCGGACGACATCAAAGGCTAGTTGGACATCGGTTACGTTGGAGTCTGCAATAAACACTATAAGAAATGAAGGAATATCGGTTAATAAAGCGGCACAACAATATCAAATACCTTACAGCACACTGAAGAAACGGTACAGGTTAGCAATTACTGATGACAGTTCTTACAGTCGTTCTCCGACGCTCGGTAGGAAACCTGTGTTCACTAGTGAACAGGAACAGATACTTGTTAAGCATATACTCGATATGTCTAACATATTTTACAGTTTAACAAGCATTCAACTGCGAAAAATATGCTACAATATGGCTGTGAACTACGGTCTCGAAAATAGATTTAATACTGAAAAAAAAAAGTGCTGGGAAAGATTGGTTGTACGGATTCATGAATCGACATCCAGAACTTAGTATAAGAAAGCCAGAAGCGACCAGTATTAATAGAATTTTGGGCTTTAATAAGACTGAAGTCACTCGTTTTTTTAGCAATTTGGAATCTGTAATGACAAAATTTAATTTTGAGGCGCAAAACATATTCAATATGGACGAAACAGGATTTTCTACAGTCCATGAGCCAGACAATATAATTGCTCTTAAAGGACGTAAGCGTGTTGGTGCAGCGACTTCATGGGAGACAAAACCAAGAAAAAGTAGTAGAAACAAGCAACATTCAGAAGTTTTGACTAGCACTCCTATGAAAGAAGTTTTTGAGGAGAAGAAGGAGAAAAAGAATAAAAGAGAGAAGAAAATAAATAAACCAAAGAAAATACAAATAAGTAAATCTAAGAATAAGATACAGTTTAAGAATAAATTATCTCAAAAAAATATACACAGAGTAACTAGAAATTTGTTCCAAGACAGCACTACTGATGAATCATCAATGAATGAAAAAAATATTTGTGATGATGATTCTGAATACTCTGAGGAGGAAAATGTATGCATGATATGTAACGATGTTGGTAAAAATGAAGAATTATGGTATCGTTGTAGAGCTTGTGGCAAATGGGCCCATTCTGAGTGTTCAGGTTACGATCACCCTGAGGATTATATTTGCAATTTTTGTTTAGATCCTTAAAATACCTTTTGCATTTTTTTTATTGAATATGTTTGTTTTAGTTTATAGTTTGTTGATTACTTTTAAGCTTTGGATTGTTTAATTCCTGTTAAATGGGTAAAAAATGGTTTAAATTTTATTAAGAATTATTTCATGGCTCTCATTTCACATATGAAGGCTTTTTGGCTCTCGTTACCCGATGCGTGGGGTAATGGGAGCGAAAGTAAGATTTATAAAAAAGGTGATTTTACATATCTAAGGATATATTTTTCAAATGTTACTTGGCAATTATTGAAAGACGAATAACTTAAAGACTGATTAGTGTCTATAAATATCTATGATTATAACATAAACTGTTTTTTTTTTACTTTTCCTTACATAGCTCCAATTCCCCCACTCTCCCCTACTATTATATACAATGTTTTTTAAAATTTATAAAATTACACCTTATATCATACCTAATGAGTTTTAACTCTAATCATTATTTTAAAAATCCGCCAACTGCGAATCGGACTCGTACCTACACTAAGTGTTAAATATTTATTTTTTATATTCACGTTTCTCTACCTATTTATTAAAATCTACCAAAAAATGTTTAAAAATTACGTTTGTTGTACGGGGGGCTATATTAAAGGCCAGCTTTAATAATTCCTTTACGTTTTTTTTATTATATATTTTGATGATCTCCCGTTACCGTTGATATAATATTGAACAAAAAAACAAAATACGAAAAATCACATAAGCACCATCACATTGAGTGATTAAAACCTAAAAAATGATACAAGATAATCTCGTACGCCACAAAACATTACGAGCTCTCAAATCGTCGACCCTAAAATTACCCGTTAAAAACTCATAAAAGGCGATCCAATTGGGTAATGATATGATAATGTAATGAAGACTTCCTATGGTAATGTTGGAGGCACTTTGTGTATCTTACGTAATAATTTAGGGCGGTAAAGCTTATTATTGTTGGTTCAACCTATTTTAATATTATTAAAGAATATACTAATCGAGAATCTAATTGCCGTGTGGTTCCCGGCACCAATACAAAAATGAATAGGACCACTCCATCTCTTTCCCATGGATGTCGTAAAAGGCGACTAATCTCAATTCTATCATTAAGCCAAATAGCTGAACGTGGCCATTCAGTCTTTTCAAGACCATGGCTCTGTCTACCCCGCAAGGGATATAGACTTGACCATATGTATGTATGTATGTACTAATCGAAAAGTACAGCTGAAACTGTTCAGTCTAGAAGTATAGCATGTAAATGGTCAAGTCCCAAAATTCCCAAGGGAATGGAAAATAAACGGAATTTTTCGTTTTACGCGGACGGAACCGCGGGCCAATCCTTTTATCCGAAACTATAGTATCGAACAAAGGGAAAATGTAAGAGTTATAATTATCATTAACATTTCATTTCTTATTATCAAAATTAAATTCTCCAAAATGCAAAGATCAAATGGGTTTGTAATTTTCCCTATTCTAATTTCAAATTTACACGTGCTTGCGCGCACAACCGCAAACGACAATAAAAGTAGAAAGTTTATTTCTCGCGTTTTGACACACTGGCCTACGTTTCCCTGTAAGCGGTCCGTAAAGTATCGTAAAGTTCGTTACTTCGATTGTTTGTTTGTAAAGGCTTAAAACAAAGTTACAAACTTTACTGCCTTTATTATATAGCGGTAAGTATAGATTTGTCAACCGTCAGCTTTGGAAGACAAATCTTCAGAAATAATGAAACGATCTTGAAAATTATTTCACCGTTGTTCATTATCTGCAGTTATTATAGGCTATATATATATATCGCCCGTGGTATATATATATAGCCATAGCGAGCCGCTAGTAAAGAAAAGCAAAATTTTAAATGCAACACTAACATTTTATTTTTAAATTTATTTTCAAAATGGGTTGTCGACAACTAGAAGACAACGCGCAGTACGCGACTCCACAAAACAAATTAATCATAAGATCATTGAATAATGTTTATTTCACTGACCTGTACACAAGTAATGATCTTTAATAATGAGCCTTCCATAATTTCTCAGTAATTGCTTATGCGCTAAACGTCTTTCATAATAAGCCACAAGGGAAGCTAAGTAGATATTTTATTTAAAGCGATCATGATGATCATTACCTCAGCTAGAATTTCACTTCAAGACATAGACCTTTCTTATATATTTCCAACATGATCATGTAGAAGCAGCAAACTCAAACAATGTATATTTATTTTTGCTTTGTGGTAAAATGCGACTAAGGGGTTATAATTTTGAGATTCTTCTTTTAGGCAACAGGCTAGCATCCTGTCACTATATGAATCTCAATTCTATCATTAAGCCAAACAGTTGAACGTGGCTTATCAGTCTTTTCAAGACTGTAAGCTCTGTCTACCTTGCAAGGGATATAGACGTGAATACATATATGAATTTCTAAAATTATTAAAATTTAATTCAGGACAAATTAAACATACTTATTTATTATAAGTTAATACTTTTTAGGTTTAATTTATTTAAGTTTAAATATCTTTTTAATATGCACAAAAGCCAATACCTTTTTTTATATTTACCTATCGTGGGCCTACTGGAAGAAATTTCTTTATAAATAAGTAGCGCCCTTGTACAAAGTTTCTCCTTAGTCTAAGTTCTATTTTTTTCCTCGTAGTTTTTTCATAAATAAATAAATAAAATTAGCTTAAACCAAGTGGTAGTTCACAAAGTACTCGTAAACAAAACAAATTTTATTCAATAAACATTTAATGCTTTGTATAATATAGTTGCATTTGGTTATAGATACTATGGACACAAATACTTAGCTTAGGTATATCTATTTACAAATCTATGATCTTATATTATAAACAAGTATTTACATTTAATAATATAGGTAGGAATTAATAATTGTGACGTTATTTTACTTTAAAAGGTATTCTTTACAATTCCATTTAATGTTTTCTACAATTTCATCTTCTAATCCAACGAGAGGTGAGCGAGTTTGCTAACGTAACAAGCGATATAAAATGCTACTCGTATCTTTTGATTTAACAAGGGATCGTTGAACTCAAGCTTTTCTTGTTTGAATATAAAGTAGAAACGCAAACGATATACGTTATAAGTTACATCTTGATCATGTGTGAACATGAGACTAAATTTTAATGAACTTCTTAGGCTGGTTTCGGAGTAACGAGTTTGATCAGATACACTAGATACAATAGAAAGTAGCCCCTTGTCATATTTATGCAACTCAAACACGCTAGTCATGAGTAACGCGCCGACGCCAGCGCTGCCGAAGTTTGCAACGAAACGCGAAACTCGTTTCGCAGCGCTCAGGTGATCAAGCGGTTTGGAACGGGCTGCTCAACGGCGCGTCTTGCCGGCGTCACTCTTAAATCAGCCCGATAGGTACTAAATTTTAAGGCTGGTTCAGAGTCACGCGTTTGATCAGCGTCGCGCGCTTACAATTACACTAGATAATAGCTCCATTTCATATCAACGCAGTTCAAATGCGCTGGTTAAAGCGCCTGGACTATGCAATGCAACTGGATACTCGTTTCATAGCGCTCCGCTGGATATCGGTACGTCTCACCGGCGTCACTATGAAACCAGCCTTATGCAAAATCTCATTAAGTCTTTAATAACAGGGTATACCGGATCGATTGTTCAGACAGACACTTGATAAGCAAGCAATCGTTTCTCTCTCTTCTTTTTAATCACTTCGTGCAGTGTTACGAGCCCTTACCTCCAATGTTTTTCGTGACTCCCTAAAATCTCTCAATCATCATGAATATATGTAGTTAAAGCAAAAATACTAAATTTTATAGTTAAACAAACAATTTGGTAGGTAACAAAAAAGTGTTTTCCTGGCTAGCATTCACGCGCGCAGCTGCTTTTTTAGCGATAAATTACCGCTGTCCCGTTTCAAGTCATATTAATAAAAAGAGAAACAGCGATAGTTTATCGCGCAACAAAAACGGCATCGCGCGTGCCATGCTACGAAACTCCTTAAATACTTATTCCCCTAATATCATTCATTATACATTTAAAACCTAAAATCTAAAAGTTTTTATAACATCAACTGTGATAGAAAGAACATCCTTATTTTGTTATGAAAGTTGTTCTTCATTACGGTAAAATACGAACAACCATTTACATAACAATTTGCTTTCAGGCACACTGTATTCATAATACTCTATGCAAATTCGCATTTTCCGAGTAACTTCTGCCCACTCCGAATTTATGATGAAAAAACCGGCCAAAATGGCTGTCATATTTCGTAAAGCGCCGTCGAGATTGATAATTTGATGAGATAACTCAGTTTTCCACAGCTACAAACAATCTTCATTTGATGCAAGTATTTATATTTTATTTTATATTTATACGTATTTTGGAATTGATTACGAGTTATGTTACCTGCAATTCAATAAAAGCCTTATAGATAATCTGCCTGCATCGCATTTCTTATTAAATCATGGATAAAAAACATCCAGTTGCCCGGATGTCCAAGTTTACTCACGAAGTTTTCCCTCACAATATAAGCATCAGTTAGTGCACAAACGAATGTATATATAACTTAAAAAAGAGTTAGGTACTATTTTATTGCCGAAGTATGTTTTTTTTGTCACCTCTTCGATTCAACTACCGAAACTCCTCCTTATCAACCTGTAACACGTATATTGTGTTAATTTGCACGAGTTTAAGTATTAACATAACCCTTTCAGGAATACTCCCCTTATCATATTATAATAAAGAGTACTGCCCTTGCAGACGTGAAAGGCAATTAAACTTGTATTGTGTTTAGATATAACGAGACAATGTTCGTCCTAATTTTCAAGTATCGTCGTAAGAACGACATAATAAACATAAACGCACCTACCACTTAGTGATTACATTACGAGTAACGAGAGTGTACGATCTCTAGTACCTAGCATTATGAAACACTGGCGTTGATACTTTTAAGTGGAAAATTATTTTTGTAAAAGATAACTTACATTATTAACCCTTCTTTGCATGATGATGGAAATTTCAATCATAACATTTAGTGAAGAAAAAAAGGTACTCAAAAACTGTAAACTTTAAATTTGTTGTTGCTGGCAACTTTATAAATGACTATTGTGTACAACAAAACCCTAGTACCAGTCTACTAGAAGAAAAATTACATTTAAAAAAAAGAAAGGTCACTTCGGTGTAAATTTCCCAAATGTAAAGGCTATTCCACAATTTCGTGTAATCAATGTGGAGTTAATTTGTGCTTGAATAAAACTAATAATTGTTTTTTAAATTATCATTTAGAATAAAGGAGAATAAGTAAGCAATATTTTGACTTATTTAGTACTGAGCTATATATGTAACAATGCATAATGATGTAAATTTTCATCACTGTTTTTTAATTATTTCAAATTCTTATTTATACAAGGATTTTTTTTAATATTTTTCCTTTAATCTAGAGCATTAATTACATCAATCTGATTTATTTTAAAACAAATTGGAAAAATCATGCAATGAAGGGTTAACATTATATTAAAAATAAAACAGAAAATCTCCGCATTCGGAAAATGTGTTAAATAGACTTTTTTTGCAAATTAATTAAATCAATTATTTACGCAAACGGCAACATTTTCATTTATATTAATGATGATGTATAAAACTACAGGCAACTGCAGTCAGTATTACTTTGTCTATAGTTTATTTTTCCCACGAAGATTATCCCCTAGTCTATTAAGGGAAAGTCTTATAACTTGAGATTATTATTTATTTATTTAAACTTTATTGCACAAGATACAAATGTATAGCACAATTGGCGGACTTAATGCTAGAAGCATTATCTACCAGTCAACCATTGGGTCTTACAGAGAACTTCATGTGGGGTTAAACTAAATAAATATGTTTATACCTACACAAAATATAAAATAAAATAATTATAATATACATACATAAAAACTACAATAGATAAACAATATACATACATAAAAACTACAATAGATAAACAATATACATAAATAAATAGGTGCAGCGATTACCGAAATGAGTGAAAAGGCGATATTAAATACCCTCGCGACTCAAGAAAATCCTGTATACCCGCGATTTGAAACTAGAACGACTTGGGGATGTCCTGATGGACTCGGGAAGTGAATTCCAGAACCTAACAGCCATAACGGCGAAAGAATTGGAGTTAATACCTGTACGGTGAAAAGGGATAGCAAGAGTTAACTTATTTGAAGAACGTAGGATTTTTTCGTGAGTAGAACTTAAAAGTTGGAAGTCTTTTTTAAGATAGTCTGGGGCAAGCTGATTATTGAGAATGGTATAGAGCTGACATAAAATGTGAAGATTTCTACGGTTACGAATGGGGAGCCATTTTAGCTGAGAACGGTATTCAGAAATATGATCGTACTTCCGAAGGCAGAATATAAACCTGATACAATTGTTTAGAAGACGTTCTAATTTGTTGAGATGCTCTTCAGTTAAATCCAGATTATTTCAGATGATAACCTACTAGCAACCTGTCACTTTCTCTTAATCTTTGCCTAGCTGTATTGACTCAAAAAGACATAATCATGGGATATGTGTAAATTGAAATTAATGGAATTCAAGTCGACGTTGAAAAATCTTTGAAATGCGAGAAACCTTATACGTTCGGCCTACACAAACTGCCTTATAGTAGCTTTCAATTTAATTTGTTTTAACTGAACAATATTGGTGTTATTGAAAACGTTTCTCAGAACGCCTAACAATACCAACTAATTATGTGAAACTTCCGATTCATGATATACCCGTGATCAAAGTTTGTGATATTGATTGATAGAATTATAATTAACAATAGACAAAATATAAATTCCTTTATTGTAATTATTATTTCAAAATCTCATTCACTACCTTGTGCCATCCATCCAACCATCCTAAGGCATTTGGCATGTACGGGTTTCCTCGCGATGTTACGAGTATTCATCGTTAACAAACTTATGTAACTCAAAAAGTCTCAGAAAAGATATCTTTTATTTTTTCCCCTGTATGTTTATAAGCTTTCTTTTATAAATCACTGAATTTAATATATTTAGACAATTTATTTTAATTTGCCGTGTGGTTCCCGATGCCAATAAAAAAAGAATAGGACCTTCTCTTTCCCATGGATGTCGTAAAAGGCGATTAAGAGATAAATTTATGAGCTATTAATTTGGGATTCTTCGTTTAGGCGATGGGCTAGCAACCTGACACTATTTTAATCTCAATTCTATCATCAAGCCAAAAAGCTGAACGTGGCCTATCAGTCTTTTCAAGACTGTTGGCTCTGTCTACCCCGCAAGGGATATAGACGTGACTATATGTATGTATGTATGTAGACAATTTATACTCCAAAATTAAATATTAGCCATTCTCTAAAAGGACGCATGCGAAATATTTGATTTATGTTTTTTTTATCCATATTTACACATATATATACCAAAAGTACGCTCTGGTGATTTCGTGAGTATGCCAAAAAATAAAATAGAAGATTTAATTTTCACAGTAATAAAAAATAAATTTATCAACGTATATCTCATTTATAAATATTCTCGTAAAGTACACTTATTCGCATATTAGAATTGTATATGGGTAGAGAATAATAATAATTTATTAAACTTAAAAATATACCTCTTTTAAGTCTACCATAATAAAACTTTTTATCTATAATCTGTTCTTCAAGATATGGAAAAAATATTTTCTTTGTTTTTAGGTTTAACATCTGTATGAAATATATTTAAAAACTTACTTTACTACATTTTCTGTTAGACTCGACTTGAATTTATCAATTATAATTAATATAATCATATAGCTACTAATCACATGTACAAATCAAAACAAAAAATTCTACCACACAATGCATTAAAAAGCTTATTCTGGTAAATACAGCATTCTTAATATTTAAAAGATACAATATGTTGGCAATACAGTGTTAAATTTAACTATTTATTTACAATTTATCAATCTGACTGGATTGGGCAAGTCAAGTTATTAGACGTAGTGACTCCCGCCTGACCTCCGCAACCTTTGCATTGAAACCTTACCCATATTTGGATCATGTTTACATATCCAGTTGACTGAATGTGCAAATTTCCTTATCTCATCCGTTATTTACAATTTTTATATGTACACCTATTATACTTAATATGATATCTAATCAACTGCCAACATTGCAATGTAGGAATGAACAACAATAAATTATAAATAATGAAAATGCACATAAAAGTAACAATCTGAGCTACTGTTACGACAGTTAATAAATATTAATTTTAGTCGTAACAGTTAATAAATATTAATTTTATCTTAATTGCACATAAGAAATAACACAAAAATTACAATTTGATCTTAATTTAGTTGATGCAGAAGAGGCGGTCTTACTCGTAACGCATTAAGCTTCTACTCTTCCTTACAACTTTTTGTTATTAATTTTAAGTACCTACTACTTTTTCCCTGACCAATAGTTTGTGAGGGTCAAATTTTTTTGGGTTCTTTATCTTTGGTTTTAAACAAATAGTGATTACCACCTACCTACTACGCTAAGTTGAGATTTATTCCAAATACTTCTTGTTCTGTGAATAGAACGCACTTTGCCAGCAAATAATCCCAATCAATAGCGCGAAATAGCCAGCGATGCTCGTAAAACTGTAAGTATGTGCATAAAACGTGTATTTATAGTATCTGCTACAGTGGCCCATTGTTTTTAATGGCCTTTTTCGCGTCCGTGAGCTGAAACTTTTTTTATATAGATACGAAGAAAAATAATTTCTCACTCAAAGTTTTTTGGCATCGATTCATAAATGGTAAAATGTTATGTATTGTTTACATTAAATTTATATGTCGATGTCTTAGAATTAGCTAAATATTTTTAATTCTCTTTACAATCGAGTGCGTCAATAATTCCATGGAAATATTATTCGGCATTATGGTTTAGTCAAAAGCTATATTTGACTAAACTTATATGCCATTTCAACGGTCGCAATATTGACGGATTTTTTATAAATGAGCTCAGTTTGTTTTCATCCTTTTTTAAAAGCTCTCTAGTTAAACCTTCTTAATGAAAGAAAAGTTGATCTCTTTATTACTTATACATATGTTACTCTTTATGCGAATTTATTTTTAATGCTCAAGAAATCGTTCGTTTTACCATTAAGTAGAATAACAAACACGATCACAAGTAAAACTTTGTTTTTTATGCTTTTTTCAGTATATCGTTATATACCCATCACAATGCAGTGGGTGCAATGGTAAACAGAAATTCCCCGTGGACCCACCAGTGGGTGAAGCTGGTGGGTGAGCAGGTCGCGGCGGAGTCCGACTAATGTAGACTGTACCCGTGTGAGGAATAGAAGCCAAAAAGCCCATTCCGCCCATGATTTAGAAGTCAGAGCCCAGAATTCAGAAGTCAAATTCATATTCAATGTTCAAGGAAGCGCTCGCGCTGTATTGAAAAATAACAAATCACAAGTGAAACTTTTTTCCGTATCGTTTCTTCAGTCAAACGTATGTAGTCTGAAGCTCCGTATGCGAACCTGCGCGGGGAGTAGGAGCACAGCGGTTCCAGATCAGCTGGCCGAACGTCGTCCGGAATTGTCGAGACATTGAGCAGTATAGCACGAAGTTAATGGCCCCGTTGAGAAGCGCCAGCGCGTCCATCAGTTCTCCAAACAGGTCGTAGCAACGTTTGAAGAAACACCGCCCGAGGATTCCGCTTAGCAGACCTGTAGAGAGAAAAATATATGTTTGTAGGTATTTAATAGGTTAGATTATAATTGTAGATATGTACTTTCCATTCAGTCTTTTCAAGACTGTTGGCTCTATCTACCCCACAAGGCATATAGACGTGACCATATGTATATTCTTCTTTGTAGAGTAGCCTAGCAATATAATGTTTTAGTTCCCATCGCCGTCATCGGTACTGAACGGTCAGTAAGTCAGTCATCGGTACGAATTGTTCTAAAGACCATACAGGCATCGCTTTCCGTTTTCTTTGACACCTTCTCGTAATCAATATTCTTATTAATTTTTGGAATGATTACGAAAGGTAATATCCTTCAACGAAGCTACCTTTTTTATTTCTCCCAATCTGTATAGTTCTTTTTGTAGTGCAATGTATTAAAGAGGCTTAACTAAAAAGCGTAGGTTTAGACATGATAATATTTTTAAGTGGTCGTGCACTAAAATGAACCTCTAATCTAGATACCAAGTAGCAATTTGCAGTTAACATTTATATCTCTCTTATTTAGAAGAACGGAAACACTATGATATTACTGAAATTTTATTACCACCCAATTAAATTGCTGCTTCGATAAAAGCTTCCATGCGGGCGGCGGTAATAAACTTGATACAATTTGGACTGTATGCCGGTCTGCCTCCACCTCATATACTTATAATACGATAAAGATACATACAAATATCAGTTCTTTATCAAACAGATTTCTCGAGACTCCACGGCCACGATCAGGTAATCGCTTAATACCTAGACAAAATTAAGATAATTGTAGATTGCTAGCCCATCACCTAGAAATAATAATCCGATGTTTATTAACCTCTCGCTTTATTGACTTTTAAAATCTGCATAGTTCGCTACAATAAAGAAAATAAACAGAATTCTCCTCAATGTAGCCATTATAGTTCAAATATTTCGGAGGATAATCTAAATTATTTTGCAATCGGCTTGAGCTAAAATAATAACTTTTATCTGGCGTCAGATTGAAAACGGATTATTTTTTTGGGAACATATTTTATATTTTTCATAAATACTAGAAAAAAAACAGCCAACTAATAATAACAATAATTGTTGTGCAGAATAAATATAAAGTTCCGGGAATGACCTGCTCGATTTCTTTTTAGTTATTGTGATTGAAGAACAAATTCAATATATTGCAATATACTGTTTTTTTAAAGTATTTCCAATCGAGAGCTACCTATTTTCATATTTTTCCATTAATTTTGTTAAGTCTATAGAAACCAAAGATAACTATAAAATAGCAGTCTAACGAAAGAAATAAAGCAATTTTTTCTACGTCAATAAGCACGCAAAATCAACAATACAATCTAATAAATAAAAATCGTAAAGACATCAAATAATCATATTTTCGAAGTCACACATGCAAACATTGGCATAGGCCCTATTAGTGGAATAAAATTGAAAATAAATAACGATGTCTGACTCTCTTTACTTGAACCGATAAGTAAATACAAATAAGAAAATAAATATGGCTTCGTAAACAAATGGTGTAGTCACATCAAGAACGCAAGGCAAGGGTGATCCACCGCAATTGATAGTGTTTCTACAACTAATGAATTGATTGCGATTGAAGATTGATCGATTTAAAGTTAGTTAGTTATTTTTAACTAATTTTGTTATCATTTATCCAAATAATAAACTCTACGATAACTTCTATCAGACACTTTCACTCAAATAAGTACCTCTTTGCTTCTTACAGCTGTAGACTTAAACACGTTGATATTTCAAATATTATTATAATTTATCAACATGTAATTTGATTTTTTGTTATTTTCACGTTCGAGTGATACTTACCTAGGATGCCTTGAGGAAACTCCGTCATCAGGAACAGTAGAAGTACCGCGACCAGCATTTTCGTCGTCCTGTCTGTCCTTCGTTCTGCCTTGGACCGCTTCGTCGACTTTCTCGTGAAAATATTCCCATTTCCATTGACAACTGTGTCTGCTGGGCACGCACTGTAGCCTTTTAAAGCTTTCTTTCTACTATTTGCTCTATACAAGGCCCGAATCAACCAGGCGCTAATCAAAGTGAGAATCAAACAAGGTAGGAGTTTGATTAATACCGCGTGAACCCAGAAATTAACTTGATACAATGTGCCGTCGTAATCCGAATCCACATAATATACTTTTGTGGGTATATTTCCTCTCCTGTCGACTGTAAAGTCCTTGTGAATTGTGAATACCTGGAAAAGACGACTTTCATAAAGAGTTTGTAGAATCCGATTGTCTCGTTTCTTGGAAAAAGCAAAATGGTAAATAAACGTTTATTATATAAATGGATCTTAGAATTTATTCCTTATGATATTCCTGGTATTTCAATAGGTTTAAATAAATTGCTTTCTAATAATCCCCCGTGATCAGTAATTAAAAATTATATGACAAGTTTAAGGTAACCAGAGTGGTATTTACTAAAAGTTGAAAAAAAATTTGATAATTCTATGTTATATGTTTGTAAGTGGGTATAACTCTAGCCACGTGATCAAAAATTACTAGGATACTTTTTAACTAAAGCACTTAAATGACTATCAAACATTATTGAAGTTGCTTTTTACCACGTGCTTTGGTTCTCAAGTTCTCAGACACAATCAATGCTTAACAGAACTTTGTATTGGAAGCCATTGCAAGCTGTTTCAGCTAGCGCAGACAAATAGATTACAATCATCACGGCAACCGACCATCAATCAAGAGAGGTTGTAGGAGCCTGTGTTTGTATTTATGACTATAGTAGAACATGCTACTTGGACCTGATATCTACTACTATGTTTATTGTAACCTCTATCCATTATCCGTAAATACATTATCCTTTAAGAAGACGGTAAAATTATGTATACGCTAATGAAGACAAGCAATAAACCTATCACTGGTTCTGCCCCCGAAGTTTGGCACGCTTCGCTTTTTATTATCACGGGACAGCGATGGTTTTCGCGAGAAAATACCGATAATAACATTAGAATTGAAAACTTCAAATTTAGTTTACAATTTTAGACGTGATTTATTGGCAAACGTGCTATGTCGCAATATAATTGACACAACTATTTGTAGATCGAGTACACCGAAGGACAATAAATTTAACTTGTGGCTGTAAGACAAATGTGTTTATTTAATAGATTTGGATTGCGAATCCCGATAGATTAGCGCCGAGGGAATTGATAGCTGTATTTGTCTACTTCCCTTTGCAAATTGATAAAGGCTATAAGATCAAAGGAATTTAAGACTACAATTTCATATGATATCTCAATTCTAAGATTCATTTAACAAGATGACAAACTGCTTGTAATTCAAGACGATGAAACGACATTATTATTATGAAGAATCTCAAGTTTATATGCCTTTCCCTTGATTGACTTTTATAGTCTGCTCACGAAGATAAGTACCTAGCTGGGTACGCACTATATCTTCATTGCCGGGAACCATACAACACTACCGGAAACCACAGGGCACAATTTTTCTGATGTAGCACGATAGGACAAATTAATTATTTTTTTTTTACTTAGAGTACGCCCTCAGCTTCTTTCATGTACAAAAAAACCGGCTAATGCTAATTATTCAAATTCAAAATTGTTTATTTTTCCCTCCAATCTGGAACAATGTATTGGTAAATATGTATATACAATTTTTATTACAGTGTTGCTTTTATTCAATGAGAGACTGGTGATTAAATATACAACTAGCTGAAATTTTTGGTGGTGGTATGAAATAACTAACACTATATTATTATATCATACCGGAAATTTGGAGTCAAGGCCCTACGATCCACACCTCAAAATTAATTTATTTCAAGCCCTATAGTCTCATTTCTTGGTCACGCTACTGTCATAAATTAAGAAGTAAATATTTGTAATGGCGGCTGTTTAAATAATTGCTAAATTTAATTACGAAATAACAAAATGCCTTCGTGCTGTTTCTGTCAAGGGCTTTTTAATCTAAATTAAGATTTTATTTATTTCCTACTCGCTATATCTTAGTTAATTTATACCACTCTGTTCTTTCCAAATAGTATGCCTAATGCTTAGATTTTAACCCGTAAGGTACAAAGACGTGATCATATGTATGTATATATATAGTCTATCAAACATAGAGACCGAACAAAATAAAATATCTATGGGGGACTGAACCCATACATCCCGTCGTAAACGAAAGTAAATACTCTTGGCTATAGCTTGGCTCTTGGCTATAAATATACCAAGGACGTCAATACTTACCTTAGACCACATCTTAATTAAAGTTTATTTTTAACATGTACCTACTTACTTTAAATGTAATTCCCGGCACTTTCGAATAGGTCCATTCCTTCTTTTTGCTATTAAATGTAGTAAAAAACGCCTAAACTAAAAGGCACATTCATCTAGGGTAACATACAAGCTGGTCGAAGGAAAATCATAGTGTGTTTCAGCTGCTTCTTTTTCCGTGCAGATTGTAGAAGCAAATTAAAGGACGAGGTTAATAAACTAAGATTCTTCTTTAAGGCGATAGGCTAGGAACCTGTCACTATCTGAATCTCAATTCAATCGTTCTAAGCCTTCCGAATTGTGTCTTTTAATTTTTTCGAGATCTTGGTTCTGTCTACCCAGTGAGATAAAGACGTGATTATTAACCTACACATAAATATAAATATAAATATAAATATAAATATATACGGGACAAATTACACTGATTGAGTTAGCCTCGAAGTAAGTTCGAAACTTGTGTTACGAGATACCAACTCAACGATACTATATTTTATAATAAATACTTATATAGATAAACATCCAAGACCCAGGACAATCAGAAAAAGTTCTTTTCTCATCATGCCTTGACCGGGATTCGAACCCGGGACCTCCGGTGTCACAGACAAGCGTACTACCGCTGAACCACAGAGGCCGTCAAACACATATTAATATACATAGTAGGTATAATGAAACATAAGCCTATTAAGAAATGACAATACGATTCCCAAAATAAACAGCTCTGGGGGCGAAGGTCGCATCTTATTCATGTATCACCCATTGGTACCCATATTCTTAATTAATAACGAAAAACAATATTAGATAAACATAAATTAATATTCTGTTTATAATTTTCGTATATATAAAATCACGCCTCTTTTCGGAGGGGTAGGCGGAGACTACATCTTTCTACTTGTGACGATCCTGTTAAAGTGAAGTGGCACCTAACCTATACAGGATCGTAGTTTCTGATGTATAATGTATCTATACCTAGTAGGTATATCAACAGTACCACTTTGGACTATGAACGACGTAGGTTCCTACTTACGTAAAAATATCATTATAATTGTTATCACCATGTTTAATTGTTTGAGTGGAAATTTAAAAAATGCTTATGTCATTCATTTGATTCAGTAAATTTTAAATAAATCTGTATTTTTTTAATTTTTAGTTCAAATATATTATTCTTTGATTTTCAATATTGGATAAATTGTATCATTAAATTACGTCAAAATTTACTTACAATTGAAGCTCCCATTCTCTATGTGTATAACTCTCAATTAGACCAAAATATCATATCGAATATTATTATTTAGATGTTTATGTGTTACTCTATCATTATTGTGTTGTGAATTTGATCCCCTAATGTGTACTATATGTATGGTCCCCTAGGGAGAGACGCCGTCGGCTCAACGGGGTGTAATCTTGAAATACTTTCATAGGCATAAATCTATTCTGTCTTACTTATATTAAACGCGCAGTTTGTTAGTTACTCTTTGATGCAAAATTATAACAACTATAATAACTTTTTCTGAAAACCATCGGGTAAATTACTTTATTACCTACTATTGTAGATGCAAATAGAACTGATATTAAACTTTAATATATGTAATATGTACTTTAGGTAGGTGCGGTGTATACTGTACTTTAGTCATTAGTAATTCAGCGGTGTATTACCGCAGCTACAAAGGTATAAAAGAAGAACAATACCTGATAAAAACTTGCCTTGGAAATTTCTACCCTTCAATACTTTAGTATTTGTTTTAACAAATTTTCATATGCTTAACGGATTTGCATCAAGTCTTTCAGTTATATAGCTACATCAGAATAACAATAATAATTAACCAAATGAAGATCTGATCAACGTTAGTGACGACACAGAAAAACTGCATAGAGGTCGACAAAAAGATGGTATGCGAGCCAATGGACTAAAATCCGAGGACGCCGAAAACCGGACCAAATGGAGAGAAAAGTCGGAAGGCGGATCCGGGCCCCGAAACACTTCCGTGGAGGGTGCAGCATAGAGGTCGACAAACTCGACACAATAGCTATTTGCTATAAATATATGTTGTACAAAGTTACCGCTCCTAATTATTTCAGTCGTTGCAACTTAGGTTAGGCGGTTATATAGTTTATCTCGCAAATCCAGCATGGAGCTCCCTTCATATTAACTCAAACACAGTTTCATTAAGTTTAGACCACGCTTAGTAACAAGCGTATTCGAGTTAGGTATATATCATATCTGCATAAAAGGAAAAGGTGACTGACACATCTATTAAAGATAAGTTTACGTTGAATAGATTTGATTAATTTTGACTTATACAGTCGCTATGGAAGTATTAAGGCAATTTAATGTTATTTCGGAAAATAGTAAAAGACAATTTTGTCCGACTGTGAAAATCTAAACTTTTATACTTAGACTGTAGATTAAATAGATTCTTTTGACTATGACCCTAGATTGGGGAACTAAAATTTTTACACGAAGTAACTTCCGTCTGACCTCCGCAACCTTTGCAGAATTAAAGGACATCTCGCCCACAAAAAAATCCCTTTTCAAAGTGTAAGTATATTCCCCCGAACTGCGATTGGATGAGTGATCCAAATTTCGACAAAATCGTATTTTTTTGGATACATATATTTATTAGGATTTAATTGAGTAAAAGCTGTACTTACTGTACTTGCTGTAATGTACCTTTTAATTTAGTCACCATGAGAAAGAGAGTCCTACTCTACCCTACTACTAAATTGACACCAAAAGTACTAGGCTAGGAATTAAGTGAAGTGTTATATAAAATACTTACAAAGTATGAAGGTATGCAAAGTATGGGCGGCAACATGAAGCTAAATAGGATGGCGAGCGAGCAGCGACGGTCGGTGCAGAGCGCGGGGCTGTAAGACGGGTACCTGCGGACATACCAGGTAATTAGGAATTCATTATCTTATCTTGACTAACTAACTACATAGGTTAGGCTCATTCGGGTTGACTGGAAGAGGCCCCACTTAGGGATAAGTCTGTCTTTGTACTGTTACGCTGTTTTATATTTGTAATTTACTCATTTATTGAACAAAAAAGCATTAACTTACTATATGGATAATACAAATGTGCTGTGTGGTTTCCGGCACTTTTCATATATTTCTCATGGATGTCGTAAAAGGCGACTAAGGCACACTTGGGGTTCCTCTTGTAGGAGATGGGCAAGCAACCTGTAACCTGTGCCTATTTGAATCTCAATTCTCTCTTATAAAGCTATACAGTTGAATGTGGCCTTTCGGTCTCTTCAAGACTGTTGGCTCTGTCTACCCCGCAAGAAATATAGATATGACTATATGTTTGTATGTATCATAATATCGGTAGACAATTAGACACTTTGAACATCATCATCATGTCAGCGGTAGGACGTCCACTGCTGATCATAGGCCTTTAAATAACTTACAATACAAATGAACTAAATGACCTAATTGTCTCATTAATTTGTGGTGAGATCTGGTAACCTATTAGACAAGCTTCGGCCCACTTTTGAGTTTCCAGTCCTCCAAAGTTGTTACTACCTTTGATACGGGGTTTTATAAGAATTAAGTTTGAGTAACTTGTGGTGAAAATATTTAAATATTTTCTTATCACGTTAGTACGAGTAGATTTCTCAAAGTCGGCTTCTACATTATACCTACCAGTGTAGGCTGTATGTGTAGGATAGGCTGTTAACGGAACTCGTGTTGTCGATAAGATTGAACTGTTAGAAATTTAAACCATTTCCGTTTCCTGCTATTATTAATCGAGTGCTATTATTTGTAATGCGATCTCGAAACTTAGTCGATGAGTTGTTACAATAACACTAAAATGAAGTTTCCAAACTTTGCCTATAAAACCAACTTATCTCAAAAGATATTAATGGTGAAAGCTGTTATTCTTGACGCTTTCCTGGCGCCATTTTATTAAATTATAATCTTAAGTACCATTTGTTAAAAGCCGTTTCGATTTATGTAAGATGACAGAAAACTTTCAGGTTTTATGAATATTTCATTTATATTAAAATGCTTATTAAGTTTAATTGTACTTATTTGTGTCAAGATTTTTTCTTTTACCTTAAATTAACCAAGTTATTTTTAAACTTTAATCAAATTAATATAAGTAATGTAAACGCGAAAGTGTCGGTGTATTTAGACCTATTACAAAGGCAATGTACATTCACTACATTTCATCCCGATATTTAACAGATATTGCAAAAGACAAAATGTGTGAGACAATCTGGAAAGTTAATAGAAATAGAAAACAAAAAATATTAGATAAATAGATAGATAATTCATTTATTTGATTTGCTGATTTGCTACACACAATTTACAATGTACATATGAAATACAAATTAATAATGATGTGAGTTGCAGCAATACAAAAAGGTTAAAACTCAACGATTTTATTGCTATCTATCTATTAGTATCTCATGTCATTAGAAACATACTTGATAGCTATATATCGCCAGATAGCCAGCGACAGCGTGAGGAATATGGAGGCGGTATGTAGTATCTGTGTGAAATGCATGTGGAACAGCATGTACACTGCCCACGAATACGGCCAGTCCTCCTGGCCGGGAAGCAGCTGGAACAAAGAAATTATTTATATTTAAATCTTATATATAAAATTCTCGTGTCACATTGTTCGTTCCCTTAGTCCTCCGGAACAGCTTGACCGATTCTCATGAAATATTGTGAGCATATTGAGTAGGTCTGAGAATCGGCCAATATCTATTTTTCGTACTTCTTAGTGATAAGGGTTGTCCCCCCCCCCTTAACATTTTTTTTACTAGAAATAACTTAAAAGTTATTTATATGGTAAAACAATGTTTGCCGGGACAACTAGTGTCTCTATAATAAGTAGGTACATTATCTATTATGTCTACTATAATAATACTTGATCGTAGTCTAACACTCGCGCAGCGTAATGTCTAGCGTGGAGTCCAAATTTGAACAGTATCTTTTTTAGTGCGTAAATTACAATTAACTTTCATGAATCTCGGAGAAAATATCGGTGAAAGTTTAAGGATAGACCGGTTTAACCTGATAGGTAATATCAAGAAGGTTGGCATCTACAATAAATTTTAATACAAATGAATACTAGCTGTGTTCACTTTTTCAGATACTTACGCGTTTTTTTTTATGCAATAAAGCTAAATTATTTGTAATTGTAAAGAGGGCAGTATACATCCCTGAGTTCAAAAGTAGATATGCCTTTCTGTGTAAAAAGTAACTGAGAAAACATTTCATAAAGATTTTAAATATTGTCGACAGCAGGAAAATAACAATTTAGAGGAAAATTGCCAATTTGTCTCTTACTTCGTGCTTTTTCATATTTCAACGCCTTTTACGTCTGCCAAGATCCCAGTGAAAATTATAATAAGAAGTACCAATTTGGATCATGATGGAAAAAAAATTGCATGCCAAGGGGCAAACTGTTTTTACTATTAAATTACCAATTCACATGTCTACACAGTTATGCAATTAATAATTTTGAATTTGTGTATTTCACTAGGATCTATTACTTGGTTCGTCTGAAGACTATACATCCATTGTAAATAGATTGGTGTTCCTAAACTAAAATGCAAGGAACCTCCATTCTATGCACATATTCCTTGCTTATAACAACAAAATGTTGCAGAAGTCATAAACACTTTATTTATCTGTGAGAATACTAGTCATAGGCACACCCCGAAAGGTGAAGATGCAACCTGGATTTACTACAAGAGGATCATGACTGGACCCAAATTCCGTATTTATCCAAACAATCTTACTCACCAAGTAGAAGCAAACGTTTGATACGAGCCGGCACAAGGTCCCTTAGGGTCAACACTGCCGCAATCAACTCATTAGCCAAGCTCCCAAAGAAACAAAACTCACCAGATACCTGTAGATTGCGAAGGGCACATATTCGATCATGACGAAGACATCAGCCACCGCCAACCACTTGAGCAGCCGGTTGATGGGAGCAGCTGCGAGGTCCCGACGGGTCAGCACTGCCACGTTCAAAATATTCGCAAGGCTACCGAACAGGCAAACCTTGGCAGGCAAATAAAATGTAAATATCAAGAACAGTTTTAGCATCAGCTTCGCTCGCGATTTAATTTAAGTTCTTTTTTATCTAATTTCAAAGTTTTCATACAATTTTTTTGTGAAAATCGGTCCAGCGGTATATCCATTAAAGTGTAACGAATTGACAATATGCGAAAGATAGACTTATGCATATTATCTTAAACTCATCCGCAGTTGCGAATCAAGTTTTATTCTCCATCATTCAAAAAAATTTTGGTCAGTCATTCGTTGCGAAGTCAGAAAACAAATAGCAAAGATAAAAATAACAATTCTGTGAATTATAACACCAAAATTTCCCACATTCATTTTACTTACCAAAAGGCTAACATATCCGTGAATACCATTGTAAGCCAATATCAAGTCTCGAATCTCTCCCGCGCAATATTCCATGCGACATTCTTTCACTAGCGACGAAATATTCTCCCTATTCCTCCAATCCTCCAAAGCTTTGAGTACTTCGCTGATGCTCGAGCTATGATTGAATCCCCTATGCTTGAGTAAAGTGATGATTCTTGATCCATCGTCCAAAAAGTCGTAAGTGGTATTAGAGTCATTGTATAAGGTTTGATTGGCCAGGCGAGCGCTGTCGTCGGCCAGCATTGTAAGCGCTATTCACCACAATAGGTTTAAATTACACTTTCGATTTGTTGAAACGTATAGAGCAATGTCTATGTGCCGTGTAGATGGAATTTGCCGATCTAGTCATCTTTGATGTATCTGAAACAAAAATGATGCATGTTAAACAATGTAACGAATCAATTTACACATATTATATACATCTCTTGCATTTCTGACTGACTGACTGATTTTGTTGTGTTTATTAATGGTCAAAACTACTTTAAATACATAGCTTAATTTTCTTCGGAATTAGGTATTTGAGCACAAAGCGGCGATGTCTTAAAATTCCTACGGGATTGATAAATTAAACAAGATTTTTCGATAATTTTTTTTTGATTTGTTGTTGTAGGCAGCCAACTTCCGGCTTAAGCTATATTCAATATTATACATTACAGGAAAATGCACATGCTTTCAGCATTTAAAAAAACGGAATTTCAAGGAAACACTTGTATACTTCAAGTGAGATACGTAAACATACTTGAATCAAACTAAATCATCGTACATAGTACATCATCGTACCAAAGTATTGATTTGGGTAATGCGTAATGTTGCATGAAAGGGACACTTAAGTAAAATACCATTAACTGCAGACTAAGGAGAAAGTATTGTCATCAATTGTCAATCACTGTTCACAATACATATATTAATATTACTTTACCAGCAACAACAATGACGGCCTCTGTGGAGTGCGTAGTGCGCTTGTCTGTGACCCCGAAGGTCCCGAATTCGAATCCCGGCCAGGGCATGATGAGAAACGAACTTTTTCTATAGAAAAAGTTGGTTCCTCCACTTTCCTCAAGTTTCTAACTTTCTTCGAGTCTTATTCAGTCTATGTAATTTGTTCCGTATATTTTTATTTATTTATTAAAATAAACCGCACATAATCAAATAAGTACTAGGCGGTTTTATATAATCTGAAAAACAAAACTCGAAAGTTTCAAGTTTCTGAATTTATAGCCTATAATGATCATAGAAAAATATGGAGCGATAATAGATCTATCTGTTACACTTTCACGGCTAAACCAATTAAATGTCAATTAAATTATATCGCGGACGGAGCTGCGGGAAAAACAAGTGTTATCTAAAAATACTATTCTTCAACAAATAAACCTCAAATTTAATACTTACTACATTAAACTAACAAGTTGTAGTGAGTTCTCTCACTCCACTAACCATAACATACCTACACGTATGAAGTTTGCCTTTATGAAAGTAACTCGGTGTTTAATATTCTAATATTCATTATTTATTAAGGAATGATTTTGTGTTAAAGGTATAAATTCAAATCCATTCAACGATTAGCTATATTTCATAACGGGTTTTTTGTTCACAAGAATTCACCCTAGAAAAGTTTTAGTCGATAACAAAAAAAATCGTAAACAAATTAATATAGGACCGATGACTATAGAATTTTATAAGAAAATGCTTTTCCCAAAATACTTTTAAATATAAATGCTTGAATATTGTTCAAGAATTCTGATTCATAGTTGAAAAGAGGGTGAACTTTTTGATCTTTTGATTTCTTTTGACGAGTCTTTTCAAGAGATTTTTTCACGCCTCAGCTGAATTTCCATCTAAATTCATTAATAACGTAATCCTTAAAAATAAATAACAAAGTGGTGAATAAGATTAAAATAAATATTCAGCAATATGACTTTTATTATAATTTCTTCATAGTAGCAACTTTAAACTTTTTCTTGCCCATACTCATAATAAAATTGTAACAGATCGATTTTTGTACCTACTTGAAAGAAACTTGTATTACCAATAAATACCGATATGGTTCCCCCATTGTACGCCCAACAGAACGCAAAAATGTTATGTTATTTTATTAATTTCTGTCTGTCTGGATGTTAGTTCTCGCATCACGCAAACACTTATATTACTAACTACTGCTTAAAAACGGTATACAAGAACAACTCGATGAAGTCGTTTTTGTAACATCTATGACCGAATTGAAATTAAATAAATTGTGCATACTTCATTCTTGCATGTTATTTTCAAAAATATATTTTTATCTGACCGTTATGAGATCAAAAGTAAGTAGGTTAAATTTTGGATCAGTCATGTTGAGCGAGGGGGATGAAAATGAGAGTCATCGTAGTAACAAGCTCGATAATAGATAGCGAATAAAACATACATACATATATCAATAAGATATTTAAGGGAAATGGAAACACTTATAGGTATCAAAATACTGATTTAGTCTTGGATATGAAATTAATTCTACTTGTAAACCAATCAAGTATACAGAAATAGCTCAACCTCATCAATATTCATGAAAATAATGCTGATAGATACACGTACAATTTCAGCCATCAATGAAACGTAATTTTTTATCATCGCCATTAGGTGTGATAAAAGTCGTAAAATGCCTTAGTCGCCTTTTCGAATAGGCTTATAACTTGCTTCTCTTTTTTTAGGCGATGGGCTAGCACTAAACCTGTCACTATTTAAATCTATCATTAAACTTAACAGCTGAACCTGGCTTGTCAGATTCTTAAGACTGCTGGCTCTGTCTTCCCTTAAGGGATAAATACGTGATTATATGAACGAATGAAGGTATGGTAAATTTGGCCAATTGTATCTACATCTTTATTCGTTACAGGAAAACCAAGCCAATAATCACAAGGCCACATTTAGCTTAATAATCACGTCTATATCCCCTGCAGTATCTATGGATGGAAAGTCAGATATTTTCTTTGTGAATAAAAATACAATTTTTAACATCAAAGATACACAAACTAGACGACACACTTTTAAAATACATTTCTTTTTATTCCTCATGTTAACTAAAGTAGCAATTTGATTGGGGCAGCGGCGAACTGTTGAAATATTGGAAAACGCGATGGAGGCCGGCGGGGCGATGGCGACCCAGTGGTTTCAAATGGCAAATAGCTGAACATATTAGATCGTATTTTTCATTGCAACGGGGAATAGAAACTTTCATTTTTTTAGTCTATTTATTCCAATTATATTCGACTAGAGGACGCCCGTGACTCCGCCCGCCTATATGAAAAAATCCCGGTAGTTTCCGTTCCCGCGGGAATTTCGAAAAATCCTCTCTTAGTGTCTCCCAACATTCTCCAATAAAAATATATGCTAAATTCCACATTGCTTATTGTGTTTAGTAGTTTCGATTAAGCTTTTCTTGTCCGTCTGTTATGTACGTATATAGATTTTGTTTAGTATTTTTGGTTTTAAGGAAATCAAAAATATGATTCACAAAATTTATTTTGAAACCTATGCACGCTGGCACAGTTACTAAAAACCAAGGAACACAAACAATTCTTTAAATACCTAAACATCATTATTTTTAGTGGTGATAAGTTATAAAAGAAAGAATATAAATGTTAAAAAAAGAAAAATACATAATTTGTGTGTTTATTTATTTAGAATTGAGCTCTCTTAAAATCTGAACTCTCATCTCAATAAACATTCATTGAAACAGTCATGTATTTCAACCTCAAAAAGTCGTTTCAGAGAACCAATATAAATAAGCACATTTATGAAAGATAGAAACGAGCTCGATGTTAATTTGCAATGAATTTCAATGAAACATTGTACAGAATGAATGAATAAACGATTAAAATTGATGTCCTTGTTTCGCACGGACAAGGTCGGGGTATATATGCATGTAAATCAACGTGGTCTGGTCAGTGGTGAGTATATTATATTGTATACGTCTGGCGCCAACCATTACAAAGTACGATGTGAACACAGCAGTGTTAGTAAATGATACCTTCTACATATTGATATAACATCGTCATCATCACGAGTTCACAATCACCAGATGGATATTTTATAGCTGGAGAGGCCGAAATCTGCCAACTGAAAAACTTGACCGTATGGTTTTAGTTTGTATGAACAGGGCTATTTTCTGTTCACTATTCTTCCCAAAACTTCGGGCTTTGCTACAAATACACTCAGGAGGTAAAGTAGTGGTTATTAATATTAAATTTTACTGTTTGATTTTAAGATATTAACTCACGTTCTCTTGCAAAAGGGAGTACATTCACTGAACGACCTATTGTTATCTGATCTAAGGTTAGAGTATCAACATAAGGGTAAAATAAACTATACAACTATAATATGCACTGGCACTTAAGGACTATTCCCCTTACCCTGGAAATTTTATATAATCCGCCCTCTAAGAGCAGAAACATATATAAAGAGTTTGTTATCCCTATGACGGCTCACTCTCAGATACTCAGCAACGCAAGGGTATATAATAATCAGCTTTGAAGAAAAATGCTGAATGCAGCGCTTTCGATCAGTCAAAGTAAAGATGAATCTACAAAAATGCCATCGAAATTTATTTTTACCATTATTCTAGAACTGTGGAATGCCTCCATTTAGTATTTCTCAGCAAAACTTCATGACCCAGTTTTGAGTTCGGATAGGATTTCAAGCACAGGATTTCAAGTTTGTTCCACTAAAATTTATTTCTATCATCAAGACATTCAGCTAAACCTGGCTCTACTATTGGCTCTGTCTACCTCAAACTATTTCGTGAGGAGAAGCCAAGATCCTTTTAGACCACAATGTACGAAAAAATAAATAAGTTGCCACGCCTAGTAACAAGTTAATAATAAGTTAGTTGGGTCGTTTGTAATAGGTCTGAAGATTACAACTTTTGGAAATTGAATACCTAATCGTGTTGAACTAGGTATTATCCCGGTTAGATACCGAGCATCGTTATTTCCAAAATTAATTTAATCAACTTAAATTGAGAAATTTTCTGTAGAGGTTTAAAATTTATTTGGAAATTTTCATTCGTGTTTAATATCTTTGTCAAATATTAAAAGTTTGGCTGCACAGAGCAGTGAAGCCCATTGAGCCAGTCGTAAAGAATCCGAAGTTCCAAGCTGCGTGGTATACTATAAGTAAGTAATATTCATACATATTATTGAAATGACGTTAACAACTCTTAAATTCTTGGAATTCTTGTTTTAGGCCATGAGCTAGCAACCTGTCACTATTGAATCTCAATGCTACGAGTATACACCTGAACGTGGCCTTACAGTCTTACTGTTGGCTGTATCTGTCCCGTAAGGTATAAAAACATCACTATATGTATGTATGTTAAAGATACTATGTTCAAATAAAAATATAACCTAATTTTAACCACCTTCCAAACCGATCAAAGTTACTCGTATAATCGGGACCGAGTGGTGCCCCGCGCTTGAAAAGCCATTATAGTGACCAACGACCACGACCGTCGAATAGGCATGTCTTATCTTTCCTCGTCAAAACCTCCACCTCTTGTCAGATTTCAGGAAATCCGTTTAGTATAACACACAGATACACATGTAAAAATGTATAATAACTATGAATACCTATGCCAATTTTTGTTAATTATTTCCGATCAATTATAAACTTGTGAATTTTCCTTAAGGCGATGGCCTGGTAATCTACCACTTTCTGAATCTCAATCCAACTAATCATGACCTTTTATTTTCGAGACTGTTGGTTCTGTGAGTGAGGAATAAACCCCGTGAGGAATAAAGACTTTAAACTTTGTACGTATATTACATCGTGCCTTAAAAGAAGCTAATACCCGCTACATAGTTGTTTCCTCTCTTTACTCTACTTATATACTATACTATACTCTACTTTACACACGAAATCTTTACAAAGGGAACAGACGTGACATAATTGGATCACCTGTGAATTACATGGGTACACTTCGGTGCATTGTATTTTATTGCCATTGTATTTCTTGACAACTCAATCACAATCGCAAGAACAATATAATGTTGTACTTCTCAAGAGAAACACAAAACTGGGAAGCGGATTCCTCACTGTCAACTGTGTTCTATTATATTCCTAACTTAGTGCCTACTGTAAATTGTATTCGACAAAATAATGAGATGAAAATTGCAAGACAAGGCCGTCCCACTAGTCCCATTAGGCAAGGATTGGGGCAAGTGAAAGGTCGTTTGTAGTATCTGTCCAACTCTCCGCTCCGGGAAAGATGCGTCATCTTACGTATCTATGAAAATTTTAATATAATATTAGCCGTGTGGTGCCAGCAGAGTAGCATCACCTCATGTCTTCCTGTGGGTCATCCAAAGAGTCGATTGATGGATTGAGCGGGAGGTGGGTAGCAGTTCTTACGCTGATATGATAACACAGACAAGAATCAATAGATACTGCGTTGAACAACTTGCCTGCCCCTGCGTAGTGACTATGGATAAAATCCCCCCATTTCTGGGGACACCTTTGTCCGGCAGTGAACTTTTATAGGCTGTTAAGGTGAAGGATAAAAAATTATAGCCGGAAGATCAACCTGTCTAAGCTTTAGTCCTTGTCGAATTCACCGACAACTATATTATTTATTATGAGTGCCGAAATCCCGAAATAGGGATATCATTTTGAATATCATTTTAGGTCTTTTTTTTTAATATATACGGGACAATTACACAGATTCAATTAGCCTCGAAGTAAGTTCGAGACTTGTGTTACGAGATACTAACTCAACGATACTATATTTTATAATAAATAGTTATATAGATAAACATCCAAGACCCAGACCAATCAGAAAAAGTTCTTTTCTCATCATGCCCTGGCCGGGATTCAAACCCGGGACCTCTGGTGTCGCAGACAAGCGTACTACCGCTGCGCCACAGAGGTCATCATTATTTAGTAAAATAAAGCGTTAAATGAACAGCACGTCAAAGTTTTAGCAGCGCTTAATTTAAGCACAGCATAATTAATAGTGCTAATAATTCAACCAATGTACGAACACCTGATATCAAAGTTAATTTAAACCCTAAAATTTAGTCACCATTTGTTTAAAGGGATTACAAGTATCCTACAATGAACCACCTAGGTATAAAGTCATTATAAAAAGTTGATTCGCTATTTGAAATGTATTAAATTTAATCTTTATTTTATAAGCAAATAAAAACCAAAATAAAACTAATTTTCATAAAGTACAAAAAAGCACATGCCATTCGTGGCAATAGATACCTATGTAGGTAAATTGACTCCTTAAGTAGTCTTGAGTAACTTTTGTATCTAATAATAGAAATAGCGTGATAAGAGAATGATGTGATGTGAAAGAATAACTTTTGTAAAATAGAAAGATCGCCGCCTCTAATTGATGTCCCCCTTTTTTGAAGTCGGTTAAATTTCTAAAACCTTCTCGTTAGTGTAACAAAGACTTCTCCGAAAACCGCGTCAAAATTGGTTCAGCGAAAACAAGAGATAATCGCGGACAAACATTTTATTTGAAGGCGGTTAAAAAGGGAATGCATAGATGATTTTACATACATACATAAAAACACGCCTCTTTCCCGAAGGGGTAGGCAGAGACTACCTCTTTCCACTTGCCACGATCTCTGCATACTTCCTTCGCTTCATCCACATTCATAACTCTCTTCATACAAGCTCGGCGGTTTCGGGTACTTTTGACCTGACCCTAGATGATTTTGTCTGCGAAAAAAGCGTGATTTTAAATTCTTTCTATGTGCATAAAACCCACCTAAAACAGTTTCTTTGTAAGATTTTCCTATTAAAATCAGCATTGAAATCTCTAACACTCTAAATAGTTAACATTAAAAGTAAAATTTATATAAGTAATTATGAAAACTTCAAAGCGAACATTTCTTTTAGTCGTTTATTTATTGGTTACCACGGCGTCTATTTCTAACATTTTGATGAGAAACACATTACTGATAAAAATACGATTTCTTTGCCGGCCTTCAAGCCTAGATTGGCATGTTTATTTGTATTTTGTTTATTTAGCCCGTGTTTAATACTTGAGGCTATCCGTAATCCTTATTGTGCTAATCACATACGCATATTGCATCTGTTTGAGTGATGAGTGAGTTGTCGTGATAACAGTCTGCCTGTTACAAGTTGAAAACACTGGCGCTTTGTATCGATCTGTAACGAGGTATATTTTTTTACATATTTTTTGATGGAAGGTGTTTTTTTTATTAATTTATTTTTTATTCCTAATTTATATGATATTTTTGTTAGTTCATAAATACTTAGTGATACTTAATGATTAACTCTCGTTCGGCTATGCATCGCAATGAAAAGACCTGATCCGTACATCCCATTCCCTTTCGAAATCCCGCTTGAGCATCCCATATTTTGTCGTCAAAGTTATTATTGACAAGGAAATTATTATTTAAAAAAGATGTTTCATCAATATTTTGAAAGTAGACACAGACGTCAATCGTTCTGTGTTACCGTCGAGAACAATGGACATTGGACATGAAATACAAATCCAAAATCAATATTTTGTAATCACGTACCAGTAACGATCCAATAAGAACGATTGAAGTAAAATAAATTTGTCTCCTTGATTTATGGTTTTACAATGATTCATATCTTTAAAGACACGATTTCTGTAGCTATCGTTCCTGTTAATGCATTTTTGGAAATTATGAGATGATCGAATAGATTTTTTAACATCTTCATATTTCTCCTTTAAAAAAACTAAAAATCTCGATTTGCCTTTCAGTCTTTTCAAGACTTATTGGCTCTGTCTACCCCGCAATTGATACAGACGTGATTGTACTTATTAATGAAGAAACGCAAAATAAAAACATCAAGACGAAATACCTTTATTTAATTTGTTTTAAATTTTGCAAGTATTTGTAGGAATCTGGACACAACTGAAAAATCATGATACTTCATCCGAGTTCTTCAAATTATGAAGTACGATTCCCAATGCTGGAAACATACATATAATCACTTCAATATCCATTGCGGGGTAGACAGAGCCAATAGTCTTAAAAAGGCAAGGTGAAATTGGGATTTAAAAATATCCCAATTTCATAAGCCATTTTACTTTTACGATTATTTTTTATTGGTGCCGCGAACCACACGACATAATGCCAACAACACAACAACAATAACATAAATATTTATATAATTTTTTTTCTTATTCGCAGATAATTATTAATGTTTTCCAAGTAAGAGAGTAAGTATCTTTTGACTAGCGCCTCAACGACTCACTTTGGCAAGGTTATATAATTTCACTCAACTCTTACAATCACATCTGTTTTATACTTTTCGTTAATCTTCATTCAATCCACCTCTAAACCACCTCATTACATAAACAAATCAATTCCAACCAAAAGTAATAAATACAATTGGTGTACAACATATAAAATCACGTGTTTATCCCAAAACGAGATTATACATAGTGATAGACAGAGCCAATAGTTTTGAAAAGACTAAAAGGTCACGCTTAGCTGGTCAAATATCCGGCCCATCGCCTAAAAGATGGATCCCGAATCCCTTTTCCTGATAATAATAATTTAAATAATGTATACACAATAATTGTTAATCAATGAACACGTGTCAGTTTAGTCTGTAGTAATATTAAATTTCTTCACTGATTATTTCACATATTAATAACCACAACTGATTAAAGAATATCGAATTACAACCCAAATACCTGAATTTTCATGGATAATAATTGTACATGTTCAAAATGTGGCTTTAGAAAATGCAAATATTTGTATTGCATAATAATAGCTTAACTGTGTGTTTAAGAGAATGTATGCAGAATTTGTTGATCTAATTAGGTAGGCAGATAAACATTATACATACATTGCTCGTAGATACGATTATGCCTTATTTTCATTACATTGTCACACGGAACTTTTCCAAATGTTTTGCACTCTAGTTTTTAACCGCAGCTCCGCCCGCGCGATTTTGCGCTTCCTACAAAAGAATACAGGTTTTTGCAAATCCAACTACTACTTACCTCAAATTTTTACCCGGTATAAAAGATAGCCTACATCCTTCTCACGACTCTTTATAATACGTGAAATTTAATGAAGATTGTTTAAGTAGATAACACGTGGAGAGGTTAAAAACAAACAAACTTACTATCGCATTTATTATATTAGTTGGGACAATAATAACTAATTTTTTTCTGCGTGTTTGCTACCTCAGTATAGCCCGTTTTTATATCGGATCTTAATTATCAACTATATTCTTTTAAAATTTTATCTAAATTAGATCAGTAGTTAAACGTTAAAACACAACTGATAGTTAAACTACCGCATTAATTATATTAAAATTAGTGTATATTTTATAGAAATATTAAGTTCTTAATTCTTATTCCCTAGATAGACTTACTTACTTAAGTAAAACAACGAGTGAAGCAAAAGAGCCCACTTTGTATGGATTAAAGTAATTTGAGTAGATTAATGATATTAATAATCTTACAACGGATAATTGTTTCCATTAATTACGAAGTGAAGACCTTTCGAGTGAACCTCACTGATTCGTGGAGAGCTTTTATGAACGTGAACAATTGATTTGCATAACAGTGATTAAACAATTATTACATACGTACATTTAATCCCGTCTTTATCCCTGACAGAGAAGACAGAGCTAAAAGTCTCGAAATGACTAATACTTGTAATATAAGCACTAATTAATAAAATGTTTATTAAACCCATGGCAAAACAGTTTTGAGATTAAGATACGGATGTACCGTATCTTATTTTCAAAACTTAAGCGATAGTTTTTAATTTTTCTGACAAATAAACTTTTGCATTCTCATTTGATTGTCAAATAAAAAACGAATAATACTAAACGAATTCAAGTTCCTTTGTCGTTAACCCTTCGCAATTTCGTTGATTCTCAACCTATATTATCACACGTTTATACAAGGTGATCTATATATGGAAAAAGCAATAAAGTTATGATTGAGCGGATATCATTATATTATCTATTGCACACACTACACTAACGGATCCATAGACTATGATTTGACTTATATGGCCATAGATCACGGTTTTGATACATAATTTGAGTAGAGAGATAACTCGATTTTTCCAGGGTTATTATAAATATAAATATATAAATATATACGGGACAAATTACACTGATTGAGTTAGCCTCGAAGTAAGTTCGAAACTTGTGTTACGAGATACTAACTCAACGATACTATATTTTATAATAAATACTTATATAGATAAACATCCAAGACCCAGGACAATCAGAAAAAGTTCTTTTCTCATCATGCCTTGACCGGGATTCGAACCCGGGACCTCCGGTGTCACAGACAAGCGTACTACCGCTGAGCCACAGAGGCCGTCAATTGTTTTATTATAATCCGATTCATATGAATGAAATGATAATATTTAAAAAATAGTGTGCATGTATAATAGAATCACATCTTTATCCTTTGCAAGGTAAACTTTATCCCAACAGTGTTTTGATTTGATGTTTATATAAAAGCTTTCATGTTTTATCCGTTAAGAGTTACGTAAAGCCAACAGTCTCAAGACTTGAGCTTCGATAAGTTGGATAGTTAAATTGAATATCAGAGATTATGACAAAATAACGTCTAAAATAATAATTCATAATAATATGGGGGGCGCGACCCAAACAGTGCCGTACCATCCTTTACTGGAAACATTTCGCCGCATTTTCAGGCCCCCATTTGAGAACCACTGGATAAGACCACAACACTGAATTATTTGTCATCACATACGTAAAATCCGAAATTTCAAGTCTCTACGCCATTGAGTGCCAAAGTTAAGTAAAAGCAAAGTTTCGCATTAATGACACTCACTCACTTTGTCCAGATTTCATTACTTTATATGCAGCTTCATCGAGATTTGGTTGGTTTTTACAGAATGTTTTTGATAGAATTGGGTTTTACACACTATGTTTTTCTTTGATACCAGATCAGTATGGATGTAAGTATTTGGTTTTCAACAAAATGTCAGACAACAATTACCATGCCTTTCTCCATGTTGATTTCATAGAAGAGTTTAGAACCAAAGTAGTTCGAGGAAGTAATAAAAAATTCCAAGGGTGGATTTATTTACAGACTTTGAAATTTTATCAGATTCTTTAGGTGTTATGTTCTTTGCCTAAGCGGATCCCAAGCTCTGCAATCAACAGCTAAAAGACGATCGAGAATTCACTATAGAGTTGTGTGTTCAAATCTTATGACGATTAAGAATTCACAATTTTAGTTACATTCGAGCTGTTGTTATTCACTTAAATTATGTGTACATCTGTAGGTACTTTGGTATCAAGTATTTATAAGAAAAATAATTGATTCCCCTTTCTCCAACCATTACCAAAATTTTCCATGTTACGAGAAATAATTTGGGCAATAAATTAACAGCCATTTGCCCGATTGACGTCAACCCTCGCTTCAAATTCTGTTATGAAATAATAATCTTTAAATTCAATTAGGTTCCTAAATACCATATGCTGCGTTGTCTTTATTACAAAATAACTTTTAAAATACGTACAACATTCATATGTACATGTATATAAATGTGTACATATTCACGTCTTTATCCCTTGCGAGGTAAAAACGACGTACTGTATCGTTATTTTTGGAAATGGAACCCTAGGCCTCCCTAGGTGGACATCCTGACCTGGGGCAGCTACAGTGGCTCGTCTGGAATGGGTTCAAATATGCGAGTAAATTGTGCATATTAATTGTTAACTTGTTTTTATTTAATATTTTAATGCTATAAAGTAGGTTGAATTGCCAGCTTACAGTTACTTTGGGTACTGATACAAATGAGAACATACTAAGATGATATAGATTTGACGTAATACAAAAAAAAAACAACAGCATAGATCCTTTCCAATTTTTGTGTAATATTCTGCTCTACATACTTATTTATGTAGACTGTATAGCCCAAGTAGATTCGTCCACTCGTCCAAGGGTAGAATTCGCCGACAACAGCGTATTTTATTAATATAAACGTGGTGAGATTTAAGCTATCTATTTTGCTCAAAAAATATTTCCTTTCATATGAAAGATGTCCCACGTTTGAAAATGACAACATTGTTATGGAACAATGTATAATGAACAATGGACGATTTGAATTCAGTATGAAGACAGTTCAGACTACGTTACTCGTACATAGGTACTTGATCAATATTCTGTAATCTGGATTTTTTATTATGGATCTTTTCATGAAACTTTTAACACTGTCGTGGTTTATTATTAACTGCTTAATCGAATTGCAGGTTACCTCTTTCCGAAATGGCCAGTTGACAAAATCCTAACTAATCTAGAGCAACAATGTTCAAGTGGTTAAGGTTCGAATCCCATTGCGATCGTGTACTAATAACAATTTTATATATGGAGAGAGATATGTATAGGTATATATATATATATATATACAAATATCATATCACGTTTCGCGAGTTTCGGGGTAATTGGGAAATGGGGAGTGGCGAAGGGGTTAAGCTAACTTCAGACTATTTATATTTATACTCGTAGCAAGAAAATCATGGTTATTATATAATTATATAGTGCAAAAAATAACTAAACATAACATAACATAAATACACTATCCCTTGTGGGGTAGACCGACCCAACAGTCATCAAAAGACTCAAACGCCACATTTAGCTGTTTAGCTTAATGATACTATTAAGATTCAAATTGTGACAGGTTGCTAGCTCAACGCCTAAAAGAGAAATCCCAAGTACATAAGCCTATTCCATAGTCGCCTTTTACGATATCCATGGGAAAGAGATGGAGTGGTCCTATTCTTTTTTGTAATGGCGGTGGCCACACGGCACTAATATAATACTTTACATAATAATTATTATTATCTACTAATAATACAGAGTAAGTGGGTATATGACAAAAACATGTAATGCTATTACAGTGAGGGAAAACTTCTTAAGGAAACCCGCACATCCCGAAAACTGTAACTTAATTAACAGGCCATGAAAGTCAAAGAGGAGTAGATCTGTGTTATAACCTGACCTAGTTCGACCTCCTCAACTCCTGTATCGTGGTCAAAACCGGACCCCAGACTCCACCAACTTCCCCAAGGAACAAACTCAACGATGAAATGATAAGAAATAAACTAATTGTGTCGCCGCCATTACTGGTGAATACTGTTCACCAAAACCCATTAAGCTTAACGACTATAATCCAATGTATAAAATCTGTCAAAGACAGTCTGTTGATAACAAAATGTCTACTCGTGGTTAAAATGCTAGCCTATATTTCACGCTAAAAATTTGCACCTTTTCGGAAAGGAATTTTGCCATAGTTTACATTTTTTTAACCAACTAGAGATAACAGAGGAGAGTGAGTTTTTAATGGTTTTTCACTTTATGCTATTTGTTTTTACATGTCAAAATTATGCTATAAAATTTACCTACCTGTATTAAGTATACTGACAGGATCCATGGATGTCGTAAAAGAAGACTAAGGGAGGCACATAAATGTAGTGTTAAATACTCCTGTCTTCCAGAGCTTCAGAGTTCCTACTCTGAAGCGGGACAGGAGTCACTTCGTGTAAAAATCTGACTTACCCAATGCGGGTCCATGGTCAAAAGGTCCACTGGGACCAGGACTAATGCCAGAAAGAAAAAGATTTGTGCCGTCAAAGCTCGGAGATTCTTCAATATTCAGTCTTTTGTTACAGCCTACCTGGATAGTTAGAGCTACCTAACGCAGAGCCTAGTCAACCAATTCTTACACAACCTACTCAGCAACTAGGATCAACTCCTAAAAAGAAGAATGATCAACTTTGAGATGAGTTTTTACCCGACTGCAAAGGAAGGGATGTTTTTCGCGCGTATCTTGTATTTATGTATAAAATATTCACTATAAGATGAAAATCGGACTGAATATGAATTTTAACAATGTTCTCAGGGTCGCACGATTCAACGTTTCCTAATCCAATCAAACGGATTAAGTATTTTAAGTTCGCAAAGTTAGGTAAAAGTATACTACATTGCATAATTTAACTTAAAACTGCCTTGCATAATTAAATTTCAAACAAATGTCTGAGTATAGACAAAAAATACAAAATTTTAGTGTAATGTTTCTTTTTATTAAATTGATTCCTTAAATTGCCTTAACATATAAAATTAATTGAGAAAATATGTATACCTAATTGTAAGTAACCTTTCAAACTTTAATAGTAAATTTAGAGATAACAAACTCTGTACCTACCTGATTTTGGTTTTATCAACAAACAACATGTTACGTAAAACCCATAATTTTCATATGAATACAATGTTTGTTTTGAAAAATCAAAACCAGTCTCGAGTGTTTGCCTTGCGGTAGATGAAAAGTATGATTTATTGCAGTCGTCATATCGCATTAACCACGCTTCTCTGATTTTTCGTCATTTATGTATACACGGTTTATTTAACTAAGTATTTGGTACATACATAAAATATTGTAAACACTCACATTTTAGCACTTGCAGACTTTACACTAGTTTCCTCAAAGGTTCGTGGAGTTATTGATGGTTTACAAAAATAAAGCGGCTCATTGATAGGTAGCTAAAATAATCACTACTTCTTCTGTTTGTTTGATTTACGGAAAAAATCAAACAGACAAATTTTCAATGTTTACACGATGCGATAATGTTCTAGATAAAAAGCTGGAGTTACGATGGTAAAATAGAAAATATTATCAAAGCAAACGTTCGAGGTATTAGTTTATTTGAGGTTGGTATTTGTTTTGAACGCGCGAAAACGCGAAATTATTTTCGTTTTGCGCGCGCAGTGTAGCGCCGCGGTTAGTCGGATCGGCGTTTCCATGTACACTGAATTCTCGCTGACAGTGACTTGCCTCACTGTATATTCAAACTTGCATGCATACTACTTCTCTAACTATCTTTACTGCTTTGCGAACAAGCTCTTGTAAAAGCCTTATATAGTACAGTGATACACAATGGTATGGAAGCAGAATGCTATGTGCAATTTATGTGAATGTTTTATCTATGTATTGAATTATCTTCATACCTCATGATATGTCGTACTTTTTTATGTTTGCCGAAGTAGGGGGTTGGGGGCATCATGTATTTGTGTAACCATTACTCCATAAAACCCTTCCCAACAGTCTTAAAAAAAACTAAAACGCCACATTCAGCTGTAAGATATAATTTTTAATTTAGAGAAAAATAAAAGTACGTCACTCCAATTCTTTTTCATGGATGTCGTAAAAGGCAACTAAGGGATGGGCTTATTTGTTTGTTTGTTTGTAAATACTTTATTGTACATAACAATTTTTTAGTAATACATAAAAATTAATCCGTGTGGTTCCCGGCACCAATACAAAAAATAATAGGACCACTCCATCTCTTTCCCATGGATGTCGTAAAAGGCGACTAAGGGATAGGCTTACAAACTTGAGATTCTTTTTTTAGGCGATAGGCTAGCAACTTGTCACTATTCGAATCTCAATTCTATCTTAAAGCCAAATAGCTGAACGTGGCCTATCAGTCCGCTCAGGACTGTTGGCTCTGTCTACCCCGCAAGGGATATAGACGTGATTATATGTATGTATGTATAAAAATTATTTACTTGGGATTCCTCTTTTAGGCGATGGGCTAGCAACCTGTCACTATTAGAACCCCAATTCTATCATTAGGCCGACCAGCTGAGCGTGGCCTTTCAGTCTTATAAAGATTGTTGGCTCTGTCTACCCCGCAGGGGATATAGACGTGATTATATGTTATGGTATGTTATGTTAAGTCTTACGGAAAACGAGTCTTAATAATTTTTACAAAACTGTAGACATTCTTTTATTACATATTTGAAGAATTACAATTATTATTTTAGGTAGGTACATTTCATCATTGAATAAAAACTTATATTCATCCCTTATCATGCCTTAAGCGGTTAAACGCTTCAAATTTTTGCCATCAAATCATAAGAAAATTATATAGTGTAATGTTATTTTGCGATGAGTAAATTTTATTGCAAAGTTTCATTTCCAAAGGATAAATATCTTCTTTCATTTTAAATGTAATTTTGCCTAAGTTAAATATTCTAATTCTACAGGGCATAATGAGAATCGTACTTTTTTTAATTTCCTGGGTCTTAGATGTAATCTTTAAAATTTTAAAAGTATTTACATTAAATATAGTATCGTAGAGCTAGCTCTACTTCTACTCTACGAGATACTAGTATCTCGTAACACAGTCAAGTACCGAACTTACTTCGAGGCTTACTCAATCTGGGTAATCTGGATCGTATATATTTAATCTTATTATAATTCCTGCATATTTAAGTTTATAATTGGGTTTTAAATTCTAACACGTTTTGTAAAAAAAACATAATTGCCACATGCCTTTTTACCTATAATAACTACAATACAAGCCAAAATAAAACATCGTTCATGATCTAGGTAATTAATTTGATTATTACAGTAAAAAATATGGAAAAAAAATCTTCTCTTTTCGCAGAAGTATAATAAGTACAATACAAAACAATGTATTTACATAGCAACCGAACTAAGTCAACAACGACGCTGCCACGTTTTGGTTCTTTATTTTCGTTTTGCAAATAAATCGTCGGCCTCACCTGTCACTAGAGTGAGCTATGTTCATTATAGAGAGCAGTACAATTTGTCTATGTTAACGATCATTTACCTTGAATTGAATTGAATAATAGTAAAATACCTATTCATAATTATCGAGTTGTTGGAAAAAGTTAACTTTTTACCAGCACTACTTCTCAGATTGAAACCTTCGCGAAGACCCAGTTTATATTCTCAACCAGGTCAACCACATGGCAATATTTTTCAAGAGATGCTTTAACACGACAAAAGTATGCTGGTAAGAACTCAACTTATATCAAAAAAAGAAATCCTTAATACAAAGGTATGTGTAATAAAGGACTTAATAATCGTAAACAAAGACTAAAAGAACGAAAACACGTGCATTTCAAAACCAAAACATTGACGCTAGGTACCCATTTCAGCTGTGAAACTTTTATCCTAAACGAATTTATTAGATGGCACCCTTTCGAAAGATTCCAACGTGATCTGAATACTTTACAATTCTTGACAACAACTTCTATCTAGCGATGTATGTACCACTGCCAACATTCCTGCTTTCGAATATTGTTTAAGAAAGTTTCACGGGAATATATCCATAATTAATTTGAACTCCAGGAAGGAATCACGCTTTTCCGTAATTTCCACCTTCATCTAATATTCCCGATAGCGAAACATCACTAGTAAACAACACAAACACGAATTGCCTCAAATGATGCACGTATTTACTTGAACGAAGTCGTAACTTTGTTAGCTTTCGTGTTATTCTTGATTGTATTTAGTAGTTGTTGTGATTTTGTATTTTACATTGCATAAATTTCCTCCCGGCGTTAGTCACGGTGACATCCTCACCTATCTGGACCAACTCTCACCCCGGAGTGTAGGCAGAGGTTACATCACCACACATGCCACGCCTAGAGCGCCTAAAGAAAATACTTTATAAGAAGACAAAATAAGTAGGCGTATTTTTCTACATCCAAAAAGTATCTTTTTGTACATCCACATTCGTCAATCTTTGAATGTAAGCTTGTTGGTTTTAGATATACCTGACCATTCACAAGAACGAATCCAAATTTAAAATTTATATTATAAGAATTAAGTACACTACATCCTACAAAATATGTTAGACAATGTTGATTACACAGGAAATCCTGGTTGTGGTAGTCCGTAGGCCTGCCGCAATCTGGATTAACAGCATTGTCCTTAGATTGTATATCTAAGATCGGGAATCCGACCCTAAGCCCGTAATCCCTGGATAAATTGCCCGCACTATAGACCCTGACATCCGGTTTTACTCCGATTTCAACTTAATGAAGAGTGAAAGCGATAAAACGTTCATTGACGTTCAACAAATTTCAAGAATACTATAATTGCTAGGTATAAAGACATTGAAATTTATACATTTTTGTATATACGAGTAGTAGGTATAATCATGAAATAGGTTAATAGGTATAAGGTTAATACTAACTCTTATACCAAAAGACCTAACTATGCTCGGTGGAACATTCTCCAATCTTCAGTTTTCTCAATCTAAATTCTACCTACTTGCAAGGCTGAAGTCCAAATGTTCTAACACCGTCAAATAAATTACACGTATTAATTCCATGGAATAGTAATCATTGTTAACTTTACAAGAGAGTTTTTGTTGTTGTTGTTGCTATTGTAGCTAAAGTTCTCGATGACACAAAGAATTGAATTTGTTTGCATCGGAAACTCAGAACATCGAGTCACCATCTTCCTGAAGACTAAAGGTTAATCGACTTAGACTGAGAAGTTAATCCATGAAATAATCAGAAACAGTAAACTGACCAACTGACCACGATTTTCACCCAGAAATATACCTAAAAATATAAACGAAAATTTATTGTCCTTAAACTATGTACTTCGAATTTATTTACACAATCAACCATGGCAGAAATCGATTGGAGATTTTTTTCTTAAAAAACATAACAAGTTAGATTATAGAATTGATTTATTTGGTGTCCGCATTGTTTTATTTGTAACTAAAAACATTTCTAAGAATATATATTTTTAATCATACGAAAAATTACACCGAATTCACATCAAAAAGTTTTAAATGTCATGCATTAAACACACGTGTATGCTCTAAATCAACCACATGTTTTTGTAACGTCATTAGTATTTAGTAGGTGGACGAAAGGTAAAGATCCGATATGAAAGCATTCTCATTTCATAGCATTCGGATTATAAACCCAATTACTCATTTCTAATTTACGAACATAAGTTTTAATGATGACCAAAGCTAATGTGGGAAGGAAATACATTGTTTCTTCTTCCTCCTGGCTAATCCCGGGAATAATCCCATTTTCACCTCTCTAGAGAGGAGTCCGGGGTGTGCCTTTTTTGACCACGGATCCTGAATCGAGTGAGTCAGGGGAAACAAAACACGGAGCCACTCCTATCGCATCAAGGAAATACATTGTTTGTTTGTTAAATAATATTAATATAAATTTAATATCAGTATCTTATGACACTAAGGAAATGATCTAATTTTGTCTATTTTAACCTTTGACCTGATTCCCAATGACATTCTTAAATGTGCCTTTGAAAACATACTCGTATGTTACCTACCGAACTTATTCAAGAATTTTTTAGTCTGTACAAGCCGTAATCGATCCCTGGTGAGTAGATAATACACGGGTTCCAATCCTTTTTGTTAGCATTGATTTAGTTTTAATGTCTTATTCCGTGCACGGTCCCCATCTGGTAGTTGTGATGTAACATCAGATGTTACCATATCGGTTTAGATTAAAAGCCATGACACCTGAATGTTCAGTGTAAGTTGGTCTGACTTCTTGGCAAGATCTTCGTTCAAACTTAAGGAAAATTTTAAGAAAGTTATAACTACACTTCTTTTAAATTTTCACGCAATTGCGTTTCAGTATATGTTCATGGCAGCCTCTGAAACAAGTCGTCGACAATAGAAAGGCATGTAGGTACACGATAGAATCAGTTATTTACAAAATTTAGAAATATCATAAATTCAAATTGGCAAAAATTGCCTTCAAGATGGAGTAATATACAAATAATACAAACGCAAAAATCACATTAGTACAAAGTATACATTTGGCACCAACTAGTCATTATATGCAAATAGGCCTATAAATACCTACTGCTGTTTCCTACTTATGTCTCTATGTAATGTGCTAATTATAACTACTTAATATGCAAAATTCGTTAACTGAATGCATAATAAAAGATGACACTTTTACGGGCAAAGAATGCTTTGTAAAAATATGCAGATATTGAAATTTACATATTTTGTTAGATGCTTTTTAGGGTTTCGAAGCCAAATGGCAAAAACCGGGCCCTTTATGATTTTGTCAAGTCCTTCCGCATGTCACAGTCCTAATTTTATCGAAGACTGAATACTCCTTAAGGTTGAAATTTAGAAAGTAAGAGTATTCAATGAACCTACATAATAGTTCAGTACGATTTTGAAAAATAAATATATTTATTTATTAGGCACAACTATACTAATATTATAAAACAGAAAAGTTTGTTTGCTTGTTTAAACGCGCTAATCTCAGGAACTACTGGTTCGAATTTAAAAGTTATTTTTGTGCTCCCTCTTACTCTTAAAACTAACGAAGAATTGTGATAAAAATGTACTTATATGAAATTAATTAAAACTTCTTACAAAAATTGGTTTGAATAAAACTGATAACGAGATGTCACGGAATACATAGTGCAATAGTCAGACTCGCACTTGGCTGGTTTTTATAATGTAGCGTAGCGCCAGGGTCGATGATCGGATTGTATTTTAAAATTGATAAACGTTTTTCGTCGATTGATATTTTTTTTATTTGCAAATAAAATTCCTTTGCTTATTAGACTATTATAAAGATTGTTTAAATATTCTCAAAAATATTTACCTTTATACCTATAAAGGTAAGAGTACCTACTCAGTGTATCAGTAGATGACAGAGGCAAGCCCATATAAAAGATTACCCTTTTCTCCAGTTAGTTAGATTTTCTTAGAATTGTTATCTCCTTGCAGAGACCTACAGAGTAGGTAAGCACAATAGTCATAATCCACCAGAATGGTAGCATTAGAACGTCCGTCAGTAAAATAATTCATTTTGTATTGGGAAAATATAATTTGTAACTTTAATGATTTCATGTAAGTAATCTGTCTGTCTGAGCTGTACTCGTAGTATCTGATTTGATACAACATAAATTTCGGGGTTTACAACTCATCAAGAAAACATTGTGATCCTAATTATAAGGACAGTGAGCGCATCTGCAGATCCTAGATCAAATGGATACAGTAATGTAAGTACGATACGCAGAAGGTATACTTGTCTATGAGTCTATGAGATTCACTATACACGCGAGTAAAATTAAATGTAAAAAGGTCAATAAGACGACCTGAATATAACAAAAACTAAATTGAATTATTACTTACTCTAATAAGGACCTTTCTGAATTTACAATTTAAGCTCCAATAAAGTCGACATTGAGTTATAAATTTTAAATATAAATTACGAATCCAAGAGTTTCTGGAGCGAATGGAATCGGATAATATCGCAAAATGCTGAATCAATGAAAATGCCGGCAGCCGTCGACTTTCTCACCTCCAGAGAATTGGAGGCAAAATAAAGTCTGAATCCACGCGGCGTTCCGAAGATTATGCCGTCTTCATTCCCAATATTGGTAAAAGCTGTATTTGCAAAAGTTGTACTAAATATTGTAGGTTGTTCTTATACTTAGGTCTGTTACATACTTAGGTTATTTTTTCTGCTATTGGTACGTTATAATATATATAAATATAAATCAATATTCAGATTTAAGACCTGCATTGTAATTAACCGATGAGTTGCATGAAGGGATTTATGAATGAGACGTACTCGTAGTCTCTGCCTACTCCTCCGGGAAATAAGTGTGATTTTTAATGTTTGTGTTCATTAAGTTGTAGTATTCTCTAAGTTATGAAATTTAAATTTTCTATGGTCAAAGGTTTTTCACAATGACTTGCCTGGCCAATACAATTTATTTTTCAAGTTCACTCTTAAGTTTATTTTTAACTCTATTGAAAATGGAAGATACCTTTTAAGTAGGTGATTCTCACGGAAGAAAGTATCTTTGTATAGAGTTGTTCGAAGTTTTAATTAAACCCTACAGTAAACAGTCGTTAGAGTCTTTTAACTGTCCAATTTTAGACCCTTAAATTTTTCTTTGCTCCTTTTCGTCCTATTCCGGGCCGTTTCAATTTCCGTGCGGAATCAAATATTTGTACCTATTTCATAGGCAATTTGGTATTTTTTAACTTCTTACGTAGGTACTGATTTAATTTCTTGTCTTCTTACTGTAAATTGGAGCGCCCGTGAGGTATCGACCTCAACCACTCAGATGCCAATGGAATAAGATTTTTTGTACTCAAAATTGCAAATTCCACCAATGTAAGTAGGTACAATAGTGTAATAATATTATTTTAATGTTAAACAAACAATGAGACATTTAACGTTTTTCACGCTCCAGGATTCCGGAAGTGCACTAATAAGATTAGTAAAGATCAGACTATGTACTTACCTTTTTTGATGCAATTATCTTTTAAACTAAGTATAATATGTAGCATGAGTCGACCCTTCCTTCTAGCTTTTGCTTATACAACTTAGTAGTTAAAAATTATACCTTCAGTCGGAAATGATAGACGAAGGACCCAGTGTTACTACTTTTATCATATGGTAGGTAACTGTTGTGTCACTTAAACAAAACAAATTAAAAAAAACAAGATGAGACTCCTTACGCGTATAGGATTGATTAGACCAAAATCCTTGTTTAATTGAGTTGGTCACGCTAAGTTCAACTTAGATCCACTTAAGGAAATGGATTGGATCCATTCCGCGCTAAATCAGAACAAAGACTATGGAAAATTTTGTTATTGAGAGTTTTATTCAGATTAGTTCTTATTGATTTCTATGACCTTTTTAGGGATAATGATTATCATTATCTTTTTTTGAGAAATTTTAATTTCAGATATGGCGTTAGATTGTATATCCGGAGCTGTGTGTGTGTAGCTAACACAAAACCACTGTGAGGCAAGGAATCCTGATGAAAAGCGAACCGGGCTCCAAAGCATAACTGCAAGAACATAAATCATGAGAAAGAACAGCTATGTACTGTATTTACTTCTCTATGAGAAGGCATGCTGTCGAAGCTTGTGGCATACATTGTGGTTTTTTTGTCCTCATCGCTACGATTTAGCTACGAGCTTGACAAGATTGAAAAAATCTTGTATGACGCTATCTGTAGTAGAATTAATACACCATGTTGAAGTTTGATTCATGTCAACAAGAGCATAGAATGAGGTTCTTGCAATTCGCTTTTTAGTATAATGTTATGGCAACAGATGTCATTAGTGCGCTTTAGGTAAAACCAATAAAAAAATATATTTATTAAGTTCATGTTGTTTTAAGAATTACTAAAAATTATCATCTCGATCTCATTAATAAATTATGAATCACCATATACAGAATAGATAGAGAAATACATATAAAGATGCCTCAGCTCACATTTTTTTGACTTTAACAGTTTTTATTTTCATATTATCTGTGACAACAACCAAGTTTTTGTCTATGGTTTACCAAAATGGCCGATTACAGTGATGTTCCATTGGGGTTTTGTATTCTTTGTTTACTTTAAAATGTCTATTTTGATTTCTATAAACTGACTCAAATGTGACAACATAAAATGTTTATATGTATACAAACTCTGGACATTTGTTTCAATTCGCTTAAGTGTGTAATTTGACATAAAACTAGTGGTACCAGTCTCACCTTGTCAAGAGAAAATGGGGAATTGTTTTAGTAGCACAGGGGAAAAGGATTCCAAAAATAAGAACGAAAGGGCCAATCCACATGAAGAAGACTCCAGACAGTTCCAAACTCCAGTGCCGACTCCTCCTCCGGATCCTATCAGATCTACTGTAAACCAGGGTACAGACACGAGCGAGGTCCCTCCCACCCGAATTTTCGTCGCTCTATATGATTACGATGCCAGAACAGATGAGGACTTAAGTTTTAGAAAAGGTGAACATTTGGAAATCCTCAATGATACGCAAGGAGACTGGTGGCTAGCTAGAAGCAAGAAAACCAAACAAGAGGGATACATTCCATCGAATTATGTCGCTCGCTTGCAGTCTATAGAGGCCGAACCGTGAGTAATCAATCTGTTTTTATGCAATCGCTTTAGTAATGAGTGGATCCTGTCTGATTTCTATTCCTGCCCTTTGAATTTGTATTTTTTCATGGTATTTTGGACATATTAGGTAAAATTGATAACAACCTTTCCAAATAAATTATGGACTAAGTTTGAAGAAAAAAAATCAGTGATTATGTGAGTGAAATTAAGTGTTTATTTTATGTATTAATATTAACAGCCAATGAATAACTTGGGAACAAATTGTTAATTTATAGACTGGAATTGGTTAACTAAAACCATAAGTAAAGTTATAAATATGCTCTGGTATATTTTAAGCTTATGGCAATTGAATCAGTCACTAGACAAAACTACAGCATAACTAACACTTGAATTCATTATCGAAAGCGTTGCCAGCTGATTCCTTTCCTGTATATGTAAGTTTTTTGTTTCATAATTTACTAAGTAGACTTCTTAGTAAATTATCAATCAAAACCACTCTGTAGATATAATATATCTCTAAACATACATATCATGTATATTAAGAGATATTTTATACCCAGTAAATTTTATACAATCTACATTTGTACACACACACACAAGAATTATTACTACAACTAGGAAATTTTAAAATAAAGATTGGGTTTTTCAACTAAAGCTTCTACAAGTGGCCTGCCTAACCATGTAACGAAGATCGGTTGAGAGAAGACCCAGTAATTAAACTTTTTAAATCTGACTTGTCTACAAGGCAAGGTTGGATGACACTGTCATTGTAATAGTTTTCTTAATTTAAATCTCAACCAAGCCTGTATAAGCCCCAGATTTAACGCTTTATGTCTCAGTTTGAATTTACGATCTATATTTGTAAATTCACATTTAATGAAAATTATGCAGGGTAGTTGTTCCACCACTTTGACAATTGTACTTTGGAAGCTGTAGTAGACATATTTACTTATATTTAAGTTACAGATTAATGGAATAGGCATTTCCTTAGAAACTAGTTATTTAAATACATATTATTATACCTATGAGATCGAAGCCTGGAAAATAGAAAATAAAGATCTTTGTTTTCATATATTAAAAGCTATATAATATTTAAATAGGTTATTTATTTGCCTTTTTGCCTTCTAAAATAAAACAAAAAATTACTTATCCTCGCCAAAAGTCTCTTATGTTGACATTAGGTTATACAGGTGTCATCTGCCAAGGAGTTTCAGAATATGGTAAACTAAATGTTTAAATAAGGCCTGGAATATGAAAGAAATGAAGGTGAAGATAAGTAGAACAAAAACATTTTTATTGGAGGAGAAAGAGTGGGACAAGTGAAAGGGTTTGTATATCTAGGATCACCATTTAAAGCAGGTGCAGGTGGAATGTGTGATTGTAATATTAAGAATGAATATGGGAAATATGAGGAATGAAGCATACCTCTATGAGCAATCAGAAGTTGTTCAAATAAGCGTGTCTGGTGGTGCGTAGAGGCAGGTTGGTCTCAACACTTATGTATGAGAGTGAAAGTAAGGTGTGCCAGAAGGAGCATGAAATGAGAATAAATGTGCTGGAAATAAGTTTTAAAGAGTATGATCGGTGTAAGTAATTTAGTGACCGGAAAAGGAAAAATGTTATAAGGGATTGCTGTAATGTTTTGGTAATGTTAGAGAGTATGAATGAAAGTAGGTTGACTAAGCAAATATACAACGAGAGTGTGAATTGGAACGTTGGAAGGCAATGGCCTAGATTTTACTACATTTCTTGATCAAATCGGATTGTCCTGGTGAAAGGTCAAAAGTACCTAAAATAAATGAGTTTCCATGAATAGAGTTGGGTATTAATGTGGATGAAGTGAAAAAGTGTGCACTGTGGGTTTTGAAAATATGCCTATATAGGTTTTCTCACGATGTTTTCTCTGACCGTGTGTTGCCGTGTGGGTCTCGGCACTTTAGAATAGGACCACTCCATATCTTTGGATGTCGTAAGAAACGGATAACAAACTTGAGACTCTTCTTGTATGGCTAGCAACCTGTCACTATTTGAATCACAGCCAATTCTATCATTTAGCCTTACAGCTGAACGTTGCTTTTCAAGACTTAAGGATATACTTGAGATGAGATACAACTTAAGCATCTTTCAATAATCAGACCTTCAAATTTTAAATAGAAAGAAAAACTTGACCACTTCATTTCTTTCTCATGGATGGCGTAAAAGACGACTAAGGGGTAGGCTTTTAGTTAAACTTTGGATTATTTTAGGCGACGGGCTAGCAACCTGTCACTATATAAATCTCAATTCTATTATTTCATTTTACCAAACAGCTGAACGTGGCCTATCAGTATTTTCAAGACTGTTGGCTCTGTCTACCCCGCAAGGGATATAGACGTGATTATATGTATAAATGTACCTACAAATTAAAATATAGCTTCTATAAGCATGGGCATATATAACTTCGGGACAAGGGGAAGTTACTCTACAAAATCCTTACTTTTTCACTTTATACAAGTACAAAACTTTGTTTAAAGATTCATTGTACTATCTTAGTTCGGGTTTTAAAATATTTATTTTCATGCAAAGTTACATACCTTTAATTTGTGAAAGTATATAATTTGAACAAGGATTCGGACCTATAGACTGATCGACGGACGTGGTTAAACTTGGGTTTAAATCGCACACTGCTATTGCAGTAGCAAAATGTAGTGTACTCGTAGTGTAACTATGAAGCATTGCGTCCGGCGGGATGCGGCCTATCGTCCACGCTTTCACGTCACGCCCAGACCACTTGCACCTCGTTCATATTAGAACGCTATTACAATAATAATTACAGGCGCAGTAAACGCTTCTGTTTGTTACGCAACTACCACCGTTGTATCTGCTAGACAATTCGCAAGCGAAAGTAGGTATCGCCGACGCTGCGCGAGACAAATCGCATATTGACATAAGTTTTGGGTGACCCACCCTAGCTATCATTTGTCATACAATTTTCTCATAGAATATTCATGCGTGCTAAATGATGCACTTCCGACTCCAATGATATTATTTATTCTAGAGACTGGCGCCACTGTCTCGTGTAAATATTGTCGATATTAATTTGGCTAATGAATACTTATTTTATCACATAAATCACGAGCCCTCTTGCGTAATTTATTCGATAAGCGCAATTTGATTAATTTTAAATTAATAGTTAAGTACCATGCGTTTCATATTTGGGACATACATCTGGCGCATAACGCACCTAGCGTTAATATGAGAATGTATGTAACAATACTCATTGATTACTGGCACGGGTTCGCCACAACATAATTATATAAATATTCTAACTTTTACTAGCGGTATCGCCCATATTTTCTTTATCGATGTAAGGTTTTCGTTCGACAATAGAATTATTTAGTCAAGTACATGTTAGATGGAGCTCCCTATTGTTTTAATTTACAGCTTTAAGTTAATGAAGCTATCATGACTTGTATCTGCCTGCTCAAATGACATTATGTACATTATTTGCCATGTTTCCGTCAAGCCTGCATGCGAAACCACAGCCTTGGCATTGTCGCAAATGAACCTTTGTGACGTGCATTGGCAGTTTTGTCAGCTTCACCGAGCCACGCTCCATCCGACACCCATTGGCGGGGTTTAATGATACGTGAAGGACGTCCTTGCCTTGTTGCCTCTAGAATTATCTTCTATATAACCTATCGGAGCTATGCGCTAACCTAGGCAAATGAATTAATCTTTAGTTTTTGTTTTACGATTTCAAAGGTATATGCTATAAGGATATACTGTTCGGCTTACTGATAGAATTGAGTTTCAAATAGTGACAGGTTGCTAGCCCGTCGCCTAAAAGAAGAATCACAACTTTATAAGCATATCCCTTAGTAGCCGCTTACGACATCCGTGGTAATGAGATGGGGTGGTCCTATTATTTTTTTTTTGGTGCCGGGAACAACACGGCACTTAGTTCATAATACAAAACTCATATTTTGAATCAATAGCACGCACATTACTTAGTTTAAAAAAAAAGAAAATCTCTGAAATCTAGGTCCATTCAATTTCTACGAAAAATTAAACCATCTACAATAAGGGTTGTGTACTTGGCAAGACAATAAAATTACTAACACGAAAGACGGACGGCCTCGGCAATTAAAACTGCATCGCGTTCCGCACGACTTGTACTGTCCGAACGAGGTCGCTTGCACCAACGACTGCTAATCACTTGATTTTAAACACTAATTAATGTCTAATACCCATTGGCATTTGTTGACAGAGAAAGGTAATATTGAGAGTACCTAAATCAGATATCAACTTTTACGTATAGGCTTTGACGTTTGGGTATAATTTTGTTTTGATGGATTTATCTCGTATAGCGAACGCGACGTAAATCTTTGTATTTTAACCTGTTCATTTAAAAATTTTAAGGAATCATCTCTAAGTGCACCCCTAGACGACATGCGGTAGATACCAAATTAAAATTGTTGATAAGTCAGTCAATTAATCAGTTTGTATGTGTATATATATATTGAAATAAGTACTTTCTGAAGTTATTTTTGTACTTGGAATTGGCAAGCAAAGTTTATTTATTTATTACAAGTAAGTTTTTTAACTACTAAATTACGTTATTAATGTAATGTACCTATCTTCGAAATTCATTTTAATGTCTTCGCTTCGAAATATCAACTCGGCAAACTGTAAATGTTTCGTTGCTTGCTGAAATCTAACACGCTAATGACGGCGGGTAAAACCGGTAAGCTTACAGGAAAACGGTTCCTAGGCAAACGAGCAAATTGCTAGACAAATATCAATATGGCGTTCCTTCCTTTGTACGTGAAGCTCAGTCGCGGCTAAAGTTATCATCCTGGATAGCTATCGTTAGCTTGCTTAACGGTTTGAGTATATTTATATTTTATTTTATTTATTTAGGACAAAAAACAATTGTACAGGTGACAAAGAGTTAAATCAATATGTAGCTACATTTTTGTAGAAGTTGTTTTTGTACCATTATTCTCAAATTACTTTTAATGTATGATTGGTTTTGTAAAAAAATTACTGCTAAGGAACAAAAACTGATAGAAAAAAATTCTGTTAAACTTATTTTACACACTTTTGAAAGAATGAATCGAATCTTTATTAGAACCTATCCTTCGATTTCGTGTAGGTTAATTAATTAGGACATAACAAATATAAGTACTGCTTAAAGACCTTTTCTTTTTTCTCCTTGTGTCTCGGGTACATCCTCAATTCTTTGAAGAAGAGCGCCTGAGCAAAATCGTGGGTTGTCTATTTGTATGGATGGGGATCATCACAAATTTCGTGGGCAGAATAAAAAAACTATGAAAGTATTCGATTGCTGGCTAGTGTTACTTCATTTACTATATCACGATAAAGTTTGGGAGAGAGGCGGTGTGGTTGACGTGTTTATTCATGGCGCATGCTTCGGTGACAGGAAGCCAGCCAAGCAATTCACTGAATCGTTTGCCTGACTATAGGGCTGACAATTTCCGCTCCCATAAGAATTTCTAGTAAAAATTAGCTTGTGATCTCTGTGATAAAATTTTGTCAAAATCGGTCGAGTAATATAAACTACCACACCGGAGTTTATTCTAGTTAGATTTTTTAAGATAAGGGAGAATAAGAAAGCAGCATTAGAACATAATTTGATATGTCTGAAAACTGAAGACACCGCACACCGGACGAAGTTGAATGAAAAATGAAGGCGGCGGTCCCCAAGCCCCGAAGCATTATGGTGGTAGTGGGTGCAACTGGGAATGCGCAAATATGAGACCGAGAGAGAGTACATAATATTTCTATCTTTCTTTTCGCAATTTATTAACTGGTAGTATGGGGCCAAAGCCGCCATTTTACTGTTTGGTTATGTACATATTTTTTTTTAATTTCAAACATTAGTTCTTTGGCACGAGGTAGGAATATCAAACTAACGGTATCTTTAAAAAATTGTAAATCACCTATTATAAAAAGAATAAAAACCCAATTAAAATGCAATTAAAACGATAGGTAATAACCCTACTGCATACACGAGTCCAATATGTGACTATTCTTGGAGTTTACCAACAAGCATTTTGAATTCATTATGCTAATAATAACACAGAATACATCTATGTTGTTGCTAAATCATAATTGTTAGTTAGGTACGTAATGAAAATTGTGATTTGCACTACTTATGTATTTCGGATTGGATAACCTCATGAACAAAATTTTTACAAATGTTAGTTAAATTTAATAACTGATTTATTCTCTTATAAATAAATTCATGTATAGGTAAATAATTTGCATGTACTTAAATAATTACTCTCACATTCCTTGCTATAATTAGTTTATTTCTAGAATGATGTCCTCGCTATTACAGTGCAAAGGCCATATGGGTACATTTAAGGTTTATTACCCGCAGGCTATGCAAATTTAATGCGCGTTTATCAATAACCTAAACATTGCTGTAATATTTTGCAACAACTGCGTCGAATCTTCTTCCAAAGTAAATGAGTAAGTTAAACTACCTACTTAGATAAAATAAGTCGTCGCCGTTACTGGCTCAGAGTGGCTCTTTAGAAATTTAACGTCGGCCGGTAAAGAAAATTCAAAGCGTCCAATTGACCCAACAGTGATGATGAGTTGCCGGGCCGCGGCTGCGCCACTAACGGCTTCTAAAAACCCACATTTCCTAGTAGAGATGGCCGGCCCACATCTCCCACTTCGGAGACAGGATGCGTTTGAGTTCACCGCCCGTGCCGTCCCTACGCGGCACTGTAAACCTACACTCGGTTCACATAAATTGTGGTTTTAAATAGACAGGGCACTAACAACGTGTAAACGTGGCCACCGACAAACACATTGAAAAACGATTCGCAACTTCCACTGAAAACAAAATCGGAGTTTCATTTCAGCGAAACGATACTAGCAATTTCGTTTTCGCTTTACGCAACTTATGTCATCTATATAAACATCGGATTCGATTATCGCTACATCGCCTTTCACAAAACGTCCGATCAACTGTCAAAGTCGAAATTAGCGTCATCGATGTGATCCTATCATTGAAGTACTGTACAAACAAGTGCGAGCGGTCGTTGACTCATTGCGTAAGGTCCGCGGAGTCGCGTGCTAGGGCGGATCATCTTCGAGTAAGTAGGGATCTAGGGCCGCCGAGTTTGATTTAAGAGAGAGCAGCGGCCCAGATCGCATGTGCAATTAAGGTCACTGCAGACGATGTGTCGCGGTATGCGTGCATTGCCCCTTAATCCGCTTATCCACATATTGATCGAGTAGCCAAGTTACGCGTATTCAATATTCATCTGTTGTAGGTAATGTCCTTAATTCAGAGAATTTGCGGCAAGGGAAATATTTTGTTTAAAAGTTCTTATACTCAACGATTTTTTTTTGTATAAACCTTAGGTCCAGACCATTTTGAAAAATATATTTTTTAACCATGACCCGAGCGGGATCCAGACCGGACCTCAGACTCAGAGACGTGCTCAGGTGCCATCAATAGACGTATTGTTATTCGTTGTTTGAAACAGTTTACCACATTATAATTTTCTATCACCTATTAATCAATTGTTTGCTGCTTTCATTTGCTCCCATAATTAAAATCTAATTAGCGCACGCGCATTAAAGCGTCTAGCATACTAGTCCTATGAATGATCCGCCCTGTCGCCAAGCTAATGATAGCTTCCCTAATGCCCGAGACTAGCCGGGGAAAATCGCATCGCACGCGCAGAATGCCGATTAAACCACCTCTGGCGCCAGTGATGTATTAGTCCAAGTCACGGATATAGGTACTGCGGTAAAATATTAATGTCGACACCCTGTAACTATCGGCTAGCATTTGCGGTATATTGCTGGTTTATCTACAATTCACTGTAACCAGTCAAACAATGTTTGAGCGTTGTGATAGTTGCACCCGTCTGCTCTTTCTAGTCTTTTTCCTCTTTTGGTAGTAGGATTCAGAACTTAAAATAAGTACAGAAATGAAGATCCCGAGCGATACTACTCCATTTACTTGTATAGCTTAGATATGTCAAAGGCCTTCTTCGACCATTACCTTGATAAACGCGAAGTAGGCTTGGCCGATTTTCCTAAAAAAACCTTCCTATCTCGAAAACGGGCAAATTAACTAAAAACGGATATGTGTATGTAACGTTGAAAATCTACTATGTTTTAAAATACAGTATCACGTAAAATAATTTTATGTCTAAATCAATGTAAGTTTCAGTCTAATGTGGGTATCTCAACTAATATTAAAAATAGGAAAATGAGTTTGTTTGTTACCTCTTAACGGGTCATCTACTGAATTATTCTTCTTGAAATATCACGTATATATAATTAAGAGTCCAGAGAAGGACATATGGACATATCTTTAAACCCGGTAAAAAACTAAAGTTTCCACGGGATTTGTGAAAAACCTGTATTGTAGGTGGTTCTAATTTTTTGGTGGTTAAAATTTAAATTTAATGCCATCCAACAAAACAGCAACAACTTTTTTGTTTTCTAGATGGCATAAAATTAACGTAAGTTCACGCTTCTTTTTCTTACTCACCTTAGCCTTTTTATTAAGTCAAACAAGGTAATCTAGTATTGCAATTAATTGAAAATCCTTTTTACTTTGTTTGGCATTAAAAATAATGGTCTTACTTTCACATACGATCCCAGTGGCGCCGATGGCTAATACAGCCTGCGATTATTTTTAGATTAGAAATGGCTCAACCGCTTTACGTAATTGCACTAGTCGCATGCGCAGCTAGTTCCAGAGAGCTTGCAGCTAAATATAGTAACAGTGCTGGTATGCAATTATACCTTATTATCGCATGTTTCCACTGGAAGCCTTGCCGCGTCTTGCCTGCCTCAGTTATTACCCGTTGCAGTTTCTTTAGAAAGTGTCAGATGTGACGAAATTGAAACGGGCATGCTGGGCAGATTACAGAATGACCGGAGAACAGTTTCCCTTACATTTGAGGACTGCGTAATGTCGCGTGCGTGCCATAGGTAACTCCCTCCGCAGCTTTAGCACTAAGCACGGCTAATTGCAACAAATTAGACCAGAAAACTGCTCGCAATGTAACTGCTACCGATTGGCGCCTTTGCTATGTAACCACCGCTTATTTACAGCCGATAATCGTCTACATATAAAAGCAGAGAAGTCGATTGTGTTATTAACAATAAAATCGTTCAACTGGCACTCAATTGGGACAGTGAAGTCGTAGGGTATATGAAGCAGATGTTGCTAGGGACACCTACGCATCGTTCTGCACGCGCCCATGTCATGGCCGAAACTGTATAGTATAGACCATTATCGCTAAGACCGTGAAAACGACTTGACACACATTCTATCCGGTATGAAGTACAGCCCGAGCGCAAGCAAGTGATGGCACTTTCAATTATCACTGCATCGTGTCTGCGCCCACGTTGATTATTTATCATTTTTGACTGCAGGTTTTTCGCTATGATATTTAACGAATACTTTCTCTCGTTCCCAGTTCGTTTTTTTTTTTATCTTTTGCAATTATTATGCGCCTGTCATTCATGTCATTTTCTCTACTTCTTCAGAATGACATACGACATATTTCTAATCTTAATTACAAGTTATATATGCGCATTTAATGTTGTCTTGCAAATTTCAATTTAAATAGTCGGCGTATTATGAATTGTAGGTATTACGAATTAGATGTCAAATAGAAAACATCCCGTCAAATTAGTATTGATACATATCACTTGATCGGATCCTGGTACCACCAGGTGTCCACTTGAAATGTGATGTAAAAGGCTCTCAGTGAATCGCTGCGATCGTAAATTTCCGCTGACCCAGTTATAGTGTGATTAGAAATGTACAGCGAAAATGTTATTATTTTTTTTGCTGGTGCCAATTTATATCGGTAATGGTGCGACACACACACACGAGATGCGGCGCGACATCCGTAAGTGAGAGTTTGCAAGTTGTCACCCAAACTGGTATATGAATATCGCGAATGTTATTATATATAACTTTTGGTGATAAGTCCGGTACAGCCTGTCAGAAAAAGTATAGCGAGGTCGTTCGTTAAACCCTACAACGTCTTACGCCATAATTAAAGAGTTATGTTTTTTATTCGTTATGTGCAGATCTTTACATCACAGTGCGTAGCGCGGATGACGTAGAAAGAATGCCATAAAAACATTATAAGATTGTCACGTAACGAATATTACTTTTTCCTGGAGCTCCGCTCTCTTAATAATGTGCCTTTCAAGTGGACAAAACAATTTTTGAGACATCTTCACAAATTTAGAATTTACTCATGGAACCAACTTTTTACTTTACTTTTAACCAATAAAAAGGACCTTGTTTGTTTTAACATATCGTGAAAGTTTGTTCCAGGGAGAGTTTTATAACATAGACATGATAGGATAGAAACTACAAAAAATACTTCAATGTGTCAAGGTTTAGTTTCTACTAACACGTGTATAGCATTAATTAATTAATAATGTTATATGAATTAGTTGTACGAGATCTAAATATATTGAAATCACTTTACACGATACACGAGTTAGATGTCATGAGTAAACTATTCAGGTGACAAGAGTTACCTGTTATAAATTGCATTACAGTTCGACACATCTCAAGTTCACTAGAGTAGAGAATATTTTTTATTTAAGTATTCATTGCGCAAGCTTGCTATTATTTTCATAAATTAAGATGGTCGGTAACAATGTATCATTGATAGGACATAATCTTTACCATCCATATCTCCCATAAGATTCTAAATCACAGTTTTAAAAAAGGTTAATTTAAAATCTTTTATGTTTGTGTTTGATAAGGCAAAATGCAAACGAACGGGGGCGATGAAGCCTCGCATGCTAGGTCGTTCAACGACCCGCCACCATCTACACCGCAGAAACGATTGTTTGTTTATAAACCACTATTATCTAAAACAATGTTCTCTTCGTGACATTCCTTTGTCATCATCTCCTAATGTAGGTTAAGGCTTCTGAAATCGTAACTTCGGCGATACTTCATTTCTATAACTCTTCATAGTTTTAGATATTCTCACATCTAACTTACTTTTTATTTCATAAATGCGTTTCAAATGTTTTGTAATGCGAAATGTATAATCTCAACTATTATTTCCTACTTTTGTGCCATTATTTAATAAGTAGCTTTGTAGTCATTCCATGCGATTATGTTTTGTGACCGTCAGTGGCAATTTACCCAATTCGAGGTCCTGTATAAGTAATGTTATTTTACCAAGTAATATTATTTCTCGGTCACAAGGTTTTCTCATCTTGCTCTATACAAATACATCTTGCTATATACATTCTGAAATAACAAAAACATTGCTTGCACTACTTTAGGTCTCACCAAGCAGATTTAGGTAAAACGCACTCAAATCCTATCCTACTACTATTATAAAGGCGAAAGTTTGTATGGATGTATGGATGTTTGTTACTCTTTCACGCAAAAACTACTGAACCGATTACCATGAAATTTGGTATGTAGGTAGCTGAAGACCCAGAATAACACATAGGCTACTTTTTATCCCAGAGTTCCCGCGGGATTGATAGGGTTTCCATGCGGACGAAGTCGCGGGCGGCCTCTAGTTTTTATATAAAAAAACAGCTTAAAGTAAAAAGCTTTCCTGTTAGCGCCAGTATCAACTTCTTTGTAAGGGTAGATGTAGATACATAACACCATCAACTGAAGATTATTTTAATACAATTGTGAATAATAAATTCTAAACTTGATTTAAACAAAGTTGTACAAAAAAGAAAAGCTACTAATTACTAGAGTTGCCACGAATAGTGAATTGGCCGAATACCGAATATTCGGCAACGCGGTCGGCCGAAGCGCCGAATATTCGGCCGACGAATATTCGGCACGAAATAAATGCTTTTCGGGGGCGCGTTAGCTGAATTAAGACAAGTCGCAACCTGTTTTCCTCATTGCGTTGGCGCGGCAGGCGACGAGGGGCGCGTGTGGGGCGGGGTGTAAACAAATACAACACAGTGTGACGAGTATTTGTTTCAATTGCAGCGCTTTGTCAGTATATAAATAATAAAATAAATAAATATCATCATCAAACGTACAAACAGTTCGTTAAAAGGGTTATAAAATGACACCAATTAATAAAAAATCGCCCATATGGGAATATTATAACATTTGTAGTGAAAATAATAGACTGGCCCAGTGTTTGCTATGTAGCGTCAAGATTTCGAGAGGCGGAGATGGAAAGAAAGCAAGTAAGTAAAACCTTAAATTAATTTAATAGTCTTAAATAGTTTTATTCACTTCATACGTTTATGTAGGTAGGTGGTGGTGGTAGTCCCTGCCTACCCCTCCGGGAAAGAGGCGTGATTTTAATGTATGTATGTGGTTAACTGCTTATGTCTTAAACTTCTTACTAACTTGTTGTTGTACTATACCTACTTGCAGATACATAGTTACAAAAGAAAGGTGATTGATTTTTTAATTCCCTAGTTTTTCGGAATACAGTTTTATAAGAAAGTATTGATTTATATTTTCCGATTTCCTATAAGATTGACAAGGGAAATAAAATAACTTATAAATAATAAATAAATTATTTTAAATAAAGTTTTATTAATTTTTGGTTTTCTATTTACAGCTACAACATCTTTAAAAAATCATCTTAAAACCAAACATGCTGACCAATACATTGCTTTAATTAATGTTGCATCGACAAGTGGCAGCAACACGGGCAGTACTTCTACTTTTACCGATTACGAGATGCCAGCAGTACCTGGAACGTCCAAATCAAAAGAACGGCAGCTGACCCTGAAGGAAACATCAGAAAGGAAATTGCTCTGGGACATTAACGATCAGAAATCAATAAAATATCATTACTTAATTGGCGAAATGATTGCTTTAGACAACGAACCATTGTCACTTGTTGAACGAGTTGGATTCAAGAGGCTTATGGCAAACGCTTTGCCCCATTATAAAGTACCTGGTCACTCTTACATGACCGAGAAAATTGTTCCTGACATATACAATAGAATTTGTGCTAAAATAGAAGCCAGTACTTCACAGGCAGCAGCATTATCAGTGACATCTGATATATGGACATGCCAGCATAATAACGAGAGCTTTTTGAGCTTCACTGCGCACTGGATATCTCCAGAGTTCATTCTGGAACATAGCGTTTTAGCTATGAAATCATTTCCCGGCTCACACTCTGGTATCAATATTGCAAAAGAACTCAAGACTATTACAGAAAGATGGAATATCCCCCAATCCAAGATCCATTTACTTGTCATGGACTATCATGGGATAGTGGCTCTAATATGATAAAAGGTGTGCGAGATGCAGGATATGATTCAGGCAGGTGCTTTATTCATTCACTGCAACGAGCTATAGAGGAGTCCTTAAAATCTCAACCAGAGATACCACAGATGATAGCTACTGCGAGACGAATAGTTACTCATTTTAATCATTCTGGCTTAGCAGAGCAGAAACTAAAATCCATTCAACAAGAACTTAACTTGCCAAACCACCAACTAGTACAAGATGTGAGCACACGCTGGAATTCTACGTATTATTTAATGGAGCGATTATTATAACAAAAGCGAGCTGTTTCCTTGTACATAACAGATCATGAAACTTTATTAAATCTAACGCATGCACAATGGGAACTATTGGGACAATGTATCAAATTCCTGAAACCATTCGAAGAGATTACAAAAATATCCAGCTCAGGTATCTCTTGCATCTCTGAGGTGATTCCACATGCAGTAACTTTATTAAAATATATGGGAAAAGCAGAGACAGCTGAGAAAGTACCAAATTTAGTAACAATGAGATCTTCACTGCAAGCCGAGCTTGAAAGGCGATTCAGCTTCGATGAAAAAAACAAATATCTCGTAGCTACTTTTCTGGATCCTCGCTTCAAAACGAGTTTTCTGGGATTAGTTCAAGCAGAAAGAGCAAAACAAACAATTCTTCTAGAAGCTCTGAAAATAAGTTGTGATGAATTTAGTAGTACCGATGACGATTCTTCTCCAGTTCGTAAAAAAAGAAACTTGAATGAAAATGATAAGACTATTGAAATACATGACAGTTTCTGGGACTGCTTTGAGGAAGTCGCAACAGATAATACGCGAAATGCTAATAATGAAGAGGACGTGCAGAAGAGTGCTGTGGCAATCGAGTTGGATTTTTATTTGAAAACAGTTCGCTTAGATCGGAAGGCCGACCCTTACAAGTGGTGGTTCGCAAACGAAAAACAATTCCCAAACCTTTCGAAATTTGCTAAAGTGTATCTTTCTTCACCTGGAAGTAGCGTGTATAGTGAAAGGTTATTTTCTGAGGCTGGTATTATTTACGATGAAAAACGTAATCGTTTGCTACCAAAAAATGCTGAAAAGCTTGTTTTTATTCATCATAACTTACCACTGGTCAATTTTAATTACTAAAGTGTTGTAATTTGGAAATAAATACATAATTTTGAGTAATATACGTGTCTTTTTTATATGATTTGGTATTCGGTATTCGGCCGAATAGTACCTATTATTCGGCCGAATACCGAATAGCAAAAAAAGTGGCCGAATAGGCCGAATACCGAATAATTGCCGAATATTCGTGGCATCTCTACTAATTACAGTAGATTGTATTCGTATGATCAAATTTGAAATGCAAAACAGTTTATCACTTCAATGAGCACTCGACTTCCAGCGAAGCCACTTTCAGTTTGATTTTATAAAGGCGACGTTCCACAGCGCCAGTGCAGTTTTACGGTGATGTTTTTAAAGGTATTTTTTAGTTTATTTTAAAACTCGTAAGGGAGAATGCGGATCGCCAGGACACACGCAGGCGCCGTGGAGTCGCGCCACAACTTTCTACACTCGCGTCTAGAACCCTCTTAAACAGTAATCTGCAGATTGACGTGTACTTGTAGAATGTTACGACAGGCAAATTAAATTACACATTAGCTACAAATAATACTCGATTATCGTTAAAATCTCCCTCTTTCTCTGAACATGAATCTCTCTTATTTCTCTTTATGATTTATTGAACTTTTATGAGATAAATCCTTTAATTTATTTTCGCGAGACAGAATATTTTAGTAAAACCTTAATGCTGCCAAATTTGCTTGTACAGATTGACTTGACGTACATTTTCCAAATTTAGTTGCTCCTTACATCTGTAAGGTACTATACTACTATACTGTATTACTTTATTTCTATTTCCTATTTATATATTTTATTTTATTTATTTGTATTTATTATTTCCTTTGTGCATTTATCAATAGGAAGTAGATTCAAAATTTAAGGATTACCTATTCTAATGCCGGAACTTAGTAACGCATACGTAAGCAAGGTTAAAAAACATCCAATTGTCTGTTGGCCGCTGGCAAGATAAATACTCGTTTTTGTTTACGTGAACAATTTGATCGATTTTCAGGGAAGTAAAAAAAAACAAGAGTTTAAATATGTACTGTACATATAATCACGTCTATATCCCTTGAGAGGAGGAGCCAACAGTTTTGTAAAGACTGATAGGCCACTTTCATCTATTTGGCTTAAAGATAGAATTGAGATTCAAATAGTGACAGATTGCTAGCCTATCGCCTAAAAGAAGATTCCCAAGTTTATAAGCCCATCCCTTAATCGCCTTTTACGACATCCATGGGAAAGAGATGGAGTAGTCCTATTCTTTTTTCTATTGGTGCCGGATACCAAATAATTTTGACTGTTATATTACTTATAGCGAAATAAAATCCCTTAAAGAGAGACATGTTTAACTGTAAAAGTTAATATACTTACAGCACAATGTAGAAATAAATTATCAAGTTTGATGGTGCCTCAACATGACAATGGAATTGGTTACTCGGACATTATGTCACGATGAAAGGATAGAAAAATAAATAACACAGAATTACGTAATAATGGAAATACATAAGAAAACTTGACAGAAGTGTTGACAAAACTTATTCCTACAATTTCACCTTTTTCATCGTGAACCAACTGATATGTTTTGTTAAAAAGATTTAATTATTCAATATGTATGAGTGGTGATAAATGACTTTCATGTGTAATTTGATGGGAGATGGCTCAATTTATCAAAAGGCTGAAACGATAGTGTAATTAATACTTGTAATGACCGAGGTACGGTTACTTATTTTATGATGTTAGTGGAAAAAAATGGCCGCGGATTGCGTCGGGGTGGCGCCCGCGGCCGCCGTCGGCGCCAGCGATGGCGCGCCGCGATGCCGTCGGTTTCTGGGAACCACCACTCGACACAAATTCAACCCAACACCTAATTAACATGGTTCATTGCTACTTTATGCCATCCGCACAGACTTTGGTGCGATAGTGAAAGAAGATAGAAGCCAGGTCAGCTGACCTAATCTGTATCGATGTGTGTTGTATATGTGTAAATATAATACTCTATATACACTATAAGGCAGGCAATTTCTTAAATATTACAAGTCCACTTCATTATTATCAAACATTTCCTTCGAGTGGTGAAATAATTAAATTAACATTCAGAGAGGTCATTGTATTTAATTTATTTTATTTTATCTATGAATTTTATTGTGTGAAGAAACTAATGCACTACAAGAGATAGCTATCTACTTGTATTTTACGAAAAAATGATAAATTTGTAAATTGGTGTGGAGCCTCTGAAAATGGTTGCTTATTTTAATTAACCTAGATTGCAGACAATCTTTTGTTGGGTAGCTATTTAAAATAAATAAAATAAACTAAGTAAGTATATTAAGCGACCTGTTGATATGCTCCACTAAAATCACAAAGCAAATAACAGTGCCACATCTGCTAACTTCATTTTGTTTTTTTTTTTTTGCTTAAAATGGTTTTATTTGTGATATATTAAAGGCAGCAGCTGCAGAAGCAGTTAATGCTTAGGTATATTTTTGTTATAAATATTTGCAATTGGGTTTTTCCGGTATGCCAGTCGTTCGTGAGTTCCGAAAGTTATTCCGCGAAACTGAAGCGAGAGTGTGTATTTTTGTTATCATAATCAAAGGTAACGGTAAGCACGTCATCAGTTGTTCAGAAAAAGTAAATATTTGTTTATTTATGATAAAAACTAAGCAGACAGTACGCACTTTATATTTTCTTCACAGACCAGCATAACAGCATCCTGCAAGCAAGCTTCATAATGCTTTCATGCTAGTCTATTAACAAAAAGAAACAAAGATGTAATACTTGCGGGTTCAGTTACAGTTTTCACCATTTATCCACAAGCACGTTTATAAATTTCACAATGAGACGATTGAAATAGCGAGTCTTTCGGTTTGAACCGAAAATACTTTTCTAACAAATATCATTTAACAACACAGTTTTCTTTCGGTTCTGTCTACCTTAAAAATAATTCTTATATAACCTGATGTTAGGCGATATACCACAATATCTCAAAATCTTCGAAACTTTCAAGAGAATGCAGACGGAAATACCGTCACCATCAGCAAGAAAGATCTACAAACATATTCGACAAAAAGCAATTACTACTCTCACATCAAAAATGTAGTGAATGAAAGGTTCGTTTATGTAGCATAGAATCTGAAATTGAGAGAATAATTAATACTTGATTTGTACGCCCCAAATACAAGGTCTGCATCAGAAATTGCGTCGGCGGCGCCGGTGTTAACTGTCCATGCGTTTGCGCATATAAATGCTCTTCTTTATAATCTGTTTCGTTTCCTTTTCTGATAAGACTAGTTGTATAAAATTGAAGCATGTAACCATAATTTTTCGTATTTTAATCGTTAATAGCAAACGTTATGAAAATGTATTTATTACTATTAATTATTTGCCTCATCCTTTGAAACAATTAATGAATGGTAAACGTGAAGTTTTTAAAATATAAAGTCACTTAACGCTGCAGATCCAGAAAATCCAAAACAAGAAAGACTCAATCATCGACTCTAACTTTACAGTTTCCTTTATCACTTCTTTAGGCACAACAGAATTGATCGGTCGGAAGTCAAAAGAAAACATTAAAATACTATGACGCCTAAAAACTGCACTGTTATGCAGTATTTAGTTTGGAAGACACGTTGGCCGGGTAATGTATCTCCCTCCCGACACACATAGAGCCTACACAAAGCTGGCTAACTGTACCCGACAGGATGACCCCACATCAGCCAAAAGAACATACGGCCGTCTTGAATTGCATTCCCAACTGCAGCTTCTGAATATTTTGAGCTCACGTGACTTGATGTAGTAATTTCATAAACAGAATTACCTACTTCAAACGACGGCGGCAATTGGAGAATGATTTTGGCAATTTTGTAGTTGAACGCAACTAGATTACATCAGCGTAGCAAATTTAAAGTGATTTCGACTGCTTGCATATTTTATGCTAATGAAAAAGTTGGTAAGAAAAGTTTAACATAAGTTTCAGTCGTGACGTTAAACAATATATTTTCCAAATTTTGTATACTATTTTGTACCGTGGGGATCCCGGCATCAATAGAAAAAAATAGGACTACTCCATCTCTTTCCTTTGGATATCATAAATGGCGACTAAGGGCTTATATACCTACTGGCATTCTTTTAGACGATGGGCTAGTAACCTGTCACTATTTGAATCTCAATTCTATCATTAAGCCAAACAGCTGCACGTGGCCTTTCAGTCTTTTCAAGGTTGTTGGCTTTGTCTACCTCGCAAAGGTTATAGACGTGATTATATGTATGTACGTTTCGTATTTTATACTAAGCTATAAGAATACCATGCACAGCACAATAATATCATGCCGGGCTATTCAAATTAAGGGCCTCCTATAGTGTTACTTATGATACGCACACGTAGGTGGTAACTGTAAAATAGGTCATCCATATGATACCGTTACATAATTCGCCCGAGGAGTGCATCGGATGAGAATTGATGTGTGATCAAAGATGCTGGTAAGGTGGCGGGGCGGGCGGCGGCGGCGGGCGGCAATGCCTGCAGCGCATGCGACTCTCACCGTCTTATCTCTCGCGACCTCCGCCGGACGCGCACGCTCACAGCGCTCCGCATCACCCAAACCCGCGCCGCGCTCGCGCTATGCCGTCGACCCGACAACAAACTTTTGTGTTCGTTAACTTTTTTCATTTTCCTTGTGTAAGATATATTCCGGGAATGGGCCAGTGATTTATTGATTCTATTTAAGTGTCTTATTCTTTGAACTTTATGAACTTATCGAAATAAAAAAAACTAACTTAAAGTTGACTCGAATCGATGATGGTGTCAGAAGGGGCACTGCCCGTAGTTTGGTGTATACGCGATAATCAACTAGTGCCTCATCAAGTTTCCGGTGTTAAATTACAAGGAGCAGTGACTGGAGCTCACATAGCTGCCGTAACGGACTTTTTGCGTATGGTCGCCGGAACTCCTATTGTGTTGCCACATACAGCGGTTCCTGAAAATGTCGATAACGACATTAATCAAGAAAAAGAAAATTCTGAGAAAGAAACTCGAAGACGTAAAATGTCAATGCAAGTGGAAGTACCTTGTGTTTTTGTTACAGAAAGCGCGCTGCAGAAAGCGAAAAGTCGTAGCAATTCTCTAGATGAAAAGGTTTTGTTTAACAATTGTAATATACCTTCAACGACCAAACGATATTTAGAGTTAGATGGAAGATCAAAATCCTTAGAAATGAAAACGTGTGATGACTGCAATTTAGTCCCCGAAAACGATTGTGTGAAATCATTTACACAACGAATTACGAGAATTATAGAAGTAGACGATATTAATCCTAATGTAGTAAATACTGAACCTGAAAAGGAACCACTGCAAAGAATAACTAGGATTATCGAATTTGAAGATAACAAACCGCCTTCACCGGTGTCTTCAGACAGAGAAAATGAAATCACACAAAGAATCACAAGAATCATTGAACTTAACGATGATAATTCTTTTACCACCACTACGAATAATAGCGAAATTGATAAAGAATGCACTCAAAGATTAAGTAGGATAATCGAATTGGAAAAAGAAAGCTCTTTTCCTAGTATGACCAAAATAATAGAAATGGAGAACGAAATATCAAATGAAAGAAGAATTTCTCTTACAAATGAACGAGAAACCGGAGGCGGATTAATCGAAAGCTATCCCGAAGATGTAGTTGTAAGATCAAGTAGGCTATTACACAGAAATAACCCTAGAATAAGTCTTGATTCTTCGTGCTCCGAAAACTCTTACGTCAATATTGACTGTTTCAAGAGTTTGCAGGATGTAAGAAAAGAAGAATTGACAGATGGTGGTGTGAGTCCAGAGACATCACCGACTTGCAAATCTGTACGATCCAGATTTCCGAGGAAAAAGACTTCTGTATGTTCGATTGGATCTTCGGACTATGATGACGAGGTAGACGTTATTTTCAAATCAAAACCCAAATCTAGTCAGTGGTTAAGTCTCGACTGGATACCGCCACCGTCCAAAGAAGAGCCAGTGATGTCGCACGTCTGTGATAAAAATGATTTTATAACTAAATGGATTGCTGAACAAAATTCGCAAGAGTCAGGTATTATTGCAGATGAAAGAAGAAAAAGTCTCCCACCAAAATCAAATGAAGTATATCTTCAGAATATGAGAAGATTCAGCGATGGTTTACAGATATGCAAAGAGGATGCTGCCAGTGACTCACCGGCTACAGTAAAATGGAAATGGCACGACATTGTAAAGCGACATCTACAGCTACTGAAAAGTGATAAAGGATTCAGGCGACAAAGAGGCAGTTGGATAAGAACTGCTCGCCGTCTATCTGGTACAAATGTTAACAACAAGAGCTTTGAGGGACTGCCGTTCGATACGTACATGAAATTAATATCAATGCCGTAAGTATTCTCTTTTATATATATTGTGTTTGTTTATCTATACTTAATATTATAAAGCTGAAGAGTTTGTTTGTATGAACGCGCTAATCTCAAGAACTACTGGTTTGAATTGAAAAATTCTTTTTGCGTTGAATATACCATTTATCGAGGAAGGCTTTAGGCTATATAACATCACGCTGCAACTATAAGCAGCAAAGGAATAATGGAATATGTAAAAAAAAACCGGGGAAAATTATTCATCTTTGAGGGCTTCAATGATGCCCAAAATAACTATTCCACGCGGACGAAGTCGCGGGCGCAGCTAGTATTATATATTCCTGTTTTTTTATCTTATTAGTGTAATAATTACTTTCATCATTGGTCTCTTGATCTAACTGATTAAGTCAGACAAACCGATGTAGGTACCACAATGCAGGAAGGCAGATATAACCATAATCGATTTTATTAGGTTTCTTGACAGACGCCTGTAATTATTTGATAAAAATTTTCTACAACCGAAATAATAAAGTCACTGATTTTAATGTTCTATTAAAATTTTGATAAGATACCGGTCGAGTTGTATATTACGAGATCGATACGTTTCCGCAAGGCCGGCCGATTAGCATGCAGGGAGCTCGCGTCCAAGGTTACCCCAAGCGGTCGGTCGCTGCACCGGAGCAGTCTTCCTCTCCGAATTTCAACGGTGGGAAGACTTCGCAGGAAGTTGCTCCGAAGGTGACGATCACAAAATTAAACTATCAAACAATCGGAAGCGGGTGTGCTTTGAATTTTTGAATTACGTATGTTCGTGATATTGCACGTTTCCTCCCTCATGAATAATAATGTTGTAAATCACGTATCTTTGGCATGTCAATCGTTTCCTTAAACAAAGGACCTGTAAAACATCTAGGTGTAACTAATTTTTTTGTTTCTGCAAAATATTAGCAAGGGTTATTAAAAACATTTTCAAAAATTATTATAGTAATGTTGTTAATAAACATTTACATTCAGGGAAACAGCACCGGATGGCTGGCAATGGTCGGTCGGATGCGCCCGTCGGCGTTTCACTCGCAACTCGAACCTTGTAGTACTAGCTCGTAGTATAAATCATGACTGTTCTTTGTCAAAATACTATGAGTAGTCATAACAAACGCACGTCAATATATACAGCAATGGAAATTAAAATGAGCAAGAAACTCCAGAAATAATTCTATTTTAAAACGCATAGGTAGCTACTTGTGTTTGGCATATGGTGGGTGTTCTGAAAACACAAGTGTTGTGTTTGAATGTTCATCAACATGCTATTGTGCCTACTGAATGTACCTAAACGGTCTTTGCCAGAAACAAACGCATTCACATTGAAGCATTTGCTTGTTTTGTAGATCTTCTGGCTGCATTTTGTTGATTTTTTCAATTAGTTCTCAGGATTCAACATTTAAATTTCATCCCTCTTATTTTAGATCGATTAAGATATCCTTATATCAACTGTATGTTTTTCTTTATGTGACGCGATATCGTTTTTTTTTAATGAAAGGGTCTTCTAAGGTCCTACACCTCAGGTTAACGTCTGATGCTGGCAACTATATAAGAGCAATAGAAGGAATACGTCAATTTTGTTTTTGAAGATAAAAACTAAAGTTTGTAAACATTTGCAGTCATTTGTCATCTTAATGTAAAAGGTTTTTTTTTGTTATTATTGTATTGATATAAACACACTTATTTTTTAAGTACCTATAATCATACATATTACTCTTATCTAAGTAAATTGAAATCATTTATTTGTATTAATTGAAGATAGAGTAATTGTGGTATCAATTTTTATTCCGTGATATCAAACTTCTTTTCGCTGAGATTTAAATTAGATAACAATCTAATTACTGCTTCTAATTGAATAGATATTGCATGAGAGATAAGAAACATTACTTCGCATTGTTATTCTTATATTTGAGTCTTAAACACGTTATTTATTAATTTTGTTGTTATTATTTTCTCGATGTAACAATCCATTTAATCAAGGTATATCTCCAACACCATTTTAAAATGTGACTGTGTTTTCAGTGAATTATAATTAAGTGATGTTGATGTGAAGAGTCGTGATGTCACTTCATCATGCAAACAGATTTGGCCTTCGAAATTAAAAGGAAACTCATATTGAATGAAAAGTAACTTGAAATTATATTTTTCATTGTATTTTTTGTTTTATCTTTATTATTGCGCTCTACGGCCAATATTTGGTAAAAAAAAAACAATATATTAAATATATATTTGGCAATTTTAAGTAAATTCGACATGCAGTTTAAATTAAAATGCGATTAACAATAAAGTGTTCAATTTTTTATTACATTGCTCACTTTCACTATAAACGAATGCAATAATTAAGGTTCTATTTCGTGAGGTTCTATTCAAACTCGCTTTCTATTCAAAACATTGTTGATATCTCATTATAAAATAACTAAACAAATATTTATGGTAAATTTTCAAAAATATTCTAATGTTAAAGTTTAAAAAAGATGTACTCGTATGTGTTTCAGTTAAAACACATTAGAAAATAGTTTTTATTATGCATTCACTACTTCAAAAGATCTAAAACAAAAGTAGTTCCTTAAATTTCTCAGTTTACAATATCGATAATGTATATTTAAACATTCCATTCAACGTTCATATTCAGTTATTGAAGACATTATCCAGCGTTTTTTAAAGATATGCAGCTCTATTTAGTTTTGTATCCTGTTCGAGTGCGGCCAATCTAATTGAATCATTTTAAAGGAATAATTTTTTTAATTTTTTTTTTTTTTATTTTATTAAAGAAACCAACAGCGTATACATTAAATATTAATACAGTATTAATCTTATGCTATTATAAGGCCAATGACAGGTTTCTCTGACTATTACTGTAATAAAGTCAATAGTGAAGATCTTCAAAATTATAGGAATTATTTTATTTAAATAATATAGTGACTGACGTTATTTGGTTTCGTCTGTTTTCATCAGTTTATCTACTTATTGTTAGGTTATTATCGCAGCGAACAAAATGGCAATCTTTATCTAAGCGTGGCATGATTAACATTTCGCAGTAGTTTCAAGACAATCGATTTATTTTTCGCATCATGCCCTTACGTTGGCTTCTTCAAGGGGCAGTTACGCTTTACGATTCCATTGTCACCTTTGCTAATTGTCTTAGTAATGCGGCCTTCACCAAATGTTCAATTTAAATTACATTTCCTTTACCGTCTGTATTATTTTTAGCGCATATTTATTTAACACGAAGCAAAATTATGTCTTTGTGGTTATAGAAGTAGGTTTTGAAGATATTTAAAGTCATTTTTACATTGTTATTAATACTTACGAGCGGTGAGTCCTTGAAAATTCAATCAATGTCGCGATTTGTATGATTGTTATCCTTATCTGTCAGTTGTCTGAATAAGTAACGGGCAAACCCATATAGCCTGCAAAAATACCGTTCAACTTATTATCTGGAATGGGGTTTTGAGCTCGTGTCTTTCAACATGAGTTTTTCCAACAATCGCTTCAGCTAGTGAAAGAAAAGTTTCATCTTGTAAGAAGTATGTCAGCGAATAATCGATTAGCAATTAAAATTTATGCAGGTATAATGCTCATAACAACTTATTATCTCCAAGTAGCATATAAAATGTTCCCACGTCATTAGCTGTGTATTGTAGAACAATGTAAAATGCGATGCGATCGCGAGACCAAATCCAATTTACTCGGTACTTGCAAGAGGATAATTGCACGCATGGTCGATTAGTGCCTATTTAGTAAAACATTATTTTCCACGTGTAGTAAAATTACTTTGTACATAACATTGCTTTTTATTTCATCGTTTTCGCAAATGTAGATTATTTTACGACTAGATATATAATCGTTTACGAAATTACTTTCTCATTAAAGCCTCTAACGTCATATAATTGTAGAGTTTAACGAAAGCATTACATACATACATACATATGGTCACGTCTATATCCCTTGCGGGGTAGACAGAGCCAACAGTCTTGAAAAGACTGAATGGCCACTTTCAGCTACTTGGCTTAATGATAGAATTGACATTCAAATAGTGATAGGTTGCTAACCCATCGCCTAAAAAAGAATCCTTAGAGTAAAGCATTAATTTGAGACAAATCAGTAGTGTTGTGGCAATAATGATATCCGTTTAAAATTATAACTAAGTATATTTTTGGATTACATAATGGTGCTGTTTTGTTAAAACAGCAGACAGTTTTGTAAATCACACCATTTTGCAATTTATATTGCTCACTATGACTTTATTCGGGAAATGCGTGTGATATTACATCATGTGTGTGATATACAATTTGCATCAAATAATACACAGTGAACACGTTTTCTAATTCCAGTACAGCCACAACGGTTTATTTTATTATTAATGCCGTAAAGACCTGTTCGAAACTTGTAACCAAGTAGTAATTGTACAACACCAAAAGTGCACATAGCCCTTTTTATGATCGAATGATTTCTAAATCCGTCCGTTCTCTCGCCTGAAGAACTCGTCTTGGAGTTTAAGGCAAGTCCTTGTTCATCATGAGAGGGACACCCTATAATTAGATTGGCCATCTAGCGAGCCTGTAGCCGAGACTTGCTTAGCAAAAAATAGTGACCACATCGCCAAGACAAGTTCATTGACCGGCGCCCCTGCTTAACTAGTTATTAATGAAATTCTAAAAGCTAATGTCACGTAATTTTTTGATAACACATTTTGAGTCAAAGGGCTTGAACTTAATTGTTACATCATTGGTAAATCCGGAGAGCAACATAACTTGTTATCTATTCTGTGTGACATTTTTATAAACCAGAATGCTAATGATGTAATGAAGCCAGATTGTCATTTAGTAGGAAATTCCGTTCCCCCTAAATGTGATTCGTTCTGCCTACTTTACGGAATGGTATATCAATTGATAGTGATTGCGTAAGTTCATAAGAACATATTGGTGCTTCGACTGTTAAAGTAGTCGCAATTAACTTTCTTAGGTATATTGGTTAAATAAATATCATTCTGGCTTCCTATGAGTATAATATTGTAAGGCGCCAATATGATTTCGTTGGGAACGTTTGGATAGCACCATAATAATATGGTCTAATATTTATTACCAAAAATCTAAACGTTTGCATCAAACTCGATAAAATCCGGACTATTGTGCTCTAATGTAAGAACTATCAATACCTCTAAGAAAGAATAAGACATCATCAAATTTCTTCGGCCCCTTACTGATCCTATTTAAAAAATGAGACCTTAAATAATAATATATTCAATAAATACAATTCTGTTTGATCAGCTGGTAGACTGGTAGAGAATGCCAAACGGCATTAAGTCCGCCTTTTGTACATTTTTTTGCAATAATGTTTTAAATAAATAAATAAATTTGTATGATATTCTCAAAAATAACTCAAACTGTGTTGATGTTTACATCCTCTCCTCGCACTTTTACTTGACTTTTGAAGTCTAGACAAAGTCCATATTTGCGCGTTACTATTTGAACTTTCGAAAATCTGCAATTGAAACAGAAGAGCAAATATCATGCAGACTTAGCAACCTTGTTGCAAATATATTGTTTGCTCGCTCTATATTGATCAATTTCTTTTCTTTGAAAAAATATAATTAGCTTGTTTGTAATAAAAAATTTAACGTTTTTCTTTTTCTTTAATTCAGCTTATTTGTCATTACTGTCTTTGGTGAATAAACGAACTATTTATTTAATATGATGTTCAAAGTTCTTGTCGTTTGCTTTTAACGAATTAATTTACCTATTGAATATGTATCAGTGATTCAGATGACGATTTCTCTTAAAACCAACCGGGTCAAGGTCATTGATTTGCTAGCATCGCCACTTAGCTTTTAAACAAGAAACACAACAACCTGTTTTCGGAAATATATTAATTATTGAAATTTTCTAAATTCCTTGTTTTAATCTGATCATCACATTTTTTTAACACATCCAGTGATTTCTGTGGTTGATACTTTTGAACTCGTTCTTTTTCTTCATACAGATTTTTTTGTGCTCCATTCTTGATTATTACTGTTCAATTTTTAAAGTTTTTACTTACACTTCGATTTCATTAAATCATTTTTTTATGAGGATCATCGTTAGAACTAAATTTACGCTTGACTTGTACCTTCACACTTATAAGTACACACACATGCAATTCTTACTTTTGTACTCTTATTGTTCGTTTTATTTTTATTTACTCACTTTGCTTCATTCCCAAGTATTATTTCTGTTAGCGCAGTGGTTTGTATCTGTTTTAGCGATCTAACATCGCTCGATTATATTACCATTTAATAAATGGTCGTTAATAGAAATGCGTCTAGCTATTTTTACAATAACCAGTTTTTTATTGGTGACAGTTCCGTTGTTCTAAGATATTTTTGGCTCGGAAATGTTTTTTTTATATTTTAGGTTTCATGTAATTGTTATGAACCTGTTGTGTGGTTAAATTGATTAATGTTATGTTAATGGTTTGTAACGATTATACCTTTACTAATAGTTTATTTATTTTTGTTATATTAATTCTGCCAATACTGTTACGGGCTTACGACTTTATGATTTGAGGGATCAGATCTTAACCTAGAAGTGTCATCACAACATATTTAACTTCAGTTTAAGTTGTATATTGTTCTACTTTATTATTCTAGGCTGTCACATTATGATCTTATTCAATCTGCGTTTTCCACCTGACCTTCATTCCTATCTACATGTAGCCGATCTATGACCCTTAAGGATGCCCTTAGTGCGTGACGAGGTCTTCGCCACATTTATAGTCGAAATGCCCTTTTCATTAATTTTATGATTGTACTTGTACCATGAAGATAAAATTAATTTTTCCTAGTTTCACCACTATGAATCTCAACTTATATTATAAATGAGAAAATAAGTTTATTTGTTTGTTTGTTGCCTTTTCACGCGTTATCTCTTGACCCAATCTTGTTGAAATTTTGAGTATATATAATTGAAGTCTGAAGAACGAGATAGGGTACGCATAATTTGAAAAAAAATGTAAAAAATACACAATCAGATGCGTGCGCATTTGCATCATAGTCGTACAAACGAAGATGGATAGAAGCTTTAACATAACCTTAAGTAGGTTCAGACGCTTATTGAAGTAATAATCCGTGTTTCAGTAGCCGACTAATCACCCTACAATTGAAACCGACTTACTCACTCCAACGATCAATTTTATTGTCTCAATGATCTAGATTGCTCGATGATTCTTCATTGCCTGGAAATTGTCCGACATAATTGTTACGTAATTATCAACTACCTACTGATGGGTTGGTTTTGTTTTTAATTACTCTTAAGAATTTCCTACGAAAACTTCCTTTGTAGGTATCTTAAAATAGATAATGTTCAGTGTAGTTAGATAATTCTCCACAAAATATACAAAAGGTTTATATATATTAATCCTTTCTTAACTTAAATAAAGTAAGCTGATACTTTACAGTGGTGAAAATTAACTCAAAATCGTTCTTTTTCTTGGAGTGTCGACAATCCCTCCAACGTAAATCAAATTACTCTTATACATATACTCGCAAACAAAATCGTCGAGGAATATGAAGCTATTATAATACGACATTTATTAAGTGATTTTCCTAATTTCTCTGAGTTCTTCGCGACAGCTATATATTACTAATTCTTCGAATTAAAAATAAACTAAAACATACAATTTTATTTATTCTTCTTTGAATTTTAGAAGGAAAATGGGATTTTATATCAGTCTGTAAACATTAATTAAATTATAATATTGTGGTTTTCACCAGTAAAGCTTCAAAGAATATTACTGCTGTCCTCAAGCTAAGGCGGTTAAGTTTTAGGACCTTATAGGTAAGTTAGCCTTGTAGTTGAGGATGGCAGATTAATGTTAAATAAGTTCTTAATGACACCTAATGATTACACAAAAAAAGTTTTAGTTCTGTTGTTCTAGATGGAAAAGTCTATGAGTACTTGTAGTACCTATTGAATTTATCACTCTTACGCGGCCACATTGCTTTAAAGTGAGTTTCCTTCAGTTTCAGCTCCTTCAGCACAGTACCTATTATTAGAATCCTTTAAGCTAATAAGCACTTCAGAAAATGTTCCTAAATGTAAAGCCGACGACCTCGCTGTCAGCATTTGTTGCAATACCGCCACCATTGTCAACCTCCTGTTATTTTGCAACCGCGAACCTGAACTCTGATTTGACAAGCCGCGAACTATTGCGATACGCACAGATGCGGCTCAGCTGCATTGATATTTGATTTATCTGTTGAATTAATGCATTAAACATATAAGAGGTAAAATGCATAATTTTAAAGATTTTTTTCCGTCGTGCGACCCTTAGGTATGTGTGATATCTCAGGAACTACTGGTTCGAATTGAAAAATTATTTTTGTGTTAAATAGTCATTTATCGAGGAAGGGTTAAGGCTATGTAACATCACGCTGCAATTATTAGGAGCGAAGAATTAATGGAAAATGTGAAAAAAACGGGGTAAATTATCCTTGAGGGCTTCAATCATGCCCAAAATAACTATTCCACGCGGACAAAGTCGCGGGCACAGCTAGTTCTCTATATTTTAGCGACCTGAATTGTTTGGAAGAAAATGCCTATAGGTAGTATATTCAACTCAAAATCACTATCACATTCCTCAACAAGTATACTTTTTGTCATTTTGTCAAGTTGACAGGGACAAAAACTAGCTGAACAATAACAGAATTTGGTCAAATAACAGCATAGGTCGGATTTTGTATTCCAAAAGCGATTAGATCGGTTTACCGCCTAATAATAGTTCAAAGTAAAGTATTATACGGGGTGATAAATTTATGATTCATTGTACGTGTCGGCCGCCGTGTAAACTTGGGACAATGTTGTCTTGCGTCTCGAGCACACACGTCGATTGAATGTGGAATGCCTCTCATTCGTGAGCGATGAGTCACGGGCGCACAGGCTTTCTGTCTAAGAGCTAGAACCGACCTACAAGGCAAGGTAACGTCTCTTACCTGCTATTATAAAGGTTATTATTAAACAGCATTATCATCGATATGATTTACTTTTCCACTGGGAATTAATTGTTGACTTAATGATTATTATATAATCGAGTATAAAAGACTAGTTGTTACATTCTTAACAACTTCCTACGCAGATTTTACTTAGATCCAGCACATACCTGCAAATCTTGTCGATAAAAAATTATTTAACTTAAAAAGTTAAATGATCATCATCATTCAAATGATTATAAAATCATATAATAAAATGTCAAGTAGGTATATGTGCAGCGCCTACACAAACGTAAAATTTATTTATTTTTATATTTTTTTTATCTTTTCAGTCATTATTACACATTTAAAATTTGCAAACCTACTTTTCTTTTTTATGGCATTCAATAAAATTGAAGGTTTCCAGTTGATCGAAATCCTTGGACATTTATTAAAATTATTTATAACCTAATCGTCGCAATTTTGTTACAGATGGTACTTCCGCAAAATAAAACGAATCGAAGCGGAGAAGAAGCTACTTCTGCCGGAAAACGAACATGGCGCTTTCCTCATCCGAGATTCAGAGAGCCGGCATAACGACTTCTCGCTGTCGGGTAACGTATTATCCTTATCAATATTACTATGATTATAACATATCGTTTTAGCAAGGTCTCTAAGAGCAAAATTATGATATAACAGTTTTTTATTCATCTTTAATTGGGAAACAAACAGTTGGAGTCATTCAAAACGCCCAATCAAGTTTTCAATTTGTTGTTAATCTTACACATATACACATTTTTTTTTAATGAAGACATTGTTCAGTCATCTACATTTTCGATTTAAGATCTATAATTGTAAATTGACGTCCGGTCAAAATGCTGCAGAATAGTTTGTTCTGTCGCTTCTTCTAAACCTGCGCTTTGAAAGCGGTAGAAGAAATTAGGTTGACGTCGATAACCGATACCTTGTGTCCTATTTTAAAAGTAGAATGTATTTCTTTTTTTAACATGAATGCAAAATTATCGAGAATTAGTGCTAACTAAGTGAAATGCATTTTTATTACTAATTATCAGTGGTATTTTCACTAAATTTTTGCTTCTCCATATATATTCATTTCATAAGTTAGTCGACCTCGAACAGCTTATCCTGATGCAAAACCGGTTCCACTTTTTCTAAGATCGTCGAATGGCGTGGGAACAAAGACTTCTCCATGCGCCAGTCCTATTTCTCATACTAATTGCTATTCTTAATCCAACCACCATACGGTCAGTATCCGTTTATACCTACGCAGAACGGGTTACCAATAATAAATTAAATAGGTACGGAGTTCATCTGCATGTTACTTTGAATAGTTAAGCGAGGCAATTCCTTTTTGCAAATATAAAATTTAAAATGCTTTATGCTTTAGATAAATTTAAAATATTGTAATGTTTTCGAAGCTTTTTTGTTGGACACATTAAAAATCACGTGACATTGGTATGTATAAAAAATATTTTCACAATACCTTTAAGTAGCTTCTTTAAAACAATAACTTGGATTCGTGACTACCGACATAATGGCTGTTAAAAAACAGACAATACCTACGATCCTATTACACGCAAGATGAACATGGAGAAACAATGTCTGGCGGCCAAGTCGGAATATCTCTACAAATGTAGCAATATTCTGCATTTATTCAAAGACTTGATTCGCATACCGCCATACTGTTGCATCATATTGACATAACTGGGCCAATCCATCCATACTTCAAGTTATTTATTCGCATTCTTAATCCTGAAGAGACTGCGAAGGTTCTTTACGATGCACGACACTAGGCTAGCATGCAAATTGCATATGTATGCAGATTGCCAATTATCCCGAAACTACTCGCAATTCAATGAGGAAATGCTCACGTGTCGGTCGTGTTACAATTATGGAAGAGCGAACAATAAGAATTCTGAATATGGTGTCTTCTTTCAAGTTGTTATAATTTAACACTATCACGTCTGTAGTTATGATCCCAATAATTTTTGGTAAGGATGCGCTTGTTTTAATAACTGAGACTTATTAGCTATTGTATGCGAAATTCAATATTCAAAAGATAAATCTCATTAGGTCATAGTTTTACAAGAATATCTACTATTTATATAACAATTATGATGAAACTAGGACTAAATCAGTTTGAATTAAAATATGGAGATGTAACAACCGCCATATCAGATTATTGGGTCGCTCAAGACATGAGCAGAGCATTTTCAATGTCACTATTATGTTAGCAAATTTGATATAAAAAATATTGTATCTTTTTATTGCTACCTGTCATTGTCGTTCGTTGACACTAGTGTCATGGTACAGTACAGTTCCATGATGGAACTACTGATAATTACAATCTTTAACTTTCGTGTCAACGCACACACCATGTACCTTATAACAGGATTATATGTTTATTTTTGCATTACAATACAAGACATTTCCAATAACTTTCCCAATGAATGAAAGTGAGGTTTCAATTCTTTCACTTCAGTTTATTCATGCGACTGCTAAAAACTCTGATACAATGCTAAGAGAAATATAATATTTGCATAAACTAAAACATATGTTCCAACTATGTTTTTGGCAGACCTACGAGTAGTCATTTTCTACTATTTCACTTCGAAGTTGCTTAAGACTGTTAAGACAAAGACAATGTGATTATGCGTCATATTGCGTGCACGAGAAAGTGCAGCTCTAGGCATATTTAAAGGATAGTTTAATGCAACATATTTTTTTGTCTCTTGATCTAACAGACGCTACTAATGTAGAACCTTAGCATAAACACACGATACTTTAAAAAAAATTCGAACACAATTAGTGTTCATATTATCCCTTCATTTTGTTAAATATCAAGGGAATGATAAATTTCAGGTAATATTTACGATAGTATTTTTACGTTTACTACTATACTTATATATTTGTATTCTTATTCTATGAACTTGTCCCTTAGTTATTTAAATATGTCCTTTTCAAATCTGTCTGACTGATTTTCTAGTATATCCATATTAAACAGATAATAAAACGGGATAATAACAACACCTTTGTTTTCTTTTGACGTTTTATAAAAGTTAAATATGAATCTTGAATTGACGAAGTGATTTATTATTGCTAAAATTTCAATTACATCTTTGAGAAGGGTTGACGTTGGCGTGCTAAGCGTCGCCTGACCTTACACCCAAAAAATCGCAAACTTTGAAAACGCCAAAAATTATACGCATAAAATCAAAATTTGAGTTATATCATATGTATGTATTTGTCAAAAAGCTACAAACTACCTACGCATTTAACTACTTTGAGTGTAGCGTCCCTTTTTAAGAATGGAACGTTATTGAAAATAGCATAGAACCCATGAATCCGTTTAAATAATTTAAAAAAAAAAACAAAATCGTTATCGTACGATACGCTTATAAGTATGTACTTGAAACATTTGTTGTTTAGTTGTCATAAACCAGTGGAATATTTCTTCTTTTGAAAATCCAAATTAATTTTCACATCTAGAAAATTGTGTTCGAGTAGACTAGTCTGTCTGAGTTCATATAGAAACATTGTGTTTCACGGTGCATCACTGGCAAAAAATGCGCAGCGCAGCAGTGTTTGGTCAGCTTTTTAATTACAATTATATCTACCTAGATATGTTAAAAATTAATTGATTTACACATTGTCGTCGGCTTGGAGGATATAAGACCAAGATAGCTTTTCATTAATCTTGACAAGGCTTGTCTCTTACTTTTCCCTCTGCCTTTTCGGATAACGAAATATTTTTAACTGATCACCAAACGCCAGAAATCCCGTATATTATAGAGATAACATAACCTCGAATCCAATTTTCATAAAATTTGGCAATTTAAAAAAAAAATCAGCAACTGACAATTCTCTTTTTTTGATAGTGCGAGATGGCGATACGGTGAAGCACTACCGAATCAGACAGTTGGACGAGGGCGGCTTCTTCATCGCGAGACGCACCACCTTCAGAACGCTCCAGGAACTGGTGGAACACTACAGCAAGGACGCGGACGGACTCTGTGTATCTCTCAGCAAACCTTGTGTACAGGTCAGTGACTTAAATGTAGATTTTTTATTTTTAAATAATGAGTGTCGAGGAAGCTAGGGAAATCAGTCAGCTGGAAATCGTAAAAGTCAGCGTGATTATATGTTAGTATTTATTTCTAGTAACTAAGTCCTTGTTAGTAAAGCATCTTACAAATAATGTAAGTTCTTGTCCGCTTGTTATGTTATAACTAAAGGGTCTTAATGACGACACACGTTTTATCGCTTACGGGATAGACAAAGCTAAAAGTTCCAAAAAACAAAGGCTTGACTGGATGTAATATATTTGCTGGGGTGATTCTGAAATAGCTACACCAATAATGACATACTGGTAAAAAAATTATGAAGTACAACTACGAAAGCCTACATTGCGCGTGGCTTGACCCGAAACGCACTTGCCTGTTTATTATCCTGTTAAGTTTAACATGTAATACTAAAATTCCATAATATTCATTAATTCTTAGTATAAATATTTTCTGTTGGTATCATTCTGCTTATAATTAATAATAATAATTAAATATAAAACTCGACATTTTAATGAACACATAAATGCCATTTTATCGTAGAAAATATTTCCTAAGTATAAACCGGAAATATAAGGAACTAAACAAGTCAAGGAAATAATAATAATTTTATTATCGTCATAAAATAAGCGACTATTGGATTATGTTTTTTAAGTCTAAGATCAATGACCCCGGCAAATATTGCAATAAGAGGGATATTAAAATAAAGAAATACTAAATAGACGAAACAGAAGCCAGTGTAAAAAAATTATAAATTCTTAATTTACAATAAATTCACTATAGCACTCAATATAGCAGTGAATTTTTATTTCAAGCTTTAGCTTAACCGATTCATTGCGGATGACGCCAATGAGCGTCATTGATTATAAGAAATCAAGGAATGGTTAATTTCTTGAAATATGTACATAAATTAATTTATTCTTCTTTTATCTTCTTTTCATAGTCATCTCTTGCATATGTCTGTCACTCAATTTTGAAAGCCATAGTTATGCCATTTATCGTGATTTCATAAAACAATCTAACCGACAAGCAAGTTTTGGTACTTCACGCTTATTTATCAAAACCGACAACTGTAGCAAATCCGAGTCAAACACTTATAGTTTTTAAAAGACTATTAGCATCATAACGCGAGGGGATAATACCTACATAAATCTTAAAATATGTAAACCTCTCAAGACTGTCTGAAAATGCTTGCGAAAACGTGCAGAACAAAGTCTGTGAAATTAAAATATTGATCGGTTTGGTTTATTTTTAGAATACAATCAAAGAAAATAATATACTAATATTATAAAGCTGAAGAGTTTGTTTGTTTGTTTGAACGCGCTAATCTCTGGAACTACTGGTTCGAATTCGAATCTATTCTATTCTATCGAGGATGGCTTTAGGCTATATAACATCATGCTGCAACTATGAAGAGCAAAGAAATAATGGAAAATGTGAACAAACGCGGGCACAGCTAGTCTAGAATACTTCTGCAGTGTAAAATAAAACTACACATGTAGATTAAAGTTCCGTACCTAAAAGATAAAATTTGGTGTCTGGCCGTCCGTCTCTCTGTCACCAGACTGTATCTCGTAAGCCGTGATAGCTAGAAAGCTGAAATTTTTACAAATCATATATTTTCGTTGCCGCTATAACAACAAATAACTTAAATTTAAATATAAAGTATACATACAAATTAAATCAATAACAATTAAGTAATTATTCATTTCCCATACAAGAAACATAATTTATTAAGCAATATTTTGGTAAACAGATAGAAACGTTAATATAAAAAAAATATTAAAGTTACTAACGTGATGATGGTACGGAACCCTTCGTGCATAAGACCGACTCGCACTTGGGTTTTTATATTTACATTTTCACCAAAATGTAAGAACCATGACCTTCACAATTTGGATTCTTGGTCCAACATCCAATGTTAAGGTTCCGGTGATTCAACGTTACTCAACATTGGTTTATCCCCGAATGTATTTTGTGTGTCAATGACGTCTTTTCATTTTTAATCAAACTCTTATTCATAGTTTCTTTGGAAACCTACATGGTCACATTATGCAGTGTAATCCGATTCACAAAAACATTGATTTTTCAGACCTATAAACATACATATTTATTATAATTTTTTCCTTCATTTTTATATCGCTAACAGGTTAACTTAGTAGGTACTATCGGTATAATAATCGTCCAAGAAAATTATTTTTATAATTTCATTTTGTAATACCTAACAACTTTTTTAGTAGTTATTATTGACATTACTGAATCAAACAAAATAAAACAAAGAGACATAATTAACTGTCCTTTTAGTCACGCACGCATAAATGTATTTGATTGTAATACAAAAAATACGTGTTACCTAATTAATGGGTACTTCCACTACAAACCCTTATTTGCATACTCAACAGCTGAATTTATATTTATCTAAAAGTAAGAACGTGACAAATCAGAAACAATCTATTGGATTTAGTTTTTGTAATCTGTGTCTAAGAATACACTATGAATAATGTAATATTGGATTATGAAAGTGTTATGTAATTATCAGCTATGTTATTGTAATCGGTTTTAAAGATGATATTTAGACAAAAGGCTTTTAACCCAACTGCAAAGGAAGGGTTATTTATATTATTGGTGGATATTTTTTGCTTGATGTTGAGCCCGAGTTCATAATAATGTAGGATAGCTATAGGAACTTCTTGTCACATCAAGGATCAGTGAATACTGAAAAAAATGTTGTAAGTGATTTAATCTTACATAGGCAATGTAAGTACATTGCAAAACTCAATATCAACGCGATAAAATTTATCGCTGGCGTTGTTGAGCTCCGCGCTCCTTGAGAAATATTGCGAGGCATTGAACCGACGAGGATGCTTTAAATTCACCGAAGGACTGCTTCCTGGACCACAACTCTTGTGGTATTTGAACTTAACATTCAATGTTAACATTTTAAATTGTTATTTATCGCATTTTACCATACAATTATGTTTTCTCTTCACAGCTGGAATTGAGGAAGCGATGAGTCTCCCATTTCTGAAATGTCAATTATGACTTTAATACCTACTTGGATTACATTATTCACTTTTTAATCATGTTTTATTGTATTCAAAGCAAACAATAACATGATTGTACAAAAACAACATATATGGACCATATCTTTCAAATTACACAATGAATATTGCATGCCCTGCTTAGCTAAGACTAATGTATTTATTTTACGTCACACACATATTTTCTAACGATTTACTTGGTATTGATTACAAAACGTGGAAATTCCAGAATCAGCAACACAGCAGAAATTGCAATGTGCAGCACGTAGCAATTAATCATATTTTAAATTCTTACATAGTGAATCTCGCATGTGATCCAGTTGCCAACCTCTCTGCCGTTCGCCCGTATCCCATTTAAAATATGCTGCAGTTACTCTGAATTAAACTGTCGGTATAAAATAAAAAATGTTACAGATTAGACGCATCGCAAATATATCACATGCACTACTGATCTAACAAGACGTCTCTTCGTGCTTTGTCTAGAGGCTTTATTTTGAGATTTGGTCCGAGTCTGCTTTACAATTCCCGGTTACTACAATTTACATGATATTTCAGTTTATTTGCATTTTCAAGATAAGTTTGTGGCTTGTTCACTCCCGCCTGTATTTTGACCTTCTAATGTATTTCCCTTCTTCAAGTTACCCATAAGTCATTAAGGAGTGCCGTCGGGAAATCAGCTTGTTGCCATTTATAAGTGCTCTTTATTTTTGCGTGTTGTCGTTCCAGTTTCACGACTACAGTACCAAGGCCGAGAAGGCCCCACTTTCGTTACGGCCCATGCATACAATGCGCAACATTCGCTAGCAATGACAACAAATCTTTGAGGTTTTTGTAAGAAACGCCCGTGCGTCATAACTCCGATGCTCTCTTGATGAAAGAACATTGAGCTGTTCATCTCGCAGTCTTTAAATAAAAAAAAATATTCAATTACTCATAAATGTTATTTATGAGAGACTTCTTCAAAAGAAGCCTTTTAAAACATATGCACGTAATAACTTATTAGACCTTATTGTGGTACATCCCAAGTATTCCTTTGGAAATCAGTTCGACCATTTGTTTTTCTCTCCCTGTTGTTAGTGTTTACATATTTTATTAATTTTAACGCTATTCTTTATTGTGATTTTTTAAGTCACAATATATATTTATAAAATTTATAAAATGGAATAAATCCACTATTTAAAAAAAGTAAGAATAACTTCATTAAATGAACAGTCAACCTGACGTCAATTAAGCATAATAACGAACCCCATTGTTCGCTACAATTTCACAGCAATTGTGTTTTTTTTAATCTAATGAAGGATTTGTTTTTCACACAATATATAAATGGTTCAGTTTTAATTTTCCAAACTTTCCCAAACAATTATTATTGTTTTAAATTTTATTCTTAAACCCACTTCCGAGCGGTTGTACACGTGTAATTAACCCATGACATATTAATTTAATGGTTCTATGATTAGCTACTTTTATTTATTCTCTATGCAATTTATTACTATTATTCATTTTATTTTCTTACCTATTGTTCTTCAATTGGCAGATGATGGGAGAATATTATGTATATACAAACAATCAATATTAAACAAATTAATATTTATATGACCCATCATTCATTATGCTTCTATTAGTTCATGTGCACACCGTCGTCATCATCATTTAATTTTATAAGGGTCATTGTTCAAATGCTTCTTATATCATTGACGGTAGTAAGATGTCAGCGGGGAGCCCCGATTCAAACACATTATTGTTGAACATAAAACATTATCTGTACGTCATCTTTTTGTTGACGTCTGCTGTTTCGTTTGTACGTCACACAATTTTTTTATTTTGTGATAAAATATCGATATCTAGGTGAATCTTTAATAAAATAAATACCTATCCTATGTGTTAGGATGGTGTCCACTTAAAAAAATTGATACTGTCAATTAACAAGCATGACCTAAAGTCATCCTAAAAAACAACTTCTACAATAAATAATCCAAAATTCTAAAGAAATCCATTACATCGTTAATTTATCTTTAAGATTCATCCGCAGTCTTGTTAATTTCAATAATAATGCATTCACGGGCGTTCTCAGATACCGCTTGTAGCGGGGCAACGCCAAAAATATCTCCCAGGCGGTGCACAGCAAATCGATTAAGAGTAATTTTTATTCCGAAAAAGTTTACCGGTTGTAATGATTAAACAGGCAAAAAAACGTGCTTCGGATTCCGCGATTCCAAGAGATCAAAACCAGTTTGGGTTTTACTTTGTAAATTTTTCAAACTCATTGTGAAAGTCGGCTATCGTGCTTATTGTTCGACCTATTGATTAATTTGATGCAAACTAAAAAGATTTTGTTGAATTACATCAGTTTAGGTAATTGTTTATTTTTGAAACGAATAATTAATAATTTGAAGATTACTAATTTTATCTAAAATTTTCGTACCTACTTACTAGATTTTATTTTTTTTTTTAAAAAGATTCATTCTATTTCATAATAGGATTTTTTTAAGAAAACTCGTTGATCGTAATTTTGATCGAACGCACTAAAAAGAAAGCATTAATGTTCATTGGAAAAATATTTAAGAATTTGAGAGAGAGAAACAAAGGTAAAACGGGTTTTTACTACCCCGCCTTACCCAATATGCAAAGTGAATTTTGTGTAATGGACATTAGCGACACTATACGCGTGATATGGTTTAGCAAAAGGGTCTGGTGACCGAGTGACTCCTGCCATCCGTGACCCCACTGATTTTATTGCGCAAATTATTAGAAACAAACTAGCTTTTACCCTTGTGAATTTAGCGCCTTATCTACAAAAACATATTTAACAACTTTCATAGAATACCATTTAACCGGAGTGATAACCCAAGACTAAATTTTTCACTTGACACGTTACAAACACTCCACTTATCTAGTTTCTCCCTCATCCTGGTGTGTTCCCAGTTGCACCCTCCACATTAAGCCTCGGGGCCTAGGGTCCAGTCCCTTCACCTACATGCAGCTATATTTTCGTGGTCGTCAATTTAGTTTAACAAGAAAGTCCTGAATTTTCTCTACTAAAATTATTGCTACTTTCTTCTTTCCTTAAAACCCACATTTCATTGGCCTGTGCATTATCACCTGAGTCCACTTGTAACATCCATGAAATAGTTGTTGTGTATATCCATGTAATAGATACAATGTTCAGGAAATAAAATTTGCTTCTATTATCAGGTGATCAAACGAGTTATTAAGTAAATTTTTATGTTAATATATTTTACCTACTACATATTAATGAACCACGTCCACTTCGCACAGTTATACATCAAGTACTTAATCTATCCAATCATTTGACCAATACATTAGTGGAAACCCAAATATTTCAAGGTAATCATAAAAAATCCTTTGATTGGCATCATGGAATTCTTAGATATTTTTACTTAACATCTGACATTAATGTTAAGTAATATCAGATGTTAAGTAAAAATTCCCATGTTTAAACTAAGTGTCAACTCTTTCACTCTTTATACCTATAAATGTAGCATATATAACAGTTATTTATATATATTTGTATCGGGTTTTTCTATGCGCAGTATAATGGTGTATTTCTATTGTAATCGTTTAATTATCCGGCCACAATTAACTGAACGTGACCCGTGATGATAAGGGTGACGGCTGTGTAACTAATACTTATATAAAAGAAAGAAAAACCTGCATTGCTTCTTATGAGGGCATGTGTTCATAAAAATTGAGGCAGATGTTGCAAATATATTAAATGGACAAAAAATTACTTCGCTATCTTTTTTAAAACTTAATAATAAAAAAATATTTTTATGTATGTATGTTTGTAATGTGATAATTTTCAAACTGGTTATCTGATTTTGATGACATTTTGAATGTGTGTAGGTATCTGTCATAAGAGTTTAATTAAGAGTTTAAGTTCGTAGGCCATCAAAATCGGTCAAGTAGTAGTTTTCGAGATATTCAAAATTTTGTACTAAAGTGTTAAGCCAAACAGCTGAACGTGGCCTATCAGTCTACTCAAAACATATGTATGTATTTAAAGTGTTCGCGAGGTCTAAGTTCACGGTGAACAACTAGTACTTACTGTAAATTTCAGCATATGAAGTTATCTGCACTGCATGTTAGGTTGCACCTTCCACTACAATGCTTCGGGGGCTTGGGCTCACCTTGATTATACTACATGTGTTTATAAGTGCTATTCCTCTGCTATTGCAAACGTTCAAAATAATGAAAATGACAATATTATATCAATAAAGCCCTGTTATAATGCGCAAGAACAAATTGCAATAAGATTTATATTTTATGTAAGTTGGTGCCATTGTGGTTGAGCCAAGCGTGACAACCGCACCAGACACACGGTCGCGGCCACTGCCCATCGTAGGTGTCATGTTACCATTAGAGAATACCTACCTACCTATATTATACAACTGTAGGGAATTATTATTACTAGTACCTGGTCATTTAGTCCTAGCCTAAGGATAGGTAAAGCGTATCCTAAATAAACGCAAATGAAGAGAATGTGTGAATGTGGATGTTGCGAAAGAAATATGTGGTGCAAGTGGAAAGGTGTGGCTCTGCTTGCTTACTCCTTCGGAAAGAAGCTTGTACATTATATAACTACACTACATTGGCAAACTTGGGATTCTTCTTTTACTAACTATCTCTGAATACCAAGTCCATAATTGAGCCATCGAGCTATTGGCTCAGTCTGCCCCGTGAGTAGATAGATATATATGTGTTTTACATTAGCCGTGCGGTTCCCGTTACCAATACAAAAAAGAATAGGACCACTCCATCTCTTTCCCATGGATGTCGTAAAAGGCGACTAAGGGATGGGCTAGCAACCTGTCACTATTTGAATCTCAATTCTATCATTAAGCCGAATAGCTGAGCGTGGCCTATCGGTCTTTTCAAGACAGTTGGCTCTGCCTAACCCACAAGGGATATAGACGTGACCATATGTATGTATGTTTACATTAGCTTTTGTCCGAACTTAGCTACATACTATATAATCATGTGTTTAATATCTCAGACCTGGATATGATTTCTGGTGGTCTTATTAAGAGAAACAAAGAAAAGGTAAAGAAATAATAATGTTATTTTCAGAAATTTTGCACACGTCTGCTCGCAGACTGAATACACAAATATTGTAAACACTTGTATTCTGGGAATTGATATTACGATTCCATACGTTTGCTATTTAAAAAAATATGTTTCTTGGTTATTCGAATCGGGCGCTAGTCTATACATAGTTAGAAAGGCTTTGATGCCATTGAGTTGGAGGGGGAGGGCGAGTCCCGTATGCTAAACAGGAGAGCCTCGGGTTATTGCCCTTCATTTCTCGGAATATCCTCCGTTTCGGTACCTCAAGCCCTGTCCGACTCCTTTCGGTGCCGACAATGAACTCGAAATATTAAACAATGGGCCATAAAGCAGCAGTTTTGTTCTGTCATTATAAAACGAAAGAAAAGTTGTAATTTTCTTGATTTGTTTGATTTGCGGTAAATTCTATTATGTCACGTCTATTTAAAAACAGCTGATCTTGTGGTTTGTACATTCTGGAATGGGAAATAAATAATGGCAGCCGACAAGGAAAACTTTATCTGCACATTTTAGTGATGATTTCTGCTAATTTATCATCTCCATATACCATCTCATATTCTTACTATTAAATCATGAAGCCTTAAATGAACTGGTCCATAAATCCATTTAAACAAAAGTATTTTGAGAGTACTAGGTTGACTTCAGAAAAAAAAATATGTCAATGGCTCAATAATGGAACTAAAATTCACAGTTATTGTTAATGACTCATTAAGAATTTACAAATAAATTTTTACCATACTTGTTACAGGTGGAGAAACCAGTGACAGAAGGTCTCTCGCACAGAACGCGGGACCAGTGGGAGATTGACCGCTCGTCCTTGAAGTTCGTGAGGAAACTCGGCCATGGCCAGTTTGGCGAGGTCTGGGAGGGCCAATGGAACAACACCACGCCTGTAGCGATCAAAACTCTCAAGTCTGGCACTATGGACCCAAAGGACTTCCTTGCAGAGGCACAGATAATGAAGAAGCTGCGACACAACAAACTGATCCAGTTGTATGCTGTTTGCACGCTCGAGGAACCAATTTATATCATAACGGAGCTGATGAAGAATGGCTCTCTGCTTGATTATTTGCAAGGTAACTTTTAAATGCAAATTTTTACATCTTTTTTTCTTTCTGTTGTTGTCTCGCTTAATCGTCTTAAAGCAGGTTCCCAAATTATCATAGAATATACAGTACAAATTCGGAAACAGAGGCAGGGAATTTCTACTCTTTGAAGCATCTTTTTGGATACTTGGAAGAAGAATTTGTCTTTGAATGAACATTAAACGCCATAAAACTCTTTAATTTTTTTTTTTTCATTTTTATATATTTACTTAAGTTCTAATACTAAGTGTTTTTGCATATACGCAACTTATATTTTATCAAATTTACCAATATTGCTTAAAACAGCACTTTAGCACTTTGAATCCTTGATCAGCACTTTATTTGATAGCTACACAGTATTATCATAAACGCGCCGGCAAAATATTTGCTTGTTTCAAAATATGATAATTCTTTCATTAAGCCAAACAGCTGACTGTTGGCTCTGTCTACCCCACATGATATAAATGTGATGATATGTATGTTAAATATTATAGTTACTGTGACTTTTGTTATAACCATTTTATTCGATAGATCGATTTAAAAAAAAATCCTGTATCTACAATGTAACCAGTTCAATGCTTGTTTACGCATAAGAAAATAAAAGTAACTGTTTTGTAAACAGAAGTATTTGTGATAAAGTCGGGTTAGTTTTAATGCACATAATATTCTAAATCATTTGCCGAGTACTAGCATCATTATATGCAAATGATTGCATACAGTTATTTCACTCAATGAAGTTGAAACACAATTGACAGATATAAATAATTGCAGATAGTTTATTGCATTAAAATAATTCAATGACGAACGTCACATTACAAACCATGCGTCCCACAATAATATTAATTGCGTATTGACGACCTGCGGCTTTACTAAATAGTATGAATATTGATGTAGAATTCAGTAATTATATTTATGCCTTACGAAGATCAATGGATTCCTGTCTAAATGCTTTGTTGTGGTCAGTACGGAGGTCTAATGATGGGTCGTTCATCTTGTTTTGAAATCGTTGATGAGTTATGTTTTATGGCTGTTTGAACTAATCCTTGGGTCAAGTTCGGTCAATACTTTCTGCAGCTTTACTGTCAAAGGTGTCAGTGAAACTATACTAGATTTCCTTGGGTGTCAATATCGTTTATTTCAACTTGAACCTTATATTCGTATACACGCCCATTTAAGTTACATAATTACCGGTCGATGTTTATTCCGAAACTCAGAAATGGCTAGTATCTTAGTCATTACAGATTTTTTTAAATTTTACTAGCGGAACAGTTTCCTGTCGTCCCCTGAATAGTTAGTAAGCCTTCACCCAAAATGCCAAAATAGCGCCGCCCCTGGCAAATTTCTGATACTGAGCCAATATGAACAAATTTGTAATTTTTCCAGGCAAGGGCCGCGGTTTGAAACTGCAGCAACTTATCGACATGGCCGCGCAGATAGCCAGCGGGATGGCGTACCTCGAGTCTCAGAACTACATCCACCGCGACCTGGCCGCCAGGAACGTGCTCGTGGCTGAGTCCAATATCGTCAAGATTGCGGACTTCGGGCTCGCGAGACTCATCAAGGTACGTAGTACGTTTTGTGAGGTGAAAATAAAAAATCTTGAAAGGTTTTTGCAGAGAATGAATGAATAACACCTCGGTCGCTAGACGGAAGAAAATCATTTTTTTTTTGTGTTTTTTTTTCCAACTTTCGGTAAACTTGCCTTTATTCAATTCATTCGACATTTTAATAAACTCTTACTTACAGCGAGAGGTATAGTCAAAACACCAAAAAATAATAAAACAATGCCAAGATACCAAGCAATCTGTTGAAACAAAAATACAACTGAGTACCCTTATTCTCGGAGAGCTACCTGAATTAAGAGGAATTGAAATCTACCTACATATATTTTCCTTTATTTTCGCTTAACAATTGATACGCTGATTTACATAAGCATGAAGGTGTCGTGATCAATTCACTGTAGAAGACTAGGTTTATTATGCCTAGATTATGTATAGAGGTAATATAGATATCAACTTGTGGAAAACCGTTGACGTTGTACTATTAATAAATATGAATATTTCTTATAAACCCGTTATCAATCGCATAAACACAAAGAATGAGTATGTACGTATTATTACTTTGTATCGGTTCACTTTCACTTAAGAAGAATAACAGTTGATATATTTATGTAAGATTTGACATAATAAGCCGAAATTTTCAGACCAGCGAAAATGTCTTACGCATTTTAAGTAATTTTATGTAAATCGCCCTGTCCCGATTGACTAGGTAATGGAAGAATGTGGTAATGTGAAAACAAAAGAGAAATTTGCAAATGAATGTATTAGCCCTGTTTCAATGATGGTCGCCATGTCCACCCGTTAATTATTTTACAACCACATTAACATAACTCATTGACTAATAATTAAGATGCTATCACACACTTTAATAGCTGAATCGTGGGAGTCGTGAGAACGACCGCAGTAAAATCTAGACTTCTCTATTTTTTAAAATTAATTATCACTGGAAATTTCATTCTTCATGAAAAGAGAAACAATATTATCAATGCAGTTATAATAGGAATAGGTGTCAAGGAACCGGTTAGTTTTAATAAATTAAGTTGCTACACTGTAACTATTTTCTCGTATTACAGTTTATAAAGTATTTTGATATAGATATTATTATAATGGCACATTTTAAGACCATATTAAAATTGTGACGAGACTTGGTAGTACCTTCGGTTAGCAACGAGAGAACGTAAAATCTATGCGAAACGAAAAACAATGGCGTCATTTTGCAAAAGTATTGTCCCTCACTAGTGAATAATCAAAAAGAAAGAAAAGCTATTCCTTATGTTGTAGATTTATGGAAATTAGTCCTCTGTGTAATATACGTACGTGTGAAAGTTATTCGAAATGCAACTATTGAGAGTAAGAACTATTTATGCATTCTCAATTTAAAAAAACATTCTCTTGCTTGTCTATGATATTCTAAAAAACGTGGATTAATGACACCACAAATAAATTAGTGGCGCAATAAAACGGCAACGTAAATTTTTCACTGTTATAACAATTTACGTAATAGTTATTAGCATCAGAAAAAGGGACGAAATACCTATATCTAATTTTCATTATTTGCATATATGGTCATTAACTCATTTTGGTTTTTGTTATGCAATTATTGACCGATAACGACGGTGCTATTATTTGTGATTAATTTTATGATTGTATCGTATCTCGGAGTCTAGTTACGTAAAGGTTCGCATATACAATGCACATGGAACGACACACGTTTTCTGACAGTCTGGTTAAGTCGTGGGCAAGCTATTATATTGTAAGTAATTAAATGTCATTGCATATACTGTATTTAATTCGTCATATATTAGAAACTTTATAAATATATGCCTGTATTATGTGATGAAGTATAATTATTTATTACTTTAATATTGAATGAATGTAATAAGCGAACCCAAAGCTTCGAAACGTAACACCTGAGACTGCCAATGAGAGCCCGCAAGAATTAGACGATTAAATTTTAAATTAATTAATATATACAAAACCAGCTTCTTTCTTCTCCAGACTCTTGTTATGTATACCCAAAATTTCAAGGGGCAACAAACAAAAATTTCTAACACTAGTTGGGATAATCAATGTGTGCCGGGAACCACACGGTATGTAGCATAATATGAAGCCTATTTGTCTCGTGAGAGAGTAGAATCTTAATAAAATATTTATTACATATCTAATTTGTTTACTAGGAGGATGAATACGAAGCTCGAGTGGGTGCCCGCTTCCCCATCAAGTGGACCGCCCCCGAAGCAGCTAACTACAGCAAGTTCTCTATTAAATCCGACGTGTGGTCCTTCGGTATCCTGCTCACGGAGCTCGTCACGTACGGACGAATACCATACCCAGGTCAGTCGATATTATTATTATTTACTGATTTAATTATGTACTTTTTATGTTTGTTTTAAAATTTTCTGGGAGACTGGAAAATATAGATGGGAGACAGAGACACATACATATAATTACGTCTTTATCTCTTACGGGGTAAGCAAAGTCAACAGTCTAAGAAAGACTGAAAAGCCTCATTCAGTGGTTTGGCTTAATGATTGCTTAAGTTTCGAATAGTGACTGTTTGTTAGTCCATCGCCTAAAACAAGAATCCCTAGCCTTTTCCTTGATAACGATTCATAATCAGATACATTTTGTAGCGTGCGTCGTAAATGACGACTAAGGTATAGGTTAATAACCTTGGGATTCTTTTAGCCTACTATTTTAATCTCAATTCCATCATCGTGCTGTACAAATGAACGTGGCCTTTCGAAGAAAAAGATTGAATGTGACCTTCATTCCTAGGCATGACGAACGCCGAAGTCCTGCACCAAGTGGAGCACGGCTACCGCATGCCGTGCCCGCAGAACTGCCCGGCGCCGCTCTACGAGATCATGCTGGAGTGCTGGCACAAGGACCCGCTGAAGAGGCCCACCTTCGAGACGCTGCAGTGGAAGCTGGAGGACTTCTTCACCATGGACAACTCCGAGTACAAGGAGGCGTCCGCCTACTGAGCCCGGCCCTCCCTGCCGCCCCACCGACACGCGCACGAACACCATGTTAGTACACTACACGCAAATATATATCACTACACAGTATAAAACAAAGTCGCTATTTTAGTCTGTTTGTCTGTATGCTTAAATTTTTAAAATTACGCAACGGATTTTGATGCGATTTTTTGTAACAGGTAGACTGATTCAAGAGGAAGGTTTTAATGTTTAATAACGTTTATAATTTTGTTCCTACATAAAAATACAGGTATTTCGCCGGGTTGAAAGTACACTATGTCCTTCTCCAGAGTCAATTCAAGATTAGTACAATAGATATCGCGTGAACAGAAAACAAACAAGCTTACTTTCGCATTTATAATATTAGGATGTATCACGTCTTTAATATAGCTTACAGACTAGACAGAGCCAACAATCGCAATATTCACTTCTTAGTGTGATTCAAAAGGTTCATTAAGGTTTTTTCAGAATTGTAACGTTTATATAAAACTTTTGCCTGATTAAATTCTGGAATATTATTAGACAATGGCAACGCCACATTATACTTCAAATAACGTATAGATGATATGTGCATACGGCACATTGTAAAGCTTTCAAAATAATCTCTGATCTGAGATGCAAAATATCATTATGCGATGTCACATTCACCAGTACATACTAATTCTATAGTCTTATATTATTACGATTCTTGTGGTTGGGCTATTAAAAACAATTATCGTGAATATTAGAAATAGCATTTTTATAGTTAAGTGTTAACTCGAATATTATTGCAATAAACGAGGTGAAAAAATGACAATTAACGACGTAATTACATTCCTCTTAATATTCAGAAAAGAATTGTAATTTGTGGTTTCACTAACTAATGACGATCATCTAGTTAGATTTGTTAAAACCGCACATGTCATCTCTTAAGATTTTAATATTTCCTATGTAATTACACAAATAATTTTATTGAATTGATTTATTTATTCACGTAAATGTTCATCTCTGAAAAAAAAAATATACCAGAAATTCTATCTTAAGTACATTCCTTAATTCTGCTCTTTCCTTGTATATATTTTGACGAAGTTTTCTTTTCGCTACAGACGCCAGGGCTGTACCACATGCCGCCGGAGCTGCAAATGCTGCACAGCAGCGCTTCGATGCAACACCTGCAGATGCACCAGCTCGCCGCCCACCAGGCGAGTATCGCGCAGATGCAGCTGCCCGGCGTTCCGTTGCAGCATCTCGGGCAAATGCCACACAATCTCGGCCAAATGCCGCTCAATTTGGGCCAATTGCCGCACAACTTGGGCCAATTGCCGCACAACTTGGGCCAAATGCCGCACAATATCGGGCAGATGCAGCACACGGCGAGCCTGGCGCAGATCCCGCAGGTGCGCACATCGAGGCAGCTGTGCCACCACCACGCCGGCCAGAGGCACGCGCCGCTCGCTGCCAACTACCGCGCGCCCTGAACTACTGGTATATTTACGATCGTTGACAAAACATGTGTCTTATCTTAACACTTTCTCCATTAATCAAGAGGCACTAAAACAGATCAGACACATGACTCGTCAATGTTCGGGAATAACCCGGCTGTCCGTATATCACCTCGCCCATTACATCGCCACTGCCAGTTTTTGATATGTCTGTAAAACAAGTAGCGGTGAGGACCGTAGTTTCTCAGTGTTTCTCACATAAAATTGTGATTGTTGATATCAGTTTAATAGTTTGCTGATTGACTATTGAAATAATTTCGGCCACTGGCCCGTTTACGGAAGTAAATGACCCAGTGAGCGAAGTTCAAATATAGTCCTAAAATAATATGACCTATTGTCCGAAACATATTTCGCTGTTTAAAATAACGGTCCTCCCCTGATAGTGCTACCGTCATATCATATGTTTTGTAAAAACGAACCCAAGTCTCTGAAATTCTGTACTAAAAATTTGTGAGACTTAGTTTCGTTTCGGCTGGTGCCCTGACTCCTATGAAAGTGTGCTGGTGACCAACTTATTTCAACATTCCCAACCCTAGCAGCGGTTTTTCGTCATACTACATGTATTCTAACTTTCCGCAAAAAGAAATTACCGACTGGATATAAGAAATTACTTGTGAGCAGAGAGGGCCAATAGGTTATATCTGTCATGTCATGTAAGATCGCGACAGGTCTCAAACCTGTACAATTTTAAAGTAAACATTGTTTCAAATTCTCGAAAGTACTTTACATACACGAGATGAACGTTCCGATATAAGTTTGAGATGTGTGTCGATCATGTAGACGTAATTTTATTACACTTCGATCGGTAATAAGTTTAGTTAGACTGTCTACGATTTTCTAAATGTATTTAGCGTACCATAGGTTAACTTACAGTTCTACAAGTGTTGAATAAGCCTCTTGGGTGATCGTTGATATAAATCGTGAATGACGTGGGTTCGATGAGCCGCTTCTAAAATTACATCGCTTCATTGTTTATATTTTCAATGCAATAAACTAAGCATATCAGTACTATTTGGCTTTGATACGCGTCCATATTTTTGGCGCCCCTATTGTCACGACCGCATTTAAATTTGCAAAAAGTAAATTATTTTATCCGACAAACAAGAAATGCTTGGAGTTGAAATTAGAGGCTGTTAGTTACATTACTAAAAGACATTGGTTTGAAGTCGCATCACATTGGAGTGCAAGTGGCGCTGTGGTGTAGTAGCGGGTGGAAGGTCGGCTTAAGTTCGCGAGTGAGCCAAGCGCGATAGTGTGCGTGTAAGGAGGAAATTTAGGTTCGGCAGGGAAAACGTGCCTAGAGCACGACTTGAATGGATTTTATTTAAAGAGGCGATATTATGATTAGGTATTTCACCTTCGTATACCATAAAAGTAGACATTGATTGGTGATAGATGCCAAATAATCCTAATAAAGAACTGAGTTTTATATACATTTTAACTGTTCTGAGGGTAGTTAGATTTTTATTTATATAATTTAAAACAAGGTAAGCTTTTCTAGATATATAATGAGAAGCGAGTCATAATATTTATTTTGTAATTTTATTATTTTAACTCGTGTATTGAATTTTGTTTCGGTAAGATACGTTATCCTGCTCAACAATGAACCCTCATTATAATGCAACATGTGCGAATTCAAATCTGATATTTTATTTGTGCCAAGACTTTTAGTTTAAGTGGAATTAGCGTTGCCACGATGTACTGTCATATTAACCAACAATATCTTATCTTATAAAGTAAGACGTAATTGGCCTAAGTAAATAAGTATTTTTCAATGTGTAGGTTTTGTATCCTAACATTATAGAGTTAGTGTATTTATATATTAATAACATATTCATACGACATTAAATATTTTCAATTGATTTAATGCACATATCGAAAAGGTTATTGTAAGACATGTGCAATATTATTTCCAACCCGGTGCTTAAAACTATTTTGAAATCTTTCACTCATTAGGTCATCCTCAGAACACTTAAGTAGTCGTTGATGTAAGCTTTTGATTGTAATATTAAAAATAACGATTTGCAGTTTGTAAGTCGATATGTTTCATCACCTGTATATAGAAATGATCGTAGCTTTGATTATGGTTATGGATGATATTAGAATGTTGGTATTAATGATTGATTACACATTTAACGCTATACTGACTCAATATTCACCGATTCTTATCATTCCAATTCGATGATTACAATAAGTATTTTGAAAGATTGTGACATGGTAGATTTTTGTACAATGGGAGGCAAAACAAAATGCAACTATATCGCACAAATACTTTTAAACCTATTCATAAGGTGCCTAAATATTTGCATTTTTACGTCACAAAATATAAATTTAGTCACGGAGTAGTTTGCGAAGTATACCGATTTGTGGTTATCTTGACAATCTTATTTCGGAAAAATATGCACTGGCATACACTTATCATCCTTTGAAAAGCTGACGTCCTTTTGATCTCTCAATCCTTCTCTTGGTCATTATATGTGTATGACAGTGTAATATCGGCTATACGTATAATTATATCTTCGATTTTATTATATTTCACTTATTTGTAAAGATTTTTTTAACACAAATAAATATAAATGTGAAATACATCTTGTTTCATTCCATATGAACCCAAACCATTTTTAATATTCAATTCAATATTTGTAACTAAAATAAATAATCAGAGACAAAACAGGTTTTACACTCTTTACAGGTAAAAAATATTAATATATTTGTAATGATTTAAAATAAAACATCAAAGTAAAGATATCATTCAACTATATTTTTTAACTTTTCGCATATAGTTTTTAATCTCCGTTTGGTATCGGCATCAAAAACATTTTCTTTGATTTTATACAACAACATTGTGTCATTTTCAAGTCTACATACAATATCATTCGCATCATTATTATATTTAATTTTCTTTCTTGAAGGCTCGGATTCACTATCATGCTCAAATATTTCTTCTACATCGACGAAATCAAAATTCTCGCTAGATTTTCTTTCCAGCTGAACCAAATTTGAATTATTGAAATCTAAGTCTTTCTTAAAACTTATCAATTCCGACTCCTTATCTAGGCATCTGTGACTATAATGATATTCCATTGTCATTTCTAATTGCTCATTTTTTACATGTCTTTCAATGGGTGCTTGCAGTTTTTCTTTGAAGCTATTCCAAGATTTTCGAAATATATTGTCTTGATTCACAGTCTGAGATATTATTTTATCCATTTTAACATCACGTTTATACTTATTCAACTTTATGAGCAACTTGCCCTTGACTATAACATCTGACTGAAATAATATAAGAAAAGCGTCGGATACCATTGACTCCACTGCATTTTTGCTCTCTGGTTTATGTAAAATCGCATATTTGCAAACAGGTTCAATTAGATACAACCTGAGTTCAGTATTTCCGTTTTGTATTAGTGTCAACATCACATGCAAAATCTAAAATTGAAATATAAAAATAAAAGTAAAAATAGTTTCAACTGGCCAAGATGTGAATTTTATAAGAGAACTATAACCAGCACTGGATTTTTTCTATATAGAGACAGCACAGTTAAAATGGATTGTATAAAGTTATTCTTCTATAAAAAAAAAGCTCCAAAATTATGAAATTCTGCTTTTAAAACCTTCAAACTTAAAACAAGAAGAGGAAGTCAAATCATTTATTCTTATCATTACCATTAGGTAAGGAGAACTTAGATAATTACCTTCATTAAATTAGTAGGATTTGCAAATAGTTTATTTCTCAAAGAATTTGTTAATTCAGTAATCGCCTGAACATATTCCAGAAACCAAATAGTACTTTTGTCGAAGTCTCCTTTTGATATACTAATGTTATTCTTGAGGCAAACTTTTATCCAAGCTTTTATTACGTATTCATCCATTTTATCAGCGGTTATTGAGAATGTCGCGAGTAAATTTATAATTTTGATCTGTAATAAAAAAAAAATATTGTCATCACAACAGAATTTTCTTCACGTACACGTACATACATCGCGTCTTTATTGCTTATGGGATAAACAGAGCCAATACTTTCGAAAAGATGGTTCAGCTGTTCATTACTGTACTCTAGACATAATCTCCAAACGATTCTGTCTTACGCCGTTTATTTTCGCAGGAATAATAAAACTGAATGAAAAATTATTAATAATAATTAACTATTTTAATAAGATTCGCTGGTTTAAGTTTAGATTAGTTAAGAAACTAATACCGGGCATGTGAGTAATTTTTTAGTAAATAGCTTTTTCCTGAGATTTCACTCTAGCTAGGGGGAAAATCCAAAAATCCATGAATGATATGTCTATATGTCATGCATATTGCATATATGTTTGTGTAGTGCATGCACAAAACTCACCAAGCTCCTTATATCCGAACTGTTTGCATTCGAAGAACAGAACTTATCTATTGCCAGTTTACATTCTTCAATAACTTCTTCCTCGAATTTGGATTTATACTCCCAAGGAACATTGTTTACTCTCAAGGCTATCCACAAACTTATATTTGCCTCATCACAGAGAGGGCTGAAATGCCTTAACAATTTTGTCTTATGGTCCTTGTCTAACAGTTCAAAAAGTCTAGTAATTGTTGAGCTTAGGTATATATGCTGTGGAGAGTTTGCAAACAAGCAATGGTTCTCAAGTTTCTGATACATCCCACACAGATAAACTAATTGGGATAGTATAAAAGGTTGACAGCTCATTCTGGAAAACAACAAAGAGAGACAATCAATGTAAAGTCCCTTGACGGGCTAGAGGCCAAACGGGTAGTACACACAGCTCAGTACACACCTGGGCCACCTCTTATACACCAATCAAGGCGAGGTGTCTCGGCTATCTTCTGAGCCCACTGTACCAGTGATAAATTGTAATAATAACTAAGAGCATTTACTAATACAAAGAAGTAATATATATACTAATTTTAATATGAGTAGGAATTCCAAATAAATTACGCTGACTTACTAACGTCACACAACAAATCAAAACTGAGGATAATTCTTTTGTTCTGTATTACAGTTAAATACAATAAAGAGAAATGTCTCATAGGGGAGAATAAAATATTACCTTAAACTTACCTAGCCACCAAAACCCATAGGTTTGACGCAAACAACCCTCGCCAACAATCAGTGGCAAGTAAACTCTCGCACATAATATTTTCCAAAGCACACATTTCCTCGTAATCCAGTGTGAGCGAGACAGCTGCCGTGTGAGTGAGAAGGTGTTCATACAAACCGTACGTAGCTTCACTGTTCAATGATTCGCCGTCGAATTTCAATGGCATGCTGAACCAAATGTGACCTAAAAACAATAATCTATTTTCAACCGACTTCAAAAAAGGAGGTTCTTATTATTTATGTTTAGACAGTTAACATTAACAAAACGCTACAAATGAATAATTTACCACATTCAAATGAATTTTAAAAATATGATATTGAATTTGAATTTTTTGAATTTTTCATCACTTACTTTATGTGAGACTAGCTTTTGCATGCGGTTCCGACCGCGTGATCCTACTTTCTCCTCCGTAATCCACACTATATGTACGAGTATATATGAAAAAAAATCAAAATCGATTCAGTGGTTTTGACGTGAAAAATGGACAAAAAAACTCACTTCTTCATTTATAACAATCATTAAAAAAAATATCTTACAGTAAGGTACACAATCTAAGACACATCTAAGAAGGTTTTGCGACGAAACTTTTGACTTTTCCTCATCGCGTAAGATGTGTTTCATAACAGTTGTCATGAGAATTATAAATCCAAGTAGTTTATCATCTTTTCTTATGTCAGCCACATCATAAAGGTGAAGACACTGAAAATTTAATTAATAATAAAAATACCATTTCTAAAACACAATGGGTGGACTTTCACCTAATTATTAAGTGCCTATGTTAAAATATATAATACATACATGCATACAAATAGTCACGTCTTTATCCCTTGCGAAGTAGACAGAGCCTAGCCCTGAAAAGCCAAGTTCAGCTGTATGGCTTTATGATGGAATAAAGATTCATATGACTGGTTGCTAGTCCATCGCCTACAAGAAGAATCTCATGTTTTTAAGCCTATCCCTTAGTCGCCTTATACTACATCTATGTGAAACATATGGAGTGGTTCTATACTAAGTGCCAGAAACCAGGCGAAAAATATTTAAAACAAACTTTTTTCCAAGTAATGTGATATAAACATGGTCTCTTACATTGGCAAATGATTCGTTTTGCAAAAGTTCACTCAGCAAAAGATTTGTAGGACTCAACACATTTGCTTGAAACATATTAATAAGCTGCGGTGATCTCTGTTGCAATGTCAAATAAGCTTCGTTATTTCTGAAAGAATTAAATTTGGTTAATATCAAGTGGACTTTCACCTAATTATAATAGTACTATCTGTACTCTCTGTTTACATACATACATACATACATACATATGATCACGTCTATATCCCTTGCGGGGTAGACAGAGCCAACAGTCTTGAAAAGACTGAATGGCCACGTTCAGCTATTTGGCTTAATGATAGAACCGAGATTCAAATAGTGACAGGTTGCTAGCCCATCGCCTAAAAGAGGAATCCTAAGTTAATAAGCCTATCCCTTAGTCGCCTTTTACGACATCCATGGGAAAGAGATGGAGTGGTCCTATTCTTTTTTGTAATAGTGCCGGGAACCACACGGATTACAAATCTGATCAAAGACAATATAATCAATTTATGTTTTGATCTGATTGTGGTAGTAGGCGAAACGGAAGAACGAACGAAGAGAAGTGCTACTCCCCAACATGAGAATGATAAATGTAAAAATGTTAATAAATTATATAGTTTGTTTTATAACATAGTAGTTCTTCTGTAAAATATATAACGTCTTTATCCCTAATGGGGTAGACAGAGCCAATAGTTCTTTAAGTCTTATTGAGTTGAGACATGCAGGCTTCTTTCTGCTGAAATTAATTATGTGAAATAATATTAAAATTATATTAAAAAACATTTGAACTTACAAGTATATATCAATCAATGTTTCCACAACATCATCATGTTTATTAATCGTGACATTCCTAAAAATATTTGTGACTTTCAATAGTATTTTAATAACGAAAGTGGTGACTTTAAGAGATCTTATCACTACTTTTTCATCTAGACCCACCTGTAATAAAATTGATATAAGAAAAAGTTCATACATTGACCCTTAAACATATGACAACATTTGTGTAGGTACTTTGAACAAGTATGTCAAAGTACTACTTTATACTTGAATGTTATTCTTTGCAGTACACTTATTTCTAATAGTCTATCTTTCATACCTCCAAAGAATTCTTAATGTTACTCTTGATCATGCTGCACAAAATTTGTGTGCATTCACTGTATACATTTGTATCCATTAAATATGTCACATGTTTTTCACACATGGTAGTGTAAGCCTTCCATTGTTCCGCCAATGTCTTTACATCTAAACCTTGAACAATTTCGCCTATCTCCAAATTAATTTGTAGCGCTGAAAAAAAAATTAAGACAATCATTATAATTCATTACAATAGAAGCATTTTTTTGGAAACTATTTATGTATAGTTTTTTTTTTAAAAAACAACAACAAGACAATTCAAATTTTTAAAACAAAATCAATTTTTTTATATATTTCAAGGTGTCGAATATTATAATGCAATGCATAAATTAAAATTGCATAAAATTGTTCAATAAACAAATTATATGAAAAATATTACCTTTCAGTAGAATCTGTTGTTCATCTTTTTTAGACACATCAAACAGGAAATGCTTTTCCATTACCATCAGATATGTTAACTGTAGCTCATGGCATGTTCGAAACAGATCCTTCAGTTGCTTGCCAACTTTTACCAAGTTACCTCCATAGATGTGCTCGCTGTAAAATTAAACATAAATAAATAAAACAACTTCACTAGCACTAATTGTTTTCTTCTTTTATTAGTATGATGCTATAAATAAGACTAATTATGACATATAAGAGAATTCAGACAAATAAACATAACAGTAAGGATAAATTATGTACTGCAGGTAACATTGCATGTACATAAAATAAACATTTTTCTTTCTCAGAGTGGTGGGCAGAGACTACATCTTTCCACTTGCCACAATCCCTGCATACTTTTTTAGCTTCATCCACAATCATAACTCTTCAGTCAAGCTCGTCAGTTTTGGGTACTCTTGAAATGACCTTTTGCCAAACCAGCATGTATGTCTATCATACGTGTTGGTTTTGGCAAAAGGTAAAGGTTAAGGCCCTACTTCATCAAATAAATTTAAAGCTGCAGAAGTTTAACCTACCTTTCCTTACAATGTTTAAAAACAGTAACCAATATTTGTGCTGTTGTAATTGGAAATGACGTCAAGGTACAACAATACAACGAAATTAATTCCACAACATTTTTGATGTAGTTACACATGAGACGCAACAGACATACAGTGTCTTCAATGTACTCTATTAATCTGTTTGTGTTGAAATTGTTTTCACATAGCAAATCCACCGCAGAATCTAAACTCTGTAAAAAATTATGATCAAAATAATGCCTCATAGTTTAGTTAGTAAATATCAAACAAATACAATATTTTTTTAAAAGTCATTGTTAGCCTGATACCTGATAATTATAGTACTGAAATAGGATTTTTTTACAAAGGGCCAGCATTTTCACTAAAATTTTACAGCAAACGAAGTAAACGGTAATATACATTTCTTCTTATTCACTGCAGGAAATCAGATTACTCTTATTCATAACTGTAGTCTTGGCGTATAGACTTCCTTCCCCGAATGTTGTAAAATCAATCAAGGCCAATGTTTTTAAAGTCAATTCTGAAAAAAGTTTATTTAAACAAAACTTACCTGGGAAACACACAAACTGCAGTCTTCTAAAAGTTTAGTAAAGAAGTTAAAAAAGTTTGCTTTATTTACTTCTTCCTGAACATTACTGCAGAGAGCTGTTTTCGTGGTATTTAGAAGATTGCTCATCATGGTGTCCATTTAAAAATAACTTAAAACAATAAGCAATGAATAATTATTTTGAACGATAATTTGTCTGTAGGTAATAATAATTTTCAATAAAATAAAAAATATGTAGCATAGCAAACAAGTAGCAAATCAAGCCCGCCCGCCAGTTTTACGTTTCGTTTGACATTGACATATCAATTATTGCCAGTTGTCACTGTTACTTTCAGTACATTGATGATGCAGCGGGAAAATAGATGTCTTCTCATTTTGCAATTTGCCTCTTTACTAAAGCTGCAAGCCCTATTTCATCAAATAAAAAGTTCTTACACTACCCTCTATATAATACAATTTATCTATATCACGCTTTAGGCAGAGATCCCTGCAAACTTCTTTCGTTTCATCCACATTCATAGCTCTTTTCATGCAAGCTCTTTGGTTTCGGGTACTCTAATTAACTTTACAAGGTATCTTTTCCTTTGTTTTTAAAAATAAGAGTATATTAACAAAAGTAGATTGACATGTTATCTATGATATTTTAAAAAATAATCTTGTCTTTATTGTTACTGTCATAGTTGTGTTTTAACTAGAATAAAACCAATACATTTGGTTTTGCATTATTATTACAATTTATTCTAGTTAAACCTTATCAATAATGTATATCGACGCTTAGTCACATTTATTCTTTATCAGCAAAACATTATTTTACAAAATAAAATAAATTTCTTTGAAAAAAAAATGGCTACCACTTCCACAGGAAATATCGCACGGTATTTGCGTCCAGAACGTTTTGATGTGGAACCTAATATATGTGGAGCTGATCTTCGTTGGACTCACTGGCGGTATACTTTTATAAATTTCTTATCTGAAGAATTATCAGAATTTAAAGACGAATCACTCAAATTAAAACTCTTAGTCAACCATCTTTCGCCAACTGTATATTCATATATAAAAGAATACCAAACCTATACTAAAGCTATAGAAGCACTAAATAATATTTACATAAAACCACAAAATGAAATACATGCTCGACATTCTCTTACTATAAGAAAACAACAAATAAGTGAAAGTATTTCAGAATATGTACAAGCACTCAAACTGTTATCTCATAATTGTAATTTTAGAGAAGTATCAGCTGAAGAATATAGAAATGAATATATTCGTGACGCATTTATCTTAGGTATTCAATCTCAACAGATACGTGAAAGACTCCTTGAGCATTTATCACTTACTTTAGACGAAGCACTTAATGTAGCAATTTCGCTTGAAACAGCAATAAATAACACGAAATCTTATTCAACTCCAACGACTCTTAATGCTCTCAATATGTCTAAAAACACTATAGACTTAGTACAAAACAGAAATGAAACTAAGAAAAATTATTATTCTCAGCGAAAATGTTTTTTCTGTGGAGGAAATGTACATCAAAGGAACAAATGTCCTGCTTTTAATTCCTGTTGCCAATTATGTTCTAAGAAAGGTCATTTCGCTAATGTATGTAGAAGTAGACCAACTATAAATTCCGTAGAAACTGAAATTGAGAACAATATGTCTGGAATAATAGCTGCTTCTCCGTCTAATTTACGAAAAGCTACAATTACTATATTTGTCAATGATACAAGAGCTGATGCACTTATTGACACTGGCAGTTCCGTGAGCTTTATTGATCGTAATCTGGTGCAAGCTATGAATCTCAAAATTAAACCATGCCATCAAACGATTACACTGGCATCATTGAATCATGTATCACATGTAGATGGTATCTGCTATCCTACTATTCGACTGAATAACTGTACGTACAAAAACATACCATTACTTATTGTAAATAACTTATGTTCTGATGTAATTATTGGACATGATGTTCTTAAGGATCATTCGTCAGTAGAATTACATTTTGGTGGAAAAAGAGAAAGCCTTCAAATCTGCAATGTCATGCAAGCAACTGTTCCAGCTGTGTCTGTTTTTACAAATTTATCTCCTAACATAAAACCAATAGCAGTCCGGTCGAGACGCTATAGCACTGATGAAGAAACTTTTATAAGACAAGAGATACATAATCTTTTACAAGATGGAGTGATTGAACCATCTGTATCTCCTTGGAGGGCACAAGTAATAATTATTGGGGGAGATCATCACCGGCGCCGCGTGGTTATTGATTATTCGCGAACTATTAACAAATATACAGAACTTGATGCTCATCCACTGCCTAGCATAGAACTGGTAGTTGCTAATGTAGCTAAATACAATTATTTTAGTCAAATTGATTTGAAAAGTGCTTACCACCAAATTCCAATATTAGAAAAAGAAAAAAAGTATACAGCATTCGAAGCATGTGGTAATTTATATCAGTTTACTCGCATTCCATTTGGAGTAACCAATGGCGTAGCTGCTTTTCAACGTACACTGCAATTTATAATAGAGTCAGAGAAACTTAACGGCACATTTGCTTATTTAGATGATATTACCGTATGCGGCAAAACAAAAGACGATCATGACAAAAATTTGGAAAGATTTATGATGGCAGCCGAGAAATACAGTTTGACACTTAACAAAGACAAATGTACCTTTTCTTCTAGCTCTATAAATTTACTTGGTTATAATGTTCATAATAACACTATTAAACCAGATTCAACTCGTCTTAAGCCACTTCTTGACTTACCAGTCCCATCAGATGGACCTTCACTGAAAAGAACTCTCGGGCTTTTTGCGCATTATTCAAAATGGGTACAAAATTTTTCTGAAAAGGTAAGGCCTTTAATCTCAAGCAAAAGCTTTCCACTCGATGAAACAGCTATTTCTAGTTTTAATTCTCTTAAATCTACTATTGCTAAGTCATGTTTGACTGCAATAGACAATGAAGAAAGATTCGTCGTTGAAACTGATGCTTCTGAGCATACAATTGCAGCATCTCTTACACAAAATGGAAGACCAGTGGCATTTTTTTCTAGAAGTCTTTCCGATTCAGAACGCCGTCACTCTGCTATTGAAAAAGAAGCTTACGCAATTGTAGAATCTTTACGCAAGTGGCGACACTATCTCTTGGGTCGACATTTTCTTCTCATCACCGATCAACAGTCAGTTTCATTTATGCTGAATCAAAATCATACAAGCAAAGTTAAAAACGAGAAAGTTGAACGATGGCGCCTTGAGTTGTCGTGTTATAAATACGACATTATATATAGACCAGGGAAAGAAAATTTCACTGCTGATGCTTTGTCTAGAATAAGCGCTAGTATATCTACAAATAAACTTTATGAAATACACGATGCTTTGTGCCATCCTGGAATAGTGAGAATGGCACATTGGGTACGTCAAAAGAATCTGCCATATTCGATTAATGAAATAAGATCCATGGTTTCGTCTTGCCCTATTTGTTCAGAAATAAAACCAAGATTTGGTCAGACACACGGCCATCTCATAAAAGCAACTTCGTGTTTTGAAAGACTTAATATAGATTTCAAAGGGCCTGTGCCAAGTAACACTACTAATCGTTATATATTAACAGTAATCGACGAATACTCTAGATTTCCCTTCGCTTATCCATGTAAAGATATGACTGCTTCAACTGTTGTTCATTGTCTGAAAGATATCTTTTATCTATTTGGTATACCACAATATATTCACTCTGACAGAGGAACATCATTTTTATCAGAAGAAGTCCAACAATTTCTTCATTCCCTTGGAATAGCTACTAGCAGAAGCTCTCCCTACAATCCAGAAGGTAACGGACAAATAGAAAGACTAAATGGAACATTATGGAAGAGTATTCAACTAAGCATTCGGTCCAAAAGTATGCGAATCGAAGAATGGGAAAAAGTTTTGCCTTTTGCTCTTCACTCAATACGCTCGTTGTTATGTACAAGTACCAATGCAACCCCTCATGAACGTATGTTTCATCATCCTAGACGATCATTAAATGGACAATCTATGCCAACGTGGTTACTTACTCCAGGACCTATACTACTTAAACGACACGTAAGAAATTCTAAATATGACCCATTAGTTGATGAAGTGGAATTATTACAACCTAATCCCATGTATTCATATGTCAAGCTTCCTGATGGTCGTGAAACAGTAGTTTCTAATAAACATTTAGCTCCTTTGCCGCAACTTAATCGGGAGAGTGAAGAAAGTGCTGATATGGAGCCGGATGTCCAGGGAACTATAAATGACACTGTGGAACCTGACGTGTCAAATGAAGGACGGGCAGCCGAGTCCGAAGAACCTGTTCTACGCCGTTCCAGTAGAGATCGCAGACCACCAGCTTATTTAAGGGATTATTTAAGGGGGGGAGAATGACATGTTATCTATGATATTTTAAAAAATAATCTTGTCTTTATTGTTACTGTCATAGTTGTGTTTTAACTAGAATAAAACCAATACATTTGGTTTTGCATTATTATTACATAGATCATACTCATTCCCTTAACACACGAAGGAAGAATAATTTATATTTACTACCATCGAGAATATTACAAAACAGTCCCCTTCAAATTGCAATAAAATTTATAATAACTTATTACAATGTTTAATATAAAACATTAAAATTAAAATAAAGATATCATACTGCTCCGCACAAGATTACTAATTACTTATTCAAAAGTTTTTTTGAGTATGACGTTCTTACTTTGTTTTGTTGAACGATTTTCTTTCATAACATTTCATTCTTAAATGTTAGTTAATTGAAGTACAAATAAATTGGGCGCCGCTTATTTGCTATGCTTGTAAAAAGTTGTGAATATATAACTTCGCTCAATTCCCAACTTTAAGACCAAGATATCTATCTACACTTAGGCATATTATTATGAATACTCAAAAAAAGACTTTTATTGATAGTACTTACCAAAGTCATAAAAATAAGTTAAGACATAAAATAAGTTTCAAATCTGTGGTACTTACGCAGTTTCCGTTAATCTAGGTATTAAACTTTGCCCAGTTAAGACTTTTAAGCCTTAACATTGGTTCTTTGGCCGCGCCCCATGAGATTATCTTTTCTAATCTACATACATACATACATAAAATCATGCCTCTTTCCCGGAGGGGTAGGCAGAGACTATCTCTTTCTTCAATGAGAGTTATGAAGCGAAGGAAATATGCAAAGATTGTGGCAAGTGGAAAGAGGTTTCTAATCTATATTATATTTTTTTCTGTATTCCTATATTCCACTAAAGAGTTTGTGTATCCCTTTTTAAATCATATCCTAACAATAATATCATAACATACTCATTATAATAAACTAGAACTAAATACAATAAAAAAAAGGGAAATAAAATAATAAATAATATTTGAAAAAAATTTGGTGTGTGTGACTGAGTAAACTAATCAATGTTATTTATGTCATAAATATCAATGTCATAAAGTAAAGTCAGTGTCAATTGAACTCGTGTTTCACGTGTTGCCGTGTGTTGTTCTCATGTAAATATTGCATGCATACACGAGGCCGGTTTTTATTTCAACTGTTTTTTCTGCTTATTAATATGAAATCTAGTTATTAATAAAAATGAAATCACTTAAGGATGCAGTGCTTCAGATAGGCGCTGAATCAACTGACTTGGAATTGAAGGAAACGTGTTTTGATGTTGGAGTTAGTAACTTTACCTTTTCCTCGTTTGTATTAAATCTAAATTTGCTTTTAATCATAGAAGAAATTAACTTTTGGTGTTATCATAGTGTTATACATGAGCGATTCTCATAGATAAAAAGCATTCATTAAGAGATGGAAATATCTTTAACCATTGTCCAAACTGATTAGGTTCTCCTTTAAACATGGGTATGAAAATCAGACGGCAGTCGCTTCTAGCCGTTCCACTACTGCATCATACTCATAAATGCACCAAAAGTTATCTGGGAGGAAACAACCTGGACTCCTAGTATGATGATTTTCAGTTGCCAGTTTATCTCCTTTCCAAATATAGTTTTAACTAATAATACATTTTCAGAAAAAAATATGTGACAGTTCGATCGACACCCCAAGAGCAATTCAGTTGTTATCGCAACATATATTAAATGTAGATAATGCTCTACTTTTTAAAAAGTATTTATCCAGTATTCTACTGGCATTAGTATCTTCAAAAATTCCTTTGGAACCAGTGTTCTCAACTCCGAAATACGACACTTGCAATGATACAGAGAAGACAAACCATCTGGAGTATTCTGTGATTTTAGCAACATTGAGTGACCACCCTGATGTATTGCAGTAAGTATATAGTTGTTTTTTAACCTCTCAGATGCTAAGCGCCCGTAACACCGAGACGCTAGAACTGCGGCGGATTTGAACGAAAAATTTGATTGATCGACTTGTTTCAAAATTTGATAAAAATATAGGAATATTTGCTTTGAAGTTAATAAAATACTTTTGTACAGTCAAAGCTTGATATGTATTGAATATTATAACACCATATTATAGCAAATAAATTAATTTCATTTTACTTTATTAGACCTTTAGTTACAACATTCAACAAAAACACTTGCGCGATCTATAGTTGTCTTTATTTCCACATTATAACCACATAAAATTAGTTTTTAGGTATTATATTATCAAGATAAACTTCATATTTATCTTATTTTTTTAATAAATAACAACGTTTTTGCAATTAAATCATATTATTTCTTTAAAAAATAAAATATTTTTCAAAATAAATCTCTCAAGGTCACGCACTTTTGAAACAGGGGTCTGTTTTGAACTGATTTTCAACAATTTTTATTTTAAAGAAACAGATTAATTTCTGTTGTCTGTGGTTGCTGAGTATGTTTGAGATGTAATTTAAACAATTTTAAACCATAACTATATGGACTTTAAGCTTAAAATCGAGTTTTAAGTTGTCTCGGACAGTTGGCGCATATGTGCGCCACAGCAGCTGAGAGGTTAATTTTCTTATTAAAAGCTAAAGAATCAAATAATGGGACATAAAATGTCATTTATTCATTCATTCAGATAGTCAGGTATATATTCAGATAGACATATTCATTCATATCCCTTGCCAGAGTAAAATACATATTACACATAGTACAATTTACCATTAACTTTAAATTCTGAACATTTTAATGTGGATTTCTAAGATTAAATTATTTAATTTTTGTGTAAACTTTTACAGATATGCACTCAAATATTTTGAAGTGAATCCAGTACCGCCATTTGAGGTATTTTTCCACCATGAGGACTCCTACAATGTTGCCCCAAAGAAGCGAAGACTCCATGATTGTAGGCATAAAATTACGGATGAACAAATAGTAAAATGCTGTTATGCATTTCTGAGTAAATTGCCCAATGAGCTATCTTCAAAATGGGATTGGGCCAAATTTATCAGCAATTTTAGTAGTCATGAAAAAGCCCATGTAAGATGGTGAGTAATGGGGTCTATTTTTAACCACCTTAAATAAAGGTGGTTCTCACAGTGGTGGTTTGACAGGTATGATTGTCCACAATTATCTCGCGTTTCGCTGAACTGATTTTGATGCAGTTGTCAGGATAGTGATTGTTACACTTAACATGTTTAATCAATGTAGGGATATCGCAGTTCTCTTTTTACCAAAGTTGTACCTGTAAAATGTGTTCTACCTTTGCTAGTTACAAGACCAGAAGTATATATATTTCATTGATTTTTAACAGGATGGTGAAGGAATGCATGGTGATACTGACAAATATGACTGAAATTCAATCAAAAAAACTGTCTCATATCTTAAATGTGCCTCTTGAAGAAACAATTGACTGTATGACTACAAAACCTGATGATGTATATGCCATAGAAGAAATTATTCCTAATGAAAACCTCAGCTCAAATAATGTAGTAAATATTGATGGTATACTGCTTCCTGTACATAACAAAAATCATGTACAAAGTGGAAAACTGGTTCCTGTCAAATCTACTGTCAATAATCTGAGAAGTCTGGCTTTGGCTGTTGCTTCAGGTAAAATTTCAATATATTTTTACATTAAAGTTCAAGGTTGTAAAAGTTATTTTTAAGGCTTCTTGCTTTTATATTGTTTGTACTGCAGTTTAAACAGATCAACTGACTTAATACAGTATTTAAGAAGAATCTCAATTGATATGTTATTGTCAAAGTCCAAATTTCTGATAGATACTAAAATATGAATTACGAAAAGTCTATTAGGGCAGCTTCACATTTGTGATTGTTCAGCATAGTATACAGGAGCTCTTATTATTATTATTTGTAAATAGATTGATTAATAAAGTCTAAGATTACCAAAAAAAAATTATCTCAATATTTTAGGCAAAGCACTTTGCCTTATGGGACCAGTGGGGTCAGGGAAGACATCGCTAGTTGAGCATTTGGCTGCAATAACCGGCCGAAAAGGGACAGCCTTTAAGAAGGTGCAACTGGGAGATCAGACTGACTCCCGTATGTTGTTGGGTTCTCATCAGTGTACCGATGTGCCTGGAGAGTTTGTATGGCGGCCGGGTGTGTTAACAGAGGTAATTACTTTTTTTATACAATCATATTGATATTACAAAACGAATTTCTAGAACTCCGGGGTGAATTCACCCCTCTAAATTCCGCCGAAACAAAAACCTTATGTGCTAGTAATAAGGTTTAATACGTCAGCGCACTGTCGCGGCCGGCGAACTCCTTATCTGGTAGCAATAAAGAAGGGCGGCGCCCACGGTGGTCAAAGAAAGCGGGAAAAGTATTGGCAATTATTTTAAGAAAGAACACAAAAAACAATACTTATGTTTATAATTCGATTTTTATTTCGGTCATGTAATAATCACACGTACCAATCAATTGACCCGCATTTACTTTTTTCTATTAACAGGCAGTACAGAACGGCCACTGGTTGTTGTTAGAAGACATCGATTGCGCCGCGCTGGACGTGGCTTCGACGTTGAGTTCGCTCCTAGAAAGAAACACCCTGTGTGTTCCCGGATATCGGGATGCCTTGCCTGTCACTCCTGGATTCCAACTTTTTGTCACTCAAAGGTAGGAAATTGTATTAAATTTATTTTGCGAATTAAATTAGTGATTTTCCGTGAATGTCGTTGGAGACGACTAAAGTAATAAGTACTGTGACTTACCTACTTCTGAATCTTGGTTTTCTTAAACCATCTGAGCTACGGGGGTAGGTGTTTAAACCTTTATCCAAGAGCATCGCACGCGCTACGCCGCTCGTTTTTATCAAAAACTAATGCTGTCACGTTTCACGTTCGAGCGGAGGATGATGACATGTTACTATGTCATCCTGAATGCAATAAATGACTTGGTTATGCATTATCACGAAATTTTGTTATAATTTAAATTAATTTGTATAGTGAATTTGCACTCTTGTCTGTTATGGCTACTGTACTATTACGCTTTTGTTCTAGGACAATAATGACCAACTACGGCTTTCAAAAGAAAATGTCTAATTCCAGTACCCTTCTACAAAAACATCTAACGCAAATAAATGTTGAACCTTTATCTAGATCGGAGCTGGTAGAAATCATACAAACACAATACCCTAGTCTTTCCACGATCAGCTCAAAGATGATAGAAGTCTTCATGATGTTTTCCGTAGGCAGCCATGACACCTCACTACATACGACCGAAAATCGTGATACTGACAATGATAATAATATAACAGTAATACGGGGATCAAGATTGATATCAACAAGAGATTTGATGAAGTGGTGTTCAAGGGCTGTCATTGGTTTCGAAGTCTCAAGTCCAGACTCAGCTACGAAAGTTCTCCAAGATGCCTTTGATATATTCACATGCTCCGTAGCTTCACCTGCCCATAGACTAGAATTAGCAAAAAAGGTCGGAGTGCGATTGGGCATAGTCGAAACTAAAACCGAATTTTATTTCAGACATTATAAGCCAAATGTATCGTTGAATCCTTTAGCATTAGAAGTGGGAAGAGCTAAAGTGCCAAGAGTTGAAAAGAGTTTAGAGTCAATGGATTTTGATAATAGACAAGTCGTGTTTTCTTTTACGAGGCAAACAGCTTGCTTGTTGGAAAGAATAGCTTGTTGTGTCACATCGAATGAACCGGTGCTTTTGGTGGGGGAAACCGGAACGGGCAAAACCTCTTCCGTCCAGTATTTGGCTAAACAGACTGGCCATAAGTTAATAGTTATAAATATGAACCAACAATCTGACTCTGCCGATTTACTTGGCGGTTACAAACCTGTTGACATGAAATACGTTATTAGACCAATCAGAAATGAGTTTGAGGTATTGTTCAGAAGTTTTTACAATGTGAAAAAGAATAAGAAGTTTTTAAATCACATTCAAACGTGTTACGACAATGAAGATTGGATAGCGTTAGTGACTTTGATGAAGCAGAGTCATAAAGCGGCCTTAAATAGGTTGAAAGAGAGGAGAGATGACAAATTGAAGACCTGGATGAATTTTGGTCATAAGCTTTTGAAATTGGAACAGCAGATTCGTTCAGACGCGAGATTAACGTTTGCGTTTATTGAAGGTTCTTTGGTCAAAGCAATGCAAGAAGGTCATTGGGTGTTGCTGGATGAAATAAACTTGGCATCAGCTGAGATATTGGAGTGCCTCGCTGGGTTGTTAGAGGACAAAAGTGAGACAATAGATTTATTAGAGAAAGGAGATAAAGTTCCTATCAAAAGGCATCCAGATTTTACGTTGTTTGCGTGTATGAATCCTGCTACGGATGTCGGGAAGAAAGATCTTCCTGTAGGTTTGAGAAATCGTTTTACTGAGTTCTTTATTGATGAGCTGACTGAAAGGAATGACTTGATGCTGTTGATCGGCGATTATTTGTATCATATGAACCTTAGTGGGGCTTTGTTAGAAGCCATTTACAATTTCTATGCAATTGTAAGAAAAGAAGCGAAGCTGAATCTAGTCGACGGTGCAGGTAATTCTTTAACTATATTTAAGTTCTTGTCAATCTTTATATGTTGATTCGTATCAACGAATCCCTTCATTCCTAGTAATTTTATAAATGCGAAAGAAACTCGGTCTGTCTTTTACGCTTTCACACCTTAAACCGATTTTGATGAAATTTACTACAGAGATATGGTTGACACTGAGGAAGAACAAAATCTACTTTTTATTGCCAAAAAGCGGATTAGTATATTGCAAAAAAGAGAAGCTTTTCTTTTGTCGCTGATTGTAATATTCTACATTTTGGTTTTATCCATGTATTTCATTCGGTTGTGCTTTTAGGAGATGATTATGTAAAATTAATTCAACCACTTTTAGCTTATCTAGTTATATAATATAATACATATAATATAACACATATAATATAACATAATAGTCCCAAATAAATATGAAACCCATATTCATGGGTTTCATATTTATTTGGGACTATTGACTCTATCTACCCTGTAAGGAAACTAGGACTTATATTAGGACCTGATTTATGTATGTAATGTTACTTTTGATGCCACAGGTAATGCGCCCCACTACTCTCTTCGTACTTTATGTCGCGCGTTGACTGCGGCCGCGAAAGCGAAGTGCGGCACCGTCGCGCGATCTCTGTACGAAGCCTTCTGCCTATCCTTTCTTACGCAGTTGGATAGCCGATCACACCCCGTGGTCGAGGCGATGATTGCCAAGTAAGTGATCTATTTGTTTTTCATCTTAGATGAAGGAAGACCTCCTAGATTTAACATATTGGCTTTGAACGTAAGATGATGGATTGACCATCTTTTAGGTGATACATATAATCACGTTAGACGTGATTGTGACGTATGTATATTATAGTGTATTTTGCCAATATTCTATCATATTAGATACTAGAACGATAAAAAAATCAATAAAAATTTTCCTTTATGTTTAATACTTTTAATTTGTTTTCCCTCATTTGTATCTTTTTTGTTATCTTAGGGCCGTGCTTGGTAAGAAGAACGTCAAATCGGTACTTAATCAACTCATACCAGAGCCACAGATTCCGGGTCAAAATTTCTTACTATTTGAGGGACACTGGATCCCGCAAGGGAAACTCGACATCGCAATACCCGAGGGTTACATTTTAACACCAGCCGTAAAAAAGAACCTTCGAGACATCGCCAGAATAATTTCACTAGGGCGACTACCAATTTTATTGCAAGGTGACACGTCCGTAGGAAAAACGTCTCTAATAACATACATAGCGAAAGCATCGGGAAATTATTGCGTGCGTATTAACAATCACGAACATACTGACCTTCAGGAGTACATAGGTTCTTACGCTACTGACGCGAATGGTCATTTAGTTTTCAAAGAAGGAGTTCTAGTCGAAGCGATGAGAAAGGGATACTGGATTATCCTCGATGAGCTGAATTTAGCTCCGAGCGACGTTTTGGAAGCCCTAAATCGTGTGTTAGATGATAATCGGGAACTGTTTATCCCAGAAACACAACAAGTCGTCAAAGCTGACCCTGGCTTCATGTTATTCGCGACGCAAAATCCACCAGGACTGTATGGCGGTCGTAAAATGTTATCTAGAGCGTTCAGAAATAGATTTGTTGAATTGCATTTCGATGAAATACCGCGAAAGGAATTAGAGATAATTTTGCATCAGAGATGCCATGTACCTCCAGCTTATAGCAAAAAGATGATAGCTGTGATGGCAGAGTTGCAAGTTAGACGACGTGGCTCAGCAGCCGTGCAGGGCAAAGACGGTTTCATAACCTTGAGAGACTTATTCCGATGGGGCCAAAGATACAAACATGCTTCTAAAGAAATACTTACTGATGAAAAATTTTACGATTGGGATCAACACATAGCTGATGAAGGATATCTGATATTAGCTGGAAAAGTGAGACAGACTGATGAAAGAACCATCATAGAAGAAGTTATTGAAAAACATATAAAGAGGAAAGTTAATCCTGACAATTTATTCACACTTCATCAAACAACGTCGCCGGTAACCAAATCTATTTTAGAGACACTTCTTAATAACCAATTAGAAGAGTTCTCTCATATCGTATGGACTTATAATATGAGGCGATTGGCTGTTCTCATAGCCAAGGCATTCACTTTCGATGAGCCTGTACTTTTAGTCGGTGAAACAGGCTGTGGGAAGACCACAATATGTCAGGTCCTTGCCACTCTTAGTCGAAGAAAACTTCTATCAGTCAATTGTCACATGCACACAGAAAGTTCTGATTTCCTTGGAGGTCTTCGCCCAGTTCGTCAGTATAAAAATGATGGAAGATTATTTGAATGGGTTGACGGACCCCTAATTAAAGCCATGGAAGGTGGTGACATGTTTTTAGCTGATGAGATCTCCTTAGCCGATGACAGCGTTCTAGAAAGACTTAATTCTTTGCTGGAGCCAGAAAGACAGCTGGTTCTGTCAGAAAGAAGCACAAAGGATGATTCTGAAATTGTAGTAATAACTGCTCATAAAAACTTCCATATAATAGGTACAATGAATCCTGGTGGCGACTTTGGTAAAAAAGAACTGTCGCCAGCCCTGAGGAATAGATTTACCGAGATATGGTGTGATAGTGTGACTTCTAGGGAGGATTTATTAAAAGTGTTAGAGAAAAGTGTAAGCAGGGGAATATCTCTTGGGAATCAAGAAGATGGAAGTTCAGGGATTGGCAATTCGATTTTAGACTTCACTGATTGGTTGAAACATTCGGAAGTCACTAATAAGTTTCCGTTCAGTATACGCGATTTGCTTTCATGGGTGCATTTTATTAATTCGACTGTAAGCAGAGGTCTTTTAGACACTCCTGAAGCGTACGTGCATGGCGCATGTATGACCTTTTTGGATTGTTTTGGAACAGCTTTAACCGGCCATATCGATTCCGAGACGTTAGTGTTGCTACGTCGCACAGCTGTCAATTTCTTACTTAAACAAATAGAGACCATAGGGAACGAGTATATGGATAATTTGAATGAAATGCTAAGTAATAGAAAGAGAGTATTTACGGCTGAGTGTGATGGTACCAAATTTGGAATGAGGCCTTTTTTCATAGATATAGGAAAGCATAGAATGGTTTCGGATCAGCAATTCACATTTACTGCTCCAACGACTGGATCAAATACGTTAAGATTGCTTCGTGGTCTTCAACTGAATAAGGCGATTCTTTTGGAAGGCAATCCTGGTGTTGGCAAGACCAGCTTAGTGACAGCGCTAGCTAAATCTTCTGGGCACAAGGTAGTCCGAATCAACCTCAGTGACCAAACTGTGAGTATTCTTGTATTTATTATCAATAAAAGTATTAGATTGCTTGTCTCTTTTTTTTCTAATAATTGTTTTATTTTGTAATTGATCAATTGTTTTTGGTTATTAGGACATTACAGACTTATTTGGAACTGACCTACCGACAGAAGATGGGTCATTCACATTCAAAGAAGGCGCATTTTTGAACGCCTTACAAAATGGCGACTGGATTTTACTCGACGAATTGAATTTAGCTCCCCAACCAGTACTGGAAGGCCTTAACGCGTGTTTGGATCATAGGGGAGAAGTTTTTATTCCAGAGTTGGGAAAAACGTTCAAAGTAAAGGTACAAACGAGGTTGTTCGCGTGTCAAAATCCACTAAAACAAGGCGGTGCCAGAAGAGGACTTCCTTTGTCATTCTTGAACAGATTTACTCAAGTTTACATCGATACGTTGACAAAAGATGATCTTATATATATCGTGGAGGCGCAGTACTCAAGTTTGCCTAAGGAAATCCTGCATAGAATCGTAGAGTTTAATTGCAAAGTTGCTCATGAAATTACTGAGATTCAATCTTGGGGCCACAGAGGAGGCCCTTGGGAAATGAATCTAAGAGATATACAGAGGTGGTGTGAAGCTTTAATCGACGATCAAAAAAAGGGGGACGAATTGTGTCCTGGAAAATATGTCGATATGCTGTACGTCAATAGAATGAGAACTTCTGAAGATAAAGACAAAATGATAAAAGCTTACAATACCATATTTTGTCCAGACTACCCTAGGAGTGATCCGGCGCCTCAATTTCTTATAAAAGATCAAGAAATCGTCATAGGAAATGTTTCTATACGACGAAATGACGAGAAATGCTACAAAAACCGTCACTCTATGGAAAATAACTTGCTTATTTTAAGACAGCAGTTGCCTACGCTGAAAGCTTTAGCTCAATGTGTCAATATGAATTGGCTATCTATATTAGTTGGTCCCACTGCTACAGGGAAAAGTAGTATAGTGCAAGTTCTTGCTGATTTGACCGGGAACGACCTTCAAGTTGTTCCTGTGACGTCAGCAATGGACGTATCCGATCTCTTAGGAGGATTCGAACAAGTAGACTTAAACAGAAATTTGGAAAATTTGTACGATGTAATTGGAACTCTAACCATACAGATCGTGCAGTTCCGATGGATTCTTGATAAAGATAATAGGTATTCTGCGAATAACTTACTAAGTCAATTGTATCGATATATGTCTTTACAAGCAAGTAATGCGAATGATAATGCAAATGTTGGATATTTCAAAGAGAAAATAAAATTTTTGTTCAATCATTGCGAGACATTGCTCGAACGTAAATCATATTCTAGTCATGCTTACAGTAAAGTCTTACAGAGAGTACAAGAAGTTATGTCTAATCTCAAGAAATTAGAGGCCAAAATCGGTACATCATCAATAAATGCTGGTGGGAAATTCGAGTGGATAGATTCTCTGTTGGTCAAAACTATGGTGGAAGGTTCATGGTTGTTACTTGATAATGTCAATTTGACTTCTGCTGCCGTGCTCGATAGACTTAATGGTCTATTAGAACCGAATGGGGTCCTTAGTATACCTGAAAGGGGGGAAATAAGTGAAATAAAGCCTCATGTAAATTTTAGAGTATTCTTTACTATGGATCCGAAGTATGGAGAGATCTCGAGAGCAATGAGAAATAGAGGAGTGGAAATATTTTTGTTAAGATCTGAAGAGTGGAATGTTAGTTTGTTGGATACGATGCCGTATATGGATCTGACGGCTCTTCTGTCATCGGTCGGTATGCCTCAGGAATATCATGAGATATGCATCAAGTGTCATGAGTTGATGGCCTCATTTGTGCAAGGTAAGTTATCACTGATTTTCTTATAATTTAGACCTTCGGTTTAACTTTTAATATTTTCTTCATATAAAATAACCAAAGAAAATTATTAATGTTGAATTTGATTGAACATATTCATTCTGTTTTAGGATTTGATCGTCCAACTATTACTCACTTATTACAAGCATCTCATTTGACATGGCAGCAGTTAGTACGTGCCATTACATTCAAACGAGCTATAGTCAACAGTTTTGCAGATGTGTATATAAAACCCAGATGTGGAGCAGATTTTGCCTCCAATCTAAGCATGTCACTGGCCGAAATGAAAAATGCCATGCTGAAAGCGTTAGAAAAAGAATTAGATCAAATTGAAGAGAGTGTTAAAAAAACAAATGACTTTAAACACACATTAACAGTAAAAGGCCTTTGCGCAGATTCTGAATTCGAAATATGCCAGCAAAGTTGTGATACGGTCATACAAAGTATAAATAATAAGTTTGATTTCATGTTTACTCTCTACATAACACACACTAACTTTCCTTGCCAAAATATTTATAGTTTGCATAAACTCATAAAGAGAGCATTAGAAAAACATCCTCACGAAAGATATTTATTACAATTTCTGGAGTCGACTAGTCCTGGGATGTTCAATTATAAAAACAAAATTTTACATAACAGATTTTATTCCGAATTTTATAAATTGACTGAGAAAAGTATAAAGAAAGCTAATCTTGAGGCTGTCGTACTTTACAATAAAATGATAAAAACACTTACTAATGATAATTCTAAACTGTCCGCACTATCGTATTCACAAGCATTGGCTATAGGGCGCGATGCAGGTCAAAATAAATGGCCAACAGTAAGCGAGACTGAAAATTATCCGATCTTGCAACTATGTGACCGTTATCTTAAAGAGATTGATGCTACAATAAAAACATGCTTACTGCTTGCTGAAGATTCATTAGACGATGAAGCCACTTGTCGGATTTTACAACTACTGAATTGGCGAAATAGGCTTGTAGATATTTGTTCTATAGATTTATTTGTGGTTCACCGTAAAAATAGAAGATATACAATGAATGAAGAAATCGTAAAATTAATCTATGTGCACAGTAAATGGCTAAAAAAACATTTGATTGGAGAACTTTTTAAACACGTTTCAAACAAACAAGTCGTTGCTACGTTTAACTTACTTTATGACGCTACAATACTAGATTATGATAGAGATAATGTAGAAATGGCTAAAATCAGTAAAAAGCTGAGAAAACTCTATGGTCAACCGAAATTGTATGAAAACGAGGATGAATACAATGTTTATAAAAGTAAGACTGAGGAGATCAATAAATTGACTTTAGATATGAATAAACCTCTGTCGCGAGAACTCCATAAATTGTCTGTAGTTGGCGCCACTATCAATAAAGAAGAATTTGCGCTTGAAAATATTACTAAGCTGGAAACACAAACAAAGTTTGATCATACAGTAAAATTGACACCGTTCAGTTCCTATGTAATACAAAGACTGTTAAACTTTTTACAAAAAGATCTTTTAATTGTACTTCAAAAGCTATGTAACGAAGAGGAAATAAAGTCGGGTGTTGATTTTATTGAAATTTTGACATATTTGGTAAATGTTAGTAAGAGGACAAAGGGATTTCCGTCCGATTTTACCAATACATTAGAAATTTTGCAAAACTTTGTTTCTGGACTTGATGTAGAACAATCGAGGTAAGTTATAAAAACAACCTATAAAAAATCTTTTTCTTTGCTAGTATCTATAAAAATACATATATTTGTTGGCCTACGAAATAAGGTATAGAAAACAGAGCTTTGTTAGAGAATAGCTGCATATGTACTTTATATTATACAAATTTCAAAACTGTGCTTTGTAGTTAAAACTTTTGCAAGCCTTTCACTCATTTTAAGAGACACACAAGTTCTTACTGAACTTTTTATTACAGCATACATTCAATACCTGTAAAATTTTGGGATGAGTTCTACAAAACCTTGGTATATTCCCCGGCGTTATATTCGACCGCGTTCTTCAACATCAACAAAATGGCTGCCGAAGATAGCGCAGAAGTAGTGCCATCTAGCGAGAAACGATTGTCGTCGAATCTTGCACTTCTACCGTATTTCGTACAAGCTATGACATTGTCTTCTAAGGAAAACAGTAAGTTACATGCAGAGCTTTGAGCATTTGTATTCCTTATTTAATTTTCCAGTATTTTACGTTTATAATATTTAGACAGAGCGATGTAACCTAAAGAGACATTTCTAAACATAATTGGAAAAGCTTAAATTTGAAATACCTTTTGTATTTTTTTGTTTGAATAAACAATGTTATTGTGGTTGTGTGAAATATAAATTAACAAAGTATTGGACCAGTAAAAGAGTATAATGCTCACTTAAATATTTCAGATACCCGTCACCTGTTGGCATTCGAAACTGTTTCATTGGAGGAGCTTGACAGTTACTCTTCGCAATTGGAATCAATGCTAAATATAATTTGGAGAAATATTGCCACTTTGAATGCCGCGGCAGTAGCGAAAGTGTAAGTGTTTAAGCTAAATGAGCGGTATTATTACACTGAAGTTTTTTCATTATTTTTTTCTTGAACTTGTCTTCTTTAATAGAATGTAACCTTTGCGTATTATAATTTGCAAACTCTACTAAAACTATGTTACGTACTTTTCTATCTTAACTGTCCGAAACATTGCCATTTACTATATTAATGTTATACTTTCAGGAAATCTGACGCCGAATTTGAGTTAAAGAAATTCGAGCATCTTGTAAACTGCTTACATATGGCTATGAAATTGGATGTTTTTAATGATACAGACCCAATAAAAGAAATAACAGACAATTTCAAAGGAGACAAATCTTTTACGGATATGCTAATTGAAGCACAAACTCTTAACAAAGAACTTTCTAGCATATCACATAATTCCACTAATACAATAAAAATAAAGATTCTTACTGCAGAGTTATCATTACTTACAAGTCTTTTGTTTATTAAATTGATGTCTGAAATGAAAAATGTGGATCACGTTGAAAAGTATCGGCTAAAAGTAAAATATATTGAGGAAGATATAAAAATGTTTGAAGTATTACTTAGTACTTATTACATTCATGGAGTAATAACTGGTAGTATATTAGAGAATAAAAGTGTAAAGGCTCCTTCAGACGTGACTGTTGAGAGTTTAAATGAAAATAGAGAAGTTTTAAAGAAAGTTCATCCATATTGCAAGGTTTTGTTTGAATTGAGGCAAAGTACAGCGGATAAGGTGCTTAAATATGCTTCAGGTAATACGTTTAGACCCGAGAAACCCACATACAGCAGTTTTGTGAAGGTAAATGTTGCTATTTTTTTTAGTTTATATGATACATAAGTATTTTTTTTTTGGATCCATACACCGTTAAAAAGTAAAAAGTAGTCAGTTTTCTAATGATTTCTAATGTTACAGGATTGTAGTCACTTCACAAAGTCAGTATTATCATCAAAAACGACCAGAGATTTGGCCACCAACCTTAACACTTCATGTAACGCCTTATATGAAAACATTGAAAAACCAATAGCCAATAAAAGTGTGATACAAGTAGCACAGACTGTCACCAAAGAAGCTTCATCTTGGTTGTATTCGGTTAACGCTTTTTATAAAAAAATCGAGTCATACACAAACGCTTTCCCTGACTTGGCGAAACCTCTACAAAGTTCTATTTCTCAGCTCGTATTTAGCGTGACGTCACTAAACGATTTAGTGAGAGAGCTGATTTTAAAAATCGAGCAAGGATCCTATATAAAGGAGGCGGTTACTGATTTGATGGTGTACCCGGATAGTATACCTAGTAAGAATGGGAAACACGACTATTTGAATAGATTTATAAAGGACCAATTTGTGCAGTTATTGAATAGAAATGTGGTCGCGGCAGGCGATGACTCATTTAGTGCGGAGGCTGAAAATATTACGTAAGTAGAATTTAAAAACATGATTTATTCTCTCATTGTGATTTTGAACTTTACAATTAACAAAGTTTTTGCAACTTATTTACACTATAATAAGTACTAATATTCATACTTATAAAAGCCAAAGTAATTATATGAAGTGGTTGTATCTCGTGGCATAGTTAAGATAAAATTTTAATAAAGTGTACAGTACAGGGAACGAAGGCTTGCTACAATATTAAAACTTTATTTAAAGAACTAAAATATAAATGATAATGATTTTCAGGGTACTAAAAATGAATTTGTCAGAGCTGCGCATGCGTTGTTTCGCAACAGAAGCAGCCGATTCAGAGTCATTCAACTGCGTTCTGAATACTCTGAACACACTCGTGCGCGCCTGGGAGAAGCAAAACCGGGAACTGGAGCTTAAGAAGCAGGACGAAGATGCGCTCTATGTTACCAAGTATGTTACCGTACTCGATTTTATTAACTTGTTGTTCGTCGTGTGTGCAAGTGGCCAACACTGGTGCCAAGACAGGCACACCTTACATGAGTTCGACTACCATCTTGACGGCCTTTGTGATGCAGCGGTAGTGCGCTTGTCTGTGACACCGGAGGTCACGTGTTCGAATCCCAGTCAGGGCAACACGAGAAACGGAACTTTCTCCGAATGGACTGGGATTTGGATGGTGAACTTTATAGATATTTATCATTATAGTATTGTTGAGTTAGTATCTCTATACGATACTAAAGTTCGAGAAGAAGTAAGTAAGAGACTTGTGAGTTTCGAACTTACTTCGCGGTTAACTCACCCTGTGTGTACCCATATTTTACTGTATCTAGTGTTGTAACTAAGATAGTTAAGTTAGTTACCATGGATCTTTTCCCGAGTGTTGTGTACTGTCAGTCAATTCAAGACTGTTTGTACATACATATTTCTTCTTTCTCTTGACCTTGACACGTAAGACATAATGACTTGTGACAACTAATTAACAAATTCAGAAGCAAAAAGTAATAAACGACTTCCTTGCATAGAATTTGGTTGCTAAGTAAATAACTGAAATTCTGTTTTAGATCGAAATGCGAAGACGAGGACGAAGATGCAATGGCGGCACAAGAGATAACAGAAATGTTCCCTTCGTACACCGAAAGCGACTTCGGAGAATTTAAACCACCTTCACTAGAACAGAAAACAAAAGCACAAACAGACAATAAAAATAAAACGAAACTTCTTATTACTCCTGAAGATATCTCTTTAGTCTATGAATGGCATTCAAGTTTCATTCGAAATTTAACTGTAGCTGAATGGTTACCCTGCTCAAAGAAAGTGTTTAGTTCAGATGTGGTCAGTCCATTGATGCAGAGGTATCCCACATTTAGCCGTATAATGCAGAATGCTTGGGAAGTACTCGATGCTGAATTTGAGGGCGCTGTGTCGCCGAGCCTGTTGGTCCTGATCTCGAAAATTAAAGAAAATGTTGATGGAAGTGGTAAGTAGATACTTTTGTTTATTTTATACTGACACTGAACTAAACCATTTCAGAAAGTATATAATATAATCCACTCAAACGTAACATAATGAGGTCGGTTTTTACTAATACTTGCAAAGATATGTATTATCGAATTGAGATTATGGTTCTAAAGAATAAGCCGCTGTGATTTAGAACAGGTTTCTTTTGATGAAAAAACTTACGGCCGTGTTTTAATGGTTTGACGCATGATTTTGTTATTAACTGTGAGTTTAATCTTGGAAATGCATTTTTCAGTTGCAAATATAGGATGTGCTTTTTCATTTCAATTTCGTTATTTTTTTCTCTTACAATGTTTGATAAGAATAAATAGAGACTAATAATATATATTTTTTTTTATATCTACAGAAGCGTCAAGCCAAAAAGTTGACTTCTATCGTTCAGCCTGGGTTTCCGAGACGAAACAGTGCGCGCCGCTGCTTCATAGAGTAAAAGATGCGACCAACCAACTATTAGATCAGTGGCCGGATTTCCCTACGCTTAAAGACGTATGTTGTAATATTTTGTCATAAATGTCACGGCTCAACCGGAAGAGATTTTATTGAAATAAGTAACACCTTTGTACTATAATTTCTATGTTGAATGCTCTTGTATATTCTTAACCTCCGTAACCTCTGCAGGAGAACCAAATCCATATTGGATTATGGTAACTAGTAGTGAGTATTTTTGTACTAAAATGCGATTCAAGGAATACGCACAAAAAGTTAATGTGCCTATTCCGTTAATTGCCTTTTACCACATCAATTGCAACCAGGTGGGGGTCAGATTTCAAATGGCCGGACTCCATACAGTTCATGTTTTAAAAATCTTCAGTAAAACAGGCGAAAACATGTTCTTATTTCAACGTTAGCTTATGTCTTAATGTTATGTTAAATTGATTTCAGATAATCGTGATAGTGAACAGGATCCTCAGTTTCCCGGTCTCATCACCCGTGTCCCGTCTTCTGACTGGCCTCGAACTTCTTCGGGATAAGATCGAGGAATGGAACAAAAATGCTCATAAGGGAAACAACATGATTGACATATCTTTAGCCGTAGGGCAGCAGATTATCAACTGGAGGAAATTAGAAATGGCGCATTGGAAAGAGTGCCTAAACAATTTGTATAACAGGTTTGTAATTTTTGTTATATTAGCGTATAACAGCGTTAATGGCAGACTGGTTAAGATAGCCACGTTTGGACAAGTAAGTAAGGAACTAATGTACTTTATGCATTGTTTCTAGTCCTTTTAAATCTTAGTTGAAATGCCAATTTATCAGTGCACTTTATGAGCATATGGTAATAATAATGCACATATTATTATTTTTTGCAGGAAGCGTTCAGAAGCGCATCGATACTGGTTCTACCTATACTCAGTTATAAACTCTTACTTAGACCCAAATGCTGAAGAGCCAGCGAGCTCTACTCGTGTCATATCCGTGTTGAAAGATTACATGGAAATGTCCAACTTGGTAGAGTATGAAGTGAGACTGGATATTATTTTTGTATACCACTGCCATTTGGTACATTTGGAACCTACTGAGAGAAGAAGTAAGTACATGACACATTTTGATTTCTGTTGATTTCTGGCAGAGAAAGATAGATATTTGCCATCCATTTAAAATAACTCTACATATAAGCCTTGATTTCATTTAGAAATGCTTGAGTATGACATATTATCACAAAAAATGTGTTATGTCATTTGGTTGCCCATTTCTATAGATAAAGGTGGCAATATTGCCTATAAGACTTTTCCTTAACTTTAAACCATATAAAGATGGAGTTAATAGATTAAACAGTTTATCCACTTTCCCAAAGAGAAATTAACAAAAATGTTAACAATTAATGATATTAAATGAATGAGACGACCAGGTGATCATGATTGATATAACTTGATTTATTTTCCAGACGAACTCCTCTCTATACTATGGAACACGTATAACTATTACGCTCAGTTCAGCGCTCAAGTCGCTTCCTACTTGAAAGAGAAACGGGCACCTATTGAGAAGAAACTGAAAGATTTCGTTAAGATTTGTACGTGGGATCGTGATCTCAGTTATTGGAGCGTTAAAGATACAGTCGATAAGGCACATAGGGCGCTACATAAGCAGACCAAAGAGTTTGAGGTAATATTATAATCTTCATCTTCTATATCCGGCTGTTTCAGGTTCGAGTCCCAAATACATGTAGTTTTATTTTGATTTTTGTACTTGATAAACAGCGTCGCTCGGTCGCCCAGGTACTATATATAAATATGCTGACAGTTTGACTGACACCGCAAAGTATAGTCCAAACCGCTGGGTGTAGACATTTGAAATTTGGCATGCAGGTTCCCGCGGCTCTGCCCGCATAATACGAAATATCCCGTAAATCTGTTTCCCGGGAATTACGGAAAAACTCTCTTGGTATACTCCTAGACTACCCAAGGGACATTAAAAAAAACAAATTTCAGGTTTACGCATTCAGTTATTTACGTTGTACATTGACTATCTGTAACTCACTAAGCAACGCAAAAATCTTTATTTCATTTGTATAAATGTTTTTCTGACAGAATCTCCTGAAAGAACCAGTGACCAGTTGCTTAGTGGACAAGAGCAGCGACGTTTGCGTCGACCACGTCGGCATCTGGGATCGTCCCAAGCGAGCCACGGCCGCTTCTACCGCCACCGGGGGCGCTTATCTCGTTGATCCACAGAATTATCTGCTACAGCCTCGGATGGTCAAGGTGACTTTCTCATTTAATTTCATTTGTTTAAATGTCATAATATAAGATTCTCCTGGAACTAGCGACTACATGCTTAGTGATAAAAAGCAACGACATTTGCGGTTCTAGTTTGGGGCATTTATGACAAAATTACTACCAATTCCATTTTATTGCGTTGGCTCGAGATGGCAACACTTATTTATTGCATCAGGGGCTTATTCACGCAGTCGCTCATACGTACATTTAAACTTAATTTGTCTTGACAGAGCCAACAGTCTTGGAAAGAATCTCTTTATCTTCTAAGTAATCAGAACTTTTAAAAAAAGAGAGAAGATGCCTTAGAAACATTCGTGGATAAGGTGATATTCTGGAAATACAGCGTCTTCCCCTTCCTCTCTTAAAAAACAATAATGTGTATCCATATTTAAATTTTCATCATTCTTCTTTCTGATTCGCAGAAATACCTGGATCAAGCCGAGCAGCCGTGCCCTTCTTTATCAGAGGGAGCACTTCTATCAAAAGTGTCGAATTTGTTGAACAAAGCGAAGACCCTTTGCAAGGATACTATGACGAATGCGGGGTATCCAGTGTTGGTGCAGGCTTTGGATGACTTTGTCACGCAAGTCATTGAGACGAGCACGCATTTGGGATCATTAGAGGTATGTTCAATATTTTTCATTTAATATGTTTGGGTGCAATATTGTACTTAGTATATTAGGAATCCAATTCATTATGACTAGAGCACATTTTGGATCATTTCAGGTATATTTGTTTGTTGTTGGTTTTTACTATATTTATATGGGAATTTCCAAAATTTTAATTTGTATTTTTTTTTGATTAATGTAGGTAGTACACCAGACTTTCTTGAGAACATTTCCAAATTTCAGCTTTTTTTTCTATGTCCAATAGTTTGTTTGTTAGTAACTTCATTTTATATTTTATGAAGGATTGACAAACAGTCAAATAATAGCTTATTAAATACTAGAAATTATAAATGTACGAATTTTGTAATTACGTAACACACTGCTTTATTCACAAGTTGAGTGTTTGCTTATTAAATAAAAATATACGACTACAGCACAACATGATACTTACTTGAGATCGTTTTATATACATTATTATCAATCAACAGGTGGACTCAACACTTCCCAAAGAAAAACAAACGTCGCAAGCTAAGAACATAATGCAGCAGAAACGTAAAGCGGTCGCGGATTTGTTCAAATATCTCACAAAAATGGGTCTTAATTACCGCACTGGACTAGTCATATTGAGTACTAACGATCAATTGTATGATTTTACGATACCGCCAGTTGATTTAGACGCCGCTATGCAGTATTTGAAGAACAGGTAAATTAGTTTATTTATTACAAACTTGATGATACTCAACGGCCTACATAGTATTAGGCTTGGGTCGTGTGTTGAATACAATAACGAATTAACACGTAGATTAACAGACCTCACAATAACCGTTTAAATGTTCGAAGATTAAAAAACTGAAGTTATTTTTATCCTATTTTTGTCCTATTCTTTTTTGTATTGGTACCGGCAACCACACGGCACATCATTCATTTATCATCATTAACCAATCAACGTTTCTGTTTTGAATATTTAATTTGACTTTTTGATTTTAAGTAAGTCTGCACTTTGTGGTCTACATTGTCTTTCTTCTTCCTCCTGGCGTTAAGGCCGATAATATCTTCACTTCTCAGTATAGGAGACCGGGGTGTGCTTTTTTTCCCATGATCGTCGATTTGGTAAGTCTTCGTTGGTCTACGCACTCTAAGAGTTTCTATTTCAGACGCTGCGATGCCTCACTATCATTACTTTGGTCGGGCTGTGAACAGTACTTCCAGAAGAACATAGCCAGGCACAGACATTTGGCTACGGCGTTGCAATCCCCGCATCAAGACCTGGGTATACAGAACATTGACAGATGCAAGGGGTTCGCCGCTCAACTGCTGGTAAGTACCATATTCTCGTATAAATTTTGAAATAATATTTCTCTATTTTTTTATGAAAAAATTGGCTACGTTGTCGTTCTTTTTTGTAGTAAAATTATCGGTCGACTCTTCAATATCTTATACACACTTACCATTTTAAAGGCATCAGAACTTATAATACATACGTATTGTATAATCGAGACTGTGTTAAAAAAATATGCTACACCGTAGATTGATCTATTTCCGGTCTAGAATTTATGAAACAATAACATGAATTTTGAATTAACTGAATACATTTTATAATACAATTTTCAACATTACCTAAGAAGTAATTATATGTCTTTTTCAGAAACTAACGAACACACAAAAGAGATCTATATCAAAATACTCCAGACACCTCTGCGACTTGCGTTCTCTTACTACGCATCTCACAAATGCTCTTGAAATAGATATTAGTGGAGCAAACATACTGACAGTCAATCAAAAACTAGATATACTGAAAGAATGTTATGCCAATACTAGTTTGTTGTTAGATCAATTCAGTGTATTGCTTAAATCTTTACCTGAAAAGACCCTTATTTCTGATCAAGAAGCAGAATTCGATGATGTTCTATCAGATTCATTTATTACAAAATGCTATAAAAACACTGATGAATGGCGAGAATTATATAAAAAAGTAAAAGAAATAACAAGTCTTGTTAATAAAGAGAAAGCTGTTATAAACAAATTAGTAAATAGTACGCCAAAGAAAATTGGAAATAGTATAGAAGATGTGCCAGTAATCTCTCAAACTCATGTAAATACTGCAAATGAAGCTAAATCTAATTTAAAGAGCATTGTTAATAGCGTTGACAATTTGATAACAGAATATCAGTTCAAATTAAAAATACTTAATGCAGATTATCAACCACAACATCCAATTATGAGTAGCATTGTCAAATTATCAGATTACCTCAAAAAAACAATAAACGATATTGATAAATTAGATGAATTAGATGAATGTAAAGATATTTCTATGGAAGAAGGTACAGTAGAGGAACTAGTGAATCAAACCGAAGATCTACTTGCAACTATGTTGTTGGTAATACAATCCATATATAAGAAACATTTGCCAGAATTATCTGAAAATATTGATGTCTTAGAAGCAATTGATGAAATAATTGAGAGTGCTGAAAAAGAAAAGGAACATAAGGATATTTTAGAAGACAAACATTTGAAAGAACTTTTGCAAGAGAAATTAAGTAATGATACTAAGATGCTTCAGTTAGAGAGTCTTATAAGGAAAATTAATGATGTTTTAGTGAATTACGTTCAGTATTTGACGTCTAAAGCGGATGTGGAGGAAGGGAAGAATGCTGTGATGAGATTGGTGCCAATATTGGAGCAAACTGTGCTATTTGTCCAATATTTTATAACGCAGAAAGTTGCGGTACATCGTGTTTCTTGTAAAATGTTGTCAGTTCTATTGAAAATATTTTCGGACTTGGCAACCAAAGGGTGAGTTTTAGTTAGGTATATTCAGATCGTTACTTATAATATAATTTCCATACATGTTTCCAAGATGTCGAAGATCGTAAAAAGTGAAGAGAGAAATGTTGAGAAGTGGACATCGGGCCCATGGAACACGAAATTACGCAAAGATGAAAGAGAGATTATCTAAACTGATTTCGCTGTGCAACATACAAATATAAATTATGATAATTTCTGTATGATGCATACATTTTTTTAAAATTTATACTTGACAAATTACACAGATCGCCTTTGTACCATACCATGTTTGAGACTTGTGTTATCGGATATCAAGATACTATATTTTATAGTAAATACATATATAAATAAACATTCAAGATTCAGAAACAGTCTCGTTTTTCATCACCCTGGCCGGGATTCGAACCGTCGATCACCCATGTAGTGGTTGTGTTCACGCCTATGAACCAGACAGAATCAAAACTAAGAAAACATTTTCACGTAAGCGAAAGCAAGTTCAATTTTGTAACCTCTTCGATATAATTTTTATTCAGATTCTGCCGACCCTCAGACATGGATGAAGAAGGCGAAGGTGAAGGTGGTCCTGGCAAACTGTCGGGTGGCACCGGGCTGGGGGAGGGAGAGGGACAGAAAGACGTCTCTGAAAGGATCGAGAACCAGGTATCTAATATTAGTACTCAACTTCTGCCTATCCCTCACACATGAAGGCATGAGAACCAGGTTTGATTATTCTTCATCTTGGCGGAAATCTCGGCTATTTACTCACAATTCTTGAGGGGAGCCTGGAGAGCCCCTTTTGAGACCATGATCTTAAATTGAGCCGGTTTAACACGAAACTACTTCCATCTGACCCTCGCAACCTTTGTAGGGGAACCTAACCCATATTGTATCATGTGCCTCTTCCTTTAGCCGCCTTTAACGATATCCATAGGAAAGAGATGAAGTAGTCATCTTTTAGAGTACCGGGATCGGTACTACCATTTTCCTGAATATATTTAAATTATTTGTAAAAAATAACTTAAGGACAGAAAATTAACTTTTGTTTTTATGTTTAGGACCAATTAGAAGATGCACATCGTCCGGGAGAAGAGAAGAAAGAGGAAGACAGAGACTGCAAAGAAGAGGAGAAAGGAATAAACATGTCTGATGATTTTGATTCGCACTTACAAGATGTTGACAAAAAAGGTACGTAAAAATTTAAAGCACAATGTACGCCTCATCGCCAATTTTTTATATTTTTATTTTTCAGAATAGAATCTGTATATGCTAAAAGAAATATAAGTTTTTTTTTATTTACTTGTAATCCTTGTTTTTGTAATCAGTAAAGGGAATTTAATTCATAGATAAATATATTTTTTTATGTCCATAATTTTTTCCTTTGTTTTTTTTTTCTAAGCATATTGCCTATTAATGCTTAATATGATCCAATATGGCCAAATTTATATGAACAGAAAATTAAATAATTATATTTTATGACACAGAAGGTGATGATTCTGAACAAGAAGACGATGAGGAAAATGCTGACAAACAAATGGGCGATATTGATAATGCTGCTGAGAAGTAAGTTTACCTATTATTTATTGCCTTAGTATATAAAAATCCATTGCGTAGGTGAACATATATAAATTAAATGCCTAAAATAGACTTAAAGAAAAGATTTACTACTATATGGAAAAAAAGGGTATGTTATAAGTTTTGTGACAAAACACACTTACGAAACCTAAAGCTAAACGAATAATACAAGTAAAAAATAATCACTAATTTTCGTTTAGATTGGACCAACAAATCTGGGGTTCCGAAGACGAGGAGGAACTAGAAGGGGAACAACAGAAAGAGAAGGAAGAACGTGGCAAAGGCGAGAGTACGGGGGAGAAAGAGATGGCTGCTAAGGAAGAAGAGCAGGGTTTCGATGACGGCGATGAAGGGAAAGATAGGAAGAAGAAGAAGGACATCAATGAAATGGAGGAGCCCGAAATTGATGACGATCATGTAAGTGGTTATGTTTTAGCAATTGCAATTTTTTCTACGTACAATATAGAATTTTGAATAGTATAAGATTTAGAGAAGTTAATTGTATAAGTTTATTTGTTGGGTGCTTGGACACCTTTTCATCTTTGGGCATTGCGTGTATAAAGAAACCAGTTACATATAGCCTATAACACCCAGGTAAACAGAGCCAACAGTCTTGAATAGACTGAAAGGCCACGTACCGCTGTAAAGCTTTATGATGGAATAACAATGTTTTAACGGTGGAAGAATATTTATGATCGTTGCAGTATATCCGAAGATTAGCCCTTACAAACGAACAAAGTTACATACTTTACACCTGTTTGTAATAAAAGTATACTAGCGACCCGCCCCGGCTTCGCACGGGTGCAAAATTCGGAAAAAATTATACATAAAAACCTTCCTCTTGAATCACTCTACCTGTTACAAAAAACCGCCTCAAAATCCGTTGCGTAATTTAAAAGATTTAAGCATACAAACAAACAGACTAAAATAGCGACTTTGTTTTATACTATGTAGTGATGATTTGTTGTGTTTCCGCAGGTCGATCCGTACCACGGTAACGAACAGCCGCTACCTGAACCTGAAGACTTTGAAATGCCCGAAAGCATGGACATTGACGGTGAAGAAAACGGCGGCGACGATGATGAAGATGTTAGTACTGAAGCCCTGTTTTTTTTTTCATTATGTTTCATAATATTTAGTAAGCCAACAGGAGAAGGATATGTGGTTATTCACTCTTTTTAAACCTTACAAAAATATATATAGTATGTTTGATGATGGGGATTGGTAATCTTCAATTCGTATTATGATTACATCTATATCACAAGGAAACTTATCTTTGGACTAGCTCAATCTGTGTCTTTTCTATTATTTTACTATTTCTCTCAGAGACGATAGATAAATTAGTTTAAAAGAATTCATTTCTCAAAAGAATACAAATATTCGCTTACAGAGAAACATGTTATACTAAATATAAACAAATTTTGGATGAGCGTACCTAGTAAAAAAGAACTGACTAAATATACATTGCATAAAATAACAAACAATTTTCCAATTCAGGGTGAAACTGAAACAGAGAATCCGTTTGAAATCAAAGCATTACCCGAAGAGACACCAGATGAAACTAATGAAGGCGAAGACGATAAAGACAAAAGGAATGGTCTTGACGTTTCTAGCGATGAAGAGGATGATAAAACTGCAGAGGAAACGGAGAAAGATGTAGAGGAACAGGTGAGAACGAAATTTAACTTTACGTGTATATTCTTAGTGTTCAATATCATTTTTGTGAACTAAACAGTGAGGGAAACATCGTGAGGAAACTTGCACGTCCAGGCAACTGGATGTGTAAACTTATGATTCAATACGTGTTAGGTTTACCTGCAAAAGTTGCGTAGGTCAGACAGGAGTCGCTTCGTGTAAAAACCTGACTTACCCAATCCAGGATCCTGTCAAAGGCTTGCCCCGGGCTCATCTTCAGAGTGGTGATGATGCAACCAGGACTAAGGAGAAGGAGGAAGAAGAAGATCAGTTTTATGAACTCTGGGTTTGAAGCAGGGCTTAGAATGTAATCAAATGTTTGATGATGAGAGTATCAGTTATTAAATGATAATAACTTTTGGTAGGTTTTATAGTTAGGAAACTTATTCGATTGGGTTATATTGCGCCCATATATTTTTTATGAGAGCTGGACTTGACTTTTGAACGCGTGGGTTGGCTCTGATTTTTTGTATAGGTAATGATGAGGTTTTTTAAGTTTCTCTTTTAAGTTGTTCATCACGGTTTTTAAATTTTATAACAGCAAAAAGACGAAGACGCAGACAAGCCGAACTCCGACGACCAACCCGGGGACGGGGACGAAGAAAGTGATAAGAACCCAGAAAACCCAGATGAAAATCAAGAAAAAGAAACAGAGGAACAAAACGAAGTTGAGGATCCAGAGCTACCCAGAAACCCAGAGAAGATTGACGAGGAAGAAACGGAACAGAAAGATAGAGATGCCAATCCTCAAGCGAATCCGTCCAATAATGATCCAACGGCTGAAGATAAGGCGCAGAATGCTGAGATGGAAAGAGGCACGGATGATAATGTTGAAACTAATGCCGAACAGAGCAAAGACGAGGAAAGCGCGCCTTATGTAAGTAACTTTTTATTGCTGCCGTCTTTAATTGTTTTACTTAATTATTGTTTTAATAACCACACTTACAGCTGCTGTCTGTATTTAAATCAGGGAAATGACTTGTGTATCAACGATCACATCAAATCCCTGGAAAGAATTCACAGGAATTTATAATACATATTTTGATATAAAAAAGGAAAACTTTACAAAAATTAAATATAAACAATAATTCATGAATTCCAGCTTCTAGCGGATATGTAATAGAAACAAGATAGTCTACATTTTTTTAATAAATATTATAGGAACAAGCGCAAGAGCAAGTTGGTGAAGACAACCAATCTACGGGTCGTTCCGAACTGGACAAGAGTGAGAAGGGTCATCGTGGCGAGAAACAAGCCGCGAACAGATCTCAAAGTCAGAGGGAACAGAAGAAACACGAAAATAAACCGGGAACGACCGATGAAAACAGGATGTTAGGTGAGTATTTTCAGAGTTATGTGGATAAACCATTTCGTTCCGTACTAGACATGAATGAGAAGAGACATCGTGGCGAGAAACAAACCGTGAACAGATATCTAAGTCAGGACCCATGAATATTAATGAGTATTTAGGTATTTTGAAGATCGGTTTACAATAGAAAACATAGCCGCCACGCTTCGCCTGTGATACATCAAACCCGCAGACGATGTAGCTTTTTAACGATGAAAAAAATTTCCTTCACAAGCAACTTAAATTTAGACTTAATATTGACTAAACTTTTCATTCACAAAATAGGCGAATCAAACGAGAAGAAGAACAAGCAAATGCAGACGTTAAATGTAGAAGAGGACGAGGCTATGGACGAGGGCGGAGACAATCAGGACGATGGTGAAAGGGACGCCGATGCTTTCCAGCACGTCAAGCAGGCGAAGAAAGACGATTTACAGGTATAGAACAAGGCTTGGAACCGTTACCAAGAATACCGGTATTGATTTCTCATTTGTACCGACAAATGAGAACCTGTTGGAACAGGTTCTCATTTGTCGGTACAAATGAGAAAATGAAAAGAACTACTAATCTGGAGATTAGTACCGGTACTAAATAATACCTATTCTGGTATGCTTTACTACACCATACCTTTACTCAATTTCGTGGATGATGACAAAATAACAAAAAAACTTTTATTTTCCACGTAAACAAAAATACCGGTATTATAAGCCTTGGTTTAGAACAGTTGATCAAACACATCATAGTTCTTTTGGTGTTAGTTTCGATTGCGTCTTTTCCTGCACAAAAATAAAATTTTAACGTGCCGCCAAAATATTCGAGCTGATCAGCCTATATCAGAGCGCGCCATTTGGACCTGCGAACTGAACTTTCCGCTATTGTACTCCTCATATGAGAGATAACAGGAGACATTTTGTTTTTGGATTTCAAGTTTAATGTACTTGTGAGAAGGTCGTTACTTTATTGAGTTGTCATTATTATCATATCGTTTGTCACTGATTTCCATAAGTTATCAGACTTGTTTAATTCACGTTACGCAGGCAGTAGACGCAGCTACCAAAGAGCAAGCGGAACAGCAACCGACATTGCAGAAAGAGGACGAAGACGCCGAGGAATTGAAGCAGGATGAAGAAGTGCCTATGGACGTCGATGATGATGATATTCAGGTAAAATAAAAAGTTGTGAAATATTTTAATTGTTACAAATGAGATTTGTGACACCATTATCATTTCGTATGTTTTGGAGTTATAGATAGTGGCGGTGAGTAATTAAAGACTTAACAAATTTTATAACAAGAATAATGTTTTTGTACTTTTGCTAATCATGATTTTTCATGGAAATGCTTACGGCATCATCTTAATCATGTCTTTAAATCTTAAACATATTATAGTTATATAGATTTTGGTTACCTAAATGAGATAAATTCATAAAAATAGAATTATTTTCAAAATAACTTGAGTATAATTATTATCTATTAGCGCTTCAAGCGCGTAAGTGTAGAAGCAGCGGTGGAACAAATTTATACAAAAATATATTTTTGATATAATAATGAATTTTAATTTATGTTCGAAATGTCCTATAATAATGAATAAAAATTTGTAATTTGAACTCATACATTAAAATATACCCTACCAGGTTGAAAAGTCTGAAGAACTGAAACCAGAGAAGATGAAAGACAGCGCAGAGAAGGACAAAGAGAAAGCTGGGAATAAGAAGGAGGGCGGGGAGGAGCCCACGGGGGAAACGGGAATCGAGGTCGAGGGAGAGAAAGTGGAGACCATGACTGTGAGCAGGGGCAAGGACACTACCTATCATACCAGGTATTTTGACGAATAGGTATAGTTTTACTTACTTCGGTTCGAAATAAATTCGGTTAAATAATTCTGTGGAATAAGGTCAACGGATGTCCCAGATTCGATATCCAATTAGACGAAAGTACAGTTTCACTGTTATTTTCGCATTTCCGCGCCTTGACGGCAAATTCTATTTTGATTGAGTCGGTAAAGAGATAAGAACTTGGGAAAGGACATCCTACTTTCAATTTGTTAATCAGATGCAAATTTGCATGCAAATAAATGCTTTAACAATTCTACAAAGATGAAGTCAGTCACAAGTTGTTAGTAATAAAGAATTGATCATAAAACTCCTCTTCAGACTAGAAGAAACTCAACAAGCGGCGGAAGACATGACAGTTGAGGAATACATGAGCATCCGCGATTGGCTTCAAAGGCCCTCCACTGAAACGGGGTCGGCCACCGCCGTGTGGCGCGGGTTGTGGCAGAATTCTGCGCACGCGGCGAGGGCTTTATGCGAGAGATTGAGACTCGTATTGGAGCCTACGGGACGGTCTAGGAGAGCTGGTAAGTTATATTATGAGCGAGCGGGGTTCTATATTCAAATTTTTCTATCGTATTGTAAGCTCCGCCCATTATGCATCCGCATCAGGACTTCTGAACAAAGGAAAGAAAGAAAGAAAGAAAAAAAAATCATTTATTTGGTACATTAACAAAATATAAATTGGAATCAGTGAATTTTAAATTACATGCATGGCAAAGGCTGTATGAATATCGGATTGTTGCTTGTTGCGAAGTTATATACTATCATATTGTCATTGAAATTACCCTGCGTTTTAAAAGGTAGAATGAACGGTCACTTTGGTCACGTGGGTGATGAAACGACAATATAAAGGAAGTACATAGGTGGCGCATGGAAAACCACCTAAATATAAACCCAACCAAACCCATTAAAACAACGATTATCCCATTAGAAAAGTTAAAGGTCTCGATAAGATCAAACTGAATGGAAAAGAGCACAAATGTTGTTTTGTCTCAAGACAAAAGACAAGATTGATTTTAGGGCATTCGATTACCTGTTGACATAGTAAAATACGTGAATGCGGCTTACCTAATGATAAATCTTTATTTATTTCTCCCTTCACACCCTAATTTTGTTTCAGGTGACTACCGTACTGGTCGAGCAATAAACATGCGTCGCGTTATCGCGTACATAGCGTCGCAGTTCCGCAAAGATCGCATTTGGTTACGACGCAGTAAGCCAGCGAAGAGGCACTATAGTATAGCTATAGCTGTGGACGATTCTAGCTCCATGGCCGATAATAGAAGCAAAGAGCTAGCGTTTGAGAGCTTGGCTTTGGTTTCGCAGGTGAGATATTTATCAGTTTCTCAAGTATTTTAAGGCATAAATACAAATTACGCAAAGATTTCATTTGGGTCCTGCGCTGTGTGAAGAGACTAGTATAGTTATAGCTGTGAACGATTTTAGTTCCATGGCCGATTTAGAAGCAAGGAGGTGGCGTTTGAGAGCTTAGCTTTATTTAATTTTTCATTTAATATTGGATTAGATTAGGCATTTGTCTTCCATCTCACCTGATGATAAGATTCTTGATGATGATTTAGATTCGCAGGTGAGATATTTATAAGTTTCTCAAGTTTTTAAAACATATTGACATAAAATACATAGTCTCTACCGTAAAAATAGCAAGAGCTTGATTCTTTTTTCACGGGTGAGATAAGTTGCTCAATTATTTTAAATAATGAGAATTTACTAAAATCTTCTTTACTTGCATTATTATAGTTTGCTTTAACCTACATTTCAGTAACATTAGCTCATCGGTTTTATGTTCACTATCATTCTTTCCAGGCGCTGAATCTCCTCGAATCCGGAGATCTCGCAGTCCTAAGTTTCGGCGAGAAACCCAATCTCCTGCACCCGTTCACGGAGCAATTCTCAGAACATTCCGGGTCGAAGATTCTAGAACAACTACAATTCAACCAGACGAAGACTAAAATCGCGCAGTTATTGGATTTCTGCACGGTTTTGTTTGAAGAGCAAACTGTGAGAAGTGACGCCATCAATGCTAAGTTGTTGGTGGTAGTTAGCGATGGAAGAGGTATATTCTCGGAGGGAGAAACTAGGGTGCTTCAAGCCGTGAGGAGGGCGCGGCAACAAGGAATCTTTTTGGTCTACGTTATCATTGACAATCCAGACAATAAGGTAATATCTTTATTTCGTTTGATTTTTAACCATGATTTCCTGATTTTAATTGTATTTAGTTATCAGAAACTTTTGTCCGTATGTCTGATAATTTAAATTAATTGCTTAGACATGCCAAATATTAAATTCTTACGTCCAGTTATTTTGGCTATATATATTGTATACCTCGCTGGCATCACTACCGTGAGAAATTAAAAATAGTAGCAAATGTCACTCTCGAAGGTTCTGTGCCAAATTTTGTGAAAATCAGTTGTTGTTTTTGAGTTTATTCATTACAAACATACAAAAATTATCTTTATTATTAATGTGGATTTATGATGATTACGTTTAAAATTTGAATTTATCCATTATTAAAGTGCTGGTATAGGTTCTTCTTTTAAAGTACATACCTACATATGGTCGCGTATTCCTTATCGTTTCAGAAAGAAGTGATGAGAAAATATGTTTTCGATAAACATCCCAGTTTGAATGAAATCACTTTTTATTAATGTCTCATAATTCAAAATATCTCTTTCCAGGACTCCATAATGGATATCAGACGGCCTCTCATGGACCCGACAACAAACAGTTTGGCTGGTTTTGTTCCCTACTTGGATACGTTCCCGTTTCCCTTCTACCTAATCCTACGGGATATGACAGCGTTGCCCAATGTACTGGGAGACGCGCTTAGGCAATGGTTCGAACTGGCTGCTAATACTAGTTAAAAAAAAAGAGTTATTTTAATAGGAATTTAGTTTGTAAAATAGATAGGAATGAATAATAAATTGTCGATATATAAGAATGTCGTTCATCTTGCTGTTACAGAGATCAAGCTTATGAATTATGAATATATTATAGGGACTGTAAGACAATAAATCGCCATGTAACAATAAGAACATTTCAAATAAAAATAGTAGACTATTTTTTTATTAAAGGTGTGGAATTTTGATTTACTTTAAATCCATAAATTAAGTTGAAACAAGTACATAAAAATTACATAACTTTATGTAGGTATGAATATATTTGTTATTGGTACTTGAAAATAAATATTTCTATAAATAAATTAATGATTTTTATTTTAACAAAGACTATTTAGTTTAAGCAAGAGAGAAAGGAAGAACGCTCGACAGAATCAAATAAAATAACAAATGTTTAAAAAATATTGTGTATTTGTCAACTGAAAATTAAATATGCCTAAGATATTTCACTTATCAATATTTTGGTAATTAACAGAAAAATAGTATTTGTGTAATTTGTTAACATTTAGGCCTATGTTACTTTATCAGTAAATAAATAAGTCTTGATAGGCCAAGACGTTTCCTGCAAGCCGGCCGTAATTAAATACCTAAACTTAATCGTCTTCCGAACAAAAATACATGTTACACATTGCACCACTTATTTCTAATTTTCTAATATACATATAACGTTATAGATTAGTTTACAAGATATAGGATAGCCGCAATCACTTTGGGATTAAATATTAAACCTTCATAAACATCGGCAAACATTGGCACCAATTAACATTTAACTATTTCCTAAATAAATTTAGAAATTCCCCAAAATATTTCACCCCAAAGTGACACGAAACTGCAACTTCCAACAATCGAAATAGCAAAATATAAACTATAATAAAGTTTGTAATAAAATACGCTAACTCATGTAAATATTAAATATTGTATGTCATAATAACATTAAAACTAAACCTAACATACAATGTTAAAAAAACGTTAGAACCATGATAAGTCTAGCAATAGTTTAAAATAAATACAATTTAAATTAAACAATAATAGTGCCCTCTTGTGTTTGAGCGTTTAAAGCTGCATAGCAAAATTATAATGAGCGTCTTATTCAAAACCATTTTAAATCTTATACTTTCGGCTTAGGGTTCAGGTCAGGAGGGAAAAATTATAAGCACTTTTTAAATGTAACTAAGTATCAAACCTATTCAATGAAGGTTAAAGTTGAAAATAGGAAGCAACATTAATCATAAAAATAATGTTGATTTCTATTTATCTTAAAAGTGCTCGACCATTTTCCCGTCTAAACCAACTCTAGGAAGTCGTAGGATCGTAAAAAATAGGGAAAATTTTGAATTTCCGTCAAAAAATCTCGTGGAAAATTTCCTAGCATTCTACAGTATTTATAGAAAATTCAAAGGCCCTCGTGGTGAAGTTTCGTACATCGAGACAAAATATAATAATTTCTAAAAAAAAAAGGTAATTGGAAAGTATTCCCGTGGTAAAATGATCTCAATTTATTAATCGAAATCTTACTGCTCAAGTCACAGATGACAACAGTAAAATTATTTTTGTAACATTGCAATACAATATTTTATTATAATAAAGTTGTCATAGCGTACCCATGGCTGAATATAAAGTCATTGTGACTCCTATTATGACTTGTCGTTCAAAAAGGTGAAACTGTTTGATCTAAACACTTAATTAAGCTCTTTTATTGTGATTATCATTGAAAGTATATTTCTAAAGTGCAAATATTCCTTAAATATGTAATATAAAATTTTGTTATAAAAACAGTCACCGATGTTTGCAAAGTTTTCGATTAATAAATTTAGGACCCTGTACAAAATATAGCTATTGTAGACCTGTATCGATATTGGTCTCAATTGGCGCTCTCCTTGGACGAATGGTTGTTGGTTTCTTCAGTCTTATCGCCGTCACTGTAAAACTTTGGCTGGAATATAAAAAAAATATAATTGATACTATAAAATCTTTGCGTTGGAAAAAAGTATCTTTTTGTTTAAATTGTTGTCTGAAAATAAAAATACAGCCGGCGATGTATTAATTATAACACTTTCAATATAAGGTTTCATTCATATTAAGGTTTTTAAGATGTTTCACTGTATCAAATATGTAACAAACAAAATTTAGCATATTCTATTTTCCATGTTATAAAAATCTCCCACTAATACTAGTAATCTATAAAAAATCTAAGGAAATAACTCTTCTATTGTTTTTATTACTATGTTCCTCTACCACTACCAGAAATGAAATCTAAATAAATTATCGTATTATTAAAAATGTTTTTAAAATCTCTGTGTAGAATACTAAATTATAATAAAATTTGTTACTGTCATTGTGTTACTTAATTTTGAAATTGTGAAATGGTAACAAACCAATGAATTGAAAACAAGCAAAACCAAACCATACAGTTAGTAAAATGACAAGACCACCAAACACTGGCTTTCAAGAAGTATATGATTGTGTACAACAGAAGCTATTTTGGCACGCCAAAAATCCCTCCTACACTTAAAAGAATTTTTAATAATGCAATTTATGTCCTATAGTCAACGACCTAACACTACGCAGACTTATTATCTCTCTCTCTGCTTTTTTTGTTAACCCTGCAGTTAGAAAGAGAGGGGAGATAAGCCAAATGCCTAGTCAGCATTCGTAAACAACCCATCTGTAATATGTTCTCAGAGGCATATGTCATGTTATGATGCCTTAAAGATGCAAAATTAAAAATACCTTGTGACAACACAAATGAAGTTTACAATGAGAGAAAAACTAAAACCAACCAGGACATCACAAACAAAAAAAAAAAAAACAATTCAACGCATAACGTGTTCTATTTCATTGACTACACTTACACAATATCAACTTGTACTATACAGTCGTCACTTTTTTCCCATAGCCGTTTTTGACACCGTTATAACTTGTAAATCCCTAGAAACAAATAAGTTGTTTGAATGTACAATGTACATTTACTACTTTGCTTTAGTAGTATGCCCAAGAATTCGTAAGACTTAATTGTTTTCGTAGGAATTTTGAATACTCAATCCACAAAGAATCTCTAAGCTCTCTAGGTAACTAATATGCCTAGTTTCAGCTTACGGTTACAGCTATTTTGTTACAGCTACCCCCAGTAATTTCGGATCTGCATTATCATTTGGTTCCCCAAAAAACTTATACAATTTGATTGATTGCTGATTTATAATTTAAATCCCTTTTTTTATGTAGTTATTTGTGCAATAGATTGATCATAATTAATTATGGGAAATAAGTTTCTTTACATATTTTTTTTCTTCATATATTGTTCGATCTACCTGTACCGTACCTGTACCTGTACCGCATATGTTTAGCTTTATATGATAAAGTATTACTTATTGTGTTATCATTATATTATGTACATACATACATACCATCACGTCTGTCTCCCATTGGAGTAGGCAGAGACTATGCATTTCCACTTGCTAAGATCTTAACAGACCTTTACCGCTTACTCAATTTTCCATTACTCTTTTCATGCATATTAAACGATTACGGATACTCCTAATATGATAACATATTATCGCAATATTTTCGGGTACTTCAATTCGGAATTGGTTACAAAAGAACGGAATCTTACCTCATCATGTGTTTCGTCAGCCTTGACGCGTTCGTCATCGTCATCGCTATCGTCGTCGTCAGCGGACGAGTCGCCGCCGGAGCCAGCTGTGTCCGGCACCGATTTTGCTGTAAAAAAAGGCAAGACAAATAAAATAAATAAATATATACGGGACAAATTACACGGATCGAGTTAGCCTCGAAGTAAGTTCGAGACTTGTGTTACGAGATACTAACTTAATGATACTATATTTTATAATAAATACTTATATGAATAAACATCCAAAACCCAGGCCAATCAGAAAATGTTCGTTTCTCATCCCGGCCAGATTCGAACCCGAGACCTCCGGTGCCACAGACAATCGTACTACCGCTGCTCCACAAGAGGCCGTCATAGACAGCTTTAGTAAAAGTCTATGTGAGACTATAGCCAGGAAGAAATAACACACATACATATATAATCAAGTCTTTATCTAATAAAACAGATGACCAATGTTATGAGAATTTTTTCACGAATTCTATATATTTCGCTCCTCATTCTGTCATTTACTTGTTAAAATTGGGGAAAAAATTAAGGAAACAGTTAAAAAAAAAATATTTGTTTTTTTTTTTAAATAACTCACGTGTGTTGGGCAGTGGTTGGTTGGGCCGCGCCCGCTCGCGGTTGAGCTCGTCGTAGCACTGCAGGCACACTCTTAGCGGCTTGTCGCTCTGTCCGCGCAACAGGAACTTCTTGGACGAGCACGGGCCGCACACTACCGAACCGCATTTGCGGCAATGATGCTGGAACGAATTAAAATATAGATATTTATTTTTTTATTTTATCTTAAACTTGGCTTTGTCTACCTCGCAAGGGATATAGATCTATATGTATAGAACAAGCTTTCGCGAGGGGCTTCGCTCCTGTGGGAAATAACAGAAGAAAAAACAGTAGCCTATGTTACTCACGAAGGTTTATTCTATATCTTTACCAAATTTCTTAAAAATCAGTCCATAAATTTTGAGTTTATTCTTTACGAACATACAAATATACAAAAACTTTTCTCTTTATTATTATATTGTCAGTTTATTATTATTAGTGTGGATGTGGATATATGAAAGAGTATACGGACTTACTAACATATCACCGCACAGATTAAACCACTTGGTCGAGACGAGAGATTTGAATTTCGCATAAAAGTGTCAAATTTGAAATTGCCGCGCGAACAGAAATTAATGGGTTTTTACGTTTTACGCATGTGTACTCTAGTCCCAACTAATATTATAAATGCGAAAGTAAATTTATTTGTTTGTTTGTAACCTCTTCACGCGTTATCTACTGAACTAATCTTCTTGAAAATTTGCGTACCTTATATACTATAATTAAGAGTCTGGAGAAGAAAATAGAAAACTGTCCATCCGGTAAAACTACATTTCATGTGGGATTACCAAAAACCTGTATTATATCGTAGGTGGGCTAAATTCGTGTGGGCGACGTTCTGGGTAAAAGCTAGTACATTCTTATAATAACCAACTTTCGCTCTCGGATTCACTCGCGTAAATAAATTTTTAACTGCAGATTCTATGGGATATTTTTATGCGCAATGGAACGGCCCTATATTAATCTCAGATCTTACTATGTAGGTTCGAAATATCATAAAGATTGGATAAGTACATAAAGCGTTAAGAGGCGACCAAAGAGTCACAATTTCACATCACAATAATCTCAGAATGAATAGTATAGAAATATGTTAATTATAGTAATGATTTCTGTTTTTAGGTCGTGTAACGCAATTCAAAACGTAAAGTAGTATGCCAATTCTAATGTTTGGGAAAAACCACAATTGGTTATTGTGACGTTGTAACCTAATCGTCTTGGATGTCTTTAAGTAATGAATAAATAAGTACGCCTTGATTAAGATTCAAATAGTGGAAGGTTGTGTCTTTTATTTTGTCAATTCCGTTTTTAGTCAAACAGTAAGCCAGATTAATGTCTCTGTCTATCCCGCAAGGGATAAAGACGTGTTTATATGTGTGTATGTAAAGCAAGTAAGTATGCAGGGATCGTGACAAGTGGAAAGATGTGGGTTCTGCCTACCCCTACGGGAAAGAGGCGTGATTTATTTGTGTATGTAAAGCAAAGCACGACCTACATAGGGTTCCACATTATCAGTCCACACTTCCCTTCATATCATAACTGACGCGACGATATCGCCCTACGTAAGATAAAATACTATAAGTCCATTGTTTACGATAATCAAATGCGCGTACTTGCTTCACAAATTGTTTAATTTCAAGGGCAAACAATTAAACAACATTAGATGTGTATTAACGATAAAAGTAAACCATTTTTATATGGGCAAATTACAGATACCGTATGATATGAATTGTTTTTTTATAAATGTCTTGAAAAGCGACTACTAATGCAAGCTTGGTCTAGACCATACTAGTATCGAATAGAATAGAATAGATTTATTTTCAAAATCTGATACAAGGTATCATTTATTCACGTCACATAACTTAAATCTAATTATTACTACTACCGCTTCCAAAGCGCATGTGTAGAAGAAACAAACTACACTGCAGCATTTTCATCGGACGTCAATTTACAAATATAGATCTCTTAAATCTAAATCGTGGACGAATGCACATTGTCTACATTAAAAAACATGAATGAATGTAGAAAAAATTAAGCCCCCGTTATAAGTGTACTTTACATACATACATACATACATAAAATCACGCCTCTTTCCCGGAGGGGTAGGCAGAGACTACCTCTTTCCACTTGCCACGACCTCTGCATACTTCCTTCGCTTCATCCACATTCAAGTACTAAGTATAAGTGTACTTTAATGAATAAATAAAAATAAAAGTGACACTTACCCTCCTGTTGAGGACGGTAAACTGTGTCTTCTTGCAGTGCATGCAGATTGACGCCTCGTTGTCAGGCACCCACACCGCTGCATGTTCCAATGGTGGCTGCTTGCCGCCTGATTACAACATAATAATTACCTATTTATTACACTGAATAAGTAGTATTAAAATAGTGTGCGTCGTGTGGTTACATCATACTGAAAAAAAAAGTATATCAGCCACGGTAGCTTGACACACGCGACGCCGTTTTTATCGCGCGAATAGCTATCGCCGTTTGGGTGTCTATTATGATGTGAATAAGGACAGCGTTACTTTTTCGCGTGATAAAATGGCGTCGGACGTAACACGCTACGGCGGCTGATATTAGCTTCAATGAGGGAAAAACCTTCTTTCTTAAAATGTACAGTTTTTCATCCAACAAAGGCAATATTAAATGTGTAGGACAACAATCAAATAAGCCAACTGTTTATGGCTTTGCATGGTGGCATTGATAAAATCTTACTTTTTCTGAGCAAGTCCTCTATACACTTGTCTATGTGCGCCATCCATTCTTCTTTTTCTGTGGCGGTAGCCGCGTACACCGCGAACGATTTTGAAGCTGTGCGGATCAGCCAGCCATTACGATACTCTGCAATACATATTGAAACAATTAAATATATCTTAAATCACTTAATAAGTTAAGGTCTCAATTATGGTAACCGCCGAACGCAAAAATGTATGTTGTTGATAAGATGAAAAATCATTTCACTCCAATAGCATTCCGGAAATAATTTTTTACATAAATAATACCGGTATTAAACGCGCACATAACGTATCTTTATTTCATCTCAGACGTTTCGAATAATTGATGAGATTATCTATGTAAACATCTGAGTCGCAATTCTATTAATTTGCTCTGTCTACATCGTCAGGAATACAGACGTTATAATATGTATGTATGTCTGTCGCATTCTTGTTACTCATCAGTTAAACAATTTTTATTTCATAATAGTCACTTGATTTGGCAGTTACTTACTTAACTGATATCATTATTTACCTAACAAAATGTGTATCGATAATATGAGGTTCCCCTGAACAAATTCAGTTATCTTATCTGAGTAGAGGTACTGTTTAATCAGGGAGTTTCATTACCAGAATTTAGATCTATTTGTAGAAAATTATACATTGGAATTGAAGTTTAAGAAGTATTGCTAACTAGCCTTTCCTGCAGCGTCACTGGACACCAATAGCAAATTTTTATTTTTGAAAATATGGTATATCACTCCTTATATTTATTTATGTATATTTGCTATAAAAATGTCTGCCTATTTGTGTAAAATGATAATTTATATAGATCTGTCAAGTAACTATAAACTTAGCCCAGTTGTTGCGGTTGTTAGACAGATAATCTTCAAGACAGTGAGAATAACATACTTCCTGACCTCAGTAACAGATTTATTGCCTGCCTAATTTTTGTTATCACTTAAAATTTTGAAAGCTTATGGTGTCTGCTTTTAGTATATGAGTACTTTTAAAATATAATTGTCATGTATGCAGATTTATTTATGATCTTTTATGAGAATAAATGTTAAACCATATAAAGATGATTTACATCTATGCATGCAGGGATTAAAACTATTAATTGCCACTCGTCTGACTCACAACAAGCATTATAGGTGACAGATTATTTAAATGTATTGAATTTTAAAGACAAATAAGTGAATGTGAAACCACAATGGTGAATCATGACTATACTAGTATCTTGAAATGACTCATAAACAGAATAAAAAATGTTCTTATCAATGTATGACAAAATGAACTACTTATCACAATAATATCAGTAATACTAAAGTGATAGTATTGTTATAAAATTATATGCTTACTGTGCCCAAATCTTAAAAATTTAGACAAAGTCAGAAATTTTCAATATGTAAAAAAGTTTTATATAAGTATGAATTGCTTACAGAGCATTGACCCTGGACCTTGAGGTTCATTTAAAAAAAAAACCAGCCAAATGCGAGTCTGCCTTGCGCACGACGGGTTCTGTACTATATTACATTTGTTTATAAAAATTTGTTTATTTAATTCACATTTTAACCTGTTTTTTGAAATGTAAGAATAAATTTTTGTAGGTTTATAAAGTAGAAAATAAAAGGAGCATGCATTCTTTTCAATGTCTATTTGAGAATATTTTTACACTGGATCAGAATTGGAAATATAGGTATAGGATATAAAAACAGTACATATTGCCAAAATCTATTAGTGAAAATTTCAGCTTACTAGCTTTATGAGATACAGCCTGGTAGCATACAGACAGTGGAGGTTTAGTTATAGGATCTCATTTTTTTCTATTTTTAACATTCAGGTACAGAACCCTAAAAATGCTAACATAAAAAAATAAAGGATATAAATAAGATATTGATATTTATTAGATTTTATGTAAATAAATAGGATAAAAGCAAGCCACTGAAGCAGACGATAATTACCATGGAAAATATACTTACGTCCTTCATCTTTAAGTGATTCCAATTTTACTTCTTCTAATGGAATGACATGTTGTTTGTTGTATTTCTTCTTGTTAATGACAATGTTACCGTACACCAATATGTCATTGAAAAGGAAGAATTGACGAGCCTTTGGCTTTTTCCGACACATTTTTGTTAGGACACCCTCGCCAACAAGTACCCTGCCTTGCTCTGCTAAAGGCTAAAACAGGTAAAAACTTTTTTTAAAAATTGTGTTCTCTTTTTACTTTTTTGCATACAATGACATAAATCCTTTACTGATTACACTTTGCTTTGACAGTGGCGACTCTAAATCTCAACAAAACTTGTCACATTACCTTAGCCCTACAGCTTTAACGGGGAAAGGTTGCGCTGATCACAGTACATTGAAAGATTGATGTTATACTATACCTCACTTGCAAGTCAAGAAAGGTACTGCAGATGGCAAAATTAATTTTATCAAATTAACTTAATAATAATAAATTGATTGCAGGTAAGATATAACTGACTACAAAAGATCAAGACTTAATAATATTAGGATCATTTTATAACTATCAATCGGGACATCCCGCACGAGGACTTATCTTTGGGAGTTGCTAGTCGTTTGAAAAGTGGTTGATACATGTATATACAAAATATACAAAAAGCACTTACTTGTCCGGAGCTGCCAAAGCAGTTCTCCACCATAGCAATCCTTCTGGAATTAGCCTCACTATTCACTGAAAGAAAATAATTACATAAAATTGCGGTACAGTAACAAAGTTTGACGTCAATAGAAAGTATGTGAACAAACACTGTAGAATTAAAGTACTGCAGTAGTTAGTTGTTTATGTCAATAGCAACGAATTCTCATTTTACGTAGCAAAATCAATTGCACGACAATAAAAGCCTACCTAAACGATCCACCATTATTGCAATTTGTATTTTTCAATCCGATAAAAAGATATGAACGGACGGTCAAGTCAATGAAAATGTGTCACTCACTCAACCACAGACTGAAAGGCAGAGATGAGAAAAATAAATATCACTTATTTTTTTTTCATCTTTTGGCATTGGCATAATGTCATTGTGGAAGACCTAAAATTGGTAACAAATACTCAAGTACGTGGTTTTGAAACAGCGAACGAGAGCATCTGTTTGCCATCGGTGTCGGTGTCACAACACGAGAAGTTACTCATTATGGTCCATATTTGCTTTAAGTATCCACTTATTTATAAAAAATATATTTTGTGAATTATTCAATGTTGCATAACATCATTCTTGATCATAGACAAAGTATGATCATGTGAGTAATTTTTTTTAAAGTCCGCATTTGACAGTTCATTCGAGGTCGATAAATTTATTTCGGGTTTTGGTGTGTGATTTTTGTAAAATAAATCACCAAAATGGTTAAAGTTTGTGGACCAAAACTTTCCCTATGCGGTCTCGTTATAAGTGTGTGGGGTATAATCCAGTTGGTAAGTTTTTATCGTTTTGTAATAAGGCAAGTATTAGTATGTTCTGTCGTTCCATGTTCATTATTCTTGTTCAATGTTCTTTTAGACGCTGATGGGCGTCTTCTATTACATCAGGGCCGTAGCATTGCTTGAGGATCTCCCCATAGAAGAAGCCACAGAGCATAGCAACCGAACAATTGACCAATTCATCGCGCAAGTTGAAAGTGGATACACACAGGTCAGTCTGACTCAAAATGTTCTAATTTAATTCACGGTAGTTATGTTATCAGGGTCGTACTCCTATTTTTTACACTCAGAAACTTCATATTGCTGGAAGATCACTCTTTTATTTAGTTTATATTCAAGGTACCTTGAATATTCTAATGCTATAAGTATTTATTAATTGCAGCGCAATATTAACAAAAAAATCTATAGTTCATGCATACCATAGGTATGTTTCCTTTGTTTTAATATAAATATTGTCTTTTTCAGAATGCTTACAATTGCTGGATAGCGGCACTGCTTTACGTCGTCACCCTGGTGGTGTCTGGTCACCAGTTCTGGATGAACAACCGTTCATCAGTCAGCATGTAAATAAGAAGCTGTTGGACCTCCATTTGTTATAACTAACTTCTATAAAGAATAATCTGTTGTGGAGTGAAATTCCGTTTCACCACTGGTGGGCTTGTTCGCAATAATAATACCTTAGATTAACAGGCAGTCTTGTGCATCAACTACCTAGTGATAACATACCATAGACAAATAAACAGGTGATGTTTCGAATTGTGAATTTACCCTGGGTAAAATGTCTATGCATATTACTAGTTACTGCATATAACATCAGTTACGTGCATATGCTTCAAATAATAGCTGTAATGTTATCCTTGAGTCAGTATTTCCATCCCTATGCAATCACTAAATAAAATTTTATGAGACAAAGAGCAGAACATGCAATTTTTTTTTATTGTGTATCTGCCCTGAAGTTAGTCAAACCATAATGGATAGGTAATTGTTATATTTATAATACCATTCCAGATATAAATTAATTAGTATGATGCCGATGTAAATTATAAAGCTATGATTTTTGGTTATACTCTCATGACTATGTTTTTGAAAGTTAAAAAAAGTCTAAAAACGATATTGAAGTAATATCATGTAATTAAACTCAGAATTTATCCAAATGTTCTATATGTCTGTAATTCCCATAATAAAATAAAATCAGTGTAAATAATTTTTGCTTTGTTTTTGCAATCACGTTTTCATGCTACCTATATGTACAATTTGCATTTTATAATCAAATAGGTAGTTTTGATTATTTTACTTTCAGTTTTTATTGATTAAGATATGACCTGTGTATAAAGGATTACATATTTATTTTTCATTTAAGTTTGAAGTCCTATATTCACAAACTTTTCAAAATAATTCCGATTTGTTGCAAAAGTATCCCTTCTCAAATTGTACATAATTATTTAGTAGGTAACATTATATAATCATAGATTTTCTTGAAGTAAAGTATTAATGTTATTAGATGTGTGTTTTATTTTTTATTTTTATTAAACTTACGTAGCTATATTTTTTTTTGTGATAATCAAGACGTTCTATTCGTTCCACTCCAAGAACTTGTTTAAAATGGTATAGTGGCATTATTTATAACTAGCTTTTGCCCGTGTCTTCTTACGCGTCTTTTACGCAATAAGAGGCAGTCTATTTTCTTCCTGATGGAATTTGATTCAGTGATAGAGTTGACCCTGACCAATTTTATATTTATTCCAAATTTCATTGAAACCAGTTCAGTGGTTAAGGCGAGAAAGACTAGCACACAGAGAGATTAGTAGGGAAGTAGTGATTTTATGTTGTAAATTGGCAATAGTTATAATCATCCTTCCGGTTGCGTCCTTACCTCATTGAAGAGGCACAGTGCGCCTGTGACCATTATTGGGTAAATCAGATTTGTACATTAAGCAATATATCTGACCGAGATATTTTTTTAATTTAGCAATAAAACCATAGAATTGGTCGTTTCTATATCCTAGAATATGCGCAAAATAATGCATACCTATTTTTAAAACGTCATCATAGTGTCCAAAAATTCTGATAAATCAATCGATATAATGTGCCTAGCAAAGGTGTACTATTTGAAAATTATCATACATTTTTTTTGGATTTCAGTGAAATAAACCCTTTATTTATATGGCTGTATATTGACGAAAACCGCATTCAAACCGCTTCAACCGTAAACTGTGTACTTCTTTGAAAAAGTATTATCTTCACTGAACTAATTCCTCCTTTCTTTTTAATGTCGTAACTGACATAAAACATCTTTGTTTTTCTCTATTTGTCATTATTCTGTCATAGATTTCGAGTTGCTTAACATAAGTCTGCATAAATTTAAGTTGAATTGCATTTATTAATAAGATAGATAATGGGTGTTATTTATACCACAGGAGTATTCATTTTCTGCATAAGTATTTGGGCGGTCATACAGTTGGTAGGTAATTTATTGCGCTTTATTTTTTGAACCCTATACCTATCATCTTACTTGCGTTTGTCTTGGTTGTATTCCCTTCTACTGTATGTCTACATACATATAATCACGTCCATTTCCCTTGCGGGGTAGACAGACCTAACAGTTTTGAAAAGACTGAAAAGCCACGTTCAGCTGCATGGCTAAATGATGGAATTGAGATTCAAATCGTGACAGGTTGCGAGCCCATCGCCCTTATGAAGAATCTATAGTCTTTATTAAGTTTATTAGCCTTACCCTTTGTCGCCTTTTACGACATCCATGGGTAATATATGTAGTGGTCTTATTATAAAAGTGCTGTGAACCACACGTGTTGCATTCTATCTTGGGATGGATTAGAGCCCCAAAAGGAATTATTTTATGAAAGGAAAAAATACAAATAACATATATGTACATAGGTACATATGACATGATCAAAGCTTAAACATAAGTTTTCTTATTTGTAAGCGTCCATCTAGCGGTTGATACAGCTACAATGGACCTGAGACTAAGTAAATACCTATACAAGGTGTAACGGAAAGGGGGTTATCATAAAAAGTGGGTGGATACTATACCTTAAATAGATTCTTCCTACTGCTACTGCTGGTCCTTATCACCATGTTCATAAATGCATGTCAATAAAATTTCGCAATAAAATGTATTTATTTAAATGTAAACAAACGTGGCAAATCACTATTGGGTCAACATCCCCAATTCAAAACAACACACACACTAAGACACTATCGATGTACACTAAAACACTAACTCCTCACTCGTCATTTTCTCCTGGTACCGTCGGCGACCTAAGTCGTAGGTAGCCGCTTTGTCGGCGCCGTCAAAGAGATCGCGGCAAGGCGGCGAACGTTTGACGAAGATTCTAAAACAAACAAATAAGACTCGTTTACTTAATCAATAAGAATCATTTTGCTTTGACAGAGGTACGTCGTTTAAGACATTCAATCGATTTGAAAATATTCGCATGAAATGCAAAAGAAATAATAATTACCTACATACATAAAACCACGACTTTTTCCCGGAGGGATAGACAGAGACTACATCTTTCCACGATCTCTGCATACTTCCTTCGCTTCATCCACATTCATAACTCTTCATGCAAGCTAATAAATAATTACCTACATTACAAAATAAATTGGTAACTAAGTCAAAGAAAGAATGAAAACCTACATACCTTTCAAAGAAAGGGTTCAAAACGTCGACCTCCTTCTTGGATGCACAAGTCAGCTCTCCGGTAAATGGAAACCCAGACATTGCGAAGCATTCCTGGCGTTACAGTATCGCATGCGGTTTGATGCGGGCAACCATTTCTTCGCTCGAAGGGGAATCCGACGCATACACTTTATTTTTAATGTATCCCCAGAAAAAAAGTCAAGTGGTGTGAGTTCTGGAGACCGCGGAGGCAATGCGATACGTCCTCCTCGTCCAATCCATTCCGGGAACCGGGCATTGAGGTGGCTGCGCTCATCACGAGCGAAGTGAGCTGGAGCGCCACCATGTTGGAATATTAGGTTGTTTTCCATCACGATATCCACGTAACTTCTCACTGGCATTACTGTTCCTCATTTAAGTAATTTTCTAGGAAATTTAGGCTGTTAGGCAAAAAATATGGTTCAACGACAACATCTCCGACTATTCCAGCATCCAGCCAACACATTTATCCGCCACTGGTACTGGAAAGATGACTCCGTAAAAACATGTGGATTGGTAGCTAGGTATGCGACCAATAATGTTCATTGTAGTCGTAATAATATTCTGAATTACTCAAAGAAATCACGAAAGAGAACACGTGTACGAAAAAGTCAAAACACAAACAATGTTGTCACCAGTGCTGCCAGACCAAAAATCCGATTGAGCGCTGTAAGATGTAAAAAAGCGCTCGATTTCTTGGAAATTGTGCTTTAAAAAAGCGCTAGATATCGCGCTAAAAGAACAATTTTTCTTGAATGAAATAAAGCAAACAAACAAAAAAACACTCTATTAGGCTTTAAAATAACTGATGCTGATAGAGCCATAGAGTTTTTTAATATGTCATGATGTAAATTAAAAAAAACACCAGATTATCCGCTAGGTGCCATAATTCTGTAAAGCGCACCAAACACATAAAAAAGCGCTAGATCTAGCGCCCAAAGCGTTAAAATGGCAGCACTGGTTGTCACGCAAACGGATAGCGAACGACTGATTGACTTCTCAAATAATTGTACATTTCCGCTTCCCGATTCTGGCATCCTAGTACAGGGGAGACACGGGCAAAGTCGACCACGGTCACGTTAACCGGCTATTTTTGTAAACAAAGGTGAAATAAAATTATTTTAGTACAAATATGTTTTGTCCCTTTGATTCAATATCTTATTAATTTTACCATAATAAACGGGTTAAAAACAGTATTATTTGATTTCAAAATTTTACCATACTTACTACCACTCTTACCAATAGGAAAAAGTGGCATGTACAAAACGTGTTTCCTAGGTTGACTAAATGTTGACAACTTTTTTATGAATGTGGCGATAAAATTAAACAAAGTAAAAGTTTACTAATCACAAACGTAAATAATCAGGTGGGATCATCATTTTACCCTCACTTACCCTAAAGCGGAAGAAAGGATACGTGTACATCACCTGTCTCGCGGCGTAGCGCCATTGGGCGGCGCTTAGTGTACTAGACAGTGAACCCATTGACTGCGCACACACACACTCTCAAATTTGAATATTGACCTTGAATTAGTCGAATTTAAGAACGAGAGACAAGTACTCTATCTAGTCTTGCCTTCTCGTTTTGGTAAATTAGGGGCCCGTTTTCATTTATTTTTAAGTAGATAAATTAAACCTCTTGCGTATCCATGAAATCCTGGTAGCTAAATGATTAATTCCTTTATTTTATTCGGAGATGTTTTTACCCATGATGCAAAAAAGAGTAGTGTTGTTGATGCAGATGACGCAGAGAGACTGCCGTCTGACGTCCGCAAGGATCAGAGACTTAAAAGAAAACATGTTTCCCTTCACGAACATTTCTTTCTTCCCGGACTTTTAACAACCTATGTAAACGTCATTTAAGTACTAGATCATTAGTAATAGTTTTATTAATTTATGACGATATTCGTTAATCGGCTTCTTAAAATATGAAAAAGAATTTCGTTCGTAATAGAAAATTTCTTAAAATATCCGGAACCATTTTAATACATTATTAATCGACCTTGCTCTTTGCTCCTTGCAAAGAAAAGTCACGCCTATTTCAGGGTTCATTTGGAAAATTTTAGTTAAAACCAACAACAATAGTTTGCTCGGATTTTGTGATTCAATAATAGTTTGATTATTTCTCTTTTTAATTATTATTTCTTTAAAAAATATTTCTTTCATATTTAAGTTTTTCATAATGTTACAAACACGTTCTCTGGTAACTACTACATTGATATTATTCAGTACGCTTAGTTCGTTGTTTTACTTTTACTTTATAACTGTAAAAACGCCAGTCCGGTATTTTAGTTGCTACAATTAATCTGCTAAAATAATTGATGAGAAACTGTTAGTCAGTTTTCTTTTTTGCCATGAGATTGAAGAGTCATATGAAACACTGATATTCAAACAGCCTTCAGTGTAAAGTTGTAATTTTAATGAGATAAAGTAAAAAATCAAGTTTCGCAGGTGGGACTCGTCAGCTAAATAGTAAAAAGTAAAGAAAAAAGCAGGAACACTTAGTTAAGAAAAACAAAAAAAAAAAGATATCCGGAACCCTGGCTCTAAAATACTATTTTAAAGTACCAGGAGTACAGACGGGAGGCGTCGACATTAGGCCAGCGGGCCAATGCGTGTGATCGTTAAGGTGCTATTGACCTCACAGCTGTTTACTGCTATAGTGTTGTGCAAGTTTTAATAAAATAACATAAAATAAAATAAAATCGGCTGTAAAAAATAAAAATTTCAAAATAAAAAATTTACTTTTAGGGTTTTGCGTGGCACCAGGCTGTTTGTTACCGGTAACTCGTTTGGTGTACTCAATATGATAACCCCCTTTCCGTTACACATTGTATGTATTTACTTGTAGAAATATCATTTGTAGGTAAGTAGGCATACCTACTTACCTACAAATGAAATTTCTTTTCACAGACATTAATGGCATTTTTCTATAGCATAGAAGCGTCAACTCTACTTGGAGACGTTTCTGTAGTGGATACTAATAGCAGTTATAACTTTGTGTATGAAGTACCTAAGAGATAATTACCAAATAGTAAGTAACTAGTTATTGTTTTTTTAAACATTTTTTTAATACCAATGCCTATATGTATTACATAAGTACGTATGTAAAATCACGTCCTTATTCCTTACGGGGTAGACAGAACCTTTAGTCTTGAGAACACTAAATCACGGGAAACAGCTAGGTAGTGGAGTATAATTTCAGCTTCCCATGCCCTATAAGTAACTGGTCAATTTCTTTAATAGGTTCTTTAATAAAGATAAACAATTTTGATATTATCTTTTTATAGAAAAATATCCTTTAATATAGATAAAACGTGTAGGTACACGAAAACGGCTCTAACGATTTCGTTGAAATTTTAAATACATATAGGTGCGTACGGGAATTAAAAAAAAACGATCTTACTAGGTCCTACATCCAGAAAAATTAGTTTTTCCACATTTTCACCCAAAAACATTTTCCCATATAAAATGGTTGCTAAAGATTGATAGGTAATTTCGCCTCCGCGATCGCTTTACGCGACGGCTTAGTTGGCGAGAATAATACATCTAAGAAAACAGTATTAATATCGGAACAATAGTTCTCGTGTAATGCGAGTTATTAGGTACAAACGTACAGACAAACAGAAATTAAAATACATTTTTGATTTTGGTTGCCCTTATTGAACTATGGGGGATCGATACCAATTTTTTGCCAATATCTTTCAAGTTCACGACACAGTCAGCTAGGTAGGTACGACTTATATATGTACTGATTTTTATAATATTACAATGAAATAACTAGCCACTCAATATGCTCACAAAATTTCATGAGAATCAGTCAAGCCGTTTCGGAGGAGTACGGGAACGAACATTGTGACACGAGAATTTTATATATAAGATTATATACTAAAAATATTTGCATTTAGGTGTCACACAACTGTTACTACGCTGCCTATGCCTACGTGGTCATCAATGTGATATCTTGGTTCGTAATCTTCAAAGGAAAAATTTTGGATAAAATGGAAGCGAAAAAGCAGCTAGGAGATATACCTACGTTGGTTCGAAAACGATAATTATTATCGTTACGAACGAACCAATATTGACATAGTGTTTATAAACTTATGAAACATTAAAGCGTTAATATTAAATTTGCCTTTTATTTTTAACTAGTTGGTCGATGACCACGACTTCGTCGATTTTATTAAGGTATCATTTCTAAATTTCAAAATCTCTACATTTCTGCATTTCTCTGACCTCCGTTACCCGTTAGATAGACCCTTACAAGGGAATCTAGCCTCTAGCTTAATATTAGATTTATCACTCAAAGTTGCAGAATGTGCTGGTCTCCTCTCGATGTTTTCCCTCACCGTAAAGAGCATCGGTTAGCACTCAAACTAATGTACGTTATTCTGAAAACAGTCATTGATACATGGCCGAGGATTTGAACCTGTGCCTTCCACGTGCGGTGAAGAGCACAGGATTCTCTTAGTCCAATCTTGTATATAATTTGCTATGAACAGGTCCAAGAGAGTCGGACGCGGCTCTGTTTATAATCTGGAATTTATTACCTATATCTATTGTCATTACATGTGGATCACCTTAGGTAGGTAGTAGAGTCAAAAGCGGGATAAACGACTAAGCTGGGAGGCGCTCAGATATTAAATGGAAGTCAGTTCCTGCCTTTTGATAGCCTTTCGACATACATAGAACTTAGGATAAGAATCACTTCTTTTATTTACTGCGTGCATGTTATAAAGACAACAACTATACCCTTGGTCATCCCCGTTGTCCCCCAGGATAATGTCGGTAGACAAACTTTTTTGTCCACCATTCCGCGAATAGCCTTGAAAAAATATTTTCGTGACATACCATCACGCCCAAAACATCAGTGTCGTTTTGATAACATTGTCAAATTGTCTACAGGTATTGCTCGTTTTGCTAGGTATTTACTTTGATTTATAGAGTTTGAAATAAATATTATACACAAGTGCATAGCAAAGAATGGGCGCTCTTTATTCTGGCGGTATGTGCTGCCTGTGCCTTAGCATTTGGGCTGTCATACAATTGGTGAGTGACACAGGTTTATCTCTTAGGTCCACCGTACTTAAAAATGTAATTCATTCGTCTGAGTTTCATTTGATATCTTAATTTTTTTGTACATTACCATAGCATAAGTTTAGGATAAGTTAATTTGTTGTAATTAAAGTATTCTATCTATCTAAATACCTTAATATTTATGTAATCTTATTCATTATCATCTTCCAATAAAAAGTTAGTACCCTTCCTAGACTAGACAGCCTATGACCATGTTCCTGGTGGGTGTAAGTCAGGTTTTTACACGAAGCGGCCCGTCTGACCTCCGCAAGCTTGCAGAGGAACCTTAACATAATATCCGGTTGCCTGAATGTGCATATTTCTTTACGATGTTTCCCTCACCGTAAGAACACGATTAACAATCTATTGGTAGCGGCGGTGGGACTTGAATCCGGAGCATAAAAGAATAGTTTTAACAAGTACAAGAAAAAATATCTATTTGTGAGTATGAGATAGATATTTTTTGTATAAAAACAGAAGATTCAATTCGTCAATTTAAGTACCTTAAATACCAGAGGCGCTGACTTTCTACTAATGATCAATGTTTTATGGTTGCAGACTTTAATGGGATTTTTCTATAGCATAGAAGCGTCAACGTTAGTTGATGACGTGGAAGCCGAAAAATATAACGATATCTCAGATTACTTATCTATTACAAAAGCTAATTTTCAAAAGGTGAACGGTTGATATTACATTGTTAAATCCCTTTTAAATGTGCTATCTATCTGAAATTAGTCCCAGTTGAGTCAACACATGTCGGGAGAAAAGCCTCGGGTCCACCTTTTCAAAGATTATAGGTATATGACAAAAAAGGTATGAAGTGGGTACACGCAGAGAACTCAGCCTTGCAAGGTCCATAGTTTCCTCAGCGTGAAAGCATATAAAGTTATCTCTGAATAAATAGTATCAATTTTCATTCTGTTTTTGCATCAGAAGGAAATAGAAAGAGCAAAGAATTAAACTTGATTTTCGCTTTTTTAGATATCAGGAGTTTGTTACTATACTGCGTATATATACGTGGTTATGATTCTGGTGTCCTGGTACATGATCTCTCGAGGAAAATCAAATGACAGGAAGGCGGCCGAAAAAGCTTATGCAGAAGAATCATTGTGCGGAACACTAGATGACCCCAAGTAAGAGATGGTTCTCATTAGAGCGGTCTTTATCTGGGGCGGACGGGACATGATTTTAATAAGTTACATTGCATACATATTATCACGACTATAGATTCACGACATTACTTACATATTCCTTGCCGGGCAGACAGAGCAAACGGTCTAAAAAAGGCTTAAAGGCTACAGCTGAACGTGATTAACGTGGCCATATACAATTTTGAAAGTCCCGCGGGCCCGGTCAGAATATGCACTTGGTATAATTGCTTCATATAAAAGGATGTAAAGTTTCAGTTCGGTAGTTACGCAACAATGGTCCGCTCTAATGAGCATCCACCCATAATATCTGCTTGACGAAGAAAAAGCCTGATGGTACTTCACATCCTTTTAAGACACTTAACTGTGAATCAATGAACTATTTCTAATTAATTTTAGTTTCTTTGTTTATACGTAGTTTTTATAGTTTATAATATAAATAAATCAAATTGTTACTTACATATTGTGATGATTGTTCTTTGTTTGTGCTTTTATGCCTACGAACTTTTTCAACTTCTTTCTAAAATTATCGTCGTAAGACGGCGAAATAGCGCTTAGTTACATTGGGCGACATCAAAATATTCGATGTTTTTAGGGAGGTATGAAAAATTGCTACTGCGCATCCCGGAAGTGAAAAATTCTCTAGGGACAACTTTAATGCCGGGTATAGTAAGAGACGATGGCATTTGGTTTGTATGTAACACATGGATTTGTTTGTGAGTAAAAAAACTATATTTTCATTTTTTATCTCTCTATTATTATTTTTAAAAGGTTAAAACAAAAATATAGAGCTCTTAAAATTTTTTACAGGTGTTTAATCAAATTATCATTTCACTTCTTCTAATTTTCTGTCGAATGTTACAGTGCCTATGTTTACGCTTTTAATTTCCTCTTTGCTTGTGACTTCTTTTTCCTGAAAAATAACATGAAGAATATTTATAGGGTACACATATGTATCATTGTAAAAATCTTTTTAAAATAGATATATAATAATTTTTCACGTATTAATCATCAAATGAAACTACGCTATCATTCATGAAAAAGACACAATGAAAATAAACATTTCTGACGATAATCAGGCAGTCATCAAAAAAACAAAAGCTTTTAATTTAGACAATTTCAAATTAATTTCGTAGCAGCTTCCATACTTCACTTGGTTGAACCTTGTTGAAGAATTTTGTCTGGGTGTTTTTGTGCCAAAAGGTTATACCAATTTAGGGCCATGATCGGAATTCTGAAATGTTAAAATTTTGTTTCCAATTTAGATATCTAAATCAATTTAGCTACTGACCTTATAATTGCTAAATTATAGCTTTGTGAGGAAACGAAGTTGGTATTCGGAAAATTTAGTATGGTTACCTAATAATACTTAACTAGTTCATTTCTTTAAACAGACAAAAAGTTAATAAACTTGAAGAAATTTGTAATATACATTACAAATATAAATTTGTAATATATTAAAAAGCTGAAGAGTTTGTTTGTTTGTTTGAACGCGCTAATCTCGGGAACTACTGGTTCGAATTGAAAAATCCTTTTTGTGTTTCATAGACCATTTATCGAGGAAGCTTGCTTTAGGCTATTTATCATGACGCTGCAACTATTAGAAGAAATTGTTCCTCCTTGAGGGCTTCAATGATGCCCAAAATAACTATTCCACGCGGACGAAGTCGCGGGAACAGCTAATGGCACAATAAATTTATTTATGACAAACATGTTTTTCAAAAAACGGTCATACCGTTGATGATATATAAAAATGGGCACAAGCTGTTATGGCGCCAGCAGTAGAAGGAAGTTAATAGTGTAGATAATTATAAGAAACTAGCCGAATCCAGAAAAAAAAACAAGCTATAATAGACCCGTGATATTACAAGTAAGCATACATACTTACCTACTTACTAAAAATTTATCCCTTACTAGTCAGAGCCAAAGTCTCGGAAAGGCTGAGCACTGAGCAACCTGTCGCTATATGAATCTCAAATCTATTCAGCTATCCAGCTGAATGGGGACTTACAAAGAAGTTTTTAATCTGGTTATTCTTGGTGTTAAGTTCTTTATCAAACCTGCGTTGGTTTACCTGAGCATCAACTTCTTCATCTTTGGCTGGTTGATTGGGGTTTAACCAGGGGTCGGCGAGGATCTGTGGGATTTTCAGACGGACCTTCAGAGGAGCCAGGATTCTGGTGATCAGTTTGCGGCATTCCGTCGAAACCTTTGGCTCTCTTGGGAACGAAACTTTGTTCTGAACTTGCTGCGGAAAAGAGTTACTATAAAATTGGTGAAACAAATATCTGACAACTTAGTGATATGTGTTGTACTCGTACTAAAATTTTAAATACGATGACTTCAAGCTCTTATTTATAAATGGGTCGGTGATAATGTTTTATAATGCCCGTTTATCGTCTTAAGAAGTTGTTACTAAAGCTGTTGTTATTAAAGTGGACTATACTTATCATCAATAACTTTTACCGGAACGAGGTGGAACTATTAAACAGCATGTCAAGAATCGTGAAAATTTCAAACCCTACCTTCTTCGTTATTTGGTTAGCAAATTTTTGTTAGCAAACTTATGTCTATTGACTAACTAACCTTCAATAACTGTGTGTAATTTGTATCGTCAAAGGGCAGTCGTCCGTATACGATAGCATATAACACCACTCCCATGCTCCATATATCGGAGTCCTGTGGCCTGTAAGGGACCCCTTTCAGGATCTCGGGAGAAGCGTAGGCGTAACTGCCGCAGAAGGTTTCGCTCAAAGAATACACTCCATTTTTTGGCTTCATATGACCCCTCGCGAATCCGAAATCAGACAGCTTTATGTTCAAACCGTGATCCATCAGCAAGTTTTCGCATTTGATGTCCCTGTACAAGCAAGAAGAGGTGACGATATGGGGGCATACCTATGTCTTTAAGGCTCTCAGAAGTGATAAAAAAAAGAGGGAAGATAAGACATAATACCGTGTCAAATTGTATATCTGGTCGAAATGTATAAGTTTCTTCTAATTTTCACGATGTTTTCCCTCACCGTAACACACCTATGCCATATTAATGTTCGAGAATCAGAGGTCATGGCATGGCTTATATTCTCACTCTTTTTATATTTTGAATTAACCGCTGGGAAAGAGAAAGAGGGAAGTTTATCAACGTTCGTGAATCGAACGCAGACGTTTGTCGTCTGCTGAGCATTTTGGCTAAATATTACCTGTTTAAGCATTGTAACAGTGGTTTAAAAAAATATAAGTTCGTGAAAAAGAGGGTAGAAGAAATTTTACCTGTGAACTACCCCACGTTCGTGGCAGTACTCCACGGCTTCGACAAGCTGCTGAAACCAACGACGACCACGGATCTCGTCTATGTGTTGATCTTTGCGGATGATGTCTAGGAGGCTGCCGTTTTCAGCATACTCCATCACAATGTAGACCCTAAAAAGCATAGTTTTTACTTTTATTTTCTCCCCCTTTCTAACTTTTTCATTAACATAACAGAATAACAGATAAATAAATTTCTTGTGGGCAATCGTGAATAACCCGCTGCTTCGCTAACCTGTATAAAAATCTACATTGTTAAATCAAAGCATTCATAAAAATCACGTTACTACTCGTGTATCTAGTTGGAATTTCCACTAAGAACTGCCAAGTTGACAGCTATGCTAATAGTCGACTTTAGGCTATTTTATATAGATAGGTAGTATCATTCTAAACTAAGCATCTAAATATTTAATCGTCTATATTTTCTACACTTTGATGAGCTATAAATGATAACAATTAAAAGTAAACCTGTGTGTGGTTTCAATTGCCTGCAAAAACCGTATTAAATTTTCATGTTTCAGTCCCTTCACGACTTCTATTTCTCTTGGCAGAAACTTCTTCAGATAATCGCCTGGTGCTTGAAATTTGCTTATTATTTTAACCGCTACTTGGCAGTTGTGCCTTTCACTTGTAGCTACCTGTTTTATTATAAATATTTAAGAGGAATGAAGTAACTATAGAGACTGTTAATTAAAAATCATTAATATTATAGGTAGCATGATCTACAATTGGTATCTAACGGACAAAGCGACGTTTGCTGCATTTTTGCCTCATAGGCTAATCGCTCTATTTTTCACGAGACTAGATCGACCAAAAATACACCTCTGAAAGAAGAAGTAACTAGACAGAGTACCTTGACGGTAGCATATGAGCCTGACCCAATTGTTCTACCAAGTACATATCCATGTGTTTCGAGTACGGTAAGTTTCCTTTCGGGTTTAGCAGCTTCAGTACCGCTGTGCAGAGTCGCCGCGGGCTCGGTCGACATCTCACCGAATACATTTTCATTGGCTCTAACATCCGGCCCCGGCATATCACAGTATAATTTTGTATTTAAAAAATGAAGGCCATCAAAAGTTACATTATTATGAATTTTAGCCACATTATAATGATTACTCAAGTATTTTTTGTGTTTTTATTCATGCTGTCGTTTTGTCAAAAGCTTTGACGAAATCTTTGAAAAGCTCTGTCTATTTCAGTGTCAAAATATAATATTATGTTAGTCACCAGTATGTGTTTTAAATTCGTATATTATCTTGTGTTCTACTTTTCCCGTTTACAATTTTTTCTATTTATCATTTCATATTTATTTTCATAAAATATAAATGTGAAATAATGAAAAGTAAAATAGTAATAAGAGTATATATTCTTTATGTATGTTGTTATTACATATAATATAATAAGACCTACCTGCTCATGGAAATAATTTTCATACTTACGCGCCGAAATTAAAAAACCTAATGTAGATGGGTGACTGTCAATGTCAAATTCATGTAAATGATGACAAGTGAGTGTTCAACATCAACATGGAAGTACAACAATAACAAAAACAATACGATTTTAGATTTCATCATTATTTTCATTGATATTACTGAAATCTTTTGGTGTTTTATTATTAAAATTTGTCAAATCAAAATTAACACGGCTGTTAATTGTGTTTACTTCATTTTATTTCTACACTTATTATTATAGTTTGTGATTTCAATATTTTCATATTACCGCAATTTGACGGTGAATAACTGTGTTAGAAGACCATATAATTAAATTTATTCGTGTGGAAACAACAAAATTAATTGTACGTATCCATTGCATGCCTCCTCCGTGTTGTTCTGTCAATAAATTAGATCTTGAATTTAGGCTTTCACTTGTAGTTAGGAGTTTTTTTAGTTACAGGCGATTTGTATAATTCAAATGTTCATTGGGAATGTAGCTTATAGCTGTCGTATTTTAAAATAAATGCTTTAAGAGCTTTTCATCTTTCGTTTGTTTCATACACATATGCTTATTCAGTGTTAACTTCATAAAATTTCTAGTTTACAATTCCTTAATTTCACTGAGGCAAGCTAGAAAAGAAATTTTTTCTTTTGTTGAAATTACCTCATAAAGTACTTACTAATTATACTAAATTTTACTTCAATACCTCATTGTTATGAATAAACGCAAAAGATTCATCCTCCTTCCTTCCCATTTTTCCATTTTTTTTAAGAAGGTTTATTAACTTTAATTTTTATATTCTTCTTCTCATAGATACCAACATCTAGAAATGCCATAAAGCTAGCTAAGTCTGTTATATCAATCTCTATATCTGTATAAATATAGGCAAAGCTGCTTCACAAGTAAATAAATTTATTTAAAACTAGTTTATCATTAGTTAAATTTCTTCCAGTCAACCAAACTAAAAAAGGAATACCCCAAATAAAAAAGCATTATAAAAATTTTATTTGTGTTTATTTTATCTCTGCCAAATTTTACTAACATTATGTAATATTTGTGTTTCCAATAGAAGTAACTATATTAAAAAAATAAACAAGACTTTATAATAAAAGTTTTTAGAACATTAGTTTGATATTTTTTTTACTTGGATAAATTGTAAATAAATGCCATTATTTTATTTGTTTAGAATAGGCTAGTGTGAATTTCTGGAATAAAAAGCATGCTTTATTCGGAAGTTAAGTTATGAGTTTTTATTTTTTGTATGAGTCATCTTTCTTGTAGTTACCATATATTCTTTTTGCACAGGCTGCACAATTTGCCTATAGAAATTACAATTTTATAATAGTAATAAATTTTTTATTATTTTTACTTCACAAAAGCAGTATTTGTACAATGGTAGGTATTACACTGGTGGTTTACAATTAATTTTATGCTTAGGTGTGCCTTCGAATAAATCATTCTGTGTGTAGCAAATAAATCATACATTAATACATATATAAAATCACGCCTTTTTCCCGGAGGGGTAGGCAGAGACTACAACTTTCCACTTGCCACAATCTTTGCATAGTTCCTTCGGATCATCCTTATTTATAACTCTCTTTAAGCAAGCTCCCCGGTTTTGGGTACTCTTGACCTGACCCCTTAAATTAGTTTGTATCAATACAAATAATAATTATAACATTTATTCATATACTTTATAATCACAGAATCACTTTGAGGTGTCGGCATCTGCATATCATCTTGATAAAAGATTTTAATTAAAACTAAACCAATCGGAACATACCATTTCGTAGGAGAGGTAAAGTGGCAAAATGTGAGCCACGTTGAAATTGAAAAAGCGGGCAATGACTCTCTTCTCCGAATATCAGTGACATTAAAGAGCATTTTGCAATTGGAATGGCTCTGTCAGAATTTTGTGTTAAAAACCCGCGCTCACCGGCCGTCGACGTTAGAGCACAAAGAAAACAATTGCTGCGATTGTAGCCTGCCTGCTCGTGCGAATCGTGTCGTGAACGTCCTGTAGAGCCCTATTACTACTCGTGTAGACCCTTCCTATGTCCTCACACCTTCAGTGCTCCGCAAGCTCCGAAGGGTCCGGCTTCACTGGACGCGAGCAATGTTTCATTCGATGACCCATTTTCGTACATTTACGTTTCATTTTTGCTTTCTGATAGCATTTTTGGATACCAGCAGGTGAACGTTTGAAGATTTTAACAAAGTTTTTTTATAGTCGTACTCACTAGTTTTTACTCTGTTATTTTAGTTTCTACACACGATATTTAACGTCTTTCAAAAGTTTTTAACACAACAAGTTTTTTGTTAATCTCATTCGTATCTAACCGTTGGGCTTGGTCAAATCTTTTTGCCAAAATCTAAAAGATTACCTATTCTAAGTAAATTAACTACTTTAACCTTACTTTTACTGAGTAAGTTTGCTGCGCATCGAGCCGGCACTGTCACGTCCACCAGTGAGGCATCGCATCAAACAATTAAGAGTTATCCCGAGTTAGGTGCGCTGCGATATATCGCAGACTTGATTACTTTTCCTCTAGTCCACAGACCGACTTTCTTAGAGGAAAGGTGGTAATTTTGCCGAATATGTGTACCTTTAATATCATATAACTTTACATACTAAATGTCTTATTATTTATTTATCGTAGTTAAATGGTATGCAGAACACTTATCTATTTAAATACTTGAAAGACGATTTAAAGATGAAAGCGCATGAAAACCTGATTGTGAAAATATGGATGGCTGAAAATATGTCAAATTGATTATGCGTTGATATATCAGGTATATATAAAATAGGTGCATATTTTTCTTGATCTATTTTCTATTTGAGTCTATGTTTTGCTCGACAGAAGTAATAAAAGCAAACCAGCAAAGCGGTAACTCTCATTTTTAATTGAAACACTTGAAACTTAGTTTGTGAACCGTCATTACATTGTATCATAATTATTGGTATTATCTAAGGCCTGGCTTAAAGAAGGGTTTCCAAAAATCTCGTATTACGTAAAGTCTGTATGCGAAATTTAAGCGTTATTCATTCAGTGTGGTTTTGGCGGTGTGTTGATAAATTGTCAGTCATCTTTTCCATTTAAATATACAGAAGATTAATCACATGATTCAGAACTTTACCCAGGATAGTTAATATCTCCTTCCTTCCTATATTCAGTATAATTAAAACAAAAAAATTGTAGTAAATCTGAACAGTTATTTATACGTGGCCTTTTATTCTTATCGAGATTGTGGGCTCTGTCTACCCCGCACGGGATATAGACGTTACTATAGGTATGTTTGTAATTTTAAACAAATGATTCATGATAACGCAAGGCCATCTATTACAATTAATAATTTATTTAACACAGTTATGTTTGCTTCGATTAAGTTATCCATATAATTCCATATTGTATCTATCAGTTCTTTGTAACTTGTAATCGAATTAGCGAAGTCTAGTATCTAGAAAGTTAAAAGATATCCAGACTCTCATTCTTTCGAGACGTCAATAATGGAGTGGGAGCAAAAAGTTAGCTTCGGGCAAGTTATCAATTGTATCTTCCAACTTGAGTTTTCATTCATTTATTGCTCGCAGACAGGAAACTGTTAAGGTGCTGATGTTAAGGAATTTATTCATAACTGCAAAAGAGAATTTGATTTTTAAAATTTTTTTTTGTTTGTATATTGTATGCAGGCTTTATATTTTTCGCTCAAAATACTATCTTAACTTCAACAGGGATTTTGGGATCATATGACGATTTACGAATGAAAAAAGTAAATTTTAATTATTACTGTTACAGATATCAAACATACAATGTTATCACCCGATTTTAGTATTTTAGTCAATTTAGTGATTTTGGATTAAACGTGTGATGATTTTGAGATTGCCAATTTTGTTATCTTTAGTTTTAATAACTAAACCGCTGAATTAAATTTCATTAGTAATGAGGGTAGATCAACACTTGAAGAATTCGCAGGTACAATGCACAGCTATAAAAATATCAATATATTAGAATTGATAAGCTTGATGAATTTAAAAATTATTAATTGACTGAAATAATTCAATAACACAACTACACTTATAAAACTTCGCTTATCTTCTGTCTGGTTAAAGGGCTCAGCCTCTTAACGGTTATTTCCTCCGCATTTTGATATAAAAGCTGAACTTTGTCGTCATCACAGATACTTTGTGGCTTTTTACTTGTTCTATGTGCCGCAATTTATGCTAAATCGACTGACTGGATACTGTAAATGGATCGAGTTTTGTATAATTTGAAAGAAACGTTTCGCGTTCCATTATGAAATTTAGTTTTTTTTTTGTTGAAATGATTGTTTTTTAGTTTTACGTTGATTTGAGCTGTAAAAAAAGGACTGTTCTTTAAATAACAAGACATTTGCTTAACTTACTTTCCCTTGATTGACTATGTTTTCAATACCAGATCACACTTACATTAGTGCTTTTATTGTCGTTTTTTGGAGAGCGTATCATATACCCGTATCTCAGTCAGATTTCTAAAGCAGCTTTTGTGTCTTTTCCGGTCGGAGGCAAAGCCCGGCAATGATCACTATCATAACAAAATTGGAACCTTTGGGACAAAATGCGGTTTTGTGACTTCCGGATTTCAAAAAAAGTACACATGGTCGTTGTTGTTAATATTCACAGTTCGTACTGAAATCAAAGCAACGCAAAGCACTGAAGTAACAAAACTCCAAAATAAACAGTGACTTATAAATTTATACAGCATTTCATTGTTATCAAAGTTTAATGGACACGTAAAATGAACTCAGTGTTTAGTCTGTGGCCGCCGGCGCTGCAGGAGAGTCTGCAACTCAAAACTCCATTGTTTCTAAACGATTCTCAAACAGTTCCTGCGAGGAATCATTTGTCCGAACTCAGGACTGAATGAGCAGTTCACCTGTTGAAGAATAGATTAAAAAACTTTACCTCCATATTAAGACTGGACTGGATTTTGTGGTATGAAGAGTTTTACAAATATATCTCAGAATAACAGGTTCTAAATGGTAGTATGTATATTGTCACTTAAGACTTTCAGTAGGGGGCGATATTTTAAGTCATTTGCGGTGTCGCTCCATGTAATAACCCTGAGCTCCTTCCAAAGAACGACCCAACGGTACAAAAACATACAAAGTGATCGTAATTCACGTCACAGTAAAAGGCGAAACAGCGATTTTTCGCGCGATAAAAACGGCGTCGCGCTTGCCATGCTACGGGGTCGTTTTAGTCTACATATATACCGCACAGTTAACAGGTTTCCTCAGGAATGCTTGTAAAAATACCAAATAGAACCGGTTGGTAGTGAAGGTGAATAATGAAAATAACGGGGATTGTATTACATTCCTTTTTAAAGAAGGACCAGCAGGTAAACAGGCAGGGGACTGTTACACCTCGGCCCTTTGTTATTTGCAGAATTTTAATAGAAAGGTCGACATCATGTGCGACCTGTTCTCAAAGTAGCCAGGACCACGGAAATGTTCTTACATTTATTTGGGGGTTACTTGAACGAATCGTTTTCAAATTTGAGGTATTTTGTTTTGAGAACGACGCCACGTTAACTTCGATATATATTAAACGTATTTTTATATGAGAACGAGCGAAAATCTATCTTAGTAAATCGACTGATTGACTAGTAATGGATGTTTTGAAATATTTAATGGATTTTAGTATATTTTGGAAAATATGCTATTTCTCCGCCAAGAGAACATTTTCATTCACGTAAGGTATTGGTTAGAGCTATATAATATTAAAAAAACTTTTATATACACGGCCAAGGGTAGACTGTCTAGAGCCGATAGTATCGAAAAAGCCACGCTCAGGCCTTATTCCTGTACTTTTAATGACACCCTTGTATGTAAATTATTTATTTTACATCCTATATCCTCGTTCTCATATGTTGTCACACGTTGTTTCGGGCATTCATCGCGAACGTATTATAATGACGAAACAAAATCACAATTCGTCGTGGATTTTCCGTTGTTTTGTCATTTTTAGACAGTTATACACATTTAAAGTAGTAATCTGTCGAAGAAGTATGTTTTGGCGAAACAGGGATCAGAAAAGTTCTTTGAAGGTTGTTTTCTTAAAGTAGATTCTGCCAGTGGAATAATGTTTTGTCCAAGAAATAAGTGTCGACTATTGAGAAATAATTACCGAAATTCAGAATATCAGTCGGATTTTCTTGTTGGATATTATGGTACCGCCGATAAAATTATTTGAAGGCAGATAATAAAAAAACGAATTAAAAAAAGCAAGACTCTAGGTATGTATTTGTTTCTCTATGCCATAAACCCTGTAGCAGGTGACGCCGAAGCTACGCCGTAGCGTCTTGTAGATTCGTAGCTTCGTAGCGGGTGAAATATGGCTACGAAAAGTTCTACGTTTGTACCGTAGTGCAGTAGGACAAATCATACAGTTAACAAAATCAATTATCTGGAGTTTGTCTTTTTGTAAATATGTATTTTATTGTCAACACCAATTTTTAGTAGTAGATATATGACATGCAAATTTCATTTTGATGTAAGAAATTGAGATTTTGAAATCTTAATGAATGATTTTTGTGTTCTTTTTGATATGATTACAAAAAATCCATATAAATTGTTTCCATACTTAAAAGGGGATGATAAGGTCGAATTAAATATTATATTTAAGAAAGTATGGGTGAAAAATGGAGGATGATGACGTGAATCGCTATGATAAGAGAGAGTGAGAGATGCGATCCGGTCACTATCGACATGACAAAAGACCATACTTATACATATAAATTGTAACAATTAGATACCGCGCACCGTGATGAGATTTCGCCACTATTACGGCCTAATTGTCTGTGACGCTTTAATCAGCTCCGGTTGCACATTTAAATGGTAATGGATGCACTATACTAACATATTATATGTGATGTAATGTCTTTGTTATGTTAATTAACTTGACTTAATTATTTTCATTCATAATTAGGTCAGACATTCGCGTCGAGTTCGTCATGAAAATGGCATGTAATTTTCAATCGTAACATATACAATACTAATAAAGCACGTCTTTCACAAAATATATATCACATATGTAAATACATACATATTATAATATCGTTTTTATCTCTTACGTGGTAGACAGAGCCAACTGTCAGACATTCATGGAAAAGAGATGGAGTGGTATTTTAAAGTGCCGGGAACTACACGTCACATATTTATTTATTACGGAGTAAAAAGATCCAGAATATGTAGCCAGATAGTCACAGGTTGTTTGCACATTGTCTAAAACAGAAATCCCAATTTAAGTAGTTTTTCTTTTCATATGTGCCGAGAAATCGTTCCAAATTTCTCTCATCGCGCAATGTTCTAACTCGCGAAGGAACCTCGTCTGAGTAATGAGACTATAGGGGTAAGTTTCCACTAAAACGCTTGATTAAAAAAATAGCCTATTTTTTATTATAGAGTTATGAGGCGTGTTAGTCCCAACACTATGGTATGGGAGTGTTAGTTTTGAGTGGCTTACAACAGACATAGAATAATTACTGTGGGTATGACTGAAAAATTCACAGCACTTTAGAATAAGATGTCTTCGTCTTTTTCTCGTGAATGTCGTATAAGACTGCTAAAATAATAAATTACATTGCACTGATTACAAATGCATCTAAGATCTTCTATTCAAAACCCGAATTAAGAAGGTTATTAAAAGAAAGACATCTTCAACAACTTTAGTGAAAGCACATCCTAAGAAATGCCCCTTTCTATAAAGGGGCCATTATGTCAAAAACAAACTCTGCCTAGCCAAACCCCATGTTTGCTAAGGGCTCTTATAAATATGCAAATGCTCTGCGTTTAATGCTTCAAGCAATAATATTTATATTGAAATCGTACGCCCTTGAACTCATGTTATTATAATGATTCAACCCTTTAGGAGGCTTCGATTGGTGATGTATATAATGAAACTAATAAAGTTCGTGTTTAACATTGTCACGACTACCACATCAAATCCATTTGTTAGGATCTCTTTTCATAAAAACTATCGGTTACTTAGATTTCACTGTTCTGAAGTAAATACTATTAAGTAAGTTTGTAAGTAAAGACCACAAAATTTTCAAAAACCTAATACCTATAAGCATCGAGATTGTAAAAAGTATCTACCTTCATAGCTTTACAGAAATTTAACTACTTGGTACAATTTTTTCACAATATTTATCGTTTTATTTTTCTTTAGTATTTACTATTGTCGTAACGTGTCTCAAGATAAATGTAAGATTTATTTCTAAAATTTCACTTAAATTCCACTCTTGTGATTGCAACATCACAAAATATTATATGTAAGCCAATAGCCACAATAAAATCTCTGTGCTTCGGCCATTGGCCGTTAATTTTTAAAAGACGTCGCGCGGCACCAAGTTATGATGATTGTAGTGGCTTTTTACGGCTTCTACTTTATTAGGGAAAGTGCCACGGACATCCCGTTGTATGACGTGGGCTGTATCTTTTATAAAGGACGTTTGCGGACAGGTTTATTACTTGTCCTTTTGTAAAACGACGTGATATTATCCAGGCTTTCTTTTGGTGGCTATTTTTTAAAGATTAGATCAGTTTGTTGGATCATTTTTTGCGTTTCTTCCTTGTGAGTTGAATCGAAGCTGTCGGTTTTTCGGCACATGGTAACAAGGATATGGACATGTGATATGGACTCCTTTCTATCAAAATTACATCTGGATTACATTATCGGTTGTTGGCTTGAAGGTTCGCGTTAGGTGTGTTTGGTACTAAGCGGTCTCTGTGCCATATTTGAAAAGATTTGGTAAAAGCTAAGATTTTAGTTTAGATTCCTGTTGTTACATTTTACGACCAATTTTTCAAATACAAAGAAACATTTCATAGTATGCATAGTTCGTGACAAGGAAACGATGTAGTTTCTGCCTAAGTACGTCTTTGGGAGAGGAATATGATTTTATACGAGTATATTTATTTTCATAACAGATGATTAACTAAACAAAAAAAAATGTTTCACCAAAATGGTTTCAAAATAAAATTTGAAAACAAAATCAAAACACTTCTTCTATCCCATCGTGCACCATTTAATTAGATTTTTTCATGCGCGAACCGTAAAATGAGATTTTACTTTCCGCGGGGGAAAGTAGGAATAGAATCGTATTCAAAAATTTGCTGTGGTGCGCCGTTCATTGTAGTGGATGAGATTTTTCTTTTATTTTAAAATGAAGACCACGAGCCAAGTATCTGTCTAAAGTATTCAACTTGGCGCAAACAATTAAAAATTCCGTCAGATATCATATATCTAATGGATTCAAAGCTGACACATGCCGTATTCGAGTTTCCCGCAACGGAAATTAAATAAGTACAGATGTGTATTTTAGGGACAGTTAATAATTTGAAATAAACACATATGAATTATAAAGACTGAAACTTTAAAAAATAACACATTTAATTTCAATTTATATTCTGTAGTCTTATAAGTATATTCGCTTAGTTTTAAATCATCGTTAATACAGTGATTTTTATCAGTCTATAGGTTTGTTTTTTACGTCAATATAACCTTTTTTCCTACTAACAAAAAGCTTTACATCTTAAAACAGATTTCCTTTTGTCTGGTAACTAACTTTTTTCAACATTATTATTACTACTTAGTTATTGTCTTGTTTTACAAAATTTTACGTTTAAAATAGAAAAGTTACACCTTTATACTCACGTGATTTGGGCCGCAAACGTTGCCTACATTATTAATGAGCTAATTAATTATGCCAATCGCAAAACAACATTCCATGTTTTAGAATTGCATTATGTTTCCGAGCCTTTGTGCACACTAATAAAATTGCCCTGTTCAATAATTTTGTACAGGGCAATTTTGTACAATGCTGTTTATAATTAAGCCAAATAAATTTAAAGGGAAGGTAATTATTGAATAATATATATTAATTATTGCAAGTATATTTTATGTAAGCAATATTTCAAGCAAATTGATCACTGGTCTCCATATTTAAAAACTTAAAATTTTAAGCCAAATAGCTGAACGTGGCCTATCGGTCTTTTCAAGACTGTTGGCTCTGTCTACTCCGCAAGGGACAAAGACGTGATTATATGTATGTAGGTATGTTTGTTTAATTATTTCTTTTCTGGCGTTAGTGCCGCTTACGCCAACACCTCTTTGGAGTTTGACAAATTTTAATAATAGCACAAAAAAGGAGATTTCTATTATAATTACGTATTGCGACTTGGTTTTAAGTTATCATTCATAGCTTTGCAAGGGTTTTGAAGCATTAACATTACATAAATACAATAATTATAGATACAATGCAATACAATAATGGTACACACCTCATTCCCGGAGGTTTAGGCAGTGACTACTTCTTTTAGCTTACCACTATCCCTACGCATTTTTGTTATGTTAATTCTTTACGAAAAACGAGTTAATAGGTTGTTGTCTCGTAAACATCATCTTTTTATGACAATATTCTAAGAAGTAAGAAATGAAATTTATATCCATGTGTCACTTTACATTTTCACCAAATAATGAAAGCAATTTAAAGGTATGCATTCTACATTTTCGAAATAAATAGGTTCACCTTTCCCGCCAAATGGAGGTGAAGTGGTGTCACAAGTGGAATTATTCGTGAAATTCAACACTAGGTTTACACCTGCTGCTACCAATAAATGCTGATCTTCCTTGCCGCTCTACTGCTATAGAAGTTCCGTGTATTCAGCGTATCTGTAGTGTTTGGTGAGAGGTCAAATTAAAATGGTCTTGTTGCTCAGTAAGCGTTAGTTGTTAAGGACGAGGCATGTGGCTGTGTTGGGTGACGAGGCTCGAATTCCACAAGGCACCGTTATTTCTTTTGTACTCGAAGGAGCTGAAGGTTCCTGTGGACATGTCTTTCGGGACAGTGCAGGAAAATCTTCGGTTTTGATACAAGTTTTTGTGCATTTCATGCTACCTATGTTACCGTCCATTAAATATTGGTATCTACAGAGAAAAACAGAGTACCCAGATACCTGAAAATACCTACTGTGAGAACTAATTTATAGAACACGTAATTAATTAAAATAATAATTACAAAACAGTTCCAAGAAGTTCGTGAAAATACCGTTAGATGTCGCTATGAGTCGTTTATACGTTCACTCATAGTACTGAGACGGGTCTTTTTTTCAAATGTTTTTATTTCATTTGCAAATTGAGCCATCCAAAGTATGCCATGCCCCATCCTTGCACTTCAATGTTTTACTTCAATTATTAGATTCCCTACGTTAATAAAAAGCAACGACTTACCGTAACAAATCGTATCCTGCTAGGGGTGTAGAATTTAACATAGTAATTTATTTTTATCGTTGGGGAACAAAGCAAAGATGATAGGTTCCCTATGCAGCTCCTACAACGACATTTTCCTTAAGTATTTAAAAAAAACTATTTGTTTTTAATATGAAATATTATCTTAATATAAATAAATGTTTTTCTATAGGATGATCATATGACTTTTATTCTAATTGAATTAAAAGAATACATTCGTAATTATGGATGGTTTTTTATCAAATTAATAGCTTTTACCCACAGCTTCGCTCGCGCGAAATTAGCGCCACCTACAAAAGAATACAGGTGTGCAAATTCCATGGGAACTATAGTTATACCGGGATGAAAAGTACCCTAAATCCTACTCAAAACTCTTGATTATATCCGTCAAACTTCAAGAAGAGTTCGTAGATAACGCTTGAACGAAAACAAACAAACAAGATTAATTTCACTTTTATGCTATTAGTTGGGATAGGATTTCGATGACCAGAGTTTATCGATTAAAAAACCGCATCAAAATGATCTCCATTTTGGTTTGGTAAAGAAGGATTGTTTTTCCCTTGTTATCCATCTTGCCGTGAATTTCTATGGGAGCAAATACCATGGACAAATAGCGACTGCACCTCATACAGCATTCGTCTGCGGGGATTAAACAATCATTGAGTTGCATTAAGCTTCAGATACCGAGTAAGTATAACCTTATAATAATAATTTAAACCCGCCTAGTTTATATAATGGAAGTGAAACACGGACACTTAGCCAGTTTATGTAGCTTCTAAAATATTACTTAAGAACTTATTCTTGTCTACTGTTCGATGTAGGGTGGATGTAAGTTTTTTTTAAGTTACTGGCCGATGTGTTTTCTTCCGTGTTTTTTTTTCAGTATTCAAAAAATTTTTGGCACGTTTTGTCTGTACTATCTACTTACTTATATAAATCAACATAACTGGGTCTTGGTTGTTTATTTATTTAAGTATTTATTATGAAATATAGTATCGTTGAGTTAGTATCTCGTAACACAAGTCTCGAACTTACTTCGAGGCTAACTCAATCTGTGTAATTTGTCCCGTATATATTTATTTATTTATTATTTATAACAAAATAGTTAGGCTATTTCGGACTATATAAGATCATATCAAGTATTTATTTGGACTTAGTATACCCAGTGAGGTGTACGGAGATGCGTGAACGATCACAGTCTTGCCTTTAATGATACGTTTAATTAGCACACAACGGTTTACAGAAGCATAAAATGATACAATGTAGTTAGGTTTGGTCAGAAGGCAGGCATTCTATTTGATTGCCTGACCTTCTCGCTCTTGGGTCGTGGTCATAGTATGTCAGGTTCTTGGAGAGGTTCTCCAGTATTGCTGCGGCCGTTCAGACATTTTTGAACGGACACAAAATTTTTGACGATACGAAGTAACTGACGGAATTTGCAATTGAAATGGAAAATAGGTATATCTACACTGTACAAATTACTACATGACCAGACGCACGACTCTTTGTAGGAATTTAATGTTCCCTGATCCGTTATTTTAGGCGCCACTCGTTCTTTCCAAGTGGTCTGCCAAAATAATTAAGTAGTATATCAGGAACTGAAATTGAAATTAATTTTTTGATAAAAAGTATAAAAACACCAGTGTAGTCAGGAAAACTGTACACATTTGTTATCAATGAACAAAGCTTTATTTATAGCATTTTAAGCGTGTTGCCAAAAAATATTAATTAATCATCTTTTGATAGAAAAGGCTGAGTAATACTAGTTCTAAGAAGCCTTTGTAAGCAAACCTTATTTTGTAGCAAAAAATTAATCATAGTTCAGTAAAATTACAGAAAAGATGACAAAAAACAGGGCATGGAATGATTTTTACTTAGGACAACTAAGATAGTTATTGTTTACAGTATTAAAAAAAAGATTATATCCACTCACTCACTTAATATGCGTAACTTTAAATTTATCATACGAAAGCTGCAATGTTTTTATTTTTAGTTAAAGTACGGTGTCAATCAAAATTTGCGCCAATCTTTTCCAACCAAGCGCACCATCGAATGAAAATAAATTCATATTGGAGTATCGATTTGGCAAGTTCGCGGGCGTCGCATATTGTTTTTAATTAAAATTCTATAACATCGATATAAACGGGTCGACTCAGCGATCATCGTCGTCATTTCATATTTATTCAAGCGTTTTGTTCTATTATTCCTGTTTAATTGTTTAGAGATTTGACTTTTTGCATGTTGCAAGTAAATTTATGAAAGTTTTTGTGTACACTTATGTCTTTTATTGCGGCGTTATTAGAACAAAAAAGCGTGATCCCTAAGTTTAGATCTATCCGCAACCATTTTATACTATTTTCAATATTACGCGCTTACAGTAGCTTGCTAACAATGCTCTTATATTGAGGCAAAACGTTGTGAATGAATTTTGCATCTGTTTTCTTCATACAGAGTTAAGTGACCTTACAGTCTTCTTAAGCCTTGTTGGCTCTATCTACCCTACATTGGACAAAGACGTTATGATGTATCTTTTACTCAGATGACAAAAAATCTGCTAAGAAAGAAATTAACATTACTAAACTCATCTAAGCTGACGCTTGTGGACACAATCCCAGAAATAAACGAACACATACCTAGAACCGCAGAGGACATAGGAAAATATTTGGCCTGGGAATCAAAACAAGAATTCTTTGTTGCCTTTTTCCCCAAAACGGTCAATATGGATTTGTGGTGCGATGTATGTATGTTACGTATTATTAAACTTCTAGCATTTCTTTATGCTCATATCTTTTGGTTGTATAATGGCATTGCAGCGTCACCGGGGTTTAGTGGCAGGGCCTGAAGGGCCTTCGACCGATGCAGTGGTTGCACCTTTGAGCTACCACTGCGTAACTCCCTTTGTAGACGAACCTCGGCTTTGATACCAGCTCAACTCATTACAATGCTATGTATCATCTCCATCTCTCGCGGGTTAGAAAGATAAATAATCTTGAAAAGACTTAAAGGCAAAGCCTAAAATGCAATTCACATCTTAGGCTTAAAAGAGAACCCCAAGTAAATAAGCCTTTCCCTTTATTTGAAAAAAAGCAGCTGGCCCACTATGTATTTTCTTTTCAGAATTCCTTCCTTATTCGCCTTTGGGACATCAATGAGAATCAAGTGCAGTTTCTTTGATGTTATTAAAACCAACCCAAGAACTTTAAGTAAATTAATTTAATAATTGAGCTAATAATGATAACGCTGATGTAACCATTGGAACTGAAATTTGAGATTTTTTTTTTATGTCAAGAACTTAATAGCGGCTTCTTAAAAAAAATCATAATGCCATGTTTATTGTACTGAGGTCTCAAGTAGCGATCAAAGTGGGTTGTTAGCATCACGTAATAATTCCCATGGCTCGGCACTTAGTCACTCAATTAGCCAACACATGTATTAATATTCTAGTTAACTAGCCTTTTGCTAGGACGTTAGTTAGGCAACTCCTGGCCCTTTGGGATTCCAAGGCAAGTTTATGTTTAACTAGTTAGGCCTCGTTCACATGGGCTGGTTTTGGTTATATGGAAAATAAGCTCTTGCCTTCGATTCTGTCCGCGTGAAACAGAGGCATTTTCCAATTTTCTTTAAATGAATTTTGTGTTATTCTCACGGACACTCGAAATTGGTTGTGGTTAATAACTTTGTTGCATTTAAACAAAATCTATGTAAATAGGCCTATCCTTCGATATCTCTTCTATTCATTCAAAATTTAGTTTTCTTGTTAATCTGTAAAAGCAGATTGACGGACTGATAAAATGACTGTCGCATTTATAATATGACGAGACTCGGGCAGGCTTTCGATGTCCTTTAAATAATTTTTATACTTATGTGTAAACCTTTGGGAATAATTTGTTTAAAATTGTAGGTGCAGAAACTCGTCTCCTACCATAGAATCCTTCAGCTACAAGAGAAGTTTAATCTGGAACTTGATTTCAAAAAGCAGAATAAAGGGGGAAATTAATCAAAAAATAAAAGAGGCTTATTTTGTTAATTAGGTTAAATAGTTATCCGCAGGTAATTCTGAGCTCCAGAAACTTGAACCGGGAAGGCGGCGCCTCTTAGCAGAGTGAAATTAACGACATTCCCTGTTATTAACCCTTCCAAGCTCTATTTTGGGAACTACCGGCCTGTAAGCGTATTACAAGACATAGGGTTGCCAGCTTGGTAAGATTATTTTATCAATAATAATCAATCTTTATTTTCTACTAGCTTATACTCGCATCTTTTCGCGTGGCTTTTTGATAAGGAGTCTATTCTATATTTCCTATAGTTTAGCTGAACTATCATGGTTCTTCATTATTTATAGCTTTTCATTGATTTTACAAACGGCAGTAACGGTAAAGACTTAACAAAAGTAGTAAGAGTATTTTTTAATTCTTACTCTACTTACTGTTTCTCTATCGTCTAATCTTATAATAAAATCAGTCATAATTATAAAATCAGCTAACATTTGAATAATGTAACAAGAAAGTTTTAAAACTTTCTACCTACCTTTCTATTCCACGCTATTTAGAAATTTAAAATTTTCAAGGCAAGAATTAATAAGCATTATTTGTGCTTATGTATCACCAATGAGTTCATCTTGCACACGCATTACTTGCAGATTTTAGCCAGGCACCTTAACGTTTAACCACCGACGCTTTTTAAGGAACCTATTACAATATTTACTGAAAATCTTTAGAGTTGGCTACCCTACTCCTGCTGCAAGACTAACACAGTAATTTACCTGATTTTATAGGCGAATCACCCCGATTTAGTCGTCTCCTACTCTCTATAGCCGATCGTCCAATTAAGACTTGACAGAGATGATGTTTCAAACTCATCGAGCTTAATAAATTATGTACTTTGCAATTAAATGGGCTCTAGCACTTTCATATTATTAATTCCATCTTCCATCAATGATTTTATGATAATATTTTAATATTCGTCCGACGATTTCTTGTAATAATATTTGAAATTAATTGATACCATTTCCGTCGAACAACTAAAGTGCAGGATTGTTTACTTCCAAGTTATGGTGACTATATTATTCCATCATATATCGTATGCTCCAAATTGGGCTACTATTTTTTCATGTCACTTCTATTTTGTAATTCCAATGAGAATTGCACAATTTCAGCCATAAAATGGCATAAGTTCTTTAAAATGTACAGAATTATAGCCATGAATTTAATTGGCGAAAAACTTCCTACAATTTTGTCCAAGTCAGGTGGAGCCGAAACTTCGTCTGGCAGAAAAAAAATGCAAAATTTAATTAACAAAGTTATCTGAAAGCTAAAACACAAGTTTCTGAAGAAAAACGAGCCAACTGACACGTTAATTTGATTCAGAATTACAACTGCTTGAGAGCGTGTGAAAGAGATCGTGCCTAGACTACTTATTTCATCGGCCATACTGAATTTCATTCACTTGTAAAATAATATTCTCACTTAGTAAATTAAAAATTGAAGTGGCTTTTAAATTAATAGAATATGTCTTTTATGAATAACTAAGGTATTGAGAATAGCTTTTGCAAAGTATGCCTTTTTTACGTAGGCGGGCGTTTGTCTGTGGGTTTGTACTGCAAATTTTGAGCCTATGGGCTTTTGTACTGGAAAGTATTATGGGCTATCACCTATTAGAATTTTGGGAAAATATTTTTATTTTTACCCAGAACAAATAAATTCAACGATCGGAAGTAACATAGGTTTACTCATTGCCGAGCAAAGGCCCAGTAAAAACTAAACATATTTGTATCAATTTCTAATCAATATTTTAAATAGCTTTATGAAACGTTTTTTATACACAGTTTTTTATTTTTTATATGGTCTCATAAATGTCTGGTTAAAAGTTGAGAATCAATTTGGCTTTTTGTAAATTAACAATTCAAATTTCGTAGAAATGCTTTCTTTGCGTAACTTGGTAAAACTTTTCAGACTTAATGCTATATTTATAACCAAATGATTGATTTCAATGGAAATCTGTGCGAGACATTGAGGTCTATTTTATTGTAAGTAGTATATTTTATGCAGCGACCGTGGCAATAGGAAAGAGCTCTGCCTACCCCTCAATCAAATACTCGTCGACGTATTATTGTAAGCTTATTAGCCTATCTCTTAGTCGCCTTTTACGACATCCATCGACTATTCTAAAGTTCCGGGAACCACACGGCACAAATAACTTAACTAATTTACAAAACGAACTAAAGTTACTTTAACTCAAGGTGCAACACCACTTCAGTCAATTTCCTGAGTGAGAAACTGCACCGTGCCTTATAATGATAGTCCAATATTATCTAAGCGGGTCGTTTCGCGTGGCAGCTAGACCGTTTTGTTTATTTTCTCAATAAAGTGGGTCGATCGATTCTCTGTTCAGTATCGTCACTTAATCTCACGTAGACGGTGAGATCATAGTTTAATACTGAAGTGCGCCAGCGGCTGCGTACGAAAAATACCGCTGATTTCCGTTCCGCGGAAATATCGGGAAATCCTGTTATTAATTAGTACAGTTTTTAACAACATAACGTATCAAATTTGGCGGGTTGGGCTGTGCGCTGATGTCAGTCAGTGTCCTCTTTTATATGTATTTGAAATACAGCTATCTTGGATATTCCTAATGGGGTATTGAATCATACATATAATGGTTACATTGGTTGTTAGCGCCAATACTAAGTTGCGTGTTCAAATTTAACTTTTGATTAGTTCCAAGTACTAGTGAAGTAATAATTAATCAATGTCTAAACAATAAATTGGCGGCGTGTTGTTCCCGCCCTAGAATAGGACCATACCATGTACTATGGGCGGGATAAAAGAGACAAATAACATGTAACAAACTCCAAAAGTTTTCCTAAAAATTATGAAAATTTGAACATCGAGATGTCAAAGCTTTAAATAAGCAGGAAGCTTTAATTTGACAGGAAGCTAAAAATCTAGTGGAAAATTTTGCATTATCTATGGCAGATCGGATTGTGAATTTGATTAACATTGGTATAAGCACCTTCCGTTAACTCTTCAGGCTGAATAGTTCGTAATTGTCTTATATTCATTGTCGAATATTTTTTACTTGTATTAGGATTTTATCGATTCGCTTTCTATCTCTTTATTTCGTATATCGTTACTTCTTCTTGAAGTATTTAACAAATACGAATTTTAACCGTGCAGAGCCTTTGTTGTATTTAGTATAGATATTTAACGTATTTAGTAATTAACATATTCTGCGAGGATCCCTATGGAGTCTACAACCGGATCGCATGCGACTAAATTTGACAGTCGATGGACCAATTCCCAGGCCACTCCTGGGGTGCTATCTTTAAATTTGGAATCCTACTCACTTAAGTAGACGAGAAGAATAGTAATACCTTAAATCTTGACTGATTTTCTTCAACGAGCGGGTGACGGTCTATTGGTTTTAAGATTCCGACTCAAAAAGCTTGACAATTCTTAGATAAATAGGTATTCTACCTGATTTTCATATGAAAGGACGCAATTGACACTAATAAACCTAGAAGATGAAGGTCTTCCGTGGTTTTTAAGGATAATGATAAATTTAGTCACCAATCTTGACTCGTGCTTTTCTTTATCGGCTACTACGAAATGCACGCACTGTCGCAATGAAAAATATATATTTGATTTATTGTTGCATAAGAAAAACATTCTCACTGAATGAGACGTCAAATTAAAAATAGTGTTAAAAAAGCTATTAGAAAAAGTTTCATCTATTGTATTCCTCTACTACTTATTATTTTACAGGTCCGTACTTCAGAATTACTAAAATAAAATGACCTGAATTTAACGACTTTCGATTGAAGTTTATTCGTTCGCTAAAATAGGCAGATGATTATCAAAATAGCGCTCCTAGACTTCACCTAGTGCACTGGTAGCTGTTTATTTTCCCGATAAAGTGGGACAATCGATCTAGCCGGCCATTCAGACCGTCACTTAATCTACGGGGTTGCCCTTTGAAGATAATTTCACGCTGGATCCGTTCGAAAAATAATCTACGAGTAGATTTACCGATTGTGATATTACAAATTGTTCCGACTACAAAAAATTGCGCCTCTTTCCCGAACGAGTAGACAGAGACTACATATCTTGCCGTGACACGTGGATATATTGTTTTAGTACCATAAGATATGCAAATTTTGGAAGCTGAAGGCTAAGGCGTACCTTGATCAAATTGGGGACGTCCCAAAGTTCAGGTCGAGAGTACCATAAACCGCTGAGCTTGCATATATATAAATTGAATATAGATCCGTGCAAAAATAATCTAGACTTACGGACTGCGATATTACAAGTCGTTTGGAGTATACTTATTTTGCTAAAACCTCGTGAATTTTGTACGTGAATAACAACATACAGTATTTTTGTTGGTTATTATAGCTCAGATGAGCTCACAGTTTGTGTGTGAATTTGAATAAGTTTAGGAAAGAATTTCACGTTGTGTTAGTTGGTATTTTTGTTTTTATAATATTTATTCAGATTTTTCTTTGTATAACAACATCACAGTCATAATAACCTACTCAAATTCTTTTCTATACTGCAAAATTCGCCTCTTAAACTTGTTGACTGTTATCTCCATTATTTATGAGGTCAATCAATGTTTACGATTCAAGAGTTAGAGGACCAGATAATTATGACTGAACGACCTCTAGATTACATAAAGAATCTACAACCTACATGCCAAATTTTGTGTCTAGATTATGTCAGTCAAACAGTCTGTTAGTGTCTTAATCTAGAGATACATAGATATATGACTTAGCACATTCAGATAGGTTTTAAAGTTTCCTTTTGTTACTACCATTTTCAATTACTAGTTCTTTCTCACATTCTCAGTACGGGCTATATCCAAAATAAAAATATTTAATTTTATTTTTATAACATAGAATATCGGTGTAGGCGCAGGCAAAAGCTAGTTTACCTATAAAAATGCCTGTTATTCAGCCTCGTCACTCAATCTGTGGTAGCGTAGCGGAGATAATTTCACGGCCGCCTGGCATGCTAGCCCGGTATCAATTCAATTTCATAGCTATAACTCGTTGGAAATTGCCGGCTCAGCTTACTAAGTAGCTGGATGGAGTTACCAATTGATTGAGAGACGTTTTTAATCTAGTAAATGGTGTAAATAGTATAGGTTTTATATAGATGTTTAGAAATGACTTGTAAAATGCGAACGTGATAATGATTCGACTTTATAAAACCTGTTTGTTTCAAGTACAGATTTGAATCCTACCTATGTACCAATTACTTCTTTTGAGTAACATATGCAATTTTGATTTTTACTCGATGCTCGTGTGGCCAGTCAGGCAACCAAGTACATATAGGTCCAGGTTGCTTGAATTTGCAGGTTTCTCTGCAAGGCTGCGGAGGTCAGACGTGAGTAGCTTTATATAGGTACCTAACTTTAATAGGTTGCACTGTGTTCCTCTTTAGAGAGACTAAGACACAAATGAAACTAGAGCCAGATAGAACCCGAATCAGGTTCAACTTGTGAAACGATTTCTTTAAGGCAGTAAATAATGAGCACTTGTGTTCTTGGTCTTTAGGTAGTTGACCTCTGACCAGTGAGTGCATTAATAGAAAGATTTTCGTTAAATTGAGCTTCCGAAGAAAGCTTATGCATAATTCTAAATAAACGTTGTATTTCAAAGGCTAGTAACAATTTTGTACATATTTTAGTTGAAGTCTGTGACACAATTACTTAAGCAAATCGAATTTTCTCTGAAGACATTGGGGAAATGGCAAAAAATGTAACTTCATTCTTTCAACTGTCTTGCGAATTAATAGCTCTGAACATACAACAAAAGCCTCCCACAAAGTGGTGTCATTACGAAGGACATTAACTATTCTATCTATTTGCCTTTTACTTCTTATAATACTTTATTTTTCACGTCACTTTTGTTGGCAAAAGCTTTTATATTAACAATTTTTAATAAATTACTTATTCAGTAGTTTTTCTATGCAAAAAATCACTAATTATTTAGTACCCTTTAACAAATGTGTATAAATTACATACATACATACATAAAATCACGCCTCTTTCCCGGAGGGGTAGGCAGAGACTACCTCTTTCCACTTTTCAGTGTATAAGTTAGGACACAGTTATTTATTTATTTAAACTTTATGCACGTAAAATGTACAACAGGTGGACTTAATGCCACAAGGCATTCTCTGCCAGTCGAACCTTTAGACCAAACTGAGATGGATGTACGGGTAGTGCGATAACTGTAAAATAAAAAACTATATAAATATAAATAATAATAGGTTACTTAATACACTTGCATATAATATATTACAAACATAAGTATGACTATATATATAAAATAAACATACATATACTACATAAGTTCGATGATTGTGTAAAGTTTAAGGAAATCTACTGGTCAAAAAGAAGATCATGGACTTGCTCCCTGAATACAAATCTTTTAGGCGCCTTCCGAATAGGTTCAGGAAGAGAATTCCACAATCTGATGGCTTGCACTTGGAATGAATTCGACAGGAATCCCAGGCGGTGGGCAGGAGTGGCCAGAAGAAGGTTTTCAGAAGAGCGAAGAGATCGAGCGTGTGTAGCGCTTAAAAGTGGGAACTTCGATTTAAGATAATCTGGAGCGCAAGGCAATTGTATACAACATGGATAGGATTCTAGCTTTGCGACAAAGAGGAATAGGCAGCCAACCAAGCTGAGAACGAAAGTTATCTACATATAAGAAAAATTACAGTAGACATCTGAACAAACTTAAGTTAGTTATTCCTAAACGAGTAAGTTGAAAACAAAATACACTCACTGATCAAAATTAAATGAAATATATTGGAAAGCATTGCTTACACCAATAAAAAGCAGCTCAAGCTAATATTGCCGCCCTCGTGTATATCAAATGAAGTCTTTTCTAAACTATTCGTCAGAAGAATGATTCGATTGACGATCTGTATACGACGACGAATCATTATTGATTGTTACAGTTTACCTCGGAGAGCTATTTTTGTTTAAACTTACTTTTTAATCAATCGTAATAGGTTTTTCTCGATACTACAATCCAAAGTTCAGTCTTATGTTTTTAACAATGTATGAGTTCATCTTTCTGATTGGGCATGAGAGCTAGTCAGTTTAGATTCAAACAGTTTACCATTTGGTTCTTGACCTGACTTTTCACCCGATTTGATCAAGTTACATTTATTTGTCTTGGCTTTTCCCTTATTAACTTTAAGCTTTCAATTATTAAAAAATATTTGCGGGATGAATACATCATACCTTGCTTAAAGTTCACATTAACCCAAACGTTTATAAAAACTGTCAGTAATAGCTTCAGAATAATTTCTTAGTAACGCAAAGATAAGAGAGACAGAGAAAATAACTTAATTATTAATTAAATAATTAAAGTGAATTCAATTTTCTTTTTATAATAGATACTTATTTACTTAAGGTATACACAACAGGTAACAATCGATAACATCGTATAACTTATTATCATTCTCGTATTTTTTATCCACCAAGTATTTTGGAATGTCAATCGAACTACAGAGTTGAATCGATTCTCATATGATTGTAAATGTAGATTGATTGGCTCGCGTCTCTTTTTACCGGCGGCAGTCCATTACGCCACTATTCTCTGCACATTGCAGTTTCAGATCCAAAATGGATCTCGTTTGGATTGTGAGTATAATTCATCACTGTAATATACTATAATGCAATGCTATGTTGGTCTTCCATTCTGGTATGGTAGCGACGAAAAAGTTACAGCTTCTTCCACGCAAATTCTTAAAATCTAAGAATGGCTTAAAGCTTGGAATTCAACTTTTTTAGGGATGGACTATCAACTTATCTCTATCTCAGAAACTCTCCACCATCCAACTTAATGTTACTTTTGAGTCTTGTGACTATTAATTAGCTCAAACTGTCTGTAAGAGGCAAAAAATATACGTATGTTAAGTTATGTATGTTCATCATACCCAGCAAAGCGATGGGAATACTATTCGCTTATATTATTCCTAAAAAAATGTTTTTAGAATTGATTTTAATTTAATTTATTTTTCACAATGTATAAAAATCAATATTTATATAGGTACTTACTTATATGTAACTTAGCTACCGTCAGTGTAATTATGTATGTGTATTCACCCTTCAGTCAAATTGAAAACCTTTAAATTTTTCAGTCTTTTCAAGACCATTGGCTCTGTCTACCCCGTAAGGGATATAGACGTGATTATATGTATGTATGCAATATTTTTAAACTATTATGTTACCGAGTTACTATTATATAATAATTTATTTACACTTAAATTGAAACCTTTCTCTTTTAACAGTCTCTTAAAAATTCAGGCAAACTGTTAATATTTTTTACTCCGTTTGATAAAAATCATAAATTCACTCTTTACATCGACTGTATCGCGGCCGTTTCAGAAACTGCGCTGTTTCAAATTAATCCCAGATCAAAAGTTTCTCATCTCGCCCTATTTGCGTCGGTCGAGCAGTGGCTTCATAAAACTGCCTTTTTTCGTTAAAACGCTCGCCCTAAAACGTTAACAGGGTTTTATGAATTGTGTACATAGGATTTCAGCAAATAATGACAGAAGACATCGCTCTTCGTTGTATCTCGCAAATTTACCGTATTCCAAAATTGTTTAGTAGTTGTGTTACCATTTTATTGTATGACTTTATTAATTTTTGAAGTAAAAAAGGAGATTTGTTATTGTTTACAGTTTTAACGCCAGGATGACGATTTTATAAAATCAACATCCTGCGTCTTTACCTTTCTGGACAAAAGTCCGAATTTCATCTATAATTACAATCTTGGATTGTGTAACTTAGGCATTTACACGTAACACTTAACAGCGGTACCTAACCCAATTAGGGTCATGATAATGACTAAGTTTAAAAAGTAAAAAATGTGAATTGAACCTGTGATTAGAGATATATTTTTGACATCTTTAGAGATGTTTATGACAGCTCTTCTGGTCATGCTGGTCTGGTAGCAAAAACAATCAAAGGTAGCGAGTGACAGCTGCTTCTCTGCCCGTGCAGATTGAAAGTCAATCAAGGCCAAGGCTCATGCACTTGGGAGTCATCCCTAAGGTGATGACCTAGCGATATTTTATATCAATTCTATCATTAAGACATAAAGCTAGGTGTTTTCTTCCAGTCTTTTTGAAATTGCTGGCTCTGTCTACCCTTTAAGGGACAAAAACGTGTTTGTACAAAGTAAAGTATATGTACATACAGGTGATGTGTATAAAGTGAGTGAGCCGAAATAAGGGTTATGATTGTCAAGTTAATTCAACTTAAACACAGGCCAGTAATAAGATCAACTTGGCAAAAGCTAAGTGGGTCTGGATCATTTCCAACGTTATTTTTGGATCGGGCCCAGGGATCCGTTATTAGGGCGCTAAATAATGACACTTTTGGTGATATCTGATAATGCTTTGCCGCTAAAGAGGATGTATAATTATTTTTTGTTTGATCTAAAGGTCATGCGAAATAATATAGCATTTGTCCGCGTTTCGGTGCGTGTACTTACATTGTCACTTGACGCAAATTCATCGGAAACAGTACTTTTTTTACGAATAAAAACAATAATTTCTTTTCCATTGCATAGTTGTGTATTTGGTGAAATTATCTTAGTTGTAATTATGTACAGGGTACAACAAAATATGAAAAATAATTCAACAAATAAATACCAAAAGATCTGAATAATTTTGAGTTCACGACCATTAACGGACTCTTAATACTCCTGAAAAAAGGCGATAATTAAAAATGCGGTTTCAATTACAGCTAGCAAAAACTACAGAAAAATTACGGCGAGAGAGAAAAACAGAATGTTAATTTGAAATATCGTTCAATCTATTATTTTTTCTCGAAGAGACAAAAAGACGTCTGTCAGAGTTAATTACTCTGGAATATGTAAATTTAAAAAAAATAATGAATTACGTAGGAGTAATAAGTTTCAGGATGGACAGGATAGGGAAGGAAGACCTCCCTTCGAAGATTTCGGATCTTTGCTGGAATTTCTGTAGGGGAGATTTAGTTAGTAGCCGGTGTACGCACTACACATGTAAGAAGTGATGGTAACGATGATGTTTTAGAATAATCAAATGGCTAGTTTATTAGCCTTTCCCTTGATTGAACTTTACAATCTGCACAGGAAGAGAAGCAGCTGGCCCATGTGTGGAAACTTGCAGTAGACGAGTGTGCTTATTCCCAATATTCGCCTCTTAGGACTTCCCAGGGAAGGCAATATATGTAGCTGGTTATGTTACTATTATATCACCACTGATAAAGGTTCAGTTAGGTTGAAGGGTTAACCATAGCTTAGTTCTTCATTTTCAGAAGCCGGATATGACGTGCAGTATTGCTTACTGAGTGCAAAAAAATCGCTAAATGTTAGCATTTATTCAATCGAAAAGGTTTATAATGATATCTTTTCGATATTTACTGTAAGCGTTCGCATAAATAATAAAAAAATATCAGAGTTTAGGGGTTTGTACAACAATATTTCTTTCTGCAAATAACTCAAAGTTATTTGTTGCTAAAGTTTTTGTAAAATTTAAAATGCATGGTGAAGGTGGGTTTTAATTTGCCATTTATACATTATTATTTTTATTAGTGCGTTTTTATTAGCTCAACATTCATATAAAACAAACGTTCATTTTACTTATGCTAGTGCGTAGATCATCCCGTCATATAAGGGAGCGTCAAAGCTGCTGTCCCTTTGCTCGCTCGTTATTTATAATTTATTCCCTCAATTAATACATCTCGACGCTTGTCTGCGACACTCCCAAACTTTATAGATAAGAATGCTTTGTTATCCTGCATTTGTCTCTGGTTTATGGTGGCTGATCGAAGAAATGCTTTATGCCGTCCTTATTTTAGATTAAGTAGATATTGATTATATAGAGAGAGATTAGGTAGAGTTTTATCTATTGAGTGACAGGATAAGGAACAGCGTGATAAGGAAATGTTGTGATGTGAAAGAAGATGTAGTTACAGGAATAGAAAAGGGTATGTTAAGATGGTTCGGTCATGTGGAGAGGACGAATGAAAGCAGGTTGACTAAGCAGATATACAAGGAGAGTGTGGAGGGAAAGGTCGGAGTGGGAAGACCTAGACGAACGTATCTTGATCAAATTAAGGAAGTCCTGGTAAAGGGTCAGATCAAAAGTACCCGAAACCGCCGAGCTTGTATGAAGAGAGTTATGAATGTGGATGAAGCGAAGGAAGTATGCAGAGATCGTGGCAAGTGGAAAGAGGTAGTCTCTGCCTACCCCTCCGGGAAAGAGGCGTGATTTTATGTATGTATGTATGTTTATCTATATTAATATTTAATAAGGCGCTTAAATTTTCTCAAAGTTTTTTATTCTACCTGTAAATTTGCATGTTCGCGATTGTCTTAATCATTTTGACTTACGGACGGGTAGGCGGAGATGATGGAACTATAAGAGAACTATAAACATAAACATTTCAACAGTGAAATTATCTATCTAATGAAAACATTTTTTTTAAATTTCATATGATTAATATTATAAGGTAAGTTAATCCCATTGTAACTGTAATATAATAACACCAAAGTAAGTTGATTTGTTTGTTCGTTTTTTCTTCACGTTTTATCTACTAAACCAATCTTCTTGAAATTTTGCGTTAATTTATATTAGAGTCTGAAGAAGGACAAAGGGGTATTTTTTATTTCGGTAATAACTATGGTTTCAATGGGCTTGCACAAAAACCCGTATTCTTATGTCGGTGGCGCTAAATACATGTAAACGAAGAAGCTGCGGATAAAAGCTAGTTCAGAATAACATGAAACTAATTATTCCGATTCATGAGAGGGGAAATATACCATATTCTTCAGCTAATAAGTTTCAGCAGAAAGAAGAAAAAAAACCTTCGAGGTCTTTCGTTCAGCGGCGTCAACAGTTAAGATGGCCATGATAGTCGCAAAACTTCATTAAGAAGCGGCAGTATAAGAAGTTCATACCACTTAACACTTATATATCATCCTGTATGTAATTCAATTAAATGACTTGAGATGCACTTCACTTTAGAAAGCGAGTATAAAAGTTTGTTTGTGCCCCCATTAACGACAGAGTCCTATGAATGCATACTGGCTTTCCGCCCAAGGAGTCATGCACTATTAATGTTTATTTTATTGATTTTCACACGGCCGGCCAGAATGCATCTCTGGTACACTGACACGGAAGTCACTACGACAAAGTTCTAAATGCCGCGAATAAAATTACAAGGGAGCAACTTTGTCCAATTAATAATAATGAATACGCCGGGACCCCATTGTTGCACAAAAGTTCAATTTCGACAGGGTCGCAAACGTAAGCCTTGCTGTATGGTGTTAGAACTTTGTAAAAATAAATTTTAATATTTTTGTGTTTGCTTTACTTTTGTTGTAACTCTATCCAGTTGGGTAGTTACTACACATCGATTAATTTTACGATGTGTGTAATTGTAATATATTGCTTTAGGTTACGCTAAGCTATATTATTTCGGAATGGAAGCGTTGTTCCAAGTGAGGCAACTTAATTAATTAAGTACATTTTGTTTCTTCGTTGACAATTTGACATATGACACTTGTTTACTTAGTTCTTGAAGGTAATTGCTGTGTGTATCAGAAGGTCAATGGAAAAGTTTCTACATACAGTAGGTAGTACATGTTTAGGTCTTCCATACGTATCCTGAATAATTGAAATTATGCATCTGACTACAATGTGCAGTAAAAGATTAATGACCAAAACAAAATCGTTTAACGTTTTCTTGAGTTGATCATTACGAAACGAAAACTAAGTCACGAATGCTGAAATTTTACCGGAAGGGGAATTCTTTGCAATGAGCTCTACAACCCATTAAAGTTGTAATTGCGACCTTACGATTCGCTGAACTGTCACGCCCTCGACACGGCCTAACGATTTTTTAATACACCCGAAATCGCTTATAAACAAAGCCGAAGGCACCCTGCGGGTTTAATTGCAGGTTTAGTGTCGGCGTTCATTAGGACATGCAGGCGCTTTTTTAACGCGATTATGACGTCGCAGGGTCGGCGCTGCGGGCGGAGGGCTGCGTCACGTGCCAGATCCGCACTCCGCAGCCCCACGCATGCGAGACCGCGGGGCGCCGGCAGCGCAGGCGCGCCCCCCGAGCCCCCTAGTCCTCAGTCCGACGCCGGCCGCCGCGCGCCCCGCCCGTCCGAGTCACGCTCTGCCGCGAGTCGCGAGTGATCTCCAAGTGATGTCGACTTGTGACTAGTGCCATGCTCGTGTTACGCTGTGCTCTCCTGGCGGCACTCCTCGCCGCCGCCGATGCTGCCTGGCAGGAGAACGTCAGGCCCAAGGTCTTCGCGCAATTAGGTAAGTCCACACGATTCTGACACCAACCATAACTCACAACAATCGGCCTAATAGGCTGCCAAAACGGAGCCAGTGTAGGGCATAGACCCGTAAGGGCGAGTTTACAACCGTGGTTGACAGCACGCCCCATGTTTATGTTGTTTTGTTTGACGACAACGCGCGAACAAACAGTCTCATTCAAAAGTTCTCATGTTGATGTCAATAGTCTAGTAAAAATTTTAAGAAAAGCGAAATGTGGGTAGGTATAACGATAAAAAAATTGTTGTGGTAGAGGTTACATCTGTTCCTTTTAGGGATCATAGCAACAAGATAGGTTAGGTTAAGAGCGGACCGTCGTGTTTATATCATCAACATTGTAAGCGGTGACATCGGCGATGTTTACAATAACATAGTAGAAAGTTATGGACGTTTAGTATCTAAAACGGGAAGCTTTAAATTTCAAAATAACCGTTATCTAAACATTAAAACGAGTTCGAAATCGGTGAACCTGTAAATATTTTTACAATATGAAGACTTTTAGAAAAAGTAAAAGCTGATATGGTATCAATTATTTTGTGGCAAATAAGAATCCATGTACTCAAAAACAAAATACCGTGAAAATAGTATATATGATACTATTTTCACGGTAAGTATAAGTTGTGGCTAAAATTGGTGCACCATATTCCAATTGGAATAAACATAAATGGCTTTAGAACGCCTTGCGGTGCCAGTAAACTATTTGGAGTCACGCGACAGTTCCTGTAGGAATAAAGCCAGCACTGGGCCATTGTTTTATTGTGCAGTCTGCATTGCGGGGGATAGCCACGTGGCTGTCATTAGTACAATACAAAGCAAAGTAGTTTGTCCTGCGTTTTGCAATGCCGCGCTTGGATTAGCGATGTTTAACGTACTGGATGAAACTTTGTCATCGAGAGATGCTTTGAATAAGAAGGCAATGGAGTGTGTGAAATGCTTTATGATCAGGGTTTTGATATCATTAATGAAAACTAGCTCCAGTTACGGGAATGTTATTTGACTATTGATCTTTAACAGTTAAAGAAAAAGTTTTTGTTGAAAAGAGTGAGATCCTTTCAAACTGAAAATATACTATACTATATTATGTTTGTAGCTCTTGGTCTTCCTATTAAAAATAAAATAAAATAAAAATAAAATATTTAGTGAATGCTTTTAGAAGACATCGAGTTTTTAAACTGAGAGTGGCAGATTAGGTGATAACGACTGCGATGAAAAGTCACAGACAATGATTGTCCCAATTTCGTTTTTGAAAGTAACTTTGTAACAATCGTGCGGTATTGTGATAAAGGCGATAACCTGAGCGATCTTTTGTTAACTAACAACACACACATTGTAATGTAGGTATAAAATTATAGGAAACAAACCTGATATTGTGGTAACTGTAAATAACTTATTAATAGCTATCAAACCTATACAAAGCTAAAAGGAATTTCTAAAATTAGCTCAAACACTTCTAACAATTAATTACATGATTCATGATCACAAATGAAATGAATCGAAATGTCGAGACTGTTTCAAAGACATAATTCATTGATATAAAGGACACTAACTGTAAATGAAAGGACTGCTGAAATCATATGTGGTGAAACTGCTCGTAAATTGATTAATGAACAGCTTCCATTTGATGACGCCAGAAGACGAGACGCGAATGCGTCCAACGCATATCCTGCCAATGTATCCGGCCATTGTTGTAGTTATAGCTTCCAAATGCTAATGCATTCATTAATAACGCAAATGCACCATAAAAGTATTAACTTGAGACTCGACCGATAAAAATATTATTAAAATTCGTTTAATGTTCTACTTTGAATATTATCTGACAACTTTTGAATACTTATTGACTTGAACTAAGTGGCGTTTGTTTACGTGCAAAAATTTCGGTAATATTGTTTAAAGGATGAGTTACTGTGTTGAATAATAAGTCTAGTTTGTATTTTTAAATAGAAGAAATAATTGATATGGCCTGTTTTGTATTAAATTATGCCTTGCCATTTTGAAATATCACAGAAATGTATTTAAATTTGTGAAGAACCGCTATTATACTTTGATATTCGGATTCAGAATATACTCATATACATAATTGCATTATGTTACGTTGTTAGTTGTTAGACATACGTGCACTGAAGCAGCAGTGTCAATATCTCAACATTAACGATATCCACAACTCTAAACTGATATGTATAGCTAAATTGACCGCATTGTGGAAACTTGGTCCGGTAATCGACATGAAGATTGATTTACATGCTCTTACTTGAAGGGGTCTAGCTACTAGCTCAGATTAATATATTTGATTTATTGTTGGGAGATATATTGAGAAGTATTAATCAGTATTTTTAAACTAACCACTGATAGATTTATGAAATCAATGAGCAGCATTTGAAAGTATTTCATGTTTTTAGAAGTCATCAAACATTCTTTGCTTTTCCAGTAATAAAAATGCCTCAGATGTGTAAAATTAAGACGTGAAGTGTTAACTTTCGATATGGTAGACTTGTAGGTGTTGAAATGTAAGAAACATTATTGTTTATTTCAGATAACTAATTCCGAATACATTGTGTTATGTAAAATAACAACTTTAATAAAAACTAAATACTTACTCAAGATAAAATATTTTATGAAATAGTTTTCTGGACTAGTTGATCATACGTTGACTCACAATGAATTACAGTTCATTGAACACAAATACTTACCCCAGTTCATTTAACTTAAGAGCGATGGCAATAAATGTTTCCTTTATTAGAAGTAACACTCATTTTAGTTCCCATATTAAGTAAAGTAATGATCTAAAAAATGGTATAAAGAACCCAAGGCACTGCCTCAATTATAATGTCGGAAGAGAATAATAATTTCAAATTACCGTATCCCCTGACAAAAATTATGAACAATAACATAATGTAGTATCTACTTACATTATGAAGATTTTAGAGATTCTGGTTGAACCCTAACTATGAAATTAATTTGCCTAGCACATTTCGCTATGAGAATCCTGACTAACAATATAATGCTCCTGTTATGAATGTTCCCTTCAAGATAAGTGGATGCATACTAGCTAACCTAATTTGAGAGTATGTAATGTGACTGTATCGGCGTCCGCTGATATTAATGTAGAAATTGTGTCAGTGGATTAATTAACAATGTGACAAATAAGCAAGAAGACTCATAGATATTTGATAAGCGGATTTTATGATCTAAATAAGGGTTTTGGAAAACACCAAAATATGTATCAATAATCACTTTTTTTTAATTTATCTGTATACTAGCTTTCCGCCCGCGGCTTCGCCCACGTGTAATTCGGTTATATACATATATATTTACGTGATTCTTTTTTTGTTCGGTAGAGTATACTTTCAAGTTGGTCCCGTTGTTACCTAGTCAGGATCTGATGATGGTATTCCAGGGAAATCAAGGGCAAACCTCAAATTTACAGGCAATTACGTTTTTGACAATTTCATAGATCTGTTTAAGTATTTGCGTCTGATAGTCATCATCCCATGTGAATGAGCTGATGATGGAAGGTACAACTCCTCAACGGTTAGGAGTTGAAAGAAAATTCTTACGAAGTTATACGTACATGTGAGGCTATTAGGTTGACCTGATAATAAAAAGTAAATCTCATTAACGTTAAGAATTTAGGTGAAAATGGATGCGGACAAATTTCGTCTCTTCACTTGTTTCCTTTTAGCTGTTTGTATGGGTAGTGTTAACACAAAATAAGGATTTAAAGGCGTGATGTTATTAATGTTATGCATGTATGTACATAATTATGTATGTTATTATGTATGTTAAAGAGACGACTGAAAGTTGTCATACAAAGTCTTTTTTTTTAAGGATGGGAAATCATCAAATGACCTCTCCCGCTCTGAGTGGAACGGAAGGGAGTGTCAGACTTTTACTGACTAAAACCCACCTCGTTCCTTCAGTTGCCCTTTGCGTTCCGGGGCCACGGTATCTCGTTAGAACTTTCGCGCAGCCCCGGCTCAGTTTATCCCGTTTCCCCCCCTTGGGGGTTGACATTTCAAAAATCCCTTCTTAGTGCTCACTTATGTTACTAAAGGAACCTCTGTTCAAAATCTCAGACTCCTATACCGAGCGGTTTCGGCTGTGCGTTAATAAATCAGTCACCCAATCGCACCCCCTAAATCACGATTGGAGGGTAGTTTGAAAAAACTTATAATGTCAAACATATTTACTTGCCTATGTACGTGTTCATGCCAAGTTTCAAGTTTATAAACTCAAGGAATAAGAATTTTCATAGAAACGTTTTTACCCCTTTTCCCCCCCTTGGGGGTTGAATTTCCAAAAATCCTTTCTTAGTGCTCCCCTACATATCCCAAGGAACCTACATTCCAAATTTCAGCTGTCTACGACCAGTAGTTTCGACTGTGCGTTGTCTGTCAGTCAGTCACTCAGTAACGGAAGAGTTTTATATATAAAGATATGACTGGGTATTTGACTACTTTTGCTTTCTAAAAATGCGGAATTCATCTTAACTTTGCCTACTTCTTGGCTGCCATCTAACTTACGGAAAGGCGGCCTTAAGTCGATGTCTAGTATTCTAAAGACAGTATATCCTACTACAAATTACTGCTCAGAAAGTGCAGTAAAATCAGTTAAGCTATTGCAAATGTGTCAGATATAATTTATGGTGCAGTAAAGAAAAGCTGTTTATATTTAGTGATAGCGGCAAAATAACCTGTACTGGCTATACCTAGACCGGTTCTGAGTGGGTAGTAAGACGGCGACGGGATGGGCAGAATTTCTGACTCATAGGGCGATGACTCAGTAGAGAGATGAAAGATGGGATAAATTAATGCGAAACGGTCTTCAGAATATCAAATTGGTATGAAAGTCCGGCCAACTGGGAACGAAAGAGAAGATGATTGGGCAAAAAATTTAGACTCGTGAACAGATGTGTTTGTGGACAGCTGTCAATACTTTTTGTACACAAATATCAATATTGTCTTCGGCATTTGAGTACAATATTTACGGTCCTTTTGTTCTATTGACAAACAATTTGGAGTGGTTTGGATGTGGTTAAAACATGAAGATCACAAAAAAGTTATTTTTTTTTGCCATTATAAAAGATAGTACGTGGTTTTTAAGGTTGCTTTTTTATAAAATAAATCGGCCCATAAACATCTCGATGACCTTTACTATAAGTTGATTAAAATCATTAATCAACCTGATGTATTACTGGTGTAAATTAAAACCATAATATTTAAAGCTCAAGTCAACACAAAAGAAAACAAAGTATATCTCTAAGGAGTACTAAATCATAATAAAATAAGCCCAATAGAATTTAGAGATACATTCTTAAAAAGAGAGCTCTAAAAGAAGATTTATGAACTACCTACTCCGGTTTGTACAGGTGCCTTTTTTAAACTTCAATTCTTTACCGTTTATGATGTTGCATTATGGGTTCCGTCACCCTCTTTTTATACTTTAAAAGCTAGGATTATAGAACGTTTAAGTGGCACCATAAAATAACCGTTTGTACCTGAAGAAGAAATAAATTACTTTACAGGATAATGCTTTTATATCCGGGAATGTTTTGTACGTGTCGCAAATAAACTTATGGGTATTTATTGGATCATTCATCAGGAGCCAATACCCGAGGGAGCAGTTATGTGGTCGGGGTGTATTGTACAGATGTGAAGTAGTGTTTATGATTGCACGCCTGCTATTTATTAAAAGTTTATTTAAGTTAGATGGTTGTCTTGCATAATTTTTAATTGATCCTGGATTTGTAAAAGTAGCAGATTATAAAGTCTTTAAAGAAGACGGTATCGCCTCAAACCAATAAGAAAATTTTATCGCACCGCTCGTACTTCTAGTTAATAAAAATCATAAATAAAACGATAACCGCTAATCAAAAAAGGACAAAAGTTCAAACATCGACAACACAATCGCTGTTAAAGTGGAATCTCGCGGAGAGGAATGCGGTTGGAAAGTAAAACAAAAATGTGTTTAATGGTAACGTGATATGGTAAATAATGGTCTGTGCGGGATCGGCGGTTGTTACGCAATTAGAATTGAATCTTAAGATTGGGCTGTAAGGTGTTTTTTCATTTAGGGGTGAGGTTGGAACGGATGACACAAGTAGCACGCACGTGCGTACCGTCTCTTGGAGCCCGGGGTGCGGGGGCCGCGGCTCTGGCGCCGCCTGGCGGGAGAGGGACAGCTTTATGACGATACGATATATATTGTCTTCGCCCAGTGTGGGATTTACCGTTCCGTTTGTTTTATTTTTTCGGACACGCCGATTAATTTCTTTTAGGGGCCTGTTTCGGGGTCGCCTGTTCCAACAATCAAATTTTCTCCCTGTTTTGTGGTTTATGTAAGTGCCTCTGCAATGCTGATTTTATTCTTAGCTGAAAATATGGCCGCATATATTCCACAAATAACGTAAGCACATGTGTGCAGCATTTGTTTTGCGTTGCATTTCCTTTGCAGAGTTAGCAACAACTCTCATAACTTCCAAGGATGTTTTGAAGATTATTGCAGACTTGTATTTGAATTGAGCTTATGGTTTTCATGTTCGATATTATTTCTTTTTAGAATTTACAAATAAAACTTGCAATCACGAAGCACTGTTTTGTAACAAAATAGAAAGTTTTAATATACCTTAACATATTTCGTATATCCGACAGAGAAAAGTAATGAAAAATTTCTGATCATTTATAGAACGCAATCAAAAGAGGATCGATCTCGACAGCTGTTCTATAGGCATTCAAATTCGTCGAAACGATGAAGGATCGGAATGAAAGAAAGATGGCGGATGAATGGTGATTTTGCCCAACCCCTTGCTGACGATGGCAAGGCAAACATTGGTTCAGTAATAAAAATATTTTTTCAAATCGTCGGGCAAAAGAAATGGGAGACTTTTTTTTTTTTACAAAATAGGCCCCGCGAGTGTGCCTAGTCCATTGTCATGGAGTTTTTAAAGCGAGATTAAAAGGAAGCTAATCATAAGCTCGGAGGGGAAACTCAATTGGTTTTACTTCTGTTGCGATTCCTATAACATCACGTTTTCATTTAAATTGGTATCTATGAATAGTCTCTTGATTATCTTTTATTTTTGTGAAAATGTGATGTCCTTTCATAATTGCGAAATCTATGCTTATATTGCAGTTTATAATTACTATTGCTGCAGACTCAAGAGTTGACGAACCTTTTTCAGAGTTGAATCATGTTTAAAATTTAATTTAAGAAAAATGTTATGGTTTTGTTTCTTCTTAATTTCTAATAATGTTATCGGCATTATTAGCAAGCATAAATTGATTAAATCCACTTTTGTCTACTATGTTATTTTTACTAGCTATAGCTAAGCTACTATGACTCAATTCGCCATGAAAGTCTACAGTTTCCTCGAAATGTCCCACATTTTCGCCGTAACTCATTACTTAAGCGTAACAATTAAAGAAAATTCTGAGCAGCCTAGCGCCTTCGCTATCAATGGCATTCGCGATAAATCTCCATATACGTCCTCATTTGCAATGAGTCGCATAAAGCCCTTAGTTTGAAAGGGCAGCGATGAATGGGTGTGAGTCAATGGGTCGTAAGAAATGGGCCAGTGACGTGAGGTAAAGCAAGTGAAACGTGTTCCTAGCCACCTTATCAAGATCTCTCGTCGATCGACGAGCGACAAGTTGATGTTTCGTGCTGTTAGTTCGAGCTGTTCACGTGGGTTTTTATATCGGTACTTGAAAGTGAAAGCCAATTTCTATGAATTGGTTTTATTTATTATAATGATTGGTTCTGATTGTAATCACAGTAGCATTGGATTTATAAGACTTGATTATTAAGAGTTTCTGACTGACTGGCATATAATATAAAGGCAAATAGTCGAAACTCCTTGCCGTAAGAAACTGAAATTCGGCATCTAGTTTACTTTCGAAGAGACGCGAGCATTGACTGAGGAATTGACTGAAAGGACTGAGGAACCTGATCTTCGACGTATAGTTTGAAACGGGTGGATCTGCAAGTAAAAACAAGTCAGTATACAAAATTAAAAATACCGTGAAGTCATATTGGCATAAGGCAATCGCATTATGGAAGAGTGTAAAACTATGTGCATAGTAATTGTTTTCAATAAGTTGTTGACGTATGTTTCCATAGTGACAAATATGAACTGACGTTCTTGATAGTATTTGCATCAAACTATTCAGTCTTATAGGTACTACAAATTAGAGATTATTTTTAAGTCGTAGGGCTAGACATCCTTGCAATTCCATTTAGGAGGTATTCGGCTAAACCCCTTGTCTTGTTACTATCTATGTCTGTCTACCACTTTAGGAATAAAGAATTGATATGTGAGACTGTCTCTGTCTAATATTGGTAATCCGACTGAATCAAGTAGAACATTTTTGTCGCAACAAATTGAAGATCGCTTCAAGCGGTAGGTCTTTTTAGAATGGAGACTAGAGAAGCTCCGTTAATGAGCCAGGTGGCTATTGCACAATGTGCCTCGGCAACAATGCAATATAGCACGGGAGGGTAGCGCACCCTGTACACTCAACGGCAAATAAATCTACCCAAATTCATTGGATTCTAGTTACTATTACCGTCGCATAACGTCCGTGCATATTTGATAAGTCGTACAGCCGTATACGCTGTAGTTTATTTTTTTAATTGGTTTCTTTGAATGTGTGTTAGGGTTATTTAAATCGTGTCCGGTTGTATTTTGTTATGCATGTTCCATTAATTTAATAACTTTCTAACAATCAAATGGCGTTATTATTTGACACGCTCATTGTTATAATATTAAGCAAAGTAATTTTATGTTTTAGTTTTATATTCATAAACTTAGGTTAATTTAATAAAATATTTGTGCTTAATGTGATACAATTAACGTAATAACGTAAGTGTTATACTTAATTAACTTAAATTTGATTTGAATTTTTGTTCTGCAAACATTAATAAAATATTTGATTTAAAATAATATAACGACTTTTTGTTGCTTAAGACTATTGAATCCGGAAAATAAGGAATTCTCAATAGTTATTAAAAATCTAAATTTATTTTGTCCAATTTAGGCAAGTGAATTTTAGAAAAGTTGCTAATAAAAACGGATCATTTCATTGTCCCGTTTGCACAGTCATCCCTAGGGCGTTCAACTGCACTAAATCTATACAATTCCTAGATTTCGCAACGACATAGCCAATCAAACACAGGAAACGAAGGAGTTGGTATATTTAGTGCCCTAAAAATAAACATGGCTGCCTCCCTTTGCTACTTGAACTTGACTTGGGGTTCAACAACCGGGTTTCGGTGCGTTAATTACAAAGACCGACGAGACTTCGGGAGCAATTTGCAATCTGTGTGTAGACGAGGTTGACGTGTATAGTTTAATCTATCAAACTTTTATTAATACTCGATTTTGCGAGCGGCTTTGCTTTCGTAAGAATTTCCAGAAAAACTGTCTATTTTCGTGCCTTTAGTGAAAATAGCGCCAGTAGTTTTTATGTTTATTTGTTACAACAAAAATACGAAACTTTTACTCTTATGAATATTAGTATGGATAAATAATATTGGTTTGGGTTTCTTCCGCCCAAAGGTTGACTGGAAGAGATTGCTTTAGCGATAAGTCCGCCTTTGTACCATCTATATCTGCTTTGTGTTGTTTTGTATGTTTTCTCTTATGGTGCAATAAAGAGTTTTATCTATCTATCTAATATTTATATTTCTATTGGTTTCATTTTAATATCGAAAAATTGTATTTCGTATGTATTTTATTTTTATTATTAAACTTTGATTATTGTTGTTGTTGGTTAGTATCTCTGGTGCAGTCCGGAAAAAAGTACTTACATATTTTTGACGCATTAATTTAAAAAGAAGAAACAAATAAAGCTGCTGAGCTGACATTTATTTTAAGACTGTTTGCTACATTATGTGGGAGAGAAATATCTACGTATAAAAAAAGAAAAATATAAAAATATTATTACATTCTTTAAAGAGTATCAAAAACAAAATTTGACGACCACGAAAGTCTATATTTAATTTAAACAAACCTATGAAATGATACTAAAATGCGTACTGTGAGCATGATTATGATGAATTGGTACATCATGTTGAAGAATGCATGTCGTCTAGACATATGTTGTATAGTTCCCACTGGAGGCCGGAAGAGATCACTTATAGCGAGATAAGACGTAAGGGTCTACCACATATTGGTATATATAGAACATAAGTAGCGATCATAGCACGAGAATAACGTCTACGACTCGACAGATTTCTTTTTAATTTAAACAACAGGCTTTTTAGATATTTGGACGTAAATAACCACTTGCATGAAAACCTTGATGAATGATGAAGCGTTAACTGGAAAGATTAGTGATTTATGTAGGGATGTTTGGTAATATAACGCCGAATATAATGGATAAAAAGAAAGAATATGACACCAAAAACAAAGGCAATCTGTGAAAATTATAACATAAATAATAACAAGACCTCCGGAGAAGCGAACTGATATAATTTGCCATTAAGCCACTGAGGTTATCAAAGAAGTCAGTCAGCTATTAATTTATTTACATGCTAGTCGTAATTAGACATCATATATACTCCTAATAGATCAATATGAGTGAGTACACCTACAAAAATCAATATAACACTACGGGAACATTTGCCATGAATTGATGGATTTTGGCAGCTTGGAAGCTTATCTATTTCCTCTTTCTACATCTTTGGTTATTGTTTGTAAGACATAATACGTATTGTGTGCCGTGTGGTTCCCGGCACCAATAGAAAAAAGAATAGGACCACCCCATCTCTTTCCCATGGATGTCATAAAAGGCGACTAAGAGATAGGCTTATAAATTAGGAATTCTTCTTATAAGCGACGGGGTGGTAACCTGTCACTTTATTGTAATTCTATTAGTAAGCCAAACAGCTGAACGTGGCCTATCAGTATTATCAAGACTGTTGGCTTTGTCTATCCCGCAAGGGATTTAGACGTGATTATATTTATCTATGTATGCATTGTTAACGTTCGTGAATAAAGAAACATTCATTGGGAATTCAAATTGTAATGTGCAAATGGACAGGAGGTCTTGGCAGAACTATAAGAAATTTAACGACAATAGAACTTTAAAAAGCATGACTATGCTCGTTCAGTGCATGTGTTAATTAATAAATTTGTTTGAACTGAAGGTACAGTGAAAAGCAATTTAAAGCATACATTGTTGTTGTCAGAGTACTATGTGGTATCTTGGTCTGGAGCCCTGCAGTCGACTGTAGTGTCGGCATCTATAAATGGAGTCACACATTTGCAACAAGTTCCGAACAAGTTGAGGTATATGGCAGACATCTGCTTTCTCGTTTTGCACACCTTTAACACGGATTATATTTAAATACTAGCTTGCCTGATGCTTTGCGTCTGTATGAATTAATAAAAAATATTTTTTATCATGTCAGTTGTTTAACTGTTATTCATCTTTATTCTCAGTTACACTATACGCAACTACATACTTTGAAGCCTTTGATGCATGTTCCGACATTTTCCTATCCACTTGCAGCAACTTCAGTCATCATCATTTCATTACAATTTATTTATTTATTTAATAAAGACAATAACAGTATCATCAGCATCGTCATACTAGATTCTATCACATAAAAAACGTGGTACAGGTTTGCGAAATTCCTCGTACCTGTTTTATTCGCATATTCCTGTCAGTGTAGTTAATGAAATTTTATTTTCCTGCTACTGCTATCGTCCCTTTCATCTCTGTCGGCTTATCAAAGCAAATTAAAACGCTGTTTAATTATCAACGACTGACCAACTTTGAACAGAAGGTAATTTTATTCGGCGGCCTTCTTTACAAGACATAATTGACCAGTGGGAAAATACAAAAGAAAGGTCTCATTCTGTATCAAGTATCAACATATGGGAAATGTTCCGGATATATGCCCATATTGACATTATCAGTATAGACAAGATTATGACGGCTAGAAATACGATGTCAAAGAAATTGGGTACGATGTAGACTTAGAACTTTTTTAATTTTTAAATAATCCAAAATTCTTTTCTTTGACAGATAAAACGTTTATGAGACAGTGCTTCAGACTTGTAACAAATCCAGTAAGAAATTCTTAAAACTCAAATAGGTGTTATGTAGCAAGTCGAAATTGTCATTACTCAGCAAATTTCTAAATAAGTTCTTGATCTGTAAGAAGATAGAGAAAGAAATTGACTGCTTTTTGAAAATGATAGGTACTCGTTAGTCCTACAGAAAAGTAAAAAGAATATTTAGCAAACCAAAAGAAATTAACGCAGACAAAAGACGCAAGAAAATGTTACCTAGTAGCCTGCATATTCCACGTAGGCGAAGTCAGGGCGGCCCGCTTGTCAATTATAAATAGGATACTATTCTAGGATAGTCTAGTCACGAATATCGATTTAAACTATATCGGGCTATCTGCAGTCAATACTCGATGAAAATAAATTATAATGCAATAATACCCGTTGAAATCGCATCGCCATTATATTGCAGTTATTTAAAACTGTTATTAATCATGCATCAAGTTTGTTGACGGGTTAAAAATACAGATGAGGGCACTTTCTCTACGTTCTACTTTGGCGGGATAGTTTTTATACAGTCAGTGGTATTTTATTGTTAACAATTTATTTTTGTCCTTCTTGTTTTACGACTAACTGCCTGTCTGACACGCTTTAGGAATTTATACACATAACTAAAATAATCTGAAGATTCACTACATAGTTATTAGTAATTTGTTTATAATATGAAGATATGGAGTGGAGTAGAGCGTCAGTGGTCGAATCGCAAGGTGCCCGGTTAAAATACGTGATTCGCAGAAAGGCACAGGTTTGAATCCCACTAGGCCACTCGGCCATGTACCAATGACTATTTTTGAAGTTATGTACATTGTGCCGTGTGGTTCCCGGCACCAATACAAAAAAGACTGTTGGCTCTGTCTACCCCGCAAGGGGTATAGACGTGATTATATGTATGTATGTACATTAGTTTGAATACTAACCCATGCTCTTACGGTGGGGTAAAACATCTTGAAGAAATCGGCACATTCGGGCAACTGGATATGTAACCATGATCGATCCAATACGTGTTAGGTTCTTCTGCAATGGTGGCGGAGGTCAGATGGGAGTCTATCTAGGATCCATGGTCAAAGGCATACACCGGGCTCCTCACCAGAGTGGTGAGGATGCAACTGGGACTAAAGCCAGGGGGAAGAAGATGAAGATATGGAGTGCACATACTTACTTACATAATACATAATAAATTAGTGTATCGAGTTTTATCACGTAAAATATGCTTTCTACGAGCATTAAAGCATGTATTGCAATTGACTTAATTCATTTCTTAATGATTCCGTTATTAATTCAGACAAATGAAATAGCACTTACACTTATAAGGAAAATTGCTTGTCTATGTCCAGTCCACAAGTCATATAATTCTCTCTCTTCGTATCCAAAAAGGTGCAATTTCAAATGTGTTGAAATTCCCAAAAACCTTACATTTCCACTGGTGCTTGCCGGAATGGTATTAATAAAACATTCGATGCAGATGTGTCGGCCTGTTTTCTACCGATCGATACGGCATCGTTCGGAAACGATAATTGAAACAACCCGATCGGTCAAAATGTAGAAATAGACAGAAGAAAAACGTCTTGTATGTTTTTCAATGTATTTTAGTTACGTTGCTACAGACTGCGGAAATGATTGGGTTGGAATTAAAATTTTATACACATAGAAGAAGTACTGGAAAAAACTTCATTACTTCTATATTTACGCTTTAGAAAAGTTAGTTATAATAATAACTTACTCGTACATCCTTTGTTTATATTTTTTTATTTATTTTTTTTGTATAAGTAATTGACTTTTGCCCGGAGGGCTTCGCTTCTGTAGGAATTATTCCTGACCTGACCCAATCACTATCTTCAAATCCCAACTCCTTCATTATGATAGTCCGCTCAAGGTAGCCCGAAGAATCGATATTCTTATGATTTTTACATATATATAATCACGGCTTTATGCCTTACGGGATAGACGGAGCCGTCTTTAAAAGAGTGAAGGCCACGTTCAGATTTCTGACACTGGCTAACTTCTTCCTTAAAGTGAGACGTGATATTTGAAGGTTATAAAACCGTTACTTAACTGACGGAATCTGAGGACCGAAAACATCGAAATGGCACCCAAAAATGAACAATTATTAGTGCTTATTAAAGACATAGTCCCCGCTATAGAGATATGACGACTTTTACGACACATGTCATACATAATTGGTTAGCTGTATTGCGGTGCCCTGGGGCTCCTCACTGTTACTCCTGCTGTGCAATTATGACCCTTATTCCAATTTGAATTATCTCTACCTAATATTTTTTGGAACACACGAAAATTTTGAATATTACGTTTCGTTTTATGTAGTTATCGTTGACTTGTGTAAAAAACTGTTTTTGTTTTGGTTCTGTCGAATTGGGTCGATTAGTCTTTTTATGTATCTTGAAATTTTATTTATTACTAAAAAAGTTATCGTTTCTTTTATGAATTGAGATTGATTTGAAAAGGGGTAAATATATTAATTCAATATTGATGTTGAATATTACTTCCTAGTTAAGGTGTTGTTGTAATTACTAGCGAAGGTGTTGGCAAAGTGATTAAACGTTTGTATGACATACCTATTTATTTTTCATACATACCTATGTCAATGGACTACCAAGTCAAAAAGTTTGTAAATTCCATAAAGAACCCCTAACAGTTTCAGGATCCAGTAAATAAAAATAAAACTAAAACAAGATTGAAATAAATAAATTAATAACTTAATTTATTTTTACCGTTTAATTATCACACGCGTCACCCACTTACGCTCACTTACCACTTAAATATATAACATATTACGGGGTAATAAGTTTCAAATTGCTTCGCAAGTTCCAGTAAAAAGTTATTCCCACATGAATGATCGGAGTGGAGTGGGGTCAAACGGCAAAGTTGGTAAAAAACCGGGCGGCGGCAGCTGTATGGCACATGGCGGCGTACTGCCGACGGAAAAACATTTAATAAAACTAGAACTACGGTCTCGTCTCTTTTTTGATATTTTTCCCAAACGTTATTAGTCGAGACCTAGGTGTGTGATTGATTAAACTGAAAACTTTTTTCTATCGGACTGTACTTCTGTGTTATTTGAAATTGTCAAGTGCAGCTTCAAAGGCATCGGACGATATAAAAAATTTAGACGACTTTAACAATACTATTTATATTTTACGACTTTAACAGTAATTGAAATAAATAAAAGAACTTGTAGGTATGCTTATCTTCCAGATTACCAGCCTTAATCTAGATCAACGTAAATGGTTACAAATAAAAATAAATGTTCACCGAAGAGGCTAAAATGGAGACAGTGTTGCCATAATCGGTCATTACTCTGCCTTAATACTGTTAATGTGTCATATGATACCGATCTCCGGCCATCTTATAAAGATGGCGGGAAAAATAAAACCGTTTCGGCCATTTTGGGTTCCTATTTAGTTTTACCACTTTACCTCATCTCCGCTAAAGGACAAACTAATATTGACATTTACCTGTTCTAAAGAATAGCTGATTCAAACTGTTCATTATGTTTTTTTTATGACAAATTAATATATACATATATATTAATATATACATAATAACGTCTTTATCCCTCACTAGGCAGATCCAGAGAATCTCAAAATGATTGAAGGCCACGTTCTGCGGTATGGCTAAATGATCAAATCGCCTAAAAATCAGTTTTTAAGCGTTTGACTTTTTCAAACTACAAGTGAAGAGAACCAGCTGGCGTAAGCTGTTGCTCTGTTTTCTTTGCTACCGGACTATTCGATTATTCGCCTGTTACGACATCCATAGTAAAGAGATGGTGTGGTCATATTCTAAAGCGCCGAGAACCACATGGCACATAAATCTACTTAACACCCAAGAAAATAAGATAAATGGATAGCATCTGAACAATTGGTAGGTACTTAACTTAATATATTTTCTAAGTTTTATAAAATAGTAACAAAAAGAATAGCATTATCGATAAAACTTACGACCGATATTCTGTGTTTTTGCAAATGAAATTGTCATGATAAATTGGGATAGAAGGGGAAGGAAGCGATGAAAAACTTGGAGAATTGTTTAAAACATCCTTATAATTCGGATATCGTGTTTCCCAGTCGTGGTTCCGACCACAGAGCATAAAAGACCGCCTCAGGGGACACGACGAGATCTTCCTTGCTCTGCGCCTTAAATTGTTTTATGACGAGAAATAAAATAGAAAACTTGAAATTATGTTCTTTAAAATATAAATTCAATGATTTTATTGGCGCATAAAACCTACATCAAGATATCTTGAACATTAAAAGTTTATTCCTGCCATACATACGTATGTATTTACTAATACAAAAAATCACGCCTCTTTCTCGCAGGGGTAAGCAGAGACTACATCTTTCCAATTGCCTCTTAAATCATAACATGGTCATCACACTGCTTTACAATGAAAACTTTATAAAATTAATTAAAAAGTGTTCAGAATGTAAACTAGTTTTATGTCGTATGGTTCATTTAAATTACGAAACGCACGTCCCAACGTGCTCGTAATTCTTCTTATTCTTTATTCAATTGAAGAAAGATTGACAGTCGGTGGTAAATCTTTAACCAACATCAACTTAAAGTTAGTATCCCGAAACGGCATATGGATGTAAATTTTATTTCTCAATTGCTTCGCGTATACAGATTATAGCAATCGCGTATAAAACATACTTCTTATAAATGGCACAGTAGATAAATTGAAAAGTTTACAGAAAAAAAAACTTTTATGAGCAAGTTTCGCAAACGGTTGGAGGTTTTTCGTTAGAATCGGTAATTAGGTACAAGTTCAGTTAAACTTTTGTTTGCCTTTGGGAAATTTTAGCAAGTTACGTTTTCCGTAGTTACATTACCGATTTTTATTTTATTCGTTTTAAGCTAAAATTGATTCAGTACGATTTAATTTAGGTACGTATAAAAATATCACTATTATTAATCAAGTACCTACCAAATTTTAATCTGACACTAAACTAAATATAGTTTCCGTCAATGGGTCAGACGACCCAGCACAACTAGGTGTCTAAGTTTGTTATTTGAACCTCATGGCCAATGTGGTATAAAAATGATCTATTTGAAAATTAAAATATCTTAGTTTAATAATAAACTCATAACCTATATAACATCTTTGAAATTTGCTATATATCATTAAATGAAATCCCGCAAGTTAATGCTATGCCGGGACTGTACAATTTGTAAATTTAATTTCAGTTTGTAATAATCTTTTTTTTATAAGTAGTATTTTGCTTATTAAATTTTATATTATTCAAATGTCTAAGCTTTATCACTGCAAATTTTCACGAAGGTTCGTTCAGTAGTTTTTTCGAGAAAGAGTAACAACACCCACTTTCCCATTTAAATTATTAGAAGGATGTAAGAGAGGATTAGCACCCTAAAGTTACCTTACCACTTCTTCACAGTCGGCTATGAATCATTACGAACGTCGTGTCATCACGTTTTCCTCAATAGCTAGTGCCAGATCTTAATTACGGTCATCCGCTGTTTGATTGGCTGTACTGTTTGTCTGCTAACAGCAATTGCGACTTCATTATGCGACTGTTTATACCTCACTGGACTGTTTAAGTGTTTATTAACTTCGTACAGTTTCTATGGATTTGTTTAGCGGAAAGTGGTTATCGAACGTCGAATACATGTATAATATGTATACTTACAATAAATAATGAAAATAATATTTACGTCTTTTGAATTTGGAGTTAGTTTTGACGATTTCTCATTTTCGCGTAATTATACGAGTATATTACGCGAAAATGAGAAATCTAATTAGAAAGAAGAAAAATTATAGTCAGCACGAAAATGTTAAAAATTCTGATTTCAAATCACTACAAATGGCAATATTTTTTTTACCGTGTCACTTCTTCCACTCTCTTTCTTTGAGTTTTTAATAATGTAATAATACCTACTTTTTTATCGAAAAACTACTCTCCTAATACATATGTATATACATTTAAAAAGATTTTATAAGTAACAAAAAAAAAACCGTGTTGGAAATGTCACTTTAGATGGTTCTAATTTTAAACTTGTCACATCTCACTCGGATGGTTGCTAAAAATAGCCACGGATGCGCTTTGAAAATTGCATATCTCCGACATCTGATTGTCCCGCATTGTTTATCGTGTGCAGACAATGCAAGAGCTAAGTGCATTCGTGGATGATACCCGTCACGGCACTGAGGTCGTTGAACCGTGCACATGGTTGATTGAGATTTTATTATCTGAATTGGACGACACTTGCTTTTAACTATTTTAACAACTTTCAAGTCAATATGTCATTGTATCATTCGGAGTTAGTTTGTGGCTGCGGTGTAAACTTTTTGCATGACAAATAAATATCTTTTTTTTTTTGGTAACATTGAGAAATAATAAAAACATATTGTGACAAATGAAATATGTAGTTAAGTCTTAAGCTATCGCTGTGGAGAATTGTTAGAGAAAACCATGGGCTCTTTGAGGTTAAGTAAAAGCTAGACAAAAGTCAAAAGGTTGGTGATAATAGAGAAAAAAATATAGTGTTTGTTGCACGAAGTAAACGGTTGCAAATAATATTACTGAACACCGGTTATGCGATTTTAATTTCTTCATAAAATGATAGATAGGAGATCTATCTATATATATAAAAACCTTTATTGCACATAAATTATAACAAAATAACTAATCTTTCTGCCAAGATAATGTACAAAAGGCGGCCTCATCGTATAAATTTGGTCACGGTTAAAGCATTTTATTTTATCATGACAATGTCTATTTTTGATTCTAAAGATGAGCTCAAATTTTTGTGAAAGTTATACCTCATAATGTATGAAGTCTACTATCATAGGATAGCAGGTCAAGAACACGTTGCTTTTACATCCACATTACCATACTCCTGAAGTTAGTCGTATATATTTTTATTCCTAACTTCTCAGATTCTGGATTCAACTTACCTAAAGTCAAGTTTTCTCCGCAACCTTTTCAAAGGAATCTAGGATTTTTCTTTTACTGTAAATGCATTAGTTAGCACTCAAATGAATGTATTACACAACGCAGAAAAGAGTCTGTGCTACATGGCGGAGGTAGTATTTGAACTAGTATCTTCTTGTGCATCGCGCTTTTTATTCGGACACTTTTACGATTTGACATCCGACACTTTAGTTGTCCCTCTATTCCATACTATGGGAGAACAGGTAAGGAACAAGTTGATTTTACACCTACATTGACTTGCAAGCCACAGTCGTAAACTCGGCACGACTGGATTTTTATTTCCTTGAATTAATTGCTTCTCGAAAGTATGCCTGGAATTTACAAAGAGATCGGTTTTATACTTCCCGTTCCTTCCTATAAAAATTTACTTATCATATATCAAAAGCGCATTTTTTGTTCAATAAAACATATGTCACGACAGAAATGTCTGTAATGTATGTAAAGAAAAGAGTGAAGCGTGTGTGCATAGATATGGACGCTCTAATCACTAAATTACTATGTGAATGTTATAATTTTAATTAAAGGGTAAAACGAAAAAAAAATATAGATTTTCCTTAATTTGTAACTTCAAAAGGCTCCCTTCGTCAAAATGACCGAACTAAAGAGATCTCTGAATCATATAGGATATCCTGTAGCAGATGATCAATATCCCCAAGATATCCCTCACAAAAGATTAAGGAACGTTTCCATGGAAAACGCAGCGTCAGCAAAAAGTACAATGGCCCGAGGACTCACAATGGCGCCCTCTGAGTGAACTGATCACTGCGGCCAAAATAACAAATGAATTGAGAAAATCCCATCCCTATAACTGGACCATCGTAAAATGGACTCAATTTATTAAGTTTCTATGGGAAAAAGGGGTTTAACATGAATTGGACAGTGAGTGAAATACACATGTACTGTATTTTTGTTGCTGCTTAAATGATTACGTAATACATAAAATTATGCTCCCTTCCCAAAGGGGGAGGCAGAAACTACATCTTTCCACTCGCCACGATCCCGATGTACTGTTTTCGCTTAATCAATATTACATTTAACATCTAACCTAAACCTTTCGCCAGGACGTCCCCGATCAAGGTAAGGACGTTGCTCTAAGCCATCCCCTTCCAATTGGATGAATGCAATTTTATGCATACATGTATATCCCCTGCGGGGTAGACAGACCCAGCAGTCCCGAAAAGACTGACATGCCACGTTCAGTTGTTTGGCTTAATAATAGAATTTACATTAAATTTTATCGGTCTAATAAATATATTCAACCGATAAAGTAATAAAAAAAGCATTCAAATGCAAATTACACCAATCATGTTTAAGGCCCATTACCTAAGTAATTTTTACTATTAACTTAAGTTGTACTTATCTCTTATTGGCTAAGCACAAATACCTACGTCTATTTCCAGTTTCCAAACAAGTATTTGAGTCAATATCAATCTGTTTAGCGTGACGTCACAAACTGCCAGGGATCAGAATTAAGCCGCCGCTACACTTTCGCTTTCGAATCGACCGGCGCGGGGACATTCAGAAAATTTAATTTCCGCCGACAGATCGAACAATTTCGCCTCGATGTGGCGATCGCGGCCAGTAATTGGGTCAACCTTGCTGACAATGGCGGGAAAATGTTGTTATTAGTTCATCTCTTGTCCTTCATTCACTGACATCCGTCAAATAGAACGTGTTTTTTTTTTAAACTGTTTGTTGACAAAATTATTTTGTTGAGCAAGAGAAAATCGGGCCCGAATGCTAGGACAATGATAAATCTTGTTCAGTGTGATCGGGATGTCTGAAGTTTCAAATTTTTTTTTTACAGAAAAGTACGCTTTCTGTGCTCTCTGCTCATGTAAATAAAATGAAAATTAAAAAAAAATTAAAAAAAAATTAAAAATTCTTTATTGTCTTGAAAAAAATTACATTTTTAGAACCAAGGTTGGGCCCTTCTTTTAAGTTATATAAACCTGTGTTAGAAAGACCCGCTCTTAAATAATTAAATATGTGTTATTTGCAGACAATTTGCAATTACAAGTTTTAGTGCTTAAAAACAATAGGAACAAACATGCAAATAACAGAGAAAATGCAAAAGAAAAAAGCTTTATCAGGTCAATGAACAAAAATTTTTTCTGAATCATTGCCACGACCGATAATTTGGCCTATTTGTTGACTAATCAAAAACAAATACATCTGACTGCTGCAGCAAATAACGAATAGGAAAGATAAAATCGCCAGGGTGCGAAGAAAAGGGAATCTAATCAAGGGTTCAATTTACACAAATCGCTCGAAGCACTCAAACGTGTGAAGTAAGAATGTCTTCGTTAATCCAAGCCATAGATTACGTTGGCAGGCTAATAAAGAATGGCAGAGGACCTTTCAGCAACAAAATGATAAGACACAGAAGAGCCACGTTAAGTAAATCCCGTCACGAAGTTAGTTTGAGAATGGTTTGAGGGTGCAACTGGGAACACTTCTCTGCTTAACTCAAAAGTTGACTGTTAGATCATGGAAAATTTAACATAAAGTCCGCCCATTGTTTCAACATTATTTGTATCAACAGGCATACATTCCATTATTATAATTGATGATTAACATATTAAAAAAAATAAAAAACTAATAAACGATGATGACGGCAGTGTCTATGTTATTAAGTTTTATATATTTATCCATAAAAAAATTATGTTAAATTAAGTTAGTACAGTTATATGCTACGATGACAACGAAGGAAACGACTGAAAAGGTATCATTTTGTAGCCTCGTTATTTTGCGTTATGGCAGAAAACCTTTCAGGTCAATAGTAGATGAAAGCATGGTTTCAAGATTAGGTCGTTCGAGCTTGCTGAATACGAACATTTTGTCTAGCCTTTTGTTCTTCCTATAAAATATTTTTCTTGGATGTCCTCTTGACGTTAGTCGGAGAGAAGACTTCTAAGACAAGCCCGTGGTGCGACTTTAAACCATGATCCTGAATAATGGGGGTCAGGTTTTTACAAAAAGTGACCATCTGTCCTCCGCAACCTTTGAAAGAGAACCTAAACCATATTGGATCACCGTAATATATTTTTTTGTGATCAGAATCAGTTTTGGTGTAAGATACCTAATGCTATAGAGTGATTTCTTTTCAATGTGCTCATAACTAGATACCAACGTAAAATTTGGAAAAATGTTTGCTTATGAAATGTAGTTATATTTTTAATGTAAGGAACTGCTGAGACCTCGAAGAATACAAATTTTTTTTTTGAGTCCGTTGGATCTGTCTAGTCCGCATATAGACGTAATTATATGTACCTGTTTGTCGAAAGAAAAAAAAAATAAAAAGCTAAGGCCTCAATCGGGTATGCGGTGGAGTTGAAAAAAGCGGGAAATTTTCCGGTTTTTTTCAAATTCCCTCGTATTTATACAAGAATTTTACGAAAGTTTCAAGAAAGATAAGAGTGAAATATTTCATGTTTTTTATTAATAAAACGGAAAAATATGAAAGAAACGGAAAATAAGATAGGAAAAGTATTGATTACCTTACAATATGCATCATTGTTTTAAAAATTGGTAATTATACATAGAATATATATATATAGTTTTCCAAACGTTTTTCGAAACAAACGACGAAAATCTCAATAAAACCGTTTTTCCCCCAAAATTTTATTCTGATATATTTCAATGTAACAAACCAATAAAACGGTAAAAAACGAAAAATCTTTCTTTCACCGAAAAAAACAATTTGTTTCTTTCGGAATTTTTAACGCTAGTATGCGGTCATCGGCCACAACTGTTTCCAAACTGATCAAGTGTCACTAAGATTGAATAATTTATCTCTGGCATCGCATGTAACCTGATCTATATTAATTGGATCACGCCTGAATGAAGTCACTCATGAGTTACTATGTGATAAATGTATTTACAATGAAAATGAAATGAAATAGGTAATAGAAATGACTAAATCCGAATGCAATCCCAACTAATAAATGCGAAAGCAAGTTGTTTATTACCTAGAGGTTATATTCTTTTAATAATTTGAATTTTGCGAAATTTGGTAGAAATGAAGTTTAAGCCTTGGAAATGAACTTAAGCATTTTTTTGGTAAATACAAAAAAAAATATAGATAATCTCGGGCGCATCTTCTGGCGAATCTAGTATGGTTGTTAATGTTAATGTAGGGTTCTCTCTTCAGTTTCAATACGGCTACTTCCAATAACTTGTTATTTACAATTCAAGCAAAGAGTTTTTCAGTTTCCCAGCAATAACCCTTACAATGTGAAAAGTTAGTCATACAATACAGTTATTGTGGATTGGGCAAACATTGGCTGGTATACGGGCGCGCCACGCTTCAAGTCCTCCCCACTCTGAGGGGACATACGGAGAAATACTCGGCACGTGCCCGCCATTGTCACACATAAAGTTAATTCTCCCGTTCTTTTAGAAGTTGACTGCGAACTTTTTGTCTCGAGTCAGTCTTGCATGTCGTTGATGTCAGTTTCTGCTTTTACTTGTTGGCAAGGTTCGTTATTTGATTTTGGATACTTCTGATAAAATACTATAATAGCAGACATTTTCTGTGCTAATTTGATTAGGAGATTTAGTACTTAATATCTTAGAAAAAAAAACATTTAACTATTAGCACATACTAGTTCTGAATTAGTGTTCAATGTTACAAAGTTAAAAAGAAACTGGGTTCAATGTTACAAAGAAGGTAGCTTTAATATTATTGACTCGAATTGTTCTGGTCTTAAAGGTAACCGTTTCAGACTTGTCGGCCTATTCTAAAATACATGACCCACTGGCTTTTTGTTACTTGGAACATCATCAAGAATCTTATTAGAGAAAATCTCAGAAGAGTGAGTACTTTTATATTCTAGTGTCTTTATGCAGACACAAGTAAGACTTCCTAAAACAATTGAAGAGATTTATCAAAATCATTCTTCTTTATATAGTGTCAAACAACGATCAGTCACACGCCTTGACAAAAAGGGAACAAAAAAAAATTGAAAAATAATTTTCGTCAAAAAGCACTTATTTATTTTTATTAAAATGCTTTGTCAGTAACAATGTAATTGTTAATTCATAAAGTCATAAAACAATAAAAGGCACCGAGTACGTTAGTCTCAACCAGTTAATGCTTGAAAATATGCTATTTGCACCTTTCTGACAGTTTCGTAGATTCGCAAACGCAAATTACGTTTACTTTGCTAATTTTCTTCCGTATGCCATCATCACACCTCGCATAAACGTTTTAGCGAATATTTTCCACAGTCTGGCGGTTTTGCTGTTTAAAATTTTTGTGTGATACTTGCCGAATATACATAATCGGATCAAGAGATTGTATGAAAGGAAATGAGGGTTTATCTGCTTACTCTGCCAAAAATCTCCATTAAAGAGTTTATTTTTTTAGGCAACACTCAAACCATATTATATCTCTACCTCTTTAATAGATCAGAAATAAAAAAATAAGAGATTAACTAGCTTTTGTATTCCGACAGAAGATAGAAGGAGAAAAGAGGAGAAAATAATCAGTTTAAAATGTCTATATTATTCAACGTATAAATTAAGAATATTTGACAATAAAAATTATAACTCTGACATTTTACTCACTAACAAAACCATGGCAACCGTTGCTATGGCGTATACCAAGAAGGTTGCCTACAACTATACATATATTAATTTGTTCTATTTGCATGAATTATTTTACCTGCCTTATTTTTATCCAGTTTTGTTTTTATCTTAATTATTAATATTGGCCAAATGACAATTACCATATTAAGACATTTACGAGTGTAGAAAAACTTCGAATAAACCTAGACTAGACTTTTGAATGCGACCGCAGTTTTCGCCAGACGATATCTTTTGGCAAATTGATCGCAGATACAAAAGCGTTCCTTCACGAAACCTTTTGCTGGCGGCCCGTCCTGTCAAGCCCTAAAACACAATGCCCGGTCCCAATACCTACAAGGCCCTTTCAATTGTTCGACTACCGACGTATTTGAGGCCGATAACAAATGGTTGCGATCATGATACTGCTGAACGAGAAGAAATAAAAAGAGTTTAGGCAAAGTTTAATTTCCGCCGGGTTCCGAATTCGAATTTGGGGAAATATTTTCGAATAAAGCGAAACTTTTTAATTGAGTCCCAAGAAATGAAGACTTATCGATTGCGTATTGAAAACCGGACAGTTCTGCCTCGATTCAAATCGGCGTCTGTCTGTTTATGGAAGAATGGAGCTGGAGCGATTTCTTCAGACAAAGGCGTGTAAATATGGGGTGTTTGGGGTGGGGGTTGTGTCGGGAGGTCACGTCCGGCCAGGACTGGGTTCACGGCTCGGTGCCTCCGCCGCTGACGTTGGCATCCTTCCCTCTGCGAAGAATATTCAGACGCGTTAATCCTGTTTGCTCATTCTTTGGTAAACTAACCATTTATGGTCGTACGTTTAGCTTTTGGGTAAACTTTTGCGTAGATTTTTGTGATCACTAGCAGTCTGACACTGTTTTGTACGTTGCCATTTTAACCTTGCAATATTTCAGCCAACTGAATTAATCTTATATCGTGAGGTTAGTTAGACGTTTACTTATGATTCCTAAGATATATTTACACGCCCTTTTTAGGACGCAAACAAGACTATAGTCTACTGCCAACAGCCCTGCAGGGTTTAATAAAAGGCAAAAGTGTTTTAGTGCACTTCAGCCCCTAAACTCTATGTAGCAGCTGTTAAAAGTTAAAACTTCATCCTATCTAGGCCATTATTGCGAAACGAGGAGAGATAAAATTTGAATAAAACTAGTAAGAATGTTAAAACTGTCTTAGTAATTTTATTACTTTCAAGCGTACCTACAGGTATAAAAGCAGAGTTATAATCCTTAAATAACATATATGTTTATAATCCTAAAGGTACGTTAATATTTAACTCTTTTTAGCAGTGGCAATAACGGTGTTTACTCGTACTTACAATAGCGGTGTATAGTGTTTGTAAAATTGGTGCAACAATTTTGCTTAATCGGAGATTTGACAACTGATAAGGGTTTGGTTATCGTTACAGTAAAATGGTGTAAACCATACAAAAGGGTAGTGACGGATTTTTTTTCATACAAATTTCAATTATTACAATTCATACAAACAAGAAAAAGGAACAGAAAAATTAAAAAAAAATATTTACATCCAAACACACAAATGGGTAGAACTTTACGTTCAGAGCTTTCGAGTTACTTAAAATATTGTCAGTTTTCTTATAATCTTTGCACAGATTTAAACGCATATAAATGAAAACATAACCCTACTTATTGCACAGTCAGATAAAGTACGCTCAACCCCTGGGTAATTTAAAATATCAAGTATATTACTATCAAAGGAACAGCTGAGATAAAATTTGAATAAATGTGAGCGTTTATCATATTATTCATTATTATTGTTAGGATAGGAGGTCGCGTCGCCTCCGGATATTGAGGTTATTGTTTGAATACTGATTAGACGCCTTTGTTTTTTGTCTCAAGAAGAGTTGGGAAGATTCCGTTTCCTTAGATACACGAACCACGTTTTAGTTTAAAGATTTGTGCGTCGAAAGTGTCTGTGGAATAGAAAAAAGCGTGTATAGTCCCTTAGAATTTAAGAACCGTTGATGTTAAACCACCACTTTAAAATAAGAGTTATATAATAAAAATAAAACGAATGACTAAGATCGAGTTAGCCCCGAAGTATTTAAATTCTGATCGTTTTTATCATGACCGAATACGAACCATTATTACAACTGATTGACCCACAAACTAATGTATACTTAGCTATTTATACATAAGATACGTAGGGAAGATGCCACTCATATAAACAATCATGTAACTTAATATAATGTTTGATATCATTATGTATTCCAAAACTACTCGTATAAACAAACATCATGTACAGTAATTTCTCAGTATTATGGCAACTTGTATTTTGTTATGACTATTTGACAAACAATGCGGAAGCGATATTTATGTAGAAATTAATATGCTAGTTGGTTAGTTGTTTTGAATTTGTTTCGTTTGTTTGGAAGTAAATAAAATGAAAAAAATACGTCTTTGTTGAAAATGAAATAACTGATGGTAACATTTTGCGAAAACTTATTAAAAAATACCTACTTAAAAAGAACCGAGAAAAAAAATATGTCGAGTAAAACTTTTGTTTTTGTAAAAATTTAATTAAAGGTGTATAAAATACAATATTTTGTTAAAACATACTTACGTACTTTAAATAAAAGATATTTGTTTTTAAACTGTAAAATTACTGAAAAAAAATATTTCTCTCGACCTAATTACAGTATTTTACCTACGCTAAGAATAAAGTCTAGGTTCAATTTAGTAGGTCACTTTTCCCAGCGTGGTGTGTAAACTATCTTAATACTACTTATTCTAAAGAAGGATCTATGAGGTTATAAAAGGATAGAAACAGATTTACTTTAGTCAGATAAATAGGCAGTACTATTGCCGTGTGGTTCCCGGTACCAATAAAAAAAGAATAGGACCACTCCGTCTCATTCCAATGGATGTCGTTAAAGGCGGCTAAGGGATAGGCTTATAACTTTGAGATTTTTCTTTTAGGCGATGGGCTAGCAACCTGTCACTATTTGAATCTTAATTCTATCATTAAGCCAAACAGCTGAACGTGGACTATCAGTCTTTACATGATTGTTAGCTCTGTCTACCCCGCATGGGATGTAGACGTGATTATATGTATGTATATATTTATGTTATACTGAACAGCGAGTTCGTAAGCTTAGTATTGCACATTTAATATTATCCTGAAATTCCTTTACAAATGCACGCGTCGCCGTGTCAGCCATTTGTTCGACGCAGGTGAACCATTTTGCTAAAGTCACCCCATTGTACGATTTCAAAGGGGATTTTCTATACTTCATAAATCTCCACGATCGGTATCCGACATTGCATAGTTATTCGATGAAACGGTCCTTAGAAGATTTATTACTTCACTGATTTTTCCAATTGCTACGATGCTACTTAGATTTATAAGACTGCTAACAAAGAGTCACGTTCCGTTCAGGATGAACCCTGTTAGAGTTCAGTGGAAAATATTGGGATCGTGTAACCGGCTTGTTCCAATGACGTCTCTCTCTCTCCTATTACGTGCTACCGGCTTTGTCTGTTATTGAATACTTTTTTAATTTATCCGTCACAAATAAAAATACAAACTTTATAAAACACAGATTTTAGTCTTCTCTAAATGTCGAAATTTTATCATCAAAATCATATAACAGACAGGACAAACAAAGCAGAAAAAACGGTGGAAAAGATGAAAGCGCCATAAGTGCCGATGATCTGAAGTACCAGGGTAGCAGAAAAGCGAAGCGTTATAATTACAAGGGTTCCCCCTATCTTCCCCCCTCCACGCGACGTCTGCCCAGTTTTTACTAGCGACGCGTGACTTTTTACTTGGAAGGAAGTGGCCAGATTTGCATGCACCATCTAAATGTACTTTTAAATAAAGATGCAACATCCGTGCCAATGCAATTTAGGTACTTTATCTATGCTAAGAATATTAAAACGTGAATATTGTTTAAGCTCAAAACATGTGGTATTCTCGTAAAATTCTTGTTTGAAAATTCGGTACGTTTGACTTTGGTAAACGTTTGGGCATCATACCAAATTATGGGTGTTCATATATATGGCTATCCTAGAAGCACTTAAAAATCGTTGGAAATGTTATCAAAAAATCTGCAGGAATCTTAGCAAGTAGAAATCCATAGTATAATAAGTGCTTGTATATGTATGTGCTTGTAGCCCTTTCAAATATATTCACGAAACAATAAATCCAAATTAAGTTTAAAAACAAACAATATTTCGTTTCAAATAAGATAAAAGTGTCCTACTTCCCAACAGCCTCAGAGAGAGGAAAGTTTCGATTAAAAATGAGAATTGATATCGCTAACGATAAAATTCTCCGCGATACGCACGTCTAGAGCTATCGGCAACTTGACAGTGACTGATCGCCCCAGCCGGACCGACTTACCCCCTCTTCGAGTTGCGATATTCACTTTGAAAAGAATTTCAGGTTTCTCAAAATTGTTTTTGGTTTCAAAGTGTAAATTTTTGGGAGCGAAAAAGAACTTAATTTTATTGGAATGTTAACTTACCAATTTTTTTGACATAGCTGTATTTTCTTTGCGGTTTTTCGGTTAAATTTCTCAATTATTTAAATAACCCTTCCTTGCGACAGTCCCGATGGCGTCTTCACCTCTCTAAAAGCGAAACCATAGTGCGCCTATAACCACGACCATATAACTTTTTTACATGAAGCTACTTTCGTCTGATCTCCTCAACGTGAACCACATGGAACCACATAAAGTAGTAACATAAAAAATTGGCTAAATGTGCATGGTTTTCTCACGATGTTTTCCCTTAACAATCAAATTTATTAACATTTGATTATTAAGGAAATTAGTAGTATTTATGATATTAAAATATGAGTGACAAAAACTGTACAATGGTTTATCCCAAAATGGAGTCTACTCGCCATCGTCGTACAGTTCTTGTTATCGTTATAAGAACATGGTCAGTGACCAAAGGGTCGCAGTCGATGCTATCTGCGCCTCGTTATGGTGGTTTAACCAACTGTTACCATATTTAGTGCATCCTGGTCTGATATCATGCTTTACCGTTCCTATTGTCCAATTAAAGTTCGCGTCTACAGTTTGTATCGTCAGCATTAGATGAGCTAGATACACAAAAGCTGCCAAATAATGGTAGGTGCTTTCTTAATTTTTTTTTAAATAGGTCTTACGTATAAAAATAAGATTGGTCAATGTTTGTTAAGTTTCATAACAAGCTGTTACGCCCTCTTATAAATAAGAGTGGGAGGTACTATAATATAATTCGAGTAATAAAATCACGCCTCTACCCTGAAAAGTAAACAAGAATATATTTCTTTTTACCATGATCCCTACATACTTCTTTAGCTTCATCGAAATTCATATGAAATAGATTTTTTTTCAAATAGAATGAAATGTATCGCTTACTGTCATCAACATAACTTATTATATTTATATCTACTACTTCTTCCAAAGCGCAAGTATATACAAAGCGGCGGAACTAACTACATAGCAGCATTTTCACTGGACGTCAATTTACAAATATAGATCTTAAATCTAAACCGTGTAGGTACACTCGGTATTCATATTTCAAAAAGTGAGACTGAAAAGATTACCTATGTATTGACCGATTAATTCGTTGGTATATTCGTGTGAAGTTAGGATAGTTGGCTTGTTTGCCACGAATTACCAATTGTTTCAAAGTCCACACTTGAGCTTCGCGTCATATCCATGTAAGTAACAAGTCAACAAACTAAGTGTATTTTGGTCTTGTGAACTACCGCTATAAGTTATAGAACTTCTTCCTCTTGTGTGGCGCAAAAAGGCACAGGTTCGAATTCCATTTAGACCACGTATCAATGACTATTTTCGAAGTTATGTACATTAGTATACCTTTCTTTACACTTTCCTGTCGTGGGCCTGCTGGAAGAAATTTCTCTAGAAATAAGTAGTGCCCTTGTACTGAATTTTTCTTTATTTTAAGTTTTTTTTTTCTGCTAATTTTTCTTGTTGTACATAAATATATAAATAAATAAATAAATTAGTTTCAATACTTACCGATGCACTCACTGTGAGGGAAAACATCGTGAGGGAATCTGTTCATTCAGGCAACTGTATGTGTAACCATGATCTATCCAATACGGGTTAGGTTTCCCTGCTAAGGTTGCGGAGATCAGACGTGAGTCGTTTCGTGTAACAACCTGACTGTGTACCTATATAACAGAAGATTCCAGGGCTCGGGAGAAGAGCCCGAGGTACGCCTTTGACTACTATTCTAAGGTAAGCCAAGGTTTTACACGAAGCAACTTCAGTATGACCTCCGTAAAACATTTGAATCTTGGATGCAAAACATAGCGATGTTTACCTTTTTACTTTTATTTTATAAGTTGTTCACATAGATTCTAGATATTGTGAATAAACGATGCTTTTAATTTGTTTTCAGGTAATACTGGACTACATATAGAAGTTTTGAATTCCGGAGTAAGTCAAATCATTAGAATCGAAACGTCCGAGATAAAATAAAGGTACTTTATGTGTGCGTTCAATACCTGTAGTATTTAGAAATAGTAAGTAAAAACAACAAAAAACTCTTATCTTTAATTGTGTAGTTTTGACAAAATATTGGTATCAGGTGAAAAAGATTACAATTGTTATTTTGCGAAGTAGACCTTACGAAATTCTTCAAAGTCATATCTGAACGCAACTGTACATATTTCGAACAAAACCGCAGTCTCACTGCTAGGTAAGATGTCCTCTAGTGGGCTTACTGGGACTTAAAGCTTAGCATCTTGCAGAATGTCAATAGTGGCACGTCTACCCCCTCTCACCACTCCTACCTCATCCTTTGGGACAGAAAGGAGATACGGCCTAATTTGAAGCTAATGTTGTCAACTTATTCGCAATTATGAAGTTAGGATTACACCAAGAAGTTTGCGGTAATTTGTTTACGGATTATACGAGGTGAGACTGGTTGAAAATATGATATGACATGACGGTTTAGTCGGGAAAATGAAACTGAGACGTTATTATATAGTGGGATGATAATTCACGCCAAAGAAAGAACTTTTTTTGCAAGATACATAATTGTGTATTTATTTTAGCTATTATAACTATATTCTTTACTTTTAGATTTTATTCATTAAAGACCGTTCATGTTCATCAACATAGTACCTTCTTGTCCACACTAATGATGGAAGAGAAAACACTTGTATTTTTGTATGATTTTAACGAATAAACTAAAAATCTACCGGCCTGATTTTCATAAAATTTTATTGTATTAAAGAATAGAATAAACGAAGGCTTTGCCAAATCTTCTTCTTCTTAATCGGTTACTCATTACTGAGTATCGTGACTCCTGACGCTGTCAACCAACAGTTTCCACTGGCTGCGATCCGTCGCTTGGTGTAGCGCGGCGCTGATCGGTGTTTCCAACCCCTCAGAGATTTCATCCGACCATCGCTTTGGACTACGACCTCTAGGCCTTTTTCCCTCCACTTTTCGCGTCATCTTTAGACGTTCTAAATTGTCAACGTCTCTCCTTGCAATATGGCCAAAATACGCACTATATGTTGCTAACAGGTTGTCGAAAGTCGCTGAGCATTTTCTATTTTAAGTTGTTTTAGGATCCTATGCCAAATATTGTAGAACAAATTAAAATAGAATTTCAGTATCTATGTTGTGCGTTAGTTTCTAGCGCGACAAAGATCGATCGACGCACGATTACCATATCGGCAAGTCAGGGAGCTAAGTGTAAAACAATGTCGGTGAAATTACATCAGCACAATATCTACTTCCAATTAATTGAGACGTTGTTTAATACATGTTTTGTTGTAATTAATACTGCATAATACACGGATAAAGTTTGTGTTGATAAGTATGAAGTCGATGACAATTTGGAAGACTATTCATTCATTCGTAATTTTTTTTATTTTTAACTATTGTGTGCGCGTTTTTATTGTTGCGGCTCTTGCACACCACCAAAACATAACAGTCGGTCAATGAAAAGATGTTCAATAAAATATGATATAGCGATAACGCTGTAACTAATTTGGACATCTTTCAGACAACTGGATGTGTACCTAACTATGATCGATCGAATACGGGTTAAGTTCACCTGCAAATGTTTGGAGGAGATTATAGTATTGTTTGATAGGATTTTAGTTGTCCTGTCGATTGGACTGTCCTTAATACGCCTGTTCAAGCGTAGACAGGATGTTTTGCTTCGCTGCATATCTACAGAATACAGTAGAATGCCGCCTAACAATATTGACACAACTCTATAGTTTTGTACAGATAACTTCACATCAATCCTATCGAATCCATCGCATGGTTTGACAAACTTTTTGTTCCACGTACTCAATTTTTGCAGACTTTCAAGGTCATAAATGATGCTACGAATAGATTGTAAGTCATTTTATTTAAAAAATAAAATAAATAGAATAGAATAGAATAGATTTATTTTCATAATTGGATACAAGGTATCACTTATTGAAGAAAAGTAAAAGTAAATTAAATTATTTGTATGTAACCTCAACGTTTTGAGAGACCCTTATATACTTACAAATTGCACTCTGCCGTAACGCATCGGAATCTTTGTTCAATTTGTTACAGTTCATTTTACAACAGACGTAATTTATCTTACCAAAAACAATAGAGTATTATTACGTGTAGTTTTTTTGATAATAAATAGAAATTTCTGCAATATATGAAAGCATGGGTGGTTTGACATGTAGTCGACTGTACGTATATCTGGGGTACTCAAAGTACGGATCAATTCCGGTATTGACTGCAAATCGAGTTAACAACATATGGTTGAGATAATTTGGATATGTCGGGATGGTTTGTGTTTCCAAGTTATAGTGCTTCAACCATAGACCAAAAAGAAATCTCATTGATTCCTAGAACTGAAAAACACTTATGAAAATATAAAAAAACGCATTGAAAAACTACTTAAATTTGATTGTCTATTCCTTTAGTTAGTTTTCTTTTACGACATCTATAAGTGATGAAGTCTGTTTTCAAGTGCTAGGAAGTAAACAGCGTCAATGTTTTTAATATGTACATATTTCAAGCAATACAGTATTTCATTGTGTAATGTTTAAAAATAAACAAGTCCATTACTTAAATTACTTGCTTAGCCTTCCACGAAGTACAAATTACTGTTTCAGACTAACAAAGTATCGAGCTAAATTCAGTTTACAGGCATTAACACGTCAAAAGCCGTAATGAAGTTGAATGTTGTTCATAACTGCTATTTACAGAATAGCGCATTACGCGAATAACATTAAAAACGACAATGAAACTGTCAACGTCGTCAACGCGTTATCGCTGCAGATAATAGTCTGTTAAGAAGCAAAGCTGATTGTAGCCTTTTAATCTTTTTAAGACTGTGGGCTTTGTTTTAACCGCAAGGGAATTGACTATATGTATGAATGTTATAACATTACTAGATAGCTCGCGTAAAAAACTTTGTAACTTCCGTTCCCGTAAAAATTTCGGGAAATCTCTTTAAAGACCACATGAGAAACCTATATGCCAAATTTTAGACAACGCACAGTCTATCATGCAATCATAGTAGTCAGTCATTCACTCAGTAATGGAAGAGTTTTATATAATGTAGAAAGGTTATGGTTGATCTCACATAATTAACAATATTCATTCTCAATTTCATCAATATCCGTCCAGTGGTTGAGCCGTGAATATCTAGATGAGATAAAAATTATTTATTCCTTAAAAGCTGTTAGACTTTCACATTTAGAGTAGGTGTTTGTATAAATTTGAATAAAACGGAACTATGGAGTAACTTTCTTTCAAGACTTCGCATTGTACATATTCTTTTATATTCAATGACTGTTCTGATTTTGTTATATTTATTTTTATGTGCAATAAAGAGTTTACAAACAAACAAACATTACATAAAATCATATCTGTTACGATCTGTTACATCCCGCTAATGTTAGTGATAATGCTGACAGAGCAAACCCTTCGGGCTTGCTCATCACTCCCTCACAGCGCCTCAGTCCTGAGCGTTGTTATCATAGTCAGTCCACATTAGAACCTCTTGCAGAGCGGTTGCCTCCATAACATTATAAATCTATCCAATAAGTAAAATAAGTTCATGTACGTTATTCAGTGAATAAAGTTAAGTTTCTTTAAATAATTTTTTTTTAAAAAGGCATTCAACGCTGCCCGCGTAACAGATCGTAACAAGTAGAAATTCGAAGTCGCTGCCTACCCCAATGGGAAACGGGACTTTGTAACGCACAAAATTCCGTTTTTTCAATTCCTTTGTAATTTTGAAAATAAAAATACTCTCTCTTAAGATTGACCTTTGTAATATTCTATCCCTTAGTTCCTCCTCCACACCAAAATGTATGTTATTATTTCTGTAGTTTATTTAATTACTTAACTCCGAGAGCTGTGAAATGAATCCTAATTTAATTAACGCAGAAAGAACATTTTTGCGTGATAATTAGCGCAAATGAAACCTGAGGCTAGCTTAAATACTCTCGACTAAATTAATCTCAGGACATTCTTTTAAAACTAGAAATTAGTTCTTTTTAGGTTTATTTATTACTTTTTTTGGTTTTGCTATTTGTGAGACAAATTTATCGAAATTGGTTGTCTTACGTTTAACTGTGCATTGATAGATAATTATGTTAATCTTCCTCCTTTTATACGACATACCGATTTTGGTAAATTTCGTTTTATCTTTAGACAGGTGAAGATTAACCGGGATTAATATCAGAAGAAGAAAAACAGATTTTTAATAACAAACTGGTTATTGTTGTAATCAAAATTAGAGTTATATCTAGCTTTATCAAGTTTGGCCGCTACGTTATTTAGTTAATGGTCTAGTATTAGTTACTTAGGCACTATTTTATATAAGCGTTTCCTTCATCAGTCAACTGACGTCGGGAGAAACTTTGGCTTGATTGATTTGTACATTATTAATCAATCAATATCAGAACACCACCAAGCAAAAAATCTGTCTAGACTTGCCTTTATTAAAAATGTAGTCTGTCGTTGGCCGGCGATTTTTGAAAATACATATATGTACTTGCCTTTTTGAATATAAACGGAAAAATAACTTCCGTGTGTATGGATAGCCGGAACCAAATTATTGAGTTTCACCAAAAATATTTTATACAAATAAATGAGCACTTGCTAAGTACAAAGTGACTGAAATTAATTCTGAAAATAGCTGAGCCCTAGGAAGGATAGTTATGAACGTTAAAACGTTATAGATTCAAAAGTAGTTAGTATTCCTTCATAGTACATTTAAGTGTGAACTAAATAAATAACTTGACAAGCGTCCAATTTTTACACATAGTCAAGCTATCTTTTTTCTTTTGTTTCAAAATGTTAATTGACCTGGATTATCGCAGCTTAAAGTTTTTAAATAATATTCCCTATAAAATTGATTGAAGATCTTCTAAGTGCAATTAGATTTTACAAAGTCAACGCTTTTGTTCGACGCTAAAGAGTAAGTCATCCCCAGAAACGCTTTAAACTTTTTACTTAACGAATGCATAAATGTTGCATATTTTACACAAATTACAAAATGTGTGAAAGTAAAACATTTTAAAGATTGTTATTTATATGAAAATGTTATTATTGTATTTATTGATCTCATAGGTAAGAATAAACTCAAGAAAATAGCCAATGAAAGGAACAGTTTATAGAAAAATATGTGACAGTCGATATCAGGCCTTGCGGTTTAGATACACTACCACAAGAACATTTTTATTCAATCACGAATTCTTTCAAAAGGAACTGCCCAGCAAATGACTAAGAAGAGCGTCCAATTTTGTTAAGACCTAATAATTCTTGTCGCACTGGATAGCAGTAAAATAAGCCAAATTGGGCCATCCCTTCATCGGGGCCTACTTTTATGGTGCTTTATATCTCCCAGGCTTGCCACTTCCGTGTCGCTGATAACATCGATTCATTATCATCTGATATTTTCTTTTATTACGTCCTCTGTTCGCAAACAACATTGGGTTTTATTGATTTTAGCGACCTCTTTTTGGGTTATCTTGAAATATGTTTGCTGAATCTGTTTAGGTGGATTTAGTAGGAATAACAGTTATACTGAGTTTGATTAGTTTATTGTGTACTATAATAATTATTTGCAATAACTTTCAATGTATATGAACGTAATTAACTTCATTATTTATATAACTACTTATGCCTGGGCTTCCTTTTAGTAAGATTTTTTTAAACTTTTATAAAAGTGTGTGTACTACAAATAGATAAAGTGATCTCATAGAACTGACTAGAAACGGAATAGTAATGGGTGGTCTATATCACGTATATCAATGTGAGGATGATTCAAGCATGCCAGCGGTGAAGGGTCAGGTGCATCGACCGCAAACCACTGCCAGTACTAGACTGCTTTTGGTCTAGAAAGTATATTCACTGCTATTAAAAACTTTACAAATGTTATCCTTGTTTTTATGACATATTTTTGTTTCGCAAACTAATGTAATCTAGACCTGTCGAGACCTTCTGAATGTTTTAAAGAATTTTATACTGTGAAATATTCCTGTAAGTTTCGGTAGAATAGGACCTTTGGGTGATTAAAAAAGTACCACAATATTACATACGAAATGATAACTTGGCAATACCATGACATTTTTGATCACATACATTAAATAATGCTTCTTCCCCGGAAATGTAGGCAAAGACTACATCATTTCATTTCTACAATTCCAGTTTACTTTTTTTTATAAATCATATGAATATTTTCATGTAAACTCGTCGGTTCAGGTTCGTTCGACCTCACCAGAACGTTCCCAAAGATGACTTCGTCAAGATATATCAAGTTAAACATAACACGTGATATGTATTTTTGAAAATAATTAATTGTTACGTTAAGATGCATATTTAGGATTATATATTTAGATATATAAGCACTACAGAGAGATCCGGTGGTCTACATCGGACATAATTTGTATATTATATGTGCAAGCGGTGCGGTGTAGGGTTAGGTGGTCTCACCGCAAACCGCCGGTGTAATAATAATTCTGAGGATAGAAAATTATTTATTTCTACATTTTATTTTTATATCTACACATAGATATTTGTTTGATTTAAGTATAGACACAATTTGGCACAGAGCTATTTATAAAAAAAATCTTCTAGTCAGGATCAGAATTGAAAGTAAAGTCATTGGGTTAAAAGTGTGCGAATTTCAACAGGTTTTTAATGAAAATGAGTGGGATCCGTGTGATATCTGTCCTAACTGCATAAATTGTTATTCTAAATAAAATGATTCTATTATGATAAAGATAATAGGTAGTTTTACAGTAATCAAATTATTTGGAAATTAAAGTGAAACCTGTAAAGGTAAGAATATAATTGGCATTTGAAGAAAGGAGGAAAGGACTACGTCATCCCCTCCACAACCCTGTCGTTTGCTTTCCATGGCATAATCTTTAAAGACGATAACTAATCTTCTTAATTGATCTTTTTCCTTGATGAGTTAAACAAATGAGAGTCGTGGGTAGGCTATGCGATAATGGGCATAAATTTATGCGGCTTAGGGTAGCTTTTCGGGTAATATTAATAACGGTGTTTTGTCATAGAGTTTGTTTGCGGTGGAGCTGTGGGTTCCACTACCTTTTATATATTTGTTTGGTCGTAATTAGGATGTTGCGGCGGGATGTGCACGTTATTTTGAAAATAGCTGGTAATTAAGTGGATTTTCGTGTTTTGCATATGCGCTTTTAACCGCTAACTACCTAACAGCGGTATAAAACTAAGTTTGATATACTAAATGAGAGCTTCTATAAACCTTTTATTCAGTTTAAAGTGATCATAAGTCTTAATGATGAAGAAAGGTATCTCCAAATTTCAACGAAAAATAATGTCATTTCAGTTTTACTCATATGTTGCAGCGGTAAACAACTAGTGATGTGTGTATGACGACTTCTAAGTATACAATATATTCACATAATACCAACTTGCTTAATATACCAAGTTAAATAACCATACATAAATAGCGAACTAGACTAGACAACTAGTGCTTGAAACTTCAGTATTTAGTTTAAAATAGCCACCTTACTTAATCTGGATTATTCGGAAGACCGGTGAATGCGCCGTCAGCTTCTGCTGCAACTTGAAACAAGTAACTTGATGTCTCCTAACTTGAAGAAACTTATTTTATGTGGTCTATATCAGAACTTGGTTGGGATTTTATCCCGAATACCGATAATGGACGTCTTTATTTGGTCATTATTATTAAAGTAAAAACTATTTATTCGGCGAACACCATACAAAATATAGATAAAATAAATAAAAACACAAATAGGTAGAACAATAAAATAGAGTTCTCGAAAGAGTACGGACACCCATACAAGGGCCACGAAGAAGTAGCTACATTGTTAGAGTGCTAGGAATACTCATCATGATACGGTTATGTAGTGTTCCAGTGTAAATGTGCATTTGAAAAAGTATTGTCTTGGTTTTTGTCTAACGCTTGTAAGATCTGTTGATTTTATTCTTACTTCGTGAAACCTCACAAAAAAACTCCAAGTTTCCAAGTTCCTCTCAAGATTGGTGAGGACGCAACCAGGATAACAACACGACAGGCGAAATGATGACTTATTGGTTAGCCGCGTATTGGTAATTAGTTCGTTTGCGCAGACTCCCATTTGAACTGGACGGACGCGGTTGATTAAGCTATCATCCATTGCAAAAATATAAAGAATATGGGGAAACACCAGGATAATCACATACGGTAGAACAAACAAAGTCAGACAATTATCCATACGTGTCTGCGGTCAAATTTTCCGCTCCAGCGTTTTGGATGGAGAAATAACTGGCCTGCATAATTGGTTACCGCGTTGAATAATTTAAAAATTTCGTTGAGGCCATAATTTTCCGGAAATCAAGCGGTGTGCCACATAGCGTCGCATGATTCCAGTTCATTTATAATTGAACTTTTTACTGAACCCCCACTAGTGCTGTGAAAAATGAGCTCAGTGAAATGGATAGGAAGTTCGCTCATTAATTATTTAGTAATGTAATTTTTTTCTAATTCGCAACTTTTGTTTGGAGTTTTACACTTTACGGTCTGCTGAACGTCACGGGGTCGAGACAATTTAAAGCGTTAGTGTCTGTATCATTTCATATTTCACATATCTATCTATCTCACATCTTCTAAATATATGATCTTGGGGCGCACAAAGAGAGGATTTCCCATGGGAACGGAACAGACCTTTTCTTTTTACGCGGACGGAGCAGCGGGTGTAATCTCGGTGATATGACTACGTAATATATTTAACGATAAAAATGTGTATCTGTCAACAATTAACAAGTCATCCACTTCTGGTCAGGTTTTCTAAGATTGATCCTATTCACTACCTATTTATAACTTAACTTTTATAAAGTCTTTGCAAAGATTTACTTAATAATGTCAAGGGCTTAGTGACCGTGCTTTGACCATAATTATGATGATAAAATTTCGTTTTTACAGTGTTCTTTATATTGTTGTCTAGTCTAGACGATGTTTCGCTTAGTTATTTTTATGTAAAAATTCTAGTCCGGAACTTAGTACTTCTTGCATGCAAATGTTGTTCTATTTTTGTATTTGTTGACCGTAGTTTTAGTACCGATATATCTTTTCAAGTAGATAATACCAGGTTATCTTTTAATATATCCATTCTAGACTAGACGTCTATTATTTGGTCTGTTTGCTTGAAAATTATGAAAAACCTGTGCTTTCTTCAACACAATTTGTTTTAATTTAGTACTTTCGAAGCCGACGTATCATTTAAAATCAATATATATAACTATTATGTTATTGACTGACTATCAGACAGATAGTTTTATACGGATAAATAAAACCAAATTTATGGTTTGAGGAATCTGAACTATTCCATGTTTGTTTCTTTGATATGTCAAAAGTCACTGTTAGAGTACTACTAGTACATATACCTATCATACTATTAAGGTAAAATTCTTGGTACGTATATAAAAAGGTTGTTTAACTCCAACATCCTTCTGTAAGCGATGGGCTAGCAATCTGTCACTATTTAAATCTCGTGGCCTTTCAACCTTGCAAATACTATTGACTCCGTCTACCCCGTAAGTGATTAAGACGCCATTATATGTCATTCATTTTCAATAAATATCACCAGAATTCCAGGTAAAACAAATGCCGCTATTATTTATGCGGCGGCCGGCCATGACCACTCGGCGCTAACACTAATGTGGACCTAAACTCATTATGGTCGCAATTAGCCCAAACCACTAAATTCTCATGGTTCCTGGTAGATCAACCGTTGCAATATTAACTGTTACGGTGTTCATACAAATGCTATTTTTAAAAGCTTTTATTTAACCTGACTTGTAGGTATGTGTGTATGTCTTAACATACACAACAAATACAAATCTTACAAATTAAATTTTACCAGTTTCCCGATGTCCAATTAAGTTGAAATTTTTATTTCCAGGTTTTATTGTATTTGTATTTTATATGACTGCATGATTTATTTAAATTAAAGCTCATTTAAAAAAATACGTGGCTTATACATAAAATTCATTATTTATTTTTCTTCTTTAATAAACTTCTGAGTTAGTTCGTTTGAAAAAAAAACTACCGGGCCGATTGATTTGAAGATATTTTGCACAAAAAAGACATAACCTCCAGAAGATAGGCTATAATTGATATAGAAAGTACTTCTTCCTGGAAATTTTCACAGAAGCAAAACACCTCGCAAAGACTAATCAAACTGGTTTGTCTTTAATCTAATTCATTTGAAATTATTCTTGTTATTTAATAATTATTTAATTAAATTGCGATCGTTAAATAAAGCATTCAAATATTCGTACACTTCGCTATGGCGCCCGTGTGATAATTAAACATGTGTGTCCGCAAAGATAAATGAAATAATTCGACACAACATCCATTGTTCCGTGCAAATAATTTCGAGAATTTAATTGGCTTTTAAATTGCCATCTCAGTTATGTTTAACACGTTATCCGACCTGTCAAGTGCTGTTCATGAGGTTAATTTTAAACCTGTAACGAACGAGTGATAAAAGAATTAATTGTTCGAAATGCAGAGAGTGGATTGGCGCTCTGAATGAATTATTTTTAATTGGTTTTGGAACAATGGATCTTGAAAATGCTTTCGTGCTGAGGAAATACATATAATCATATATATAATCACGCTTTTATCCATACGGGGTAGACAGAAGCAGCAGTCTTGAAAAGACTGCGAAATGCCACGTTCAGCTGTATGGCTTAATGATAGAATTGAGATTGAAATAGTGACAGGTTGCTAGCCTATCGTGTACAAGAAGAATCCTAAGTTTGTTAGCGTTACCCTAAAGTGACTTTTATTATCTGCACGAGACACAGTATACTTTTTTTTCACCAGAGCAGCATGTAATAAACATGGAGAAATAAAAAATGTAAACATATTGTTATTACATTTTGCTATGAAACTTAAATCTTATATTTTATCAACTAATTAAATTGTTGCTTGATCTTTAGTCTTAATTGATTAAACTTTATTTATTTATTTAAACTTTATGCACGAAAATGTACAACAGGTGGACTTAATGCCACAAGGCATTCTCTGCCAGTCGAACCTTTGGACCAAACTGAGATGGACGTACGGATGGTGCAATGAGTGTAAAAGAAAAATATAATAATAATAAGAAAAATACGAATAATAGAATACCTTATACACTTACATATAATATTGTTTACATATATAAGTTTGACGATAAATATATACAGTATATAAAATAAACATACATATACTACATAAGTTGGATGATTGTGTAGAGTTTAAAAAAATGGAATGAATTCGACATGAATCCAAGGCGGTGGGCAGGAGTGGCCAGAAGAAGGTTATCAGAAGAGCGAAGGGATCGAGCGTGGGTAATGCTTAAAACAGCGTGGGAACTTCGATTTAAGATAATCTGGAGCGAAAGGGTCGTTGAGAATAGTATACAGCATGGATAGGATTCTAGCTTTGCGACGAAGAGGAATAAGCAGCCAACCAAGCTGAGAACGAAAAGAGGAGACATGATCATATTTTCGTAAATCAAATATGAAACGGATGCAATTATTTGCTAGTCTATCCAGCTTTAAGACAAGTGACTGATTCAAATCACAGTAACACCTCGGCTGCATAGTCAATTAAAGATTTAGAATAGGTACCTTTATTTATCTATAAGTACTTAATAAGTCGCTAGTTACGTCGCACAGCACAAGTTGAAACTATCGATAATTCCCAGTACCGGCTAGTTACATATAATGAATCCTTTAAGATATTACAACTAGTTAGGAATTTCTCAAGTTGCCTCAAGTTAGCCACGACGGCGAACCGACTGATGTTAGTTTATTGCTTTACTTAACTTGTGCCACAATCGACTTTAACCTATAACTGTATAATTCCAGAATGTTCGATTTGGAATTAGAAATCGGAATTATGCAAGACAATAGAAATGCCATAATGTATTTGAAACTATATGAATATTTTCGTCTTGCTAATTGCGACGATACATTTACGGAATACGAATTGGGAATAATATAGACATTCCGAATTCTATATTTAGCGGTTATGTTGGGTTATTAATTTAAAAGAAGTACATATAGTTTCTTAAATAAAGTTTATATTTAAGACTTGCAGTACTGACAGGCTATGCACACCCTGTCTATTGGGCGTAGGAAGCTGAATTTTCCATACCATGATTCTAAGAGATAACCTGAAAAGATTTTCGGAAAAGAAGAAAGAAGGAGAGAAACTGGACCTAAAGTAGTACACGAATGAATCTGTTGGTAAAATAAAGCCTGTCATAAAAAAGGAGTAAGTATCCGCTCATTCTTACCCCAGAAAGCTTGACCTGACGTAATAAAGTCAAGATATTTACCTTACCTATATTTTCTAAATGCTTGATTACCGATGCTATTACATAGATTAAATGTGACATAACATACACTTTCTACAGATTATATAAACGCAAAAAGGGTACTTGGTATAAGGTTTCTATTACAAACAGGAACAAAGAGATATGCTGTGGCCACATACTCGTAGATTAGTTATCGTGTTGGAGTACAAAAGGCTATATGACAAGAGGTAGCCCTGTCACTATCTTAAAAATTGGAATCTATTAATTAACCATTAAGATAAACGTGGCATTTAAATCTTGTGAGTATTGAGTCTGTCAACCCCCATATGGATAAAAACTTTTGCAGCTATGTGCGTGTAACTATATATAACACTAGCGGCCCGCCCCGGCTTCGCACGGGTGGACATATTTTTCTACCTGAAAACTAATTTATTTCAAAACAAATTTATGCCTATGTCACTTTTGAAGGTCTATTGTATATCTGTGCCAAATTTTATCAAAATCGGACCAGTAGTTTTTGAGTTTATTCCACACAAACATACAAAAATACAAATCTTTCCTCTTTATTATTAGTGTGGATGTGGATTATTAGTGTGGATTACAACTTTGCAAGGGGTTAACTATTAGAATCAAGTTGCTAACTCTGTTTTTTTTTAACGTAGTATACTTGTCTTACAGAAAGAACTCCACACTTTGAATTCTGCATTGAAACGTATGAGGAGCCCTAAGATTTCCGAAATTTACACGGGAGGGAGATATAAACAATTGTCTCTCGTAGAAACTTTATCGTTTGTATGAATGGCCTTATAATTATCATTCTTCCTTTAGCCCCTTTAGGTTACATCCTCACCTATCTGAAGATAAGCCCGGACATTAACAGCTTTAAAATTAGCTAAATGTTTGTCAGTTTATTTCCTATTTTAATGATATTTAAATAGTTAACAGTACGAAATAAGGTTGACGTGGGCACAATGTGCCGGCATGATCGTCTGGGCTGTGATAACTCAACAATGGCAGTTGCCTTGTATCGTACACAATAAGTTCCATCTTTTGAATCGAAAATGAAATGAAGATGTAGACGTCATCTTTTGTAAGATTTTTTTAAAACTGTTTAATATAAATAAAATAGTTTAATTTGATAAAAAATATTTGATTCTTAACTTTTTTTTACGTTTTTCCTAATTTTGGTATTACTTTACGAATATGCTCATATTCATAAAATATTACCAAATAATTTCTTAGTCGTCTGCGTCAAAAATCGGGATCCTTTGCAGTCTTGACTTCAAAGACTTTCGGTAAATGTATTTCTGCCCCATGCCTGCCTACTGCCTGCATCATTATAAAGGGGTTGCAGATGATTCTGGCCTCACAGAAGAGATTGAACATAACCTCCTAAATAAAAGACCTAATAACATACGCACAGACACTTCCTAATAGTAACAATTCTCATTATTTTATAATGGGACTATAACGGAACACGATATAAATGCAAATGAAATAGGGAACATAAAATATCAATACCTACCTAGTCTTAGGGATCTTGGAAATTTTCACTTTGCTAGCGTCCAAAGAAGTCTGAGATTTTAATCTTTCTTGGACTTAATTGAAAACGTGTTACAACCCGTGCAATCTGAAGGATTACTATTAATGTCTACCTAAGCATATTCCTAGCAATAGTAAGTCTATCTTACATAAAGGATACGGAAATAACTATTTGAGATCCAATATCATTTTATATTTGAAAGAGGTGTGATTTATCTTGTAAGTATGTATCATTTTATAGACCTTGATGGATGATTCTTAATATGATTATTAAAAAAAAATGTTATAATTGTTATAAATAATTAATAAAATAGTTTTTTTCAAGTGTAACTTCGTAATTCTGGGAATAATAATATTATTATTAATTAAATTACTTGTTATTGCAAAAACTTTTTAATAATTCAAAAATACTAATAAGGTACATAATATTTTTTTTATTTACAGTAACATGACTTTTTTGGCATTTTCCTCAATACCTTCGTATAAAAAATCCTAAAACTAAAAAAAAGATCAGGTACCAAGAACTTATATTGTCATTTTGTCTTGTTTCAAATTGCATTATAAAAGTTTTACAAAATGACAAAACAAGTTCTCATGCCCACATACTTTCATACATCGCTCGCAATCCGAACCAGAGTATCGAGTACTTCAGGGTGTGAAGCTTGGAATAAACCAATCATTTCCCTCCATTTTTAGCAAACGTCACCTGATTGGTCTGCTGCGAGAACGCACTTATTGCAAGAGTATACGGGCGAAAATTAACATAATAGATAACTAAATAGTCAGTACCATATTCAATGCCAATGTGAGATTGTTTCATGGTATGGTACGAGCACGGGTTTCTCTACTGCAACCGTGTGGACGACTGGCACAGGAACAGTCTTCACCACAGGGTAGGTTTTAATGATAGGTACCTCCTTAATGACAGGAACCTCCTTGATGACGGGTACGTGTTTGTAAATTGGTACCGTTTCGACGTGGTGGTGGTGCAGCGTGTGGATTTCGTGGGGGACGTGGATTCGGATGCTGAAATATACATAAAGTTTTAGCAAAACTCGCATTTGGTTATATAGTAAAGTATTGATAGTTGAGAAACTTCGTCATGCTTTTGTGAAGAGACTTAAGTAAGATGTGTTCAATTAAGTCGAAAAGCATCAGGTTTATCGTATGCTTTTCTTTGAATGTGCTCATAAAGTATCTCTCTCAAAATCTATGAATGTGCTAATAAAGTAGGTGCTACCAAAAACCATAAACTGTGAATTTAATCGCGTATGACTAGAATAATGAACCGCAATCGACAACACAGAGGAAATGAAGAAATAACATGCTTTTGTAAGGATTTCCTTAGTAGGTGGTTCAAGGTAGTTATATACCGGGACCAAAACCGCTAATGGCGTGTGTTTTCCACTAATAAGCAGTTATTAAAATACTTACTAATTAAATATCTAAGTAACCCATGTAGGTATATAAGTTAAAATTTAAGACACGATAATTCCTAACTTTGTATAAATCGATATGAGAAAGGAGTAGTATAGTGTGATTTGAATAGGATTGCTGTTCTTGGTTAAAATTGTTCATTATAATATTTTTGTTGAAATTACTTGGTTGTTATGGATTTTCTTCTTCAGGAAAAACCTTTGTATATTTTCTGACTTCTAAATTTTAAAGTACAATGGGCTCATGAACAGATATGAAAGATCTCATAGAACTGAACGAGATGACTTAATCGTAGTCGAGTGTCCATTTCAAAACTGAAGACTTTCATTTTGACTGTTGAAAGTAGAATAGTAGAATTCGTAACTTCGAAAAGCGGAACCAAAGGCCCTAACCATACTGATGAAGGGTGCAATTGGGAACACGCACAGATGAATGAAAAAAATAGAACTGGCTGAAAAAGCAGCTTCACAGGGCAGTGATATGTTTAAGCGTGATGACGAACGTCTTGATTTAAAATTGAGGATGTCGAAGATATGACAAGATGACGAGAAAAATTTCGAAAAGCGGTTCCCGGGCCACGAAACACATAAATGTAGAATCAACCAGAAACACACAAAGATGATCACGGAATGGCACGAAAGACGTAGAAAAATAGCTGAAACAGGCCTGTAAAGCCTTTTGTGGAATATCCTTTTCTGGTGTCCTGTATGACAGGTTCCTTCGGATACCTAGTTCAGGCACCAGTTCTCCACAACATACCATTCATGCAACTTATGTATATTAGTTATGGTTATGTTAAGACACCAATTGTACTGTTGTGGAGAAAAAATTAAGTTCATTATTTTTTATGCGTGATAGAATTGAGAATGCTGCAGGGAAATTGGTCAAAGCGTCGGTAAGCGGTTCTGGGACCCTAAATCATAGAAGTGCATGGTGCAACCTATGATGATGATATCTATGATCATGATGTGATGCAACTCAATGAAGATATGATGATGAAACTCACCGTGTGTGATGATAGCCTGGGTCTGGAACGGGGTTGGCGACACACTGGCCGGCGATCATCAGGACCAGAGCAAACTGAAAAGAAACCATTTAAAATTAATGTCTCCACCAAGGGAAGTATTATTCCTTTTGCTGTTTACAATTCATAGTAAGCACTCAAGACTTACATTCATGTAGCACAAAAATGTTGGCTAAAAATTGTTGGATAGAGTCATTCAGTAACGGAAGATATATAACTAGCTTTTGCGCGGGACAATATACTCTTGAAGGTTTGGTCTGTCTATATGCAAAATATCATAAAAATCAGTCCATTAGTTTGTTACAAAAAATACAAACATTTTAATTGCACTGTAAATTTAAACTCAAACCTTTATAGAATTAGAATGGACAGTATGGATATATTGAAAGATACAAATTATACTCCAAATGAACATATCGTAAATGAAACGTATGAGTTTGTTTGCGTCTTTTTTACTACTTACAAAATGTCGAATATAAAAGCAAAACACGCAGGATATACAAAAAAGACTTTGCACATGTGCCATTATTAAAAAGGGTTTTAAAGGTCAAATAAGGGTCAGTTGTTATCAGCATATAGATTTATGACGTAAAACTAACAGATGAATAAAGACTACCCCGAACCATAACAATTGGGGGTGCCACTGAGATACAGACGAGTGGATATACTCGTATTATATTATTTTATGACTTTTGTGAATAGATGGAAAAAAAAAACTTTTTTCCGTTAGAAACTCTTTACAATTGAAGCTCTTCAGTGCTACACAAAACTAGTATTTCGGACTCCAAAGAGGCAAAAGTCCGAGTAAAAAGTTCTGTACAAAGTATTCTTTATTTTTCGTTTTAATTATATATATCTTCACGATGCATTAACATGAATATATAAATAACTAAACTAAAATTTAAAGGTATAAGACGCATAGACCATAAGTAATGATAAAAATATTGGGATTCTTTAAGACGATGTGTTAGCAATTAGCATCTGTTGATCTCAATTCCATCCAACTAATGGCGTGGCATTGTCTCTTTACTATAGGCTCTGTCTACCATGTAAATGGTTACTTTAAAAAATACAATTTCGTCCGTCGCTTGCGTGAAAAGTATTAATCTCTCCGTATTCGACAATACATGTATTAGAAATTTCATGCAGATCGGTTCAGTGTCAGTTTTGACACTAAAGAGGGACAAACAAACACACTTTCAAATTTATAATATTAGTCTAGATATGGATATTCTGATATTGTTCATATGAGAGCAGAACTTCTGCGACACGTGCTCACTTTATATTCACAGTGTCGATATTCCAAGCACGCTGTATGGAAATTTGTACAACGGTTTGATTAAAAAAACAAATTGATTTTATATTTTCAATAATTTTATATGAAGTGAATTTACAAGTGGTTAATATCGTTGTGTTACGACAGTTAAGTATTGCATTATTTATTATATTTTTGGAATTATCCTAAAATTAGTATGAGGTACTTAAAAGTTGCTTAAATACATTAGTTTCAATGTCTGAAACTTTTGCTATAAACAGCCAACTAGCTAACTAACTTTTATTTGTAATAATGATTTATAGATATGGATTTTTGAATAAACTTTCAATGTTGTAATGGGTACTTGCATAAGGATATTTTCATTAAATCTTTACGAATTAATTTACAGAATAGACAAAAATTTAAGAAACGATACGTTTAATATTACTACGGAGTTAAAAAAAAAATAACTCATCCCGTGTATTTATTTAAAACAGATTAATTTTTGGAATAACCAATGATAGTACGTAACTCGTAGCGCTCGGGAAACCTATCAATAAAATGTTAAATAAATAAAATTTTACTCACAGCGATAGAATGTAACATGTTGCCGGTTTGCGTGTCACTGCTATCAAACTCCGGCGCATCGCGTTAATATGTACTGCAGTTGTGCAACTTTGCCACCGACACGGTTCCTGGAGTTTAGGACCCAGTGTGTAATCTGCGCACGCTACTTGAATGACTGATGTTGGTGTCCAGCAAAAAACCATATTTGCAAGTTAAATTGTAATTGTGTGATTTGATCCTTATGTAATCTGGACTGTTAACCTGCAGGTTTTATCCCAATTATAAAATTTTATTTATATGGGAGACAGGTGTTATGGTATGTATGTAGGTAATTTTACAATTTTTTTTTAATTTCTATTTGTATTTTATCTAATAGGCATATTTGTTGGGAAAACACATGATTTAAGAAAAAAATAACTTACATTGATCTAAAATAAACAAAGTATCCGAACATAAATAAAACGAATGGTGTCTCAAAGTTTCTTCAGTTACCTAAAAAAAAACTATTTTTGAAAGTCAAATCTTACTGTAGCATTTTTTAAATTAAGTATGGAAATTAAAAGAATGTGTGACAGAACATCGGTAAAATAAACTGAATGTTACATATCTTTTCTACATTTTGATTAAATGACAAAACATTTGCCATATCAGTATGTAAGGTACTTAGCGCAAATGAGTCGCGCGAGTTTACGTTCTATGGTCGTGCGTAGTTTCCAGAAGAAAGACTGGAAAAATCTCGGCGAACGTGTATTGTAATTACTATTAATGAATGAAATCGTATTTGCAAAAATTTTAATATTGTGTAATTGACTATTAAAATCCTAGTTTAGAAATAATTCGAAAAGAAGACGAAAAAGATTGCCAACTTGAAATATTACGATTAGGCCAAATAAGGAGTGCTCATAATTATTAAAAAAAAATGCATCCAGCATTTTTGGCACGCCATCAGATTTTGAAGTTCGTTTATTGATAAAACGATATTTAATGTTTACGAATACGTCAAACGATCTATGTATAATGTCAGTAAGAACACTTTTCATCAGTTGTACTGTAATGCATGCCTATTCACCTACTCGCATTATAACAGTAATTTATTTTCATCTAATTTGTAGGCGGCGCGGCTTATTGCCGGGTGTCATGACTTGGTTCAAAGCGACATCGCGAGGAACTTGCACAACTAATTAATGAACCTTTTTGACAGTCTCCAGAGCAACTGTTGCTTGATTACGACGCTTTCCTTGCAAGTACCAAGGCTGGTTGAGTGACGTCATTAGCCCCTGTAGCCGTTTTTATCGCACGAAAAACGTCATAACAAACAGCGGAACAGCGATAGATTCGCACGATAAAACGGCGTCGCACGTGTCATGTTACCAGACAGGAGCCAGCCTTGTTCAAATTTCAAGTTCCAAATTCGTCTTCTACCGGTTAAAGGTTCTTATCTGATAGTGTAAAAAAACCTAGTGCAAGCCAGCAGCCTGCTTCTTTTCCAAGCAGAAGTAAATCAATAAGAGGAAAGTGTTGGAGTAGGTAAAATATGTAATTTCTTAGTCCATCCTCTTTCGCATTCTCAGTTTTTAAATCCACTGCCTCATATATCATCATTGAATCGAATTGATATGATAAATGTTGCTGTAAAATTATTTGCGCTAGAAGTACAATGACGATATCGCTAAACATTACATCTACTACAATTGGGTCACTGTGTCACGAAAAAAAAATAATTGCATTTACCACACGATGAATTATTTCTTCCTGTGAAACAGTATGATGTACTTACAACTTATTATTAGGATTCATGAAGCGTGTCGTTAGAGCATTGGTGGTCGAATAAAAAAGCGTGCAGCATATGGAGGGACAAGTTCTAATCCTACCGCGGCCTTGAACAATGACTCTTTTTGATTTATTACTTTGAATGCTAACAGGTGAGGGAAAGCATCGTGTGGAAACTTTCACATTCAGGTTACTAGATGTGTTACCATGATACAATATCTGTTTGTCTCAGCAAAGATTGCGGTGGTCTGACGGGAATCGCTTCGTTCGAGTAAAACCTGACTTACCAATACAACCAAGGATCATGATCAAAGGCATAAACCTCAGACCGGTCCGAGAAGAAGATAAGGTCAACCTCGAGAAGCATAGAGATAACTTTTTTACCCATTTAAGTCATGGCACGCGCCGGTTGCCTGACCTGCGTTTACGCCTCAAAATGCGGTGAGGTTTTTTGATGTTTGTGTCAATAGAACAATCGTTACGAAAGTATCAATGAAGTAACTTTACGCTTGACCGACTGAGATAGATTTTAATATGTATGAGCCACCGCGTAGTATTTACATGCGCTGGTTTTCGCACATTTTTTTAAATTTGTAAGTACTTCTGGTAGCGACAATGTTTTTTGACTTGAGCGTCTCCAATGAGAAAGAACGGTTCGTAGTGTCGTGTGAAGCGCACGTGTTAAAATGTATTTTGACTATATCGTCTTTCAAATCGTAAAATGAAAGTTATAAAATTAAGATGATCCTTGTGGAGAAATGAGCAGAGCAACACTCCATATGCATTACCAAGTGGTAAGGTCGTATAGAATACGGTTAGTACATTTATAAGTTATAAATTATATGAAATGTTAAAAAAATTATATGTAAAAAAATTATATGTAAAGAGAAAACAGGGCTATATTGTTTCTAGAGAACCGCATAACTCCATTTTTATTTTAATCCGACAATTCCATTCCGCGTCGGATATTTCAAACGCTTTTACATTCACAGTCAAAGCAAATAAAATTATCTTCACTATTTTATTTTATTCGAATAATATTCTCTACTATACAACAGTCGTCAAAGCGAGTTTCACGGTCTAGGAAAAAAGGAAAAGCTGCCAATTTCAAAATGCACCCTACGCGGAGCCAGCAGAATAGCGAATGAGCGCAATCAGACGGATTTCCCTTGGCGACTGTCTATGTGGAGGGGGATAGTGAATCTGAACTGTCTATTCTCTGTGATATTTGTTCGCATTCGTACTATACTGTATGAATAAGTGAAGGGCTAAAGATATTTTCGAATTTGAAATAAGAATAAGAGACCATAGCGTGGGTGGACTACATTATACGTCTGGGACTATTATTCATACAGTCCTATTATTCATAGGTCCTCAAACCTAATTTTAGCATTTCTGGAAGAGTAGTTTTGAATTGCAATGTAGTTAAGAGTACTCTAACCTGCAAGCTTGTGTGAAACGAGTTATAAATGTGGATGAAGCGAAATAAGTAAAGCAGAGATCGTATTAAGTATCAAGATGTAATCCTTGCCTAACCCTCTGGAAAAGGGGCGTGATGTAATGGGTGATTGTAGTTAGTTTGTACAAATAGCTCAAAACTTAATGGTTATTGATGTATTTTTGCATGCTGATCTAAATAGGAATGTACGAGTAATTTTAATAATATGTTGTCCATGACATTAAGAACACGCACAAATTCAGTCAATAAAATCAATTGATAATATCGCACGCACATAACTGCGTAGGTAATGATTATTAAGTGTACTGTGAACCAAGTAAAGACACATGAAAAAAAATTGGTGCTGCTCTTCTAACCCACTGTACATTGCTTAGATCATTCCCCGTATTATGGCACGCGCGACGACGTTTATATCGCGCGAAAAACTATCGCTATTTTGCTTTTCATTATGACGTAAAACGGGACATCGCTGTCCTATACTATTTCGCGCGATGCGCGGTACGGCTTGTCTATTAGCTTATTGTCTTGTTTATAACTTGAGTAGGTATAACTAATGTAAGACCGTTTTTTACGCATCATTGATGTATATTAAATACTCATTTACGCTTAAATTGGTAAATTTTTCTCTTTCAGTGTTTATACCATAAGAAGAAAATATTTTTATCTTACAGTTCTCGTTTACTATTAACGTATTTTCCCGAAATGTCCCTAAGCCGTGCATTAGCTAAACATCCAACATTGATATATGTGTCGTATTTATATACACACAAAGTATAAGAGCCCGCAAGAAGTTTGTAAGTCCTTTGAGGCGATTCCGAGAGCAGCTTACGTCTGTAATCCCTTACAGGTCACTCATGACGTCACCTGGGAAAGGGATTTTTTATTTTATTTCCACTGACACATGTAAGTTTACTTGCCTCAATGTGTAACCTCCTGCCTTTGTGGTGTAAAGCTTTTTTTTTATATGTTTAAACTTTATGCATATAAAATGTACAGCAGGTGGACTTACCAAGCATAATTTTTGTAATGAACTTGGCTCTTTTTTTTTTTAAATGTTAATGGTGCCAGTTGAAAGGACAGTCAGCCATGTGGTCACGAATTTTTAATAAATTCAATTATTTGTAAGCATTTTGTGTCACAAATCATTCTGACACGTGTCAGGCTATCGGTCGTGCATTTATTTCCCGCGCTTATTGACAGCTACACAGCTGCCGTGTTGAATCAACCAACATTTAAAAATAAATGTTTTTACGTTAAATTGAGATACGACGTGGTTACGTGGTTTTCGACACCAACATAAAAAAGACTAGGACCACTTGATCTCTTTCTCACGGATGTCGTAAAAGGCGACTAAGAGATAGGCTTATTTTGGGATTCTTATTTAAGGCGATGAGCTAGCAAAATGTCACAATTTGAATCTCAATTCTATCATTAAGCCAAACAAACAGCTGAATGTGACCTATCTTAGTCTTTCAAGACTGCTGGGTCAGTCTACTCCAAAAGGGATATAGACGTAATCTGTAATTCAATCTGATGTAAGTTGTTCAACAATTATGTAAGGCAGATATGTAACATTTTCTGCGTTTGGTGTGCTCAAGTTTCATTCTAGATTTACATTACTATATAAAGAAACTGATTTGAACATTAACTACGAAACGTGTTTCTGTTAAGTTCTATCTGTGCTACGTGATATAAACTTACACATATCGCATCTTTATAATGTAGGTACGAGACAGACGAAAGCAATAATCACAAGTTTTTTTTTAACACAAGCGGAAGAAGTATGCAGCAATCGTGGCAAGTGAAAAGATAATCTTAGCCTGCTCTTCTGGGAAAGAAGCATGATTTTATGTATGTATGTAATTTTTATTTTATTTTTATGAGTAACTTTTTGCGACATAATTATTGACCTTATATTATTTATACCCACATAGCATTTATAAGTTAACTTCTTAAGCAGAAAAAAACCAGCACAATGATCAGGTGACATCACAGACACACCAACGACTAAATTTGCTTCTAATAAAATGACCCCGTGCAAGCATTTCATGCCCCAAAAAGCCTCTATCACATAACAGCACCTCTATTGCGCAGATTTGCACAGTTCTACCTTTTGATTAACGTTATTACAGGCCGCCTCTCAGCTAGAGATGTGCATTATGCGACACAGTCTCGCCATTATCATATTATAATTTGGCGGGAAGCGGGCGTATGACGTGCATTCGTCACATTAACGAGTGACGCGCATTTATTAGAGCTCATTTTTAGGGCTGAAGGACTTTGGAAAGATTTTAGTATTTCTTTTGTAAAATGAATGGAATTTAATAATATTACATTATTAGTATCTTTTTTTTCTTTTTATAAGTAGTTTTAGCTTTAGTTTTAATTTGATTTAAATATAATATGTATATTAATGTTTTGTGTGCCGTGCCATTTTTAGCAGAAAAGGATCAGTTTTTTATTTATGGATGTCGCAGGATATCAAAAAGACGACGAGAAACTACCAGTAGAACAAATATAAACATATTATTTCAAGGCGGTTAAGCATCTGGTAATTTCAATCATTAAGTATTAGTATACTTAATGATTATATATATAGTTATCTGTATGCTGATATAGTTATCAGTAGGAGGATACAGCAGAACCAGTCATTATTATTTTCTTTTTCTATGAAAACACAATATAACAATGTAGACCTCTGTCAACTCCTTCCACTATTTTATAATTTATAAATGGCTAGGATACATTTACTGCGCGGCACATCTTTCATAGCATACCACTGATGCTTCGATGCCAACACCTGAAACTCTGAAGTCACTTTGATGAGACAGATGTATACACCAGAGAAGAGACTCCATATACTAATAACTACAGGAGTTATGAAGTTAGTGGAGACTGTGTTAGGTAATTTGATACAAGACACGCGACAGCTGACGTGACTGCCGCGCTCACGCGATAAGCACAGCCTTCCACCATCGATTTTAGGCTAACTTTAGGTTCTATGTCTGTTAATACTGACCTTTGCCTGTGCATTTTGTTTGTAGAACTATTCGTTATCTATGGGTATTATGGAAGTTAATGTGTACATACTACCTTCTAAGGAATATTTTTGTAAGTACATGAAAACCACTATCCTGATGACTTGGTCATTCACATTCAGATTTGTATAATTGGGTCTGCATGCAATTAGGTATTTTGTCCAAGAATTTTTTTTTAATACCAAACGCGGTTCTATTTCGATGTGGAGTGTCATAAAAATCAAAAACACATCGTTTTAATTCCGCTCCATTCCTTAACGATTCCAATGAGCGTTTTCGTTCGTTCATTCGTTCAGTTAAGCCCCACTTGAATTTTTCTTCGCCATCTTAATTTGTACGTGACTCTGAGAGTTAATTAGTGCAATTACGAGATCCAGTCGGTTTTTTGTGCCAGTTATACTCTCGTATTCAGGGGTAGCCATTGTGGAAAATTAAATTAACTCTAAAATAGTGGGCTTAGGGCTGGCAATGGCAAAAATAGAGGAGTATCTGGAGTGACTTTTGCTGCATTCAGAACTCGATCAATAATTCCCTTTGTTCTTTTATGTGCATCGTTCGTGCGATTTTGTTGTCTTTTTATCAAAAGTTACTTTATATGTTGGTTTGACTGATGCTGCAAGAGAATATATAATCAAATTTAATATATCACTGTGACATATTTCAGTTATTCAACCTCTCACAGTTATGTATCGTCTAAGTAAGTAAACAAGCTTCAGATTGTTTATAATATATATAAACGTAAAGTCCAGTGCCCCGTATAAATAAATAAACCAATCGCGTGCAGGATTGCAATTATTCGAGCCCATAGGAGTTTGAACTATTAGAGTTAATTTTCTGGTATTCAACCATCGCACCGCTCCACATTTTCGTCTGATATCGTCGTGAAGTTTTGAGAATGTACTAAGTATAATTAATAGGGTACCGGACAACTTTTCAGATTGTGTTTAAAAATAATCTTTATTTATTTATATATCCATAAAAAATATTATTTTAAATAAATAAATCATTTGGAGTATTAAAAAACGTCAAAAACATAATTTATTTAAAATTGCCGCGAAAACAGCACTTTACGTCAATTCAGATCGCGTGACGTCATATGTTTAGAAAACAAGCCTTATTACAAGTGATCAGTGCTTGGATAATTTAAGTATTTTCTCGCAGATCTAGAAACATGCAAAACCCATAATAATGTAACCTTTAAAATCATAAAAAAAAACATATGTGAAAATAACTTTGTAAGTAATGAAACTAGTTTTAGGTTATGTTTTCGTTTGTTATTTTTTCAATAATTTCTGTTGTTAAGATAAACAAAAAGAGGTTGAAATACTTACACAAATGTTTTCACATTGCGAAATTCAGCAAAATAAAAGTCGGTATTAGTGGCAAAGAAACTGCCGACCATGAAAATATCAATCTTTTGAGAGATTTCTATTGTCGGCTTTATTAACCTTGTTCCATGATAAAAGCTTGATATAGGCGGCTTCAAGCACTTGCGACAACTTCTGTTATGAGTAAAGTCCTTCAATTCTTAACTAATTACAATTAAATATTTTTAGAAAAATGCTAATAAATCGTAGAATAACTCGAAATAACATACAAAGCAGTGTTGTTTACTTATCACTTCTGAGGTATGACGTCACCCACTGTGATTGGTGTTTGGGTTCTTACGCTGCACAGATAAAAAATATTGGATTTTTGCAACTTTATTTATTGATTTAAAATTATAAATCATTGTTATTTCTTAAAAATCTTTACTAAGTGATGTTCTTGTATAAAAAACTTTATTTTAAAACACAACTTAGATTTTTTTTCGATTACTGTCCGGTACCCTATTGTATGTAGGTTTAGAAATGATGCGTGTCCTGTTTGAAAAGCAAAAAAGAAAGGATATTTATTTATTTTAAATTTATGTACTTTATGTACAGGTGGACTTAATGCCACAAGGCATTCTCTGCCAGTCGAACCTTGACATGCTGAAATTTTCGTTCTACATATTTTCACTTCGCTTCATCTTCATTCAGTATTATCTTCATGTAAGCTCGTCAGTTTGGGCTAACTTCTCAACTTGACCTTTTGCCAAGACGTCTCCGATTTAATCAACGTACGAAATTCATATATCACAAAAACATGATTATCGTTTCATATGGCAAAGTCGGTGCACTATTAATATTAAGAATTAGTAACTGACAAATCTCTTTTATTTTCAGACTCAAGATTTTCACGTTTAAAAATATTTTACATACATTATTTGTATCAGCGGAAAATGCCTGACCAGCAAATATTATAAAAAAGCGTAAATTGATATTTCCAACAGCTACAGAAACACGCTATTATTATTATGAATTCAGTTTTCATTGGGGAATAATTCCAGCCTGTAATTCGTTTAACGTTTTCCAAAATTAAATTCTCAAGGCAGTTAAAACTGAAGGCTTTACTGCGCTAGAAGTGGGAATATTAACCTGAATAGGTAATAGTTGCAAGTGTGATGCATTATAATTGCATATGCACACGCCACGCTCCGCCCGGAAAACTTTTTATTGATATGTTTTCGTACTTGTAGCTGGCTGGTTCTGACATACATTTTTCTATTAAAATTTAAATTTAGAATTATTATTTCGTTTTTCTGTCACCGAGTAAAATAAGCATACATGCAAGAAGTAAACAGAAGTATTAATGAATTTATTTATGCCATATGATACAGAACAACCATAATTTTATCAGTTATTATATTAGAGATAATAAAGTTTATAGCTTTTCAGTACAAAATTTCAAAATCTTTGTTTTAAATTTAATGAAGGATAAATATGAAACCTTACTTAATAGATTTTGGATGAATTTTTTACTTATAGCCTAACTTTAACCTTCTTTGTTCCAGGTATGTTGGCCGAAATGATTTAGGGACTTCGTCGAGTAAAAATTTGAAATGGATTCAAATTAATTCCTAAGAAGAAATAACGCCAAGACAATATAAAGGAAACTCATCAGAATGCCTACTTAAATTATCCCAGTACTTGTGAGCCAAGACAGGAGGTTAATAAAATGTAGGCATAATTGCTTGCTAAGGGAACATGACAAGTACATTGTTGACATAACGAGTGTATTCATTGTATAACTTGTAATTAACACGAATGTTTGAATGCGAAACAAATTGCTTGAAATTTAACTCGTAAAGTTTAACGTCGCGTTGGAGATAAAAGGCCTTATTGGCTGTATTAAGGTTATATCGTTTGCCTGAGAGAAAACCGAAGGTTACCCTTCGGAAGCTAGAGAAGGATTCTGTTACTATTTAATACTTATGTGGTTTTGTAAGTTATGCGAATTTGTACCAAATGCGTGTGCAATAGAGTTTAATTTTCAATGACGGTGGTATTTCATGAATGCCTCTTTGGAACAGGTATTCAGCATCGCGAAGACATCTTTGATGTTGCACCCTCTCGCCTCGGGCGTGAAAGGCCTCTCATAGATAAAGTGCATTTCGATATTAGAAGTTTTGAACAGTTTCGCCATAAAAAGGTATGAATTGTTTTCAACCCTAAGTTTGGATCGGATTTGGATGTTACAATATAAGTTCTGCTGAAAGCGTGATATTTTGTATTTTTTATATCAAATATTGTTTTGTTAAGATGGATACCGAAATGATGGAATTGAGAATACTACTAGTATACTATCCAGGTAAAAGTGGCCTTCAAAATGTCGAATCTGGACTCGATTGAGCCACGCCATGGCCTGCGGGGTCAACAGAGCCCTATAAACATATATATGGATCCCAAGGATTAAGACGTGTGTATCAAAATGTGTTTTGGTTTATTTTATAAAGTGGTATTATCTCCATTTAATCATATTTAGTAAACAATTGCGTTCTTAGCTGTTTTGCCCAAAGCTCACTACATCGATAAAGATGTGTTTGAAAAAAATGCATTTTAAACTTGAAAATGATTATTTGACGCTTAGTGAGAGTTACACCATGTTACTTTATCGATAACCAAAGCAACGTTTATTCAACGATTAGGTAAGAGAAAAGGTGCTGCATCACTTAGATTTATTATACTATACCACTGTGTAGGCTCGCGTGAAGCGAAAAATCCCGCTGATTTCTTTTCCCGCGGAATTTCAGGAAATCCTCTATTAGTGCAACTCTAGACGGAACATAATAATATATACAATCATACATGCAAAATTTAAAATCTCTAGACAGAGGAGTTTGGGCTGTCCGTTGATTTAACAGTTAGTTAATGTTAACAGTTATACAGTCAGTTAGTATGTGTATTTAGATGAACTGACGCCATCATCGTTGCCGCTGATGTAAATTTTAGCTCAAAATAATCAAAGCTATGGGACAAGTAACATAACAATAACAGCGAGTATTCGAGGTCGAAAATTCGATTTCAGTTAAAGTTCAAGATGTTAAATGCTAAGTAATATTGTTTACAAATTATTCGGCAATCACAAACCAAACATCTTGCCGATTGGAGGGATGTTATAACAAGAAAATTGACCTGTAAACTATGCGAAGGCCCTACAAAGGTCTACTACTGGAACTAGTTTACCATATTGTGATTACCCTGGGGACTGCGCAAATGTTAAAATGGAATCGAGTAACTTCTGCGCGGCGCCATATTGATTTTGGTTATGTTTGTTTGTTGTTTGTTAATCTGTTGTGTGATCTGTTTAGAATAGGACCACTCTATCTCTTTGACACATGTTTGGATAAAGTAAAAGAAGAGTATTCATCTTCTATTGTCTTCTTTGGTTGGCTCTCTAGAACACAATTGATTTAGTGCCTATCAAATAAGATTTTAATTATTTTGTGGTTATATCTAACGACTATCTATCAATAATAATTTTATAACACCCGCCCGTAACCCGTTCTAAGCTGAATAATTACATAGTTTCATCAAAAGTCCTTCAGAAGTTTTTGTGTAAAAGAATATCATACACACAAATTTTTTCGTTAATAATATTAAATATAGTAAGCCTTTTCAGAACCATTTGTTGCTTCGTGCATCCTTTTCTACTTCTACCATCGTACTACCTCTACAGACACCAGCATCCGTAGCATGACATGCGCGATGCCGTTTTCATCGCGCGAAAAACTAATCCTGTCCCGTTTCACGTGCTAATAAAAAGCGAGTAATCAATAGTTTTGCCCGATAAACGGTGTCGCGCGTACCCCGCTGCGGGGACAGAAAAACATAGCATAGCAACAAACATGTTAATATCAAAGATATCACAAAGCCTTGTAAACAAATACGATAAATCTAGCGAATATTGAAATCTCGATTTCAGTTCGCGAAAATCGGATTATGCGATTATTTTGTAAACTCGCATCTCCTGTTATCATACATTGTTGGGGAACTGTCTTTCCTTTGAACGGCATATTTTCCTCCGTACCGGGATTAATAAAGTAAATATATGGCTACAAAGACGTTATTTGCGTCCCGGTTTCCGATTGAGTTGGCAAAATAAGAATTTATTATGATTTACGAAATTCCAGATAGGTCGTATGTTTTTCATTTTTGGGTTCAATCCTAGAAGGATTTTATAATCGAGAAAGTTTGTAAGGATGTGTTTGTTTCTTTTTCGCGCAAAAACTATTGAACGGATTTTCGTGAAACTTCAATTATTTAGCTCGGTATAACGTAAATGACTTGACATGTTTCTCCTTGCCTTGTACCATACTTTAGCCTAATCCACATTCATAACTCACTTCATATTCGTTTGTGCTGATTACTATAAAACTGCCTATTGTAAATACCATTAGTTAACGCCGACGAAGTTGTAGAAAAAAACGACCTTTTTTAATGATGATAAGCTGCCAAAGTTGAAAATTTCGCAACGCAAAAATAAATTGTATGAATTTTACATTGACAAGCAGGAATTGAGTTTTCGTGCCATTGCTCGATTCAAAACTTTTCGCATTCATGTATTGCTATTTTGTTAGGGCGCGGTTACACTGATTTCGTGAATATTTTTTAGTTGCAGATGAACTTATATCGTATAACAAACTTAACCCAAAGGTTGACCATTAGATACCTAATAAAAAAAATAGATGCAGTAACTTCCTAGAAAAACATCGACATGAATAATCAATTTTTTATTAATTTTGATCTCGTAGATTTATATATATAGATACTCGTATTTGACTACGAACTAATATAGTTTTAGGTCGCATATGTACATACTTAAGTCATTAAAAAAATGGCAGTTCTTAAACTCATTCTTTATGCTGAAGCGCGTAGGTGACGTATATTATTTAGCAAAGCTATTCACACACCATACATGTGATCGTGACTTTATATAGGAAAAGGGAAAGCCGTCCAATTTTTATTTGCAAGCTATTTCCAATGTGTTCTAAATCGTTTAATGCGGTATGTTGTAACGAGTTGCTTATTTCAACTCCAAAATTGGTTTTGTACGAATTCAATCTAATACCGCTGCACATTTGTTGTTTTATTTTGTTCCACTTCATCACTTTTCATTAAGCTCATTATTTATATTGATATATGGCTTGTTTTTGTTGTGAATTTTTTAATATCGGATTATAAATAAAGAAATATTTACCTACAGGAGTAATTACACAGCATCTCTTCTCTCTTCACCGGAGCCCTATATGAGCGCGCGCGACCCGGGACTTCTCCTTTGGACCTCTTCAGCGCTCACCAAGTTAAGTAGCTCGCTATCCTGTGGCGGCTACTTGATGGATCGTGTCCATAGTTAAACCCAAGCCTTCTTAAAAATTGTAAATCTAGTCTTAATACAGGTTGTAGTTATTTTATGGATTTTTTAAATTATTTCTCATCTCACTTACCTGCGACGTTTAACCTAAATGTCACAAGTAGTCATTAAAACAGCTCCTTAGAATTTTTTTTTTAAATATTGTTATGTTGTTCTTTCAACCCTGCGATTATGTTTCAAATAAAGTAATCTTATATTGTTGAACATTTAGGAAATTTGAATGTACTGTCTGTAACAGGTATGATATATTAATGTTAGTGCTTTAGGCATATAATTTAGATAATACCCTCCTTGTACTGCCGAAGCTTAAGTAACTAGGTGTCGTGTGTGTCAAAGCTAGGCGTCGATTCACTATTAATTAACTCCCGTTATCATATAATATCAAGCACTTAATAAATCCACTTACTCACGAAATTACCCAAATCTTCATTAATTAGTATAGTTATTAAGGAAATAAACGCCTTCTAAATACTGAACGGTACTTGAGCAGCCCTGATAAGCAAATTTGTCAAATAGACAAGTTAAATTGGAATTATTTGTAGTTGGTGGAAACTTTAGTACATTAATTTGATTACACCAAGTTTTCATATGGATATTAGTAAAGTGTGTTAGGTGTTCATTACAGATGATTGGCATTTTTAACCAAAATTAAATTATGGATAACTTTTCAAGAAAGTATGTTAAAAAAATTTTTTGTAAGTTAATATTTGGAACCTCATGCAGCAGCGCTGCTTAGCAATGGCAATCGGGTAACGATCATTCAAAATATAAGTAATAACTTAAATACATGGCTAAAATCTCTGAATACATAAAGTCTTACAAAACTTACCATAACTAACTGAGTATATACATGATTCATGCTTATAACTTCTTTTTTTCTCATTTGTTTAAGTATTTGCTACCATAAATATCTACCCGATATGTGTTTACCTAGTCACACCGGCACCTCATAAATCACACAAAAATGTATCCCAACGGCAGATTAAGTGATTCGCGGCAAGAGCAGGGTTTGCCGACAAACAGGAGCCCATTAAAGTAAGCCCATCAAAGGAAACGGTAATGTGTTTAACCGTTTGCAAGCTATATTTAACTGGTAAAATATGTAAGGTGAATTATTTAATGTAAAATCTGATGTTTTACTAGCAATAAAAGAAACGAAATTTGTGATCATACTCTTCTTCCTCCGTGCTTTAGTTGTATCCGGTTGCATCCTGACCACTCTGGAGTGGAAGCCGGGTATGCCTTTGACCATGGATTCTGGATTGGGTGAGTCGGGTTTATACACGGAGCTACTCCTGTCTGTATATATCATCATAATATTATATGTGATATAGTAAAATAGGTATGTGATCGTACTATAATACTCGCATTAGATTGTTATAAACAACATTATTTTTGCCTTCTTCGACAACTTTTGCAATAAAACCAAAGCTCTTTTCTAAACATTTTTTCGGCATGTAGATTGTCATTCCGCTCCGCATCGATTTCCAATTTTTAAAGACATCAGTGGATAATGCAATCATGTAAAACCTGACATATTCTATCATATTTTGTTTAATGATGTTAGTGATGAGGCAATGGAAGCGCCAAGCTTGGAGTATGATGCCTCTAAAGAGAGAACAATGTAGCTTGTTCATCCAATTTAAAAACTTAAATAAAAATAACCGCAACAACAAACCCGACATAAAATTGTGACTCTCGTAGTTTTAAAATATCCAGTTCAAATTGGAAATAACACATGGACAGCACTTGTACGCAGAACAACGGCTTCATGAGTGCAATTGACCTTTTTTCGTGTCGGACTTCAAAAATCATTTTGGTTCCACTTACTAGAATTAAAATGTTATATTCTTTCTTTTTTGAGAGTGAACTTTTGATTGTTGAAATGTGACATGGAGCAAAAGATATAGTGACAGGTGTAGAAAAGGGGCTGCTTAAATTTAATTGGTCATTTTGAGAAATTAAATCTAAGCAATACGCTTTAATGTAAGCGAATAACAAAGAAAATATGCGAGACAAGTGTGTAAAGGAACGTTGGGAGTCCATACCTTGATTAAATAGGAGACGTTCAGGAAAGGTCAGGTCAAAAGTGCCCTAAACCGATTAGCTTGCAAGAAAAGATTAATGAATGTGCATGAAGCAACCCATAAAGTTAGTTGGGCAGTCTCGCTATGGGCCAGTCAATAATGGCCGAGGAACAAATGTCGGCTTTACTACAAAGTCCTGGGACTACCATTTATATGTACATATAGTGGATAAAAATAAATGGACTTGTATATTGAGCAAATTTTCCATGACCATCAGTTTTATTATTGTCATCGCGCTTCACGCTAATATGACTTATAATAAAACATACGTATTCATATGTCAGGTTTTATCCATTACGGGGTAGACAGAGCCCGAAACCTCAAAAGACTGGAAGGCCACGTTCAGCTGTTTGGCTTAATGATGGGATTGAGATTCTGATAGTGACACGTTGCTAGCCAATTGCCTAAGAGAAGAATTTCATGTTTATTTACTTTAACGATCTGCACACACATTTTTTTTTCGAGAACCATACAAGCATGGAAGCTTGTTTTTTTTCGTATGTGTAGTATTTATTTGTATAATCTTCATCTCGCTTTACGCCAATATTACTTATATTAAAACAGCCTACTTAATGCAAACAATTATTTTAGATCTGCCTAGCTGGCCTTGTCTTGGGAGCAGACACGGCTAATTTGCTCTAATGCCCCCTTACCCTTGTCTGCATTAACCATTAACTTGTGACATGTTTAATTCGCTAAGTGCTGTGGTCAGTCCGCTGTTTTGTATGGTGCGAGTGAAAGCGAAATGCCCGATAAACTTTTTTCGGATATTAGTTAGTTTCTTTAATAAACACCGAAATGGGAACTGTTTGGTGGTAAAACTATGAAGAACAGACCATACTAGAAATTAGCAAAAAGTATAGTAACTTATTTCAATTTCAACAAAACAGTACCTTTAAAATGTTTAAAATTTTATTCCATTTTCGTTAAAATGAATGCCTTCATATATTGATCGCAGCCCTCTTGATCTTGAACATGACTAAATAAAACAAAAATATATCTGTAGCCTAGTGCCAAAATGAAAATTGTTTAATTCTGCCTATCCGTATCGAGTCTGTTTCTGTTTATTATACTATTATTGTTATTAATGCTTGTTTCTATTTTACAAGAAGGGTACAAAAGCACTTTTATAATTTTTGATATTATTTATGCAGTGTAATTGGATTGCGGATTAATTAAATTACTACAACGCTGTCACTTTGATGTAATTAAACCTTTAAATTAATTAATGGCGTATCGCTTGCTGTCCAAGTCATCGCTGTTAATGTACGACTTAATTATTATACTCGTGGGAAAGACAACCACCAGTATCTTTGCATTTTTTATACTAATAATTTTGTCTCACCAAAGCCTATTACTGGTTGATTTCTCAGCTAGCTAGACTTTCTTCGAGAAATTTACAATAAATTATAAGTAGGGAGTAAATACTTTTTATTTTTCTAAATTTATATTGTAAATGATTTGTAAGATAAAATAAATCTAGTCCGACATTGTACATATTATTTAATCAATAATGACTGTTTTCTAATTGGTTATTTTTTATGTGCAATAAAGAGTTTAATAACAACGAATATCTATCTGTTTGCATCCAGTTTAGTAGAGTCGGGTAAAATGATTGTATTGTAAAAAAAATATTCATATGAAACCAGCAAACTAAAATTCAAATAAACTTACTACACATTAAAATTAAAAATGAATTATAATTTCAATTTGTTGATGATCCTTTAAAAACAATATCGCTGTCACATAGACCGCACCCTATAATGGATCGTAGAAATGACCAAAATGTATTACCCTATTAAGTAGACCACCTTTGTTTAAGTAAATCTGGGTTTGACTCGAGTTTAAATTATTTATTCGGGTGTAAAGGGTAGCAACAGATATCTTTGGAAGTTGGGGTATTGTTGTACAAGATTCGGCCAAAGCCCATGACTTACTACTTTGCTTATGTTTATTTAATTTTGCTTGTAGGGTCCCCAGAACTCATGTAAAACTTTGTTTGGCAAAGACCCAAAATCACAATAGTTTCGATCATAGAGATTTTCGATATATAATGACGGAATTAATTGAAATTAATTAATCTTTTTAAATCGATATTTTGATTAATATGTTTTTATTAAGATGTATTAGACCTACTATGTCTTTAAGGGTTTGGTAAATCTTAACCTACTGATAAGTAAATTTTGTGCATCATGCCAAAATGGTCTGTCTAAAAATCCAAGAAGCAAGTATCTCATGCGATCTCGTCTATTATTCACGTCGGCTAGAAGAGCACAAACTAGTAAACTAGATAAGTTTTAAAAGGACTAAGTTAGATGAATCTTGACTGCATAATGACACAGATTAAAAGTTGTTGATTGTGAAATTCAAAGAGTTTTTGATGGCGGATGCGCGGGTATTAATGTAAGCCTTGGTTGCTGAGGGATTAAGGATTTATTTATTGCACAGTTGTATTATACAAGCAGGGATGAACAATACGCTAGTAATATGTAAGAGTAAATTTATGAAAATTATTACTTAAATGCTGACTTAGTAAGAAATGAAGGATAAAAAATACAACTCGTTTCGTGGGTCTGATAGATAAAAATCAGTTTACATATTATTTTGAAATTCCCAGAATTTGTGCTAGCAAATGTAATTACCAATAGTATTGCTTCTAAATATGAAATATATTTTGATGAGTTCAAATTACAAAAGCCGCAATTTTTCATTTAGAGATTAAACTTGAATTGAAACATCAAGAAAAATATTTAAATTTTGTACTTGAATATTTCTTTTGTTATTAAGTCTTGTCAATATTAAAGTCATTCAAGTTGATTGGGAAATTGGTGCAATTTTAAATCCAATTTTAGTGTCACCCATACTAAATTAGAAGGGGTCATATGAAAGGGTGTAATTAACACAAGCTGCCCTATATCAATAACAGATTACCACGTAAAAGCTAATGGCCTAATGGCCTGTGTGCCAGTAATTGACCAATAAATTGTGGCCCATGCCAAATACTATTATTATACGGCTATTGATCTTCGTAAGCAATGTTGAAGTGTTGTTTGATTCAAAATTGAAATGAAACTTTTCTGTATAAGATACTTAAAAACAGTTTGTTTACTCTCTGAAAGATCTTCTACCGGCCTTTTTTCCTATTTTGATTCGTGAGTACTATGGTTACAATTGCTAAAAATTCATGGATAAACCTGCATGGAAATCTTTCTAACAGATTAATTCTTATATCATAGCATATTTCTGGCATAATACAAAGCTCCTGTGACCCCTATGTGAGCAATCATATATTAAGCTAATTTAAAGTTATCTGTTATTTGCCTATCGTCAGACATACTTTGAGTATTTCAACTACTCCTTTTACTGCTTTTTGTCTATTACTTTCCTTCAGGTATGCCCATTGAAAGAATATTAGGTCTTATTGGACTGCAAACGGACGATTATACATACACAGCGTTTATCTCTAAAGAATCTTCAACCAAAATACCTTCAATTCTGTATGTAGGTGTTCTTGTTGGCAAACTCTAACTGGTCTTCAATGGAGTAAATTGCGCCCTAATGGAGTCTGCTCACGTACTAGACGTAGCTAGCTCATTGAACACTGCCGTCCGGGCGTTCCGGTGACATTGTAACTACTGATAGCTGTTAGTGTGAACTTTTAGGTTTTGCATTTATTTGGATGATATCATTTTAAATAGTCACAAGTTAGTGAGGTTGGACTACAGACAAAATAAAAGGTGAGAGTATATTTTCTTGTTTAATTGCAATGACCCCTATAAGTTGTATTGAGAACATCGTAAGAAAACCTGTACTTTCAGGCAACGGGATGTATAGTCATGATCCAAATGTATAAGTAAGGATTTTTTGTAAAGACTAATGCTAATATTGGATTGGTTGAGTATTTAATTAAATGAAGAGTACATTTTAAATTACATCTTTTGTAACACTGACTAAGCGTTAATTTCCATTCGAATCAAACCTGCTACAGTTCGTTGATTATTTTGTTGTCACTACCCGTAGCAACTATTGTGAATTTAACTTAATCGCTTGTTTAAGTTCAAGCGAACGTTTAGTTCATCAAGGGGGTCAAGTGTAAACTATGCTGCGACAAAGGTAAATGAGCTGCTTAAGTCATAAGATGAGTAGTGTATTTAAGACTTGTAACTAAATATTAGTACTACATAATGTGATGTTAGCATGTGCAAGTACTTACTAGAGTAAATTTATATTCATTCATTGTTATCAAGTTGGTTATTTATGAAGTTGTTGGCCTTCATAAGCAAAACTCAAAAAAGCTTTACTATGCAGGCCCTGCGCAAATACAAGTTCTTAAAATTTCTGCGCTATCATGGTGTTATCGGAGCGAAGTTAATACGCAACAACATAGCTGCTTCTCTTCACACTTCCTGGTTGTAAAAGTCAATCAATGGAAAGGTTTATAAATTTGGAATGGTCCCTTCAGACGACAAACTAGTGACCAGCATTTAACTCCTAATGCCATCCAGCTAAATGTGCCTTGCGAAAAACGGACAAACAATAACGAACAAAATATTATTATCCTCTGAAACAAAACCAGTTACCGTAACTTTATAAATAAATACATCATAATTAAATTTATGATTACTGCACACGATTCACAAATGCTTTTTTGTGGCAATAATATTTTGACCGCAACGGATTAGTGGAAATACAATCAGTGCACTAGTTTGTGACCACTGAAAAAAATGCTTGATTGGAATCAGCTTTATTTATTTCGTCAGTACAATGTATTAGTGTCGGTTTGATGAATTTTGGAAAAGTTAAAAGATCAATCAATTTGCTTGGTATATGATACTTCGAAACAATATTTTGTACGATGTCTGAGTCGCGATGGGCTTTGTCGCCAAAATATGAAAATATATCTGGAGTTATGTTGCATAAAGACGATTGGATTTTTGGGTTCATATTAGATGATTGGATGATACCTTATATCCTATTTTACTTAAAATAGAATATGTCTTATATAGTCTTGGCCTTGATGTTTCAGAAACAATTTGTAACGAAGTTTCTTAAGTACTTGATGGTAAAGGCAGATTTGTTGTTAAAACCTTTGGTATCTTTACTTTCCAAATAAGCTAGTGTCTCGATATATTTGTAAGTCACATTTAAGTTTTAAATATCTCGTAGGTACAAACAATGCCATGGATAAAAAATTAGCTTCACCTTACACAGCAATAAAATAAGGCTTTACTAAGCTATAAATTAAAAACGCAGTTAACTTTACAACTTTAAATACTACCACCAGTTTGCATTTTCTATTGAAAAATCTAGTAAATTATGTTTCGAAGCAACGAAATTCGCTTTACCAGTAAGATTTATTGGTAAACCCGGTGTAACATTTTAACTTTTCTCTTTAATAAACAAATGACAATATTATGCAGGCAAATCGTCGTTTTGCATGATTCCAGCTCGCCATTATAATTCCTGCCTTATTCCCCCGGGATTAATGTTAGCGACGTAAAAAGAACATTTTGCTACTTTTTGTGTTAGTTTCAAACATCGACCCATTTGTAACTGAGCTGTTATCAGCATTTTAATTTTGTAAACTTGCGGCTTAAAAACGAAGTTTAAAAAAATTACAAGTATGTTTGTACGAGTAAACCTTCTATTGGAGTGATTAATTTTATGCAAAAAATATAGACTTATATACACTGCTATTACAAGTATATAAAAAAATGCCTGTAGGGTTTTTGTTTTTATTGTTAACGTTGCCTTTTATGTTAACATGAAAGTGTCTATTTTTTTGTCTTATCTTCATGATTTTAGTCAATAATAGTCGATTGCTTTTTGCATTGACAGTCATATAAAAAAACAGATGTTACTTTGCTCTTTCTTTGTTACCAAACCCGCGTAGAAGCACTAGGAAGGATCCAGTAGTAATATTTTTACAAAATAAGCATTTCAATTACATCAACTCCGTATTCGACTTACGTCTTTCAACATCTTCCCAAACTTTGTAATACCTAATATTAGTGGATCAAAGAACACAGAAGAGAGCGGCTATGATGTTTATTAATGGTGAAAATTATCCTAATCAAAATTACGTGTAAATAAGGAGTGTTAACGAATTTTCAAAAGTTATATGACTAAACTTTGCGTTGATAAGCACTGTCAACTCGGTTAAATATATTTTCATTATACCAAAAGTTTGGTACGGCGACCCGTGTTTAGTAAACTTTTGTTTGCCCAGGTTACTACAAGAGATTCAGTATAAACACCTGAAAATGGAAGCTTCACGTTTACTACTACATTTATATCTTTTTGGCGCAGTGGTAAAGTAGTTCCAACTTTGTCACGTAGCGACCTATATGATATTAACCTGAGTTGGATGTATATTTTTTAATTAAATTTAGTATACTTGAGTTAGATCCTGTAACAAGTCTGCTTACTTACTCCTTGCTTAATCTGTGCAAACTGTTAAAAATATACAGAAAATTTCATCTAATAAAAGCATGAATGAAACTAAAAAACGAGACTATGTTTGAGAATATATTTTTACATATATTCTAATAAAAAAAAATCGCAGTAAATATCGGCATCGTCATACTCATAGTATAAAAATTGTGTTATAAAATACAGTAGTCTAAAGAATAATCTTCCACTTGGATAAAAAATTTAATTTGAAAAACCTTTCTATCTTTACAGGTATGGAACTAACAGCCGGAAGGAACAATTGACTCAAGCCACACACAACATTATCAAAATCATAGGCCCATATTCCTCGGTGATTTAGTCAAATGGCAACAAATTTGCTCAGATTTATATGCTCTAAACTGTAGACAATACAATGTCAGTTTAATTCCACGATAACGGATAACCAGACGCGTATTGTAATAAGCCAGAATCATTACTCCATTTTATTGCACATTTTCACTTGGCCCGCCGTATTTCTGCCTGAAACTCGTTCTACAGCCATACTATAGTCGTGAATTATTTACTATGCTGCAAACATAAAGCATTAAAATTTCATTGGGCTTTATCTTCTGAGAAGTCTCTCAGGATAGGCTTTCAAAGGAATTTGATATACATCTACGTTTGATTGCGCTGTAATCTGGCTGAATCGTATATTAAGGCTGCGCGGCTTTGTAACGATATTTTAGTACAAAAGAAATTAAAGCTATAGGTATAGATAATTATGACAAAATTATACCCTCTTTTTCTGGGATTTTCCCATTTAGAGCCATTGTATCGGATTACCTATTCATTTTGAGATTTCAGCAAAACTCATTGAGTTTTACCTTTTTAGTAATACCGGACGTCATTTGTGATATTTAGTAATAGCAGTATTATTTTTTATTTCTTAAAGCCAGTGCGCTCATCCAATAAATGGTTAATGTATCTATTGAATTTATTTAAAAGCAAATTAAACTGTATACATATAATTCTTATGAAACTTACTACTGAAATTGAGGACAACTGTATTTTTCTTCAGATTAAAAAAGAAAACTAAAAGCTTAGTAGCAAACTTTGCATCAATTTAAGACCACGGCCAAACGTATCCCAGAACGTTAACGGGTTAAAAGTGGGTCGAAATGTATTCCTAGTTAACTTCACATCGGAGATTACCTCCCGAAATGATTATCCTTAGGTAATTTTCAGTGGGAATACGGTAACTGCAGGCTTTCGTAATCCAATTAATTTTATCGGTACTATAGTACAAGTGGAGTCATTAAATTAATTCTCTGTAATTCGAATGACTCTTTATCAAGATCTTTGTAACAAGCCCGTCATTTTGTATTAAACGTATCAAAGGATACAAATTTATTTTTGGAATCAGTTATTTTGTCTACATACACTATCGAATATTTCAGACACAAATATCATGTCTCTATCTCTGAGGGACGGACAAATGAGTGAGACTATCAAAATTTAATTTAATGTTTAGTTTATTATAATTTTCTTTGCAAAAGTAAATAAACATCTGAAAATCTGCAATCACAAAGAGAAGCATGTGGTACATACTATGCTTTTTCTTCGCTACCACGTCAGCGTGTAAGGTATGTATATAATATTATGTCTGTATTCCCACCATAAAGAAAACTACTGCCAATTTATTGATAAAGTTGTACCCATAAATTTCTTATCAGCGCACTAACTCACAAAAGTCGCCTGTGACCTTTGTCACGCTCCGCGACAGGTAGTACAAAAATCACTGATACGGTAAGAGGTAATAGGTGTATGTTACTGGTATATATCGATATATCCGGTATCTCGTAAAAATATCGGCTTTATTGGACCGCTGCCCTAGTTTAATAAAGGGGAATGAGAACCGTGTTATGTTAATAAACGTATAATATATTATTTACATTTTTATGAGGCAAGTAATATTGAAACGTATAGTCTTTTTTGTAAATGAAGTTAAAATAATGTTGAGTAAGTTCTCGTTCTCATTTTCTTCAATGGGATGGAACTATTGTTTTTTTGATTTTTGATGAATTTATGGTGATATAATGACATTTATGGGAATGAGTAGTCCTATTTGAATAACCATGAAAAATAATGCCAACCATGGCAATATAAACATTTTGTTTCCTAGTGAAGGTTTTATTAAAATAAGAACATACATTTGGATCGCACAGTATATATATTGAATAATAAAAACATTCGTTATATTCCATAACATATCCGAAACTGTAACTCGAAAAGAGCGATCGAAGCAATTCAGCTCAGCATACACTGCCGCCTCGTTTTTTACATGCATGCATATACAGGACATTAGTCACTCGGCAGGGTATGGGGTGCAATATTTAATCTTGTGGGGTAACTTCTCACTTATCGGGAGGAAATAGATAATCTCGGCTCGCATCCGGACGTCTTGAGGCTTTCACTCCTCGTGTTAAAGATTTTTCGGTATTGGAATCCGATGAATTTCATTGGTAGGAATCGGGAATGTTCTTTTTGTAAGGCCCTATTTTTAGCCGGTATCTTGCCGCATAAAAAAGGCCTGGCAGTGAAACATCTTTAAAATGTCACTAAAACATACGTAGGTATCAAATAAGTTGACAAAGACGTTTTCTGTACAGCTTTACGTCACAACTTACATCACCTTAAGTGGATCTCGTTACTCGTATAGGAAACTGACTGATTTATATATCTTTAAATAATATCAACGCACAACCCATACTTCTGAGTGTATAGAATTGGAATTTGACACACATCGTAGGTTTCTTTTGTAGGTGTATTCCTTAAATTCCCATGGGAATGGAGATTAATGGGATTTTACGTTTTACTAAGGTTGAACAGCGGGCGTATTCTGTGCAGAGAAAAGGATTAAAGAAATAGTGAGATTTTTTTAAAGTTATTGCACACAATATATCTTTGATTGGGTATCTACAGCATAATGTAGATACTCAATCAAAGTTGTCAGTAACTATTTTTTTCTTTATTTCATAGAGGAAAATATTTTAAATACATAAGTACACACTTTGTTACATTAACAGGATGCGGTATTATTGAAAAATGCAGTCTTGAGAGGATTTTTTCCACTGTACATTATAGCACCCCGGGGTCGAAATCGGTTTTCACAGCGGGGAAGGGTTCCTTGTGATTTTCTATTATTTTTCTGCCACTTATCTTACCCATTCGGCAAACTTGAAAGCAGATCTGTGAGTATTTTTGACTAAATTATCGAATTATAAATCATCGGCTTCTTGGTTCAATGGCTATATTATTTCCTTTTGTTTGTATAGGCCTATATATTTGCAATTCCCAGCAAAAGATTTTTAGTTGTCACCAACTTTCATCAAAATCAGTTTCGTTATTAAATAAGTTCAATCAACTGCGAAAAATTTTACCTTTAGAAATTATCACTGGACCGAAGTCACAAGCAAAGTAAGTTTATACAGTGGTAGAGAAATTTAATACTGTTATATCTGATCAAACAAAAAATTACTGCAATATAATAAAAAAAAAGAAAAAAATTAAACCCAAGCACATGGCAAATTAGATTCACCGTAACCATTAGTCATAAAAAATTACCGCACTGATTTGGTAGTTTTGTAAATCAATATCCTATTCCCAAGGCCGCGTAAGTAGATAAAACTTTACAAAAGAATTGGTATGTTGGCAGCCCTGTTTAGCTTCTCAAATCCTCCTTCACCTGCCACCTAACAAGGAACTTTTTCAAGTCCAGCCAAAGGAAGGCTTCGCAGAATTCAAGAGTACTTTCGCAGGATTTGACGAGTCTCAAGAGGCTCCCATTTTGTACATTTATTTTTATAGTTGCAATTTATTATTCGGATAAGAATCTGTTGGATGACGATGGTACGAATTTTGGGAGTGCTGAATTTTCATTTGGAAAGATTATGAACTCATATTTTGATAATATTTGTAAGTAAAAAAATTGAAAAATAAAGCAGGCCTTCGGTATCGAATTCCTGGAAGATCATAGGGTCGAAGACTCACGTCTTAGTTATTACTTTTCTTTAACCAGTATGACAGTATTATTAATTATTTCTTCGTTAGTACTATAAAGTTACTAAAGTCATGATTTAATGACTTCTAACTTCAATCTGTGATAACGTTTTATTCAAAAATTAACAACCAAAATACAACGCAGCCTCATTAAGTTTTATTCCACGAACCTATAGGTTTTCATGTTCAATGCCGGAAAATGTTAAATTGCATTTGACAACAATTTCCAACGTGTTTCATTATCCGATTCTATGAAATTCCTGTGTATTTGATCAATTTCCAGAGGCCAGCAACACGACACGGTCAGAGTAATTGGACAAGAAACATGATATTTTACGACGTGACGTATGAGAGTATGTAGGCTGTACGCCGGCGCTGGCACCGAGCCATGCTGCTGTACGGCCCTGCTCGCCGAATTTCAGACAAGATTAATTATACACCGAGCTGGGATATTTCAAAGGCGTGCAATTTTTATTTCGTTAAATGTCGCGCCGTAAATTATTGTACAAAGCCTTTGGCTATTCTAATTAACCGTAAATGTATTTTGACAAATTATTTTCATAGTTTGTGCGTTGGATACTATGAACATCAATAATTGTTTTCTCTTTTTAAAGATAATACCGAGAATTTAATTTTTTTCTTAAAATTTATTTTCGTTTGTTTATTTAATACCATCTATATTTTGATTTAAACCGGTTTTATACTGAATATAACATAAATTGAATTAAGCGCCATATTTATTATTAAAGACCCATAAATCTCTGTATTTCATAAAAAAATTCCGGTTACGCGATGAAAGCAATAAAAAAACGTTTACTTTAATTTTAAAAGGAAATTATAGTTCCTACTAGTTAAAAGTTAGCTACGCCGAACATAAAACAAGGTTTTACTTGCGATTTTTGCAAGTACCGTGGAAATATATTTTTCCGTGATGACCCTTTGTCAAAGTCAGTTTTTCCATTTATAATTTCAGTATTGACATTGATATATGTATATTTATGATATTTAAAAGGAAGGATTCCGTACACACAATAGTTTTCTAAAAATAAACTAATATCTTTATATACACTTAAACAACAAAGTGTAATTACTACCCGAGTTCAAAGAAAAGGTACCAATTTGCATCCGGTCTACATAAATCATGGGTACTTAGGCAACATCATGCAATATCACGATATATCATCATGCCAAAGCAACATTAGCGCATATTGTTATACCATTGACCTGATTACCGGTATATTAATTGTAAGTCAATAGAAAATTGATAAAAGCATGTCACTAAAACTATGTGCGCGACTCCATCGGCGTAAAACAAATGTTATGTAATTTTCCGTTCTCGTGGGAATTTCGGGGCATCTTCCGTTAGTGCTTACTTTTCCCAAGGAACAAACATCCTCAACTTCAGATTCTCCGTCCAGTAGGTTTGGTTGTATGTTGTCATTATACACTCTAGACTTAACAAGAGTTCTATTTTATATAGATTCTTATGGGCTATACAGAGCACAATTTCTAACCCAAGAATACGGCATTATAGTTTTAGCATTTTCCAAATTTCTAGCCTATTGTTATTTATATATAATGAGACAAATTTCACCAATGAGTGACGTGGTGGAAAATATTCATAAACTGTAATTATTTTTTTACACATAAAATTACAAGTAACATATACAAAGAAGTGTTAAGATTATTCCATTCATAACGATCAAAACATCAAATTATAGACTTTAAATTACGTGTTATAAAATTTGAATTCATATCTACATTCAAACAGTATGTAGCAAGGGAATGAAATATTCAAAACATACACGCCTTACCCTGTCTATAAATAACGATACCTATGTACACACCAATATGTTTCGTTCGATGCATATCTAAGCTCCTGAAATCGATACTTATTCTTGTACAGTCAACAAAATTACTCGGTATAAGGTTATAAATATTCTACACTCTGAAAAATACTAGGGTATCATATTAAGTAAAGCTATAAGGTACTGATAGGTAAAATTTTTTTTACATAAATTAAATACAGCTGAACGTGGCTCTGTCTACCCCGAAAAGGATACAGTCGTGATTATATATGGTTGTAAATACAATCGCGTACCTTATGTAGTATCTGTTTGCTATGCCTGTAAGGTCATTCATCAGTTTATCAGACTTAGAACATAGAAATGTATGCTTTGGTGTAATTATTTATTGTACTACGAGTAACTGCATCGAAAATCAAGCTAAAGATTACGAATAGGAATCAGCTTTTCAATAGGGTGGTATAAGAAATTCGAAATTTCAAAGACAATAATTAAATTAATTCCTCCGATTGGTACTAAAGTCTATGTCCATCACCCGCCTAGAGTTTATCCACGAAACAATGGGGTATCAAGGTTGAAGCGGCTATACTCTGACACGCGTTACTTACGACTGGGCCGGCGCATTCAATACGGCACAATGCGATATCCGATGCGCGCCGAGGAGATTGCATGCCAGTAATCTTGTATGGTCGAACATCTAGATTTGTATGAAGTTTGCATTGGCCTGGTTGGATGTAGCACGTGATTGGATTAGTTCTATGTAGCGTGGGATGCTGTTGCCAAGATTGTTTTTCTTGTACGAACGTTAAAGTTATTAAATGTGTTTAGTACTTATATAGGTATTCTCTCGAACTCGAACTTTCTTTCTACGCTTTAAGAAATTGATTTATGGAGCTAATCACTTATCTTTGATATGGTTACATTTTATGAAAATGATATACCGATATCACTTTCTTATTTATGACCTTCATATTATAATGGGTACAAACTATAAAAGCAATTTAGTATATGCACATGTATAAATACACTGATACTTAGTTTATCAGTTATTGATTTTAGGGGTTGGAGAAATTATATGTGGTTATGGTTATATTACAACATTTTTTGTCATCATCGTGAGGAACCCATGGTCTAGAAGTGAACGGCGTGGACCGAAATGGCCTATTTTTGTGACTAGACAAAAATCAACAGAAATTTTTAATGAAATAGATTTACAAAAAGCATAACTTGCGATGCGACATCGGTACACACGGATGTAAAGCGTTATCGTACCGGACTGCAGTCTCGCACGTAATAAATTCATTTGAGTGCGCGCCCGGTGCATAGTTGAGCGAAATTAAGCGGGTGCAATAAAGATTTGCAGTAAAACTATCCGGGCTGAGCCAACAATTCGGATTAAGCCGCCTAGATGTAGATGCCAAGGAAGTTGCCGGCGATAGAACCTCTGTTTGTGTAGCATCGTTTTTTATTTTATTAATTTAATGCTTGTAATAGACTTTTATGATGATGTTTCTTTTGTTCTACTGTCTTTACTAAAAAATATTCAATAATGTGCATGTTAAGTAGACATGTTCATTCATATAACTAAAGACTATTAATCTGTAACCGTGTCGCAAAAATGATGAGTATTAGAGACCGTTTTTTGTAAAAACTAATTTTGTACTTCATTCAGTTTTCGTTTTCTTATGATTGAGTCGGGAAATATCTTGACGTATATTTTTGTTGTAGAATCTTGATATCATAAAATCAAGCTAAGTTTATAGTGGACATGATTTTGGAAATATATAAGCAAAAAAAGGTTTTTATTTTAAATGTATAGTTTAAGCCACAACACTTTAAATGGAATACCACGCTTTTGGAACATCATTGCTTTGTATATAATTAATCTTGTTGGAAATTCCAGTACAGCAGCATGGCTCGGTGCCAGCGCCGGCGCACAGCCTTCATACTCTCATACGTCACGTCGTAAAATATCATGTTTCTTGTCCAATTACTCTGACCGTGTCGTGTTGCTGGCCTCTGGAAATTGATAATTTTATTCCTATATAACCATGTCTACCTACATACCTTGCGGGGAAGACAGAGCCAACAATTTTGAAAAAACTGAAAGGCCATGATGAAAAATCGGGACAAAATCACAAAGAATGAACTAGTCCCCAAAGCAAGTTCGAGACTTGTGTTATGAAATAGTAACTTAACGATACTGTATTCTAGAATAAATACTTCAAAAAATTTAAGACGAAGGTTAATCAGAAAAAGTTATTTTTCCATGAAGACCTTATCAGTGAACTTTTGGTTTAGAGAAAATACGATAACTGTGCCATACAGGCCACCTATACATGATCAAATTTTCCAGATGGAAGTATGGCAAAAGTCTCAAAACGCCTGGCCGGTCTCAGTAGCACCGGTTCGAATTCTATCGCGGGCATGTACCAAAAGATTAAATAGTTTGTTAAGACAAGATTGCTAACTAAATCTCTTACGTATTCTCTTCAGATTTATGTAACTGGAATAATCATGATTCAAGCTGGGTTAGGTACTTCTCCAATATTGCAAAGGCCGTGGGAGTCGCTTCGTGAAAAACCTGACTTTTTGACTCCAAGATCGTGGTTACTAGTACTTTTTAGAGTAGTCAAAGTACTAAATTGTTCCTTCGAGTAGAATAGTTTTTTCATCATTTCATCGCAATTTAAAAATAAATATATACGGTAAACAAGCAATTTCGTAGTAATGAAGTGTTTTAATTAAAGTGGTGGACATAAAACACTGTTTATATACGCGATAAGCGGGCTGTTGAGTATAATTCCGAAATATCATCAAAAACATCAGATTTATTTAAGGTTTCCACAGAGTTGGTAACGCGAGCCACCCATAAATTTGTGGATACACATTAAAGTTTGCTGGAGTGGTGCAAGTTAGCTTCGAAAACGTAATTTCCCTAAGCAATTTTGCTCACGCGATATTTTTGGTGCGTTTGAAATTTACGTAAAGTAATTTTACTGTTTATATTATTTTGTATATCGTATAGGTATCTTCGCAAGAATTAAAGTTAGCTGTTCCCGGAGTTTTGCATCTGTGACAATTTTGGATTAAAAAGTACCCTTTATTTATTCCAGATTATATTTTACCGTGTTCTAAATTTCATAAGAATCAAGTAATAAACGCACATCATTATAAATTTTTGCCTTTAGTAGGACTAAGTCTATCTTACTAGTTTAATCTAATGGTATAAATTTTAAGCTTGTTGTTGGGTTATATTTAATAGCATTTACATGTATGCATGAATCAGTTTTGTCTTTTTGCAAAATCTGGTATACATCATAATTTTTATATTTAAAATAGTTATTTAAGTATCAAAATTAACTAGTGTTTATACCACCAAAATCATTAAGCTCATTCGTTAAAAGGAAAACTTAGAAAATACAAATACATTTTGTCTTTCTAATATAAGTATGGATTATCTGTCTACGAACTGCTAAAACAAATACTATCTCTAAACAAAGTTTATATAATTTGCTTTGTAAAAGTTAATTGTACGCGGTGCAATCTGAATCTTAGATAACATTGTCTTCTACGGGGCGGCCATCAGTTCTTGTTTGGATGTAACAAGGGCCGTGAGGAAATAGCCATTTTGTTGTGTTGATTGGCGAGAACAACTGGTTCATTTAGCCTGCTACCCCGAACAATAGTATAGTAGTAATAATAGTATTTTATAGTTTATATAGTAGTAATAATAGTATTTTATAGTATTTTAGTATAATAGTAATAATAGTATTTTAATAATGTCTTAGTGTTGTACTGATTTGAACCTAGTTTTTTTATATAAGAGCTAACTCTTGTCGGTGGAGTTACCTAAATGGAGCGTCCTCACTTCATTATTTTTCTATGTTATTATATTCATTTGCAGATATGTTGGTCTCTGTCCGCAGATAAATTTTCGCATTTAAAATAGTATGATAAAACCAATAAAATTGCATTGAATCTTACATTGAAAAGTTGTATAAATGTGAACGAAGTGATTATGACAAGTGAAATGATTTATTATCTGCCAATTCTTTCAGGAAAGACGGGTGTTCATATGTTGTTGCAGGTTTATAAAAATAAATTGAAATTTATTCATATTTATAATACGTTACAAAAACCATTTTTTAATCCGATTTTAAAGTAATACGTAGAATCTTTGTTTTATTTTTCTAAGAACTCAAGACTACTGCAAACGATATAATATATTCTTGTTATAACAATATTGTTTTATTTTTCACATTCAAACTCATCAATCAAATCAAAAATTCTTTATTGTCTAGTACATTGTACATATCTAACATTAACAGAACAATTATAATTGTAGATTACTTTACTTGCTTATGGGGGTAGAAAGGGATAAAATGATGATTGTCATAACTATTCCCACACAGTAAGTCATCAACTGCCTCCGCACAACATGATATATCTCATAATATAGTCCTTCTTATTGAACTCACAAAAACTAGATTCGAGTATATTATTCATCCGTACAAGTACAAATGTAGAGCCAGCAAAAACGGGAGAAAGTGTCGTCTTCTCCAGACGGTCCTTGAGCCCTTCATTAGGGACAAGGTAGGGTTGTCATTCTGCTAAGATGTGATGATTTTTTACATCTGAAATTATTTGAAAGATTTAAAATGACGTAAGAAATAATAAGAGTCAATTTCTATGAGTAGGAGTTATTAAAATTAATTGCGGATCTTATTTTATTTATGTACGACAAGGAAAAACAGCAAGAACTTAATTACTTTTTCCTCATAATTTACATATATTGATTTATTTCTTTTATAACTATATACTATTTTTTGTAACTGTTTAAACTTCTGTGCAATGAAGATATTTGAACAAACAAACAAATACATTTTATTATTTTTGATGTATTAATCGAATTAAAAAGAAAATTAAGAAAAGTTGATATTTTGCAAGCCTACTGATATGTATTTTAAAATCATATTTTCTTTTCCTATACAATATATTTCCTCGCGAAGAGCAGCCCTAGCTATAATGTCACAAGACACTACACACTTCTCTGTGTGCGAGTCAAGAAGCAGTAGTACAGGTCATTTCCTTTGTAGCGAACTTCTTGTTAAGTGAAGACTTGCGCCAATTTCGTGTCATCTACTGTGAGCACACATGGACATTGTTGAGTTTTAAGTAGTCGTCAAATTACTTATTAGTAATTAGACTTATATGGTATACCATACATACATATATATATTTATGCCTGTTTCCCGAAAGTAGACAGACTACATATTTCCACTTGCCACGTACTTCATGCGTTAACTCCACATTCATAACTTCTCTTATAAAGAACTCTTTATGCAAGCTCGTCGGTTCAGGGTATTCTTGACCTTTCGCCAGACTTAGTAATTATAAGTGCAATTAATCGTTTCTTAGTTAATTATATTGAAACGTTTTTGTTTGAATTGTAAAGTTTTCGTTAAAAGAATTAATAAAAACCATTAGATACACATACATTTACATAGTAGAGAGAGTAACACGGTAGTTATAAGGAAATTAGCGAAATCCTAAACAGTCACTAGTATTCTTGATTCCAAATAGTTATCTTCAAAGTCATTCATCGGTTAAATCGAGACTAGGACCCTTTTGCGAATTTGAAGATATTATTTACCCTAATACGTACGACACTATGTTTAACATGTTCAAAGAAATGGTTTGCAAAATTGAATGATACCTCCAACCTTCAACGACACAGCAACTATCGATACCAACTACACCCATAATCCATCCGGGAGCATTGGGAACAGACGGAAAGTCGGTTTCGTACCGTCGGCAAAAACGAAACCTTTGTGACGGAACCATACATTTCCAGTATTGAGTCCGTCACTAACACTCCATCCTTGTTTTGACACTTCCATTCGTGTTAGGAAACCTTGGAGCGAGCGAAACGTGAGGATTTTTTAGTTTTTTGCCGATTGTCCTTCAATGTAACAACTTCAATAGTTTTTCTTAATATATATAGAATAGTCCTTGCCAACGGTTTCAATCGCATGTCGAATGCAGCCGATGAATTATGCTAATAATATAGCTTCAAAGTTTGTGTGAGAAAAAATACTGTTTAATAAAATAGATATGTACAGTACAATAGTGTAGCCACACGAAGCTGTATTACAACAACTACGGTATTTTGTTGTTCATATACGTAAGCGTGTAGATGGATAGACAGATAAAACTCTATAATGCAACAAGAGAAAAACATACAAAACAGACAGAGATGGTACAAAGGCGGACTTATCGCTAATGTATAAAAATTAATTCATAAATTATAATAACACTTTCTGCACGACCCAATATCATATTGTATAAATTACGATTGCTATCTTCATATTTTTTTCCAGCAAACGAACCTATCATACATATTCCTTCTCCCCGCGTCCCTCCTATTTCCATATCCCTCAAATATATCAAAACGTTCAGAATATTTTATGCTGTCGGTATCTAACAGGCGTTTTGTGGTAATGTCTTCGTTTGATGTATAGCAGTCAGGAGCACTCGTGTTCTAAATATCTTGCCATTATGTATATTGTGGCTACATTAAGATGTAACGTCGCAGAAGGGAGCCTCTTAGCGTTTTTTCGTTGCGTAATCACGACCCAGATTGCTCTGTCGCTAAATATAATGCCACATTGGGCAGGGAATTTGTTAAAATTATAGAGAAGCATTTATTTCTCCAGTGGAAATATCGGAATGGGTGGGGTCGTTGCTTTCACCAAAAGTCCGATGAAATTACAGGGCAAATGGCGCCTCGTTTGCGCAAAATTTGTACATTTGTTTGTGCAATCTTTTTTCCGTCCAGATTTGCAGGGAGGAATAATTGAAAGAGCTATTCGTTGCGGTCCGGAAAATTAGCACCGAGATTATTCTTTGTTGCGCTAAAGTGGATTTGATGAAGTTATTATATACAAAATGATAAAAAAATGAAAAAAGTAATATTACTTAAACTCAGACAAAACAAGCGGAACGAACTGCGAAGAATTTTGAATTCCAAATGAATTTTTCGGCGCCGCCTATTCAGAAAACTTGCAAAGGAAGTCTAGAGCGGCTACTTCTTTAAATAATGCAAGTAACTGCGAAGGTGCGCGAATTGCTGGCCTCGGCTCCGCTTGAACAAAACGCTCGAATTTGCAATTTCGAGGCGTTTCGTTCTCTCAATTTGCTTACTTATACCGTGCCACGTTGGGCGCCATTCTCTGTAATTCGGTCCGCGACCGCACTAAAGTTAAGTAATCGTACACCGTTGCAGAGCTCGCTTCCCGGGCTTCCCTCTCACCAGACCTTATTTTTCTGGCATCGTTTCAAATTAAAAGCGATAAGAGTAAGCCTGCTCCTTTAAAAGACTCCCGCTGGCACGATGAAACAAAGCCATCGTCTTGTGCGCCGCACATACAATTTATCATCCTTTGTTCGAAATACGTCCAAATTTGCTTGTATCTGAACTAAATTAACAACTAACGGTCTGACTCGCTCTATCATAATTTTAATATTTCAGACCCGCAAGTAAATTCCAACTTATTCAGTACAAACGCCGGAGTTAAAATTGATGTGCAAAATTTTGTGAGCAACATGTGAACTAAACTGCGAATCAGAATGGAGGGCGACCCGTGCCTTTCATTTTCTCTTCAATAATGAACGAGTAGTGACCCACCCGCCTTCGCAGGCTGTACAAAATTTAATTTTAATGCGGGACTGGCCACTATCTGAGGCGCTCCTAACAAAACACGCCTGCCGCCGAACAGATTAGAACTCGCTTACACCATGTTTGTTCGCGGTCGTCGTTTTTGGAGTCATTATACGTGCACCAGAATTAACGTAGGATTTCAAAGGAGATTCAACGTCGAGATTTGTCAAGATAAAGGCGTTGGGAAATGCCATTACTGAGGAAATCATAATGGAACATCCAACATTCTTCGGCGTCTACAATTGGAATAAAATTCGCTGCAATTTCAGGAATTGTCGTCGGCAGTTATTATTCGGTGTGTAAGCGGGGAATTTGTCTCTAGGACATGGCTGGTTTTGTTCGGGAGTTCCCGTAAATTCGCATGGTTCGCTGGCTCTGTTCAAAAGTGCCGGTTGGTTTTACGCTTTCGGTAGTTATTGTTCTTGGCTTTTTGAGTTTGAATTTTAACCGTTGTGAATTGTGATGAATAATGATATGCATTGCATGTCCTGTATTCTCTGTCTATAATGTTTAACTACTACTATTGTATTTTCAATGCAAGTTACAACAACAAAGCAAGAGATTGGTTTTTCTCATGGGTTCAATGAGCTCCGTAAAATATATTATTGTTTTTATCGATATTATAGATATTACCAAAATACGTATGACTTTTGAATCGGAATGTAATTTGGCTTATGTTCTTACCGGAATGTTACAAAATCAAACCAAATGTTTTGCTCCCGCAAAGAGGATAAATCGTTACATTATTTACCCAGTCGGTACCCTAAAAATACACGTGGCAGTACAAATCCGCTTTTTACCAAGGATATCGGAACTAACGCAAGTCTCGATGTAACCCGGCTAATCTTAAAATCCCCGATACTCGTGGCCATGGTAACAGAATTTAAGGAGTCAGAAAACAGTTGGTTAACAGCTTTAATATTTGACGAAAACAAAAGAAGGTGACAGGGTTTGTATTTTTTTTAAATTTAAAATATGTATACAGGATATAAAAAGCTAAAGAAAATCCTGTACAAAGCGCTTATTATATCTGAAGAACAGTTGTGAAGAATTACGATGTGTGATGTTTAGAAAGCTAATACCATTTCTATGTTATAAGAATAATTTAAAGGTAGTGAATAATAAAAAAAACTTAAATTTTTAATCTTTGACAAAATCTGCTATAAATAGTTTGAAATATATGTTAAAGAAATTATTTATTATATATATTATTGTAAACTTAGGTTTCTTCTTTTTTTTGGGAGACATGGGTCGAGGTCAGACCGGAGTTAATTTCTTGTCTGACTTTCTTACTGATTGTGGTTAAGGGCAGACCAAGCGCATTAAAGAATTAAACTGCGATAAATACCAAGAAAACGCAACTGAAATGCATAAAATATTCGCATTTATGAAACGAAATATATACATATAATCACTTCAATATACCTTGCATGGTAGACAGAGCCAACCTTCAGCTGTGTGGCTTTATTATAAAATTAATATCGGAAAATTACTACTACATATATGTCTCCAAAAGACGTGCTTACATTGACATGAATATAGAAGTTCAGTTATTACAAACTTCTCTCAACTCAGTACGCGGGTTGTAAGCCAAGGCACCCTTGACAACTTGCAACGTGGTTTGATTCTGATCAGTTCGCGAACTAATATCAATATTTCATGACACTATGCTAATGAATTAAGCGCAGAACAAGAGCAACCACCTTATCAAAGATCGAGCATATTTTACATAGGCTGTTCTAAATTAGGTCTCAAAATCAACCACGCCAAAACCAAACTAATGGTGGTAGATCGTGCCGGAAGACTTGAACTGACGAATGCTCTCAACTTAGACATCGTCAATGACTTTGTCTACCTGGGGGCCAACATCAGTGACAGGGGATCCTGTGAGACGGAAATAAGGAGACGAATAGGGATGGCCAAAAATGCCATGTCTCAACTACAAAAGATATGGAGGGACCGAAGCATTTCACGGAAGACAAAAAAGAAACTTGTCCACACTCTGGTCTTCCCCGTATTTAGCTACGGCGCCGAGACATGGGTCCTGAAAAAGGCTGATAGAGACCGCATAGATGCCTTCGAAATGTGGTGCTGGAGGAAGATGCTACAGATACCCTGGACTGCCTTCCGTACCAATGCATCTATCCTGCGTGAACTCCAAATCAAAACGAGACTGTCCACCACCTGTCTCCGCAGGATACTGGAATTTTTCGGCCACATTGCACGGAAAGACGGTCACAACATGGAGCAGCTAATGGTGACAGGCAAGGTTGACGGAAAAAGACCTAGAGGTCGCAGCCCTACAAGATGGTCGGATCAAATCCGATCGTCACTAAACACCGATCTCCATAAGGCCCTCCACGACGCAAAGGATCGCAACAGGTGGAAGGAAGAGATCAAAGAGAAAGTGATTCGGCGGGGGAGTCACGACCCTCAGCAATGAGGTATACGACGCGAGGAGGAGGAGGAGGTTCTAAAAAGGGCACCTAATACTTCTAGACATACATATCTGTGTCACAAAACGCAATCATGTTTAGTTAAATCAACAAAAGCTTCGGTATGATTGTTCCATACAAAATATATTCAGCAGCGAAGCGACTTATTCCTCGAATCTTTAATTGTGCTTCGTTGACGGTATTAATTTTGTATTAACGTCGAGGACCGCCTGTTCCCAGCCTTACGTCCGATAGAGTGATGTTTGAAATTGAAAAATATTATTATATTTTAATGGTGATATGCCGCTTTTTGTTCATTTAAAATAATTCATCTGTTTGTAACTTAAAGTATTAAATATAACGTAGGGTAAGTTCGTTAGAGATGGCCATAGTTTTTTTGGTAGGTCATAAAAAAAGAAATTATATTTATAATCAAATATTTATTGCCTTCATAATCTTTCATATTTAATCTTTCAAAAATCAACAACAAATGAAAATTATCATTATAAAAACATAAAAATAACATATTAAAACACAAACACAGGACTGGCCATCTCTCCCGTATATATCAGGTGTTGTAGGTGTTGGCCATAGTCATACGGGATAGATGGCCGCTACACTTCTTGCCTTTTCCCTTTCTTTTTTTAGATGCTGTTGCATTATTTTGTTCAGCTTTTTGCTTCTGTTCACATTTGGGACACATATTATCAAATACGGTACAATTTCATCTACCCACAGGTCACAAATGACGCATTAAAGCCAATCTTCAATTTAACGGGTTTCATAGTAATTTTCACCGCATCCTGCGCAGTAGCTTTTCTTTTCCTTGCTTTATTATTAATATTGCTTTTGCTTCTTGATACCTTCAAATTTTCTTGCTTAATTCGACGTTTTTTTCTTTGTCATTTTTTCTTCTTCTTTTGTTTTTCTGATAGAAATATGCTCATCAGAATTCAAAAGTTTCCCGATTTGCTTACTACGGTTAAGAGTCTTTACCGCTTTCTGTGGAATAGGAGATACATCCTTTAAAATCTTAGAAGGTGTCCAATTTCCTTTTTTGTCGTTTATTTCAGCGGACGTGCCTGGTATTGGTTCGTTTTCAATATTGTTTTGAATCAAGTTAGTTCTAGGAGGAGATACACATAATTTGTCATCTATAACAAATTTAAAAAACCATTGCACACATGTAAATAACAGGAACTTATATGGCCAACTCACCCTGAATCAGTATGGCCATCTCTCCTATTTTTATCCGGGAGAGATAGCCATACCAAATTCAAATGCTCGAAGACCAAATAGGCCACCATTTTGAGGTTAGAATACTGGTAGAAACGTGTTATGACAGCAAACTCACAAAACATCAATGTTCAACATAAACTATATACATATGTTACACCATGTTAAGTAAACCAACAAGAAAAGAATTGAGTAGTAAATAAAAACAAAGCTTATTTACTTACTTTTAGGATTTTTTTTTTGTGGCGATCGTTTACGTGTGTTGCTCCCGAGCGTCGTCTGTTGTAAATTAAGTTAAACAAAACGCAATCTGTTGATTATTTTGCGAAATATTGGGATTTGCCAACTCTCCCGTACGGCCATCTCTAACGGATTTACCCTATATATATATATATATATATATATGTTGCCCGCGACTTCGTACGTGAGGGAAATTGCGAATCAGACAGGGACCGCCTGTTGCCCGCCTTACGTCCGATAGAGTGATGTTTGACATTGAAAAATATTATTATATTTTAATGGTGATATGCCGCTTTTTGTTCATTTAAAATAATTCATCTGTTTGTAACTTAAAGTATTAAATATAACGTATATATATATATATATGTTGCCCGCGACTTCGTACGTGAGGGAAATTGCGAATCAGACACCAGAATAGTCTTGTTTCAAAATGTTATTTCAGGTAGGAAATTCAACCTTTGTTTGACCTTTTGTGACGTTAATATCACATCAATTATATGCTATATTTATATCCGTGCGTGTGTATTCAGTGATCTGAATTAATTGACTTTTGTTTCGATATGACTAATTTAATGTTGATTTAATAATAACTCTTCTCATTACTAATTGATTGATTCAATGAATGACAGAACATTTTATTATTCATTCAATCATTAGATTTAAAGACAATACACCTTACATTATTCTGTGTGACGAACCATGGTCCAAGGCATACCACTCTCCAGAGTGTTGAGTATGCAACTGGGACTAAAGCAAGGAGGAAGCAGAATGGGAAGCAGCGCCCTTACTCTGTAACTCCATTGTAAAATTTGTGTCCATAAATAAAAAAACTTAATTATATTTCCTAATGAACGAAACAAATACGGCACGCACTATTAGTTTATAACTGTCCTAATCTAGCCAATTATACACGAATCGTGAAATTACTTGACCCATTAGAACCCTTAAATTGCTAGTAATTTGATCTTAAATCCACCATTCCGAGGGTCTAATTACACTATTTCGAAATAATATCAATGCGATACATTAGCTCGAAATGTCACAACTTGGTGATATATGGTGGTGTAAGGATTCGGGGTAGAGATTGCGTTGAAATTCGGTAACCCTCCCGAATTGTAATGTATGGTCGATCTGTTATTGTTGTTGTTTAGGCCGTATATTTAAGTTGTACGTGTTTTGATATATAGGCATATGCTCGCAATATAATTAATTTATTTATAGCTTTAAAAAGTGAAATTGGAATTTAACGAAAATCATAAAAATACGGAATGTTAAATAAATTTTCATTTACTGATACGAGTATCTATAGCTTAAACAAAATCCGTTTTTCGAATCTACAAGCATGTTGATGACTTCTCTAAATTTCAAAGAAAACTTTATATTTACCCTATTTTGATTAGATTTTTGGCAAATTAATAATTGTATTTGCTACAATGTTCCCAAAGATACCTGTCTAAGTGAAATCAATTCCCTTTTCAACATGAACATGGAACATTTTAAAGACTCTCATGCTGATCTAGTAGCAAAGAAAAAATACATTGTCTGTCAGATAAGGTGAATTTAAGGAGTAGACAGAGCCAATAATCAAAAAACTTGAAGGCTAAATTTGAGCTAGTAGCAAAAATGTATATAAAACAGGACACTGACGCCATATCAACGCACAACCTGAATCTAGAGGTCGAAAATTTGGCTTTCCTTATGACGGCTAGGGGTGCACTTCGAGAAGATTCTCCGAAATTTACGTGAGAATGAAATTGTAGGATTTTACTTTCATGCGGGCGAAGTTTTTCATGTCGCTGTGTTAATTTCTGTGCAATAAAGATAGACAAACAAACAAAAAGACAAACAAAAAAACAAGCCTACATGTTTGTAAGAAGATTTGTTTTGAAGATTTTGGGTGCCTTAAAAAATGTTCAAAATGTGTTAAACTATTGTATGTATGTACTTCAAACATGACGATGAAGGCCGAAGTAATCTCGATGCTTAGGCAAATTATAGTCGTTATGCTTGACATTGACCTCTCTCTACGTAATCCTAGACTGTTTAATGTACCGCCATTAAATAAAGCCGCCCATCAAATTCTCTGTAATTTGGACTGGAATTCTTACTTAGAAACTAGTCTTGTTCTGCCCACAACGCACTGAAGTCTGCGAGAACGTTCCGGACTCTGTTTTACGGCCTTTTTATACTGATTTCAACCTTCGTTGACAACAAAAGGTCAGATCAAGAGTACCCGAAACCGATAAGCTTGCATGAAGAGAGTTATGAATGTGGATGAAGCGAAAGAAGTGTGCAGAGATCGTAGCAAGTGGAAAGATGTGGTCTCTGCCTACCCCTCCGGGAAAGAGGCGTGGTTTATGTATGTACGTTCGTTGACTAGTGTGGTGAACAGAATACTAAAACGAACAGTAATGCATAATGCCAATCTTACTATTTTTATATAATTTGTTTGTAAGAACCTAATCTTTGGCAATACTAAACTACTAAATACTCGTACTGAACCTTGAAATTTGTTAACAAGGTACATTATCTGCGAGTATTATTATGTGCGTACCTACCACGGGCAAACCCCTGGTGGGCCGCTAGTATAATGAACAAACGGGAATCCCTGTTACGTTCTAAACTGTCTTAATTAAATCTTTATAAATAAAGGTCGTCTCAAAACGACATCTCCTTGTATTTGATGTTTTGTGAGACGGACATTTGTTTTACGATAGTGTCTATATTATGTGGCTATAATGTTTAACATTGCTGTATTCTGTTTAACTTAACCTTGAGACTTGTTTACTCCTTAAGATTTTAATGTTATGTATGAAATACTGAAAATATTTTTGTTTTTCTGTAATTTAATAGTATTTTTGACTGATAGCCCAAACCTCTAGATATGTGAAATCTTGAGATATGAAATTTGCCATACAAAGGTATCTTTTATTATCTATGGGTGCATTTGGATTTTCCGGAATGCCCCCCGCCCCGGTAGCAAGGCACGCGCGATGCTGTTTTTATCGCGCGGAAAACTATCGCTGTCCCGTTAGCGGAGAAGCGGGCTTACTGTAGTATTTATATAATTTTACTTGTTTGAATCTTGATTTGTCTATAAATTTATAGTTATTTCACGACTCGCTCTTCCCAGCTCTGTGGTGTATCAGCTCTCCCTCCCGGATCAAAGTAATGGAGCGGAGAAGTGCATGTTGTTGGCAAGTGCTGTAATTGATTACCCCGGAACGCTTGTCATTGGAAGGCCGATTATCATGCTTTTGTAATCACGAGTCGGGAATCGTAATGTGAGAGATTTATAAGAGTAGTCATTTTTTTCCGTTACTGATGCTTAAAAAGCTTGTAGTAAAGAAAAAAGTGATGAAAGAGACATAAAATACAATTAAAACAAATGTTTGATTTGTGTTTTCAGTTAAGCGTGGTGGTGGGGTTTTTTGACTTTAGAATCTGTCTACCCCGTAATATAATATATGAATGTGCGCTACGGAACATCGCATGTTAGGTATGCACATGTTGAACCTATTTGTGTATAAAATAAAGGAATTTAAATAAGCGATAAGAAGTAAAAAACTTCTTTACTCCAAATATCATCACTTCCGACAATTTTACAAATTCAAGACATTTACAGAATTCTCGGTTTCCTTAGAAGCAAGTTCCGAAATAGCTCACAATGCAGTATAACACTGCAGGCGCTTAATAATTAAGGCGAAGCAGACGCGAGGCAAACAGAATCAAAAATTAAATTTAATTCGCCTTCGTGCTTAACAATGCAGCCCTTAACTGTGAGGGCTTGGAATGATAATAAAACAGAATGATAACCCGTTTAAAGTAAGGCACGTGATTAGAAGTATGTTTTTTGAAAAAAGACAGTTTACTTATTACGGCACAGCAATTTTTCTATGAAAAGATTTGAAAGAAATCTTTCTTTGATGGATTGGAAGAAATACTTGTTTCGAATAAAATTATTTTTGCTTATAACATTTTGCACGTTGTTTTTTATTTAGAATTTTGCAGTATTGTTTGTTAAGGCTTGAAAATATAAAAGAAATACAACTATAACTATTTGTTTAGATTTTACCAAAGTTTTTCAAAAATCGTTGATTCCATACATTCCTTAATTGTGAATACAGTCTTGCCTGAGGCGTTTGATACTAAATTGTATTTTTTTGAATTGCGTTAGCTATAAATGTCTTGATGGATTATTAAACTTCAGACGCTTTCATTTTATTGCGATGGGGTAAGTTTATGGCCATTTTTATTTTATAAAAACTCGTGAATAATGTAGAAAGGTTTACACATACGGAAATTTCTAATGACAAGCATTCATTTACTTTTTGGATAAGATATTATTGAAATATAAAAAGATTATTTATCTTATGTACCGTATAATGATGATTTAGTTCAAAAACGTTGGAAAAGTAAAAACTATTCCAGCCTATCAAAGAAACTAAAATAATCAATAGATTTGTAAGTTCTAATGGGTTTTTCTTCTAAATACGCTCGATGATAAATATGACATTATTCTATGAATTTTTTAGCTGTAAATTTAGGACAAAACATTTTCAAATTCGATTGATTCAGCAAATAGGGATCGCGCACCTTTCTACTGTTTCATTATTGGCGCACGCGATCAAACCAGTTTTCGTTCCTCTTTAATTTGCCACAAGTATCATGTTAACATTGTTACATAGAGTGCGCATTCGGAATATATTTTTTGCGATATCCAACCTAGAGCCATTGTGTCGGGCGGTTCCCGGCCCTTGGTAAAATAGAACTCAATCTTTTCTGTTTCCTATGTAGTCTTAAATAGTGAACTAGAGACAAATACATTTATCTAGTGCAGTTTACCATGATCTAATATGCCCCACAAAGGTTGCGGAGGTCAGACAGAAATGGCTTCGTATAAAGACCTGAATACCCCATGCAAGTTCAGCAGAAGGCACTCGGGCAGAACCTCGGGCTCTTTTCTAGAGAAGTTAGAATGTAACCGAGATTAATGCCAGAAAGAGGAAGAAGAATATCACAACAAGAGTCATAACGAATTTTATTATAATTTTTGAAAATAAACTTACCCAGTGCGCACTCTTCTTTAAATAGAACTCGTTAGATACTACCTCTGAGGTGTTTTATCATTGATTCAAGCTGTCGGACGATTTGACTGCTGGTGTAGTAGGAAATTGCGGTTCGGCTCGTTGGAAGTAATCCTGCTTTTTCAGAATTAATGCTGTTTTTCAGACCAATTTGGTTCGGTGGTGGCCTTTATTTTATATGTAAGATATGTTAAGAATAAGCTATTGTACAAATTTTTGCCTTAAAATGATAAAGAAATATGTTTTACTTAATTTAAAATACTAACATTTAATTTATTTTCGGTCAGTTTTCGGGTAATATTTAGAATATTACCAGAAGAGCGCAGGCAGCCGAGACCGTCTCAAATTAAATAGCAAGGGTACATCTACGTCTGGTACATCTTTCCACTTGTAACGGTTCCTGCATACTTTCTTCCCTTCATCCAAATTCGTCAATCTCTTCATACAATACGAGTGTAGTCTTGACCTGACTCTTCCAACGAAGTTCCTAATTTTTACAGGGCACCCTTATCATGCTCACCTCGTTTATCTCCTAATATTTGTTTTCAAAATTTCCACCAAATTTAGAGAAAAACCAAAATTAATAATTCTAATCTCACCACATACCACATTATGAAAATCAGTGAATACGAACCACAGACCCGTAAATTTTATAATAGTGTCCATTATAACATTAAATAGTTGCATAAAATACACGCGGGCTATTGTTACGGCATTGTTATTCATCCTAAACGTCTTTCCATACGCATTAATCGTACTAAATGTCGGATGTGCCGAAAATTATAACTCCCTCCTTCCTGGGTAACCCTGGCCTATACCATGTAAGGGATTAGAATTAACTGAAATGAAAATAGATTTATTAGGTTTTGGAACGGTTATGTATGGTAGGTAGATCGGGTATTTAATTGTGCGATGTTTAATCAGTTCTAATGTCGTTAAATGTTAAAGTCAGTAAGAACTTGTCATAATAATTTACTGATTTTTATTTTATGCCGCGGGCATAAGGTCTTTCTCAAAGAAATATTTATTTGTTATTTACAAATGTAGTTCACTTGGTAATACAGGTAATACACTTGGTAAATATAGTTCAAAAACTCAAAAAAAGTTTTAATAAATGAAAACAATAAATTCACGCTTTAAACATTCTCATTTCAAAAGCAATATCGTTGGTTCTTATCCATCGAGCAATAGAGGCCTAGGAATTGCAATTAGGCCTCAATCTACGCATAGTTCGGTAGGAATTTCATTCATAACCCCACCTCTTCATGAACAGGAGAGAATGCTGTCGCTTTCATACACGTGTAATGGAACTGTTGTTAGGGTAAAAATATACTCAGAAATTATTATTCTTCTTAGTAACATATTATTATGTTAAGGTTTCTTTTTTTTTTGTGCCAATTACAGTTAAGTCGATTATGTTCCAAATTTTAAATGTTATTCGAGTTAAGATCTCTAATTCTGTTGTATATCAGCATAATCAATTCTTTTTTGTTAATAAAGGAAATTAAAAAAAACGGAAGAAAATCTCGGAAATCTGACTTGTAACTTATCAAACAGTATAAAAATTATTCGTAGTAGTAGAAATAAATACTACCTCGACATAAACTCTATTTCAGTAGCGGGAGAGAGAATAATCGATATTAGAAAATTGTTATTTCGATTATGTAAATCTTAAAGCTAGTTATTATATAATATAAAAAAGTAGTAAAATATAAAAGTAGTAGTAATATAGGATAAATTCCGCTTTTACTTTAACTTTCTTTCCTCACCATATTGGCATAAGATATTCATTGTTTGAAGTTAGTATCGATTGCCTTGTTCAAGTTCTACTTAACATTTTCTTTCAAACGGTGCGTAATAACTTATTTATGCAATTTCGAGGGCCCAACAAAGGCATACATAATACAAAACAGAAAAACTTGGGATGTCTGATAGAACTCATAAATTTTAATAAAGAAGTTCGTATCTTGTTTGCGCCATGTCCCACATTCTGTTTATGTAAAGTTGGTTCACACAGGCCCCAATAAATGTCGGCGCAAGTTATATTATTTTTCTATTACCTACATGTTTTGGAACTTTTCCAGAAATTTATCGGAACACTGGCGATGAGAAAACTTCAAAATTGATGAGGAAAATATTAGCCAATCGCAGACGAAAATATAAATTGGTCGTATTACTGGATCTCCCTCCCTAGCCACACAATATTATTTAGTTTCTTATAGAGAAGAAGTCGCACTCTGTCGCCATATTTACTTAGTTAAATCTTATTACTTTTAAACTTAGCAGAGCACCGTAGTTAACGACTCGCGATCGTTAATTATACATAATTTTTATTTCTTAATAAATATTAACAATAACTCCATAGATCATAGAAAAATTTTTGTTAAGCCATACAGCGGAACGTAGTCTTTCAGTCTTTTCAAGACTTTTGACTCTATATTCCCCGCAAGGGGTATATGTGACTAAATGACATATATAATACAAAATATTTAATCCATTAACATTATGGTGCCACTAATGCGACTTAAATCAATGGCCCACTGATCTTTGTTAGTACGATTTTCCGAAGTCTATTCACTAACAAGGCCTTGCCTTGTTTTCAGTTGACAATAAATCTGAAGATGCTCTTCAGAAACTATCTACAAGGTGCTCCGATATCATTGAAGATTCCACAAATACGATATTGAAAGTGGAGTAATAGAAACTTATAATACCTTCATTTCTATTCTTGTTCGTCGAGGGTTTGCCGAACAGTTTACTAGACTAGTTCAAGTTTTGATGATAGTACGAGTAAGGTAAAAGTGAGTTTAATGCATGAAAAGAAAACTTGTTAAGAATATGTCTTGATATGTTATTAGATGTCATTTTGATATGAAAAAGAAACAAATTGATTAATTTCATCATTATGATTTGAAAGATTAAAATTCTTCAGTTATTCCCCTTTTTCCCAGTAAAAATTGTCTTTCAATGTTATTTAAATATCATTTTCAAAACTTGCTCGACATAAAATATTTAGGATTACTTACCACTACCTGTGTATGATTCTTTCAGAATCAGGTTACTGGAAAAAATCATCTCTATGAATAAATTGCTCATTGCCTATTTTTTGTATAGTTGCATTTTCTATTTATATAATTCTTTTTTGTACAACCAATAGTTTACAAACAAACAAACATCGATAGCCATAAATATACGGTAGAACGTGAGTCATATCCCTCGGTCTTGCCAACAATGAAAACGGATTTAGTATATTGATATCCTTTAGTTAATGAAGGCAGAGTTTTTCCGAGATTGAATGGGTCCGCGACAATCAAGGCCCATCCGAAGATCATATTTCAAGGAACAAGATAAACTTGGACAAAAGAAAGGAATCTTCCTTACCCAATTGCGTAATGGGCCAGCTCACTCGTTATCTACACCCATTATTTCTGTTTGAAGTACGTTGCAACAAAATAAGGAGGGGACTAGAAACTATTGAGACGAGGATATAAGGTGGTTTAGTGTAAAAAAAGGCCCTAAGAAGTTATCAAAATACCTTAAATTCTTGTATGAAGAGATTTATTAAAGCGGATAAATTGAATGAAGAGTATGAAGGGATCGTGATAAGTGAAAAGATGTAGTCTTTTCCTCCGTGGTGAAATTTTATGATGTTTGTAAATTTTCTGCCTCAATGATACAGCGGTTCAGGCGTTAGCCTAGGTTATCAGGTGGTGGGTTCATCTAAGTATAAGTTGGGTGATATTCATAAAGCTTTTACTGATGATCTAAATAAAAATGATTGTGCTAAGGAAATCAAGTTAATCTAAGGGTCCTGAATGCCTACTATAGTATATCATTGCTTTTTTAGGTCGCTATCAAAAATTTAAGGTGCCGATGATGTTGTTTTTTAATTACCTTCTCTTTATGATGTTTGCTGTTAAAGTAAAATTCTTCTATGTCCTTATTATGTTGTGTAGCGGTGTTCTACTTATCCAAGGGCGGAGTCTTTGCAAAGATCTTTGATAAAGTTCTGGTGCTTGATTTTGTTGCGGTTGTTGTATAGGGAAAGTAAGAAAATATACGTAGTCTTAGAGATATTTTTGGATTCTTTGATATCATGATTCCTCGATTCCTCAATATTGATATTGATAACATCTTTAAATAATCTAGTAGTATATAGGAACTTCAAAAATTTAACAAGTTTTCATTACCATCTTTTTTGTCAAGACTCTTTGTGTTTGCCAAGTTTGCATCTCAACTTCATGACTCGGTCGTTCCATTGATCAGAATGGAAAGAACAATATTTTATAACGTTTTTTTTATTTACTTTGTTCAGTTTATAAATGTATATTGATAGTCTGAAAAAGGGCACCAATTTATGTTTACCAAGAGACATTGCTTATTTTTCAAATTTCTGTGGGTTTAACCTATCGGGAATGTCGGAAACGGGAGTGTTATATCACAGGATCAACATTCCTGCAAACAAGTTGTGTCGGTTTCTATTTGACTAGAAACTTGCCCTATTTCTCATATTTTACTTGATATTTTCTATTTTTCTTGTTGCAGGTATGTTAAAAGTCTAACCAACAATATTTATGCTGTACATTATCAATGATAATCCATTTGAGTTGGCAATTATTTATTATTAGCAAAAATTTTAAATGAGAATATCAAATAAATATTTAATTATTAAAACGTTAGTGCCTATATTGTGTATGGGGTGGACAAATACAAAAAAAATCTTTCTAAAACAGTAACAATTAATTAAAACGAAACAGGTGCGTAAAATCTAAATCCCAACAAGAGGCGTGTCTCGGACGCTCTTAAAACTTTCAAAAAATATCCGTCCAAGTTTCCTGCAGTATTTTACTTGCGTTTTAAAACGTCGTCTTTCCAAGTTTGTTCTTATTTGTTTTCCTGTTGCACTCAGACATAATTCACTAGCTTATTAAGCCGGCAAGTGCGGTTCCCGGACAATATGATAACTTAGTAAAGTTAAAACTCCCCGGATGTCTTAAGGATAGCGGTTAATGTAGAGTGCACCTTCAGTTTGTAGTGTTATAAAACTATACTGTGGTGACATAATTCTTTGTTAATTCCTTTTCTTAGCGCGCTGATTGTAGGTCAATCAAGTGAAAGCCTTATAAAGCAAGAGTGAATAGGCATTATTTGAGCTTATGTGCACCAACTTAAGCCTCATGTTGCTTACCACCAGGCAGATTGAGGTAAAACGCGCTCAAATTATTATATGTATATATAAAAATATCCTGGGATTCTACTATTTGAATCTCAATTCTTGTTTGAAACCAAATAGCTGAACGTGGCCCATCAGTCTTTTGGAGACTTGTTGGCTCTGTCTACCCCGCAAGGGATATAGACGTGATTATACATATGTACGTATGTATGATTCTTCTTTTGGATGATGGGCTAGCAATCTGTCGATATCTCTGAAACTTCGATGATCAAATTATTATTATGATAAAGCTCTCCAGTTACTTGGGTTATTGAATAACAGCTAACACAAAAAAGACAAAGACAAGATACGACGTGTTAATACACTCTTCTTTGATTTTTGTAATAAATATTATACTTAGGTACTTTGTATTGGAATTGCAGTCTTAGGCAGAAAAAAAATATATTTTTCTCTCATTAAAGACGTGTTTGAAAGATTAAAGAAGTGACGCTTTTCTACAGGTATTATTATAAGTTTACGAAAATTTATTTAGTTGAAAATAAAACTCTTTCCTTTAATAGTTTCTAAATCATCTAGGTAAGTAGATCAACGGGTCGAGCACATCAAACGTAACGACTCGCGAAAACAGCCTTTGCGATCGACGAAAGCCACATTACTTTTTAATTTGAGCCGGGCTCTCACAAAAAGGAGACTTTATTACACTCGGAGGTACCTCGTTTTTGACCCGTACGCCCTTTGTCCCGCCATTTTTTATTCATTTGTACGGATTCATGCGGGAAGTGAGAGTTCAGTTTGGCTCTCCTATTCGATGTTTTTCCGTTTAAAATTTGACTATTCATAGGATTGGTGGCGATTCTATGATGAAATTGAAACTGTTTGTTGTTAGAACGGTGGTGGAAAATACCTCCGTTACTGAGTGAGTGAGTGACTGACTGACAACGAAGAGCCAAAACCGCTGGGTTAAGTCATTTGAAATTTAGCATGAAGGCTCCTTAAATTGTCTTTTACTAAGAGCTTCGCGATTTTTGTTTTATGCGGACGAAGCCGCGAGCGAAAACTATTAAAAAGTCATCATTACCTTAATGTTTGTTCCTGTTATGTTCTCATTGATACGTTATATAAGTAAGGTTATTTTAAGGGATTGCCATATATCCTAAATTTGTGTGTTTTTATACTTTCGCTTACTGTTAGGGCCTCGTCAAGCATTTAAATTTATGTAAGTACTTAGGTACGTCTTATTCTTAAAAGAGACATTTTTACCTTACATACCACGACACAATTAAAATTTTTAGTATTACGAAGGCTGGAAAAAAAAGCAACGAGTGCGCCAAATTATTTATGTGCAGTCGAAAAACACGCAAGTTCACACAAACAACGGTTATTAATCTTTGTCAAGTCCTTATTCCGTTTTTCCTGTATTTTTACCGTATGAATATAACTAATGTGCATTTGTTTGTTGCAGGTACGGTAAAATGGCACGGTAAAGATACGGCGATTATGGTAATTAGCACATTTTCCATCTGGGAAACTCGCTGCGAGGAAAACTTTATTTTTTTGGGTTAAGTATTTTTTTTAAAGGCGGACATTCTGGAAGCGCCTTAACGGGTAAACACTCACAATGTTACAGTATGTGGTTATCTTTGTTCTGTGTTGTTAGTTTTGTAGATTTTTTAATGTGTAGATTTAGAAAAGTCTTTCAAACGTTAGCGCCTGTTATCTTCTTCCTCCTCTGGCTTTAGTCACAGTGCATACTCACCACACTGGAAAGGAGCCTGGGGTATGACGCTGACCACGGACCCTAGATTGGGTGAGTCAGGTAAGTACTTGTACGAAGCAACTCCTATCTGACCTCCGCAACCCTTGCGGGTAAACCTAATTCGTATTGGATCGATCATGATTACACATCCTGTTACCTGAATGTGCAGTTTTCCTCCCGATGTTTTCCCTCGCCGTAAGAGCTTCGGTTAGTATTCAAACTAATGTAAATAACTTCGAAAATAGTCCTTACCTAACTTAAGAACCTTACCGATTCGGCCATCGACGCTTATTACGCTATGATAGCGCCAGTTATGTTGGCGTGTAAGTTGATCTATGTTAAGTTCATTTAATATGCCTCACGCCTCGTTTCCCCGAAGGCCTACAGAGACTACATCTTTCCACTCGCCACTATCCCTACTTGTCCTTTCTACTTTCTACTAATATTATAAAAGCGAAATATTGTAAGCATGCATCTGTGGATGTGTTCGCAAAAACTATCTAATGGAGGGATTTTCAAGAAACTATGCAGTAACGTAGCTTAGAAATTGGAATAACTTTACGTTAAATTTCATAGAGACGAAGGGTATGCGGACGAAGTCGCGGGCAACAGTAATAATATAGTCCTTTCGCTTTACCTACATTATCAATCTCCCATACAAACTCGTCGACTAAAGGTACTCTTTACCTGACCTTTTACTAGATCGTCCCCGATTTGGTCTAAAATACGTTCGTCTTGACCTTTCTCTACCAACCTTCCCATTCAACAATGTTTAATTTCTCTATAAGGATAGTTTAGCTTTCAAATTCAGAATTATCATTAGTAATGACACCAGCCACTGTAGCATGGCCCGCGCGACGCCGTTTTTATCGCGCCAACACTATCGCTGTATCGCTTTTTAATATGACATGAAACGGGACAGCGATAGTTTTTCGCGCGATAATAACACATGGGGACATGCATATTATTATTCTATATTTTCAGACTTATTTAGTATAGTAAATCTGTGAGAAAATACCTATAGGAGTACAGCCCCAATGGCACCTTATGAAAACATGTCGGTATTTTATAATAACAGTTCATTCATATAAATACCGTGTACACTATAAAGTGTGTTAGAGCAAAATAAATAGTAATATGTCGCACACTTTAATAAAAAATAAATATTGGTTAATTTCCCACAGGATCTGAAAGTAATTTTCTGAGAAACTCTACCGAACTAAATAATCACATTTTAGTATGACACGTCTACTGTTACTAAAGGAGCAGTTATTGGAAATCATATCGTCTTATGTTTATCTAAATATATGTATTAACTAGCGATGCCGATCGATAGTTCGCCAGGCTATCGATAGTTGAATAAAAGCAAAAAGTATCGATTGAATCGATAGATGCGATACTATCCATCGTATTGATACTATTGCTGCTGACGATTGTAACTATCTAGGGACTCAAAATTAGTAGGATTTTTCTTTATTTTAGTGTACTTATGCTAATTTTGTTTGTACTCTAGTGCTAGATAAAATTGTTAAAAGAGATATATATTTTGTTTGCCAACTAGGTTGAAAGATCTAAAAAACTGAAGTATTAAAAATTTAAATGGGCCTTCATTAAGCTTTTAATTCGCAAGGACTTTTCATTTCAAAATGTTTGCTTTGTCACAAAAAAGGATAAAGGCAGATTTCGAGCGCATGGCTTGGAAACGGTATACGTTTGTGTACCCTGTCACCCTGCAAAAAATATCCTTTTATTAGGATGTGTTTTTACAGCACAAAATAAATCTTTGCCGTAATTTATGTCTAATTTTTGGTAGTTCTGGAGCTCGGGGTGCGATAACCAGAACTAAAAACATAGTCCATGAAACAATTTCTCAAATCAATTTATTCTGTAATGGTAATTCAGAAATTATCGATAACAAATTTCTTGTTCTACGTAATTGGAAATAGTAGTATTAATTGAAACAGCAGTGAAGTATAAGTGATGTTCTCAAATAATGAACTCGTTCAATAAAGCGTTTATGAGTGTATTGCTTTATATTTTCGGGGGAGCATACACATTCAATTTATTTGCCCAATTAGGCGCCATATCAAGTTGCACTTAAGCGAGAAAACATATGAATTTCGGCATTATTTATTTAGTGGACGAGATACGTCGCGCAGTATGAGAGAAAAGGATAGGCGGAGGAATTTCTAATGAACGTAACATGAGCGTGTTCGGGTGAAGGGTCAACGACCTTTTCTTTAGGGTGGATCCCCTTCGGACAAAACGTTCGAAAAGCGCGGTAGGCGGTTTATTCTGATGCATTTTCTAATTGAATCGTTCGTTCAGAATATTTTACTCATGTAGGCAAACTTCGCCCGGGTTACTCCCCACAAACAGCTACTCATGACATGACAATTAATAGTAAACAACCTAATGGCCGATTGTTTTGATGTCTCGAGTTAAATTAATGCAAATATTTCACGACTGAATGCAAACGGAAGGGCTGCTTTTGATCGAGATCCAGTACGAGCTTGGAGATGTCTGTTATGAGAACATTAATAAGTAAATATTTGTTATAACGTTCTGTTACTTAAAGTTTTCTGACTTCTCCATCTCCACGCTCGTTTGGTTTGTTTACAGATATTTATTGAATGAATTGAATTCTCCTCATATTAACAAGATTGCTTTTTCTTTCTGTTTTCCTCTCAGCGTAGCTTAGTACCAACTGGTTTTTTATCTGTTATATTCAAAAGGCGCTGAGTCCTACCTTAGATAACATATGAGCGACTCTTTGCAAGCTATGAAAATATTTAGCTTAAATAAAATCATATTTATATTTAATTTTTGGTCGGCCGTCGTCATATCAAAATTTGTTCTTTTTTCCTTTAGTCGCTTATTAAAGCGACTTGACTTGACGTTTCTCAGTACTTCTTTATATGCAAATATTATTTAGTCTGTTTCTAGCGGCGACCAACTCACTGTTATGCCCGTATCACTACCTCGTTAAATCGAATGTAAACTCTTACTCATAATACACTTAACAAAGTAAATCGGTCTTAATGTGTCAGCATCGTATTGCGAGCAATCGCATTTATATATTAAATGTTTTACATTTACATCCCTCTCAACAGAGTTGCAAATATATCCAATATTGTCCTAACTGTTTATCCAATTGCGCGCCTACTAGTGTTGCCTCTTGAGTGTCCACTTTCGATAGTTCGAGGAGGAAATACATATAATATCATTGATATTTCATATAATTATTTAACATGGAAAATCAATACAATCATCTTATACATATATTAATATAGATGATTTTTGAGGTTGCCGAATTATCGATGGCAACCACTGGCCACAAGTAGCTGACCGAAACTCAAGTTTTTTCAAGACTGTTATATCTGTCTACTTCGTACGGGATAAAGAAATGATAAATAGGTATATTTTTATTACTATCGACAATGAAACTATCGATAGTGCGGCAACACTATCGCCCCCACAGGTAGCCAATCGGGACTGCCTCGTGGACTGTACTTCGTCCAAGCGTGAAATACGCATGAGCGTGCGCGGGACCACATGCGGGCAAGGGGTGACCGGTGTACAAAATAAATATAAACAAAACAAATTACCATAGCTTAAAATTAATGGTGCCTTGTAGTTCATGGTAGGTACTATAGGAAAGATGCATCATGTTTTAATGGATGGCATAAGATGCGAATGAGCACTTTCACTTAAAGCAGATTTTTTTATGAAAATCCTATCTCACAATAAGGAAGAGTGTAATCAGGCACCAAAGAATGATGATAACTATAATTTTAAATTTTTGAATAACTCTTATCACCTGGATAAGGGTTAAAATACCTAAATGTTACTAGGAATAGGCTTATAAACTTGGGATTCCTCTTGTAGGCGAGGGGCTAGCAATCATTAAGCCGTACAGCTGAGCGTGGCCTTTCAGTCTTTTTACAATTGTTGGCTCTGTCTGCCCCACAAGAGATGTAGACGTGACAGTATATTACCAGGCATAGTAAAAGTTCCTTCTATATTCGTTTTTATTTCATAAAACTATGTAAAACTATATATATTTTGACATGCGGCGTCAGTAAAAAAAGAAATATTTGGTGGACGCCCGTCAGATCCAATCAATACGAGCCAAAGGAGCGGACGCAGTACAAACACTGTAAGTGACCGACTGCTGTAGGCGAATTACGCGCCCGACTGTACATTTTATTTAAATCAATTTCAAATAAAGAACAGTTGTTCTGTTTTTATTTTGAGAAAAGCCAGCCAGTTTTTTGTGATAAATTGATTTTCAATATGTATTGCATTTTATTCGTTTGTAGATGAAACAAAAGAATTGAAAAAAAAACTAAATAGGAATTGTGGTGAGTGAAAAGATTGTTTTCAGTCTAAATATTGTTTAAAAATCATTTATAATTCTGGTATTTGTAAAGTTACACAAAATATTTCAGTTTTTTTTTATCACAGCTTGCATCATAGTTTCCAATTCAATTGTCTGAATATGCAAGTTAGCTCACGATGCTCTTCCTTGGATTAAGAGCATGCTACTAGCATTCAAATTAATACCCACAACATAACTCTGAAAATATTGGTGAATGGCCTTACCCGCTGTAGTATACATATGCACTTTGGAACAAAAGATACAATGATCAAAGAGCTGTTGATGGTATCAGCGGTTTAGTAATCTGGAACTTGGTACGAAGTCTTAGTAACGCTATTAACGCTATTAAATATTTAGATACCGCAGTTCGATTCTCAATCCAATCTGTACAGCCCAGACCGAAATCACTGCAGCAAAGTAATTTTGTTAGATCAATTGCAAAACTTTGCGGTCGTTTGAACAGTATGCCTGTTTAGTTTCGCCCAGAATTTGGGACATGTTCGGCTTTACGATAGACCGAGAGCTAGATGCACGTTTTTCGCGTTATTTGTTAGAAGCCTCCATAGTCTAGTAGCGAATAAGAATTTAAGTAGGTATATCTGTATTATAAAAAAATGTTTTATTAATATATTCTCTAGCATAAATGACTGAATATACGTAAATGGCTATTTAAGACATTTTAACAAACAGTTTCATTTTTTAAATATTATTTCCAACTGGTGACATATAATTATTTAGTATATTTAATACGACAAACACCGAAACCGCAACATGAAGCAGCATATTGAGCATATTTGAAAATTGGCATGTTTGTTCATTATGTAGGTAGTCTAGGGGTTCACTAAAAGTGGAATTTTCGGAATTACCGCGGGAAGGGAAATAAATTGAATTTTTCGAAACCACAGGATCAATTATTACTTAGAATTGCTAAGGTTTCTTTCGCAAGAAATTGGAATAAAAGCTCGTGATGTTTTTTTCGGTAACTTTTAGAATATACTAACAAAAAACAACTATAAAAAGCATTCAAACAAATGAACGTAAATAAAATACATCGTGATCTTAGACTGTACTATATGTACCCTCCTAACAACAAACAAGATCAACTTTTGGCGGGTAATTTGGCCCGTGAAGTTTATCACTGTAAGTTTGCAAAATATTATTATCTCCTGTTAGCTGTCATTATTTTATCCAAGCCACGGTTTCCCTACTTTTCTCGGGATGTAAAGCTAAGGAGATCGAAAAGTATTTTTTGTAAGTAAATCCGTAAGTTCGTTTTGATGATTACGCTTACGGGGAAGACAGGCCGTCTAAAAATACCGAATGCCATGCTTAGCTCTGTGGCTCAATTTATGAGTATTGGTCATTAAGATGTAGGTGAATATGTAGTGTGTGAAAAGTGGGATTTGGTGCCACGATTTTTAAATCTAGAACTGTTTTCCGTATCTCTCTCTCTCTCGGTGAAAGTACAAATATATTACCAATTTTTGATCAATAAAAATGCATTCGAAATAATGATAATGCACTTTCAAAATGTCGCACAAACAAATTTTCCGTGTGTCACAAAATACCGGTGATCGTGTTTTGTAAACAAAGTTGAAAGAGCTGCACATTAAACAGTCGCAAATTAAAATTATTTCAGAAACGAGACTCGTATTTATTTTTTCAGTGCTTTTGACTTAAAGTTACCCCTTCAAAATATTTATAGAAAGTGACGGACCGGTCTTATAAGTTGGATTGAAATTCTATAGCCTATTACGTTTTAAGACTTTGTTTGATAAAAAAGAGGTCGTGATACTAACGCATTGTTATTTATTACATTAAGTTAATGTCTGCGATGCTGTCTAAATAAGTCATAATTTCACTAAACACAAACTAAAAATACATTCATTAAGATATTCAAATAATAAAAACACAAAATTTAGTTCTCTCAAGGAAACGGGAATAAACGTGATTTTAGTTTATTTCAGTTCCTGAAGTACTGATGTCAACTACTTAATTACATCAGAGCGTTACTTCTGTAATCTGAATATTCTGTTAAACGGGCCACACTAAAAGCGGAGTCGTGTTCGTAAATTGGATCAATTTGCAAATAATCCTGTGATATTGTACGCACCTATTGCTGTCTGCGGCTACGGAACCTTGGGTAATTGATCCCTGATTGTTTTTTACCGATCACTTTCTTTGACAGCATGCAGGAAATTCTTAGAAATTAACCGAATATATGTTCTCTTACAAAACTTTATCAGATCTAGTTTTATTGAGTACATAAGACATCAGATGCACTGCAAGAACCAGTATGATTTAAATCAGCTAGTGCTAATTTTTTCGACCTCTGTAGCGCAGTGGTGCGTTGAAGTATTTCTGTGTATCTTGTGCTACAAGGTCTCTGTTTTAATCCCTGGATTTGAGACAGTTGATTTTTTTTTGTTTTGTATGTAAAACTATTATTATGTATTTTGTAGGTAATATATATTTTGGATTTTATGTCTCCAATCTTGTTGTGTTGTGTCAAACAGATACCCAGCAGATTTTATTAGAGGACTGTTAAAGAAGAATGATGTATGCGCTTTACCTGTAAAATATACATACATAACATACATACATAAAATTACGCCTTTTTCCCGGCGGGGTAGGTAGACTCTACATTTTTCCACTTGCCACGATCTCTGCTTACTTCTTTCGCGCCATCCACATTCATAATGCAGTTTCGGGTACTCTTGACCTGGACCTTTTGCCAGGACGTCCTTAATTTGATCAAGATACATTCGTCTAGGCCTTCCCACTTCGACCTTTCCCTCCACATTCTCCTTGTATATTTGCTTAGTCAACCTGCTTTCATTCATCTTATCCACATGATCAAACCATCTTTACATACCCCTTTCTGTTCCTGTAACTCATTATATTTTTTTAACATCACAATAAATATAATAATAATTCCCTTACCACGCTGTTCCTTATCCGGTCACTCATTGTCATACCGGACACACCTTTTAACGCTCTCATTTCCACCGCATTTATTGAAAGATTGTGGCAAAAGAAGCACGAACTTCTTTTGCCACCCCCAACTTTCACTCCCATACATTAATGTTGGAACCAACACGACCATATGCACAGCCAGGCGAGCTACATCAATATATTATAGAAAGCAAATATAATAGTGCTCTAATACGAAGTTCTGTCACTTATCGTAAGTTCAAAACTAACAGTAAGATAGTATAAATGCAAATAAGTTGCTTATCTGTCGTCGTACCGAGAATTAATTTATTCTGGAAGTTTCTTTCATTCTTCCTTGATTCATGCTGAAATTAAGATTGAATTGATATCCAATGGAAGTTGTAAGCAAGATTATAATTTTTGTCAGAATTTTAATGTAGAGATCATTTAAGTACAAATTTTTATCTAAAACAAAGTTTTTTCAAATTTATTAGAGGCTAATATTGTATTAAAAAAACTTAATTATAACTAGACTTTCAAATGTGCGATTTTCCACAAGGAATATTCTGTTTTTATGTTCCTATCAAATACACTAAAAGACTGGAGTTTATTTAATTAACGTTATCACAAATTCCTTGAATTTCAGCGTTTCAATTAAATGGATGAGGAAAGATGCCGTAGAATCAGTAAATTTTCCTTCTTTACTGAGAAAATGGTGTCGAGTAGTAGGTATACACACAAAGGTAAAATAAAATAATTTCTTCAGCATACAGTCACTATATTTAAGGTGTGGCTAAAAAAATATTTATAAGTAATTGTGTAGTTCGTATAATGACATGAACTAAACGAATAATTTGGTAATTATGTAGCAACAGAATACTCCAAAACTAACAAAAGATATTGATCATTTGCTTGTTTTTCCTATCGCAAAAAGACAATCATGAATATCGTATAGTATCTACCTATCTTTTACGTTTTGCTAGAGCAAATTTCACAATCTCTTGCGTTTACCCGGTCACACCTCTACGCTATGTTCTGGGACCCGAGGTATGCTTTCTGAAAATTCTTTCTGCTCTTTTTCCGGAACTGATGAGCAAAGAACGGAATGGCAAATACCAATATGTAAAAATTTTGCTCACCAGATATCTTTTGCAAGAGCCAATTCGCTAGTGTCAAAGAGAATAAAAAGCTGCCGGTCGAAGATCGCCCGCCAATAAATAATAGGAGAGACACCCTGCAATACATAAATTGGAAGGACTTTTGACAGGGCCGGATAAAGGGAGGCGAGGGCGCTTTATCACGATCATAATCGGTTTGGGGGCACTGTCCTGAGTCCGCTCGTTTTCCGATTGCCACAAGCATTTTTTGGTAAAATGTTGAGATGACCCAAGCATATGTGCTGTAAAGCATTTTCCTTCATGTTAGAAATTTATATGTGCATTTTCTTTTTCGAATATTAAAACTAGCTAATTAGTTGGTAAGACCCTGTTAAAATACGGCATTATGACTATAAGGAATGAACTTCCTAATCTCTGATCCTTCATCTAATCATAGAAATCGGAATACCAAAAGGAAAATAAAAAACAATTTTATTTGAATTGCACAACTATTAAGCTGCCACAGACGGCATTGAAAGTCCGAACTTTACAATGAAAAAGCAAAGTCGACTAAGCTTTTAACGTTAACTCGTTAAAAAAAAGTGGTAGGCCATGTCATTTAGGGGGATAGGACGCAATCAAAAAGCGATTCGGGGGATTTAAAAAAATTGAAACCGAGCTGTATACTCTAGACCATTACAATGGAAACCTCAGTTGTGCATTTCCGCGTGCGTGCGTCACAGTCGCTCCATTTTTGTTTGATACACAAAACATGTTACGGCGAGTTTGGACAGAACTGTCTGGCGAAATTAAAATGTAGCCATTTTACAAAAATACCGGAGTCGGGTCTCGGCCCTGCTCATTCTGCGCATTAGTTTTGGAGTATAGCACAAAAATTAACGAAGCAGATTTATTTGGCTGTAAAACTCTTTATTATAAGGATTGTATTTTGACAAACCTGCACGATTTCTATTCTTTACCTTTTTTGAGCGTGTGTGACTTTAACAGCCCAAAGGAAAGTAAAATTGAAGCATACAAGAACAATAGATCCTCTTTAAAGAACTAACTCTAAACTAACCAAAACAAAGTAAGCCGTATATTATATTCTTATATATATTTGCATTAATTTGTGACTGGTTTGAATTCTCAATTTTCTCTATTTTACTGAAATTAATTTTGATTCATTCTTACATACATGTACCTTAAAGAAGAGAAATAAGCAATCAATATTACATAACCACGCAAAATTTGGTGACACTCTTGAGTGGATTATATTAAAATACTGAAAAATTATCCATAACCTCATCCTAACGTCTCCTCCTAACGTTTAAATTCCTCAACAAATTAGGCCACTTTTGCTTTTGCAAGAACATTTTCGTTTTATAACGCGTCTCATTTTCGCATTTATGGTCGCTTCGATTTGATTCGCAATACTTTACGGCACAGCTGTGATTTTCCCGTGCCTTTATGAAAAGGTGGGGCTCCAAATTTGGAATAAACTTCAACGAAAAATTCTGTGATATTTTGTTTTCGCAATAATGTCGGACTCGTTTATTTTTTTCTTAAGCTTATAAACAAACATAATTTTGCGCAAAAAAAAATTACTTCCTACACTTTTTGATTATAATTTTGTAATTAGAACCAGTATTATGAGCAGAGTAATACCTCATAGTGACTCGATAGAAATGAAAAAAAAAAGTTTTCTTATTTGTCGTCCTAAATTGAGTATTTAGGACGACAAATAAGTAAACTATTAACTGTAGGCCCTAGTATAGGTATTTGTGTTAAGTAATAAAAAAACGTTTACCAAACCACGCTAAAAGCCGCCACTAAGGCCACACCTCGTGTTGTTTATGTATTATGTTTATGCTTCTTCGCTACGGCTCGTATCATTAATCTTTGTAATAAATATCTGAGCTGTTACCCTCCAGTCACTGCTATGTCTCAGTAGGCGTTATGATCCCCTTTCATGGCTTTGCAGTGTAGGGAAGCACTTAATAAAATGCGTTTTTCCAATTTATTTTTATTTAGCCAACGCGCTTATTTGTATACGCCGTTGCAAAATTTGAACACAGAAGCATATTGGACGTGTCGTTATTCAGTTAATAGTGAAAGTATAAAGTATTCAGGTAATAGTGGTAAAGTAGGTAATAGTTATTCCTGAAAGATTTGTTCTTTTCTATACCAAACATATCAAAATCGGTCCAGTCGTCGTTCAGTAATGACAAGAAAGAAATTAAAATACAAATCTTTTTCATTATAATATCCTAGACGGTATGGATTTGTATTTTGTACCTTCATTGTTTTCATTTCCACACAATAAAGGCCGCTACAAAAATGTGCAATTGTAGTCATTGTTATAAGTTATTTATGCATGTAATCAGCCTAATGGCGGCTTGTTAATTATTGGGCTGGATAATGGCGTAGTGAAGATAATATCTTACTTTTGTCCGTAATGATATAAGGTTCATAATAATAGTTATTAGTAGTTTTGTTTACTTAAACATACAAAACGTTGTAGGCAAAATTATAGTGTTTAAGCCTGCGTTGACCTCGATTAGAGAGACACATACGTAACTATTGCATCCCTTGCATGATAGACAGAGTTTTTGTCAAAGAATCGAAGGCTTGGTTTAGTTGGATGACATAGATTTGGTATGATACCTGAACTTGAAGTTTTTCTGTTTGGTCAGCTGGTAGACTGGTAGAGAATTCCAAACGGCATTAAGTCTGCCTTTTGTACATTCTTTTTTGTGCAATGAAGTTTAAAATAAATAAATATGGAATTGAGATTGGAAGAAGTTGACAGGTTTGTAGCCCAAAGTTATATATAACCATGAATAACCACCATAATAACCATGTTCCTTGAATTGCTTTTACAGTCTGAGCGAGAAGAGAAGCAGTTGGTACAAACTTTAATTTTTCTTTTATCACTTGAAGTTGTTATAATGATGCAATTATATGATTCCTTCTCGTTTCAAATTTTGGCGAAGTCAGTAGGCAAAGTAACAATCTTTTTTTGGCAAGCGAATAACTATAGGGGTGGCCATTATTTGTGATATCAGGATGAAGATATCAGAATGGAAACGCGAAAAATTAGTTTTGCAATTACATTAGTTGTTACAATGACATGTATCAATGTGACAATAACATGCACCTATTCATCAAATTGTAAACTTTAAAGGAAAACGCAATAGCAAGTCAGTTGAAATCTTTTTTTCGCAAGCGGTCAGATACGGACGGCCATTATTTGCGGACATCAGGCGCGGATGTTGTTAATGGCGGGAAACGTGGGAATTGGCCGATTCATTTCCCGACCGCCGAATACGTAATACTGGGTTTTGGTAAACATGTATGACAGATATATGATATACATATATTTTACTACGTTTACATATAATGTTTTGTTTGCAAGTAGGTCGGGTTCATGTATTTTTAATGATACTTTTATTGGCAAGTGACTGTGATGGATTAGTTGTACCTTTTTATTTATCTTGATCAAATCTTACGTGCTAATGAAAGGTCAAATTACTCGTAAGAGTCAAAATCAACCTATTTTTTTGTAATATTTGTTTATTTATTTCAAAGAAACATATCACTAGCTTTTTAGAAGACTTATACATAATTAACCATGTAATCCCACAAATCCTATTCGCTTAATGAGTTAAGATAATGCGTACCATCTGCCAAAGACCAGGCAAAATGAAATTAAGAGAAAAATATCGGGAGGCAGACCCTGGGCTTCGGATTGTTGGAGAGAATGCAACGTCTCACATTCGAAAATGAAGAAAAGATATCAGATAATAATAATTATGTATAATAACTTATTATCAAAAAATTATTGTGTTCGTTACGTTATAATTAATTAAAACTATGTTTGTTACAGGTAAAGTACTAAAAAATTAAAGGAGCAGCGTAAACCACAACTTTTTTATGTAAGTTGGTAACAAAACAGATTTATTAGTGAATACTTTATTTTATTAGGTATAATTTTTCATAGTAGATTTTCCTTAAATAATGATTTGGAGTAAATAAAACTAATTTTACTATTATATACCTTGTTTTTGCGGGGAACAATATTTTCTTTTGGGGGTACAATATTTTGCATATATTTTGTAAAAAGGAATATATTATATTGCTATAGATATCTAGTTCTAAATTGAATCAAGAAATTAATCATTTCTCCTAACAGACATATAGACAAATCACATCTTTATCCCTCACTAGGTAGACAGAGCCGTTAGTCTCAAAACTCTAACGTAAAGACTTGAGCAGTAAAGTACCTACTCTGAACATATCGCTATATTTTTACTTTACTCATGTATAAGTTTTTCCTCCATCTTGTAAGCTCCCAACATTTATTATCAGAAAGCCTATAACCACGAAGTCGATTAAGCTCAGCAACACTAAATTTTATCTCCGCTTTAATGCCTGCCGACCACCAATCATAAGCGAGGCGACGCTAACGATTTCCGATATGGCTCACCGTTAGCAACAGCAGTTGCCCAACCAAAATATTGCAATTATCTCTGATTTAAGTTAATTCTTTTCTTGGTTTATTTTTACTTTGTTATAGTAAACAAGAAGTACACACACAAGAATCCTGTGCCTAATTACTCGATTCCATTATCAAGAGTCGCCTGAAAGTCTTAATTTTTCCACGTTGAATTTTCAGATGATATGTACATTATACTTCAGTGAAATTTTGCCAAAGTAATCATAGGATTTATCATATCATAGGTTTCTGCAATAACATAATATAACAATTTTCCTAATAATATGAAATATTGTCCCCTAGATTTCTTGTGTGACTAGACTATATAAAATTTTATCAACATGCAATGTAAAACACTTGTCATCTTCTTCTATCAGTCTTGTCCTACTCTCCTCCCTAAGCGATAAATAAAAAAAGAAAAGAAAAGTTCGAAACTTGTGTTACGAGATACTAACTCAACGATACTATATTTTATAATAAATACTTATATAGATAAACATCCAAGACCCAGGCCAATCAGAAAAAGTTCTTTACTCATCATGCCCTGGCCGGAATTCGAACCCGGGACCTCCGGTCTCACAGACAAGCGTCTGCCGCTGCGCCACAGAGGCCGTATATAAGTATACTACGAATACTATAACACATGACCACACATAGGTTTGCCGCAAAAGTCAACGCCACAGACTGCGAATGTGAGAAAATAAAACAAAATATTGAATCTCCAGGGCGAACAACGGTGTCGGCTGTCTCTTTGATTTTCCACAAGCCTGGCCACGATTATTGATTCCAGTGATTCGGGATGCTCTTTCCCGTTTTAATCGTGAGGGTTATGATTCTGTGGTCGCGGGGGCCGGGGGACACAACTTGTATAGGAAATTAAACCTTTATTAAGTTTTGTGATGTCGGGACTTGTCTTTATTACAAGTAGTAATAAGTTTTTGGCTTCACTCCCGTGGGTATTTTTTAGTAAAGTGGATTATTTTGCTCTGGTCGGTGTATCTGTTTGCCAAGTTTCACCGCAATCAGTCTGATAGTATTCAAGTTTATTTGATGCAATCACATATATATTTAGTTGTCTTATATACTTCTAAAAATAACGTTCTAGTTCGGTTCAAGGTAGAAAGTCTTTTGAGTTAAAAGAAGCTGTGAATATGGGAATTATTTAATGAATGAATTATTAAGATTAAACAGCTTATATACTACGTAAATTGCAACCTCGCTAAGTATGTACCACGTGTTCTACGTGTAACAATATTTTTTACTGGTACGTCACGTAGGTTACTTTGTTACTACTACAATAGGCGCTATTATTGAATTCAAAGTTTAGAGTTCACTATTAATTAAGTACATGATAGTTGCACTTTGCTAGCCAAAAAAGGTTCTTATGGTTTGAGATGGTATGATGGTATGAATGATATATTATTTGATACGATACCTGAAAGGCCATCATATACTTGAACTTCACAAAGTTGAAAACACTGTATGTAAACATTTACATTTCAGCAACTTACTATATTCAAACATTGAACCAAACATCACTTTGGCCCTTTTAAAAGCATAATAAACCAATGAAAACATTTCCTTTTTACATCTACTCAATATTCATTGGTAACGTTTCGCAGAATTAAAGCCTATCAAATTTTTTACGAGTTATCCTTACTCTATTTATGGGGCCACTTACTTTTTTAATATTTTATGAGAGCCCTTTAATACTGTTCTATATTTATTTTCTAACTTTATAGTGCCATATTCGGTGCTTGTTTAAAAATGTCTACCCTGCAAGTGATTTAGACCTAATTGTATAGTATATAGCAACTTAATTTATACCTATATGAATTGTAACAAAAACCAATCATCAAATCAATCAAAAAACTAAATTTAAATTGACATGGACCAGAATGTGATTAAATGAAAAAAAAAAAACTTACATGCGGAACGTAATTTTCTTGTCAACATTTCATTGAAAGAGCAAAAGGTTAAAAGGTAATAGAAAAAGTATTTACTTGTAAAGATTCATCGAAGTTTTCGGAAACCAACTTAATCAGAGTAATCCGAGCCTCAATCCTTTGTGATTACTCTAAAACCGCTTTGGTGCCATGAAATCCTGATTTTGAGTTGGCAGTGGTTTTTTGCTTGCAATAAGATTATTGTAATAATAATATAATTGACTATTAAAAAAACATATGAATTAATTACAAAGATTTCTTACATCATAAACATCATCTCATCACTTTGATTCCTTTTTCAAAAATTTTACGAAACTCACATAGTAAATTAAAGTGGCAATTTATCGCGCGTAGTTTTTGGTGGGGAAAACATCGAAAATACTTGCATATGATATCTATTGATATCGTACAACTTTTAAAGTACATTTGTACATGTGTGTACATTTTCTTTATTTCAGTAAATTCTTAACTGCAATTTGACTTACAAATTTTCAATGCAGACAATATATTTAGAATAATTTTAATATAATTAGAACTTTTGTCACTAAAAGTATAACACCAGGTGAACTTAATGCTCACTGAAACTTTGAGAAAACAATTTTTTTTAATAGTATGTGTAATTTAAAATTATATACCCGTACACTTATAGATCAGTGCAGCTTATTGAATTTTTTGAAGCTGGTAATATATAAAAACTTTATGAATAACTGTCGCGCTGCCTGCTAATTGGTACGAATCAAACCGGTCGGGCTAAATGATTCCGCAGCTACCGGTACCATGCCGAACTTTCAGGCATCAAAGTTCGAGGAGGAACTTTTTAAAATGTTTTGTTATCAGCCAATAAGCTCCTTTTTAGGTACTAATAACTTGAAATTAAGAGACTGTCCAAATTGCGTCATAGCCTTTATTACTTTTCAAAAAAAGATTTAGTTTTAAATAATCTAAAGATTTATACTTGTAATTGTAATATTATTGCCTTTGTGACAGATTTGTTACAGTTTCCGTCATATTTTACATTGGTGATAAGAGTAAAATATAAAGGGGGTCTTAAAATTGAACAAAGTTGAACACACATTTTTTTCTTAACCCGAGATTTAGCACGTTATTTATATATATTTTTTAATCAAGGAAAAAATTAAGAAAAGAACTTAAACTAGAGATAAATTTAGTACAAGTACACTACTTATTTCTAGAGAAATTTGTTCTTGTAAGCCAGTAAACCTGCTGGTATGACACCTTGTTAAAGTTTTGTTAGTATTGTAGTTATATGATGAAACTCACAGCTAAAGGACCTAGTAACATGAACAAATTTACCCATTAATACCGACCTTTAGCGAAATGCTACTTTTGTCTTTATAATTCAGATACCTTAGCTCCTTAACGACAAAGACCAAGATGTGTGTATATTTATGTACATACTTTTCACTGAATGTCATTAAAATATTTTTGAAGGCTTCATTAATTCGGCTGTCTAGACTTGTAGGGGGTTGTTATTCACAAGTAAGTCTGAGCTCCAATAACCTTGATAAGCTAAGAAAGTTACGTCATAACTTTTACGAGACTTTCACCGTTACAGAGAAGTTTGATGAAATTTGATCACATTTACCTCAAAAACAGTATAAGAGACTTATTAAACTAAACATTTTAGACTTAGGCAGTTTATTACAATTTTGATCCAAGTTTAATCAATATCAACGCAGAATCATATTTATTTATTATTTATTGCAATTTAAGTATGTTTTTGAAAGCATACGTACTGTGGACTTTGGCTAAGAGTTTCTTAGTGCTTCTCTTTGTTATTTAAGGAACATACAAGCCAAATTTCAAGTTCCTACGACTAAACATTGCAGCTTTAATCAGTCGATCACTTAGTAACTGAAAATAAATTTAAAAATCGCTGCCTCTGTCAAGCTGATTTTTTAATACAGGCACCTTTTAAACATTCGTGGCATAGACAGTTTCTCATATGAATAACACTACCATAGTACCGCTTCCCTTTTCATTGTTCCCCGAAACGCGGCAACAATTCGAAACGAACGCGAAATAAGGGCGGGGCTACATCAATCTTCGTCGTCTCATCGGCTAGAGAAATCAGAAAGTTAACCCAAAACCACCGCGTTGAATACAGATGCCTTTTTACCGTCTCGCTATTATCGACCGAGGGGACGTAAATACACGCAATAGTGTACTATGACGTCAAAAGTGCCCGTTTGAGTGTTGAATTTGTAAATATTGGTTCGTTTTTGAGGGACGATCGGCGAACATTCTCTTAAATGGAGTCATTTGTATTGTGCGTTAGGGTGAGCACACACTTGTAACTTACCGTTTATTGAGCACTTTAAGAGCTGAGGGTTGCCCAGTCAGCCTTCGCTTTTGGAATACAAAGTATTGGCTCTGAAGTGCATGGTGGCTATTTACAATTGCACTTGTCGTGTTGCGAGTGCGATTCAGCGATTGCTTAGTACCTACTCCATTTTTATTTTATTACGTTCGTTTTACACTTGAAAGCGATGATCGTGTTTTTCCACAATTAAATTATAACTTTCCTTGGTGTAAAAGAGGTTGTATTTTACACCAAAAAATGTTGATTACAAACGCAATTTAATGATTAAGCAGTAAATAATTTCTATACATATGTAGCATATTTAAATAGCGATACTTACACATTTTTACAATCAGTCATTTATAATTTTTAAGTTATGCACGTACCTATTACTCGTAACAAAAACCAAGATATTAAAACGAATACTAGATTAAGTGTTATAGCAATTATATTAAAGAATTGTGACATAAACAATCATATGTACCATAAATAAAGCTGTTTCAAAGGTAGATTTCATATATCTCCTTTAAAATTCATACACTAAATACAATTTCACGAAAATGTTGATTTCGCGCATCTGCGAATAATGGCGCCAAAGCGTATATTATTATCATTTTATTGAATTTATCAAGCGGGACCGCTCTGTGAAAAATCGCCGTATAATGTGATATTGGGGGTGACAAGATAAGTGAGTCTGTTGCGAATTGCTATGTAGATGTCAGGAGGTTTTTGCGTTACCAATGAGATCAGTTTGTGTTCTTTGTCTTCGGGTTCTTGCTGTTATTGTAGATGACAGTTCTAAACTTATGAAAATCTATCAACAAACTAACGTAGTTTTAAAAATTTTGGTTTTGCACGAATTTAATAAAAATACTGGCCGCGAAGACTAAGGTAGGGAAGCAGACTCCGACTTTACAGAAAAAAGTAACTTCAGACGTTGAATTTGAAAAGGATTTTTTTTTAAATTTAAATAGTTATTTATTTAAAGAAAAGAATAAATAACACACAAAATACTACCTACACATTACGTACTTAATAAAAAAATAACAATATTTCTATTTCTCTTCTGACCCAAAAGTTCCCATAATTCAAACAATCACCTCGCTGTAAAGATAAAAAAAAATTTCAATCAGATTAAAATTTTTTTTTCATTTTTATTTGAAACGCTTACGCTTTTTTATAACAAAAAAACTTGCATTACTCATTTAATAGAGTTAGTCGTGACATCAAGCATAATTCACTGCGTCATGTAAGTCCTTTATTATCCAAATCCATGTTTCTCAAAATACGCTCTGTAAGATTTTGTTATTGAAGTTTTTATGGAATTTTTTATGGAAGCACAATAACTGAGTTGGGAATCGAACCTGTTGCCTCTATAGGTACTAGGAAAATAGGCCAGATGTCACAATTAACTTTCTCCGTAATTACGCCAGGGGCCTACGCGTTGATAAGAGGTCTTGTACAGACAGCAGCAAAAATTATTTTCTCATGTATTTGAAAATACATAAGCCAAACAAAACAAACGAGTATGTATGAAGGGTAACGAATGTGGATGGAACAAAATAATTATGCAGAGATTAGATTACATAAGTACGTAAATGTCCAAATGGAATATATCTATCAAATTAGCTTAAATGGAATATTTGTATTTTAATTTTAAAGTTTTAGTTTTTATTTTAGTTTTAGTTGGACAAGTCAAGACATTTACCATGATGTATTACTTTTTCACAAAACTTCTTCAACAAATACAACCCTAAAAACATTTTATCTACAACTAACTGTTGCCTACAACTTCGCAACATCGAAAAATGACGTAATGTAACAAAAGGACAGATTATCACACAATAAAACAATAAAAGATGTTTTGTTTGCCGACGCTACACTCTCTAGAGTCAAGCGTAGCGGTGACCGCGACCGACGTTGGCTCGGAAAAGATCATTTTGCAAAACGCAATTAAACTTTAACTTCATTAAAGAAAATACCTTATTTTCTTTCCTTCAAATAATGGGGAGCGTACCCTCATTGTGTCCGGAACAATAAAAGGCGTATTTCAGAGCAATTGTTGGGGGTTTCGTGTCACAGTTTTTCCATTAATTGGAGCACGTCAAAATATTAAGTGCCCAAGTAAGAGCCACTTGCCTTTTACGGCGTCGTTGTGAGATGTATACGACCTTAGTTTTTCCATTAATTTTATGGCTTTTCATCACGTCCTGGCGATCACCTAATCTAAGTAATTAAAGTAATTAAAATCAGTGATAAGTGAAGGATTTAACTTTTGTAGCGTGTCTTATTCTGATTGGAGACAGGTTTAGCTTTTTCTCTTTCTAGTGAATGAATTTACTAGTTTAATTTTAAGTTAAATTATCTCATTCTTGGTTTACATTTTTTAATGGATATCTTAATGCCTAATCGTAATCATCTGCTCATCGTCGTAAGCCTAAATAATGATTATGCCTATTCAGACTTTCTTGGAAAATCTCTGAGTACATAGTGGATGCCGGGGAATGGAAATACGGAGAAAGAAAATGTAGATAATAAAATAAAATTTGTTTATAAAATTTAGTATACGGTATGGACAACACGAAACAAAAAACAATCCCTACTCACCTAAAAAAAAATAAAAAGTCAAAAACCCACCAACTGTCATAACTCTTTTCTACAAAATAAATGTAACAAAGTTTTGAGAAACATTTTTCGAGGGCCCTCTAAACACAGGTGCAGCAAGAATGCTTACTACAGGGCGCTGGCATGAATTCTAATAAACTTCTGTTTTCGTCTCACTGCAAGTTTTACTCCCCATTTATGGACTAGATTTACGGGAATGCCTTTTATTCGTCCTGAAATTTATGTGCCTTAAAATTTGATGGAGACATAAATAATTTGACCGAATCAGGATCAATATACTGTTAGTAAGATTTTAGACCTTATATGTTTGCCTATAGTTTAATTCTATGCTGTGTGGTTCCCAGCACTTTAGAATAGTATCACTGTATCTCTTTCTCATGGATGTCGTAAAAGGCGATTCCGGTAAAGGCTAATAAACTTAAGATTCTTTTTGTAGACGATGTTTTAGTTTCGGAAAATCGTCTCATATTGCAATCCTAGACATAAGGAACCTTCATACCAAATTTCAAGTCTCTAGACCCAACGGTTTCGGGTACCTACGTTATTTGTCATTCAGTCAATTACTCAGTAAAAGAAGAATTATATTTATAAAGATTATTAAACTTGCTCCAACGCTCATATTTTGTAAGTGGAAAAATATAAGGATTCTCTGTCAAAATCTCCGGAAAAGAAGCAATTGTTCTTCCGGACATTCCCAAAGCAACAAAAACCAAAATAAGATTTTTAGACTAGACATACTGACTGACAAAAAAGACACAGTTCCACGGAATGTTGCGTGCAAATAGTTTGCCAAAGTGATAATACGTGCTATAAAAACTTCGGTCTCCGAACTATTTCCACGATATTAGGAAAGTTGATCTATGTTCACAGACGTATCGGTCTATCAGCACTAAACATTTTATGGTAAGTATCGAACTTATATTTGTATTAAATATGTTTGGGACTGGTAAACAAGTCGATCAGGTTGAGTACTTATCATCAGAATTTATATTCTGATGATGTCGCATACATACTTTCATAATTCATGTATACTTCTTTGAATTAATTCATATACAAATAATTTTTAAAACAATTAGAAGTATAAAATACGCCTTTTTTCGAAGAGTGCCAGAGACAGTTATCTTACAACAGTCAACCATAAGTCCATCCCAAATATACGAAATAATCTTATGTATAAAATTTTTAAGCCAAATAGCTGAACGTGGCCATTCAGTCTTTTCAAGACTGTTGGCTCTGTCTACCCCGCAAGGGATATAGACGTGATCATATGTATGTATGTATGTATAAAATTTTTAGTCTTATATGTAAAATTCTCGTGTCACAATGATCGTTCCCGTACTCCTCCAAAACGACTTGACCGATTCTCATGAAATTGAGCGTGAGCATATTGAGTAGTAGGTCTGAGAATCGGCCAACATCATTTTCATACTCCTTAGTGATAAGGGTTGTCCATGTCCACCCTTAACATAAATTTTAACTAGAAATATCTTAAAAATTATTTAAATAACGTTTGCCGGGATAGGTAGTATAAGAGAAAATGTGTTTATTAAATCTTTCCGGCATTATTCGTTCCAATTTCAAATTTACAACTGCATTATTTATGCACTTATCTGCATTGTTTATGCACAACTATTTAAACTTATCTAAAAGCCGTGAAAGTGCGGATCAGTCAAGTCCGTCTCCTTGCAAGCACTCTGGCAGAATGCCAAGGATGAGGGTTATGGCCTTCAGGATTTCAGGCCAGAGGGCTCTTCTAAAACTGAACCTTGATACCATAGAAATAAGTCCACTTTTCCTTTACTATCTACCATTAAACCATTCCAAACACCTCCACTCGTGGTATCGGCACATCGAGATTAAGGTGCTATTTATGAGCTTTATTAAATTGACGCTAAGGTTCATTTTTCTTTGAATTTGTATATTCAAGTACCAACTCACTCCTGTCTTCATTGAAGGTTCTCATTTTGGGAGGCACTTCAAGTACGTGACTATATTTATTATGTCTATAAAAATCTTTGATCTGGAATCCTTTGAAACCTGTATCAGGGTTATTTTATTAAAATCTTTTGTAGATTTCCGCATATTCCGATATTGGAATGTGAATTTATTTTCTATCATCCTAAGCTTTTGATTTATATATTAACAATGAAAGCTACCAAATAAATCAGAGTTTAGTAAGAACTTTTAAATGAAAGTACTAAATCGATATTAAAATTTGTAAGTTAAAGTATCACTTAAGATTAGATTCAGACTATGAAAAACCAGGCATTATACAACAAAAATTAATATAATTTTAGATAATCGAATTTAACTTTTAGTCATCACCGTATATGCAATAACATTATGCCTTCCCACTAGAAAGTAAGTGCAGATACTTTTACTAGTTATTTTCCGACGAAACCGGAGGCCTTTGTGAAGTTAACTCTTTGTTGAAAGCGAATTGTAATTAAAAAGGAAGAAGCCTTAGAAAGAGTTTTTACGTACCGGACACCCCGGTTTGAAAGTGCCTCGATTTTTTCTTTTTTCTTCGTAGATTTAAGGCTAGCACTCATCAAGACGAGGTTCTCGGTCACATTTTTATAAATGGACTTAAATTTTAAAATTATTAAGACTACACAAAAATATGTCTTGTTAGGCTAAGAGTTTTTGTTATCTAAATATGGTAAAATATTTTGGCACTCTATTAACATGTCGTGTCGCTAATCGTGCCGGTGAGAACTGACCTTTACTTGGTAAATTCAGGAAACTTTTATTTACAGTAAACGTTTCTTTTTTGTTGCTGATTAATGTAGAAGTTACATCACTGCCTAAGGCAAGGACGTCGTCGTACGACTTGGGAACATTTCTTTCTGACCTTGGTGACCCTGTTAATAGAGAAGTAGCTTGACGTTACACATGTATTTTTCCTTAAGATTTTTTCCCTCACGGTAAGAGTTTGGATTAAAATTAGTTTAATAGAAAAACAAATAAATATATTATTAATTCAGAAAAAAGCTAAATGAGTTCGAGTATTTTCTTGACTATTGGCCATGCCTTTACACGTACATAAGACATTAAGATGTGATCTATGTATGTATGTTTTGACGTTGTTCAGGAAAGTTTCAAAGGCTTAAACATTCATTCTCCAGTGAAAGCGATATAGTCTCGTCCTGCTGGTAACATCGTGACCGCTCCGGAGAGAAACCGACATGAATCTGTCCTCGTAGCATGGCACGTGCGATGCCGTTTTCATCGCACGGAAAACTGTCACTGTCCCGTTTTAGGTTCATAATAAAAAGCGAAACATTGCTAGATTTTCGGGCGATAAAAATGGCGTCGCGCGTCCCATGCTTCGGGGGCTGGATAGGGTAAGTCAGGATTTTATACGAAGTCACTCCCGTTTGATCTTCATAATCTTAGCATGGGAACATAACCCACATTGGTATGATAGTTATACTATAATGTCATCTAAATAAATGCTAGTGAAGCCGGACGCGTCAATATTGAACCGGAAACGCCAGTAAAAGCCAAACATCCGCACTGGACAAAGACTGAACACCCTATACGGAAAACTACGTGCAAAGTAGCCTATATTAGTTTTACCCGACTGCAAAACAGGATGAAAAGGAAAACAAGAAATTATCATGGTTTTTTTTTTCAAATGAAACCTTATATGTCTATGTCACGTATTTTTAAGAGCGTATGAATGATATGCATCTTTGAATCAGAGACACCCTTAAGTTGCAATAAAATACAAGACTTGATAGATAGATAAAACTCTTAATTGCACCACAAGAGTAGAACTTATCGCCCTTAAGTCAAAGTTAAAATTAGATTTCTCAAATATCTCCTACCTACGTCATCAATAAACAGTGAGCTTACGTATCCTCTAAGTACACTCATAAAACCTTGTACACATTACGTATTCCAATCTTTACACGGCACACCTGACGGTCATCATACCGCGATATACTCAAATCTGGTGTCACCCTTATTTATGCAAAAGGCATTCCATTTTATTGATATCTAGAATATTGGAAACACAATACCTCCAAACATATTTGAATCCAAACTGTTCTATTCTGCATTTAAATTTCGACTTTCAGTTTTGGGGTTTAAGGTTATAAATTTAACGTGGTTTTTGTTGCTAGGGGTGTCTGGATAGGTATACTCGTAGCTAACGCCCGGTACATGTAGGTAGTTGGAAGTTTGCCAGCGGAACTCTAGCTCATAGCTGCAAAGGCTTGGCCGCTGGCCTTATCTATGCAGAATTGAAAGCAGTAATAATAAAATTGTCTGGCCACATTTACAAGGCCAGCCGTATCTACCACAGCCATATTGAAATTTTTGAATGGGCTGCGAATTCCTATGTAACATTAAGTGGAATGAAAGGCAATTTGGCAAATTGAAATTCGTCTGCTAGTAAATTTTGAGAATTGTTTTTTTTTTATTTATTTAAATAGAGCGAAGATGGATATCCTTTGGTTATGGTGTTTGAGAAAGTAATTCAAAATTTGTATATTTTATTGTTATATTCGTGAGAATATAACACTAAAAATATACAAATATTCACATATTTACCATTCACTTAGCAGATAGCTTTCCAGCTAATTTCGTACCATCACGTGTACACTATAAATGGGATATAGTATGCGTGTGTGTGGTGCAAAATAAGGAATTCAAAATAAATGTAGGACTTACTTTGCCCAAAACTACCTACAGTAAAATTTAGTCATAAAGAATTATATATGTTTGTATATAATTGACATGAAACAGTTCGCTAGCACACTCCATGTGTATCCGCTGAATACATCACATTCACTCGCGCGATTTCTCCCGGGAATTCATTGCTCACCGTAGATTTTGGATCTTTCAACGTCAATCAACTCCGGTATTAGAGCCAGAGCCCGCGCATTGCCAGAGCTTGAGCGACGGCTGATATCATCAATCGTTTACTTTAAACATTATTAATTATATTAAATATTTAGTACCGTGTGGTTCCCGGCATCAAAAGAAAAAAGAATAGGGCTACTCCATCTTTTTCCTACTTATATCGTAAAAGGCGACTAAGGGATACGCTTATAAACTTAGGACTTTTCGTTCATTTAGGCGATGGGCTATCAACCTGTCACTTTATAAATCTCTATTCTATTATACTACTACTATCATTAAGCTGAACGTGGCCTATGAGTATTTTCAAGACAGTAGGCTGTGTCTAGCCCCCAAGGGATATAGATGAGATTTTTTGTATGTAATCCCGCCTCGGCGAAGTACCAATGACTTTTTTCAAAGTTTTGTATATTAGTTAGAATACTTACCGATGCTCTTACGGTGAGGGAATAACATCGTCAGGAAACGGTTGCAACTGGAACTAAAGACAGGAGGAAGAAGAAGAACGTTCTTATCTAAGTATTATCGGTAACTGATTTTGGTTGATAAATCATAGTTTAGATAGTTGGATAACGTGATGTAGGTATATGTAATACCGAAATGTAATACTGAAAGATGGATATGTGAAAATTTTATTTAATTCTTAACATCTCTACGGCACTAGACAACCTAATTGTTACGAGAGTAACGTTATTTATATTATATTAGTCATATTTAGTCATCATTACGGATATATCATTCTTAGATAGGAAAGTGCATTCTTTGACATAAACCACTTTTTAAATAGACATTCGATGAACATTTCTGAACGTCAATCAGCAGCAGTCAAACCACTCGTACGAAAATTACGTCGTTCGGAAATGAAATTCCCGCCGTTTCGACCGAATTAAAACGCACGGCACGTAACGTCTCGGGGGTGCATTAATAATGGTAACACGGATAATGTGAGATACAATTTGCGGTCTCAGTAATGGGTTTGCGGAATGAAAAAGTGGAGCGACCATCCAAATTGGATCGGTTAATCGCGTTTGTGGGCGCTGTGGATCAGTCGTGTTAGTTATCTGATAGAGGGTTATGAAGCAGAATGGTTTATGATTAGTTAAGTGATAGGAACGTATAGTATAATACAGATTGAGTTTGCTTCGAAGTATGTGCGAAATTTTTGTTACGAGATACTAACCCAACGATACTATGTTTTATAATAAATACTTATATCGATTAACATCAAAGACCCAGGGCCAACTAGAAAAAAATTGTTTCTCATTATGCTCTGGCCGGGATTTGAACCTGGGACCTCCTGTGTCACACCAAACGCACCACCGCTGCACCATAGAAGCCGTCAAATAACATATTATTAATAAAGAAAAGAAGACATTTGTAAAAGTTGTAGTTTAATGAAAACCATGTTCTCGTTCAATCAGATTTATATATATGTGTTTCTGGTTTCGTTATTACTAAAGAAGATATTAAGGGCCGCGTGTGACCATGAATCCTGTAATAGGTAAGTCAGTTTACACAAAGCGACGCCCGTCTGTCAATCGCATCTTTACAGTACATACATACATACATATGGTCACGTCTATATCCCTTGCGGGGTAGACAGAGCCAACAGTCTTGAAAAGACTGAATGGCCCCTTTCAGTGACAGGTTGCTAGCCCATCGCCTAATATAGAATCCCAAGTTTGTAAGCCTATCCCTTAGTCGCCTTTTACGATTTACGACATCCATGGAAAATAGATGAAGTGGTCCTATTCTTTTTTTCATTGGTGCCGAGGACCACACGGCACTTCATCTTAACAGTGACTTGTGTTATTACAACAGATGAGGAAGCAATCGAACTAACGCCGTTAGAGTAATGACAAACAAAAAACTATACATCTACGTCTCAACATTTCATATCCCAAAAATGGCACACAAAAAACATGACAGACTGAACAATGTCACATTTTTCTATATGTATGTATATATACAAACACACAAAACAATAATACTATCGATTCAATTTATGCGGCAGAGGGTTGGCGTGGTGGACCTTCAGATAACCGGATTATGTCAGCCGCTGTCAAAAGGGGAATAGCCTACTGGATATAGAAATTTAATTCTAATATAATATCTGTTATCGCGTTCCCCGTTATTAATATCTAAGTTTTTAATATCAAATAGAATTTAAATGTTAGCAGGAGCACCCATGCATATTATTTAATCTAAATATAATTTAATGTCGTGTGATTCCTGACACTTAATGGAATAGGACCACTCCATATATTTCCCATGGATATCGTAAAAGGCGACTAAGGGACAGGCTAATCAACTTGGGATTCATCTTTAAGGCTTATGGGCTAGTAACCGGTCACTATTTGGATCTCAATTCCATCATTATTTATATACCGCATGCAACTGAACGTGGCCTTTCAGTATTTTCTAGACTGTTGGCTATGTCACTCAATAAATTATAAAGACCTGATTATTTGTACCTATATATTTATCACTCACATGCTGGCAATGCAATTGATAAGACTCTTTTCTTAAAAGGACAACAACACAAAACCACACTAATATGTGACTCTCTTATCTACTCGAAGTAATTTTTACGTTATTCCACAAAGTCGAACGTAGTTTTCCCGTATTTTTCCACACTTTATGAGGTAATATTAGAACCACTTTACTTTGTTTAAGATAACACTTCACTCAAAGGCAAGGAGTTAGCATAATATAGTGAATTTAAGGAGGTTCTCATGCAAAGCGACCGTGTATAACTCCAAAGCGTTGCTTGCATCCATCAAGTGTGTGAATAAAGTTGTCAAGATTTTCTCTATTCTAGAAAATACAGTGGTAAATGTACTTTACACCAGTTTAAGCGAAATGGTCTTGATAGGTTATATAAATGGATTGTGTGATGGAATTAAGAAATGGGTATTAAATTTTACCATAAATCTTTTTCTTATTAAATATTCACGAATGTATTTCAGCTTGCTGTTAGTGACTTGCCTTCATGTTATTTACTTCACGATGCTATGTTAGGGGTAGACAGAGTCGACATCTTTTTACTACCCACAACCCCTACTATGTTTGATTCATCGACGATCACTGCCTTCATGGAAAATCGGTGGTTAAGGATTCTCTTGAGCAGACTGTCTGTCAAGACCATTTCATGTAATGAGCGCATGTCCATAGAAGAATTCTGCTAAAATACGAAGCACACTCGTTGCCATGCTGGTTGAGTGCCAGGTGGCTCTAAAAAACTACATTTCTAGCAGCACTAGCAAAATTTTAGCTCGCTCAAGCTAAATAGCAGTGAGGGTAAAGCACTTGCAGTGTTTACTAAAAGAAAACTTATGATAAACTATTTTAAGAAAAAAAAATAATAAGTCAAGTTGTTTCAAGACGGGATATTTTGTTAATTCAAAAAAACGGTCAGAAAAATTGCATTGCAGATGCACCCAGTTTTCAGTCCGGGCAATTTAATTTCCGAAATGGGTTGAATGCGGAAGGGTGCCGGTAGACACAAATGACTTCGGGTTACAGAAGTGAAGCTGGTGAAAGTCGTTTTCTTTTGTCTGCGGTCAATATGGTTTTACTTACGGCATGAGACCGAGCCGCTGTACGGGAAGTTTTTGCTTTTTTATATTATAAACATCTCTATGTTTTTACTACTTTGACAGAAAATGTTCATAGAGTCATTTAAAAATTTTGTTTTGTGAAAGACGCTCTTTATGATCACTTCAACACTTATACAGAATGGACTTTGGCGGATGCATGAAGTGAAAGCAAAGCCGCCTACTAACAATTCTTGTTATAAATATACAATTATGACACTAAACATAATAAATGTTTACCTAGCGAAGGCCTTATCTGTTGCCCTCAATATTATGTGCAATAGACGGCATTTTTTTGAGAGCGACTAAATTCACAAAGTGTAAATAAAGACAACAAGTTTTAACCGTTTCAAAATGCATTTAAACTAAACAAGTTTAGGGCTCGATCAATTTATGTAATCTGTTCCATTCTTTAGTATAAATGTTTTATCTTCCAAAACTCTTGTAAGGATATTCTCATAGGCTTTTCTTCAGTTCTGATAAAAATTAAAGGAGACGCGAAACTTTGCGATTTACTCTACCTAATATTATTTGCTTAATGGACGTTCTATATAGAAAAGGTATGTCTTAACATACGCTTAAACCTATGCAAAACAAAAAAGCGTTTAATCCCGAGAGCGTGTTGCGAAAATCCAAGGACGAAACCTGAGAAATACATTACCTCACAGTCTTACGTTCAGTGCTCGGGTAGGCCGCAATATTAAAGGCACCATTTGTCAGGATAAGGAGCCTGTGGGAAGAAAAACTGGTTGTGTTGCGAACAAATATTCCGCAAAACTTGCTCCCGAATTCGTGTAGATATTATGTCTTGTAGCTCAACTGATTTTTACTCTAATACCTTTAAGAATGTATAAGGAAGTTATATATCTACATGCATGCAAATCAGGCTAGTTTCCCGTGGGAATAGGCAGAGATTAGCTTTACATTTCCGCCGGTCCTTTCAAATCTCTCTCGCTTTTTTTCTGCGTATCAAGATTTTTAAGCATTCAAAAGCTATTGTGGATTGTTCTTATGTCTCTCTTATAAAATATTGATGCCATAGTTGCTGGAATTTCTTTCTGTCGATCAAGTACATAGACACATATAGTCTATATGCCTTGCGAGGTGAGCCAACAGTCTTGAAAGACGTTCACGTTCAGGTGTTTGGCTTCATTATAGAAAAGCTAACTAGAACACGCTATAAAAATGCTTCAAGTGTGGTAAAAAATATATTTAATTAGTTTAATCAAACCAATTCATATTGCCCGAGTTCATTAAAGTTAAACGACTCTCTTGAAAGCCCGAAGATTTTTTTGTAGTCCCTAATATTTCACATACTAAACTACAAACACGTTTATTCGATAACGACCAAACAAAAGTACTAGGAATTTCCAGCCTGGTACGAAACGGAGTTGGCCGTTTAGACTTTATTGCTGTAGTAGTGAAAACGGTTTTTTTGGGACGAAACTGGCACCACAACTTTGAGAATTTCGACCAAGTGTAGTTCAAAAGTTAGCCGTCGGTCGCAGTCGGCGCTGTACACCAGTTTTTAGAATACCCTCTGTTTGAAAACTAAACTTTTTCTTTACTACACAGGGCAATTTCTCATTGCTGTTTTTATTTGAATACTCACGGATTTAAGGACGTAATTTGAACGATAAAAGCAGCTCATTAATTCTTAAGGCTGATATGAGCTTAATACCATTATTAAGCTCATATCAGCCTTACTAGATTATTTCTGCGCTCATATTTCCGTAATTTACATCGAATTTCAGTTTTATACGCCGAGTGGTTCCCTATGTTCGTTGTCTGTCGGTCAGTCATTGTAATACATGAATTTCATTTATATCAATAGAGAAAGATTGAAAAAACAGATCGAAGCCTTTATACTTCAGAAACATTTATTTATTCATTGGTTCCGAGGCACGCATTTACTCAAATCAAATTACCCAATCGATTCTCACGAACTTTCAAATTACAAGGCAGAATTCCCGATCTTTTTGTGAAAGGCGGCCGTAATGTATTCATACGCGTATCCGACATGTTATGCCGATGCACGACTCCAAATTTTGAGGGCGGCCAATTTTCCAGGCCGTGATGAGAATATTGACACAAAATAAAGAAAACATAGAAGACGTACCCTAACAACCTTTCTTTTCCGTTTACAATGTGATTGTACTTGCCGTAATTTTACATATATTGTGAGTAAAACAGAACCAGAAGTCAAAATATTTAAAGGTCAGGTTCAGTTGTAAGGCTTGATAATTGAATTTCAATTCAAGATGTAAAATGTTTAATATGTTGTTCTATACATACAATACAAGCTTTCGCACGGACTATACATAAACACGTTTTACTCCTTAACATTTAGCTTATTCTGAGCCAAACATGATGAAAATCGGGCTCGTAGTTATTCAGTTTTTTTGTTACAAACAAACAATAACACATATGGTTTCACTGACTGTTTTCATCAAAGAACGTAACTAACAAAATTAGCTTTGTTGGCAAAAAGTTAGGTCATGCGTACCTGAAACCGACGAGCTTGCAAAATAAGAGTTATATGTACTCGTAGATGAAGCGAAAGAAGAGTGCAGGCATCGTGGTCTCTGCCTTTCCTTTGGAAGTGAAGTTAAGAGGCGTTCTACTTCTGTACCGTCAGTATTCTTAGAGTTAATGTGAGCCGTTGCTTAGCAACGTATGAGGGGGCATCCCTACACAACTTTTGCTTGATTAACTCGCCGGAATTGTGCTTATGATAAAAATTAGTATACCAAATGATACAATTAGACAATAGGCTCTATACCTACTGAACCACCATTTACGATGTTACTTGAGATTTTTCAAACTCTTCCTCTCGAAAGATTAATGCTATCTTTTAAAATTCGTTTTAATGAAGATGGAAAATATTATTCTAGTTAAATATACTTGTAAAAATAAGTTATGAGTAAATTTTAGTAAACTTAAAAGAAATTTAGCTAAATAAAATTAAATTATTTGCATTGACACTCAATTTATGATAATAAACTAGAATGTTTTAAAATTATTTCTGCATTAAAAAGGTCGAGATACCAAGCTTTTTGTTATTCCCCGTGGGAGTCGTTTTTTACGAGTTTGAAGGACAGTTAATCTTCTCCTAATCCTATAAGCCTTTGAGTAATCGATTAGGCGATTGACGGGTACTACTAAGAATAACTTATTTTTTATGTTGATTTATCAGAGTATTTTTTTAAGTCTGTCTGATTATAAGCTACCTAATAATAAAGGTAATATTGCGTCATAGTTTGCATTGCTTAAATGACACGCCTGTTTCTATGGGGATGGACAGAGATTATTTTTTTTATTTCTACTGGTTACAATCGCTACAGATCTCTCTCGCTTTATCTACGCAAAGAAAATAAAAAAAACAAGAGCATAAAACATAATAATTTATGATTAAGTTTGGTATATTTATAGCAAAATAACAGGAACAAACATTAGCTACGTTCAAATAGTGAGGAAATGTGATTAACTGGCAGAAAATAGAAGGGAACGAACACAATTAATGAACAGTCACAGGAAAAATGGCGCGGTGTGTTGCCGTGAACAAAAGGAAATTAGGCCGCGTCATAACACAAATCAGGAAGACGTTGTCTTATCTAAGGCATATAGTATCTACATACATAAATAATCACGTCTTTATATGGCCATCTTTAGGCCAACAGTCTACAAGGCCACCTTCATGTATATGGCTTCATGGTGAAATTGAGATTTATATAGTGACCAGTTGCTAACCCATCGCATAACAGAATAATCCTAAGTATTAACCTATTCCTTAGTCGCCTTTTACAATATCCACGGAGAAAAGATAGAATAGCCCTATTCTTAAGTGTCGGGGACGACACGACATTGCATACATAGATATTCTTCTTGCTACTTGGTCTCAAAAATGCTTAAAGACCACGTTTGAGTGGATGACGTAAATTATGGAACTGAGATTCAGATTGTGACAGCCTTAAAGAATAACTATTGAGGACGTGTAAAGTTCACTATCGGAAGTATAATAGGCAATGGTTTTGCAAACGCCTACTGAAACTTTATATTCACACATTTGTTTTATCACATAACATACAAATATTATAAGATAACATAAAATCGGATGAATTAAATACCTCCTTAGCTCTAAAGCAGGTTGAAAAAATGTGTTCGGTTAAGAACCGGAAACATAATATTGATTACAGTTAATTAAAAATGAGTGAAAATCTTTTAAATTAGCCGTTTGATTGCGGCCTGGAAATTCTCTTAATTGGAAATTATTTCGTCTTATTTCACCTTTAACCCCAGTTTATTATTAATTATCAATAAGATTCCGATACTTTGAAATCGTATTTGATTTTGGCGATACCCCTTTGAAGCTATAATTCTTTCAGATAAATCGTATTTCTTGTACAAATCTTTCATTTTTGGTGTTTTTAATTACATAAAACTCTGAACTAATTTCACATTGTTAACAAACAGTCGAGCTTTCTCAACCACTATAGTCCCATAAATACGTGTGACATTAAGAAAATTTAGTTAAATTACGCAAGTGTTATTTAGATGAAGGCGCGATAATTCTGTTTGGTAACACTGATATTATTTATTCAAATCGAGTTAAGAGTACGTGCGCGAGTGAAACGCCACCCGTGGAGTGGTTTCATTTCACCATAGAGGTAGAACGGGATGTCCTTTGCTTCAAAAAGTGCGGGCAATTTCCCTGAAAAATTGGAATCATATAAAACATAACTATTTTTCTTTCTAACAAACAAATATAAAATGATGACATTAATTATGTTTAGAAATAAGATGGCGAAATTATAAAGAAGTATACAAACTGCAAGTTATAAACATCTGCCTAACTTTTGTCCTGGTTGCGTCCTTCCGGTATTGAGGACGGAACGCTGATGACCAAAATTACAGAATTGGGTAAGTCATATTACAGAGCGCGGTCATATATGGTGGTGAATTTGTCCATTCATTATTATCACAGATATTGAATTTGACATCTACTTAGTAGTGACTTTCACAAAACAGAAAAAATAAACACTTTTATTTTCACCCATGGTGATGCGCACTCTAAGTTTAATGGTAAATGAATGAATTTCACAAATTAATTTTGTTAAGTTGGCAAACGTGCGTGTGAACATGATCTCGTGTGTGTGATTTTTATGTGTATGTTGGTAATTTAATATTGCGGAGGAAGCAAAGATTTTAATATGTTTTCATGTTGATTCAGGTATGCAGAGAAAACGAGATTGGTGAAAGTCAAAGAAAGAGGTGTACTATTATCATATGACATGTACTTATTCGGGGGTACTCCTATTACAATACTATACTTTTTTCTTATTTATAAAGCCGTGTTCCTGATAATGGTTGTAACTTCTAACTACTATAAAAAGCATTTTATCCCAAATTTAAATTTATTTATCTTTCCCATAGATGTCGTAAAAGGCGAAGGGCTAATAAACTTGGAATAGTTCTTGAAGGAAACGAGCTAGCAACCTGTCGCTATTTAAATCTTAATTCTATCTTAAGCTGAACGTGGCCTTTCACTCTTTTCAAGACTGTTGGCTCTGTATACCCTGCAAGCGATTTAGACAGGATTATATGTATGTATGTTTTAGAGTTAAACAAAAGCTCGCTATTGGAAGTAAAAAATTGTACACTCAACAAAAGAATTTATTGTACCGAACTTAAAAAGGTGCTGAAACAGCAATTCTTGAGCCAGGTCAGAAAATAAATTATACATAGGTGTCAAGTCGGTCAAACAGATAACAAAGGTATACGGTAGCAAAAATAATGAAGGCACAGAAGTTACGCAGAAATAAGGAGATGACATAAAAGTGAGTAACTTATGCGTTTTGAGAACGAATCATCGTCCAAGCAAATATTTTATTTTGACTAAAACAATTAATAAAACTTTTTTTAGTTTTATATATCGTTTGCATTGTACTAGCATTCTTTTGTCGGTTATGAGTGGAGTATGCCTATCGTCAGCCTAAAGGCATTTTTCTTTCTATACTCACTTTAATTTACAATAGAAGGGTGCGATGCCAAGGTAAATTAAATGATACGGAAAAGTTAATAAAAAGGTAAAAAGGACAAAACGGTCTGACCCAAGGGGATCGCTGAGTTATTTTTCTTTAATTATAACCGTCTTACCCATGAAACGCTAACTCGCAAAGGATATCGAATATCGGTAATTACAACCTTGGAACCTTTAGGTGCCTTTAGTAAAAAATGTGAATACAGAAACATTTAAGTAAGTACAGACTTTTATTTTTCACATTTTGGCAAGATTTTAGTTTAAGGGATGGAGTCACAAACAATGCACACTTTAAGTTCGTCTTTATGTGGTATGGGGTAGGCAGAGCCAATATTCAGAAGACTCGAAGGCCACGTATAGTAATGGCGTTTGGGTTGGCCCTGAAGCTAAGCGTAAATATAGTCGAAGACCCTTATAAATTTACGTCATTTTTTTAGTTTTTGGATATACTTAATATTTGTTAATTCTCTCTGTCGCAAATTTAAACTTTGGTCCCAGACGTAGAATACTATATTTCTCCACATCTTTACAAATTGTTAATTATTAATTTTAAACTGTTAATTATAATATTTTCTTTGGATTAAACTAAACGCTTGAAAGGTTACAAAAATTACATAATGTTTAATGTATCTTTTCTGTACTGTTGCCTTTTTACATCACTCCTTTGATCAGTTCGCGAGAAATAACATATTAAGAGAGTTTGTTATGCAAATGAAAATTAAAATACAAAATTTACGCAATCTCATTTAGAGGTTCTTAATATATTTTTTCTTAACCTTACGAAAATACGCAATAGCAGAGGTAAAACTAAGAATATCAAGCACGCAATTTCGTTCATGATAAAACGTCAACTTTTATGCCATAATGTGTATTGCTTGCATCGTTCATACAAAATAACTTCCTATTACTACGAAAGTAATGTGAAAAAATATAACATTATAGAGTGGGTCTTTCGTCGTTAAAGGAAATTTTACTAACATCCATTTTTTAACACTGCCAGTTATACCTGCGAAAAGATAAGGGCATTTGCATAACTTAACACAGACTATAAAAAATAAAGACTATGAAACAGGAGCAATGTTTCTTGTAACGCAGCATGTGTTTCTCTGCACAGCGAATGAAAAAAAGACTTGTTTGTTTACTTATAAGGGCTTCAAATCTTCGAAGATCTTTGGAAATCCTGAACAGATCATGAAAATTCTTTCAAATTAAAAAGGTTTTATTTCTGGTAATTATCTGCAGGTGTTATAGGCTATGTTTGTAGTACGAAAAAAGCCGTGGCAGGCCGTTAGTGAACTAATACTGTTTCTCTAACTACCTAAGGCTACGTTAAAAAATATTAAGAATATTTCAATTGTTATTTCTTCCAAAATTGTCTGTCATACATGTAGAAACAGGTTTATAGTGCACAAGTTAAAATTAAATTAATATTATAGCTACTTCTGCTATCAATTATACGGTACAGTTACCAAAAAAGAAAAGGTGAAAATCCTGTTGCGTAAGCCTTATCGCGACCTGTTTTGTTACACTCGTTTATCTTGACAAATGGTATATGTATACCGCAGCCTATGCCATAGTATAATAGGACATTTGTTCAGCCAATGTTTTGTACTCAGCCTTTATTTTTACAAGACGCCCACGGTGCAAGCCTTGATTATTTTGATTGTCATTTTTTTTTTCTTTTGAAACACAATAGGATTTTGTTATTGGAGTGAAAAGCGGGCTTTTCTCATTTAAACGACTTTCGGGTATCTTGTCAGAATTTCTATGTAATACGATATTATTACTGCTTTTATCTTTTGGTTTTAGTGTAAAATTGTGTTGTCTTTGGCAAATTTTAAGGGTCAGTTAGTCTTGTTTTCGTTCGCGGGATAGTTTTAACAGAGTTGGACCACTACTTCGAAATTTATCCATACTTCATACTTATATACGAGTATTATAAAAAGAAGGGTTTGAATTGAAAACTGCCACAGCGTTAACGTAAACTTAGGCTGTTTTAGATTTTTTTTTTCCCGGTGGGAACGATGCCTAAAAGTAAAGTTATATTTACCATGGCAATATACCCTTACGTCATGTTGAAATAACTCGGTTCTAGCCGCAGAAAAATAAGAAACAAGCAATAATATCCTGCACCGACGTCACAATAACATTCCTTCCTTGTGTTTGTCACCACTTTAATGTATATTGTTATTTATGATCGTATTGTCCAAGTCATAAATCTATAGTAGAATACACACAACGCCCCTGGAACCAAGATTTATTATTCAAATACCAAATGAGGTGTACGCTGTTGTTGACTAGCTTCTGCTTGGTGCTACGCTTCTTTGGGAATTTTGAGAAATTACCTTCGGTTTGAGTCGAATCAAATAGTCCTTTCATCCCGGTAAGGACTATATGTAGTTCCCGAATTCGGAAACTGCGGGTAAAATCTAGAAAATATATACTTCAAGCAATCAATGCTATGTAGTTAATTTACATAGTACTTAGTAAGTAGTCACACCTCTCATGTACTTACTATATGTAAACCTATCTGTATCTATATATATATCGTAAACTATTTCATATAAACATATGTATACATTGATTGAGAACTGTGCCAGTATTGTATGCCTATGATAATAGCTGATAATACTGAATTATTGCGACTAAATTGCTGATTGATTGTTTGGTCAATTACTTCGGTAATTAGTGTTAATGTACTATCGCGTATTAAATTAATGTAGCATATTATTAAAATTTCTTATAATTATGTTTGTAATAAATGATGTTTCACATTTCATGTGCTTACCCGTAAGTGATAAATACGTGTGTATTTATCACTTACGGGTAAGTGGGTAATATTTTCAGTAAAATGTATTTTGGCATCTAGTTATATCAATCAAAAGTTAAAATCAAACCCGATTACTTAATCCATTGGAGAATTTGATGAGGAGCCCTGTTTTACTTTACTAGAAAATTGTTGGATCCAAAATATTTGAAAACAATTCCTTTCTTCTTACAAAATTATAAATTTGCTCAAATTGTCAGTTATTATAACAATTATACCTACGTACGTCGATACGCAAATGTGATCACACCTATTTCCCGATGTGTAGGTAAAGACTACATCTATCCCGATCCCTCCATACTCCTTTTGGTTCGCACAACTTCAATATTTCCATGCATTTTGATTTTGGTTACTCTTGACATTTTACTACGAATAAAAATAGCAAAAACAGAGGCCATACCTACTTTCCTATCAAACCACGTACTCTTATTTAAGCTTACTACTATAACATTTTTTACACAACAACGTTCTGATATCTCTGGCACAAAAAATTCCAAACATGTTGTGTTTTCTCGTCACTATTTTATTGGGACGAGTCCCGTATTTATGATAGTAACGAATCCCGTAAATCTAGGCAGGACGTGGGGCGTCCCCGCGGATTTAGTTTGTAGGACATTATACTGGCTATGCCATTTTGAGGTTTTTTCCATACATATAAAAAGTTAGCTGCCCCAGCCACCCGTTGCTGTGAATGTAAGTTATCTCTTACAAACATACATACTATGGTCACGTCTCTATCATTTACGGGGCAGATAGGGCTAACAGTTTTGAAAAGACTAGAAGGTCACGTTCAGCTGTATGGCGATGATGGATTTGTGATTCAAATAATGATAAATTGCTATCCCATCGCCTAAATGAAGAATCCCAAATTTATAAGCCTATTCCATAGTTTAAATAAACTAAATTTTGTTTTATTTATTCAACTTATTTTTTTTTTTCTCGAATGATATCATAATAATAAACAACATCATAAAGTATATAAGTATCGAACCCGGAACTAAACTAAGACGACTCATCCCAATCAACCTTAAGCGAACCATTCTTGCAAATTATAACAATATTAATACAAAATTTGTATACGAATAGCCAAACAAGGTCACACGAGGAAGTTATTTCAGAGCACGAGGGATTCAACAGACAAATATCGCACGAAACTAATTCCGTTACAAAGTTACATTACAGTTTTAGAACCACATAACGTTTTAGGGTTTAAATATGTTATCATTTCTGTAACAGGAAGGGTTATTGGTAAAAAAGGAACGTCATGTTTCAGACGGTTTCATTTACATACATCTTCCGGAGGGGTAGGCAGAGACTTTATCATTCCACTTTTAATCGATTTTCCAATTTTGTCTATATTGATACACAAATAGATAAGATCTTCAAATATGCCCTTTTTGGCAAAACACTGGCTACTTGTAAGAGTGTCTAATGTCAGGTATAAAGAAACTTTGCAAATTTCATAATACTAAGAGCGTAAAACTATAGTCTTACAAGAGCGCATAATATTATTTTATTGTTTTTTAAGCTTTTTTTTTCTTTAAATCAGAATCCTCTATTCTGAATATTATGAAAAATGTCGTGTGGTTCCCGGCACCAATACAAAAAAGAATAGGACCACTCCATCTCTTTCCCATGGATGTCGTAAAAGGCGACTAAGGGATAGGCTTACAAACTTGGGATTCTTCTTTAGGCGATGGGCTAGCAACCTGTCACTATTTGAATCTTAATTCTATCATTAAGCCAAATAGCTGAACGTGGCCATTCAGTCTTTTCAAGATTGTTGGCTCTGTCTACCCCGCAAGGGATATAGACGTGACTATATGTATGTATGAAAAATATTTGACTGGCTTATTTAATTGGTGCTCACTTTGATATGAAAGTTCTTATTTAAAAAAAAATATTAACATACTAGTGTTTTAGTGTTTGTTACGAGGCCCAAAGCCTGATTTTTTTGTACTAACCTATTTCACAAGGCAGACGACTATAGCAAATAGTCAAAAGACAGAAATATTTTGGCAACAGAATAACAAAAGGAACAAGTCTTTGCATTCGTATCTAGCACGAGCGGGCACGCGGCTTCGAATAATTTCAGTGCGGCTGTCGCCTGTACCAGCCGCCGATGTCGTGGCTTACAGGATGTCATAAATTTGGCATAACCTCGTGTGTGACTATCACGATAGCTGTAACCTAGGACTTTAAATTTGACTACATGACGCTATCACGCTAGTACCTAAATTGTAGAATTTACATACCTATCTATGTACATAAAAATAAAATCACGCCCCTATATAAGTGGAGTAGGCAGACACCACATCTTTCCACTTACCACTATCCCTGCATCCTATATTCGCTTCTTCCACATTCATGACTTTACTCGTGCAAGATCGGCGGTTAGCATGTCTGACCTTTCGCCAGGACGTCCCAGATTTAATCAAGGTCCATTCGTTTAGGTCTTCTTATCCCGATCTTCTTGTACATGTGTTTAGTCAAAAAATCACATTTTAATTGAACCGTAAATTTTTTGCACAGCCGTGCAGTTTTGTGATGAATAAGACTGAGGCAGAGTGAATTTCTTTTTCAAACAAATTAGGAACTAGACAACAAATAAATAATAACTAGACAATAATAAATACAGTATAACTTTTGCAATTCTAACCCTGAGAATGACTTTATTTTAGAACAGCTCAATACCATTCGCACAGTAATTAGCCTAGTTTATTTATAATCAACGGACCGTGCCATTTGTACGAGTACCTAACAGTAACATCAATTAATTAGTTTTCCATTTGTGACAGTCAATCATTAATTGAGTTATGAAATTCACACTATCGAGACGTGAATAAATGATGATGCATTTGGAATGTGTTCTATTATTTACGGAACAGAAATGTTTTGGAATACATTGGAATAGGTTTAGATTTAGTCAATAGGAAGGTTCACGTTGGAATCGGTGTAAACTACTTTACATCATTTTAGTGCTATCTGTTGTTGGACGGTACATGTCAATATTATTTGAGAGATGATACTCCAGCCCTGTAACGAGAAAATTTTGGATATAACACATTACTTCTTCAATAAAGTAGGAACCGATTACTTTTCTTTGGGTGGTGAAATAAATTTATTTTCCGTTGTTAACGAAATTCGTCATCAGGACTCCTTAAATACAAAGTTATTTGTGGTAGATAGTTAATTTCAAGAAATTAACATAATAGCTTATTATTGTGAACTCTTCTTCCTCCTGGTAATATTCCCTGTTAGATCCACGCCCCTCTTAGAGTGGAGTCCGAGTTCGGCTTTACACCATGATCCTGGATTGGGAAAACAGGTTTTTACACGAAACGATTCCCGCCTGACCTCCACATTTACCTTATCTAGATAAAATCATAGAGTGCATCCCATATTTGAATAACCTAACTAGTATCAAGTCTTACTCATCTCCAACCTTGAGTTATATCCGCATCCAATTATATTACCCGATTATGCATGGATATCTTACAATGTGAATCCCAAATATATTAACGGGATCACATTTGACGCGTCATTTCCGAAGGGCCATCATTAAATCCGGGGTCCATGCACTAAGGGTCGCCGCACACGCCGAATCATGAATACAATTATAAGGCCCGTTGCAAACCTTTGAGAGTACAGACATGACCCTTCGTTATATGTGAATAAATAAACAGAACGGAAAATAGCAGTAGGGGTAGACAGAGCCAACAGTCTCTCAAAGATCGAAATACGCTGTATACATACATACATATGGTCACGTCCATATCCCATGCGATGTAGACAGAGCCAACAGTCTTGAAGACTAAATGGCCACGTTCAGCTATTTGGCTTAATGATAGAATTGAGATTCAAATAGTGACAGGTTGCTAGCCCATCGCCTAAAAGAAGAATTCCAAGTTTATAAGCCTATCCCTTGCTGCTGTATGGCTAAAAGATATAAGTTGCTCAGTGTTAATTAACTATTATATTGCATTTTAAAGAAAAATATAAACTTACTTGGACTAATCAAAACGTATTAGTATAAAAAACGTATTTACTAATTTTCATATTCTAAATACCAACATAAACTTTTAGCTTTAGTGCGTCTTCTAAAACATAACACGTAAGGGACAGTATTTCTGTTGTATCATTAATTTATGTTCTACCCGTTTGTAGGATTAAATTCTACGGACTGATGGATCTCAAATTCCAACAGAATGTGAAAATAATAAATGTAATCTTTCGTGATATTAAAATGTAATATTTCCTTTTATGGCAGATGGAATTGGTTTTTTATATTCTTGCAACATTTCATTGTTGTTTTTAAATCATAAATGGATTTTCTAAATGGCAGTATTTTAAAAGTTGTTCTTTGTATATCTTCTGAAATACAGTTAGTTCTCTCAGTAGCCAAGGGTCTTAATACTTTACCTACACACAGACAATCTTTCCACCCTTGCAAGAACTACTTCTTTTTTGTTTTATCATTACTTTTATGCAAGCTCATAATTTTTATTTGTTGATCTGACCTATTAACAGACTACCCCTCATTTAATCGTTTATTTATCTAAGCATAGCCCTCCTCCTAACAAATCCATTCACGCCGCCTTGGAAATGACTGAACAATTGAGCGCCTTAAACCTCAATCTGCCATATGTTAGGCACTATAAGGCACACAAGCACTTATAATATTGAGCAAATGACAGAAGGCCAAAATAAAAGTTTATACTATTTTTTTGACTACCATGTCGTCTACATACCCAACTCGAAGTCGCATGTGATGTGACTGCGCCATTGTGCTCTCCCTTTGTTCGCAGAAATCAACATGGCCGCCAGAGCATTGTTGCCAACCCCTGGCGGTTCTTTAAGGGAAACTAGCGTTTCGGCTATGCGCCTCTTTGTGTTTTTCGCTACTATACAAGCATAAAATTATACAGTAATTAAGAATATGAATACCGTGAAAAGCGCCGGAATTTTTGTGGAAATTGCTTTCATAGTTTGAGAGAACACGTGTATTGATTCAACTATTTTCGCCCTTTATGTTTACAAATTCTATGAGCTGCTTTTATGTGAATTGATTTTACAAAAGAGTTTCAGTTTAAATATATTTTTTTTTTGGTAATTTCTTTAATCTTAAATATCAAAATGTTTCGTTGTTGTTTTATTTACTGTATATATTTTTAAATAACTCTACATATATATGATTCCATTACGCTGACAATTTTTTCTTGAAATTAAATTTAACCTTTGTTGTTTTTTGAAAGTTTTGCCCTGCAGGCGACTCTAGTCTCTAATGATCGTTTTATGGGCATCATTGTGTGAAACTGTCTTGTAATAATGACCTGCTGGATCTCGATCCATTTACACTTGCAACTGATTTGTATACCAGAAGCGTAGTGCAAACACGTAAAGACAAATAATTATCTCCTCGGCATCCCTGTGTATGGTAAGTGCACCACATCCATTGACTTAGAATTAGCGGAGGAGGGTAAGGTTTGGTTCATATTGAAAAGCGAGAGCGGATTATCACAGTTTTTTTGTTAGAAAATAGAATATCTATAACTTTCTGTGGGCGCATTAAGAGACAAATAAAGAACGACTTAAAAAATATATTACAACAAATATGTTCACAGATTCCTTTTTGATATTAATAACGATTTTTTTACCGGCATATGAAACAAACTATGACAAATATCTGGCTAAACCACATCTGCAAAGCTAAATTAGGAGTAAGCTGAAAAAATCCTAACCCTCTAAGGCGTATCTAAAAATGATACGCGAAGCATAACGGACTTAAAACTGACGATCCCTAACATCGGACAAGGAAAAAAATATCTGAAAGCAAATCATAAGTACCCGATTGAAATATATGTAAAGATTATCTTTAAGATGAGAGACAGAAAAATACAAGTTATCCTCACCCGCCCTCGCTTCATCTCATCACACGACAATCGGAAAAATCTCAGCGGGAAAGCGCAAACGACGTCCGTTCCTCATTTACACCCGTACACTAATTCAGTCAAGATAGGTACGCAATTTTTCGCCCGTTACCCCTCCCCCCGCCTCTTCTGGGACGTGATTTGGGAACAAATATGTACAATCCTGGAATACAGTATTCGTTGGAGGCAAGTCGGGCGTACAGTCGGACAGTTGGAGAATCTTGTTACAACTTCACATAAGTATATAACTGTCTTGTTTTGGAATGTATTTTAGTTACAAAATACATTCAAAAAGGTTGACGCCTTGTAAATTTTTTGCAATTGTTAAAGTGAATTTCGTCTTAATTTAGCTGCGTGTCTACTGTTGGATATAGGCTCCCCTGATATTTCCTTATTTATTGGTTGGAAACAAGCATTTAGAGTCATATTTAAAAAGGATTAAATGATGAATATCCTTTAGGTCGAGGTGATCCTAACTTGATCAAACCAAACACATTTTTGTAAAAGATCAGGATCAGGAACCACTCCGGGAAAAAGGCGTCTTCATATGTTTGTGTAATAATTAAAATTTTTAATAAATTTATTATTTTCATAAATGAGTATAATCTACTCTATACCATATGTGCTAGAATATCTTCTCTATATAAATCGCTATAAGTAGATACGCGTCACAAATTATAATTAATGAGTGTGAAGGAAGCGGGAGTGGTATGTAAGGATCGTAGCAAGTGGAAATCCATAGTCTCTTCCCCAATGGGAGACAGACGTGATGGTATATACGAGTATGTATGTATCGAACATAATCTTCGATGGTAAAGAAAAGCACAACCATGTTCAATACGTATTTATCATACTGATTGCACCTGCTGCCTCCTTACCATTCCAATACGTTTCCAAACTATTCGAAACATAACCCAGGATAGTTTATAACTGTTCCAATCGGCCACCGCAGAATTTACTGTACCCGAAAGGCAGCCCCTGTAATCCAATTACTAACCAAGTTATTGGACGACGTTTTCTCCATTTCCGTACAATACAGGACCCCATTCCATATCTGTATGAAGTAATTATTATTATACTATTGTTTAGTTACCAACAGTAAACAAGGGGCTAGTGAAATATGCTTTTACTGCCCAAGGTGGGCAGATATTCGACAATTATACAGCAATTGGAACTTTATTACAGGCGGGTAGGATTGCTAATTGCTTGAGGGGTTTTAGTGCATAGAAATAGAATTCTCGCTTCTGGAGATGCTTGGTCCGTTACTATATGATTTATTCCATACGCTCGTAGTTTGTGTAACCTGAGGAAACTGTGCCTCCAATTTCTGGTTACCTTCCCAATCTTCAGTATGTTAGCAGGCATGTGAAATATTTCTTTATATGAAAATTACTTATTACTATGCATAGTTTTTTCCTTCTTTCTTTCTTACTTTACTTCAGAAGAATAGACTTTTAAATTATGCCTATCCCGTAAATAAAGAAGACGTGATATGTATTTGTGTTCATTAAATCTAATTTTACAGTTACTTAACTTGGATTTTTATAAAAAAAAATTTGATTGATCAAAATTTATTTTTTTAACTTTGCCAGTATTGTACTGGCGATATCCAATGGTAAGAGCTATGTTCTTAAAACACAGGGTCAGTGAAACATCCTTGTACCTCGAAACCCAATACTGTGTGAATTTATCGTCCAATTCTAATCCAAAGGTAATTTGTCAGAAGGCGTGCCAAGTAATAGTGGAGTAATTGAAAACCTTTAGTTATTTTCACGATGAAAATAGTTTTTTTATCAATCATTGTTAATACTGAGAGGAGTTCATTTTGAAATAAATATAAGTATAAATTATACGAAAAACTCAAAATGTGACTACCGACTTATTTTATTCACTATACAAAAACATTTTTTTTTTCAATTACCGAAACACTTGAAATAAAATATTTTTAATGTGAACGGAATCCTATCACTACTTGCAGTTAAGATTGCCATTATGATTTTTATGAGCTTATTATGAATTTATTTTGACTTGACATACCTGTGCCGAGAGAAAAATTATTATTTTGGGATTTTAACTGGATATTTTTGATTAACAATCAAACTAAAACAAATAATATATTACTGCAAGAAGTATGCTAAAATTGTTATTTATATCGATATCATTTATTTTATTTTATTTATATATATATATTTATTTACATCAAGGAAAAAGTAAGAATAGAACTTAAACTAAAGATAAATTTAGTACAAAGGCACTACTTATTTATTTATATTAATGAAAATATCGAAGCGAAATATTACTGAAACAGTAATAATGCAAGTATAGTCGAACAGGCGGCGAGATCAAAGTGGCTATAACACTCCTACTACAGTAAACACAGAACAAAGCTGCGGCCAACGAGAAAGTTAATCGTATTCAAAGGAGAATTGTGTCCATAACTTTAAGATTACAGTCGATTGTTTCACTAGATGTGGTTATTTCAAATTGAGAACAAATATACCTTATAATACGATTAACAACAGCTATATCTAAAGCATTATATGCAAACTGAAGTAATTAAATTCCCTTCGCTTCGGATCGCAGCACGCTTCGTTAAAAATCAATTAAAAAAATGCGGTACTGTTCGTAACTAAGTTTGAAACTTACTGACTTACGTGATACTAACTCAACGACACTTTATGTTATAGTAAATACTTATATAGATCAACATCTAACACCCGGATCAGTCAGAAAAAGTTCGATTCTCATTACGCCCTGACCAGGATTCGAACCCGGGACCTCCGGTGTCACAGACCAGCATGTTACCGCTGCGTCACAGAGGCCGTCAAATATTTAAAGGTCACCTATCTTGCCCTAATTATCTCCCACCTAACACGTATTTAATCCCAAACTCTCATTGCCACATCCAGCGCCTATTTCTCCGACAAACATGTTTGTTTCCGCAAACGCTCTTTGATATAATCTTAATGCTCTACCTGCCCCGTCAGCAAATAAACTTGGTAGACAGTTTATGGCAGATCCACGTTCAGTTTCCTAAACTTTAATTCCGTGTTAGTTATTGCACTAACTAGGATTTGAATGTGGGGATTTATTATTTGGGATTATGGTTAGTGGTTAGTGTGGTAATTATTCATATGAATGGATGTGGTCTCTGTCTACCCCTCCGAGAAAGAAGATTATTCTTGTGTTATACTATTTTTAGAAACCTTTCTATACTGTACGCAATGTTTAATAATTTTTTATATTTTGTTTCAGGTATTGTCTACAATCAAAATATCAATTACGAAGTATAATAATAATATAATAATTATATTATTGTTATCATAGAAAGTTCAACGGCCTTAAACGATACCTAATTTTATTATTTTAAATACAAAATTTAACATGTTCTATCTCATTCTCATCTTTACCGAATTTTGAAGTACATGGTAGCCATTATGCGGAGCGAAGTAGTTTAATAAATGCTTTTTATTAAAATTTAATATGGTAACTCTTGAAGCTTAATATTATAATTCAAAAATATTCAAAAGATGTTCCAAATAACTATGTAAATGAAACGTAATGACGCTTGTCGTAGCGCTATCTACCGCGTAGCTGTCTCGTAGCTGAGTGCTACGAGTGTGTCGTAGCAGCTAACAACATCGTAGTCTACTACGAGTGTATGGTAGTATTTGACTACAGCGTAGTCGCAGTGCTATGTTGTAACACTTGTATATGCCACAATATATTTTATTACCTAATTTCCGAGAATTTGTCACGAACCGTGTGGATCCCGAAATGTTTGTATTCAAGTTTTCAAACAATATTTAGATTATCTACTTTCATACATTTTCTATGCCTGCCTTTCTATGCCTTGATTGAGAATATTACCAAATATTTTTTAAATCCTGTATCACTTTCCCTTAAGGAGCGGGTAAGTTTATTTTGTGTAAATTTTGCAGAAACGTATAATATAAATGATATATAAAGATATAGCTCCAAAAATGGTCTAAAGATCAGGTCAAGAAATCACTTAACAGACTAGCTTATATGAAAAAATTGATGAACGAGAATGAAGCGAAAGAAGTCTGCAGGGATCGTTGCAAGTGGAAAAGATTTAGTTTCTGTCTACCCCTCCTGTCTATGATGATTTTTATGAAGAAAATATTTTCAAAATGTAAACCACAGTTTAAAAATGAAAGAAAAAACAATAATAATTATGTCATTCTTGTTTGAATTCACGTCCCCGCCTCAGAAAGTTAGCCTTGAGTCGCAGACACTTAACGAAATCACTCACACTTTTAGACTAATTGAGAAATGTCTGCAATTAGAGGCAACACTCGACAATGCCGCCTTAAGCCTTAATGAGGACTTACCGCCGATGTCTTATACTCTTTAACTTTATATATTTGATTTTATATTTCATGATTTAGATTTTAGCCCAGGACTTCGGTCATTTGGCAATTTTGAGGAATAAAAAAAGAGTTTCTCTTGTCTTTCACAAAACCTAAAAACCATTATTAACCTTATCTAATTCTTTTTCGACAATTTCATTTGATATTTATGACCTCATTAGACTTTCTACTTGGACTTATCAAACGTGAGAATTTCAGAAATATATAATAATTAAGATTATTCTCCTGCCTACATACAAACATATAATCTCTATATCCCTTGTGGGGCAGACAGAGCCACAGTCTTGAAAAGACTGAAAGGCCACGCTAAGCTGTTTAAATTAATGATAGAATTGAGATTCAAATAAAGACAGGTTTCTTTGCGAAATCCTAGCTCGGCGTGATCTAAACGTGGCCTTTCAGTATTTTTGATACAGTAGGCTTTGTCTACCGAGTAAGGGACAAAGACGCAGAAAGAATGACATGACAATTATACCTTAGACATGATACAAACGTCGGGAAAATTATCATTATTTTATGTATATTAAGAAAATAACACTCCTATTTCACACGCGTGACAAATGTAACAAAAGGCACGTTCATTTCTGCAAGCTTTGAGCTTTAAGGCACTTGACATCACTCGCACTTTCAACACTAATTGACGTTTACAATTATACACTTGACAGTTTTCATCGGTATTAAATATAATTTTGTTTTTATTATTAAACTGATCGTTTGAATGTGAAAAACATTTACTTTGGAAAACTGACTGATCGATTGACTGTCGGTCACGATATAAGAAATTTGACAAATTCAAAATGATGTTTAAGCGTGAACCAACTAATTTTCATTGTTTTTGTTCAACGGATGTGAAGCAATACGAGTCTTAGGTTTTTGCTTTTTATAAAATTAGAAAACTTAGAATATACATTTTTGTATGCCAAGATTGTAATAAATTAAGACTTTTATAATCATATAGATTATCAATTATCATTTTTATGACAGTTGGAAACAATATAAAAAGAGAGAAAGATGACAGGCTACCTCAACGATCGCCGCTTCAAGAACACAAATTCAATTCCATTATTTTTATAAAAAAGCTATCATGTCAAACTCTCATAAAGATCCCGCGAAGCCTACAAACTTCTGCATCAGATAGCGAAAGTTCAGGAATCGCCATTATTTCCCCTTTTTCTTCTTTTTACTCAGGAAAATGTTTTAAGTTAACTCGTTCTGTGAAAAGTTGCGGTCAGATTAAATACAAAACTAAGTTTGTCTTTTCTATTAAGGAAAGTCTTTAGTCTTAATCATGCAAAATTGTTCGCTTGAACAAATAGCATCTTTGAACAAAAAATGTCTGTCTACGAAACCTTTTTATAACATCATTTTAATGAGCTAAGCTTAGTAAGAAAACAATATACTCTTGCATTTCTACCGGTGACTGACTGACAGACAGCGTACAGTCAACAGCACAACTCACACAAATTCGCTTCTATTCTCGCATGATAGTTTCAAGCAAAAGGTAACTTGTTATGCGGTTGACAACACTTACAAGAAATCATCGAAATTCCTCCGGAAAGGGAAATATAGATGCATGCCAAAGAAGGATATCAATTCATGACTATTCTTTCGCTTCATCCACAAATGGCAAGTGGAAAGATGTGATCCCTACCTATCCCTCTGGTAAAGAGGCGTGATTTATTACATGTATGTGCATGTACATTATATTAAGAAAATCTTTGCGTTATTGAAATCTTTATCGCTATATTACAGAACATTTTATCTTTACGTTTTCTCGGAGGCACATTGTAGTAGCGGTTCCGTAACACTTTCTAAATCGATTCAGTCGTTGAGTCTCTATTGAGTATCGATACGCTTTCGAGTGCTATCGATACATCGGTATTCCTTCCTTAGATATCCGACGTACTGTGTAATGATACGGTCGACGAAGAGATAAAAACATAGTTATGTTATTTTATCTCACGTAATGATAATTTTCTGTTTAAGTTAGTTAAGCGTGTGGTCTCTTGGGGCGAAAATACATTTTTTGTTTATTATGTAAAAAATATATTATACAACATACATTGAAACAGACTGCACATACGACGCATTGGTTTGTGATAAACGTAAGTACTGTGTAAGACACATAATATGATATACAAAATTCATTAACTCGATTGGAGTTCTGAATAAATGCGGAATTTCGTTGACGTGAACTGAAAACTAGCCTTAGCCGCGTTACTTTGACGCTACTTGTCTCCAGAAAAAAGTAGCCGAACAATGCATAACGACTTCAACGAATTGAAGCTTAATTCCTTAATCAAGCCATTCTAATTCAAGTATTTATAATTTTATATATAGCTATAAAACCGTGCGATATTTTCATAAAAAATACCTCGGATGTAACTGCGTTAGATCGATAACAGCATTTTAAATTTAAAACTGCAAATCATCAATCTCCACTTGGTTCCCCCACGTCTCAACAGGTTAGTGCTCAATATATCTAGATATATAACTTGAGAGGGTTCAGCTTTTCGCACAATTAAGCACTGGCTTTCGGGGGGCTCCTATGAAGTACTTCCTGCCCTTAACGATGTGCGTTGATTAATTCATGGGCTATGAAAAAATGGAGTTGATTTATTATCCTGAATCTATGTTTGTGAAATCACTCAGTACTTAAGTCAAAGAATTATGATCCATGTTCACTTATTGAATAGAAGTTGTAATGGTTTCCATTAAACATAGCATATCATCTAGGTCAATGTAACTTCGTTTGAAACAAATATCATCTTTTATATATTTTTCATCTACAATATACTTTTTGGCAGACAATATTCTCCAAGTTGTATGTGGACTTTTGCAGGCTCACTGTACAGTTAATATACATAAACAGATTTTTCAAACTCACACAATATAATTACCCAAAGATCATGGTGTAAAGGCGCACGATTCGCTCCTCAACAAAATTAAGATGTAACTGGCATTAAGGCCGGAAGGTAGAAGACATTTATCAAACTATAGTTCGATTGACAAACTTAATTTTAACACATTAATGTTTTTTATTATTTCCTTCGATATTTTACAATATAGGCGTATAAACAAACACACAATGCGACTTATAATTCGACCCCATTGCGCGACCGCCGGCGGAACGCGCTCATTATGGTGTTCCGCCCGCGCCGGATCTCGAGTGATGCAAAACAATACAGTTTTACATAAAAGTCCTCCAAGTTTATATTCGAAGAGTTGAAAACGTTCAGTTTGAAATAATGAAGGAATTTGTTGATATAAATGTAGACAATTTCATGCAACATGACATAATATAATTTTTTAATTACATAATTATGCGAATGTTATCTTTACGAGAACTACTCTTTTCAGAATACAAAGTACTCTATGCCCTAAATTCTTTAACTAAATATTTGCAAAATTTTAGGATTCAATAAAATTTAATTTAATGTGATCGTGAAGAGTTTGCAAACACAAGTAAAAATAATACTATTTTATTTATAGTCTGCAAGGAAAAGCTAAATAAAATCTTCTATCTATCGATTTTCAAAATAATTATTTTATTAATACATATACATATATCTTTATAATTCTCAATGAAACTTCACGCATGTCGTACTTCTGTAAATACGACGATCGATCATTTGCTGGCTTTGCGGGTTAATTGGATTAGTGATGACGAGTGTCGCGTCATTGTTTGACAATTAAAAAGTGTATTTACCAGACAAACAGATGGAACCGCTGACATTTTGTTTGCAGTTTTACGCAAGCTTACGATGCGGTATTTAGCGATATTAATTGGTGGTTATGAATACAGCTGAACGTGGCCTTTCAGTCTTTTCAAGACTGTTGGCTCTGTCTACCCCACAAGGGATATAGACAAGATTATATGTATGTATGTATATGACTTTCTGTATGTGTATTTTCGACAAAATAGCAATTAAACGTACATTCTGACGACAAGACAATGTGAATTGAGCATTAATTGAACAAGCGAATAATTGCGTATTACAGCTGTCACTTGCTCTTCCTCACGAGAGTCAATAATGAGTTGAGTCTCACTCGCTTCATTAATTCATAATTGAGCAAAACTCGAAACAGATGCGTCATCGAATATTCTGGAATGAGAAGAAGGAATTTGATAATTTGGGATCCATCTTATTTGCATTTATTGTTTTGTTCCGTATCAACTTCGCTTACGTATTATTCTCAAATAGATTTAAAAATTACATTCGTATTTGTCTTATTCATTATTGTTTTTATTTTACTATGCAAAATATATGTAAGTATATGTTCTTCAAAAATCTCGCCCTTCTAATATTTTGAATGCGAAAGTAAGTTTATTCGTTTGTTTGTTACCTCCTCACAAACATACTGAATTAAATTTGTGGCTTTTTTTGATGTTGTTAAATACACACGAAGCTGCGAATAAAGGCTAGTTAGTGAATAAGTGCTAAAAGATTCAATAAGATCCAATCAAAAACGGCTACACAAATCCAGAAACAAATAAGAAAAAATTTCTTAACTTTATTTTCATTCTGGTGCATTCAACAAACAAAAAGGTTAATATCACTATATATCTACTGTCCTCGAAGTATAGCTTACATTCCCTTTGACTCCGACACGTTTCACGTTCACTTCATTAAATTTAGCCCAAAAGTTCATAGCGCTGATTTGATATTCAATTTGGCTTGCAGGGACTCGCTATAAATTTTTTATGGCATCATAAAATACGCCTGTCTCTGAATCCTCTTTTCTATAGACAAAATGCTGGCTGGCATTGGGGAATTTAAGTATGTATATCGTATTCTATTTTTAAATTGCATGCCTTTGATATAGAAGCATTTTGCACAGCTGTCGAAAAAAGAGTGTAATGTGTTTTGTCTTGTTTTAGCGTAAGTTTATATCTTCTTTTAGACCTTATATTTTATTTCTAAAATCTGACTTACGGCTTTTACGCAATGTATGCTGTGTATAAAAAAACATCAAATTTGTGTTCGTCATATTAACATTGATGAACAATACAAAACAGCCAATTTGAAAACAAATCAATTCACTTCATCTCATCATCAAAACAACAGATTCTGTAGCGATATTAATATCGATTCCTACCGTTGAGTTACAAAGGCTATCCGAATTCGCACAAAGCAAGTCACCCCGGGCTCGGTCGATGCGGTCGTGCAGTACTCTGTGCGGATGCCGATGGAATAGTGAGAATAGTTTTACAGTGCGAAGTGCTGTAATTGAGAGCTACAAAGCTCGCAAAGGGGACGTAGGTTTCGAGTAGTTTTGTGTGACAGAGTAGGTAGTGATAAAAGCGTAGAATTCTTTTTGAGCATACTATATTATATAACCTATGTTTCTATGCATCTACATACAAACATACATTACGTCCTTACGGGGTAGTGTCGCAAAGACTAAAAGGCCGTTCAGCTGGATGGCTTTATAATGGAATTGAGATTCAAATAGAGACAGGTTGCTAGTACATCGCCTTTAAATCGAATTCCAAGTTTGGCCTTACCCTTAATCGCCTTTTCATGACATACAGATACCTCTTATTTTTTATATTGTGGTTTAAAAAATATAATGTCTTCATTTTAAAACAAATAATAAGTGATTGCCTTTTATCAACTCATTTTGTCGTCGAAATATATATCCCTATAGTCAGTAAAGTGAAAGAGATTTGTATTGAATAAGGGTTATAGTGAAGAGGTTAACAAACGGCGATGCAAGCTGAATGAAATTCTAAACAAAGGACTTGAAATTAAAGCGGGAATAGCGTTGAAATCCGGAGCGAAAGGAAATGGCGTCCAATATATAACACGCATAAAATAATCTAACTTTTATCAAGTTTCATATCCAGTATGTTTTCACATATAGTATATTTTATTAACAACAGTTTGTTGATGTATTTTGGAAAAATATTTGATATTTTTAAATTGAAAAATAAAAGACTTATATTATTTACTATATAAATATTTCATCGTTACTACCCCGTAAGGAAAAGATGTGATTATATGAATATATGGGTGCGTCTCCCACGGAGTAGGCAAACCTCAATATACACCAGTCAGCCAATAGTTTCCATCTATCCGGGTGACATCAAGCCAGGTTGTTAAAACTTATATATGAGTAAAATCACGCATTTTTCCCAAGGGAGTAGACAAAGACTACATCTTTACATTTCCAACGATCCCTGCATACTTAATATATTCGGAATATATTCGGAACGAATTACACAGATTGAATTAGCCTCGAAGTAAGTTCGACACTTGTGTTACGAGATACTAATTCAACGATACTATATTTTATAATAAATGCTTATAAAGATAAACATCCAAGACCCAGGCCAATCAGAAAAAGTTATTTTCTCATCATGTCCTGGCCGGGATTCAAACCCGGGACCTCCGGTGTCACAGACAAGCGTACTACCGCTGCACCACAGAGGCCGTCAAAAATACTTTTTTCGCTTCTTTCAAAACGTGTGTTACAAAACATGTATTATAACCTCAATGAAAAATGTACACTTCATATTTTGTTACAGAAAGCACTTTTAAATTAATAAAGTTGTTTCTGGTTACATAGCATGGGAAAGTTTAATTAAAAAGTTGCGCGGTTGTTATTTCCTCAGCTCATAACTTAAGTGACAAACTAATGGTAATTGATGTGAGTAAATAAGTTTTAGTCTAAGTATTTAATAACATATTTTAATTTTTGTAGTATGAAAGTAAATTGATTTAAAATTTTTTCATAACGTCCTCAGTTATTGCGTATTCAAAACAATGTGAGTACCATCACTATGTATAATACAAATCTAGATAAATTTTGTAACATATTATATTTCATATTTAAGTAAACAGCTCAAATGGTACAAAAACTTAATAGTTTTGTAAGTACTACCAAAAACAAGTTGTAATTTCTTAATGCTCAGAAAACAGGAATCTATCAACTCGCCCTAAAAAGCGCGAACTAAACCAAGTTTAATGAATCTTAATATCTGCGGAGAGAATATTTCAAGATGTTACCGCCTCCGTAGTTAATGTAGCGTTATAAGATAAACGGCCTGATTATAGTAGAGATGTAGCAACGAGATGGCAAGATACGCTCTTATTTATGGTATTTTAACCCTTCAAAAGTAATGCGCGAAATTTCATATTTTCAGCGTGATAAGCAACTGTATTTACCTACCGCTTCAAGGGTCGCATAGTAACTGTAGAGGCGGGCTGAAATGTACTGTAAGGTTTTGTTGACATATGATTGCTATTACTTTAGTTTAATTGTAGTATAATTTTCGTAATAGTGTGATTAATAATATGTTAATGGATTTCCCAAAAAAAAACAATGGAATTTTTAGGAAAATATTGCAACCTCACGATGAGCAAGACTAAGGTCCACCGTACTACCTACCGCTTATCTAACACCTTGTGTATCAGAGTAAACATTACCACTAAGCCATAAAGGCTAATATCACGCGATACGTTACTAAATCATAAAAAATAACGACCAATGATTATGTTCTCAAAATTTACAGCATTAATTTTAAAACCAATTCCCGACCGCACTAACACTATCGTTCTTCACAGCTAAGCATTTGCCTTCTAGTATTACCAGTTTAATTCTCTGCATCCGCTGAAATGCATCTAATAAAGTGTCTTGCAGTAGCAGTACAAACTAAAGATAGCACAGAACGATTCCCATAAAATGTGTGATTAAATTCATAATGATGCACAAATACTTTTTTAAATTTTTAACTTAAATTCTTTTAAATATGTAAATACCTTCCTTATAAACCTTCGTTTTCATGTTTTTAAATAAATTCAGACCAGAGAGTAATTTGTAACAAATTCGTTTATGAGAATATCTTTATTATTTTACGAACAAGTGGAACTTTTACGAAAATATTGTATTCAATTTGATTAGAAATGCTTCAAATTATGATAGCTACTACTACGAGTATGTAGCAATCAGATGTATAAAAAAAATATTTATGAAAGCACAAAATATTATACCAAATTTAAAAATCTAACTGATACATATAGTTAAAGTGCCTAAACAAAATGACAAAACCATTGCAGAATCTTTAGGTTACACTTCTGTACTCAGTTATTTTGTGATAGTGCAGAGAGCAATCCCAAATAATATGAAATTATTATCATGCCGCCTCTATTTCGCTACGGTTGTCTCTGTAAATGAGAGGTCATAGTGCAAGAGAGAGCGGTTAGCTTTACTGCTGGAATTCTAATGGTTTGGAATGATCTGGTTTGCATGTTTAGTCTAAATTTATAAAATAGCACACACTGACATATTATCGCAGCCCAATCCGCTGGGTCATCATTATTTATTTTTACGCATTTGAAATACGCGTATATTTAATTAGGTGGACAGATGTTTTCAGCAGTGCAAAATAATTTCACAGTATGTATTGTAAATCAATCTATATGGCTATGCCACTAAAATAAATTTAATTTTATAAATTTTGATTTGATTTGATACGTGAATAAATAAACTTATTTTAGAATATCATCAAAAACACTTCACATAAACTTAATTCCTTTCATACAATATTAAACGAAACTGGCATGGCCAATTGTATTTGTTATGAATCTAATCGATAAAGCTGGAAATTAATACTAAGTACTTACTCGATAAATGAATGAATGTATTTATTTACTGGAATATGGATGAGTAAGGGAGATTTTATAAAAAGCTTTCGCTCGCGGATCCATCCTCGTGAAAAGTAATATACTAAATGCTGCACCGTACACATTTCCTCTACAATAAGTGATTTCATGAAAATAAGTTTACTGGTTGAACTGTGAAGAGGTTAAAACAAACTTATTGTACACTCACATTAATAATATAAGTAACGAATCCAGAAATGCATGGCGCATTTACGGTTTCTAAAATTAAGCAAAATTTGCGTGAACCAATTTAAACCCGCTACCTCCCAAGACTGTATACCCGGCACTAATCATCTGTTTATCTAACGCTACCATGCATGCTTTCATACACACTATTGTAACCGTTTAGTTTGTCAAGTCTAGCGTTAAATTTTAAGTGTGGTGTGTTTTGATGGTAAACTTTTCTTATATGAAACTGAAAAGCGTATATGTTATTTTTCGTTAGATAGAAAAATATACTTACAAATTTATCAATCAGTATTTTCTCTCTAACTAAAACTGACACCTGTATATTTATATGGTTGCTATTTTCTAAAGGTTGACTGGTAGACAATGCTATTAGCATTAAGTTCACCAATAAACAACCCTTAAGGCGCAACAAAAAAATTAATGGAATTTTTCCACTTATGTACATTAGTTATACTTGGTGTAGTTTTTTTTATCTTAGCTTCCCTCAATGGAGAAAATGGGACACTTTTGTAAAATTTCACAACTGTTTCTTATGACCGGTTCAGAGATTGACTCGCACGAACAAAATTCCAACAAATCTGAAACTAAATTAACACAATGCATGATTCATCATGCGCAAATGAATAATAAATATACAGTTATAAATACCTTAGTGGGAAACTAAGCAAACAATCCGTAAATCTGTCAAAGTTCCGTTCAAACAGAAGGCTGTAACTCATAGAAGTCGCCGGGAGCGTCGCGGCGCTACACTCGCACTTTTGTCCCCACCACTTGACCCACATCCTCTATACGTGTCTCCTGTAACAGGAAGCCAACCCCACAACCCGCCCCGACCACTACAAACAAAACACAACCTTTTACCCCACGACACAAAGATCAAACTTCCACGAGCAATCACTCGACTCAAAAGCGACTCCCCACGCAATTTAACACTTTGTTTTTCCTTCAAACATGGCAGAATATTCAATGTCGGCGGAAAATGAGTTGGATGTTACTAGTTAGCGATTTGGCACTCACTCGCTCATGTAATAAGTTTCATATTCAAACGGCAGCGCCGGGTTTGGTAATGAATTTTTTATCTGTTCCAGCCTACACTAGCGGCAATAATACATGTAATCTAAGCAGTACTCGACTCTCGATCTGTGTATTCACAAACGGTGGAAGTTAAAAATTCATAAAAGGGTTAAAGATACCTACTCGTGTATTTTTAAAACGAATGAAAGCGAAAACTCTGGATCAGCTGGGGGGAAGTCAAGGGTAAAGCATTTTTACACGGAAAACACGTGGCGATGAAGAAATATTTTTTCAGTAAAAGTGCCAAAAGTTTATTAATAAAAATGTTTTAAGTACACAATTTTTATTTATTCTTGCAATATATTGACCATCAAAAACACTGGACAGGTATGCTGCCTGCGCGATGGACCTATGACGAAATATTTTGACCTGAACTTTCTTCTAATAGTTGTCTTCTTATGCAGCTCAGACAGTCACAGTCCTCCCTTCCAAGCAACTTATTTGACTGTCCTTTTCTAAATTTAGACATAACAAATTTTTTAAATTTAACTTTTGTGCGGTTTATTCTCTTGCATAAAAGTAGAATAAACCGCAAATAGTTGTATGAAGTGAAATTATGACCACAAGTTTATTGTGTTATATTATGAATTTATTACCAAATATATGTATATATTTCATTAAAAGTACTTTATTTTTACTAGCTACTCACTAACTTTACGGCAAAATTTTATTTTTACATACATAATGTATCTTGCTACCTTTGTATATCGTAAGATATGTCAGTGTACCCCCGGCTTTAGGATTGAAATCGAGTCGCAGGTGTATCCGAATCCCGCTTTGTGTATATCTTCGGATCTCCACGTCCTTCCGAAGTCATACAATAATATTTTATTGTTGTGAGACATGTATAATGTACAAGTAAGAATGTTGTGATTTATCTCACAAGTAAAATAGGCTGTATTATTATTTATTTTATATGACGGCCTCTGTGGCGCAGCGGTAGTGCGCTTGTCTGTGTCACCGGAGGTCCAGGGTTCGAATCCCGGCCAGGGCATGATGAGAAACGAACTTTCTCTGATTGGCCCAGGGTCTTGGATGTTTATCTATATAAGTATTTATTATAAAATATAGTATCGTTGGATTAGTATCTCGTAACACAAGTTTCGAACTTACTTCTTATATATATATATATATATATATATATTAGCTTATATATGTTAGCCTATATATATATATATATATATATATATATATATATATATATATATATATATAAATTTTTGTTATTACGAGTATTATGTTTTGAAATTACTGATTAATAGCTTACTAGTAAAAGGCTTTTGCTTGTTTCTTATTTATCACTAGCGAGCGATTAGCTATCATTTATAGATACTCGTATAACACTTCATTGGTGAACCAGCTTTCCAAAATTCAAACAGGAACTTAATCCGTCCACAAATTTCCGAGATTAGCACATACATAACTAGAACAAATATGTAGTGAATAGCCAAGTGATACTGAATTCATGATTATGAAGTATGCAGGGGAATCGAAATGTTCAGTCTCTGGTTACCCCTCCGAAAAGGAGGTATCCTGGTTACTCCCTGACCTGGGCTCATTTTAAAAGGAGCCTAGTTCTATGACCACGATTTTGGTGTAAGAAGGTCAGCAAAGAGACTGCCATCTTCAGAATATATTTCCATGTTCCAGGGAACCAAACCACACTGAACACAATTTACATTGTTCCTCGTTATAAGTTTCCTTGCTGTTATAGAGGTCATGTAATAATTCCTATTTCAATTTCTAGTTTTTAACATTATATCAACTCATTACTAAATACAGCATTCGAGAACGACAGCTTATTGTTAATCCTTTAATCAACCTTCATATTTATACCCTCAAGCTCAATTAAGTTGCAAACCTATGCGGAAGACGTTATATCAAATAAAATCACTGGATGGAGGGAACAACTTCAAGAGAATTTGTTTTGCGTTGATTCAGTTAATGTTGCAAACTTTTAATTGGTTTAATAATTTGCCTCTCTGATCGCTATAGGTATAAAGTGTTAACTTTTTCAATTATCGCTCATGAACTTTGTCTTATGACTGACGGCTCCTTAAACAAGCAACGTTTACGATTAATGATTTTAGAGCCGTAGCGGTCCGGAACATTCGTTTTCGGACGCTGAAAATAGATTTGTTCAGTAAATAAATCAGTTGCTAATTAATATATTAGTAATTAGTAGCTTCCAAGGTCTGGCCTGGTAGCCAAGAAAAAAACTAAAACCTTTTCTGCTCGTCTTTGTAAAAGTCAATCGAGGAAAGGCTAAGAAACTTAGGATTATTTAAAGCAACCTACCACTATTCAAATCCTAAATCCATGTTGTTCCAATAATATACGTATTTGTCTCTGTGGCGCAGCGGCACTGCGCTTGTCTGTGACACCGGAGATCCCGGGTTCGAATCCCGGCCAGGGCATGATGCGAAACTAACTTTTTCTGATTGGCCTGGGTCTTAGATGTTTATCTCCATAAGTATTTATTATAAATATAGTATCGTTGAGTTGATCTCGTAACACAAGTTTCTAACTTACTTCGAGTCTAACTCAATCTGTGTAATTTGCCCCGTATATATTTATTTATTTATACGCACAAATATCAGGGTCACAACGCTACTACTATACTAGGGAAATTTCCGCTAGCCTAACGGGAATACACCCACGGGTGGTTTCTTGGATCTAAATTAAACCGTAATTAGCCGGGGTTGAACCCCGGTGATTTATTCCTGTTTTTACGGAAACTAACCCCCTAATGCTATCGCCCACGCGAAGTTCAATGGTAGAAAATAGGCGTACATATATTAATAACATTGAGAATAGGGTATATTTTTTAACATGTAATTTCGTAGTTCGGTGCCGTCCGGTCTGGTTGTGGATAAAAAGAGAGCCAGCTGATTGTAAAAGTAATTCAGTGCAAAAATACGTGGGATTTTTATTTTAAGGCATCGGACTAGCAACCTGTCTCTCACTTCCATCAATAATCTATTTAATTAAACGTGGCCTTTGAGCTTTGTTCCTATTGTATTTCCCTTAAAGGATGAATACCTCATATGTATGTGTATTGTATAGGTAATGATTGTGTATTGTCATGGCTTTGTATATTGGCGCTTCGTACGGTGTAAACTAAACTTTTGAATAAAAAATACTACAGTGTATAGTCGGGTTAACAAACTATTATACGCGATGTTAGGTTCTCGTTATGAATTTTACATTGTCTACCAAAAGTCTGAAATAAGCTAGGTAGGTGACATTCAGGCATGCCCTTAGTGGAAACCGTCTAATTTCGAATTCTACTTCTATTAAGTAAATTTAATACCATTAATAACAGTGATATTATAGTCGTTAACATACCTGTAATGTACTTGGTTAATAGTGTACAAAGTGTTTATATAGCGATACGATCTACCCGCACCTGCGCTATGAATATTCATACAGCGTTCCCCGTATGCCAGATTATATACTTTTGTATATTTCTACATTTAGACACGTCCTTACTTTTTATTTTTAATGTGATTAAAATTTTATGCTTTTGTTAAGTCACTGTTTGTTAGATGATTAGCCACAATCGCTTTTTCTTTTATCTCGTTTTATTATGTATTTTTTTTATCCTTAAGAGGATAGACACTTTAAAGATATATTCAATCGAATATATACTGTTGATAATGATAAGTTCTATGAAATAAATAAAATAAAAAAAAACAAATAAATCTAATGTGATTGAACCTAAATAAATATGTCTCAAATTTATTTGATGTTTGACGATAACGATCTCTCATGAAGTACATTACAATAAAGAGCACTTACGTAACTATAAACAATACCTTAATATTTAAATACCAGTTTTCAGAAACCATTACACATATATATTCAAAAAAATACATAACCCGTCCACACAAACAAACATACACTTAATAGAAGTGGTGCTATTTTCATTACTCGAATAACAAATACCCTTAATACATGACTATAACAAACTTCTGCTATTCCGACAAAACACAGTGCTTCTTCATAGCACATTCGCTTAATATAAACCTATCCATTCTATTAAGAACGGCATTTATTGTGGCATGATAACAAACAGAGTTTCTCTCTGTCTTTCCCATCGGGGTGAAGTGAGATGGATAATTCGTTTAGCCGTCAGCGGTTAATACCGCACTGACAGAAATGGACGAAGGCTGTAAATCATACATTCTTTTGCCTCGTTTGTTTTATGAGAGAGATCACGCAAAAAGTTTCAATGTTTGTGTACCTACGTCTTATTTGTTTACATATATTCGTGTATATATACGAGAGTATACATATGTTTCTAATGTCGCTCTGTATGATTTTAATTTTGAATTTGAATCTCGGCAGAGCATGATGTAAAACGAACTTGTTTGTGTCTAAATTTAGTCCCACTTCCGTCCTCCCTAAGAAGCCTGCGGTCCATATTTGACCACGATATTGAAAAGTGTAAGTTAAGTTTTAAAATAAATAAAAAATAATGTGTCCACGTTCTACTACTTTCGTCTAGAATCTGAATATAAATTCTTTAAAATCGAAACGTAAACAAAAAATTGCGAATCTCGCATACTCTGTATTTGAGACTAAGTATTTTTTAAGTACCTAACTGAAAATATAGTAATTATTGTTTAGCACGTCTTGGCCATAATCGCCTTAGGGATTTTATCGATCCAGTTGAAATGAGTTGAAAAGTGGTTTGTTGGTCAGTAAATATCCGATAGGCTGTTTTATCTGTGGGGCCCAGCGTAGCCTTCAAGCCTTTTAAAATACGACCGTACTCAGGCAAAAATGACCGCTCATGGGCCGTTCAGATAAGAATGTTGTACTTTTTTTAAAATTGAAAGAAAAATTACACCTGCTTTAAATGAGGATTATCAAGTCATTGTTTAAAGTTTTTAACATAATCTTTTTTTTATTATACTTACTCCTAGTTAACTGTATAAAACTTAATACAATGAGAGCGCGAATGGGAACCGTATAAGGGGGAGGCCAAGAATAACGTACGTCAAATCGGGGACGACCTGGCAAAAAATCAGATCAATACATAGATACATATAGTCACGTCTATATCCCTTGCGGGGTAGACAGAGCCAATAGTCTTTAAAAGACTTGTAAATACTGAAAGACCACGTTCTGTTCTGTATGGCTTCATAAGGCTTAAAAAATGACAGGTTACTAGCCCATCGCCTACAAGAGAAATCACAAGTTTATAAGCCTATCCATTAATCGCTTTTTACGACATCCATGGCAGTGCCGGAAACTCCTAAACCGTCAAACTTGCACGACGTGACTTAAGAATGTACTCAGATAAAGCAAAAAAGCAGTCTCTGCCTACCCCTCTGGAAAAGAAACGTGATTTTATGTATGCATATATTGCCCTTAAAAATATTTGTTCAAATAATGGTAGTATTATCCGTTATTTAATTATTATTTTCATCAAACCAACATGTCAAACTACATGTGTTTCATTATTAAAAATTTGAACATTGCGATGTTAATTGCAATGAACACTGTTTGTAAGTTTATTTTTATATCTTTCAGTCGAATAAAACTACTGCGAAATTCCTAAAAATTCATTCGAGTTTTATCATATGTATCTCGTCACATACAATTATGTCATGAATGTAAATATCATTTTGATTTGTTTTGGAAAATCACTTAACCATTTTAAGTGAGCACTAATTAGGCCATTGCTGACTACGCTATGGCTTATTTAGTGCTATTAAGACATTTTTCGAAGGCTGCACCGGTTGTGATGCGGTAATTGAATCTGCATCTACAAGTAGCCGGCTCCTTTAATTTGGGTAAGTGTTAGGTACCGACAGCAAAATATTAAAAAAATATGTATTGACTCGAAAAGGTATCTTAATATCGGTCCGCCGTTGGAATTAAAGATCTTTTATGTTCTTGTTTATTTTTCTGGGTAATAAAGATATGACTTATATGAAATTAAATCTATATTTTGTGTCCCAGTCCTGATGTTTGTGTGTTGAGTTCTTTTGGGGAAATACCTAAGTACTTTTTATCTCAAAATACCTAGAGGAACGAAGCCACGGAATGGAGGTGGTAGCATACAACATACTTAAAATTAAAATATGCACTTTCTATGCTGACGGTATTATTTCTTTACGCCTGTCACGTTTTGCTCGGACCGTACTTGGGATGGATTATACTCCCTTTTGTCGTAAATTTTACGACTTCAAAAATTAGTCGGCGTGAGCTGACTAGACGGCGACACCACTAGCCAAATTATTTTAGCACAGGTTTGTGGTTGATCGAATTTGTTAATATGTTTCTTCCCTAAATTTTGGGTAAAATTTATTGAATTGAAAATAATTTTTCATACTAAAGATAAGAAATAACATCAAAAATCAAATATAGTTCAAGACGCGGGTCAATCTTAAAATTTTCCTTTTTTCCATACTATGAACCTGGAATCTCAAGTGCAAAAGACACATTAATTCGCTAAGAAAGAGTCAAACATATAAATCTGTTTTTACAAATTTTTGTAAAAGCAATGTAGATTACGGATACTATAAAACAAAATTCTAATTTATGACCAATTTTTGCTGCTAAATAATGCAACAGTAAATTAAGGCTTTAATATTACGGGAAGCCAACGGCGACTGTGCTCAGACTCAGCTTGCTATGTGGTGTGGCACAAGTTATACGGATTTTAGTACTTTTGTACATTCCAATTCTAACGCTAACACATTCTTCTTGTATATCACCTTTTTCTAAGTTATTGTATTTTTATTTTTGTTTGTAACTTAAAACACAAAAACAACTGGACCGATTCTTACGAAATTAGGCACAAACCTTCAGAAGTAAGTAAGGCAACTTGTTTTCTGGAAACATCCGTTGGGGCGAAACCTCGCGCAAAAGCTGGTAGAAAAAATAATGGTGCATTAAAGAAACTTCATTCATTCTTACGTAAAGTAGTCAAAATAGAAAAGGACAACAGTCTTGCATTGAACGTGATATACTTTTCAATGTGGGTTGCTGTATCATAATCTTTTTAATCCATTTACCTTCGCACAGAACCTTTACTTCTCACTTTCTATTTAATAAGTACCATGATGCAGCGATGCACTTACTTATAAAGCTTGTATACTTACTATTATCGGAAACTGTACTGAAATTTATGAGTATTACAGGAAAGTAGGTCAGGATTACTATGGACAAATGCCTTGACCTGAACGTCTCAAGAGGACGCCGGAAAGCCCTCATAAAATATAGTTAGGGAATCAGTAAACAGAGTTTAAAATCTTAAGGGAACTATTGAACACCAGTGCTCAATACTGTAATTCAGAATTTAGTTCGAGAATTCAATAATGTATATTAACGCGGTACAATAATATTATGTGCTTATCGAATTATGTATTCAAATCAATACCTTACATGCTTTATCCATCTATCTATAACTCTAACATGACTGAACCGCGGGATCGATTTTATGTAATTTTGAATGAACAAATTGTCTGAGGACAAATTTACGCTACTTTCTAGCTCGTACTTAGTTAGTACAGTGTCATTACAGTAAACCAGATAGAAAAGCATACATCTTCGCTGCGTCTACAATATGTGGATAGCATCCTTTTCATTGTCGCCTCTGTACACATATTTAAAGCATACGTATTTGCGTCATACCCACGTACATAACATCATGCCTGCACAAGGGTAGGCAGAGCCTATTGATTTCCATTTGTTGTTGCACTGCATACTTTCGCTAAATACAAATTTAGAAATCTAAAAAAAACATTTTTTATAATTACCAAAATATATAATATTTTATGATTTTCAAAAAATCGCTTAGTGCTTATAACTTACATCAGACGAAATGTTCCGTAGAATGATTTATTGTTCTATACACTGCATTAGCACATTATGCTTGGAAATGCGAAATATCATATTTATATACTAAGGGGCTAGTACATTATTAAACAGGGACATATAAATTTAGATATGTAGTGAAAATTATCATCACACCTAATAAGGTACTGTATCAACTAAATATCTAGCATTCTCTATTAATGATGCCGGGCCATAGAAATCGTATGTTTGGGTATTTGTGGAATATGTCATTGAAATAATATATATTTGTGCCATGTGGTTCGCGGCTCTTTAGAATAAGTCCTCTGCATATTGTTATCATGGATGCCGTGAAATATGACTAAGTGAAAAGGCTTAAATAAGCTTGGAATTCTTTTTGTAGGCGAGACTAGCAACCTGTCACTATTTGAATCTCAATTCCATCATTATGCCATACAGCTGATCGTGGATGTTGTTAATAATGCACTCAATTATAATTAATGATGGATTTATTTGGATTAACTTTTACTATGACCGGATACAACAAAACTGGAATTACAGAGAGAGCGGAAGAAAGTTGTCACTGGTAAAATAAAAGTATGTATTAGTATTGCCAGGAAGGCGCCTAATTGAAATTAACACTTTAACAGTGGCCTTTCAGTCTTTTTAAGACTGGCTGGCTTTGTCTACCCCGCAAGGGATATAGACGTGATAATATGAATAGATGGGTCATCACTTAGTACTGTTTTATGTAATATATCTAGAACTCCCTGTTGATTTGTGATGCGTGGCCATAGAAATTAGAATACTTCACTAATTTGTAAACCTCAGGCATATTAGACAGATATTATTATTTTAACTTTTTTTGTATTAATTAAATATTTTTTTTATTTTCAGGTAAGTTTCATATTTTCCAGATAAATAATAGAAATTCGGCAGTTTTCCAATTGGTGAGTGAATGAATAGATCTTTGAACAAATTAAAGTACCACGTCAAGTTTTTAAATTATTTTTTATTTTCTTTAGCTCCGTGGAATTGTTTTCGACTGACACACTATTTGGCTAAGTTTTAACAGAATTGACTCCGTATTGAATATAATTGATGGATGTATAACACGCGGTCCTAGTCACAAAATTTTAGAAGATGCATATGTTAATGAAACAGAGGACAATCTGGTAATAGAACATTCTATTTTAATAAAATTAAATTGTTAGGAAAAAACCTACAAGAATAAGTGTTTTGTCAATATTTAATTTTGACTAATTTATAAATATAGTAAATTAATGTCGTTTAAAATTATATATCATGCAATAAATATTTATAATTTCGTAGTATAGATAAAGCATTTGTTAGTTTCCATACCTAATTTAACTTTGAAATTCCAGAAAGTACCACTCGTCTCTAGCCGACCCAAACTATAGACAAAATATAACCAATCACGAATTCTAGGTAATAATTTTCCAAAGCTGTACTGTTAAATTCTTAATGAGTTTTCGAAATCCAATATAATAACGTGTCTAAATAACCAGAGAGTAGGCAGAGTAAGGCTGCATTCGTACTGACAGCGGGTATGGGACGTTTTCTTAGTTTAGTTTGGTTTAGTTTAATACTCCATATAAAATGAAAACGGGTTTATGATCAAGACGTTTTTCATGTAACACACGTCATACATTATTCTATATATACTATATGTAGAATAAAAGTTTGTATCTTTGTTATATTTTCACTCAAAAACTACAAACGGATTTGGACTGAAACCTTTACCTTTAGCTTTTATTAGAATAAAATATTTTCAGCCTGAGTTTTATTCTTAAATTTTAAATTCACGTGTGAAGCCGCGACTAGATATTAGTAAAACGTACAAAAAACTAAATGTGATAAGTACGATGACTTTCGTCCTTGCCTTTCTGGACAAGATTCTGCAACATTTGCAGGCCAAAGCTAACACAATTGCCTGAATGGGCATGTTCCCTTGCGCCACACTAATAGCCACACGTAGGGACTACAAATGTTATAAAAATTCTTGCTTCCATGTTGGTGTGGTAGCGAGGGAAAAACATAGTGTATGTCGGCAGCTACTCTTCCCTCTTAAGGGTAGTATGGATGTAAAAATCCTTGCCCGCTACCTCTTCCGCGAGCTGGTATCAGTCAGTGGCTGAGAGTTGCTACTGATACCACGTTATAAATCAGCGGATATTCGTACAGTCGTTTGACGGGTACAACCCCTAAATAATGGGCGGAATTTCGCGCCATAGACCAGGGCATAAACTATTAAAGAGGCGGGTACAACCAACGATGCATGATGGTACGATTTTATGAGTCACGTTTGCAAATTGCATACGGCCGAGCCGGACTGGGAAATAATTCCGACTTTTGCTCAAAATTACGACTTATAGGAAGGAGCATAGATTTTTTTTAGAAGATTATATTATTGTTTTTGTATAAATAAATACTAAAATATATTTTTATATTTAATAAGCCTAAGCTCTTTAACACTTTTACAATTAAATAAATAAAATAACATAAAATAGCAACAATAATAATAACCTCTTTGATCAATAATACACTTTTCTAAAAATTCTTTCGTTTTGTTACTCTGGTGGTGCTTCCGCTGCCTCTGCGGCCTCTGCCTCTAAGGGAGTCTCGTCTCCTCCAACAGGTTGTTCCTCCACTTCTGCTTCTGCTTTCTCTTCAGTAATCTGTTCAATAGGCTCACCTTCAGGTGGAGCTTCTGCCTCGCCTTCCATTTCAGGTGGCTTTTCATCTCCAGCTTCAGTGGATGCAGGTGTTTCTGTGACTTCACTTTCTTTCGCATCAGCATCCGCCTGCAATTCGGGTGGTGGTGTCTCTACTGGAGGCGGTGTAGCCTCAGGTGGTGGAGGTGGTGGGGCTTCCTCTACTGGTGGTGGTGTCGGAGCAGCAGGGGCAGCCTTTGTAGGAGGTGTTTTCGCAGCGGCAGGAGATGCCGCCTCTTTCTTTTCAGCTTTCCCTTTTTTATGCTTGTGGTCCAAAGGCAAATACAGTTTATAGTCCTGTGGTAATTCTTCCTCAGTGTAAAGACGCTCTGCAAAGTAAATCCTTCGTAGACGCGCATTGGCATGTATTTGAACACGAAGAGTTTCCAAAAATTGTGTCCCGTATGCACGTCTTGTAAAATCTGATAAATTGAACTGAATCTGATTCCAGCCACCAGCTAGACCGATGGGCATAGTTGTGCAAAATGGTTTTATCTTAGTCGTAGACTGGAAGTTTGATATTCTAAAACGTCTTCGCATATGTTTATCATCGAGAATTGTTATTTCAAAAGAAAAGTACCTTTTCAGATTTTTCACTATCATAACGAGAAATGGAAGTTTAATGCCTAGTACTTGGTTACCTCTTGGGCAACTAATATATGTAGTTGCTACATTTGTGCTCACAATCTCTAAAACTATGGAATTTACTTCACTATCGGTTAACCTTTTTATGTGACCATTATTTACTTCCATATCCCATATAGCCAATGGATTTGACCCGCAGCTATAGAATATCGAAAGTAACCCATTCTGATAAGTATTTTTGAACATTTTGTTGTGTATAAAAATTGCATTTATTTACAACTTTCGGAACGTCAGTTAATGAAGTTAACAAGACGTCATGCAAACCTTGTCACATCGTGTATCTTTATTTTACCTGCCAGTTTTAACATATTCGTACATATATGAAATCACGCCTCTTTTCTGGAGGAACGAAAAAAGACAACCTTTGAACTTGCCGCACTTCTTGTAATTTATTTATCCTTTACTCCGATCAAATTCGTCAATGTTTTCATGCTATCCCAACTAATTTTATAAACATAAAAGAACAACATTTAATACTAAAGCGCCTTTCTATTGTTAAATATCTTCGCTAATAATAACATTTCTGAACAATGATTAACTAATTAATGATTTTGTTTGTTATATAAAAAACATTCATTATAATATAGTATTGAACATACATACATACATATAATCACGTCTATATCCCTTGCGGGGTAGACAGAGCCAACAGTCCTGAGCGGACTGATAGGCCACGTTCTGCTATTTGGCTTTAAGATAGAATTGAGATTCGAATAGTGACAAGTTGCTAGCCTATCGCCTAAAAAAAGAATCTCAAGTTTGTAAGCCTATCCCTTAGTCGCCTTTTACGACATCCATGGGAAAGAGATGGAGTGGTCCTATTCTTTTTTGTATTGGTGCCGGGAACCACACGGCACTATATAGGTACGGTACGGTACGGCACGGTATAGTATTGAAGTTTGTTTATTATTTCTTCATGCCATATCTACTTACTACTTTCGTCCCTCTCAATACGTTCTACGTATACAATGCGTAGGATTTGCGAAAAATTTGTATTCGTTTGTAGTTACATTCGCGCAGGCGAAGCTGCTGGTAAAAGCTAGGGGTTTATGCAGATTAGCGTCTCGCATTTGAGGTGTTATTGGTTGGTGAACAAGCCCTACATTCATCGATATTTCCATGCAAACTCTTCTGTTTAGGGAACACTTCAAATAATTATAAATAATATCAGTTAATATAAAAATGTCCCTGCAACTTGCACTTCTTTCTGCACTTCAATCTTCTTATTCTCAAGTTTGACTAGTTCTCTTCAAAACTGTTTGGTAATCTTAAAAATATTCGATGAGGAAATATTAAATAATTAAGATGAAAACTTTGTCAAATATTTAAACCGTATAAAATATCATTAAGTTATTTTCTATTCATTTATAAAAGTTGGCAATAGTATCCATGATTAGGGTCGCGCTACAAAAAATATAAAAAAATAACTTGCATAGGTTTTATTATAGTAATAATAAGTATAATAAGTAACATATTGATAGAAATAAGATAAGTAAACCTAATTAAAAGATACTGAAACTTCGATTTACATGACTTTATATTTTACATCGGCACATTTTATCAATTGTAACAACTTATTCAGGAGGCGCTTCTGGTTCAACCGCAGGCTGCTCTGCAGGTTGACTCTCTGGAGCGGCCTCAGTCGGTGTCTCAGCAGATTCTTCAGCTGGTGCCTCAGCTGGTGCTTCAGCTGTTGCCTCAGCTGTTGCCTCAGCTATTTCCTCAGCTGGTGCCTCTGCGGATGGTTCAGCGGCTGCTTCAGTCTCTCCTTCAGGAGCAGTATCAGGGGCAGTTTCTGAGGGTATTTCTCCTTCGGGAGTCACTTCTGCCGTTCCTTCAGCTTGCTCAGTTGCTTCCCCTGCTTCACCCGATTCAGGTACTTCTGCTGCTTCAGCAGCTTTTTCCGGAACTTCTTCAGCCGGCGCTTCTGCTGGTGGTCCCTCAACAGCAGGCGGCTCATCCGCTTTCGATGCCTGTTCTGGCGCGGACACATCACCCTTTACAGAATGCATTGAAACCTTCGAAGATTGCTTGGCAACAGTCTGCTGTGACGATGACGGCTTAAGATTTTCTTTAACGCTCTCTGCATCTGATTTTGCCCCCTTTCTTCCTTTCGCTTCTTTACTCGCCAAGGGAAAGTATAATTTGTATTCAGGCGGCAATTGATCCTCCGGAATAAGTCTTTCAGTAAAATATATTCGTCTCAACCGAATATTTGCGTTTACTTTTATTTTCTGTACTTCAACAAATTGCTTCTTATAAGCACGTCGTGTGAATTCTGCTAGGTTGAATTGTATTTGATTCCATCCTTCTGAAAGACCAATTGGCATCACAGTGCAAAGGGGTAATATTTGTGTAGTGCTTTGGAAATTTGAAACGCGGAAACGTCTCCTTGTTCCCGTTTCGTCGAGTATAGTAACTTCAAACGAGAAGTATTTCTTAAGATTCTTTACAATCATAACTAGAAAAGGCATGGTTATTCCCAAAACTTGTTTTCCTTTTGGGCATATCATATACGTTGTACTTACGTTAGTTCCACCTATTTCTAAAACCATTGACTTTATATCTTGGTCTAAGAATCTGCTTATGTATCCATCTTGGGTATGGGTTTCCCAAATGTTGAGAGGCTTCGAGCCACAACTAAAAAACACAGTGAGCATACCTCGTTGATATGAGTCTCTATACATCTTGAATGAGTTAAGATTTGTTTATTTCAAAGATATGCCAAAAAAAATTAAAGCGTCTTTTTTATTATGACTGCATCATCAGCTTGTTTTGAAAAATTGTCTATCAAATAGCTGTCAAATGGATATTGAGATTTTATTCAAATAAAAAAAAGACGGATAAAATGATGTCAGGAAATTCAAGAAGTATGATTTATGGATACCAAATCGTGATAGAAATAATTCTTAAAACGCAACTTAGTTTAAGAATCATAAATACAGATTTAAAGACAACAAAGTAGTACCTAAAGTACAGAAAGCGCGTGTTCTAGCGAATTTTTTTATTTTAATGGGCCTTATGCCTTGTTCGCGCTCAGAATGGATACAGAAAATGTAACTAAATTAGATGGTTAAAAATACAACTATTGCTAAAGGTAAAAAAAATATGACAACTTGTCACCAACATCACCAAAACAAATGTGCACGTCACACATAACCGAAAAAACTTACACAAACAACACGTAGAAATAAAACTTTTGAAAGAAAAGCCCGCTTTCTGTGATTTATCTTGCCATTTGTCATCCTCGACACTAGGAAAATATGTCACGCGAACCCACAAGTAACATAACAGATGGAAGTTAAGGCTGATTTCAGAGTGTGCCGGCGAGAGGTGGTTGACCAGAGCGTTTTAAAGCGCGAGCTTGACTCGCGGACAGCTGTGAAACGAGTTTTAGAATCGCGCGTTTCTTTGCAAGCACAGACAGGCGTGAGTTTTATAAACGGCATGCTTGAACCGCGTTTATTATAAAATTAGTTGACGCCCGCAACTCCGTTTGCGTGTTATTGAAAATACGAAGATTTCAAACAAACATACAAATATACAAACAGATATTTTTTTTCAAATTCATCATCTGTTACTATTTTTATATCGTTACAAATTATTTTTTTGAAAATATACTCAATGTACAGTCAAAAATTTTGTACTGTTTTATTATACCATGTATTAATACGGCTAATATATCAACGGGCGCGGTTGAACGGCGCAGTTCAAACGCATGTCTACAAAATCATCCTAAAATAACATTTTTGTCGTGTGTAAATCACGTGACTTTTACTGTACCGAGCGCCCTTAGACACAGAAGTGCTACAAAAAATTTGCGGCGGTAGCACAGAGCAAGAAGTCGAGGATGGTCTTCCTTGCTTTGTGGGCGGTAACAAAGGAAAAATGAAAAAGTGTCTTGCCAGTGCCTTGATAAGAACACGGGTGGGTGGTACAGCGTCTAACGCTTTTTTACTACATTGTTTTTTCGTATAGAATTTTGAAAGAGAAATTTAGGGTACCGTATGAAAAACTCCATACTTTCCATTAAATATATATTTTATAAGCAGATGAAAAATTTGTTGTGTTTGATTTATGCGTCGTATCAAAGTGTAAAACTTTATGATTTTAGAAACTGACAGCAATTGGTTTTTGCAGCCGGTGGACATCACTACATCATCAAAATTCCTTTACATATATTTTTTTCCTTCTTTTCAATCTCAATGTCAAATCGTGATTTTTGTCTTTGTACGGAACTCTGCAACACGGTCAATATTACAGAGTTTTTCCACACATCCGATAATCCAATTTTTTTTCGTATGCAGGCCGTTTCATAGCACTCTGTTTTTATAAGGTAGGGGAAAGCCCCACACATCATGTAGTTAAGATATCACTGCTATTTTTTGAAACCAATGACGTAGAAAACGTTCGCCGATAACGAGAGCGGATGTCGGAAAAGAATAAATGAATAATATTGAGATATTTATGATCAAATGTTTTTATATTAATGTTATTGTTTGGAAAACGACGTATTATTTCGTATTTGTAAATAGTATTATCGTATCGCAAAACAAACTTGATTATCGTTTACAATAGGAAAAATATGGGCCAGTATAAATGGCATAAACCGAAAATTTATGTTGTTGACATGGTCTGGTTTTTGTACACATTAGCGATACCTTTTGTTTTAACAGCGTTTTAATAAGCGGATATACAGATTTATGGTTGAAATATTGAAATGAAATATGATTTGAAGAAAATGCATGGATTATAAGGACAACTTCTTTATTTGAAGAGTTCTACTATGATTTTTTTTAATTCAAAAAAAGTTAAAGTTTCAATAGTTTTGCCAAAACATCGGTAAAAGGAAGGTCCCAAATGTAAAAAGTGGATCATTAAACGAATGGGCTAACCATGGCTTTTGAGCCTTTTCGATATTATTACCTCTAGCTACCTCGTAATGGATCAAGACGTGACATAAGTACCTACGTAGATTCATCTTACTGCTTTAATAAAATTTTAAGCCCGAGTTTCACTCATGTTGAAGCCGCAACATTTTGTTTTGGCGTGACGTTCCATTTTTTACCATAACCCCATGTAATGCCCATACAGGCAAGTTATTCGTCTCACACATGTGGATGGCCTAAAATTTTCCGCGACGGAATTCGGGTCACGATTTTCTCGCAGAAACAACATTATGGCATACAAACAAGTGTTTATTACGATTCCATTAGCGTCAAAGATATTTCCTACAATTTACGCTTATAATTACTTATTTTTTCAGACTGATATTGGGCAATACCTTGCATTCCACATATATAAAAATAGTGGCTGTTCTATATAATTAAGTAGTCTATAATACTTAAAATTCTTATCTCAATTCTATCATTAAGCCTAACAGCTGAACGTGGCCTATCAGTCTTTCGGTGACTGCTGGCTCTGTCAAGACCGCAAGGGATATATGATGTTATTTTACGAGTGAATGAACGAATATACTTAAAAGGGTTAACTTGTTCTTTATTGCGATGGGCTATATTGGCCTTACTGCTTGGTAATTCTTGGAATTTCGTTTACTAAAGTTTCCTTCATTCACCGCCTCAAAAAAACAACGGCTTCCCCCAGTACATCATAAAGAGATAAGAGCAACTCAGAAATGAGAGAACAAACGACCAGAGATAAAGATTATTTATACACTGTCTTATTTTACAAATCTAATTTTCTTGTGAATAGGCTGGCGAACTATATTAAATATTTAGAAGACCCTTCCACCTCTTTGTAATGGATGTCGTAAAAAGCGACTACAAAATAAAGAGATTTGTTTTCACAAGATTTATATGCTGGTCTCCTAGCGGAGGAAAACCTAATGTGCGCCAGCCGCTTCTCTTCCTGCACAGATTGCAAAAGTCAATCAAATAAAAAGGTCTACAAATGAGATTTTTTAATGAGATTAGATAAAAAAATTATGAAGTGCTTTCTATATCAAACTCTCATTTTTATCATTAGGCTATCTAAGCAGGGCTTGCGAGTCTTTTTTTCTTTTAACTCTGTAATACATACATATATATCACTTATTTATTCCTTACGGGGTAGACTGAGCTAACACTCTTGAAAAGACTGAAAGGCCACGTTCAACTGAATGGCTACGAGTAACTGATAGAACTGAGATTCAAATAGTGACAAGTTGCTAGCCCGCCGCCTAAAAGAATCCCAAGTTTATGAGTTTATTAAGGGATTTTAGATGGTATTATTTATACACTGTCTTATTTTACAAATCCAATTTCGGTGTGAATACACTGTGTGGTTGTAAATAAAGCAGACAAAGAATCTTGCCGTTCAATACATTATGCAGGTCACGACCGGAGCAATGAGCTTTGTAAACCTCTTGCGATTTTTTTTCCGGAAAATACTTGATTTTGCTAACGGTTCTGCTACTTGGCTGCACATGGTAATCAGTATTTTCTATGTTAATATTTGTTCTGAATTATATGTTAAATGGAGTATGCGCCAATATCTAGGTATGCCTTGTAGTATTAGTATTTTTTATCTCCTTTAATAATGAGAACAAAAATTCAAATACTAGTAAAGCATTTGAATTTCATGTTTAAACCATTAAAAATTAGGATAGAATAATATTTAGCAGTAGTAAACTTTTCATTTGTCGATGAACTAGCCATCTCTTCCAGTCTCTCAATTTAAAATCCTGCTAAGCATGACCTTCAAGTGTTGTATCTTTTGGCTCCGTGTATCAGTAAGAGAAAAAGTCGTTACATATGTTGATTTTTTTATTTGTCTTGTAATATAACTGTCACTATCTGAATCTCATAGTTCCATAATTACGCCATATATTCTTTATAAAACTGTATGCTCTGTCAACCCCTGAAGTCTACCCTAAGAAATATTAAGTTTGTATTTTTAAAGTATCTTTCAAAATCAATATTCCTTAAATTTCCACAGGCATGTCGAGTGGAAGTAATTCAGCTGGGTAGACAATGTATAAAAATTAATATCCGGACGGCCGGACAATTTGTCCGGAATGTGGGTAATTAAACGGACACGGGAAGTATTCGCGACGTCAACTCGCTACAGCGGGAATTTAGGAAAAATTCCTTAGTAATCTTGTGTGGTTTTATTACAGTATATTGTTCTTTTCTTATTCTGTGTGGTCCTCTGCACTTAATAATAGGACCACTCCGTATCTTTCCTTAGGATATCGTTACTAAGAAAATAGACACATCTACCTAATGCAGCTTTTACGATGATTCAATATGGATTAGGTATCCCTACAAAGGTTGCCGAAATCAGACGGGAATCGCTTCGTGTAAAACCCTGACTTACACAATCTATGATAATGTCAACAGGTGCATCCTGGGCTCCTCTCCAGAGGCATAATAATAAAATTGAAACGTAGCTGTTTTAGGACGAAAAGGTTGTTTTTTTTAAGTTTAAAATTCTTTTCTTCGACGCCATGTTGTAATAAGGTTCATAAAAAAGTTTAGGCACAAAACTACCATAAGGATTTTATAAAAGTAAACATATTTTTGATTATATTTTAGTTTAACAAATTGTGTTTGTTACTCTGAGACTTGTTACTACTTGAGAGGAAATTGTTTGTTCCTTGCAATAATCTAGTAACAAATTTGTTAAAACAAAACAGTTTGTTATTCCCAGGTTTAAATCTGGAAAATCTATTAAAAGACATGAACATTTTGTCCCGACTCTAGAAATAAAGGCCAATAAATGCCGCTGGAAGAAAATCAATGGAATCGAGAGCTGAGGTTTTTATTGCGTCGATAATGAGCTTATCGACTGGTCGATAGTAATATCTTGATGAGACTTTCTCCTTGAATGGATTGTGATCGATTTGGTTATATATCTTGTTTGGAAATTTATTTCATAGTTTGTTACTTAAATTTAAAAAAAAAAAATTTTTAGAACTCTCTCACGCATGCCTGAAATCACTCGGAATAGAGATTTATTCAAGAGGGAGGGAAATCTTAAACCGCCGAGCTTGCATGAAGAGAGTTATGAATGTGGATGAAGCGAAGGAAGTATGCAGAGATCGTGGCAAGTGGAAAGATGTAGTCCTGCCTACGCCTCCGGGAAAAAGGCGTGATTTTATGTGTATGGGAGGGAAATTTTCTCAGTAATAACAAACAAAACTAGTTATACTTATGATATAACTATAATCACGTGTATATAACATTTTGGCCCTTTGCGTCATCTATTAGATTTACTAGTGATTCGAACTGAGTTACAATTGAGAAGCAAATTATTGCCGAACCTTTCTTCATCTTTTGAACTCTTACTAAAATGCTAGCAAACCAACAAATTACTGAGAATGCTTTCAGAGACTAAAAATAATATGCCCAACACATAATTATTCCACGGCCAACAAATAAATAGAGAATTTTAAAATTAAAAAATTGTGGCTATTTCAACACTGGCCAAAATACAGAGGTTACAACATAAATTGGCTGCACGTATTAAATATTTGTAGAAAAATAAATAAACTTCTGCCAAGCATGCGTGCCAAGACTCTGCAAAGTTTCTTGTTTCGTGCCAATCTGTATATTACAAATGCTGCCTTTGAAACCCGCTGTATATAAGTTAATATTATTAATGCAGCAACTTCAAATATACAATTTATTTACACACAAAGAGACACGCCTCATTCCTAGTGGGGCAGGCAGATGCCTCATAAACAGGGGCAATTTATTCGCTTCATTCACATTAATTACTCTCTTAATACTCGGTTTAAAGTATTGTGACCTGACCATTCGCCTGGACGTTCACATGCTATATGTAATTAGGATGTTATTAATAATGACAGTCGGTAATTAGATGATACTTTAATCTAATAATATAATATTTGCGAGCACGCAGTGTTAAATTCAGTTTATTACATTCACACACATACGTACTTATTCTAAAATTCACGTCAAATTTGAAAACTCTTACCGATTAACATATATTCTACATTTGCTCACACATTTCATCGATAAACAAGTAAATCGGTTTATGGCGGCAAACAAAAGATTATCGCATTTCTTTCGTACCAAGAAAATCCCTTTATAGCGCAAAGAAATAAGATGAAATTACAAAAAATCAAATAGTTTGGTTTACAGAAATACGTGCTTAGAATTTTGATTGCATCAAAAAACATCTACATACAATTGGATATAGATTTATTTTTAAAATAGTATACAAGATTTTCAAAATACCTTAGATATATTATTATATGTATAATACTGCTTTCAAAGCGCAAGTGTATAAAAAGAATTAATTATATAAAAGTCCACAACTACCTACAAAATATAAAAGGATAAAGATTTTCCCGTTTAATTTCCCCATTTTCGTACATTCATTACACAGTTTAAAAGATATTTGTTCTGAGCGCGTGGATCTGTAAAAAGTTAATGACATGTGAAGGGAGAAGGAAATCCCGATGTTACAGTTAGTGAATTAAATGGCTCGTCCGGGACCGGTATTAGAGGCGACAAATTTTGCACTAACGGATCAGTTCACAATTTCACTCGATACCTTGTTGTTCATCCGTGTTTTAGATAGAACCGACAGTTTTCCGTTAAAATTACGGTACATATTTTTTTGTTTATTCAAAAATAAATCCAACGGTAACATGTTTCGTCAAAATGTCAGCATAAAAGTATACAAACAGTAAAATTGTCGGTAAAATTTATGTGAAAAATTATTCACAATTTTTTTTTATCATTTCGTTAACGCTTACCCTTACCCTTTCTTACATGTTGTTTTGCAAGCTACTCTCTCCTCCATCAAAAGTTGCAAAAAAAAATTTTTTCGTAACATATTTAAAATTAAATTTTGATGTGACCGCTACCTCAATAACAGCACCGGCCGGGCCTTCCTAAAGCGCTATTACAGACAAGGACGAGGAATTTTCATCCAGCAAATGCAATTTTCGACAATAAAGTGCATATGGTCCATTAGAGGTAGAAGAGGCAGTAAACAGCCAAAGGGGCTATTATGAGAGTTTTATATTCACACTTAGGGTTTATTGAAAGGCCCGTGGCACGTTCAGATGGCATTGTTTACTGAAGTAACGTTTAGCGTCGTAACTCGTAAACTATATGGTGTAAATAATGGATGGTGCTTTTACTTGAAATTGTGTTACAGTTTATGCAAAAGGGACATTTTAAGTAGCAACCTGATTTTCTACTGCGTCAAAGTGAACTAACATTATAACGATTAATATGGTGTCACGATGTGTAGATACAAAAAAGAGTAAGCCTTGTCTGTGGTATTGGCTTTGCCTTTATACTTCTACCTCTAGTTTCAAATAAGGTTGTGTTAATATTTCTAATAAGCAATTTCCATGAATTGTATTTTTTTCTAAAAATAGCTGAAAGTGGCCGATCAGTCTTTTCAAGACTGTGGGCTCTGTCTACCCCGCAAGGGATATAGACGTGACCATATGTATGTATGTATGTATTTTTTCTTTTATAAAAACCAACTCTTCTTTGCTTGTAGGTTTGTTAAATGTGACGTTAAATTTTACCAAAGTCCCACTAGAAAAATGACTTACATTAAATACTCGAAATAGTCCTCAGACTTTACATGAAAAAAATATATGCTACCATGAAATATCAAAATTAACTTAAATTTCAAGGTGAATTCCCAACAATTTAGCATCATAAAATACCCTTCACTGTTGGATCGACGAGTCTATTCTGCCATATTCCGCCATATATCGTACGGATACAGCCTTCATCGATAACGATCGGAATCAACCTCAATAAATCTGGTGTTATAAAAAATGACGCTTGCAAGCGAACGATATCGAAAAAATGAAACCCTGATACCACACCGCTTGAACAAAACTCACATAACTCCGAATAATAGTATTCATTTCATAAATTTTATATATAAATTTCAATAACAATAGAACTTTGCAGGGGACGTAGTTATTGGAGTGATGTAGTCTCTGCCTCCAGGAAGAGACGTGATTTTTTGAAAACTAGCAGCAAAATTTTGCAGTTTCTTTTAGTAATTAATTTATTTTTAAAAGATCAATTCATGATCAATAAATTTTTAAAAGATCTTAAAAAGGGCAATATATCTTAAAAATAAAAATTAAGTAAACATACTTACCTTAGGTGCTATATCAAGAACTAGAACACACAAAAATGGCATTCTTACAAAAAGCAGATCCCAAACGATAAGTAACTAAACTAACCAAAAAATAAGTAAATAAAAAGCTTTGAACAAAATTCTTTTTTCTTGGTTATATCCCTTTAATTTCAGCAGTGTGATATGTTGGGATTAAGAAGGGAACATCAATAAGTAGCTCTCAGAATTCCGAGCACACGGCAGACGGGAGGCGCGGGAAAAAATTGAAACGCGACTCAATATGTCGTCTGAATATCAAGAGGTAGAATAATGCAGAGAATGATATTTTAAAACGAGCACGAGCTATTTGCAAACGATTCGTGTTGATATCATTTCCATGGATTGGTAAATTTCTTGTTAATTTCTTTTTAATATTTGCGGTATTTAAAAATGACTAAAACTAACTTAAGCGGATTTCCACAATAGCTGAAATATCATTCAAAAAACGCTTTAATGAGGTAAGGTTGTTAAAGATTCAAATTCAAAACACATAGAAATACACCAACCAAATACATTATTGCCTACTCGAAATTTTTCTAAATGTCTTATTTCAATAAAATCCGCTTCATGTTTAACCCAGGCCACATTTACAAATTGATCTAAATGTGAAAGGGGACCGACGAAGGGAACAGGCTTAACTGTTTAAAAAATTGGAGACAGCGAAAACAAATTTACTTTAATTTTATGGTAATCCTTGCCCAAACTAAGCTAACCGTTTGGGTGTCAATGTACGGCTAAAAGATTCGTAAGTAATACTTAAAAATATGGAGGCTACAGAGAGTGATATAACAAGTTTTTGACTTTCCCTTTGCATTATACTATTTATAATACAATAATACAGGTATTACACGCGCACGTATACCTTTATTTTATCTCGGACTTGATTCATAACAATGATAAATTTCGCACGTATCATTGTGATATAATTTGAAACGTCCAAAATAAAATAAAAGCACGTTACGTGCGCGTTTAATACCTATTTATTTATCAATAGTACAATGAGTGCTTTTAAAATAATCATGTTATCTTTTATCAACCAAAATGTACGCCTGTAATTTTCGTAAGTTAAGACTTGTCCAAAAGTATTATCTTACCATCCAAATTGTTACCTTAATATCGAATAGGAATACCTAACTTCTTTTTACATTTCCACATAACATATAACAACATAAACAATAATCAAAAAATTATATACAAATCAAAAAATTAATATCTACTTAGGTGACAAAAAGAATCTATACAAAAAAATATCATAATTTCATTAACTTAATTTTGATCGTAAAAAATACCATACGTTGTCTTTTTAATTCTTTTTAGTGACATAATAAAATTGTTCAAACATTAAAAGAATGAGGTCCAATAAAATGGATTCGAGATACTCTTCTATACATTTTTTATTTGTGGCAATAGAGAGTTGGTCATTACTAGGGATAATCCGGGTAGAGTGTGAAGTAGGGGGGCGAAACAATCCATATATATTTCTAAGTTTGGAGAGATTTGGAGTGTACTAAAGATTAATATGGCAAAGAATGAAATGAGATTGCAGATATATAAAGTATATGCTAAATATGTTTAAATAAAACTATGAAGACAACCAAGAATGGAAGCAATGCCGTAGGGAGAAAGGTACTAATATGAATTTTTTTGAGAAATCATCAATAATAATAGACAGTACATACATACATATAGTCACGTCTATATCCCTTGCGAGGTAGACAGAGCCAACAGCCCTGAAGATACTAACAGGCCACGTTCAGCAGCTGTTTGGTTTTATGATAGAATTGAGATTCAAACAGTGACAGGTTGCTAGCCCATCGCCTAAAATAAGAATCCCAAATTTAAAAGCCTATCCCTTAGTCGCCTCTTACGATATCCACGGGAAATGAGTGTGGATTGGTGCCGGGACCCACACGGCACCTAATAGACAGTAATTGAGGGTAATTGATATACTAAAGTAAACAAGTTTGTAAACAAACAAATAAGCAGGTTGCCTAAAAGGAACACAGAATAAAACCTGACTATCTCAACCCATTGACATCCAAGGGCATAAAGTAATAGATATATCACGACAAATACATAATATCATAAATAATCTATTTGTCTGATATATAAGAAAGAGCAAATAACTTAAAACGATTGTTTAGACCTCTACTGTACAGCAAGACCGATATACTATTCAATCTCAAAAATCATGACTTTTTCATAATAAAATCAAACGAAAATAAACTTTCTCCATATTTTAATAAGTACCTATCAAATTTATCAAACAACCCTAATCTGTGTAGAAGGTTATTATTAGATGTGCCCCCATCTCATTTCTAAACGTAAGAGGCGTGAAACGAGATGTTAATCACGTGATATTTAGGTAACATGGCCACCGCAAAATTGGCCAATTACTGGAAAAAACCAGACGAAACCAGTCAGCGATGCGAACAGAGGCTCCATCATGACATAATCTCAACATTATGTACCTATATAGATAGGGGAATTCTTAAAAGTTTACGATGGCTTACTTGTTCGATTCCAATTATTTTTTTAAATGTTAAGGTAAGTTGGTTTGTTATCCCTTCACACTTAACCCACAACAGATTTTAATGAAATTTACTACAAATCTAGTTAAGATATTCGAAAAGCACATAGACTACTTTCGTTAATAATACCTAGTAATAAAAAAAAGCTGGTGTTCAATATTACACGTTTGAGTCAATATCTTACAAAACTGCATTGAGTTTAGGCCCGTTAAACATTAAAACATAAAAACTGTACGTTTCACATGTAACGTACAAAAAAAATATGTGTTACAAAAAAATAAGGATTTATCAACTCGAATTTCAAATCATAGCAAAAATATTTTGATACTAAAAACAGAACAATGGTTTCAGCAAATCCATACTAATGATGCGACCGTGTTATCGAGTGGGGATAGTGAGGGGACACTACGGATCTATTCTCCCGGACTCCCGTCTGGGGTCGAGATTGGAGGAACGGAAACAGCAATAAGTGCAAGGGTGCTGCAAGCAATCTACCGGAATGGCCGGTCTACATTGATTTATATGTCATTATGGCAGAGACCGAAAGCTTTGCCTTTGTTTGATAATGTGCTGATTTATAGATTAACCCCTCGGATTGCCTACATTAAATCTTAACGCCATGTTGCCGATATCTGTTGTTTAGTTCGTACGATTGTTTGCTTTCTAAGTATATATAAATCTTTAAAAAACAGTAACTTATTCAGAGTCATCTCCGTAAAACTTCATCAAGCGTTTAAAAAATAGGTTGTGTAAATGTTATAATTTTTCTCACATTTAATGCCAAATATCTTGATATTGTTACTTACAATGCTATATATTCAAAAGTACTTAACACTCACCGATATATTAACATTTCTCTCTAGTTTCATCTGCTTATCACTTGGTACCGGGATTTTTCATCATTATTTAAAATGCCTAAGCTAAAACTTCCCTCTATCTCAGTTATGTCAAATACACAATTTCACGATACCCAGGAAAAAGCTGTTCTTCTAAATAACGAAGTACATACGTGATCATCCTACTCTTCCATATTTTGTCGCGTAAACTTCAAAAAGCGCCGAGCGTGCATTCTGAGAGCTCAGCGACCGGTATAAATCAAATTTTTATTACCCTCCCTGAGTTACTGCACCAATATCTTAGGAGCTCATAACATTTAAGATTTTAGTCGTATTGCTATTAAAGTAATCGTTCCAACACACAAGACAAATGGATGTGAGTTATAGCAGTAGATAGAGCATACAACTAGTCTTGCAGAACATAATTCGGTTTTTTGAGAGAGATTTTTGTTTTATCCCACTCTTGGATGTAGTCATAAAAACATCCTCTTTTCTGCCAAGAAAAAGCGCGCCAAATGATGGAATCTTAAAAATAGAGTTTTCTAAAATCAATAACGCTAAATATCTAGAATATCTGAAAAACATATTTAAATAAGAGTTATTTTTTTATTAACAGAATAATAATTAACGGAACCTAATAATAATTCATTGCAAACGCTAGCAATACTCATGATAGCCATAAAATCGAGAAGTCCAATGAAATAGGTCGATGCAGATCCGTTTAATTACCAACATTCCAACGAGGTCAAATTGTTTTTGTTGGTAACACCGATATTTCATTAGTATAACACCGCATCGAGCTAATATATGGCAACAAATGTACAAATTATTATGTATCATTTTGAACTAATTAAATATCATATATACGAGTATGTATCTTCAGTATTATAAGACCACTAAGCAATTTTTTAATTACTAAGTTTGTGTGTTTGACTCATATGTCTCAAGTTGAGGTCTTAAGGTACACGCAAGCTTAATCAACGCCTAAGAAATTTAACATTTTAGGTTATATACCTCATATAATTTACCGATTGATCGATATTAAAAAGTTAATTTATTCAAATGTTATTTATGTAACCCAAGTAATTTCAAAACGCGTAGTCGCGTAGTGCACTTGACAGTTTATTTCAATAAATTATGTAGTTAAATCAGCGTATAATTGAGGAGCATGAATTCTTGGCAGTGTCCGACGCAGCCCAAACCTAATTACATTAGCATTAGTTCCGATACAATGAACAGACACAGTTTACCCTTCGTGGATATTCAACAGGGTTACAGCGTATAATAAACAAAATAAAAATCGAAAGAGTGGTCCCTGACACGCTAAATTTGAATATGTTACCATGGTCCAAACTCGATCCACCATGGCCATTTACTTCTAGAGTGCATGGGCGTGTTGTATATGAGGAAGTTCCTGGGAAATCCAAGAAATTTAAGTGAGTCCTGCCCCTCACCATCGGCGATGCTTCGTCTTCTGAAGAATCTGGGATGTACCGACTCAGGGTGATCCAGACCCTTCACGCAAAATGGTCCGTGAGAGTGCGACCAATTGCGGAGACCAGGTTCTGAGCAAAGAAGAAAAGAACCATGGTCCAAGCAGGATAAACCTAGAATTAATGTTTTGGTCTTAATAGTTTTGGAATAACTTTTTAGGTACTGTACATTTCAAATTTTTTGATAGAATTATCGGCTGGAAACAAACATTTTCCCCAACTTGTTTCTTGATAAATTCTGGGAAATCATAGTACCCGTAGATTTCACGAAAACAATGATAAATAATGCCATTACATTACATCAGTAAAATTGGTTAATGTTATACCTGATTCTGAATGGAAATATAAAGAAAATAAATTGCAACATCAAGTTATTATGAATACGAGCTTACAAAGCCCTTTCCTAAATGTGGCGGATGGGGATCACTTTAGCCAAAATTTGATGGATTTCGCATTCACAGATGTTTTTGCAAAAACCAGACGCTCAGTTTTACGAAATTTTATTTGGATATTACGAATTTGTATTTTCTCTTTTCGTAACATTATTACAATTTTATTATTTGAAATTCTATAGTAACTTTATCATCGTAATAAGTCGTTACTTTATTTAATACGAGTAGGTACTTTGAGGCACACTTTTTTGTAAGAGTTCACATACCGATGACAATTACAAAGACAGTAAATTTAATAAGATTTATTCACCTACCAATATAAATATTTCAAGCAGATGTACCAAAAATTTTAATTAGCTTTGCGAAAAATATTTTGTTATCTTTACCTCAAATTTGTAATGAATCCTTAAGCTAAGTAACTAACGTTTTTGTATTCACAACAAATTTCCTTTTTGAGTACGAATAGATCGATATGAGCACTTTCCACGTGTATCCAGGTTCTATTTCCATAGCAAGCAGCCGTCTTGCAAAATCGAATGACTACAAATTAACTTTTTTACTTGGGCTTTGGCGCGAAACGAGATTCTAGCTCTGGCCGCATGTAAACTGTATATCTATAGACGACGCAATTTCCCCGCCAAATCGACTGTGAACGAGGCACCACGTTTAAACCACCGCTGCTCCCGCTGTTTTTTCTAATCCATAGACTATAGACGCGGGGATTTAAGCGGGAATTAATAGCTCAGCAAATCGTTGTTATTGTGGATTGGATCTTCGTTTCATTTATTCACTTGATGCTTCATACAGGTATTTATCGTTTTAAAGTGGTATTTCTATTTTGTCAACAATATTAATGCAAAAATGAACAACCATTTCGCAATGAAAATTAAAAAACATTGTTCTAAAAAAAGGATAACTTTGGTAAAAAAAAAAAACAACTAAAAAATATTAAAAATTACTATTATATTTTTATTTTAATAACGCTTTTGTAGTATCTACGTTATAAAATATAGACAATATTGTATCACGTTAATACAATAAAACTACTATTTTATTATTTTTTGCTTCAAAATATTTAGGATTTAATCAATAGGGCTACCTATTGAATAAATTCATGCCGGTCACAGTCAAAGGCTTACTTTTGTTTACTTCAAAAGGGGCAGAATGCGATTGAACCACGGCCACGCCCTAAACAACACACTTTACGGTTTGCGTACAATGTTTTTCTCCCCGAATAATATATGGCTAAACGATGTTCGCCTGATTGTCCGTAACTTTGCTATTTTATCCTTTGTTAGGAACAAAACGCTTTTTGTAGTTTCCGGGTTAAATTCCAATTTTCGTGCACAACAGATGTGTCTTTTGTTTGTGATGTTTTACAGGTAGGTATATTTGCTATAACAATCTGGAAGATTAGTTTAAGAGCCATTTGTTTACACAATTCAATTTCTATACACTTTGTACGATATAAACAATAGTCACTCAAATAAACATTACGGATATTTTTGTCTAAGCGAAATACGAATAATAAAATGTCAATTACTTAATTAACTGTTCATTTTCCTGCACCTAATATTGGATTTATTTTATATTCCAACTATGCTACGAACTAATACAAAAACAAAACGCGTTCCAGCTTCCAATATCCCATCATTCAAAATTCGAACGTCAAACAAATATTCAAAACAGAGGCAAAGACAAGAGCAGGGGGAGCCAAAACCGAAAATCGCGCGTGACCGGAGGTTAAAGACAGGTTGTCTAAAGACACGATAAGGCCGGGGGTTCCAATCTAATTTGCAAATGCATTTCCTGCCTTTCAGCCCGCACCCGTGTGAGACCCCCTTTACATTTTTAACACACGAGTTGAGATTTCGTTTAAATCTGATAAAGAAGTAGTGTGTTATAGGGTGGAGTTTGCCGATACGGTTATTGAATATTTTAATGGAGTTTTGGATGCTTGAGATAAATGTTAATCGATTGCTTTTGTGTTGCAATCAATTTTTATAGAGCTTCGGCTTTAAATATTGTTTTGTATTATAGACAAGTGGAGGTGTACGAGTAGAAAGCTATGCCTTTTTCTAATTTATTGTTAATGGCGACATAGTGGCTAGCGATACGCCTTGATTTAGCATGACACGGTAAGCAAACGCTGTGAAAAATACTTTTAAAGAAATAAGTTATAAATCTTAAACTTTAAGAAAATTAAGTAGTCAAACAAACAAATAGTTGAATCATGATAAAAAATCAATATGATAGACATTGTATGCACATAACACATAGTGGGAGGCACGAAAAAGGGAGAATGACATGAATTTTTGATTCATGCCTTTGCCTTAGTTGAGTAAGAAAAGATGGAGAGGTTCTATTAAACCCTGTCTGAATCCACACTTTTACCTTCCTCAATTATAGATAAATGAGTCACATAACAAAATAAAAAGAACTACCCGGAACAAATAAGTTTGTTAATGAAATCTGGCTTTCGTGATCCGTTCTTGATATAAATGGACCAACTATCAAGCTATTTGCCAAGACGAAAGTGCAAAAGTATCAAAAGTTATTCGACGGAGAGCGAAAATCAATCTCTCAATGCCTATCACTCCCTAAAAGGAAAGTTGGGTCGAAACCATCGATGTATTTTAGCATGGTTCAGCCAATTCGCTTAATAGTCGATATTTGGTGGCATTTTGCCAATGTGTTTTTATATAAAAATAATAAAAATGTTACATTATAAAAATCACTTCAACAGTCTCGTAAAAGTCCACGTTCAATTGTATGGCTTGATGATAGATGGAGATTCAAACAGTGGTAGTAATAATTTCTTTCAAATTTAATCAACACCGTCAATTGTGTAACATACATACATACTCATAGTCACGTCTTTATCCCTTACGGGGAAGACAGAACCTTAAATCGTCTCGAAGCGGAAGGCCACGTTCATCTGTATGGCTTAATCATACAATTGAGATTTAAATAGTAACAGGCTGCTAGCGCATCCCCTATAAGAAGAATCCCAAGTTTTTTGTCTTTTCCTAAGTCACCTTTTACGACATCTATGGGATGTGATGGAGTGGTCCTTTTTTAAAGTGCCGGAAACCACACGGCAATTGTAAAAAGCGACCGTTTCCTTCCTTATATCAGTAAAACTACACTTGCGTTTTCACAGAAATCTAAGATACATAACAAAATGGAGACCTCGCATAGAATTGAAAGCAATGGTCACCAACATTCAATTCCCGGAGTGGACTTGCAAATGGAAGTGAACGAAGCCTCAGTGGGCTACCTTTTTTACCCACTGCAACAACAAAGGAGTTCTACTATAATATTTTTTGAAACAATGATATAGTGGTTTAATATTTTAAATATCCTTACCTAAATATAGACTGAGCTAGTCGAGACTTCTACAATTGAAATACTTGCTTAACTATACGATATTTGAATACATATTATGTAACCAAAGATCCAGCAAGAATCATTTTCAATCTTGACTTGACCGAAAAATCGGACCCGAAAGCTCAGAAAAAAGACCTTGCAGCTACACGAAGAGATCAAAAAATAAATATAAAACTCCATTATTTTTCGTTTACTTTAATGTGTCGACATGTCATCTCAATCTGCGCGAAAATATATTTCTATTCAGAAAATTATATTTTTATCCATACTCTCGTCAAATTCTTAGTACCAGTCGGTTTAATGGATTTAGCGTGTTCACAAAAAATGTCGGCTCTAACAAAAACAATAGTATTTCTGAATTAAGTCTCTTCGTCTTCTTTGTTATTGTTCCATTAGTGGAACACCAAAGCCGTGGACTATTGCCAGATTTCCATTATTCCATTTAGCTTTTCTAACATACACATATTTCATATATCTATGTGCAATAATAAAAAAAATATATATTATTATGACTAATTACTAATCAAATTTAAGTATTTTTATTACTTATATTTTTTTTCATGATACAGTATTCCCCATTGCATTCTAAACTGATTAATACTATGCTCGATAAGTAAGTAGCTCCTATTATAACACAAGCGAGGCGGCGGAAGACAATGTTTATTTCTATTACACCATCTGTCACACTAATCATGATTTTTTACATCAAATCTTACTGATTTATTTACCAATTCATGTACACAAAATGATAAACACAAGAACAAAATACAATGGTTCTGCTTTTTTCTAAAGGAAATCTCTTCCAGTAAACCTAGCACAGGAAACATGATAAAAATAGTGACAGAAAATCTTGAAAGCAGGTCTAAATTTGTCAATTCTTCATCATATTCTTACAAAATCGGCTTCCCGCACTCAGTGCAACAGAATCGCGAGTTTTGACGTCCTCGGGCGCTCACCAACTAACTTTTGCATTAGAGAAGAACTCTGAAAACTTGCTCCTCACGCAATGAGCGGAACTTTGAAAAAGAAGTGAGACAACGCGCCAAGTGTTATGATGGGATTCCACTTGGATAAAAACATCAAGTTTCTATTATCTTTAGTAACTAACTTTTGCCCGTGGCTTCTCTTAATGACTGTTTAAATAAGAAATGAAAGAAGGGGTTTAAGTGAAAAGGACTAAAATAGAGAAAAGATAAAGCGCTGCTTCTGAAACAACCTACTTAATTTAAAAAAAAAACATAGATTTAGCTGTCACGAAAGCCATACAAGCAGATTTACTCAACGTGTAAAAATAAGTCAATGACCTTTTACTTTTATATATCTATACTAATATAATATACGGTTATACAGACGAGGACTAACAGCCGCGGGCATTTGCAATCTTGGGAATGTTTCGGACCATATTCCACATTGAAAACTTACAATGATTTCAATTCATAATGTTATACCGACGACGTTATTCATTTTACAACAAATTCTTTATTCAGCTCTGGGAAATAAAACTTCGTTCAACAATACAAAAATAAATATTTTTATTTTCTGTGCGCCAACAAATATCTACCTAGTATTATAACTTGAGATGAGGCTACATCAGTTACATTTTGTGAAACTTCTATGGAATTTTAATTATGGTCACTGGAAGAGATCCATCATTGGGACCAGTCCACCTTAGTGTATTTGTATTTGTTCTTTTGTAATACAATAATCTATCCACTTCCTACCTCCTAAGTATGAAAAAAAAATTATCCTGAAAAATACTTGTAGGTCTCGAGAATAATATACCAGCTAGTTCTAGATTCCGCACAGACGTTCATCCTAGTTTTATTTGAATGTAATAACGTTACTCAAATCCGATTTCATACGATCTCCGAAGCAATCTCAATTTGCCCCGACATCAAGCATGGGAGATATTCCAAGCGTTCATTTCGCATGTCTTCGTATTATTGGTTCGACTGAAGTTATTCCAAACAAATTGCGTAGAGGACGCATTGCAATCTTTCAATGTAAATTTACACGGTATCGATATGGATGCTTCTTGGGATCTTGGTATAGGCAAGAAAAATATTGTGGTACAATATATTTGTTTTTTCTTTTCATGGATTATTTTGGATATTGCTTAATTAAAATGTATTTTTTTAATACTGTCCAAGTCAAATTTTTGAGTAGAAAACTGTCAATGGCTTAAGCATGGTAAGGGTTCTATAATTTTTTAAGTCCTGAATAAAATATAAAATGTATTTATGTAGGTACATACGTAAAATTGTATTTAATTTTAACGGGACGTCTTAGGTGCATACATGTAAAGAAATTTACATGTACATACATATTCGATAGTATTATATAATTTGGTGGTTTTATTTAGTGAACACCTGTATACTACTCGTATTTTACAAAATGAATGAAAATTTTTTGGTCGGTTATAACATACTTACATGTGTCCAGAACAGTTTATTAATTGAATATGTTTATTTTTGAAAGGGAGTTTTGGCGTGATTTTAAGGTACAATGAAACGCGAAACATTTATTAAATTTCCTTACACACAAAAGTGCGCCCAATCTCAAAGTTCATTAATTTACGTAACGTTTAATTGTCGAAAACTTGTTCAATAAAAAGCGTGAATTTACCGGGAAGCCTTCCAAATATTTTCAATGAAAGAGCACTTTTATTTATTTCGTTTTGATGCTAAAAGAATTTCCCCGAAACAAATTACTTAACCTACAGCGGCCATATTGAAGTTACCAGCGAAAACATTTCAATAATTTATGCTCTCGTTCTTTGCCAAATGACAATATTTCGCAAGTTATTGGCCTGGCAACTGCCTGGTTTATGCGATTTATCTAACTTTATAAATAAATTGGACAGTTTCGGAAGAGTTGAAAGCTTTCGGAACGTTAGACACAAATTCAAAAGATGAGTTTTTATGAAGTGGGTATATTTGTAACTGAGAGAAAGGGTGAATTATACTTTTTTAAGAAAATGTAACTCAGTAATTTATCCTTTCACTGGATCAGTTAGTTTGAAAAGCCAAGTGCCTTAGAGTTAAAAATAATACACATTTATCAGTACATTAAGCTGTTTACTTTTTCAGATCGTAATATTTGTTTTTCTTGTTTCAGGTAAAAACGGGTTCTTTGCCTGACTTCATAGACTTTTCCTGATACTATGGTCTTAACCAAATCCGTACGTATAGTTTATTGGCATTTAGTACCGAATAATTGTGTTCTTGTATATTTCTAACGAATAAAAGGATTGTTTTCCCTTTCTTACAAATTACTTTTAAAATGTCTTACATTTGCGTAATCAATAACTTTGTACAAGTGTGATTTGAATCTTAATACGATTCTTCTGCATCGAATCCACGGGGAGTACTAATCTATTATAATTTCGCGTCAGCAATAGTGCCCTCCAATCGGGTTTATCGGCACAATAAAATATCCTCACCACTAATGCGGTGCCCGCGGTGCCAACTTATATCGATGTGCTATAAACCTATAGGGGCGATGAAGGGTATGTATAGAGCAGGCAATGCAGTAATAGTAAAAAAATGACAATTATAATTAGGTGTTTTCTTATAGAAAATTTTCATAAAAGGAGAACAATTTATTTGAAATGAGCTAGAATATGGCATTGACGGATTTTAGAAATACGATTTTGTAAATAAAGATTTAAATACAAATTAAAAAAAATAACGCCATGCCTATAATAGCAGACTGTAACTGGAAAAACGTATGCAGACAAACTGTAAAACAAAACTAATAAGTACTGCGCAGACTCCGCAATGAAGATAGGTAAGTTAGCGGAGAAGAGTTTAAATAATTATGTCTTGCATCCCTTTACATTATATCCTCTTTGTATGTTATCCTTCTGCATTCTAATGATGAATATAACCTTATGGCGATTTTTCTATTTGATTTTTTATGTTCACGTCGTTCATTTGTCAATTCTTTACGTTAACGTCACTGAGGGCACACGTCCCCTCTAAAACTTGCTCGATGGTCTCGCGATCCACAGCAAAGTAAGGCAGGCTACAAACAAAATGCATTAGCGCTATACGCAAGCAGAGTCGCATAAAACGACTTAGCTAGATTCAACACAGGAATATTTTACTCGCCCATTAGGGTAGCACATTACATCGTATTCCTCGCAATTTTTATAAAAATGCTCACGTAAAAGCATCGGAGTTTACGTTATAACGTGCATTAGCAAAATCTTAATATGTTTATTTTCAACTTGAATAATGTTTTTCAATATTTATGTTTTTGTCATTTTATTGGATCAAAGTCAATGGTATTATACTTTCTTCTTTATTCTGAATGTTTAATTACATAATTATTGTTTTAAGTAAGTACCTATATAAAATAAACATTTAGTTCCTGATCAATATTCTATGTTTAATATAGATATGTTTTATATAGATGGATATTTATATATATAGTATATTTATTTATATATTATGTATTTATATATATAGTCTATGTTTAATATAGATGGACATTTGCTTAATATGCAATAAACTTACCCTTATTGCTGTCAACATTAAGTTTTATTGTCTGTTTTTGAATAAATCTATGCACGAGTTCTACTTCAAAAATAGTTCTTATAAAATACTGCAATAAGAGGTTGCGATTCCAAAATGGAATATGACATACATCGAATATGACGTAACACATGACATATTTATTTTTTGAGAGAAACTGATGGCGTATGACGTAACAAATATTTAGTAAAACAATTAGCCATTTCCTACTCGAAGAAAAAAGAATGAAATATGACCATTTTTTAGTGTGTACACCCCCTAAAGCTTAGCAATAACCATAATGGTACCCAGCATTCCTTATCGGTCAAGATTATGTCTGATGCCCCGACCCTAATGTATATGATATATTACTTTATTTGTCAAATATCAATAACTCCGACCACTTTGCGAAAGTCGATACTGAATATAGAATTATGGAACCACTTACATTGGTATTGAATTATTCTGGGTGTTTGGGGTAGTGGAGGCCGCATTTTGCATTCATATAAGAATATGCAACAAGAGATATTTATTTGAAGAAATACAATGATTGGGTTTTAAGATTACAATAGATTTGGATGGATGGATGCTGGAGGCTATATCTTATTTAAAGTAAATTGAAACACAATACATTTTTTTTTTTTTCATCATCAATTTCTACTGAGAAAATGTAACAAACACACAAAATTTTCTATTTATTACTAATCTAAGATTAAAATTATAGTTTCCAAAGATCACAAATATTTTTTTGACTCTTAAACTAACTAACTATAGCACATCATTCAAAACATCAATGATACCCATGTTCGTGTCATGCCGTGAATTAAGTAATTAATATATCAATTCTTTGATCGCCTATCGGACAACGCGTTGTAATGAATCAAAAATGAAATATATTGACGCACCCCCTGGGGGATCGGGCCGATTTCAATAAGTAGGGTTGCCTTTAAATCGATTACTGAAATAACATTATCGATACAAAGTTAGTGCCATTGAGTTTGCTGATATTCATCGATTAAACGATTTCTCTTAGCAAATAAATATTTTAAGTTATCGAGAAAAATGGTTTCTAATCAACATACATATACATATATACAAAGCCAACAGTCTCTAGAAAAAGATATGATCATGTCCAGTTGCATGATGGAATTGAGATCAAAATAATGACATGTTACTTGCTCATCACCTAAAAGCAGAATACTAGTCTACTTATCAAGAGTTAAAAGTAGACTCGGAATTCAAATTTAAAACTCCGTGTTCCTAAAATTCAACTGGAATTAAGGCTAAAGTTTACGTTATAGTCGTTATGATAAAAAAAATAAAATAAAATGAGAATTTGTATCGGCAAACATTACGTTTTTTTGTTTTAACGCCATCTAAGCAACCTGTAGGAACTAACGCCACCGTGTGATTTGTCCATACATATTTATTCGCATGGCAACCCTGCGTGATGTTTGTCCCGCATTCAATTACCTCGATAACATCACGCAACACCGCAATTACGATGCTAATCCGTCAATCGACTCAGAATAGGACCCCAAGTCCAATACGCTATTACGCGAGACTAGTGATTGAAAAGATTTTTTATGGTAGACCAAATATAATTTACAATATGCTTATTTCTACATAATACATATATAACTTAGGAAATTACAGGGCAGGGAATAGTGTCAAACCTTTACTAATAGAACTAACCTTGTTATTTCCCTAAAATACTTTTTCTTTATGAAATTGAACGCCTTTTCTTACCAAGCATATGCAATTTGTCAGCCTCTGTCTGATAAGCAGAATAAGGATAGGCTGACCCATCCAAGATCGTGGTCAAAGGTGCACCCTGATCTCCACTCCAGTGCGAAGATAATGAAACCCAGACTAAAGTCAAGAAGAATGAGAAGAAGTATAATAAGACTAATGAATTCATTATAACACAATCTGATAATTGAAAAAAAAACATTATTAAATTTGCTGTAAATTATTTCAACAAAATACATTCACGTCAATCACACATCGATCGATCAAAAATAATCAAAATCCAATTTAACGTGCTTTTATTAACTTCGTAAAGGTATAATGCCGTAACTACATTTGGTGGACCACAGGTGTTGCTAGATATTGGGTTAGCGAAATTAGTGTCACATACGATATTATGCAAATTTAAACTATCGCACATGCATTTGAAATTTTCCGTCTCTATTGAATTAGGCGTGATACGGGTCGCCTATTTATTTACCTGTTCAAATGTTGATTGCTGAATGTTTGACAATTAAAGGGTCATTATGTGCATCTACATGCTCAGTAGGTTTATGGAACAATGTGAACTTTGTTCAATTATTTTCGATAAATTGATTTTGTATACATGCATGGAATAATGATTATAACGATAATAGAATGCGTTGATAAAATAAATCGATAAAAAGGTTACCTTACTCGCCTTCATAACCGTCATGTACCATTAACCAAAACGCTTCGTCATAATGTCAAAACACCGAATAAGACAGGATACTATAATCATAAATCAATATTTATTCCATGTAAATAGCTTTTAATCATTATCAACTAAATAAATTTAAAACCGCTTACACCAAAGGGTAAAAATCGGTACGAGAATCGCTGAGTTGCAACTTGGAAAATAATCCAATCCCACTGGTGGTGTCATTTCGAACTAACAAACTAGAAATTTTCAAGTCGATATTTCCGCCCTGATTCCCGGTCCGGGCAAAACGAGCAGGGAAAATTTTCCGACTTGTTACTCCATAGGTTTTCTTATTGTGAAAAGTTGCCAGTCTATTCTTGAGTTCGCGGTGACACTTACCTTCTTTTTCTTCTACGACCTCGTTAGTGGGTTTTACGATTAGTGGCAACAAAAAGTTTGCTTTGATTTTTTTTGCTACGTTATTGCGATAATATAAGCAATTGTATCGATTTGAATATATTTAAAGTAATGGAGCATCATATTAATAATTTCATAACCATGCAAGTTGCAGAAAATTATGATGGAGTCTGTGCGTAATTATATATAGTTATGTTTTGTACTAATTAACTGTATGAATCATTATAAATATGCAAAGTTATGTTTTTTTATTCCTAGTTAGCAATGAAAACATAAAGATTCTTTCAAAAAATAAGAGATGATAAGGGTCAAATCATAAAGGTCCGTTTTGATCCATGCATGCATCGCTTTCATTCGGAAAATCGTCTCATTATTTTAGGGCAGTTAATCCGGGCTTACAACTCTCTTTTTAATTGTACACTGTCTGACCCGCATCGGCCCGCTGTTTTTCAGAATTTGCCGTCTCGTTAACCTCTGCCAAGTTGTGAATGGCTCATGTCATGTACTGTTGAAATAATTAATCAAAAAATTAAGTAATATGTTTACATATTTGGATATTTGTATGTACCTTTTTTGGGAATTATACTTGGATAACTTTAAAATAACTCTATCGATTTCACATAAAAACGACACAATATTATATTAACAAACCTATATCTGGTCAGATGGAGGTGTTTCTGCTCCTTCCTGCAAAACACCGGTAAAAAAAATTAAAAATTCATAAATCGTCTATCAATGTTGCATTCACCCTACCTTATGTAACTCTATGGTAGAAAATCTACTGAATAAATTAATATGAAAATTTTTCTGAAATTTTATCTAGAAGTTAAGTACTATTACATGGACTCTTATTTGTAAAAAAAAATAATTCAAAACGCCTTCGCTTATGTTTCGCACCGGTTTGCTTTGCGCCTCTTGTCCGCGAGTCCAAACCCTTTCGTTATATAATTTTGTAATTAATTCAAGCCTGTGATCGTTAACACTGCTTATGACGAATGGAATTATTCAAAACTAATTTCATCATATTTTAAATTTCTCTATTTAGTACGTAAATCTGTATTTTCCAAATCAAAGATATGTTGGTGATGAATAGAATAAATGTAAAGAATCAATTAATATAATACTAATTAAGAATGCGTATTATGTAACACCCACGCAAATTTACCCACATAAATATTGTTTTGTCACCACTATCTGAAGACAATTTTATATTGGAACATACCTCAGTGTTCTTTAGCCATTCTTTGGCTTTACTTCCCTTGACTAGATTTTACACAAGAAACGACAACTGTCTCGTTCGAATTTAACTTGATATGTCTTTTACAAACAACTATAATACCCAGCATAGTTTGTATTTTACGCCAATAAGGGCACAGATTACATAATAGTTACTTGACAAAACTAAGTTTCCGAACGTATATTGAATCGCGGTTGATCGCCCGATGCAGTGCCACGCAAAAGCGGCTAACTTCGCAAATGTTACTTTGTGACGCTTCTCAGCCAACAAATGTTGCTTACGCGGCACGAATAGGTTATTGCTTGATCAAACTTCCCTTATTGGTGTATTCGCTTTTTCTTTTGGCTCCACAGAAAATTTCCAATTACCAATATTTTAAAAGAATATTAGTAAGCTTCTCGGCCAAAACATGTTGTGATGGGAATAGATTAAGTATTGATTATTGCTTACAAATACAAGATTTTTTTTTTTTTTTATCTTTTCTTGGGGCTGATTTTTGAAATCAGATAATTTTTTAATTACGGTTTACGCGAAAAGCATTTGCGAACATTCTTTTCCCAACATTTGTACTAGGTAAAAAGTCGTATGATAAAATAAGGTTATTATGCTGTGACCCAAGCGATTCCAATAAAATAATGTACCTACGCACATAAAACCGCCTAACATAATGTCCATAGAATCATAAACTGACTTCTTACGTCACCCTTTTAATCTTATAAAATTTATGTTCCCAAGTTGAGCGCGAACACATTATTATTTTAGGGGTGATCTATTTATTAGGCTTCTCGAAGACCCTTTGCTATAAACAATCTATTAATAAATTAAGATCCGTCCCTTGGGATCGTCCACAAGCTATGGACGTCCAGAATATTTCGAAGCCAAAACTATTCATCAATCCAAGTTATAGGGTTAAAATTAAGATACATTGATTATTAGGTAAAATCCGCAATGTTTGTTCTTACACAGTATTATAACAAACATAATATAGCGTTAGTTTTATGCTAAATACTTCTTCAGTTAATGCAGCTGAGATATAAAAGTGAAGCTGAAGTTTTAGCAAGATTGTATAATATTAAAACATGAAAACTTTTGTTTTCTCTGCTCTCCATATTACCACGCTTATTTAAAATTTTACATTTTGAATGAACATGAAATATTTCACAAAGAGGAATCTTTATAAGTAAAAGCTTAGCACTTTCATATTGATGTATAATGAGCTTTTATATTTGTTTTTTATTCAATCCAAATTTATTTTTATTATTAGGTAGGTCCAACTTTGAAGAGGAGGTCTCTCGGAGGATCCAACTAGGCTGAGCAGCGATCGAGAAGATACGTAGTGTGTTCGCTTCAAAAATACCTCACTGTCTAAAGCATAAGGTTTTTGACCAGTGTTGCCAGTAATGACAACGATTCCGTGACTTGGTTTCTAACTGTGGACCTCTTAAATAGGCTCACGGTCACTCAGCGAGCTATGGAAAGAGTTATAAAAGTTCTCGAGTGGAAATGACGTACCTACAAAGAAGCACAGCGAAGGACGAACGGCGAGATGCACCGATGATCTCACCGTATGTTCAGCAGTGGAGGTCCTACGGCTGATGTGATAATGATGATGTACTTTATTTTTCATATCACAATATTTTTCTCTTGTGTTGATTAGTTTATCTAAAGCGTTGGGGCTTCATAAATCAGTGAAACCAAACGTTAAAGCATTGGTAAGATAGATCTAATAGATTTTTAATCAATTGTCGGCGGCCATTTTGGAAGTCGGCTCGGCCGGTTGGTCGGTTTGAATTTGGAATGAGCGTACGGGCACAAAATAAAGAAAGTACAGAAATTATTGTTCTTATCGTGCACACGAGTAATTTCAATCAACAAGGAAAATGTTCCATTTCGCGATATCTGTCTGCTAGTAATAATAATGCGTTGATTGCCAAGAATATGGTTTATATAAAAGACTAGCATTCACAATCTCTAATTCTGAATAATTTGGATTATATGCTGGGTCGGTGGACAGTAACTTTGGCTAACCTTTTTGTTACTATTGTATCAACGCGAAATATCGATACTATCGATCGATATCGTAGATGATTCCCTATCGATAATTTTAGTTCGGCAACGCTGGATAGAAGGAAGGACCCGCATCAAAGACTACTTCTGTGTCCTGGACATTTGTATAGCGAGCACTGCCATCAATCATCGAGCGGCGGCCGAAGGCTGACGCGCACGAATTATGATTGAGATTTATGCGTTCAATGCAGCAGTTTAGTGGCGATTCTATTTTGGACACTTTTCAAATGACCGACAGTTTTGGGATATGTTGATATGTATATAAATATGTAGAGAAAATGATTCAGTCATAGTACCAATTAATATTTTAAATGCGATAGTAAGTTTATTTGTTTGTTTGTGTGTCTTCTCTTCGTAATTTATCTAATGAACCAATCTTGAAATTTGCGTATAAATAAAAGAGTCTAAAAAATATGGGTAATTTTCATCCCGGTAAAACTATAGTTCCGTGGAAATTACGAAATCGTGTATTCTTTAGTACGTGGCAATAAAATTCGCGCGGACGAAGTTGCGGGTGAAAGCTAGTAATATATAAATTGGTATTCCTTCTTTCGAGAAGAAATCTTCAAAGTCCAATGAAAATACGATTACAATCGTCAATCGAATCAGATGTTTTAAAATGAAAGTTGAGTATGCATACACCACCTGTATTCCTATTTTCTCTTGAGCTTTAACGTTTTCTTATACGAGGTATTAATTTGACGCCTTAGTCGTCTTCTTCATAGGTAATTTCGCTTTCATTTTCAAATGATACCTACTTATTCGTGAATATTTTGTCAAAATAAAAAACTGTATTTTTGACTTCTTCAGTAAAAAAAATTGCACGAGTTATACAGCTTTTGAAAAAGGAAAATGCTAAACGTGGCCATTCAGGCTTGGCAAGACTGTTGGCTCTGCCTACAAGGGATAAAGACGTACTTGTATGTATGTAAAACCAGCGGTTATAACTTTTTTACCTCGTTTGATAATACAAACCGCTGATGTACCTATTCCCCTTAAAGTTACATGTTAACAACACTAGCTGTATATCCCTGAAATACCACGCAGATATCGAATAAAATAGCTGTGAAGTGAACGATGCATTGTGAGGTTATCTCAAACGACGTCGCACCCCGAACGATAGATATCTGGTATAAGTTGAGCCCCCTCCCGCCCCCGCGGAGGCTTTGTATTGGAAACTCCGATAAAGCAGGTATCGACAGGAGTTCAGGTGAGTTATCGCAGGTCTTTTCTAAATGGTCGCCTGTCTGAACTGCGTGGCATGATCGTCAGTAGAAAATGTTGGTGTTATGTTTTTCTCAGTTTTTCCCAATCATTTTTAGTGCTCAGTCAGTTGTCAATTTTGATGTCATTGTTCTTCTTGGTAAAAATGCTCCAGCAGTTAAATCTGTCAATTCATTAATAAAACATGGCAAAAATTATGTGATTCTTAAAAATTCTAATATTGCTTCTTAATAACTGATATTTAGATATAATGTGACAAAAAAATATAGTAAAAGTAATGGTATATAAAAAAGGCTTTATTAAGAGTTGAGATCTTCGTAAGATATTTTAATTGCAATCACACTTTATTAACAATAATTGACCGAAGTAGTGCTTTAAAGGACTATTAATCCATAATGCCTACTATCGACAATAAAAAACATTAAAAAAAACTTATAAAAAATTTATAACGAAAATATTTTAGGATATTGTTACTGCAACAATATCTCAATAAACTATAGCCTAGCGCTATTTTAGCCGGCATAGGTACCGATCCCGATGGGTCCCGTTGGGACCCGACGTGGCGTATCGGCGATGGTATCTTTAAGCTACCTAATGTGTACAGATAGCAGAATAGTGCCAGGCTAATGTTGTTCGATAAAGGCGTCGAACAACGGATATAGTAACGAAATATGATACGTTTTATTTTTATCTGCTTATTCTCTAAGCAGTGTTACAATTTTATATGTGTATTTAGGTGTTAGACATAAACAATTGAGCATCAACTCTTTCTCAACTAGTTTGACGATTGTGAAAATTTTGACATAAATGTTCGCAGCATGTAAAATGTCACCTACAAACTATCAGGACCTATTTATTATAAATTATTGGTAAGCTACGAGTATATAAAAAAAATAAAAAGATACAATTATCTACCAACACTCAAACAGACTGACAAACCGACTAACACAGTCAACAATCAGTCTTCGGAATCGGTAACACAACAACACACTAAAAGAATCTCATCATTACTGGTATCGTTATATAAACCATGCTACTTGATTAACCGTGTTACCAGAACAATATTACTTACCACATGGAATTTTGATTTTGATCTGAGATATTTGTGACTAATCTATTGAAAATTTCATAAAAGAAGAATTCCAAGTTGATTAGCATATGCCTTAGTCGACTTTTATGACATCCACGGCAAATTGATCCAATTCTTTAGTGTCGGGAAACACACGGCAGGGTAAGTATTACTAGATCAATAAAGCCCTTCAAATGGAATAACGATATTGAGTTAAGATAATTTGTTACATATCTATTGAAAATTGACTGCCCTGCGCGTTGTACCGAAATACAGAAGCTATTGTGCCTCCATTAAGTATCTACCCCCGAGCGATAGACACATGAATATTAATGGGAATAATTCGGCAGATTCCCTTAACGACAGTATGTCGGGAAGCGAGCAGAGCAGAGCTTCGATGCTAGCTATCGTTACTATTATTGGATTAACGCCTGTACGATTCGCTTGTTCAATACGTAATAATTACGTGGTAATCGCTTTTTTTAACACGCACGTTATGGAGTTGAAGATATACGCTAGGAAGTAAATGTTTTATTATTTTTATGGATGATTTTATTTATATAAGTCCCTTATATGATAGCCAGAGCCTTAAGGACCTTTTAATTGACTTTTGTAGAATTTTGAGCAGTCATAAAAATGCAAGCCTATTTAGGAAAATACATTTGACTATATTTTCCATTAATAACTGCTTGTTGATGACCATGTAGTATTTATACTTACTTTGTATCGTAAAGCTGCCAAAAAACATAAGCTGACATGACAAACGAGGTACGAACATTCGTAATCAAAGTGGTCTTGTCAAAGAATCCATCTGACTGCGGCACATTAATCTCCCCTCTGCTATTGCAAATAATGTTGAAAAACTTAAGGCGCCTACACACTCAGAGTAATGGAACAGCCTTAAGTTTTGTCAAGACTTTCGAAGATGAATTGTATTTGCAATGCTTTTAAACGTTGAGACGATCTGTCAGGTTACAGAGCTTTTGTGTTTTATAGTGATGCAGATACACATATTTGTAAAAATAAATCGCAGTGTGAAATATCATTATGTTGACATCTACAAAAGAGGTGGTAAAACAACAAAAGCACTAAAATTATGAAGCAAATATTGTTATTGGGGTGTATGTCTTATCTCTTGAGAAGGTGCAGTAGTTCAAGAGTAAAGAAGTAAAAAAAATGTTTAAAACTGGCATTTACACGAAAGTTGGGATTGGGTTTAAAAAAAAATACTTATACACATTTCTATTCTTCATGATACATATTTTTTTATAATGGGAATGCATATGTAATTTAAATCTATCTACAGTTTTATAACTGTGCATATTAATACTAATTTGGTACATAAGTTTCATTTTAGAAGCAAAAAAGATTTTGAACTCTTCTTAAAAAAAATACTAAGAGTAGAGCATTTTGGCTGACAGTATTCGCCTTAAGGCATTACTTCTACTGAAACTTGACAAGTAAAAAGGCGAAACCACTGATTGCCCTGGTGAAAAATTGCGCATCATTACAAACATGTAAAAGCTTACATATACATATATTATGTAGTATAAAGTATAGCACACATTACACATTCAACGTTGAAATGGAATGAGTGAGTTCGAGCGTTATATTTTAGGAGACGGATATCAAAATTGAAATATTATTTTTCCATTTTTATTGATGAAAATACAGGAAAATTAAATGTTCTTAGAAACAACAACTAGTCATATTGTTTCCAAGACCAACCAGGTGTTTTATATTTGCTTTTTATTTTTATAAGGAAGAATATATAATAGTTGTTGAAACAAAGCCTTACTTGGGTATTTAAATTTTAATTATCTTCTTAATGATTAAGATCCCATTCAATAAGTATTTTATAGCTAGTGTGTAGTTAAACTATAACTAGTTCCGTTTTGTATGTTTCGTATATACTTATGGTTCAATCAAGTGTATATCTATCTATCTACCGTTTATACATGAACACCATAAACTAGTTAGCGAGTCACAGAAATAAGTACACCACCTCTAAACGTACCAGTATAAATTTCAAAACAACTGTATCAAAACACAATTAGGACCCATTTGCTGTGCAGTTTTAAATAACGTTAAATAACTGTTGAGCTAAATAATATATATGTATAGTAGACACAATTCCCACCACGTACTGAGTAATTCAACGTTAAGAATAAGATATACAAACGGCATTAGGAACACGAAGCACGAATTTGCATTAAGATTAACGGCCGAGCGCAAACATTCAGCGCTGTTTGCTCTGTGTATAACTTACTCTGTGTTCCGTTTCATAAGAGAATATTTTATGTGAATGATAGGGCTGAAATCAAACATTAGAGGAATAAAGGCGAAATCCGGTTTAAGTAAAATCCTTTTCTTGTGCCACTAAGACAAAATATACGAGTAATAAACGAAAGATGTATTTTAAAAAGTAGTTTTGATGATCATTTTTTCTAATGCAATATTAATCTTCAAACGAGTGTACTTACGCATACAATAACGTCTTTATCTCTTGTAGGGTATAAAAAGCCAAAAGATTCGAAAAGACTAAAAAGCTGATATCTGTTCTTAATTATCAATAATACAAAATTCAATGTATTTCACGCTATTGAGACATGATGAATAATTACTACTACTTATACTGATTTCGTTAGAATTTTTTTTGGATATTAAATTTTCTTTTAATGAAAGACTCACCCACACCATATTATAAACGAATTTTGCTTCAATCGATTCCACGAAATATTTTTCATTTCGGTAACATGATTGAACATTCCTTCAATGGGCAGTTATTTTTAGAAAGAAAAACCTAAAATTAAATTGTCAGTGCAGTACATTGGTTTGTTTTTATTAACTAATATGATCAATAGCGCTCATACATTGGTAGTTGAGTAATCGAGGTATGCGACCCAAAAAAGAGTGCCCATTCTAAATTATTTTTTCCATATTGATTCAAAAAACTGAACGGCGACGTACGTACAGCTGGTTGGCTTGATAATGAAGTTGAGGTTAAAATGTTTACAGGTTGCTAGCTCAACGCATGAATCCCTAGACAATACAGACCCGAAATAATGCATACCTGTATATAAAATAACTTTTGGTATATAGCGTACTTCTGTCGCAGTAAATGGGGCATAACTAGGCATTAGACAAATTGGCTAAGTGCCAGCGGCCTGGGTGCCGCGCTCGTTATATTAACTGCACAGGCTGTACATTATATTGTCTACGTAAATGAACAATATTATTATATATATATATAGAAATTGTATAGTCTATAATCAACAAAGTCTATCTTCCATGCTTGTTTAAAAAACATAGTGTGCCAACCGCTTCAATGCAAATTGTAAAAGCCAATATTTTACTTAAGACAAAAGTTCTTAGGTGTCCATGAAACCATGACAATAAAAAGACCTACTATGGTTGCAACAGAGATTGTCTGAACAACTTAAAAAAATGATGGGATAAAAACTAAAAGATGTCTTATCATAAAATCAGATGGTATTGATACAACGAATACAGAATTTAATTCACATATGAGGTAATTTCCGAGAGGAGCTATGCCAAGCTAACTCAATAATCTGACAGAGTACCATGGCGCCGACTCTAAAAATGATTTTTAGCCAGCTCTCATATCCCACTGATGCAATTAACTGATACGAGAGCCTTTTTGCTAAATATTTTTGTTGGTAATTCAATTTCGAAATTTCTGCAGGATTGTTTTATGTGTTCTCTGGTCCTTGTGTTTACTTTTGAAATTTAATACATTAGTAAGTTACAAATCAAAATTGTGTGGCATAACCTGAGGCTCTGCCTATTCCTCTGGGAGTTAACCTGACATAATTAACATATTTGCTGTAGCTAGTTTTTCTTTTGACGGTTTTAGTTATTCTTTAACTTGTTTCTCTCTCTCTCATCTTTACGTGTTCCCAGTTGCACCCTTCTTCACTTTACTTCGTAATCTTGAGTCTTCTTTCTGACATTTGTCTTTCCACTTTGTCCAGTCTAAAACGAATTCGGTTTAAGACCAATTTTAGTTTAAGTAAATTTTGGGAACGGTGTGGGAAGGCCTTGATGAACATACCTTGATCAAAACGGAGATGTTCTGGAGAATGGACAGGTCAAGAGCACACGAATGAAATATGCAGGCAAATAAAAATATGTGATTCCTGCCTACCCCTCCGGGAAAGAGGCGTGATTTTATGTAAGTATTTTTTCTATTTAAAATGTTGAAACATTTTTATCAATATAAATCCACGATACAACATAGTTTAAGCGTAATTCACATTTGCTTTTTCACGTGACAATCATTTGGGAAACAATTATTTCATGTGACAGTCAACGTTCGCTGTTAATTATTTTCAATAATAACCGGGAATTTCTAGTTATATCCGGATATAATCGATGGCCGTGACACGTGGCTGGCAGATTAATTTGAATCATGCTGTACGCTACATTATAAAAGACGTGACGAAAATAATAAAAAGTATTAAGTTTTTAACTCAATCAAGGTCATTTCTTCTCGTGCATATTGTAAAAACCAATCAATAAAAAGGCTCAACTTGCGATTTTTCATTGATGGATTTGCTGTCTACTAGACACTATCTCTAAAACCCAATTGCATCTTCATAATATCCAGCTAGACGTTATGTTTAAGTCTTCTCCATGCTATCACCCCTGCAACGATAAAGTTAATGTATACATACACACATACAGTCACGTCTATATCCAATTCAGAGTAGCCAGAGCCAACAGTCTTGAAAGGACTGATAGGCCACGTTCAGCATTTTAGCTTGATGATAGAATAGTTATTCAAATAGTGACAGGTTGCTGGCCCAACTTCCAAGACAAGAATCCCAAGTTTTTAAGCCTATACCTTAATCGCCTTTTACGATATCCATGAGAAAGAGAAGGAGTGGTCCTATGCTTTTTTTATAGGTGCCAGGTACCACACACAACTTACATATAGTCATGTCTTTATCTCTTGAAGAGCCAACAGTCCGGAAAAGACTGAAAGTCCACGTCAGCTAACAAACTTGACAAATTAGTTTCACTGCTTATACCTAAGTTTTATGAATACATGTTTTGTCGGACCTACATTCCGATGAAAAATAGAAAGACAGGATGATAAGATAGCCTTCGATAAAAATAGGTCGAAAAGACGATTAATCAAAATGAATTTCTCCACCAGTGAGCCACAAAAAGTTGAATAAAAAATATGAAGAAAAATGTTGACTTTATACCATTTTCGTACTACCTACGTACTGAGAAACACGCCAAATCGTATTAAATCAATGGTTATCGCAGCAAAATCAAAATCAAATTCCGCTTTAATTTGGCCTATTGAGCTTAATTCTTTTAGAAATGGCCGTTTCAATATACATAAAAATACCAGTTCTGGCCGTCCATTCATCCCTCGCTGACCTTATTAGAGGGTAATAACCCCCGTGCCACACACACGCAAACAAGTGCGACAGATGCGAAAATTAAAAATGCCACCCTTGAATTTATTTACATCACGACATTCGACTATTAATCCCACTCGGAGTGTATAATGGGCGAGTGGACTTCACTGGCCGAGCAAATATTTCACACAATGTGAACAAATAACTTCAGAAAAGCTATATAAAAATAAAACATTAAAAAATGTACAAACATACATATAGTCACGTCTATATCCCTTGCAGGTAAGACAGAACCAACAGTCTTGAAAAGACTGATAGCCCACGTTCAGCTTTTTGGCTTAATCATAGAATTAGGGTTGAAATAGTATCAGGTTGCTAGCACATCTTAAAAAAGAAAAATACCAAGTTAATAACCCTATCCCTTAGTCGCCTTTTACGACATCCATGGAAACGAAATTAACCACTCCGTTTTTTCGAACCGAACGTTCGAAAAAACGGAGTGGTTCTATCCTTATATTAAAAAAAATGTTACCAACTCCAAAACACGGTTTAATATAAAAAGTTTTAAAAGACAATATTTATAGCTGCAAGTGCTGAATTATTTGTAGAATAAATATTGAAGATGCATAAATATTACATTCCTTTCATAGTTAAGAACTAAAATGGTCTTAGCGTTAGTTAACTGCGCCTTATTTTCAATTTTGACAAACTACTCTGTCATTCACCTATTACTCGACCAATGTAAATTCACCATAGAGTTTTAATTGTGTAATGCTTTTAGTTTTATTTCAACAAATGCTTAAAGCAAATTTGACTTAAATACCAGACGCTAAGTTTAATTTTACAACAAAAAGTTGACAACTCTTTTAAATATTGCAAAGTGAGTCTTAATCCAAAAGGGGTAAGTAGTGAATTTATTTGTTTAGTTTCAGCAATTTATTAACACTTAGTTAATTAGTCGAGCATTCTCCCCAAATGTAACCATAACATTACTAAGTCATAATGGCTTTTATACAAAAGAGAATGTATGTACATCTACGGCATGAACCATGGATGTGATACGCATGCATATTCATGTGGGTGCCCAGAACATTAATTATTCGGGATTATACAAATCAGTATTTATTTTATGAACACAGATTTTAATGACATGGATTCATAAATGATAATCGTGGATGTGTATTATGAGCCTATTTGAGAAATACTGTGACATTGACTTTTGTAATGATTTCATGATGATAGGTTAAGCTAAGTAATTCATTTTTTCTCTTGGATAAAATTATATTTGAAGAACCGCAACCTTTACTAACGCGTTAAAAACATATGTACATACATATTATATCCTTTGTAGGGTAGACAGAGCCAACAGTCTTGAAAAGACTAAAAGGCCACGTTCAGCTCAGCTGCATGACTGAATGATTGAATTGAGATTCAAATAGTGATAGGTTGCTAGCCCATCGCCTACAAGATGAATCCCAAGTTAATTAGCTTTTAGGGTGGCTTTTATCCATCGGAAAAATTTGGAGTGGAGAGTATACTAAATTCCGGGAACCACGGCACTTTCTTTATTTACTTACGCGTTAAAATCTGTAATGTTTTCATAGAATTACAAAGGAAATTAAGGCAGTAAATTTACTTAATTTGATGATTGAAACGATTAATCAAAATCTACTATTTAAAAAACTTGCAAACTTGTAGTTCAAGAAAAAACATCTAAAGAACTAGATTCAACATATCATTTCGATCAAAACAATAAGAAGCCGTAGAAATCAAACCGTCAATCTGTCGACCACATTTTTTCCTCAAGCCGACTCAAATATTTCTCATAACACGGCTGCGATGCGGCGCCGCGTTGCGTGAAACGGAACGGGCCCGGGACAAATACAATTGGAAGTATTTCTTGAATCTCCGATTGAAATATCGAATCTCGTACTTCTTATCTCTCGTCTTATAATCTGTGCGCTGTGTAGAAAAAGTGCGATTTTTCATGTTCGTACCAAGAGAGGAGTCTTTTAACTTTTTTATTTATCTTTTTTAGTATTATTATCTTGGAAACTATCATCTATATAGCTATCGTCAAAGTCTCTGTGGTATACATTTGTCGCCAAGAAATGATCAGTAGGATTCTTTGTTTTTAAAAGTCTCTGCATCACTATTTTCTTGGCTCTTCTTCCAGTTACACAACCTCTCCTTGTAGAACCTATGACCACAGTCTTGAACTAGGTAAATCTGGTTTCTAGACGAAACGAATCCCGTTTGATCATCCCAACCATAATGAGTTACCGTGAAGTAGCTCCGATCATCCGTTTGCCAAAACTCAAAAAAAAAAATTTTGAATCATATTTCCTCGCAACATTTTCCCTCACCGTTATAGCAATGACGTTTAAAATCGAACCAAAGCTATGTATGTATTCGGAAAAGGGTCATTCGTGAATGGCCACGGATTCAAACCAGTTCACTTTGAGCGAGCACACAAAACAACCAAAATATAGAAAGGAACAAAACAATACATTAGCACTTTTTTGCGGACTCAAGTAAAAAGGCACGAGCAAAAAGAGTTTAAATACAGTTTCAATATGGATTTTAGCATCCATAATACTAAGTTAGGTCTTATTTCCCTCGTTGCGCGGGCATTATTTATTAGAAACTCTTTATAGTCATTCACTACTTACGAGTAATTACAATGTTTACGGCACTAAGTAGAGGCAATTCCGTAATAACTACCGCCGTAGATTGCTTGACAAACAGACATTGTGGCTTTATTGTTTTATTCAAATGGATGATACCGGAAAGTAGTTAGTAAGATTTTATACTTTCTTTGTAATGATATAAATAATTCTAAGTATATGTATTCTTTATCCACTTTTTAACTTTCTAATAGTTGTGCTTTAAAGTACCTTAAATCATTTATATCAATTATAAAGAAAATTTGGGTTATTCGTGAGAATAAAAGAAAATTAATTTCATTTTACATAACTTAAATTTTTGTAACATTTATATCCTCTAGACTTTTATCTTCCATTAATCTAATCTGTGATATTTTACATACGAGTAACAGACAGTTACTGTTATCTTGTTTTAAAATATGCAGCTTTGTAAACATACCTACATTCTTACTGCTGCAAGTTTGCCCATTACCTTAAGTTTCTTTGTTCCAACACATGAAAAACCAAATAAAGGCTCATTGCATAAACATTTAACGCAGTTTCCTTTGTTTCAGGTATTCCCAGAAACTTGTTACCAGCGGCCCAAACCTTAATCTCAAAAAGTTTTCGAGCCACCGACATCGAATCACAAACATCCAACTGAATTATAATTAAAAGAGTTTTCAAAATCAACGTAATTAGACAAAGACTTTAAAAAAAATGGTTTATTTTTAAAAGTTGCAAAGTTTATTTCGGTAATATTTTTTTCTTACTCTACGCCAGTTATCTTCTTGGCCAGTTGGTTTGTGTTTACATTTTCGCAACTCCTTAATTTTTTCGCGCTCTTTTTTGTCGTCGCTAACGATGGGGATATTTGGAATTGCAAATTTGTTAATTGCCAATGGAAGTTAGCATTCGCACTCGAGGCGACTGATTGTCGAAATATTTAACATCTCCAACAGTAAGTGCTTCTTCTGTCAATCGAGTTGGTGTTTTATGCTAATCCGAATTTCTTATTATATTTGTGCTCTGTTAGATTTTGAATAGATTAGGTAGAATAAACTTTAGTGTGTGAAATGATCTTCATTAAACCAGAAATCCACAGATGCGTATAATATTTTAGCTATGTTACGTACACAAGCAGCATGTAATTGTTTCTAAACGAAAAACATAAGAAATTTATAATATAACTCCGTATTAGTATATGAATAAATTTAAAGAAGACCTGGAGTATATTCGAATGAAGCTTGACATGGTATATTTCTTATCTATCTCTGTTTCTGTCTCTTTTACCCAAAATAAAAGAGAGAGCTGTTATGATGTCAATGCAAAATTAGGTAGATACTTATAAAGGTATTAATAAAAACAAAATGATATAAAAGTTTTAGGTTAAGGAAAATTATGACTTTTTATCAAAGATTAAATTGGGGTTAATAGTAATCCTGACATATAAATGGAAGAAATTTCTCTAGAAATAAGTAGTGCCCTTGTACTGAAGTTCTCTTTAGTTTAAGTTCTATTCTTATTTTTCCCCTTAATGTAATTAAATATATAAATAAATAAATAAAATAAAGTATATCTGAAATGCGTGCATTGCAATGGATTGGCGCCTTTAGTACTTAACGAATGCAAAACGATCCTTGTTAAAGTTTGGTTCGAGTAATGAATATTTAGTAGGCCTGTGAAACAATAATTGTAACCCACTCATTTTGAGCGTTTAAAATCTATTTCAGTAAAACAACAATCAGTTGTTTTCATTAAAAAAAAAACACTGATTTTAACGCATTACCGATTGAATGCTCGATCACTAGCTTCGAAGTTCTAAATAGGCTTTTACAAGACTTAGCTGTAAAATAGTGGCAAAAATTTTTACTTGTTAGTTGGAATAAGTTTTACGTCAATCCTTAAATTTTTCCTTTTTTATATTTAACGATCGGTTATCAATTTGACATGCGAATAAACTTATTAAAAAATTAAATATTAATTTATTTATAACAAATTAACAGAAAAACGAGATGTGGTTCATTTCCAAAGTAGGCATTTTCGCTTTCCGTCAATGGAAATAATATTTAAATTATTTTTTTCTAATTACTAAGTGTTTCGTCCGGGTTAACATATATAACATCCATTTACGTTTTATTACTCTTAACTGCGAATAATAACAGTCGTACAACCCATAAACTATACTTATACTGGATTTTTAATTGTATTTTTATTACATGCCAAGAAATAGAGCATAACTTTTAAATTATATACTTCAATCACTTCAATCCGTATGGATTGTCTCGAAAAACCACACACCACAGGCCACACATAGATAGATAAAACTCTTCATTGCCCCATAAGAGTAAAACATATAAATCAGCACAAAACAGATAGAGATGGTACAAAGGCAGACTTATCACTAATGCAATCTCTTCCAGTCAACCTTTCGGTGGAAGGATACCAAACAGGAGATTAGCGTTGGCGCAGAGCAAGATAAATAAATGTTTAAACATAATAAAATGCACACAGAATATATATCTATATATAATACATATAAATACATACAAATACGCATAAATACATAAAAAGGCCACACTTTAGTTATAAATGTATTTTTCAACAAAATTACATAATGATGATTGTTTACCCATTTACTTTACCACATTTTTAACAAAAACCTCCTTTTATATTTTACGATATGATTCTTTACCTATTAAATGGACTATACTAAGAATATCAGGTTCAAGGCTTGAAGCAACAATAAGATAGTAGATGAGTGTCGGTGGTCAATTGGAATCCTTATTCAAACTCAAAAATTGTATTAATCCAAGGTACAAATATTAACACCAACGCGGCTATGTATTTATAATTCTTATCAAAGTAAATGTTTCCATTGCTAATTGATGCTCTTAAGGTATGGGAAAATAATAAAGTATATGAAGAATAAGGAAATAACTAAGTATATAATAAATAGTGGTTTAATTCCCCCGACGGAAGGCTTTGGAGATCAGACAAGGGTCACTTCGTGTAAAAACCTGACTAACCCATTCCAGGATTGTGGTCACATCGAGGACCCAGGGCTCCAGAAAGGTTTCGACATAACTAGTACTACTAGGTTGGTAATATGAAAATAAATAACTGCTGCTAATAGCATCAATTAAATTTGAAACCATTTAAAAATTGAATTTGCAGAAAATCTTACTGCTTTACCCGGTATTCATTAGTATTATATCAAAAACTCCCAAATTCGTGGCCTTTCGTATCTGAAATCCAAACTTTCGGCATAATGTTTATACCGAATTTACACAATAGGCGAAATTCGAAGAAACCGATATCGGCCTCGGATTTGCGAGAAACTGCCGCTTAGTTTATAATTGAGCCTATTTATACTTTCAAAAGGGGTTAGGAAATCATTGTTATGTTTATATATATTTACTAAAGAATCACATTGAGTATATATGTATGCAGTGTATGATTAATAAAATTGATATGAAGCATTCATATTAGTCATAATTCGATTTTTCACGTGAGAGTGAAAGCGCTGATTAAAAATGAGATGTAAAGAACATTAGGAAAATAGCGAGCAGCAATTGGATCTTAATTACACAAAATTAGAAAACTGAAGATATCTGGTTAAGCGAGAAACTTGCCTTTTATATTTTTAAATAAATTAAATAAATGTCCTAAATGTCAGTCTTTTCAAGACTATTGGCTCTGTCTACCCCGCAAGGGATATAGACGTGACCTTATGTATGTATGTATGTCCTAAATGTCCTTATTGTGTTTATGAAGTCAATGACGATTAATAAGAAAAGGCTACCAAAGCTTAATAAGAATATAATTTTTCCCTATGAACAGACATCTTGTCGTTTTATCAATTTTCCACTTCAAATATTTTTGAAAACGTATCGGCCATTATTTTTTGCCATCCTTAGAGATCTTTGTCTAAATGGCCACTGATATTTTTAAATGCCTTTGTGGGACACCGAGATGGTCCCTCGATTAGAAGAAACCATTGGGACGCCCTAACATTTTTTATATTGTTTTTAGATTTATAGCCTCCCATTCACACCAGTTCTTAAGATTTTCAGCTTTTTGCCAATATTTTTCATCTAAATCGTTTGTCATCGCATTCATTAATAAAAGAATGAAGGCTGGTTTTTTTTCTTAGGAAAAAAAAAATAAAACAAAAAGTATAAAGAGCTCACTCTATTCTCGGATCAAACTGATCTTAAAAGTAACTGAAAAGAATTGTATTGTCTTTGTATTGAAAATATCAGATAACCTGCAAGTATATATAATTAGTTTTTTAAATAGCAGGGTTCGCTTAATACCAAATTAAAGTTAACGTATTCGTTATAATTATAGATTGCATAAACTAATATTTAAATCAATTAAGGGTGGATTTTGTCAACGGATATTGTAAAGAAACATTCACCGAATACTCTACAATATTTTACTCCGCTTATTTAATTCACGTCAACCTTACTCAATTCAATACCCTCCTGGGCAACAAGAAGATTCTAGTTTTATGCAACTAATAATAAGCAATAAGGGTTCATGAACGACAATAATATGTGTTGTTGACGGTAGAATCTACCATTTTAACATCGTCGTAAACCAACACTGGTACATTGTGCTTTTACTTGCACATTAGTGCAACAATGGGCTAAGTGTTCACGCTAGCAATTGTTCTTCTTAAAAAGCACTTAAGTTAATAATGCATGTATTTTATTACATTCTGTTATATTAGTGACTTTCTTGAAAAATAATGGCCTCATTATTTATTTAAAAGAAATTGAAAATTATTGCTCTCAATAACAAGATTATGTTGAAGTTTATAATCTAATTAAGCGCAAAATATGGCCTCTTAATATTAATGTTTTTAAGCATCTTTTAGTATATTGCCTTAATATTTAAAGGTAAACATGATTGAAGTTAATGCTGACAATTATTTTAACATCAGCTCTTTAAAGTTATCTTCAAAATAAGCCCACAATACTCAACGGTCCAAATAAAATTCAAAGATTAGAAATTACCTTACTTATGATTATCCTTTAATAAAACATAAGATGACTATGCTAAAATCATACTTGAAAATAATAAAGTAAGTTAAAACCTAACTAGTACAATTAAAGAACCCTTTCTTAAGAACAAAACACGATTATCAAACTCTCCCTTCCCCCTTTCTTGTATTCTTACAATCATCGCCTTAAACTGGTTTAATCCAGTTTGATCCGGTTTGATTTATATCTTGCCATGGCGGGCTGACTGATTACTTCCTATGCATTAGCTCTGATGAATGTATTTGCGTTAGAAATCCAGGCTTAGGAACAGATCGGACAGATGTCTAAATGCGTGGGTGAAGTGAAGGGTAACTTCGTTCAAGGCACGAACTCTTCTCAGAAGATACTTGGAACCATTTCTCAATATTAATAGAATTTTCCTGTTTTCATTAAATATTTTTTAGCCTTATGCTTAAAATGTAAGGTTTCTCTTCTTAGCTTAGTTTTAGATATTCTCCATTAACAATAAGCATACTATTTAAAAAATGCCTTTATTAAAAAAAAGTGTCATAGTGATAACTACAAATGATAATTTTAAGGAAAAATAAAAGCCTAATATTTTGCACAAATTTTGTAAACTAGACTCGACTCGCATAATTCACAATACCTACATAACGGCTCAATCGATGAATTTATTTAACAAATGTGTCATTAAAATTTCAATCAATCACAAGTACCTCTAGATGACATTGCAAACTTACCAAACATCACTATAACATTTGGCAAACATTTGACAAATGCCTAACACCTACATCACTCAACCACAGATGGCGCGACAGACTAACTCAATCAATTGTTATTGGCTATTGACATACATGATCCAATCTATCGAATCTAACCGAAGTACCCACACCTAATGACTTTGAACTTTCCTATTGAACATTACCCCAGAATACCCCAAATGCAGACGAAATTTCGAGTGTTTTAATTTCAATGCTAATGGTAATTGGCTAAGTAAAGTTTTTCTAATCCATAGTTTCAATTTTTTTTAAAGTTAAATTTAACCTATGACACATTTAATCTTCTTGTGATTTTAGAAGATATTATTCATAAAAAATGTTTTATATCTCGTAGTATGGCGTCATCTTGATTGCAAGTCATTGCGTTATATTCTCATTAACTTTCTTTAAACTCTTAAGTGGTACTCTTAGTGGGTATTAATGGAATTATATTTTTAATGAACTATTTCTTCGAAAATAATAAATTTCATAAAAAAAATTATCATCACTAGGAGAAATAAATCAAGGGATATTATTTTTGGGCAAATCAGTTAAACGTTGCCTTGTCTTTGGATCTGCCTCCTGAAAGAGACCAAGTCGTGATATGTGAGCATATTAGCATTCGTATAATGATTTATGAATTTGCTAAAGAAAGAGTAAACCCGTAGGCTAAAGCTAGTTATGCGATAAAACTTTTATTTGTCATTCACAAACAGTGAAGTCGCGATATATAAAAAATATTAATCGTATAAAAATAGAAAAGAAACTCATTTTAAAATGCAAAACAAAGTCAATTTCGTTATTTTCATCTAAGTCTATCTTAACATCACGCTATATTTTGCTCTTTTGTTATGCCATTTGTACGAAAATTCACAGTCAGCAGAGTGAAATAAACTGCTTTTGAAAACGTGGGGCGAAAAAGCTGTTGAGGCATCAAGAGCTGTAATTAATGAGATGACAACGTATGACGCCACAATTTTTAACAAACTGATATTTTTTGTCGCTTAAAATTATTTTTGGATTTAAGGGGAATGACGTGTGGGATGGGATCTATTTGACGGAAACGGTTTTTAAGTAACGTATTTATTCTACTGCTGCCAAATACTTCCATCCTTTCTCTCTCTTTCTTGTCGTTGTTTATCTCAGTTTAACTAGCAGTATTTATATGTGAATCCTTAGAAATCTCAAACTAAAATTAACCAAAAAAAATACAAACAATATTTAAGAAAAATAAATAAAATAGCCAAGTAATATTCCCCATGAAAAGTGGGAATGACACGCTAAATAGCAATCACTTTTTGGTTTAAGTTTTGACTATATTCTGAAGTAGCTTCTGCCCGGGTCATCGCTTCTATGGGAATTTCAAGAAAGAACGTAGCATATGTTTTAAATAGTGTTACAAAATTTTCAGTGTTTTTGTGTTTCCATAACAGATACACTTCCCCATATGTAATATATTATACATACTAATAGTAAATTAGTATAGTAGGTAGGGATATCGAGCCACAAAGCATATCCGCCCCCATTCTACAAATCGCCTTGAAGGGGGTTTCGCTTACATGAATCTAATCTAAGCCAATGTTCTACTACATACTTGCTACCCTTATTATACATAGTTCCCTTTGTATAGTTAAAACAACTGTAGCATTAGTCTACTTGCGATTTTTTTCAGTGATTTTACATACATAAAATCACGCCTTTTTTCCGGAGGCTTCAACTTTTCATTGGTCACGATCCCTGCATACTTATTTCGCTTCATTCATGACTAATCTGTTAACATGCCCATGATTAATCTACAAACTTTCTTAACATAAACATTTCATCCCATAGCCGTAAAATTCATAGCTTATAATCCATAACTATACTAAATTATGCCCGCAACTCCATTCGCTTTAAGCGAAAGATCTTTTATGCCGTTGTAACCTGGTATTCATAGTTTTAACTGAAGTTCTGTGATTTTAATTTTATATTTTTTATCCCATATCATGGTTTGATTCGGGTGTGCTGCCTGACAGTAAAGTCTGTTTGTTACGCGTTATTTGTAGATATCTCGTATAATAATAAAGAAGTAATCTAGTGGTTCTTAATTTCAGTTTATGCGTAACTAGTTATTAGACCAATTAATATTTTATTAACATGTTAATAAATTAAAATTTGCTTATCTTTACTTGACAACAGCAAAATATGGAATTAATGAGTTTCAAGAATTACAGGTAACACGCATTTGACTCGCATATGTTAATGCGACTCCTCAGAGCATGTATGATATATCGCGATGAAATGAGTAATACATTCTCAAGATGAAATATTACGGAATTCCCGCCAAAACTTGCTATTTGACGTGGAAAAAAACATTAATTTCGACACATCGGTAAACTCGGCTCCCCTCCACTCGCAATATCCATCACTGAGACTATTTGCATTGAGGGTGATAAATTTGAGAAGAAACCTTATATGGGTGCTATATTGACGCACACAGCCCTTATGTATCATATCTGATTCATTTGGCGACTTATTGCCCTATATTTCGGTGCCTCAGATGAAATCGTCAATTTGAGTAAACGCGCAGTTGCTGGACGCAAAAATTGAAATGTTTTGCTATATTTTCGTAGATGCTGACTGTGATGAGATTTAGTGTGTCTATACATATTACCTCTTTACATTTTCTGTAATTTACTCATGATTTTCCAGGGAGGGACTACTTGTATCAAAGTGTGATGAACATATGTTTCATAACATACATACATAGATCTATACTTAGATAAAAGAGATTTTATATACCTATGTACATGCGTACACACATATAATCACGTTTTTATCCCCTACGGGGTATACAGAGCTAACAGTCTCGCAAAGACTGGAAGGTCACCTGCATGGCTCAATGATGGAATTGATATTCAAATAGTGACAGGTTGCTAGCCCATCGCATACTATAAGAAGAATCCCAAGTTTATTATACCATAACATTCGTATTTCTCTAGTTTAACAAACAGTGTCATATAAAACTAAAAATACTGCAATCAAAAGATAAATAAATGCGAATTTTAAATACAATTTATCACACATTTTTTATTGCTGCAATCTTCGCAAATTCAAGCCCGAATATTTTTATTGCTGGCGAATCACATCGTATGAATATGCATGCCGTATAAAAATGTATGGACGAGCGCGACATATAGAACTGAAATGTCAGAATTGTTCATTACAGAGCAATGAAAATTCCACTGGCAATTGAAAAACGGCAATGAATTCAGACAATACGTTCGGCAATATTTCATTGATGATATTGTACGACTTTTCTTTCCTGCTAAACGATATATTTCTTTTGATTTTACACAAACCCATGTAATATTTAAAATGCGATAGTAACATCATTTGTTTGTTTGTCGACTGAACCAATTTTCTTGAAATTTTGCGTAGGTATATATAATTAAAAGTCTTAAGAAGAACATAGGGTTCTTTTCATCGCTGGTTAAACAGTTCCCGTGTAATTCGCGAAATACCTGTAATTCTTTCGTAAGTGGCGCTAAATTTTTGTCTTTGTTTTTTCGTCTTCTTTTTTAAGTTTTGTTGGAAACATGTGAGTAACTACACCAAAGATTAGATTTCGGGGCAGATAGAGATCGGGATGGACAGTTGTATTTCGGTAAATTTCTTATTACCAGTTATCTGATATCTGTGAAGACGTGTACCAAATAACTATATGATAAACAACCCAATCCGTCTAGTCATTGGAGCTATATCGTCAATAGTGATATATCGCCAAAGTGCTTCAATGGATTAACAATAATTTATCTACACATTATATGGAAAATATATACCAAATACCAACAAAAGGGAAGGTGACCAATGCCAACTTTAACCAAGAGTTCTTAGAAAAACATAACGTAGAAATTCTCTTCAAAATATTTTAAGGAATTCCCGTTGGAGTGAAACCCCGGCCAAGAGCTAGTAAAGTATAAATTCCTGACCTAAATACCAATTGTAAGGATAACATACTATAGTATATATGTACTTAAATGTACTCTCACATACTTATTATTTACTTACAACAAATGCATTACGTAAGTGTTAAGATATTTTTTTAAAAGGTGGTTAGAATGTACTCGTTATTATTTTTCAGGCATTAGATAATTTGTATTGAAGGTTATTTTTTGAGATAATAATACATAATTTCTTCAGTTTCAGGTGAGTCTTGCCTCTTGGCGAGGGACTCTAAGGTACTCTGCATAAAAATATAGGAATGATTGTTGTATCAATTCATTTGTCGTCAAGTTATTTTCAGTTATGATTGGCTGAAAAGTTTACGGTGCGTATAGCAAAGAATTGAGTTTGTTCAAATCTAACATTATCTATGCAACCTCGTTAGTTAAAAAAATACATTTACAACCCCAGTTAGACAAAGTTTGTTTAACGAACGTACCTTTATGATTTTTTTTGTAGCAATTTGGTGATGTAAAATTCAAATTGGTTTTATTTTTTAATCATCGTGAAATTTGTAATTTTTGTAATAATTTTTTAATTGTTTTTTTTTTATTTGAATCGTATTCAGAAGAATACGTTTCTCGACAGATACAAAATGGTATGTATTATTGTTTGAACACTAGACTATTCTTTTTTTTAATTGAGGTTGCATAGGTCATGCAAATATGGAACAGCCAGAAACTTCGACCAAACTGAGTATTGCTCATTTTCTCCCTAATTCATCAAAATTTGTTTAAAAATTATTCTTTCTGTCTTTAATTTGCTGTAACCTTTTATTTATCAACATCACAGTCGCACTGTCCTCCCAAGAAACTTTATTTTCTTTTTTATGATTTTTGCCTTAAATGTTCTTACATGTCTATATTCCTACTCTTTACTGTTAGTAACGTACTTTTAACATTATTTCGCCTTCTTGTAGCACCCTGTATACTGCTTTCTATGTGTCGTTGTTAGATTTTCTGTCATTGCTTTATCTCTATAATTTGGCCCTTCTGCAATGCAGTTGTTTTGCATCTTTGTGTACATGTAGAAACAAAATATATAATTAGTTCGGTGTGTAACATTAGTAGTACCTATGATTACAATAATGTAGATTGAGTTTCTGAAGACAACTGTCTTGGATGAATCAACAAAGGGATCCAAGATGACGTTATCCTTATTTTAAGATATGGTAAATTAATAGATTAAATTAATTATTTTTATTGTAATAGCCTGGAAATTCTGTCTTTTCAAAATTGTACACACAACATCCGACACGACTGCATAACCATGTATCTTCACCCATCAATTTCTTCCGATTTTACCACAGAGGCGCGACACCTTGGTAGACTGAATCACGATGTAACATATAACAAATGAATTACGCGCACTCTCATGGTTACTTCTTCAACAGTGTCGCTTCTCTATGGTAAATCATTCTTCCACACATTTCACCACACCTATGTATTTACTACTTTAAACAAATTACATTTACTTAATTAGACAACAAAAGCGAAACGTTATGGAACTACTAAAAATTTCATAAGTTACGAAGCTTGCAGACCTCAGAATATTGATCGTAGTTCTCGCTCATTCATGGTAGCGTGTGACAAAGCACGCTTTGCGTTACATTAGTGTGGGTAAGCCGCACACAGGCACGGCCATCTCACACAACCTAATGGGGCATTTGGTAGGCGTCAGCTGACGGGGCGAGGGGAAACACCGCGCATGCGCACTGACAAGTCAGCCGGTACATTTCGGCGGAAAATATTAAGAGCACAGAAAGTTACCGTAGGAAGATGTGAATGGTCATGTTTTTAAGATGAGAGATTAAAATGGTATCACATCTGGTACACTCCTTAATGTGCTATCAAAAGAAAAATACGAATAATTGCGCTATTTTTTGCAAGAGTTACTTAACTAGCTTTTTCCCCGCACTCCGTATACATCAGAAAGCAAGAAGACAATAATGCTTAATTCACCAAACTGCAAAAAAAATCACAGAATATTGGTAGATTTAACCTAGATTTTGATTCTCCATAACTAACAAATAAAAAAAAATGTTGCATATTTCAAGTTATAAAGACGAATATTTTAATAGACTTTTCAGAGCTACTCGCTTAAGAAAGGTTGAGTTTGGATATAATCGTAAGTAGGGCACGGCAAACATAATTGTGTAAATACCATAATTACCAGATACTAGTATTGAGCACCCGTAACTAATCCTTTATATATTAACATGGCCTTTCTTTTCAAAAAAGTTTGAGAGAGTATTCAAAACATGCTAGATTCATAGTTCATTAATTCCTCAGAGAATATACTTATTTTGTGTTCAATTGTGCAAGAAAACGCTTTATTTTATCAATAATACAATAGGGTCTGATCTGAAATGGCTACCCACGAGTATATTTTCTATCGCGACAATAATCCTGTGTGGGCCCTTAATGTTGTTTAATAGACCACATTTTGATTCAATATAATAGAGTTATACCATTATAGAGTTGTATTATAGCATTCTTGAATATCCAAATGATAAAAAAACAACATAATTCTACAAGTAAATAGCCCATCTGCCCACACATTAACGAGAGTTGAACCACTTAAAGTAATTCACTTTTAGTATCGTTCAAAAGTAGCCATTTAGATTTATCGGCAATACAATTCCGAGTAACGCTTTAATAAATTTACTTCCAACAGATGAGATAATAATTTACTTCATAAAAATGTTGATGACTGCAAACTGTTTTAGGCGTTATTTATTAACGTAAACAAAAAACTGGATTTTGTCAGTAAATGTAGTAGTAGTAATTAAATAGTGTTAAGTAGCAAAATATGTACCAGTCACAGAAATCTGAGTCAATATAAATTGATATTATTTAATTACACTCGGTATCAGGAACAGTCAAAATAAAGTGAATTAAAGAAACAAGTGGTTAAGACGACAGGCCTTTTAAATAAAAAAGAATATAACGCTAAATTCCAATAAAACTAAAAATTCACATTAAAAATACAAATTGAACGAATTCTGTTATTCATTGGAACGCTTTTGAAACATTTAGACTGGCAACATCAAGAGCGAAGGATTAAAAATTAAATATTTACTGAGGTTAAGGTTCGAAATTCGAATACAGTCAAAACATTAGCGGCCGGCTAGTTATTTATTCACAAAGGATAGAATTTTCACCGGCTATAATGCCATGCGTCGACTCTTGCATTTGTAATGCATGGCCACCCTTATCCACTGCAACTTCCAGCATTAGACTTGCAGATGTTCTGCCGACAGACTTCTGAAATATGGTTGACGGTGAAGTCTTATTTATTACTTTCAGGCCTGTTAAGCCTTTGTCGCGGTGACTATGAATTTCAAATGGGATAGGTGTCATCTATGTTTTATGTAATGTAATTTTCCTCGTCTAGAAAATATTGTAAGTAAGTCATATGCTTTAAAATTGTATCTCTCTATCCAAACAAACCTCTTGGGACATCCTTGTTTCAAGTAGGCCTATTCGTTTCTGGAAAGTATATACCAGTTGCTTTTTATAAAACTCAATGTTTCAGTATAATTAAAAAGACAAAATAAAAGCTCACAGCGTAAACAACACAAATTTCAATTTGCTGACTATGCTATAAACATGAGAGAAAAATCCGACGGCGAAATTCCTAAAAAGCGATGAGTTCAAACAAATCATTAAACATCCTGTTATCAAAACCCAGTCACAGCGTTAATGGTCCAAAAACGAATTCCCGGGCCACAGAATATAAATCACGAAACACCAAACAAAAGAGGCTGCAAATGAATACTTTCCCAATTAAATCATGGCCTTTTTTAATTAAACCGATGCTTAAATGCCGCGCCTCATAGGGCCCGATAGGCTAATGTTTGGCCCCTCTCACCTAATTTCGATTGACATTTTACACCGGTGTGAGCAGTAAAAATACTTTCCCGCCCTTCGTTATGAAGCACCGATCGGTTCTAGTATACCGTCGACTTCAAAGGCAGAAAATTATTTACAAAAATTATGTTAAACATAATTTAAGCATAAGCCTTTGCTCATGTAGTTGACAGATTTGTTAAAACGAATCTATTTTACATTAAGTTTTATTCTATTATAGACATTATCATGAAATACTCTTTAGAGCCTCGGATATTAGTTCTTTAAAACTTGTATCAAAGTCTAAGAGATATTTCTGTTATTTTTTTTTTGTTATTGCGAAACTTCATTGTGGTTTTTCTCATAACTTTTGAAAATTGCGTAGGTACGTTTGGCGAATGGAACACGCTTTCTTGCACATCTATACTAATATTATAAACGCGCTAATCTCAGAAACTACTGGTTCTAATTGAAAAATTCTTTTTGTGAACATTCTGTTATCAATAGAACATTTATCGAGGAAGGGTTTAGGCTATATAACATCACGCTGCAACTATTAGGAGCGAAAAAATAATGGAAAATGGTCACAGCTAGTTCTCTCATAAGACTCAATCACATTACCTACATCTAAATACAAGAAAAAAATCACAGAAACACTCACAAGGCTAACAAAAATTTAGATGACACAAAAAAACGACGTGGCCATTTTTGGCGCGGAGAGTTTGCGATGAGTGCCCTTGGACCCGGTCCACTCGAAATTAACGAACTCTTATATGAAGATTTGTCTGTCCACCCAGTACACATTTCATTGCAGCACGCAAAATAATGGTGTTAATTCCATTGATAAAGAGACAAATTAAAATCCTAAAAGTATTTTCACAAAAGCACGCAGCTTTTCAAAGCCGTCTTGATAATTTAGTACAAATAATCTCTTCTTCTTAGAGTTCCTCTATTATCGGAGGTTGGACAGCATCATGGTGATTTAAATTTTCGACGCCGCTGCTCGAAACAGCGAGGTGGTACTCCGGCCGAACCAGTCGAGGAGGTTTCTTAACCATGACCACCACCAGACCTGCCGTGTATTTCTCATCACTTTAGAACAAAAACCACTCTATCTCTTTCCCCTGGATGTCGTAAAAGCTGACTAAGATAAAAGGCACATCAATTTAATGCAAGTTTCCTCGCTGGTCTCGTAGCGCGGTAAAAACGTAGTGTATGCTAGCTGCGTCTCTTCCCATGCATATTTTTAAAGCCAAAGGTGGAAACGGCTTAGAAATTTCTCATCTGCAGTCAAATGCGTATGAAGTCATGACATTTATTTAATTATATTTTACACTTACAATTGCAAAGACGGAAATATTATCAAAAATAACCACAGAAATGACATACAAAGAATAAATTAAAAACAGAATTGCCATAAATAAAACTGAATTACTAAGAGCACTTCTGCTTTTGATACTCTTCTGTACACTCACCATTTTGCGTTACATTAAAATAGCCAGAAGCGTCCGCCTGAGTCCGCAATCCGAACAAGCGGACATGGTCGGGCCGGGACCATCAGACCGCCAGACCGTCCGACCAGACACGACCGACGGACACGTCGAACAACACGTTGAGTGGCAATTCTTGTACAATGGTGAACACTATACTGATACTAAACTGGTGCATGTCGAAAACTCCCGAATAGATTGCCAAGTGACAGTTAAATTCGTTATTCAATTAGCATGCACAGAATGTTCTGGTTCAGTATTTTCTGAACGAGGTGTTAGTAACAAAATAAGTATTTAAACAAAAAGAATTGAATTTAAACAAAAAATTTAAAAAAAAAAAACAAGACGACAATATTTCCAGGATTTTACCTTTCACTACCCAAAGGTTGGCTGGAAGAGATTGCTTAGCGATAAGTCCGCCTTTGCTCAACATGTTCATAATGTATGTTTCTACTACATATGTATTTTTTATGGGCAATAAAGCTAATTTGTATTGTATTGTATTGTATCCCACGTGTCTCTCACGAAATGGTAATCCTGATAGTGAATCGATACCTAAAGATAAAGAAAGTTTTGAATGTGAATAAAGCTTAAGAAGCAAAGATCGTGGCAAGTAGAAAGATGTACTCTCTGGGAAAGAGGCGTGATAAATATTCCTGTACCTACACTTTCCAAAGGCATCTTTAATTGAAACTAATTAACTTATTTCCAAAATCCTGTTGTAAATCTATTGACAATATCCCAGTCTCATCACGTCAGTCTTTACAAAATAATTGGTTCTGTTTCTGCCTGAACAATACATAAACAACATTTAATATTCATCTATTGTTATTCAAATTTATATCACAATATTGGGTAACAAACTGCAAAGCTATTTTGGTATACCTGGTAAGATTATTAAGGATTCCAGCGATGTCAGGTAAATGTAAGTTAGTATAAAAATGGGGAGAAATAGCAGATTACCAACAGTGAAATATAACGATAACGTTACTGCTAAACCAAGTACGCGTTTAGACAGTATTTTACTTATGGATTTTTTATTACTGCATTTTTGCTTGTTCACTATGAGAACCCCAAAAGTTACCAAAACGTTTTTATTCAGAAATAACAAATACAAACAATTATATGTTTTTTAAGCACATACATATAATCACGTCTATATCCCTTGCAGGGTAGACAGAGCCAACAGTCTTGAAAAGACTGATAGTGACAGGACGGTAGCCGATCTGATATTTCTTTTTTCATTTGGTGCCGGGAACCATACGGCATATACATACATTATGCCGTTTACTTTAAATTCTCTACTTACAAAAAATTGTCCCTTCATATAGGCTAAATTTAAACTTAATATGCAGTTTCGGCTATACGTTGGCTATTATAATCAGTCTCACAGTAACACAAGACTTTTATATATATTGAAGAATATACAACGAAATTGGCTTTCTGTAAATAAAGAAACTACTATTTCCACCGAATGAATCGGAGTCAAGACGACAATAGCCGAACGAAGATTGATACACAGGAGAGGTCATCCATCAAACGATTGCTCAGAATCATTGCTAAATAACAAACTATCCTTATTCTTAAACAATATTATGAATGCTAGTTTTTATATTTATAAAACTAGTTCCTTCGTGCGGTCTCGGCCGTGTATTCTGTCGTTTATATAAGAAATCCTATAGATACAATACTTATATCTCAGTACTTACTATGCGTGTGCTCAATTTCATACAGATTGCAGGTCAGGCAGATAATATATGAAGAGTGGTCTTAAACAAACACACTTTTCCGTTTTATATTAGTATGAATTTTATCGATCCTTATATTAACAGCAGCTGAACTAAATTTACTGCTAGTAAATTTTTTAAAAATAAAACAGATTAGGAACCAAGTATCAAAATGATAAGTTGATAATCATGCTTTAAAAACAATTCAAAGAGGTTTTAAAGCGCAACTTTTTTTGTGATTTTTATGATGGATTTTTGTCTCGTTGATCAAGAATATAGAATAAATAATCATCGAATATTCTTAAGGTCGTAAGAACGCCCTTCAGACGGCTATGGACACAAAAAAATGTACTTTACAATAGACCTAAAGCCCTATTGTGAATTTTAAATTTTGGACTGGAATTCCGACAATAAATTCATAATTGAAGGCATTGTTAAGGGTTAATTTTCTTTTTTAATGTACGGACTGAATAACCTTTTTATTATTAATATTAATAACTTGCTTTTGGGCGCAGTCTCGCTCCTGCGTGAATTTTATTTTACTTTTTTCCATCTGAGTGACAGTCCACTCCTTTAACATAGGCCCTGCCCATATTGGGCACTTACAAAGTCATATCTTCAAGATATGACTACAACTTTAAAAGTGACCAATCATGGCTCCCATTTTGCTCTTTGTCTCTAATCTTTGCGTGGTCCCAGATGCTGTGCCTTGGGTCCGCTTCAGCTCCTTGTGTGTTTAATTGAACTCACATATTCTTTTGTGCCAATTTGCTTAACCACCTATCCTTTTTTGTCACCTTTTCGTTAATTCTAAGTGCCTAAAATAACTTCTTACAAAAAAATACTAAGATTAGAAGCAAGAGGTCGTTCCAACCCTTTCTTCACTTTGAATCCATTAGCCGTACCTATATTTAATCTGTCTACTCTTCACACAATCATTCGCTTCTCTCAGACTTTCTTAATCAAATATTACTAAAGCCAGACTTTAATTAAAATAAAAAAGACATAACCTTGAAGACATAATTAAACTGTGAATTCTTACTCTACATTTTTCTCGGTTCAAACAAAGAAGTTGAAATTGGCATTTAATCTGTACATTATTTCAATTACACAAAGAAAGGGGACTTAAATCTCTTCAAAAACTTTGTTATTTTAGACTTTACTTGAAATTGTATAGGTACTTACATTTCTTAAGAGTAAAGTGAAGCTATCCAATTGTCTGAAACAAGCTCCGTTTAAAATATTATGTACATTCTTAAATTAAAATAGTAACACTTTTTTTATGCGAGATGGAGAAAATTTTGTTTTTCACTGGAAATACTAACATTTAAAGCGATGGAGATTGAAAAACTGTCTGCCATTTCGCAACATTGATTACTCAAACAGAACTTTCCTATTTTTGCGATAGCGCACCGCAATCTGGGTATACATTGAGGAATAAAAAGGTTTCATCTCATTGGATCTCATTATGAAAACTTTTTCTTTAATTTTGCAAGCAATCATATCATCGTTATGCTCACACAATTTAAAGTATGTTGTAGTAAAACAGAGATCTTAACTCATATATATAATCGATCAGTTTTAAAAAATCCCTTACAGGAATACTCATGGAAATTCCAAAATCTTTCTATAGTAGGCACCCGCCCATGCCAGTCTTACTGTCTGTACTTTTGAAAAGTTTTCTCAGTGGATTCTGGATTTGAAAAATGTGTCAGATATTTTTTTTAAATAGTTTGATTCAGATATTTTAAAATAAACTGCTGTATTCAAACAACTAGATTTAGCGCGTAACTTCGTCCCGTGGGAAAAGTTTTAACTACTAAAGCTTCATCTTCATCCATCATAACGTAGCTTTTGTGTCTTATGACTATTAGCTCTAACTCAACGCACTGTGTATAAATAATGAAAAAAATATTGAAAATAAATACTTGCGCACGCAACATGCTGATGACCCTTACAACAACGGGAACTGTCTTAAGGAGTCAATTTTTTTATTATTATTTGCTTATACTCGTACTAATAAGCCATAAAGAGAACACACTTCGATTATGAAATAAAAAGCAATGTACACAAGAGGCGAACGCATTAGTCTGCGTGCAAGCTCCCAGACTGCGTTGCCCGCGGCTCTTCTCGTAATCAGGAGGGCTTTGTACCAAGAGATGGGAATTATAGATACGTACCAGCCCTAGGCTGTTGTGCTCCGTTCCTATGTGTTTAGTACTTGCACCAGTACCTTTCAAGTCGTGTCACTCTTAACAGAGAGGTCGTGGTCGTCAATCAGGAACAGGTATGATGACAAGTTCTGTTATTCGGCGCCGAGTGTATCTGGACCTTACAGCGTCGAACCGCACCCTTTGGGTGCACTCATAAACCGGATTATTTTTTGACACCTAAATTTGGTATGTCCATCTTTTCGGAGATCTTCCACGGGGTCTGGTACCTTCAACTTGCACCAGTTGATCTACCTGATGACTACTTACAGCCGAACCAAATTGGATTATAGAAAGTTGATAACACAAAGAGAGGATTACCAGAAATTTCTGCGTGGATGGGATTAGCCGCCGGCGTATCAATATATGGACAAGGTAGAAAGATTTTAAAATTACGAAGTCTTTAATTAACTGGATTCCAAAATAACGCATTTTAGAAAAAGCTGAGCTTAAAATAGACTATCGCTTGTTGGTTTGGTTATTACTCATGAGTTTCATTCATAAAAAATATAGTAATCTCCCTAATACTCCATAGTACTTAGCTATGTTAAGTACTATCACTGACAAAAGTACACTGACTAGAATTCAACTAATAAGATCAATATAATAAAAGTTAAATTATAATGTTCAAACGAAAATTTAAATGAAATTAAAATACATTTTAATTTATCACGCAGTAATTTCACACTCATCAAGTAACCTTCCTCTAAACTAAACGAGGCACAGATCGCACACATGTTTGAACACATTTTGTTCGCACGCCTTTGCCACGTCACAAGCGAAAAAGCTTTTGTTCTTTCCATTAGTCCCAAACTAACGCTTCAACCCTTGTCCAATACTTAACATGATAGAGGTCTAACAAAATTGCATGGATGTTTTTCTGAATTATAAATAACTCCTCATATACTTCGTAAAGGGCCTGAGGGTCAGTTAAGTGGAATGACTTTTCTGTCCTTCAGAAATCTCTTGGGTCGATCTAGCAGTTCGCTGTCAAATTGTGTTTTTATTTGTACGTTTGAGACTTATTGTTGCTTTTTCAATTTGCGATGTAGGTGTATCTAGATGATCCGAAAAAGATGTTTCTAAATCACGTTTTGCTTAGATGTCCTTTATATTTTATTGTTTTTGTTTAAAAACAACTTTTTATAAATTTTAATATTATTTTAAAATGTGTTTTATAAATATTTCTATAATAGTAAACAGCACCTATGAACAACAGTTTATTGAATTGCATAATAATTTATTATTTACATTTTTGTGGAAAAATCTGTGTTCCCTAAGTTTTTTGATTGAGACACATGGAAATGAGGCCAGAAAATACATATTTTGCATATGCAGCATTCAGGTTAAATTTGTAGCTATAAAATTTGTATAAACGTCAATAACTTAGCTTACCCTTCCCCTCAACACTCCCATACCACATCCCCATTCCAGTTAAGAATCCACATGCACAAAAACTTGCAAACTTTATTTTCCAAACGCAAACCCCCAAAACAGGATTCCTTATTCAATACACGTCCGCGAAGTTTCATAAAGCGAAGACATTCACTATTTATAGATACATTGACACTTATTGGTATTGTCTACCAAAAAGCGTGTTTACAGAGCGAGTGATGGATGACGTGGCCTGCGGAATCAATCTTCGTTCAGCCGAAACGTTATCAAACGTTAGCGAAGTTTGAGACGACGCCTTAGCTCCTTTCTTGTCTGAGTTCTTTTAAATTGACAAAGTGAATTCATTTTTAACAATGCGTTTTAAATTACAATACGATATACGTATGTAAGTACAAAGGCATAACAAGTTACTCTACATGGAACCCCATAACGCGGCAATAAAGAACAATTTTAATAAATTTGGCTAGGTTGATATGCGGTTGACTGTACATAGGAGAAAATATTATGATCACGATTTTGGCCGGAAGGGTAGGCAGAAATCTTCCACTTGCTAAGATCTTGTTTTCTCTTTTCGTGCTCATGCTGAGAAAAGTGATGACGTTGAAGTTTAAAGTTTTGACCTGACCTGACCTTTCACCAGTACTTATCCAATGTTCCAAAATAGATCAGGTTCCCTTGCAAAGATCGCGGAGGTCAGAAGGGAGAAGCTTCATGTAAAAAGCTGCCTCACCCAATACATGGTCATGCTCAAGAGCCTCTCCAGAGAGCTAAGGATGTAGAAGGGAAGAAGAAGTTTGTTTATACCTTCTACTTCCAACAGCCCCTGATATTATCTGTGAAAATTTTATGGTAATCTGCTGTAAAAAAAAAGTAAATCACACATGTAATTTTACTACATACTCGTATAGCATATATTTATAAAATCAAAGTAAAAACGTTGTAACAGGCATGAGCCCGGATGCACGGGGTTTCGTAACTGCCGATTTATGGCACGGAACCCGCTTCCGACGCACGTATCGATTTCACATTCGTTTTTAGTGCGTATTCATATTTTAATGGTACCAAATTGCTACCTACTTTTCAGAGGAAAGGCCTTCAATTTTTTATCCAAAAATAGTTTTTATTTATCGTATAACATTTATATTATATACATTATCGGATCATACGTAGCTAAATAAATATATACGGGACAAATTACACGGATTGAGTTAGCCTCGAAGTAAGTTCGAGACTTGTGTTAAGAGATACTAACTCAACGATACTATATTTTATAATAAATACATATATACATATATAGATAAACATCCAAGACCCAGGCCAATCAGAAAAAGTTCATTTCTCATCATGCACTGACCGGGATTCGAACCCGGGCCCTCCGCTGTCACTTACAAGCGTACTACCGCTGAGCCACAGAAGCCGTCAAAGCTGAACGTGGCCTTTTAGTCTTTTCGAGACTGTTGGCTCTATCTACCCTATAAGGAATAATGACGTGATTATATATATGTACATATATATATAGGAAATCTTTGCTTGTGATATTACTAATCGTGTGTTATTTTTAGCTTACAAAAAGACGTTTAACGGAAAAATAGAATCACTTTTAATTTATAAATTATAATATGCACATTGACCACAAATGAGTGTGATAAAAAAAATAGACATAAGAAGGCAAATATTGCATAATTTTTGGTCGCAGCAATTGTTCTGTCCAATTTTTGAAAAAAGTTGCTTCATAATTCGTGTTTTAAAATCCTTTACATTGTCAAATAAACACACACAAGCGAGTATAACAAAGGCAAAGATAGTGATTGCAATGGTGATTAATCTAGAATGGAATTGTTTTAAGCGTAGAAAAGTATCCAGGTGAATCTACAAATAGAAAATCGATTGGTTCCGATCGTGACCCGGAAACTAAAGCCAGCGATGGAGTTGCAAGAAAGACTGCAACTGCTTTTACGCGGTAAATAGTTTATTTGGCTTTTTACTTGTTCAGTGTTGCCAGTGAAATAAATTGAACTTACTACTGTAGATAATTCGCAATCAAACATGCTATAGAATTTGTAATAAATAAATAAGTTTTTTGCTTAGGCAATTTCTGTAGGATGACAAAAATAAAACGTCGTTACGTAGTGTTTTGATGAATCTCTTTCTTATGTGTCCAATCACAAGTGATAGAATATTTTCCTTTTTGTATTTATATATGTATATTGAAAGGTTCAAAGAATTTAAATTTAATAATTTACAAAATTAGAGCTAGTGTAGCATGTATTTAATAGATCATTATTTTCATAACTTAAGTCTAATAAGAGGTCATGTGTGAACTAGAATCAAAAATATTGTTAGTTTATGTATTTTTATCAACACAGTTACTTAGTTAATAACAGGAGGAAGAAGACTTTCTTCTTTCTCAGAAGAGAACGGATCTTGATTTTTACTATGATCTTGGATTTTCACCTACATAAGTATGATATTAAAATAAAATCACACAGGCCCACATTCGACAAAAGCAAAATGGCGGAGTCTGAATCGCGCGACACGATAGGATCGCGACATCGCGGCCACATTGACCCGAATGAGGCGACATTTGGCGGGCCGCCCGCGCCCGCTCGTATCCGCGCCATCACACCTATCGCGCTACATGGTTAGCCAAATTTTACTACAAACTTAGTATTACTAAACATAAAGTTCTTTGGCACGTTTTAAAGCAGATATATAAAATATTGTTTTATGTATCTTTAGCTTAACTAGCGCTTGCAGTCCGATTTTCAGAAGAACACCAAACCTTTAGACATTTTGTAGGTACTTAAATCACGCATTGTTCGCTCGCATCTAATAGAACAAAATCTCTATTAATTATCTTAAAGAAACCATGTGCAAAGTAACAAGTCTTTCAGTTTCGAGAATCCGTCCGAATTCTAAAAAGGTCCAATCGCTTGTAAGCCATCCAGTTACAGTTGATCATTAATTATCACCTAGACTAATCATTAAGCTGAGTGCAAGTTTTACATATACAAATATGGACAATATTTGCTTTTTAAAATTATGGCTTTAAAGTCACCCACCTAATAGTACGGGCAGCTAAAACCACAGAACCCGTAGTATCTTTTTCTTTTATTCAGTCCAAAGATAAAAGACTAGAAACAGAAATAGCAAGCTCTTTTCTAAAAAAATCAAGTCGCCGACAATCGGTAACCCCAGCTTGGGTGGCAGTTGGCAACACTGAAATCTTTTAAGTAAACGTCAAAGGAAGCCGAGTCGATGGGCGACGCGACAGTCGTTATCAAGTCCGGCGATATCGGGTTTCCGATGTCAAATATGAATATTTATTCAACGGAGAAACTTGATATTGAGATTTTTTACCATTGACACCAAATTTTTATAAAGACCGTTTTACGCAAAACCCAGTTCTCTAACAGTATTTTGTCTATTGTGTCTGAAAATTTTATCGAAGACTTAATGATTGCTGTACCTATCAATTTCTTAAACAACAAAATATTGGATTAATCATTAACACTCTTTTTCTTTTGTTTTAATATGACATACCTAAGATAACCCTCACCATAATTAATCAAAAACAAGGTTATGCAGAAATAATAAGTTGAAAGTTCATAAAAGTCATTAAAGTCTATTGTTTACTTAGGACTTCGTGAACACCACTAGTTTGTTTATTTCGTTTAGTATTCAAAGTCAGACAAAAGGCAAAGATCAATAGATAGCAAAGTACATCTCGTATCTGAATATTAATCACCGCCACTACAGCGTGAAAGCCTTTCAAAGTTCACTCCGATATTGCCAACTTACCCACAAGTACGCTGATTTGCGAGAAACTATTTTTAATTTCCCTCAGGAAGGCTCTCTGGTTCTCATTTATTAGTTTTGGCGACATCTGTTCGCGACTTATACGTTGCCTGACAGATGGCGTTGCAAAACATAAAATGGCGTCGCAAAAAATATGGACACACTTCAGCAATCAAATACGCGCGCCGACCATTTTTTCGTTGGCGGGAATGGTAATAAAAATTGTTCGATTTACGTGACATGGATGCGAGTTTCAGTTCGCTACAATGAATGTTTATTGGTGTGTTTGTGTATTGCCGAAGTTTTAACATTAAAAGCGAGGAAAACACCAAAAACTCATGTGTATATATAACCATCAAAAACATGTCCAATCGACGACGTAACTAGCTAATCAGATCATCCGTTTTATTATACTGGGGTCTGGCACAATAGCTACATTTAGATTATTATAAATTATCTTGAAATCCTATTATAAAATACTGCAAAAACTAAATACAAGAAAATAAATTGAATCCTCAAAACATATACACACACATCAGCATTAATTATACAAAGCAAGGGGTGAGAACTAATATTTATCTACACAAATAAATCCGTTGCAGGCGTCTAAGGAAATTAAAATTGGTGGCAGCTGGAAATAATGAGTTCGCCATTACTCACAGCTTACCTGCGGCACAAAATAAATATACTACAGAATTACTACAGGTGAATATCTTGTGCTGTATTTTGGAAAACGTGCAGCCATTACACCGATGAAAAGAGGCAGGGTCTGCCTCGTAGATCTTGGGACCAAATTTCGAATGTCTTAAAAAGTAAAATGTTAGGAGTACCCGTAATCGTCAAAATATGCATGGAAAGAGAATCGAAGCAAGTGGAAATCCATAGTCTCTGCCTGCCTCCCATTGGGGTCAATGGGAGACAGGCGTGATGGCATGTATGGGTATTAATAAAGTTATAACAGAATAAGGTTAGGTTTTATTGTCATTTAGGTAATTTTGCTTCCTGAGAAACGGCCTCATCAAATCTATTATTTGAAGTTGCTGGATCAATACTTATTTGTAATTTTGTAATCACGGTAGAAGCTCCAAGTGAAGTTAAGGTGATTGAAGGCAGAACGGGCCCCTAAACATTGCTGTGGAGGGTGCAACCGGAATAGCGAGAAAATGAGAGAGAGAATTATTAAAAACATCTTACATTCTAAATTTTTCTTTCAAGTTCTTTATTGTAAAAGTTTGAAGTTGCCGATGTTCGCTACTATTATTTCTTAGTCTTACTTTGTGGCCTCCACTATCGTTTTAAATGTTAATGCGGCAATAGCCGCATTATTTCTAAATGTGACTATTGGGGAAGACGAGATTATTTTATGTGTGATGTTAAGATAATTGTGAAGCTGAGCGTAACAAATAAAATCCACACAGCGGTTTCTCTTCTGTGCTTTTAATAATTTCACTTATAGCGTAGCTGCAAGTTTGCAGCAAAATAATCTTTTGGCTGTGATAAAGAACACTACATTTGTTAATGCAATATTTAATCATTTTAGCTGGAAGCGTTTTGTTGACACGCTAATAAGAAATAAAAATAGATTTATTTTCAAATTAGGTTACAAGGTATCGCTTATTGATTGATGGCTATAAGCTTTCTACAGTTTGCATATCTAAGAAGCAAACTGGAATATTACAAGCGCTTAAAAAATGTGTAGTAAGAATTCTTTGAGCGAAATATTTCTTGCTCTCTGGTAGGACAAAATTTAACTGTTTCGTGGAGACATAGTGCCCGGGTAGGATTCGGGATATACCTATATCGGAGTTTCAAACGCCAATGGGGCTCCAGTACCAACTTTGACAAGACTTTGTCTCATTTTCTATTTAAAAAAAAAGAATCCTTCTTTATGTCTTCGATGAAACCTAACGATGGTCGTAGTAGGAAGATGAGAAAAAATCTTTATCAACGGACGTGTTTTCCCCACAGGTAATGTTGTGATTACACTGACACCTTAATGATTATGAATAAAAAACAAACATACGATTATGGGCTGACATGTCAACATGATAATACCCATCAAAAAATAAGATTAAGAAAAAGAAGAAACATTAATACAAATCTTTGAAACAAATATATCGTTCACATATATTAAACCAATCGAAAATATATTCTGAGCAATATTCGGAGGACACAGCCAACGATCATTGTCACGCGCAGAACTCGAAATAAATTGCACGCGAATATTTAAACGCGGAGCTTTTGCACATAATAAATCATGATTTAAAAAATCACAGCTTTATTTTTATGCATTGCAATATGGAGAATAAATCAGAGAGCTCGCCTGATTTGTATCAGAGCTTCTTTATCAATAATGTATTGATTTACTGTTACCCTATGGTATAGTGGTTTGGTTATGCATGATTGAGATCTGGTCTGGTGAAGATAAAAAACGATATTTCTTATGAATGGATTACAATGATCCAGGAGTGGAAACACCAGGCAATCGTAATTAAACAGTGGCTATATTCTAAATGTGCCACAAAGTACACAAATTGAGGAGATACAGATACAGATTGAGGTATAAACATAACCTCCACATTCTAAGAGTCGCGGTTCTAAAGACGGAAGATTTTCACTTTTGTGGTGAATGAGTCCGAAACATTACTCACCCTCAAACAAGAAGCGATCCTTCTCTAACCCTGATTTAAAGAGGAGACCTTTACTTAAGCTAGTACTTACTACATGTCAAGTTCCGCAAACAACCGCTAGGGAAATCTTGCAATATTACGATATAAAATCTAGAACTGCTGCAGAAACCAACAAAATGATAGTGTCAGCGCCAGACGGTACAAAAGATGGCGCGTCGGTCGCGGTCTTAAAATTTCACAGCTAGACATTATACCAACGTCTAGAAAATACGAGTGTAATCTGGGTACTTCAACTGCATCAACGTGCATAATTTCTAGTGTTCTTGAGTGCTAGATTTTAGGCACCATTAAAGATTAGACGGAAATGTAGTGCATTAGTGTTTTATAAATTTAAAGTAATCGTCTTACTGTCTTATGTAAATTTATTTGTTAGACAGCTGAAATGTTCAGGACATGATTCTAGGAAATTAAGAGCATCTGTTTATACGGTAAGGCAAGGGTGTGAATCCAAAGAAAATTTTTCACAACTCAATCCCTGCAATGTCACTTAATTAATTACATAATTTGTACATATAATTCAAAATTCAGATAGCAATTCAATAAAACAGAAACGCTATCAAATTTTTTCGTACTTTAAAAAACCTGAGGCCCAAATTCAAAACTTATCATTCAGTTCGACTAAAGGATAGTTAAATAAACTCGGGATTCTTCTTTTGGGCGACGGGTTGACAACCTGTCACTATTCGGTTTTCAATTCTATCATTAAGCCAAACAGATGAAAGTGGCCTTTCAGTTTCTTGCGAAACTATTGGCTCTGTGTGTATCTGGCATGATTAAATGTATGTATTTTTTTTCACGTGAGTGGAGCCGCGGGTATACATCAATGTTCCTATAGTTGGCCTAAAGTGCTTATATCCTGCTAAGACTAATCGAAGGATCAGAGCTATCTACCGGAAGTACAAAATGGCGGCGAATGGCCTGGATGCGCTTCCGCTGCAGTGTTGCCCGCTCAGGGACAATTAATCTTGTGTACTTACTTATTTTGTACTGAGCCCGACTAACTTCGGAAAGCTTATAATAGCTTAATTAAGTTTATTTTTAACTAACTGATATTGAATTATTATAACTAAATTTAAGCGAATGAATTATAAGTAAATTCTCAATGTATGATAACGTGTATCATACATTGAAAATTGAAATACATTTATTCGATACAAAATCAGTTTTCGAACTGCGATACAAATGCGATGCGAATTAAGCAAAAAAAATCCAGCCTTACACCTACCTGACTTTTTATTGATAACCAAGAATATTTTTTTCTGTATATTTATATAGGTTCTTTGAACGCCTTTTGCATGACCACACCACTTTTATCCCATGGAGTATTTCCCTTCCTCCTGGCGTTAATCCTGGTGTACATCCTCACCAATCTGGTGATAAACCCAATGTGCGCATCTGACAGTGATCCGTGATGGGTGGATTGGGTGAACCAGGTTTTTACATGACGCGATTCCCATCTGACCTCTGCTAATCTATGCAAGGGGAGGTAACCTATACAGGGTGACTTTTAATTCAACTGCATAAATTTAACTGTTAAGTGTACTCATCTAAAGGATATTTAAAACCGTTAAAAGAAAAATATCGGTTCATATTTCAGAATAAAAGTATCAAAATCCACGATCCTAAATACGTCATATCACCCCGGCCAGCGGAAAAGCGACGCGTAAGATTCAGAGGTCAACGACACAATTCATTCAGCTGAGCGATCTCGACAACTCTGTACTTTACTTGATCTTATTTATTTATTTATTTATTTATTTACTAATTTATGTACACAGAAAACATCGAGACTGATAAACACAAGAAACAAGATCTTGATACTAGAAAAATAATTTATTTTTCAGACATTTATTTACATGTTTAGTTTTAATTTCTTTTTGTAGTATTGGTCTTTAATAAAGCGTGTGACGTAGTTTTTAAGGGATTTTTAAATGTGAATGATGACGTTAAATTTAAATAAAAATAGGCTCAAACGGCTCAGAAGCATGGGTATAGTCTATGTTTAAAAGGATGCAGTTGTTTTAAATGTCACCCTGTATTGGGATCATAATTACACATCCAGTTGCCTGAATGTGCAGTTATTCCTCACCACAAGAGCAGCGGTTTGCACTCAAAATAATGTAGATATAACTAACTCGGAATAAAGTCATTGGTTTAAGGGTGAAGTAGCATTAAAACTTATGCACATCACGCTTTTTATTTTAGCACCATTACGTTTGGACTTGCTTTTTTTCTAAAGAAATAATCCCTGTACATCTTAATAGTGGCTCAGTTAATTCGCTCGGAGGCTCATTCCGCTCAACGTCTCACTGGAGACCGATGCCGCGATTTGTTCGCTGCATCGTGATTTGTATCATTGTCTGTTGCAAACTTGCATCACTTTTTTCATTCCTAACGTAATGGAATTGTGACTTTTTTTACTTACTATAAGGACTTTTTTTATTTCATCCCATGTATTGAAATCCGAAATGTTCCCGGCACCAATAAAAAAAGAATAGGACCACTCCAACTCGTTCCAATAGATGTTGTAAAAGGCGACTAGATGATAGACTTTTAAACTTAGGATTCTTCTTTTTGACGATCGGCTAGCATCCTGTCATTATTTGGGTCTCAATTCTATCATCAAGCCAAAAAGCTGAACGTGGCCTATCAGTCTTTTCGGGACTTGTGGCTCTGTCTACCCCGCAAGGGATATAGACGTGACTGTATGTATGTTAAAAAGAGAGAGATGAGAAGACATATCTCTTGTCAAAGTTCGTGAAATAAGGATGCAGGCCCTGGTGGTAAAGCTGTGGATTACGTCGCACCAACATAGACTCACTATTGCACTCTTGCCGTCGATTATTCGCTTTTTGCTGCATTCGCTTGGTCCCATAAAAAAATATTTATTGCCCATTTCACAGACCGTATTTAACTCTCGAAGAGTTATATAACTGGGTGATATTCAGTACTTTTATACTTCTTTTCGTTCTTTATAAATACTGAAGGTCATATTTTTAAAATATGAAGCTTTGAGCCATCTTAAAACAACCAATTGCCTCTATCTTCATATTTAGGCGTAAACGAAATATAATACGATGTTCATTTACATTTCGAATAAGAAATCCTTTAATATTAAAGTTCTCGTTAGTTCTGTTGCAACAACCAAACTACTTATATGAATATAATTCTATCAAAATGCAATGAAGGCAAACGACAGACTCTCGAATCGGCTGGATTTAAAAAGTTGAACACTACTCGATGTCTACACTGGGAAGTTATATTCTAAGGAAAATGCATTGTAAGAGATAGTATCGGACGGTGCAAAGTGGTTTGCGGCTGAGGGGGGGTTAAGAGTGGGGGGGAGGGTTACGAGAGCTGTCATTTGCAGCGCCTTCAGAGTTGTCGAGTTACACAACTTGTCACCGAGGCTTTATCTAGTCCAAGCGATCTTTTTAACTTACCCGGAGTTAAGCCTACAGCTTGGCTGATTTATAAGCAGGCGGCGCTATATCGGCTGAAAAATACTGGCAATAAAACTGTAAGTGTAAGTTATACTCGCGGACTTTGTGCTCGGAGCTGCAGTATGGTGTAGGGTTAAAGGATGTTTTAAAGGCGCTCAATAATCCTTTTTGGTTAAAAAGGCGGTTGCCTTTAAAGAAAAAAGGGGGTTCTCATTTTGACCTATACATAAGTATGTATGTTTGTCCGCGATTATCTCGCGTTTCGCGTAACCGATTTTAATGCGGTTTTCAGGAAAGTGTTACGCTTGGAGAAGTTTATAAAAAGTTAACCGACTTCAGGAAGGAATGATATTGAATGGAGAAGTTTCTCAATAAGTAAAAATAAAGTTTAAATTCGAGGTATAAACTTATTAATGTCAAAAATTACATTAAGATAAAGTTACTACCGCGTCAAAAGCGCTAGTTTAGAAGAGTATTCTTGTATTAAGATACTAAACTTATTGAGTAAAATCAGACCAAGGACCTTATGACTGAAATGTATGCTGTATTTATACAGTTTAAGCATTACCATATTTTAAGTTCCAGTTTGTCGTGTATAGTCAGTCAGGTCCTGCCTCTTTAATCTCTGTCACAATATCGTAAACATCATAAATCATTCCCATACTATCTATAGCGGTACACGTTACGTTGACGTCGAATAATTTTCGAATTACTAACAAACCTGTGTGAACCCATTATTTCAGATAAGTCTTATATTTGTTGGCATATGGATATTGGATAATCGTACTCATAACGTTAGTCCTGATTGCATCTTCATCCTTAGTTATCAATGTAGAGAATTTATATTGAATATTTATTATGATTTGATAACATTGAATTAATATTTCATAATATTACAGCCCTAACCTAACTTGTATGTTACAAACAAAATAAAAATCTTATGATTTGCCATTAGTGCTCTTCAATCGAGCGATGTGATTTCACACATTATATTAATTTCAAAAATTCAAAGGCCCTACTGAAAACGTAGTGGCACTCCAAATCTTTAAAGACTCCAAGTTTTATTGTATCCGTACCAGTTACCCTATCTTCTCTCGAATGCATGAGAGGCTCGCACCTGTATTACTATGCAGTTCGCTTACCAGAGCTATACGGTGCGACGGTACACAAACTAAATACATATTTACTGCAACGGAATGTTCCTACTGGACAGTTATAGATAGCTTCCGCCTACGACTTGCATTGTCGATTAATCTTCGCTTGTTGGTCGGTTTGCGGTTGTTTGTGCATGTAATGTTTTCTCTGGAACTGAACAATTTTATTTAACTTTTTTGAATGTTTACAAGTCTCGGATGTTCGTTTAAATGAATGTAATTCTTATGTGCAATAAAGGCACAAAAGATAAAACATTACGAATAAATTAACATGTACATGAATTAGGTGATGCGCAATAGGCTGCGACTGACTTCACCAATCTTCTCCAGACAACGTTTCGGAAATTGTGTAAAGTATGAAAATAAAGCTATATTAATACATATGTAATTATATTATATGGTATTAAAGAACACTGCTAATATTTACTAAAATAAGCAAACATTTTATATTTACCAAACGACTATGAATTTCAACTTCCTACGATCTCTCAAGATTGCTGGCTTCCTCAAACACTTACTCTTTTCATATCTTCTTACAATATCAAATGCTTTACACATCTCCCTTTTTAAAGAATTCCACAATCTGGTCCCGAAAACGTCTTCGAGGCTGGTCCATTTCAGTTCTGACTTATGAATTAAGACCAAAGAATACTATCGCAGTAACGACAGGTATTTAAATGCGATTTCATCAAAACGGGAAAATTGTGAATGAGACGTGGTTATATAAGTAAGGTGGGTGGGTGATTTAATTTCCTGTGCACTACTGCACCGCGTTACCCCACTTTCCTGAAAGTATCTTAGAGTTGGCAACACTGGGAGAGCCGTTAACTACGATCTGAGGAAATCCTAATGTAATGGAATTCTGTTATTACGTCTATGTGCAAGGATAGAACGTATAAATGATGTTTCATATTCTCTGAAATAATTTGACGAAGTTTTACCCGAAATTTTCACAAAAGGATTATTTCGTTTTCTGCTAAGTTACATACATAGATTATTTATTTATATCATCCTAAGTTTAAATCTAATTTATTATTAATTTAAACATAAGATGATAATCTTATGTTTAAATTAATATTAAATTAGAAAGAAGGGAATTGTTCAACTTTTAAAGCACATATGATATCTCATATGTGCTTTAAAAGTTGAACAATTCCCAGGATCAGATCGTAACCACCACCACATCATAACATGTCTTTTAAATAATAAAATGAGTATCTAACTAAATTACCGAATAATCACATAACAAGCACACATAACAACATAGTCGACATAGGCCTCCTTTTTTGGTCGAAAGCTTGTTCTATCACGTCCAGACCAATAGCAATCCCAAAAATATCCGTTCTTGGAGCCCGAGCTATTATTTCAAAAGAATGCTATACGTGTAACTAAGTATTTACAAATGTCGGGTAGGAATGGGAACCTGGAGATGATCTTAAGGATTGCATTTGAATAATAATCGTGGAGATTTATTAACGCTCCGAAGGATTAATAGCCTCGGGTTATATGTAGGAGGGTGGGTATTGATAACCCAGATCTCTGGTTTGATTAATCGCACTTCGTACTTTTTGTAACATAGGTTTCCTTGAAGCTTAAAACTGAAATTTTATTACGATTTTTGTGATAAAACGTTGAAATGCGGCAACTTTAAGGAAGTAAGTAAGTACTGCTTTAATAACAAACTTGCACTTTAGAAAATACATAAGGTCTCTATGGTAAACATAGGTAGCAATAGATAAAACTTTTGCGTTACTAGATGACTGACTGACAGACAACATCCAGCAGTAGTTTATTAGGTGTAGAAAGTATAAATTTGGCGTGAATACTGAGAAGTATGCATGCACTAAAAGTGGATTTTGCAAAGTCCTTTTTGTCTCTATAAATATATAAATATTTTAACCATTTAAAATTTCTTACTTATTTATGGAAAGTATTAAAAATACAACTTCAAACGTAAACTGAGTAATTCAAAACAAATTGAAATTCATCTCAGACAACGCAATAAACAAAGAAAAATATAATTTAATTAATTTAACAGCAGTTACAAAGCGTCTCATAACTGCAAACACAATTCTCTTGGAAAAAGTGTACTAATTTTATATCTGCTATGAGGTTAGACTACAAAGAAAGTTGAGAAAAGTTACCGAGTCCTGGACAAGAATTGTAAAATGTTTAGCCCTTTATGTTAATGTCACAGGATTTTTTTATTATTTGAACTCCAAAATTCACAAGGCTCATATCTTCTTCTCTCATCTTTCTTTCTTCCTATCACTTTGGCAAATGCCGTTATAGAGGGATTGTATAACGCCGCAGTGAAGAATTCCCACGGGAAAACCTAATCATATCAACATAACGTAGACTAATTGAAGAAATATAAAGTTCTTAGAGATTATCTGATGGCAATGTAACTCGGTATTTCTAGTTTTTAGAAGAAAAAGGCGACATGAACACGGAGCACATTAGACGGCACAGATCCAATTTATAACGTAACGGCTAACAACAGTCGCGGTAATGAAGACTGATACAACCTGCTGTTTTATAGCTCCTTTATGAACAGCAAGTTAGAATGTTTCACTGTATTTTGAGGCTTCATACAACTATGTGGAGCTTTGTAGACTTTTTTTATAATAGCATATAGTTACATACTAGTTTAATTTATCTTTGGTTTATCTTGTTTGGGAGAGTGTATTATAAACACACAAAATGAATGAAGAAAGCTACTTTCTTCCCTAGAACAAAGTACTGTTCCCGTGATACTAAGAGAGAATGCGTAATGGCATTAAATCCACATATTTTACATGATTTTTGTAATTCTTTGGTGCAATAGGGTTTTAATAAATAAAAAATAAAGAAATGCTAGAAGTATTCCTATTACATACTTTCGAGAGTTAGGCAGTGACAAAATGAAAAAGAGTTTAAGGAAACGGCAATAATAACACCTTCCTCCGAATAGACCTTCAAGAGACCGTCGCGGTAGATACGAGTACTGTCGCAATTTGGGCAGCATGAGGGTTAAGATAGCCTATTGTTGTCAGCCAGGACATTTTGTCCCGGCCCGTCTCGTTAGCTTTAATGGTCATGGCCGTCCTATAATAACGAACCAAAATAAAAAAAATACAGAACTCACTTTATCTCTTATCTTCGTATATTCCGAGTTGCACCTCAGTTGCTCCAAGGAGAGTGTAAAAAATAAAAGGAACCGTGAAGTGGGAAAGACTAAACGAACATACCTTGATCAAATCGGGAACGTCCTGGCGAAATGTCAGCTCAAACTAAAACTGAATCTGAACCGACGAGCTAGCATGAAGAGACTTATGCATCTGGAAAGCGAAAGAAGTATGCAGGAATCGTGGAAATTAGAAAGAAGTAGTCTCTCTATCCCTCGAGAACAGAGGCATTATTTTATGTTTGTACTCGTATGTACTCAGCATCAGAAGCCTAGAGCCAGCCATTCAATATATTTTTATCCACGTTGACAAGTTTTGGGCAGTTTTGAAAGGAGAATACTAAGAATGAGTAATAGCTGAAACACCCAATTTACAAGGTAAGCCGCCGTCTGTAAACGGTGCATAATATTTTCACCGTATGTGGAGCATTTACAAGCTATTTAACGGAAAAAATATTACGACAACAATTAACTGATCATTAAATTCGTGAGTTTAAATATCAAGTTGAGTAAATAATAAACACGTACAAGTTAAAAAAAGCTTGTAGCGTAAAAATATTTGTCTACACATCTGTACTCCTCATATTTTATGGTAACGATTCTCGTACGTTATCACCTCCTCTTTTTAGTGTACAATATTCCGAAAAAAGCCGCCTTAAATTTAAGCCGGGCAATAGCTAGCAGAGTAAGGTCATTTGTTCGTAAGTGAACGGGGTTTTAAATTCCATTTTGTAATTCATTTTTATTGAACACACATACCGCAGTTAATTCTCTCTCGCTCGATTTCCAGAAGGGTCCCTTAGAGGAGATAGCTTATTGAGTTAAGGCCGCCTATTGCGCATCAGCTTTAGTTTCCTGATCATGAAAAGGAAATTTTATCTTTTTTGGTAAGTTTACAAAACACATAACATTTATTTTTAAAATAACGTAAATTACTTAAACTGCTTGCTGATGCTTTTACAATGAGTGTAATTTCGTTAGGAAACTGTTACATTCAGGTAACTGGGTAGGTTACCATGATCCAATATAAGTTTTGCTCTCCTGTTAAATTAGCGGAGGTCTGCCAGACAGGAGTCGCTCCGTGTATAAAACCTGACTTATCCAATCGAGTATTGTCAACATTGACGAACCCCTGGCTCTTCTCAGGAGGTGAGGATGCAACCGGCTCTTACACCTAAAGTATTATGATCGTGTTATTTACTTATATTGAAGCGATTCTTTCGAGATCAATAGGCTTTGATTTTTTATGTTGATGACCAATGGATTAGCAACCAGTAACTATTTCAATCATAAATTCATTTTTAAGCCATACAGCTAAACGTGGCTATCAATCTTTGCGAGACTGTTGGTTGTAACAACCCCGCAAGGATTATGGACGTGATAATATGTATGTATGTTCTTTTTCTAGATATTTAAAAATCTCTGATATATCTGAATAGCAATATTTGGACGTGTTAATGCATATTCATCTGAGTTGTATAATATTTTATGATTTGCGTTAAGGATAAGTTATGAGATATAACAGACAAGTGAACGGTTCTCGTTTTCCCACGCGTGGACTAGACATGTCCTCGTGTTGTGGGTTTAAACCGTGGGTGTTTAACGGAATTCAACATATTCTTGGATTTGTAATATGCCTTTCACATACAGTTGACACGGCAAGCTTTTTGCATGACTGATGAGTGAATTTAAACTCCTTGGCAAATAGACAGAAGTATAGTTATTAAAAAGAAGGTGAGAATAAGTGCCTAACTAAACAAACATACTTTATTGCACTTTATGGAAGACACAAAGAACATAAAATAATATAGACGTAACAAAAGGCCTATCGTAAATGAAATATATTTCCTAAAGGTTTAAAAAATAAAAGGAAAATAAAGGCTGCGCATGCTGAAATATAAAGATAAGCTTTAATATTTAGAAAAGAGTGTCATTCTTTTTTCCCGTTGATAACATGATCATTTCTTTTCTTTTTTGCATAGTTAAAATTCTAATCAATTTGTTCCACTACCACTTATGAACATGGAAAGATAAGACACAGATTTTTTTTAGATTTCTAGACAATGCCCGTAATTAAATCAAATTAGTATTCTAATCACAGAGTGTTATCAATTATCCATTAGGTCTTTGGAACTAGATCTACTGCTTAGTGCTTAAAGCTGCGCCAATGCAGTGGAGAAGCTTAATGCAGTTAAGTCTGCTATTAACCTGAGACTAGCACCGAGACATACAGCCTTAGTGTTAGAAAGCTTTTAGCTGTTCATGTAGTATGAACAGTTTGCCGGAATTCCCACGAGTTCGAATCCCCGGGCTACAGTTAGTGCATATAAATCCAAAGTATGATCTTATCATATTGGAAGTGTGTTTTCGAAATAAAAATTACGGATGTTCGTTGAATTTTTAAAATGGTAAATTTCTTATTAACTAATATTAAAAGAAACAATGCTACGTTGCTTTAATATGAAGGCAGAAATATAAAGGCAGGTTATTTAGGATGGTAAGCCAAAAAAATTAAAACACACTATGTGTTGGTGAGTCGGGCCAACAGACCATCAGGCAACAGAAAATAGAAACAAAATAGCTATGTAAAAAGATGAATGAATGATGAACGAGAAGACAAAATTATATAGTTATAATCAACATAACTTTAGCTATTATTATATAATGGAAGTCAACTAATAATAGAAACAAGTCTATTGTTGGGCCATCGATCACAGATCACGAACATAATATATCATTTTGTCATTGCGTTTGGCATTTCAATCATAGAACCGTGCCTAGCTGCCGACGAACCAAAATTCACGCGCAAATCCGTACGCGAAGTTAGTATTAAACAAAGTTGCGTTTAGGATAATTAGTTTGAATAACTTAGTCCGTCCAGCGGTCGGCTGTAACAAAATATCTGGTGCCAGACATTTTGCCCGATAGTAATATCTAAATTGGGAATTTATTCAAATGTCCAATTTGTAAAGTACTCGTGAGAATTGGTTATTACATAGCGTTAATTGGGGAAAACAGTACGGTTTTTGGTTATTTACTTAATCTTTCGGGGACCTGAAATGGTAATTTTTTATTTTATATTCAGGTTCCTTATCATAAATTTGAATCCTGAAACATTGTTTATGTGATATGGGATTGGAAAATAGACAATGGTTACATTTTCCAGCAGATAATGTATTCAATAGAGTCATGAAAACTTTTCTTAACCTTGACAAAAGAAGATCAGCCAAATTGCTTTTTGGCCAACGGGACTAGCATGAATAAACTGTCGCTGTTCCGTTTCATGTCATAATAAAAAGTGAAACAACAATAGTTTATCGCGGGACAAAAACAGCGTCACACCCGCAGAAGATCAAGTACATACATATGTATAGATCGATATGATTTTAGATAATCTTAACTCAATTGTATATAGCTATTAAAATTTTGTGTTCAATTGCTATGAAACAGATTAGTTTTTTACAGACAACACAAATGTCAATACAATTGTTACACTGTAACCTGATGCCTTAATACCGAATTCTTTACGATTAGTATTGTATGTAGATTAGTTAGGCTTAGTTTCAATGAGTATTAGAAATTTTTAAGATAATCAAAACATGAACATCATTAAAATTTCTTCTTAGTAAATTCTAACAAGACACCTAAATCTCATTTTTATTTTTAAACCACTAAAGTAAAATAGGGAAGCACATAGTGATGTTTCTGTCACGGCTGTGTGTCCCTTTTCCACCAGAAAGAAGACCTTTAGAAACATTAGACACGTCCACGGGAGTTTAGACAACGCGGCAATTATTCAAGTTAAGTGAACCTATGAGTTTCAAGTTTGCGCTCTATTAGGGGCTTCTGTGTTCTGTGCGGTCTAGTTGGCCTGCATCTAGACCGCATCAAGATTTTGTCACTATTTCAATTGCTATTAAAATTTACTGTTCCATTCATCAAATTAATGTTAAATAAGTAGATATTCTAAGGTTCCATTGGAAAGAGTATATTTTGTTAAAAGCGATCTGCCATTCTATTTGACGTCCTAATGTATTAAAGTGATTAAAACTTCATAAAAAATTAAATGAGTGAAATAGTCAGATGTGTATTAAACATTAAAAATAACGAAAATATACGAACAGAATTACCAAATCTACGTAAATCCTAACACGAGCATAACTAAAAAAAATAAACACAGCAACTTACACGAAAACTTGAATATTTCTTCGGCACTTAACGACTTAAACTAAACTCATAACCCAAAGTTACTGCGCAGTCGGTTGAGTTAATTTCCGGAGATAAAAGCTGTATGCATCAAGGCTCAGCAAACTATAACGAGATCTAATTTAGGGGCACTTCAGGCCAGCAGGTTACATCCGGCTACGGTTATAAACACTATTTTGTACCTAAATATCTTATACCAAGTTAATAAATATATGTCTAATACTTAATAATGTCGCAAAAGACGACTGAAAGACACGCTTATAGATTTGGGATTCCTCTTGTAGGCGGTGGGATAGCACTTGTTACTATTTGAATCCAATAGGAAACTTACATTTTCAGGATTAGGTTACGGGTCAGGCTTTTAAAAGTCAGTACCCATGAACATAAAATTGAAGTTAATCTCTTTAATCATAAAATACTATCCTATATCCGCGACCTTATCTCGTGAGGTCTTAAATTGTTATCGGCGTATTAAAGTTTTACAGGCTCCCCTAATCGAGTTTTCATTATTCCGAAGTCATTAAGAAGTCCCGTTTGGTGTGATAGGTCACGGGCTGGTACAAGATTACTCTGATTAGAAATCCGTTAACTGCCCAACACGTTACTTCAATCGATTAGGTTAAGTTAAATCGATTTACGTTGACCTTTTTGGACGTGAAGTTAAAATATGTTTTACAAGCTTTTACAAAAGCTTTTACTTCAGTAAAAACGTGTATTCCTACAGGAATACAGGTTTTCACAAATCCCTCGGGAACTTTAGTTTTTACCGAGATGAAAGGTACTCTTATGTCATCCTCCAGGCGTATAGGTATAACATATTACTTATTTAGGTACATATTTCAAGAAGATGAAATTTGCATTTATAATATTGGTTAGGATTATAAAGCAGTCACACACATGAATGATTTAAAAGATAGAAATAAGATAAACAAAGGTAGAAATAATTTTATGTCGGTCCATTTTTTTAAATAAAATTTATCATTATGTCCACGTCTGTTAATTGCTAAAAAATGTAAGTAATCGACCATTCCTGACGAAACCACGCTCCGCCAGGCAAAAACTGGCCGAACGACATAAATCGTAACTTTTTTACTCAGAACATCGGCAGTTTATAAAGTTAATGACGTCACAGAATCCATAAAGCCTCGTTATCAATTGAGACTGGGAAACTTGTGTAAGCCTCAGATCTTTCGAAGTTCCCGGACTTTTTATCTGATCAGTGCGTTTTGCTGACAGATTATATCGTCTGAAAACGATAGGAATTTGTCCCTTTGTGGTCGGTAAAAATAACTTTATTTATATGGATGGTGGTTTACGGCGTCGTTTCGGATTTAAGATCGGAGCAAGGCTGTTTGCGGTGCTGCTGTAAAACCTACAGTTACTTACTTACAGGCAAATTGAGTAATATAATATTGATATGTCTTCATCTTATAAGATCCGGATTTTAGGAACCTTAATTTTAGCTAGGTTTATAAGTTTTATAGACGGTTTAGTTATAAATGTGATTAAATATAGAAAATTATGCATTAGTGAAATTTAATTCTGAAAAATGAATTAATTTTGTAACTAGCTTTCGCCCAGATCTCTGCCCGCGTGAAACGTACCCTAAATCCTTCTACGTACTCCACGCGTTGACGTAAAAGACAGACAAACAAATAATTTTATAAGTATGGATGTTATAAATCCTAGTTAAATATTGATAGGTTAATAGCAACATTTTAGGCCAAACTCTTTGAATAGGTTCTTTCGAGCGTGTTAATGAAGATCAAATTATTTAAATTATTTTTTTAAGCTATAGATTTGTTCTCAAAGAAATTACGAGGTTCCTTCTGAGAAAAAGTATTTTTTTTTTCCTTTTAGTCTTTTACTAGAACATTGAAGAGAGTTATAAATGTTGATGAAATTAAAGAAGTATGCAGAGATCGGGGCAAGAAGAAAGACGTCGTCTCTGCCCACCCCTGCTGGAAAGAGACAGGATTTTATTTATGTAATATTTATATATGTAGTTCTTTTTAATAAACATCATAAGATGATATTAACCACAATTTGTATGATATTCTTCCGTGTAATATTTCGAAAGCAACACCATATATTCAAACAAAATGTGTGTACATACATATTACACACGGTCCCAAGCTGTTTCTCGTTTTAATTAGCATTTTGGTAGATTTATGAAATTGTAAAGCGGGTGCACAATATATGCATGAGGAGGACAACGATCCCATTGGGACAGTGCCGGTTTAGGTCGGGGCCTCAGTGTCAGCAGAGGTGATTTTATGCTACGTTCAATCCTTCAAAAATGAGGTTTGATTCGAATTCGAGTGTTTGTTTTAAAGAAGTTACATAATTTAATTAGACCACCTAAGAAGCTCTTATGAAGAGTTGAAGATACAATCAGTCAATAGGATATGCTATTTTGATTAAATCTCTTTGGGAGAAAGCACTTTTTGACGTCAAGTATAAGATAAGTTTACAGTTTTCTCTATTAAAGAACTCAATTCAGAAAAAATATTTTCTATAATAAAAAAAAATATAAAAATTGGCTTTCAAATTCTACACACTTAATAATGAGGATTATAAAGACCATTCAGAAAAAGCCCATGAAATTACGTTCCAAAAATACTTAAATATAAAATTCTCTGAATGAGCCCTTAAACAGCCACCCACAATACTTAATTGGCAAATAACCGCTTTCTGAACAGTAATTTAACACGACTCCAATATACCTATACGCGTTCAAGCGCGCCCCCTGATGGCCATAAAGAAAAACTGTACCCCGCCCAAATTCAAGCCACACAAGTTCTAATGACGTCACGCTAATTAGTTTTTTTAATGTCCCCTCTGAGCTCGATTAAGGGGAACCCACTTAACTTTATCGTTTCATATTTTATTTATTTTATTCCTTTGTCATATGGCCTCCTTTAGCTAAACCTGCTTAATGATATTAATTAGGGCGAATAATATAATATATTTTTGAATATTTCACATTTGATACCAAATACCGAAATTTGAGGGTTTCCATGATCGCCTCAATTATATTACGAATTATTAGGTTATCAGCATTTTAAGAACATAAAAGCTACTTTGTGAACCAGATATAGAATTTCCTTCAACAATTTACTCCGTGCAATAAACTCTTAAATGGCAATAATTATGAACAATACGAATAATTGTACAGTTCTCGGATTGAATCTTTGGAATTATTATTTTATTGGAATTTCCTTCCCTAGCAAGTACATCAACAACCTCAACCTACATCATTATAGCCATCACCTATGTTCCCGATTCTCGGAAAACCGATCATGGGTTTAGCCTGTATGTTGATAGGCAAGTCAACTTTTCCTTTTATATACGTAGATAAATCCAAAATACTCCGTAAAAGTCAACAATCTTCATAAATTGGCCACAATTTACTGCTATATAACCATTTCGCAGTTATCTTGTTGAATAGTCGAGAATTCGATGACATAAAAAGCTTTTTTGCGTAATAGCCGTTTTATCGCGCGTGCCTAGTGGAGCCATGTTTAGAGGAATATTGGGCAAATAAGCATTTATATGAATTGAATGTACCTTGCATTTGGTGGAAAATTTTGAGAAAATGTCTTCTATAAAATTGAAGAATAATCTTATAATGTCTCTATGTGATTTTGTTGCAATAGTACTAAAGTATTTTTTCAGTGAAACATATGAAGATATAAATCTCTCAGTCGCTGTATATGCTCTTAGCAAAAAATTAAGAGAGCAAGTCTTATTCTTGAAATAGCGAATAAAGACTTAATGTTTCGGCATCAAAAACCAATGTTAAACAATTAAAAACAATTTTATTTTATCATCTACCTACAGAATTTTAAATAATGTTTTTCTCTGACATGTATATATTTGCTTCCTGGCAAGCGGCGAGGAGTCAAATTTCAAAGAGTTCGCCGTGTCATGACAAAAGGACTTTAATGAAGGCCACGCCTGTTATTTCAGACCTCATTTAGACTTTCGACCTTTGAAGGATTAAATTGAAGGAACGGTTCTCGTCATCCGGAGCCCGTAGTTAAATCGGATCTGATTTAAAATTAACATAAATCTATCTGTAAAAAATTACGTTAAATTCATGAAATTTTATTTTTTTATTAATATCGTGATTATAAAAAAAGCTAACATGCTTTTCAAAGTAATATATTGTGCATCGCCACTGAAGAGCACTAGGAGAAGTTCCCACGGGTACGGGTAAAATGGGTATTTTGGTTTGACGCTTATAATTTTAATCTGGGGGCTTATAGAAGATTTATTCCAGAAAAAAAGAATAACTTATGAAATAAAACTGTTCAGTTCAGAAGTCTCCGTTACAAAACAACAATGCAGTTTTTCCATAAAATATGAGATAAATATATATTTATACCAATAATGTATACAATATTTTATTCTGAAATTGAAAATTTCGAAAGAATCAAACATAGATACGTAGACATAGACATAAAACCTCCAAAAACTCCATACGTTTTAATGATATATGAAAAATTACCCATGCATAGAACTCATTCCGCATAGAGCCGTCAACGTCAGCCTTACAAATAGGCCGGCTAATGGATATGTAAATTCTTTGTAGATACGATATCGTATAGGAGCTAATAAGATAAAAAGGAAACTTAACATGCTTTTAGCGTAATTGGCCATAGATGTATGAGAACATAGATGTAACACATCGCTGGAGGATATCAAATAGTTTTCAACCTAAAAATCACTTTAATTAAAATCATTTTTTTTTTTTTATCACTTATTTTTTTTTTAATTCAGATTCGAACCCAACCCCTTAGAGTAATGAACGTATATGTGTGTCATAACTAAGCTAAGGACTGTTAATGGCAAAATTGAGTGCTCCTATACTTAAGTGCTACCGCCATAAGAGCGTTGCATTAACGAGAACAATTTTAATATGTTTGAATTGTTAATTAATTCTCATTTTTCCTTGGTTCCAGGAGTCGACGACACACACAAGTTCCTTGGGAACGAGACGCACACAGACTACTTCAGACTATTATTAAGAGACGGAAACTACCTCCTGGTCGGTGGCAGGTAAGCAACATTCCTTTATCTGACACACATTTTTCCCCGAAACTTCGCTCTCGTATAAAATCCTAGGGAAAAAGTTGCCGTTGTTTGCCTAAGTATATTCATACAAATATTTTTCATATTAGTGTAGCGTTGAAAGAGTAACAGACAGACTGTTGCATAATTACTGTACTAGTTTACAAAGCAGATATGCGAGCCAAAAGAACTTCAAACTGAGGAATGCCCAAAATCGAATAAAATGGAAAGAAAATCCTCGCAAAGCAACCTCGGGCCTCTACCAAATTACATCACATCTTTATATTTTACGGAGTAAAAGAGCCAGAGTGCTTAATACAAGACTCAAAGCCTTATTTAGTTTAAGTGGTGGAATTGAGATTTAGATGTGGTTGAAAAAGAAGAATCTCAATGTTCCCTTGATTGATTTTTACGTACTGCGCATGAAAAAAAGCAGCCTATAATTGCCTCTCTATCTATCAATAATGATCGTTCTGTGATCATAATTATCATGTTACGATGAATTTATTTAAAAAAAAATCATACAACTTTCGTAAAAAGTAACATTTCATTCACACCGGTTCTGTTACTAATTCAGTACTATACAAAGCTACTACGTATTTGTTTTTCAACTCCACTTGAGTTCGTTGAGAAGTTAGGGTACCCAAAACCACAGACTCAAGCGGTAAGATCGTGCTATATCTACCACGACCACAGGCTGGTAACCCCAATGCAACTCCATCCATCCTTGTCTAGCAACAGGATATTCAGATAGCGCTCTCTCGTTTGCATTTATAAAGATTTTTGGTTTGTGTTTGTATGGAGGCAAGACTTAAAAACACCCCTCGCGCCCGCCGGCCTACAGTCGCCATTTTATTACGGGCTAGTGAGAATGATTTGTCGATAGTTTTTATCGACATTTCTTAAGTTCCGATGTTTTCATATTTTCCTTTTGTCGTTCTTTCACATTTTGATATTGAAGTTGTCTATTGTGGGTTGGTAACTCTTAGAATGAATAGTCAACACAGTTTTTATATAAAACTTAGCACATTTTGGAAAGTTACGTGCACAATGAAATAAATTAATAAAACTTCTTTTAAAAAAAAAACTACTTTTCGCACACATATAAAAAAAATACAGCTTTATCAATAATCATTATTTTTTAACATATCTGCGGTTTGGTTTGCATATAAATTGTAGCATGCGTTTGTTCTGTGTACAAACATTTTGTATGCAATTGATTTGCAAAATTCTGACAAAACCTTCTCGGACTTCTATCGTGTAGAGTAACAAGTAAACGTATAAACTTTTTCATTACAATATTAGCAAGATATCGATACCTGAACTATGTAACTCGGCACGGCCCTATAAACCGTGCGGCACGCGACATGTCGCTCGTTTCGTCTGAACACTGCTCAGTTTGCTTTGCCAATATCATTCTTTGTTCGTCGTAAATATTACTGTACTACATTCTGAAGTTTGTAGGCGCACAGTCATTGTTCTTTATTACACAATACTCGTGGTTAATGTAACTAAAATATTTATGTGGACGTGTGAATGGAACTGAAACGTCTGAATCCTTACGGTTTAGGGTGCAATTTGGCATGCGAACAACGATAAAGATAACTAACTCCTTTAACTCTTTATTGATTGCTTGTATCTGTCATCCTATTAACTTTATTTATAAAATCGTTACATGAAAGTACAAAAAAAAAGAAGGCCACGCTGGTTGACTAAATGATACTGTATATAGATAAGGTTCATAATGACAGTTTAACAACACCCATTCCGTAAAAGAATCATCCCGAGCATATATAATCCATTTCTATACCTAACTCGAAAATATTTCATAGAAATATCTCCACGTCAACAAATTCAAACACCCTTTCATCTTTTCACATCCTGAAATGACCAAATACCAGGATACGTTGCATTTGCACAATAATCCCTACACAAAATTTGCGTGGTGTAATTTGAAATATTCATTCGTGTACGACAAAGTTTGCATTTCTTTTCAAATCACATTTACATGACAATGGTCAGGTTTGCGATGGAATTCACATTTCGCCTATTGCTGGTATATTAAAGGGAGTAAATGGTATACTTAACCTTAATTTTTCGACCGGTGGGGCTTTTAATCTTATGACATCCATGTTTATGATCCACCTGTCCATCACAGAGGTGACTAAGGGATAATGAATTTTCACCTAATGCCAATTATATAACTTAACTAACTGATAAGTTAACCGATGCTCTTACTGTCAAGAAAAAGATCGTGAGGAAACCTGCATCGAATATGATTCAATATGGGGTTGTGAGTTGTGATGCCAAGGTGGTGGAGATCAGACCTGTCCGACCTCAACTCAACCTTGAGCCAATACAGCTAATAATGCAATTTGGAAATATTTTATTACCTGCAATACCAATTGGCTAAGAAAACCTTTTCTAACCTTTATATTTTTCTTAAAGAATAAGCTCATATCAAACCGATCCTTTACTTATTTAGGTGTTTAAGAAAGTTTACTTAGCCAATTGTCAAAGCTTACGATAAGAGGAAAATATAAAAACAAAATCCGCCATACTCCTCGCTTCCTCTCATCACGGGAACCCTGCCGATTCCGGGAAACCATATTCGGGCCGCGTCTCATGTAATGTTATTCCGTGGGTGTGAGCCTCTTTTGTGCCCTTTTAACGAAATTAACGTTGTTTCGGCGCGCCCGTACGAAGACTAAGGCATCAAAGTGTATCGGCAGTCGACTTTAGTTGGTACTAAATGGGCACTAGTGAAAATAGAGAATGTGGAGATTATTTGGGGTATATTTAAATTAAACTTTTGAACATGTGTGCTGTTATAGAGTTTTCTAGGTTCGATTTCCCATTACAGATAAGTGGGTTGACGGTAGTACGCTTGTCTGTGACATCGGAGGTCATGAGTTCGAATTTGGCCTGGGTCTTGGATGTCTTTCTATATAAGTATTTATTATAAAATAAAATATCGTTGAGTTAGTATCTCGTAACACAAGTCTCAAACTTACTTCGAGGCTAACTCAATCAATGTAATTTGTCCCCTATACCTATATTTATTAATTTATTTAATCACCCCAAATCTATACTCTTATATACACTTATATGGAAATTCTCCAAACTTTTTTGTTCGATTTACCATTTTCGTTATTTGGACAACGTTACATTATTTAAACACGGGCAGTGCGTGAGGATGATCCGGCCTGGGAGGACCAGATCGTTTCCTGCGTGTAGGATGTGGGCCTATACCTTCTGTGATAACATGAAATGGCCGTAAGGACTCCAGTGCCGGGCACATCCGGCGCACATAGCTTTTTTTAATGGCGTATTAACACGCGGACAGGCAAATTGTGAAGGTTATAAACTTGTTGATAAAAGATGTTCATCTATTTTGTACAGTATGGAGAGGAGAAAAATACGTGTATTTTAATTTACCTTAATAATAAAAAACATGTACGTGGAAGCCGTAACCAATGTTATAATACGAATGGCCTAATTAATATGACCACCTCTCCAGTCACAGAAAATGTACATACTATCATACATGTACGTCTTTATCCGTGTGGTTTCGAACAAGACCACTCCATCTCCTACCCATGGATGTCGTAAAAGGCGACTAAGGGATAGGCTTTTGAACTACGAATGCTTCTTGTAGGCGATGAGTTAGTAACCTGTCACTATTTGAATCTTCTTTTATCGAATTCTATCATTAAGCTAAACGGCTGAACACGCCACAGGCCACCTACCAGTCTTTTTTTCAAGACTGTTGACTCTGTCTACATATACTGATATAGACGTGATTATATATTTATATGCATCCCCTTCTTTAGCGGAGAGAGCCAAGGCTCTGGCTTTCTCCAGCTGCTTCTTGTAGCAGCCCAGAGTTGTATATATACTTGTATGCAACATCAGTACAAGTCTTCAAATCTATACTAATATTATAAAGCTACAGAGTTTGTTTGTTTTTTTGAACGCGCAAATCTCAGGAACCAGTATGGCCATATAACATCACGCTGCAACTATGAAGAGCAAAGAAATAATGGAATATGTGAAAAAAAACGAGGAAAATTATTCATCCTTGAGGGCTTCAATGATGCCCAAAATAACTATTCCACACGGACGAAGTCGCGGGCACAGCTAGTAAATTATGTACCAATTGAAAGGCACAGATTTTTATCGTACCTCCATCGGAAAACATTTCGCGCCAAATGGCCAATTAACGTGAATTCAGCAACGAATCCGGAAAATTCTATTTCCAGGCAGTTTCATCACGCGTGACAACGAGGGGAAATCCCGAATAAACAAATTTATTCTTAATTAATCATATTCACAGAGGCTTGAAACGCAAATCAATTTCAGAGCGAAAACAGTTTAGTTTAACAAAAGTGTAGTTGGTTATATTTTTAACTACATACGTGTATCACGAGTTTATCCCTCACAGGGTAGACAGAGCCAACAGTCTCGATAAGAGTGGAAGGCCACGTTCAGCTGTTTGGCTTAATGATAGAATTGAGATTCAAATAGTGACACTTGAGATTCTTTTTTAGGCAATGGGTTAGCACAACCCATTGCCTAAAAAAGAATCTCAAGTTTGTAAGTCTATCCCTTAGTCGTCTTTTACGACATCCATAGGAAAGACATGGTGGTGGAGAGTGGTTCAATCAATGACAACACGGCACAGAGCCAACAACCTTGAAAAGAGATGATTTATCTGAGATTCAAATAGTGAAAAGTTGTTAGCCCATCGCCTAGAGAAAGATCCATACAAATTTTTAACATTAATTAACTTTGCATAGTTCTTTTTGGACTATTAACCTATCACTTTGTGAACCTCTATTTCATCATTAGGCCATAAAGCTTTAGATAGATAGCTTTTCAAGAGACTGTTGGCTCTGTCAACCCCGTAACTAATCAAGACGTGATTTTATTTATGTATCTTATATCGCGATTGCGCAGACCTTCCTTCTCTTCTTGGAAGACCTTTGTTTTTTAGAATTGAAGTGTAAATAACACTAGAAAAAGATTGGCGAGTAATTGATTTGTTTTCGTTTGATAAAAAGCGAGGAATCAAAGGTATTGTCTGGCTCACATCCGTTTGCGATCGTTCGTTTGATTTCTATTTACGCGTTAATTTCATTTAGTCTGTGCCTTTTGATTTATTTTTCATTTAAATTTATCATTTGTTCTTATGAACAGTGAGAAGTCGTATTAGCTGTGTGTGCAAATTCGAAAACTGAAATATTAATTTGATAGTTATATTCAAACTCAGCTGTGTCCAAAATTAAAACAATATTTCACAGGAGTCGAAAATCAATATAAATAATAAATTCACAAACATATATCACGTCTTTATCCATTGCGAGGAAGACAGACACAACAAAAAGGAAAAAAGGAACTTTATTTTTTCTCCACAACAATACAATTGGTGTCTTAACTATACCATAACTAATATACATAAGTCTGTTGTGGAGAACTGGTGCCTGAACTAGTTATCCGAAGGAACCTGTCATACAGGACACCAAGCCGGGAGGCTTATTCATAATATTCATGTACTCTCTCTGAGGGGACTCAGAGAGAGTACATGAATATTATGAATAAGTACACACTGATACTAATAATCTAAATTAAAATTACCTTTTAGTAGATAACATAACCTAGGTTGTAGAGAAAATTTATATATTGGTGGTGCTTAAAATATCCTCAAATTACTTATTAGGAGTTAGTAAATAGGAGTGTAATAAAAGTAACGACAAAGGTATTCTAAGTAGGTATATTAAAATGGGTGCGTGAGAGTAATTATTGTTGTGACCAGCCCTACGACGGTGTCTTGGGATCGGTAGTGATGGGATCATCACTACCACTGGAACATAGAAAAGTCGATTTTTAAATAATGGGCCGAAGCAGATCTTCTAGGTATGTAAGGCCTTGTAACCAAGATCTGGTAACCATTTTACACATGGGTTTGGTAAGGGGAAATATATTTAGTTTGCGATTTGCCTGCTTGTATAGAAAAGGCCCTAGAAATTGAAAAAATCTTTGGAAGAAAGTGGTGAATTATCCTGTCATTTCGTACATTTTGGTCTGGATCATATGTCATGAGGGAATGCTGTTGGAGAATTGTATGTAGTATATACAGTTATAGCAACTTGGGAATAATTAATAGAAAAATACGATTTATAAAATAAACATATATTGGTTGCTATTTTAACAAAAAACTAACTTAAAATATATTGAATGAAAAAATGTGACAAGAAACAAAAACGCAACGAAATTAATAGAATCCGCGATTTCAAAATGCCGGGCGCTAGATATTCCATTAAGGACAGGACCGTATCTAGGGGCCGGACTCAGCAGAAACTAAAATACAAAATAATTAACAAATATTAAAAATCTTTAAATATTAACAATAGTACAAATTTTATAATACCCGCTACACTACCCCCCTGCTGAGACCGATGCTACGCTAAGGTCGATAGTGCTTGGGAAAGTGTACTCGGCGTCCAGATCTAGTTTGTCTGACTTGTTGAGGTGGTGGTGTAGGCTTCTCTGCTGTCACAGGTGATGGCATCTTAGCTACCAGGGGTGGAGTGATAGCGGTCTTCAAAGCGACATCTGCTTCTCCCTTTTGAGCAACGTAAGCTGGTTTCAAACGATTTATAGTTACAGTTGTATTGTGGCCGTGGACTGCAATCCGAAATGTCTTCGTACCGCGTTCCAGCACCTTGTGTGGTCCAGTGTATGGCGGTTCTAGTGGATGTCGGTAACCATCTTGTCTCAGAAAGACGTAATCAGCAGTCTCTAAAGCTTCCGGAATGTAGAATGGTTTGTCGCCATGTCGACTAGTAGGCTGTGGTGACAGTTATGCCATATGAAGACGAAGTCGTGCCACGAAGTCGGTGTAGTCGATGATGTCGGATGACGTTGGGGCAAGGAACTCGCCAGGTAAGCGTAGGGGCTCGCCGTAAACAAGATCAGCTGCTGAAGCGTGGATATCTTCTTTCCAGGCGCTGCGGATACCCAACAGCACCAAGGGAAGAACCTCGGTCCAGTTTGAAGTTGCATGACATTTGATGGACGCTTTCAGCTGGCGGTGAAGACGTTCCACGAGTCCATTGCAGGCAGGATGGTATGCTGTGGTGGGCCGGTGCTCAGCTCCAAGGATAGCACTCAGGGTTTTGAAGAGCTTGCTCTCAAACTGCCGGCCTCTGTCTGTAGTGATGCGATGTGGGCAACCAAAGCGAGACACCCAGCCAGCAATGAAGGCGCGGGCACATGTCTCGGCGGAAATATCAGCTATGGGATAAGCCTCAGGCCAGCGAGTGAATCGATCGATGACCGTGAGGACATATCTGCAATCAGAAGAAATTGTTAGGGGCCCTACGATGTCCATGTGGACATGGGAAAAGCGTTGGGTAGGAATAGGAAAATCGGAGATGGGAGAGGACGTGTGACGGGATATTTTGGATTTTTGGCATTCTGTGCATTCTTTTGCCCATCGTCGGCAATCCTTCCTTATTCCTGGCCATACAAACCTGTCGGTCGTAAGCTTTATTGTTGCTCTTGCTCCGGGATGACTGAATCCATGCATAGTGTTGAATATTTGCTTTCTAAATCGTTCAGTGATGTATGGTCGATAGTGAGACTTAGAAACATCACAGTATACTCCTTCAGAGCTGTCGGAGACTTGAATTTTTTTCAGATTTAATGACGTACCTTCTTTCAGAAGTGCTTGCAGCTCAGGGTCTTTAGCTTGAGATTGTGCAAGGTCATTATAGTTGAAAGGCGTTGATACAGCTTCTATCCTTGAAAGAGCATCTGCAACAACGTTCTCTTTACCTGCTACGTATTGAATGTCAGTGGTAAACTGGGAAATGTAGTCCAGGTATCGAAATTGTCTTGGAGAACATGAATCACGTTTAGATAGGAACACGTAGGTTAACGGCTTGTGGTCTGTAAAAATAGTAAAATGTCTGGCTTCGACCATGTGTCTAAAATGCTTGATGGCTTCATATATGGCTAGAAGTTCCCGGTCGTATGGACTGTACTTCTTTTGAGCTGTAGATAATTTACGAGAAAAGAACGCAAGCGGTTTCCAAGTTCCTACTGTCTTTAGTTGAAGAACTGCACCAATCGATGTATCAGAAGCATCAGTGAAGATTGCTAACTCAGCATTGGGATCAGGGTGAGCCAGCATAACAGTATCGGAAAGACTTGATTTACAATCATTAAAGGCTTTCAGCATCTCGGGTGTCATCGTGATGGGTTGAGAACCTTTGGATTTTGGACCTCCTAGAACTACATTAAGTGGAGCTTGTATTTTGGCAGCATCAGGAATAAATCGCCGGTAGAAGTTGTACATACCAAGAAATCTACGCATCTCTCTTATGGTCTTAGGAATTGGGTATTCTTGTATCGCCTGTACTTTCTCCTTAAGTGGAACAATGCCATCCGGGCTTACTTCATGTCCTAGAAACGTAAGATTAGTTTTGCCAAACTCACACTTAGCATAGTTGATCAGGATGCCGTATTCAGACAGTCGCGTAAAGAGCTGACGGAGGTGATCAAGGTGTTCCATTTCCGATCCTGAAAATACTAATATGTCATCTAAGTAACCATAGCAAAAAGGAAGGTCTCTAAGGGCTTCATCGACGAATCTTTGAAAGGTTTGGGCAGCGTTTCGAAGACCAAAACTCATGAACGGGAATTCGAAGAGTCCAAAGGGCGTAGTAATAGCTGTTTTCGGGATATCTGCTTTTGCGATGGGGATCTGATTGAATGCTTTCAGCATATCAATTTTCGAGAACACCTTGCTGCCAGCTAACTGATGAGTAAAGTCCTGTATGTGTCTAATTGGGTACCGGTCGGGTATAGTCCGTGCATTCAGCGCTCTGTAGTCTCCGCAAGGCCTCCAGCCATTATCTTTCTTGGGAGCGAGGTGTAAAGGAGAAGACCAAGGACTTTCAGATCTTCGAGCAGTTCCGTTGGCTACCATTTCAGCAAACTCCTTCTGAGCGACCTTCAGCTTGTCGGGTGGAAGACGTCGAGGGCGTCCCGAGACAGGTGGACCAGGCGTGGTACGTATGTGATGAACAGTATTATGTTTTACCTGCTTTAGTGTACCAGAAGGTCTCGTGATATCAGGAAACTCGCGCAGGAGGCAATGGTAAGGTGTGTCGCCAGCTACTACTTTGACAGACGAGATACCTGCTACAGTCATAGCAACTGTCGTTGCAGAAGAAGAAAGTAGGGTGAGACCATCAATCAATCGGTGGTTCCGCATGTCTACAAGAAGATTATAAAATATGAGGAAATCAGCACCTATAATAGCTTTAGGAACATCAGCGACCACGAATTTCCATCTATATGCACGGCGTAGTCCCAAATCCAAATTTAGGTAAATCCAGCCGTAGGTATGTATTGCCGTACAATTTGCTGCAAATAACTGGTAGTCCGTTCTGCTTCGTGCTTCTCTCAACGCTGATCTAGGGTATACGCAAAGATCTGATCCGGTATCTACAAGGTAAGTAATTTTTGATGTACGATCAGTCATGAAAAGGCGGCGGGGTATACCTGGGCAGTCGTTTGCCGCTAATTCCGGCTGCCGTTGGCGTTTTCCGCGAACGTGCAAGGAGTTGTGCACTTAGCTGCTCTGTTTCCAAACCGATTATGGTACCAGCAGTATCCATCTACGCGCGGCTTGGCTCTAGAATGCGACCTGTGTCTGTCTCTATTCATCGACGATCCTCTTTGTCTGCTTCTATCTCTAAATCTAGAAGGTCGAGATTGTACCTGGGTTTGAAGAGACGCAACTTGCCTTGTGAGCTCGGAAATCTGGTGCATCATCTGTTGCATTTCACTACTGCTGGTACCCGCGCTGGCAACCACTGGTGTAGGTGGGGCAATTTCATATACCTTATCGGCTAACTCTGAAACTGACTCAAGCGGTAGGTGAGTTTGAGACGCAATTACAGTTTGTATGTTTTGTGGTAATCTGCTGGCCCATAACGTGCACAAAAAATTTTCCGGTACCGCTGGACCGGCTAGGGTTTGCAGGTGGCGCAAAAATTGAGATGAATTCCTATCGCCCAACTCCTCGTGCATAAGCAACTGCTTAACCTTTTTTTCTTGGGAGGCAGAGAGGCGTTTTATTAGTTCGGCTTTTAATTTTAAGTATTTATTTTCTATAGGTGGGGATGTTATAATATCCTTCACTTCAGCCGCGTACGTGTGATCAAGCTGTGCTACAACATAATAGAATTTTGTATTGTCTGCGCTTATGCCACTGATAGCAAACTGTCCCTCTATTTGAGCGAACCATAATGCCGGTTCCTCTGGCCAAAACGGTGGAATTCGGACACCAACCTTAAATATGTTGCTTCCTCCGGCTTCAGTAACATTCACACCGCGTGCACTCGCGTCTCCTCCTGAAGTTTCTTCGCTCGCCTTGCTTGAATCCATGACCGTTTATCGTATCGTAACGTAACGCGATTGACTATTTATTCACGGGCGTAATTCATCACGTCGGGGTATATAGCAACTTGGGAATAATTAATAGAAAAATACGATTTATAAAATAAACATATATTGGTTGCTATTTTAACAAAAAACTAACTTAAAATATATTGAATGAAAAAATGTGACAAGAAACAAAAACGCAACGAAATTAATAGAATCCGCGATTTCAAAATGCCGGGCGCTAGATATTCCATTAAGGACAGGACCGTATCTAGGGGCCGGACTCAGCAGAAACTAAAATACAAAATAATTAACAAATATTAAAAATCTTTAAATATTAACAATAGTACAAATTTTATAATACCCGCTACACAGTTGTCGGACAGTTAGGACTTGGCAAAACAGTGTCGAAAATACTAAAAGGCCAGCTGAAAATGATGAAGAGATGAGTTTTAGTGAATTTACATTTAAAATAACATACATACATATGGTCACGTCTATATCCCTTGCGGGGTAGACGGAGCCAACAGTCTTGAAAAGACTGAATGGCCACGTTCAGCTATTTGGCTTAATGATAGAATTGAGATTCAAATAGTGACAGGTTGCTAGCCCATCGCCTAAAAAAGAATCCCAAGTTTGTAAGCCTATCCTTTAGTCGCCTTTTACGACATCCATGGGAAAGAGATGGAGTGGTCCTATTCTTTTTTGTATTGGTGCCGGGAACCAAACGGCACCAATTTATTTAGTGAATTTACATTTAAAATAACGATTTCCCCAATCTTGCTCCAATATCATATTATCACAAGCCTAAATTAACCCATATATCTGAAATATAAAATCATATAGGAGTACTTGGCAGGATAGGGTTTGATATGTAAAGGTAGGAGGTACCAAATTAGTATCTTTTGTGCAAACAACGTTAAAGAAGGGCTCAAATTCCCTGGGGTAGAGCCCTGCCCTTCAATTAGAATTAGTGGCCCAGGGGTAGTATGGACATTGTATTTTGATACATACAGGCCTGAAAATGGACGAGCCCTATAACTTAAAATGAAAGAAAATTTTATGGTAAGAAATTGAATTGTATGGATTACTTACTAAATTTCACATGCAATTCCTCTCGCATCAAACTATGTATAAATTACGTTGTCTTTTTTTTCGTTCCCGTTGCAATTACGTACACATACAATTCTCTGTACAGTGTGACACTTCTCAAGGAACACACTTCATTTATCTAATGCCCCAATCTTACTTCTTTTTATGGTTTCGACTGTAATATCTGTCAGTCAATCAAACAGAAACCCAAGTTTATATAAATTAATTATAGTTTTGCCGAATTTTTCTTCATGTGATAATCTTAAATTCTCGCCTACGAATAAAGCGTAGCAGTTCTACGACTTTGTCTACGCCGTAGCTTCTTCGTAGCTGTACTATGAAAGCTGTTTGTGTCGTTTAAATTGTTTTTTATTATGCTAGTATTTGCTAGAATAAGTTCATACAAATGTTACTGATTGTATATGTCTACGGATTATAAATTAAAATTTTGTTATAAAATATGCAGTCAATTTTCGTTAAATAAATACTTTGAATAAGTAAATAGTGTAAATAGTTTGTAAGTAATAAAATAATTAGAAAATAGTGAAAAGCTATACATTTGTTGAACTGTACTAGTTTCTATGATTGTAACCGACTTAGAAAAAGTATGTTTTCATTTGTCAATAATTTATACTACTATCTTAAGTACTCCAGCAGCCTGCAAACATCCCTTAATTCAAACAACATAGGCAACCCAAAGGTACGGCCAAATAAATAGTATTATTATGCCCATACGTTCCCAGCTTTCTTTTAGTTAAACAATACAAGAGTTAGACGCAATTTGAGATCCCAAGAAACTTTGCGCATACCTATTTGTTGTGGCCTAAACAAATAAAGTAGTTTAGTGGAAAACAGATCAGTTAACTTGCGAAGTGCGAGGGCGCCACCTTCGCACCCATTTGTTACAAATGCTCCTATTTTCTTAGTGTTTCGAGATTTCTCTTAGTTAATTTGTGCCGTGTGGTTTCCGCCACTTTAGAATAGAACCAATATCTATAGAATGGGATATCTTCTCATGGATATTATAAAAGACGAGTAAGGTATAGGCTTACAAACTTGGGATTCCTCTAGTAGATTCCTGTAGGCAATGGGCTAGCAACCTGTCACTAGTTTGAATCTTATTTCCATCATAAAGCCATACAGCTTAACGTGGCGTCATTTCAAGATTGTTGTCTCTGTCTACCCCGCAACAGATATAATGACTATATGTATGTGTATGCATGTAATTGTTGCTGTAATTATAAAGACTGCTTTGTGTTTAGAAATTACTAAATTACGTGATAGTTTTTATACAACGTAGTTTCACTTTCATTACAAACAATCTTTTTCAGAAAATCCTTATTACGTCATATCATTTAGGCAACATTCAAATTGCTAAACAATCCATGACAGTAAACAATTCTTACGGAGCAACCACAGATTAGATCAAGCTTTCGCCCCTAACTTGATACCTGATTGGCATATTTGTCGTTAAATATTGAACTGACGGAATAACAAATGCTATTCAGACAGTTATCCGGAGGTATATGTAACAAGATAATTAGATTCTTATCTACAGTCGAGTTTTGATGGAATATTATTGTTATAACTTTATTTTGCTTGGGCATGTGTGAAGTGCATGAAAGCTTTTGAAATATAAAATGTTTTGAATTTTGGCTGATTTTGTTTTTTCTTGACCCGTTTTTACTAGTTTGATCTAAATCTCAATTCCAATATAAATTACCATACTGTTGTACCTATGTGTCCTAGTCATGTGACTATTAACTTATGATCTGTGCTCTGTCTGGCCCGCAAGAAATGAAGATGTAACTACTACTGATTCGTCTATGGCGTCCTCGAGTATGAATCGAAATCGGAATGTCATCGACTGAATACCTAGTTCACAGCTAAGGCTAAAAGAAGGCTCAACTGCCCACCTCAATCTTCACCAATCATTTGTTCGTCACAAAAATGACAAGTTTAATTTCGGGATTCCCATCAAAAGCCGCAAGCAACCCTTCCCATTTTCACACCATAAATCACCGAAACGTCAGAATGAGACAACAATAGGAGCCCAGCGCTGTAGGCATTCTGAAAGCTTTTAATTAAAATGTTAAGAATTTGTATTCTGTATGTTGGGAGGGTGCGGCCATTGAGAGAAGGCCTCTGCTTCTTACGAAAAATCAAGGTTCGTAATATATTCGTAGAGCTCTTTACTCCTGGTTGTGGGTCGGGAGTATGTGGTATATTATATGTTGATGTTAAATCCACCCGCATTTTTTCCGCGAGCAATCGCCCTCATAATTTGGCAATTTCGTATTATATACGTGACCTAGAACTTTTGTGGGTTCAACCAAATTATAAATTGGGTTTTAATGCGGAATAAGTTAAAATTGTTATTTTAATTCAGCAATAAATTTTTACGTCTGATGTTTCACAAAACCATAAAAGTAAAAATTACAAAAACAGTGAGTATAATAATTCAGTATCGTCTAATTAAACTTTAGACGCATAATTTAAGTAACTACAAATACATACGTGTTAGTAATTATGATCACAGTTTGTCCAAAAACGAGTATATACAATTATACATACATACACTGAAGCATTTATCAAGTTTTTATCCATTACAATGTAAACGACGCCATCTGAAAGACCTCATCTGAAAAGGAGTCAAAATTGCCTACTTTGATCCCAATCACAATGTAGAAACGATGAAATCTGAGGATGAAGTAAACGACGAATGTTGTCTAGAAACAATTGTAATAAATCTGAAAACATGTGAATCGCAATTTCTCAGTAGCGTGCCGAAGTTTTCCAATATCGCCGCTAGAGGCCGCCGTGTAAAAACGTGCCAAGATGGCCGCCGTATCATCCAATCCACGTGAGTGCCATTTGACAGTCAAATGTTGATGACAAACAGGAAGTGGCAGTCGATTTAGAATTGATTTTGGAAACTTTCAACATTTATCTCATTCAGATGGGAACTTATTTAAGACGTTTCAATAGTTTTCTAGTTTTTCATAAAATATAATACAAAAAGAGAAAGAAAATTATACTTATGTATTTTAATAGAGTTAACAAATTTTTGGGACGTCGGACTTCCCAACAAATTAAAAGATTGAAATTTAAAAGTAGTGCCAACTCTATATAAAAACAAAGGACGGCGATAGTATTGGCAATGCAATCAATTTAGATCCCACATTTACAAACTTCTTTTTAAGAAACTTTATAAAGTCACTTTAGATGAACAAAAATCGGTATTGATGAAACAACACAGATATCTGGGAAAAAACGCTGAAAACGGGATTGTGTAAGTAATTGGTCCAACGAATATCAAATTTTCCCTCGTCGTTTCACAAAATCGTAGAACATATTTCCATTTTTCAACCGTGTTTATTTAAACTCAATTCGCCGGTGTGTGAAAATGAAAATAGATGCACAAAAAGAAGTTCCAATTACTTCTTTGCTATCCACTTTTGAATTGCTTTAGTTTATCTTTATAGACAGCTAACTGTGTAACAATGATATAGGCTGGGTTAGGTTTTCAACAGGGTCACGGATGTAAAACAGAAACCCCTCCATATATAATATTCCTAATCTTGAAGCGTGGTCATTGACAGGCCCTTCTGGGAGGACATTATAGAGAATAACACCAGGGGGATATACGAATATTATACTTAGGTCTCTACGATATTATAGTCACCGGAAAAATATAAGATAGTAAGAATACTTGGATGGATATTTTAAGAAACATCGTGGTACAGTCAGTACTACAGCGCCATTCTTGTCGAATCGCAGCCCTTCGGGTGACTCTCATGAACAGAGTATTTTGTTACAGCCTTAAATTTAGTATGACCATCTCATGAAAAATCTATATGGGTTTTTACGTATAATAAAACATTTTACTATATGTTGTTATTTTATATACATTTTTATTCTATGTTCGTATTGTTGTTGGCTGGATATATGAGGCGCGTGCCCAATGTCCTATTGATATTGTTCTAAGCGCTCACAACTTTTCCAATATCGGCGCCGTGTCGAGTGCAAACAAATTGCATCTGTCGACTCAATTCGAGCGTTCCGTACCAAATACTCTATACTTCGATTAAAAATAGATTGTGTCAAATATTGTTCTATATTTAAATACGCATGACAATGTACCTATACGGGATTTTTGGAATTTAAAGCTAGAAATTATCGTAAAAATTGCGCCTAATTTTAGTTTTATTTGTTCGTTAAATTTTAAAGTCTTATGTCTATGTTCATAATGAGTTTCATAATAATATATCTAAAATAAAATTAAACCTATATTTTTTCTTTTTCAAATGCAATCTTTCTAGGCTACTATGTTTACAACTTCTCTTAAAAGATAACACTCCCGTTACTTAAGACGCGCAGATAAAATGGCATTAAGTGCCTACGAGATCTTAACAAGATCAGGAACTATTCTTACTTTGTACTGATTACAAATAAAAACATTGGTCGGGGGAAGCTTGCCGAGATAAAGTCACTTTGTTACACTATCTATAATTTATTCCTTGTCGACAATACTACCCCCTACTGTTTTTCTTTTTTACTGCACCTAGTTAAGGGCATTTTATGGACCCCTGGTAATCCCTGGCGTCTCGGAGACAGAAAATTCCGATACACAAACGAAATATAAATTCACGTGTCTCCCTCTTAAGGCTTGAATTATTTATTTGTCGCTCTACAAATTCTGAATAAAGGATGTTAAGAGAGTAAATTTTCTTTAAAAATAATTGTAGTGACGTATGTATTAAGATTATTTAAATCGAAGAATTAAGAGATTTTTAGGTTTATGTATGTTTATGTTTAAGACATGTGGTTACATGCGTTGTATATACATACATACATTAATGTGTATGCAACAACTTTGAAATTTGGGACGTATGTAAAAAGACTGTTATCAAGTTTTGTAGAAAGTACGTCAGTATGATTTTTGAAATTGAAATTTTGATATATCTGCACGAACCTTGGTCATGATTCTGTTGGTCATGTAACTTTTATGACGCCTACTATCAAAAGTCCAAATACGCATTAAGCATGGTATACAGGCAGCATACTTATAACTATTCATATATATCCGTAAATTAAGCCAATAATATTATTTAATATGTAAATCTCGTTTAAACCTGCCACTATGTTTGATGTTTTCATTTCGATTCGATCATTGGCGTGCGCAATGTTTATTGATGAGTGTCACTCTGATTGGCAGACGCGAAACCGCCATTCGGCAAACTTAATTTATCAACGCAGGATATTATTTATCACCGACTTTAATCAGAAAATCCTGAAAAGAAATCTCGTTTGGCACAACAAAAAATAATCGCAGCGAAGACACGAAAATAATTGTAACTTCGGACCATCAATCAAGAGGGCCCGAATCGGACAAGAGAACACAAAAACAACCGAGTGACCGAACAATAGATGGCGCTGACGTCCCAACGCACAGTCCAAGATGGCCGCTGCCTTTTGGCGGGAGCCACTGGAGCGCGTAATTGACAAAGGATACGTCTTTGTGTTGTTCTTTGAGTCAACGAATGCCGAATAAAATTATTTTGGAACATATGTCTAAAATTAAGTTATACTAGATTTTCGTCCTGGTTTTATAAACATAATCCAAATCGTTTAAACATATATATATTATAGCTCAGTTCTTTTTACCAAAGTTAGTTCATATTCCTATGTATATAATTTTTTTATACAGTTCCTAACTTTGAATTCGAATGACAATGCGTCTGGGCTTATTCTCGCTGTTTGGTCCAAAACTTAGAGTTTGCTAGATACATTTTACTGATATTGATTTCGCAAACATTTACAGTGACCTGTTACCCTTAGAAATTTATAAAGGCCGCGCAGTTAGTGTCCAACTAAATAATCTGAAAACTTCATATGTCATGCTTTATATTGCAAGGTATTGTAGGTACTACAGCTTGAAGAAGAAAATAGACCTAAATTAAGACGCTTAGCCTTAAAAAAGAGACAAGTGGAATATAATGTTCAACCTTGTCCGGACAGAGATTTTCCAAAAACTTAGTTTGTGATTGCAAAAGTTTTCTTTTGAAGATTTCTTTGACAAACTCCGAATTCTTTCTTAACTAGGATAAGTTATCCTAGTTTTGTTTGTTTAACATAGATTTTTACTTTTTAGTATAAGAATAACATAAATAGATCGCATAATTATTGCTAATGAGATTAGAAGAATCATAATAGGATAATAAATAAATACGACAAATCACATAAAACGTTGTACATTATTGTTCCTGCATTCTTTAAGTTTTACATACATAACATTTAAAATCATTGTAAGTGAATTTATTGTATACTTTATGTGTCAATAAATATATCTTCAAACCTTTAAGAATCTTGTTTAACTTATACGTTAGTAACACTTATAGTAAATAAGAGCTTATAGAAAATTATAACACCCCTGCTTTTGATCGAGAGTCAATCGTAAAATGAAACAGGTATTTAAAAACTTTTTCAAACTAAGATATTACGAGAACAAGGGCATCTCTATTTAGCATACCTTAGAGTAATTGCAAAAGTCAGCCCTTAATTAAGGTGTTTGGCGGGAATTTCATAAAGAAATTATGATGTAACTTTGCCAATTATAACGCAAGGAATAGCCGGTGTGCCTTCCTAATGTTTTTGAGATTTAACAGACATGCTTTACGACTTCTAAGGACTTTAATCTGAATTGAAAATACAATACTCATAAATTAAGGACAATTTAATAGATACTTTATATCTGTTATGGGAAATAACCTAAAATGGCGTATTTAAACTCGTAATTATTATCATCAACAGAGTTACAATAACGGTAACTGAATATAAAATATATACTATTGGAAAAAATTACTAAGGCAAAAAAAAAGTCCCGCTTATGCCATTCCCGAAGGGCACCCGTTTTAAGGTAACTTTCGTGACTCTGTAAACTGGGCAACCTTAATAGATGACGGTTTACGATCACACGATTTGATTCTTATGTATATGTGTGTTTTTATTTCCTTACCAAACTAAGAATGACATATTGCATTCATATTCCAAAAACTAATGACGCGGAACTTTTTAAATATTCCAAAAATGTCTCTAAATCACACGGCGATTCCTCTCGTCGCTAAATGAAATTCTTCCGCGCTATTATCTTGTAAATAGAGTAGGTATGCCATCCGACATGCATGCCAATATGCATTTCTTTGTTCGGCGGCTTCTGGCGAGATGCCTTCGATAATTTGCCGGGTTACCGAGGGGAGCCAATTTGTGGGAATCCAAATCCCATATATTTTGCGATAACCGTTTTTTGTAGGGCAACGAAGTGGCGCAATGCAATCAAGTTGAGCCCAGTGGGAATAAACTTATAATTTTATTAGGGCCTCGTTAGGTTGTTTTATTGGAATATATTGAATAAAGTCTAAGAAACAATAATACCAACATATACTACATGGAAATAAAATATTTTCAAGGTTTGTCTTGTAGCAAATAAAGAGTGTTAAAAAGCAATCGGGGGCAAGATTTATAAAATTAGGATTCTGGGCTAGCAACATGTCTACCTTTGTGGTAAAGACGTAAAATGTGTGTGTAAGTCCAAGAGCGTGTAAGAAATAATATTCATATAAATAAATCGCATTTTGTTATTCACATATATACTCGTTGAAAGCATAGACGAAGCTTTTACAACTTTATCAGGAGACATTTAAACATCACAAGTGCAATGGCGCATTCCAGTTCCGACAATCTGCATGAATAAATATGGATGCAGAGGACACAATAAAATTTTCAAGCCAATTAAACAGACGGACAAATCCTCAGTTATTCGCAACAAACTGAACTGAAGACCAACGCCAACAGTCATTGCGAACTCCACGTAAACACAAAACAGAGGTGTGCAGAAATATAGCAGGCGACCTTTACCTGTTTAGTCGTGTAAAAGTTATGGGAAATTTTATGGTTACCTACTAACTTGTGACGAAAAGAAAACAAGTTTTTTTTTTTTTTTGGGACAAATTACACTGATTGAGTTAGCCTCGAAGTAAGTTCGAGACTTGTGTTACGAGATACTAACTCAACGATACTATATTTTATAATAAATACTTATATAGATAAACATCCAAGACCCAGGCCAATCAGAAAAATTCTTTTCTCATCATGCCCTGGCCGGGATTCGAACCCGGGACCTCCGATGTCACAAACAAGCGTACTACCATTGCACCACAGAGGCCGTAGTTATTCCAGGTGCCCAAACATAGCAGAGGACGGTAAAAAGATGAGGGATTTAAAGAAACTTACATTCTTTTTAAATCTGTACAAGCAGTTTCAACGTGCAGACGATGTTAACTGAGTTTATTATATGCAGTCATCATAAATTGGCTTTAGGGTAAAACTAAATTGGATAATTTCAAATCTTTATGTTCACGATATTATAATGTAATGCAACTTATTAAATCATTATATTGAGATTTCTGGTGTAGAATTACAACGTACCGTTCCTAGCTGACGGTTACCTACGTAAAATTCAAAATTCTTTCTACAGTTTAAATTTTTGTACTTTTATATTACTTATGCAAAATTTTCAGATAGTGAATAATTTTTTTGTTCCTTATTAAAGTTGATATTAAATTGATACGAAGCGTAACTTCTATACATAGTATTTTTGCGACGTGAACCAACGAACCAACTTTGTACGATTCCAACCGCAAACAAACATTGGGATAACAACCACCCACTACCGGCACAAAATGAACCTTACTACTTACACATCGTGGTCGAAAATAGACTAAAAGTTAGTGTTAAGTGGTCCATAACGGGTCTAGATTATGTGGTCGCCGCTCCGCTCGTGGTTTGTAAAGTATTCAAAGTTTACCGGCGCTTTTTGTCGCCGCTCGAATTTACAGGCTTTTAAAACGTAAACGGCGGACTAACTTTCCAATATTTTACGGATTAATGTCAATAACCTCGTTACTAAAAATTAGGGGTAACTCATTGTAAGTTCATAGAAATCTTATACCATTTTATTTAGTTCAATATTGTTACCGTCTGAGTAAAAAATCCATCTCTTTCCCATAGATGTCGTAAAAGGTGACTAAGGAATAGGCTTATAAACTTGCAATTCTTCCGTTAGGCGAGAGGCTAGCAACCTGTCACTATTTGAATCTCAATTCTATCATAAAGCCAAGCAGCTGAACGTGGCCTATTAGTCTTTTTAAGACTGTCGGCTCTGTCTACTCCGCATGGGATATAGACGTGATTATATGTATGTATGTAAAAAATCCGAGGTTTGCAGTTAGCCTAGACTATTTACATTTGCAAGTATATAAATTTCCTATAGCTAACTAACCTATAATTTAATTGTTCCAGAAATGTGGTGTACAATCTCAGTCTTACCGACCTGACAGAGCAGCGTCGTCTGGTGTGGTACTCCCCAGAGAATGACGTCAGAATGTGCGTCGTCAAAGGAAAAGACGAGGTTAGTAGTCCGACATGTACAAACAACCTTATTTCACTGTCTTTACAATCACGTTTTACCTGATAACTAGATCTTTATAACTTTTTGGAAAAGGATCAAATTGTCTCAAAAAGACTGGACGGCTACTTTTAGCTGGGTGAATTAATTACAGAATTAAGAATGACAGATTGGTTGCTAACCCATTGACTAATGAAGAATCCTAATTATATTAGACATAGATACAAATAATCACGTCTATATACTTTACGGGATAGACAGAGCCAACAGTATTGAAAAGACTGATAGGCCGTTCAGCTGCTTGGCTTATAGATAGAATTGAGATTCAAAAAGTGACAGGTTACTAGCCCATCGCCTAAAAGAATAATCCCAAGTTTATAAGCCTATTCCTAAGTCGCCTTTTACGACATCCATGGGAATGTTGCTATTATAAGGCCGATCGACAACATTAGATATCAAATTAACGCTTGATTTGTCATGTGTTTGTTATTTTCCGAAGATCAGCCAGCCGGCAGAGAAGGCTTTAAACATTGATTTCACCTATTTTTCAAACCTATTTCAGCTTAAGGCCCATAAAGTTTTTAATAAAATAAAATAAATTTAGTATTTTTCATCGCTGAAAAGTGTTAAGATTTTAAAAGTGGCTAGTAGGAAAATTAAACTTGTACAGGATATTTTATTTCCTTGCTTCCAGCTTATTGAAGCTATACGAATTAGAACCGGATAAGATTTCAAAATGAACCTGTGAAACTGCGCCAAGAGTGCAATATAATAGTTACCGTACCTGGCGCCATCTTGCGGCGTATAATTGAATTTAGAACAAGTCGGTCGCGTATGAAATGAGGCCGTATTCTGAAAAAATAAGAAGGGAACAGAATTAAAACTTTATAGAGTTTTATATTGAGTTCGTCGGTACATAACGGAAAAAATTGGAAAAATAATAATTGTTTTTTTATTATAATAACTATTTTCTTTTTCTAAAGTTTAATTTATATCACGACTTTGGTAAGAAGAAATTGATATGTAACTTGGTGCCTATACTGACTAAGCTGTAAATCATTCACAAGTAATTAATTCAAAATAATTTCACATTACACCATTTTCCAGGGTCATAGTTAATTACGCTCTAACAATAATCACAACAATGTGACATTTTTACTATTCTGTCACAAGACTTACAATGATGATAAATCCAAATTCTATTGACGCTACGCTAGAATATAAAATATTTAAAAAAATATTATAAATACGGGAAAAATTACACAGATTCAGTTAGCTTCGAAGTTAGTTCGAAACTTATGTTACGAGATATAATATATTAGGTATATATGATATTATAGAAATAAATTACAAATATTATACATGAAAAATTGCTACTGCGCTTCTCGGAAGTTTCGAATTCTAGGGTCAACATAAGTTGTACCCGGCAAATGCCGAGTGGTATAATGGCTAACTTAGATAGCTAAATAATGTCACTGATATTCAGAGATATAAACAGCAACACGTCATTTAAAAGCATATTTCTGTATCCTCATTGGTTTGTGTCCGTATTCTGCTAAACGTCTCTCCGAATACCGGCAAATTAAAACGTCAATCGAGCTGAAATTCGACTCCCAGTGCTGCGAGCTCCGAGACGTAACCTTATTTCAGTTTGGCATAATGAAGAAACTCCTCCCTGCTTCCAAGTCTGAATGCAGTTCTTTGAAATTCATGTGCACCTATATCTATGCTTATGAGGAGTTCGAATTGAAACATGTAGGTACCTTAATGTTTGGATTTAGTTGTTTTTTTTTATTTAAATTTAATTAACATTTATTGTGCTATATTTCATTTAATATAATTTACGATGCTTCCCTGGTAGAAAACTATTTTTGTTATTGAAATGTAATATAATTTATAAAAAATTTAACAACATCAATTTGATTGCTTAATAACGTCTCATAAGATTTACCAAAAAGAGTAAAATCATGTGTTAATTTTCCTTACCAAGAGACCAACTTTTTTAACTAAAAGAAATATTATGAAATATACAAAGAATGTAAAGTATTCACTAGTATATGTAACAAAAATTTGAAAGAAAAAAAATACATGAAATAATTCTTCAGATGTTTAATACGCTCATAATTTTAAACTAAAGTACTTAATAATAAAATGTTTTACAGGTTGTTTTGAGTTGAAATATAAGTGTATATGAATATTGTATCAAGCACTTCATTAATTAAGTTACTCTACAATCAGAGTGGTAATAGAAACTAATTAATTTTACTACCCGCGTGTACTGTGTAACAAAATATAAACTTCACAAAAATGCCTCCTATGTGTAGTTTACATCTTTTTCGTAAATATTTTGTTAGAAATAATTTAAAATGAATAATGGGTAGCGATTGTATCGTAAACGTAGTCTTAAAGTTCGTTTATTATAAAAATAAAATTAAAATTCGTCTGCTATACTTATAAATGTATCTAATGTAAAAAATATATGTATGTTATTAAATATAAATTTAAATGAAATTTTAAACAGGCAGGAAATTCCATTAAACCGAATCAACCCAATTCAATTATGCGCTGAAAGAAAGTTATACTTTTGCACTGTCAATAGTTTGTGTCTGATTATCGTGGAATAAATAATTTTTACTCAAAATATTGCCTCCATCAAAATAAAAAAGGAAACTTTTTGCGAACACTTAACGCTCTATTTATTATTCTTGTTAACGCTTAATTAATAACATTGTAAACTGAAATAACTTCCTTATGAAACATTATAGTGATCATATTTTTTATTTAAGTTATTTTTTCACCAGTCTATTTTATACGCCATTTTCTTTAAAATTGTATACAGTCCTTGCCTAACAATTAGTATTATTATTTGTAAGGGTACTCATACTTACAATAATAATACTATTGTTTCTGACATACCTCAACAAAGTATAAATAATATACGTTTAATAATAAAAACATATGTTAATAACTTTTGAACTGTAATTTTAAATTAAGGGCTGCTCTATTGTTTTAGACGGTACGTTTCATCTCATATCTAAATACAAATTATGCTTAATTTTACTTATTATGAATGAAAATAAAATAACTTGTAGCCTTAACTCATACACAGAAGCCAAATTCAAAGCTTTCAAAACTGTTCATATATTTTTTTACAATGTTGTACTTACAGTCAAAATCGAGAGAACTTTTATATGTTTTATATTAAAATGTAACTTATCCTAAGATAACATCAACAGCATGTAAGAAGCTATAGGCTACCATCCGCTTGATTGCTTCACTCCAGAGACGGCCGGCATTCACGCTCCAATTGCATCGTGGACTATTCTCCCGGCCCTGGGCAGGCCAGGACGTGCCCGGACTTCACCCTGACAACGTTAACTGTCTAATGTGGCTTGGTTTAGCTGTCAAATGGCTCTGAAATAAATATAATATACAGACAATATTGTGGCCTTTTGATACGTATAATGCTTTTTTTAAGATATTTTAAATCTCGTCAACTCTATAGTTGAAGAGATAATTGGCACAATAAAGTTTAGTTCATTCTTGTAATTGGTGACTCTTCGTTTACGAAGAAGATAAATTAAAATTTTGAGCCGCTGTATGAATTCCCCAATAATATATAAGACAGGAATTCGGTCACCAATTGCATAGTGGACGCTATTCTCCTGGCCCTGAGCAAGACGTGCGCGGAATGCGTCCTCGATACGACTAACTGGCTAAATCTTGCTTTTTGTAACTGACAAATGGCTTTAGTTATAGATTTAAGGCTAACGTTGTAAGTTTAGTTTTTATTTAGAAGTCATGAAGTCAAAACACAAGTGTTTGTGTCCGATGATACCCGATATTTTCCCGTTAATGACATAAGATGAACTAGATAAGCGTGTTTCAGTATCGTAACAGTTTACAAAATTTGTAAACTGTTACATTCTTATTTTGAACTGTTTGAGAGACGGACAAATGTCGAAAACTTATTAAATCTCTCTCATCTTTGCGTGTCCTCAAATGCACCTTCGGCCACTATGTTTCTGGGCATGTGGTCAGCCTTAACCAAACTATTGATTTTTTACCAGTAATTTGGTTGTGGCAATGAACTTTGTTTGTTTCGGAGTGTATCAATAACTTACATAGGCTTCCTCATTATCGTGCCTTCGACTACGAGATTTTTCGATCTCGTGCTTATGTGGTTCATAACAATACTAAGTATTGTCCACAAGTCGCCTGCTCAGTTGACAAAAAATTTGTGCAAGCTTTTGTTGCTTCGTGTAAAAAACTAACCTTTACTAGTGCAGGTTTTTAAACTATGTATGTATATTGAAGTGGACGGATTGCGGCCGATTCTATCGCAGCTGACACGGCAGATCACCAGAGAATTACTGCGAACTGCCATTAGGTAACTCTAGTCTAGTTACATTCAGCCGGGCCCAATGAATGTTCCAGTCGAACATGGAACGGACAATTGAGGGTTTGAATACTACCTATTTATGTAATGTGCTAGCTGACCCGACCAGGCTTGACTATATTGTTTATTATTGCGCAATACATAAGTATATAAATAAAATCACGCCTCTTTCTTGAAGAGGTAGACGGTCAACGTACTCGCCAACATCTAGTCATTTCGCTTCATTCACATTCATAAATCTATTTATGCAAGCTTGTGGGTTAAGAGAGAAGTCAGTATCGAAGCTTTTCAATGACCTTACATCGTGACACGATATGAATATATTAGCTTACGCGCCGATCATTATAACTTCCTGGTAGTCCCTTCGCACCCTTTCTCAGCCGAAGGTAAATATTACAAGCCACCTTTAAGTCATAAATCCGAACAATGAAAACAACAAAGCACGTTAAGTAGTTAATGCAGATTATGACGGTTAGCTGAATACGTCGACATGCTCCTAAACAATGGCCAGATTAGATAAGATTTAGAAGTTACATTCTGCAAAATACGCGGGCACGGTGAGACGCTAGCGATTACAAGTAAATTAAATTTACTATACGGCCTGAGGCGTTCCCTTTAATAAAATTGAAGTATCTATGTATTTCTACATATATAAAAACGAGTTAATACCAGAGGGGTAGATAGAGCCTTCCTACATCTTTACACTTGCCATAATCCCCGCTGTCTACCGACACTACTTTAGCTTCATCATTTATTGACTCTTCAATTTGGTCTAGATTCTGTCAGGCTACGTTCTACTTGACTTACGTCTTAACGTGTTTTTTGAACGACAGTCACATACTATTTAAGTGAAAATTTTGACCTCATTGTAAATAAAAAGAAGTATCATTGGGTCAAAGATTCTATTCGAGTGAATGGTTCGTACAGACAACTTTTCGTTTTGTTATCAAAAATAACAAAATTATTCGAATGGATTTTATGCCAACAAGACTTTATAATTTGTTAATACATTTAATGTGTAAAGCGTTACAAATCCTTATAATTTAAAAAACATGTAAAATAAGTATTTATTACAATACGTACCCAATGGAATTCACAAGTTTGTTAATTTCAGATTTTGGATCTGATAATATAATTTCAAATATTAAGAGACGTCTAGATAGTTTAGGTAATATAGATTGTCATTCGAATTTATAACCGTAAATAGTAAAGCAACCTTTTACAGGCACCTATTCAAATAACCAGTTATAATTTCACAGAAATCGACCTTCAAACGGTCACCTATTTTTGGATGTACTAATATTATTACAGCTGATATTCTTGTCTAGATTTTGAGGGTCCGTTTTATGTTTAAAAAAGATCCTGGTTTTCTTACCATTAAAATTATAGAGCTCATAATAAAATCAGTTATCTTCTGCAAAGGGAACAGAGGTCAGACGGGAATCGTTTTACAAAAAAACCTGACTTACCACATCCAGGATACTGGTTCCTCTCCAGAGAGTTAAGGATGTTACCAGAACCCACGAAATGATGATGATGAGAAGATCCCAAAACGAACTTAAGAATAGAGATTCCGTAATGTACTTCGAGTCTTGAGGAAATTTGCGTCGTCATCTTGCATCGCACACTGTTTGCTGCTGCAGTTATAAAGCTGTTAAAATTTAGAAGCATTAGAAAAACGTGATGGTGTCATAGGTATTATAATTATAACTAGGTTTTGGCCTATCCTTATTAAGGATAGGATAGATATATCCTTATTTAGTATGTAATTTTGCGTAAACACATATATATAGTATATGTATATATATATGTGTTTACGCAAAATTACATGAAAATCACACACACGGTAACAAACTTATTTTCGTATTTATAATATTCAGAATTCTATTGCAACCCATAAATTAACCCTCTCATAACTTAGACTAAGACAAGACGTGCAGGCCCATCGGTCACCACAAGCCCATTGCAACCGAAGGGATTACCTTCCCCACGCCGCATTGCTAATGCAATCTTATCTGACATACTACGTATAAACGCATTGTGTACCAGAACTACACGATAGGCTTAATTGCTTCTGGTTAAGATTATGTTAAATAGATTGTTAGGTGTGGAAAGATTTATACTTTTATTTATAAAATACCTTTTTGAACTTAGGGTTCTTCTTTAAGGCGAAAGGTAGCAGCTATCTCGCCTGTTGCTATCTGTTACGGTTCGACTGGTAGGTAATGTAAGGCATTATCTACAACATTTTTTCTTATTGTACATTAATTAAGTCAAAATAAATATCTCTTATGCTTGCGGTTCATTAAGCCATCTAAACGTGACCTTAGTCTGCTTTGTGTATTGGCTCTGTCTAACTTATCACTACTTTATATATTATTAAGTCCCCGTATTTTCTCTGTCTGTATGTATGCGCTAATCTCAGAAAGTTGTGGACCGATTTTGTACCTATTAATAATGTTGGAAAGAGGGATTTCTAAGAAAATTTAACCGACCCGTATGAAGCCGGGGCTGGGTAAGAGATAAAGATGTCATGTTTGTAGGTACATATATGTAATGAAAAATAGGCATAATTTTCTAACAACCGAGGAAGTATAAGTATAGACTACTATTCTTCTTCTTACTATAATTAAAAAAATCTTAAGTATTACATCATTGAAGATAAAGTTAAACATATCCACAAGTTACTTACTCGTTCATAAAATTTCAGACGTGTGCTTGCCAAGGTATATCAACCGAACAAAATATTTATCTCTTTAACAAAATCACCTTGAAAACGCTCATAGCAACATATGTATTCCGTAACCTTTGGATTAAATCGTGCCTCTATATATGTATATGTGTCGAAATTCTGGTTCATATGCTCCCGACATAAAGGTACCGCTCCCAACATCCTCTCCGATTCATTGAACCGATACCCGCGCCCATTTACCGATCAAAATTTGCAGTTTCGTGTCCCTCCCCTCCCCTCCTCACCCCCCACCCGCATCCAGTAGCATGGAAAACTTCGTAAGAAAGCCAAAAGGCCAATGCAGGCGAAAAAGACGATTTCTTTGCTCGTATTGTTTAGAAATCCGTTTGTCTTGCACAGACGTTTTGGGCTAGAACTAATTGATCGCTGTTCTTGTTTGTCTGAAAGATGCTTGGGTAGTAATTGTTGTATAACAGGCTCCTTTTTTTCAATGTTTCTAATGATATAGTACTTTGTTATTAAATTATATTATAATTACCTACAAATCACACTTTTCAAAAGAGTAATAATATACTGTGTTACTATTAAACCACTCTACCACTTATCCTGGCGTTAGTCAAAGTTGCGTCCACGCCTCTCTGGAGAGAAGCCGGAGATACGTCTTTACCCATGATTCTGAATTGGGTAATTCGTATTTTTACATGAAACACCTGCCGTCAGACATTCGCAACATTTTTTTTTTGTTTAACCAGAAAAATATTAGGAATGCCTCAAAAAAACATTTTTATTTATTACAGGAGAGCTGCCAAAACTACATCCGAGTGCTGGTCTCCCTAGGGACCGGTCGGCTGCTGGTCTGCGGGACCAACAGCTTCAGACCGTTCTGTAGGGAGTACAGCGTCCAACGGGACTCCTACCAGATGGAGCGGGAACGGTCGGGACAGGCGGTCTGTCCGTACGACCCGGAGCATAACTCTACTGCTGTTTACGCGGGTAAGTTCGTTGGTTTGAATTTGAAATTTGAATCAGGACATTACTTTCCCTAAAGATTTCTACCATCACCGGTTGGAAGTGGAGAAGTGCATCTAGTATTTTATCGCATCTTTCAGCAGGGTTACATATCCAAAGGTTAAAAACTAGGAAAAATATAAATATTTAAGGGGGTTCCCAAACGACAAACGTTGCTTATTTAAAAAATTAGGTTGCTCGAAACTGATAACGGCAACAGACTTAAAATATTCACAAAACTTTAAGTTATATATGGTACGGAACCCTTCGTGCACGAGTCCTACTCTGCACTTGGCCAGTTTTTTTACTCTCAGATTATGTCATGTAGTATAATATATACCTACCGTTGGCTAAATCAAACGTAACGTGACTCGTAGCTTTTCGTAGCATTACATCAGCAGCGTAACACTGACGTAGCTGACTCGTAGCACCGACATATTTGAATCGTAGTACTGACTACTACTGGTCTAATAGCTCATTACTATTTACCTATAAAGTGTTTATAGAATGTTACGACAAATACCATTTTGTGTTCTTTAACATAACTAAGCTATTAGTAACCCCAGAGAAGATCGGACAAATAGGATACAAGTCTTTTCTCTTTTCCTCCTGGCTTTAGTCCCGGATGCATCCTCACCGCTCTGGAGAGGAGCCCGAGGTACGTCTTTGACCATGAATCCTGGATTGGGTGAGTCTGGTTTTTACACGAAGCGACTCCCATCTGACCTCCGCAACCTTTGCAGGGGAACCTAATCCATATTGGATCCAGTTGCCTCAATGTGTTTGTTACGTCACGATGTTTTCCCTCACCGTAAAACAACAGGCAATTATATTCGTGTAAACTAATACAATATGTAGAAATTACAGAATTCTATTTGTATGTAAATAACTAATGCGGCAGTTATATTTATTAACTAAACTAAGCTCTGCAATCGCTTAATCCAATTAATGATATCGCATATCGAGGTACTAGGTTAACATGAGCAGTGCGGAGTTGCATTAATTCACTAATAGCATCACTGGATGGACCATGGCCAATGACGTGAATTATTCAAGTACGCTGGATCAAAATATCTTTCTGTAAACATAAAAGAGAACACCGAGAGATACATACATATAGTCACGTCTATATCCCTTGCGGGGTAGGCAAAGCCAATATCCTTAAAATGACTTATGGGCCAAGTTCAGATTTTTGCCATGATAATAGAATAGATTATAGATCACTATTTGAATAGAGATTCAAATAGTGACAGGTCACCTTTTATGACATCCCATGAGAAAGAGAAAGAGTGGTCCTTTTGTTTTTTTATTGGTGCCGGGAACCACACGGCAAGATTTGATTTTTGGCATATGTTTCTTATATGATCCATATGTTCGCAGTTTTCCTTCTATAAAATGACTGCTAATTTTGATTTTATTCTAAATTTTGCTATCAAAAGAGCAAACATAAAACTTTCCTTGGACATCCACGCCAATATGAGCGCAATCAGTGTTAAAAGATCGAAAATGAATATGGAGGCATTTTCACATCGCCAATTCAAAGTCCAGAGTACATCCCAGGTCAGTGACTAGGGCCAATTAGTTACTTGTTTCCTCGGCGATTTATGTTAGCCTGGTACTGCGGGCTGCTTTTCTCGGAATACCGCTCAGGTTTCTTTGTGAGTTCATGTTACTTGTTAAAATAATGCTGTAGAAAATTTTCAGATAACGTGTTTTTCTATTTTTAGAACTGCAGTTTTAATTATGGAATTATTCTGCGCATTTCCTTATTTCTATTTACCACGTATAGTGAACAACCACGTTCCATTTTTCGTTGTCATAGTACACTTGGTTAAACGCTGACATGTTCCTATGTGTTTGAATAAAGACCTTACACGCAATGGTAAAAAATTATGATTATATTACATGTGTAATTATCTGAAACAAATAGCTGAACGTGGCCATTCAGTCTTTTCAAGACTATTGGCTCTGTCTACCCCGCAAGGCATATAGACGTGACCATATGTATGTATGTATATATGTGTAATTATCTACCCTATTTATTTATACGAATAATGGTCCCAAAACTTTTTTAATAAATATATAAATATATACGGGACAAATTACACTGATTGAGATAGCGTCGAAGTAACTTCGAGACTATATTTACCATATCGAATATATCTACCACTCAGCAAAGCAGACTGACCACTACCCTTAAACAAGCGATTAATCGATGAAAAGTCTAGACATTATTCCACCACTCAATTTCCATCTTTATCACTCACCACATAGGGTCGAAATCCTTTGAAAACATTTGGGCAATTGGTTTTCGTCCAGTGATACGTGAAACAGCTTCATTGTACTTATAGTGTCGTAAAATTGGCTGGGTTATCGTAAAATGTTCTTGTGAAGGCTACATTTTGCATGGAGTGAACACATTTTATGTCGTGTGTTATATTTGCCGTTAAACTGTTCAGCAGTTTGGCAATGGAAAAATACTGTAATTAGATATAAGTTTTTCTGAATAAATAAATAAATAAATAAAATAAATATGTCTTCGATATAGGCTTATCTGGGCATCGGTAATGCGTTTAAAAAGGGGAAACTGGTTGTGAAGTCCTACACCCAGAAACTTCTTTGGGTTGTGCAATGTACTTTGTGATACAAAGATTGTATATTTACAACTGAAAATATATACGCCAACACAACTGAATATATATAACCCGCCAAAAGAAAAAGGTCACTAATTTTAATATGTCCACAGTGTCAAAAGTCCACATTACCTTTATGACTACACATCTTATTGCATTATCATTTAACATGAACTATTAATAATTATGCGAGTTGCTGTCGTATACTAAAAGTAAACCAATTTTAGCATTAACGGCTAAAATAAAACAAAATTTCTGAAATAGTGTCATGTTGCTGTCTCATCTATCAAATACTTTAAAATGAACAGAACCATTAGCTTTTAAGTACAAAGCCTGGAGAGCCTTACCCATGGAGTGCCGACCCATCTTATAAATCCTACCATCATTAGCTCATCTGACCCTTCTATGTATGGTCACATGTGCTGAAGGACTATTCATCCTGTTATAGGAAAATTAGGAAAAGGGGCGTCTTTTTCATATCAATTGAACCCATTTTTGCATTTAACACACAATAGGCCCTCGTTGTTACGCTGAAAGAACTCCAATGGGCGTTTTGTAACGTGCCAATTTATGTTTTTAACGGCTTGGGATAGATTCGATGCGAGGAGATGTGTTTTAGACGCGTTCACAGTCTAAATTTAAGAGAGCGCCACTTATCACAACATTCAGGTAAAAGCATTTGTCTTCCAATGTTTATTTTCTAACGGATTAACTTAAGAATTAAGACAGGCGTGGAAATAGACGAAAATTTGGTTTATTTTTATTTTTGTGCTTAGTTCATTTTACATTTTATTTTAGCTACGAATTATTCGTTGTTTTTCTGTCCAGTGACTTCAGTGCGAACTACATTTTTTATGTTATTACTTAATTATAGCTTAATTATATGTTTTTGTACATTACTTAAATACATATATGTATATAAAACTCTTTCGTTACTGAGTGACAAACGGACAACGCACAGCCGAAACTACCGAGCGTAAAAAGTTGAAATTTGGCATAATAATTCCTTAGAGAGCAATAAGAGAGAATTTCTAGAAATTCCCACGGGAACGTAAGTTAACGGGTGCATTCGTTATACGCCGGCCGTACTTGATTATAAAAAAAAATGGTTAAGATGAGTGTTTTGACAACTTGTGAGTGAGAAATATACTTAATTTCTACTCTTTTCAGATTAATAGTATGTAGATTTAACCACGTAGAGACTGTATTTAATAGACTCATAAATTTTCTTTTTTAATATTGAGCTCACTTAAATTAAGACAAATTATGGCAGTAACCGTTCAAATACTCCCTCATTCCCATGCACTATCCATTACCGCCATGCTGTCCCTTTGTGCAATTTTCTTTGCATTAACGCATCGGTATCCCCTCGTAAATTCCCACTCATTTATCACCGGCGTTCTAAGAGATAAATTTGTCTGTCTGTATCTACGCACAGTTTGTATCATAAAGCAAGGATCACGGAGTAGGGTGGACTTTTTTGCGTTGTACGGTCGCTACAGGGTTAAGAAGCAAGGGAGACGAATAGTAAAATTTTGTTAGTTTAAACGTTAACTTAATATAGTCACGAATCAAGACTGTCAATCTGAATGCAAGCAAAAAAGGAAGATATATTTAAAAATATCGATTAACCATAAATTTTTGTATAAGAAACCTCGTTTGATAATTGTTGTTTGTACCATAAGTAAGCTTTTCCTCTGTTATCATAAAAAAAATCATAAATGTTGTTAAATAGTCATATTATTCAAACTTTCATTATACCATATTTACAAAAACTCACGCCTCTGTCCCAGAGAAAGATAGACAGAAACTACATCTTTCTATTATTACTTTACACTTGCCAGTTTCACATATCACTTTACAGAATTACGAACTAATTAAGTGGCTCCCTCTATTTACCACATAGTAAAGCTATTTACACAACAGCGGAGTGCGTGGGACCCCGCGCGGCTCCCTAGGGCGTCGCTGCACTTAATTGAACCAGATCAATAGGAGATAACTAAGCGTGGACGTAATGGTCTTGTGGAAATACTGGGCCGTGTAGTACATGTATGTACGTGTGTGCAGACCTTTATGTTTAGAATGTAAGTATTTCAAAGGTATAATGTTACCTCAGCGTAAACAACTCGAAGTGATGTTCTATTTATAAACCTTACGATTCGTCTTTTAGGAAGAATTAACAATAGCAACCCGTCGATGGAAGTTAAAAATAGTTACTTATATGTCAATGTAGGAATGTCAATTCCGTCTATATTAACTTAGGCTGTTAGTCTTGTACTATTATTCCTTCTACCCCGTAAATGATAACCTGAAAGACGTTGATATGTGTGTGTATGTATGTATGTAAGGTGGCATGAACGAAATTTGCGTGGGCTGAACGATCGTGCCCTAAGGCCGTTTCAGTCGTCAGGAAAGGCCATAAACTTGATGCCTCCGTCAAGGGTGCGTTGGTTATTGAGAAATACCGACGTTCAGGCCTCGTTTGGTTACGAATATGATCCCATATTGTATCAAATTCATGAGTTCATTAAAGCATAAAATGTTTAGCTCGATATTGTTTTAAACATCACTATTCATAGTAATTATCGGACAACGAAGACTTAGGATGTATGTATGTGGAACTTTTTAAAGTGCAACAACGACGGGCTTATCCCAAAATTCTTATAACAAATAATTAAAAAAGAAACCGGGGCTTACATATAAGTTTCAGAGACAAGAATATGGCCACCTTGCCACATTAATTTTACACTAATAATTTCGTGAAAAACCAAAATTAGTTTGAAAAAATTTCAATTTAACCCTCAATCGTCAACACTGTTTTGAAATATCCATGTGCTAAATATTGCGATATGGCTAATTTATTCCCACCAGTTATCGCCTGACGCTAGTCACGTTCGGTTCAACGCAATGTGTTAGTGATCGCGGCTATTGAATTATTGGTTTTCGGATTTTCGACGAGAGCCGGCTGGGCCCTGAATGAACTACAACGTAGATTAGTTTGATGATTTATTACATCAGAACGTATTACATAAGTCTATGTATTTCGGCTAATGGATTTTAAGTAAAAGACAATTATGATATGCCTTTCAAAATGAAAATTTATTTATGTACTAAAAATAAATTTATTTATTTATTTAGATCAACCGATCTTAGTTACACTTATTTGTTCAATAAAAGAGTAGAACTCCAGTAGTAACATAGATTACATTTCTATTTGGACATCCAAAACAAAAAGAAAATTAGGTCGGTGACGAAACCTCGGGAAAAATCTAGTTTTGTATACTACATCTAGTATCGCATCACATTTAGTTTTTGTACTGTATAAAATGTACCTCATATTTTCTTAGTCCTGAAAATATTCCCATATTCTTCTTGAATAGGTTTAGACTTCTGAATCATTTATTCACAAGAGGTGGCTTTGCAAAACGGCACCTTACTATACTTACAAGGGCACTAACTCTCAAAGGGATAAATTCTTACAAAGAAAACCTCAAGTCTTGCAGAGAATGTATTATAAAGCAGCATTTTTTTTTAAACTTCTACATATTTTTAAACTAAATATTGTTATTCTTATTTTCAGATAGCGAGTTATACTCGGGTACAGTTGCGGACTTCAGTGGGATGGAACCCATCATTTATCGGGAGCCTTTACAAACGGAACCCTATGACTCAATGACTTTAAATGGTAAGTTAATAAAAAAGTTCTAAGAGACCAGATTCTTTCTTATATGAACGTGAACCAATTTCTACTTATTACATTATTTCATTTATTTATCGGACGAAGAGGAAAGTTAAAGCATATCAAGAGAACAGTCATGTGTTTTATATATATTTAACTATAGTTTACCTTCTATAACGGGTTTAATGTTGACAGCAAAGGCATATAAGTAAACTCTTCGTGGTGTGACAAAAATTGGCAACGCCATTGCCTTGGGAATCGTAGCAAAACATGCATACGGTATTCATTTATGCGAACCTACCAACATATTATCGGTATCCATAATTTGTAATGTCATATACAATGTGACGTGGTCGGTGCAAAGTTATTAGCGTGACACTGCATTGAATTTGCATGTAGATGGCGACATCACGCATTAACGTCAGGAAATGTAATGAAAATCACATGATGATTAGTTGTGTGGAATATTATACGTTTGAAACTGATCAGTGGATATATTATTTATGTAACTAAATTTCAACAAGTATTGAATATGTAAATAAAATTAAAACTAGAATATGTAGTTTTAATATTTTGAAAAAAAACCTAGCAAATATCCTAATATCGGTTATGAACCTATTTAAATTTAGTATAACTACTTCAAATAAAAGCCAAAGATAGTACCTATAGCAACATTTTATATATATCAACTACCATGGGGCTCTCTTGGACATGTGGTAGTCCCTATCTGCCAAGTTAATTGAAATATTTAATTCTAAGTTAGAATCTAATTGCTTACATCCGTTACTAAACTACGGATATGTGTGCAACTGCTGTGTAGTACTATTATAAAATAATGAGAATCAGAACTATTTCGCTCAGTTGCTGCGTCGCATAAAATTCATGCTTCATTGTTCTTGATATTGTAAGTTTAGGCTAAATCATCATTACTGTGTTTAATTGAAATCATGCTTTTTTGTTTATTTGAAGAAAAATTTAATTAAAGAGAAAAACAATTAAATTGTTAACTTTCCGATACCAGCCACTTAGTCTAAAAATTCAGCAAACGTAATTTGAAAAAAAAATTGTTAAGCTGCCGACTCGTATCTGGAGTGAGAAAATTAAAATTCGAGCAATGATTAGTTCTTCAATCTATTCATTCTTTAATGTATAATACTGAACATCGCCTATTTACATTGCTCGCCAACTATGCTGTTTACGCGTCCGTCACAGCCGATTACTTCCGAATGCCTGTCAGACATACATCCGTCAATTTAATTGAATTTAACTACGGTTTCGCCGGGACTGTCAGACTGACGTTTGACGTGTCAACAGTCGGTAAATCGGATTAGGATGGGATTAGAATTATCGACGCGGCATTGATAGGGTTAACATTACAGTCACTATGCGAAGGGTATGATTACATTATATGTATTTAATAATGTTAACGTGTAGACTGACATTATATTTAAAGTATTTACTAAACTATTTTCTATTACTGTAGCATCTAACTGGTTAAACTATTACTCGTATTGTCATATTTTAATTGCAATGTTTAATACGTTATTAAAATTGAAATTTCCGAACTGCTTTTAAATTGTACGTACAATATAAACTGTCCGCTGATGATAGGTAGTAATGATAAATTTATTTCTTATAATATTATATAACTAAATATCTGTTTAGTTACACAGTATTAGATACTTACAAAAGAACGTCGTCATATGCCGTAACAAAGAGGTTCTAAAAACTTTCCTGAAATAATTATTAAAATATTATGTGAGACAACAATTTAATTAATTATTTCAGCAGAGTTTTCGAAAGTATGGCATAAAGATATCATATTCAAAATACGTTGATTCCAAAAATTGTATTACCGTATGTTAAATTCGATGAAATAAACGTAAATTATTGATTTGCGTATCTTGTCCGGAAAGTTAATCAAAGTTTTCGTTTCAGCTCCCGATTTCGTGAATTCCCTAGTACACGGTAACTTCGTGTACTTCTTCTTCAGAGAAACAGCAGTCGAGTACATCAACTGTGGGAAGGTAAAGTAAATTCTGAATTAAATGAAATAACAGCAATCTTATTAGTTTACTTACTTTTGCGCTGAAGTTTTAATTTACTACTTTACAATTGCAACAAAAAAAATTATATCCTTATTATCAATTAACATTTTTTGCTATCTGTATACAGGGTTGAATCAAGATGATGATATTTGGTTGGCTTTATAGCTCAAATTTAACCAAAAATTTTGTGTTTTGCTTTCAAACCGTGATAAGATTTGGTATTTCAGTGCTTTTCTCCATTCGCGATGATGATGAAAGAAATGGAATGGTCCTTGTTTACTTAGCCACGACATGACATCAGCCATGATCTATAGGGAGGTTAAAACAAGTCTTGTGATTTTGGCTCTGTCTTCTCAAGAGACCGTGATTTATGTTAATGAATATTATGCAGAAGAAATGAATTTTATACTTTATTAACCTATTACAGTCGGTGTTTTCTCGCGTGGCGCGAGTCTGTCGGGATGACCGCGGTGGGCCGCACCGCTTTAAACAAAGATGGACGTCGTTTTTGAAGTCAAGGCTCAACTGCTCCGTAGCCGGGGACTTCCCTTTTTACTTCAATGAAATACGTAAGTAATCATTATTTTATTTTTAAATTTTTCTGACGGTATGTTCTTTGATCGGCAAATACGTTTTTAATAGGAAAAAGAAAATATGTATCTCTACTGGCCAGCAAATTAGTTAGATTGCTAAGAGGTGATTCAAAGACTTATGAAATATGCAGACCGGTTCCAACTGGTCTGGTTAAAATTCTTCAAGGAGGCCTCCAGTGAACTTCTTGCAACTCATACGATTAATATCCATTTTTATCTTTTCAGAATCAACAACGGAATTAATAGAAGGTGTCTACGGTGGCCTCAATGCCCAGCTTATCTACGGCACCTTCACGACTCCTCCTAATAGTATATCTGGCAGTGCTGTATGCGCGTTCAGCATGCAAGATATTGCTGACACTTTCGAAGGCACATTCAAGGAACAGAGCGCTATCAACTCTAACTGGCTGCCTGTCAATAGTGCTAAGGTATGGAAGTTTAAACATGACTTAGTTTTGATCGTTGTAGTCTAATAGTTCAATTATTAATGATGCACTTATACTTTTAAATTTATCAAATAAGGTAATCATTGGTGTACTAATCAATCTTCATCACACACACATATATACACTTATTTTGTCCTTGTAATATCTGTAAGACTGAAGTTTACTAACTTGACTTTTTTTATTTAACCTCTAGGTTCCTGAACCGCGTCCCGGAACTTGTCATAACGATTCGAGACTATTGCCAGACCAGACTCTTAATTTCATCAAAGCACATGCTTTAATGGACGAGTCTGTGCCTGCCTTCTTTGGAGAACCTATTGTGATTAGGACCAGTTTCCAGTAAGTACTAAATAACCGTTTCATTGTCTAAACAAAAAAAAAATACTCCATAGCAGCGTAATGACAATCCTAAACTATTGTAATTTCATTAGTTCTATAACATCGTTTTGATTTTCAGCTATCGATTTACGCAAATTGCCGTAGATCCACAAGTGAAAACACCTGGAGGGAAAGCATACGATGTTTTGTTCATTGGCACAGGTAATCATTAATAAATGCCCTAACTTAAGTGAAACAAAGTATGATTGTAATTCTTAACAGAATTCTTTATACATAATTTTCAATCTGTTACAGATAATGGTAAAATTATAAAAGCCATCAACGCCATATCATATGACTCCAATAAAAGGGCAGTGCCAGTCGTAATAGAAGAACTGCAAGCCTTTGCCGCGGGCTCGCCTGTTAGGGCTTTGAGAGTCGCAAGAGCAGGCAGAGACGCAGCAAGACTTATTGCCGTCTCAGATAGAGAAGTGCTTAGTCTCAGATTGCATAGGTGTTCTAGTGACAAAATCAGTTCATGCTCGTAAGTAAAAAAACTCATATTGCAAAATTACTTCATTTTTCAGATAGCTTATTACTATAATATTTTATATACTATAAAACAAAACGTGTATATATATATATATATATATATATATATATATTTAAATACACATATACTTATTATTATATACCAAATTTGAAAAAATAAAATTTACTCATCGTAACAACTTTATAACACAGCACGCTAGTCACATCTAGTCGTGCTTATCTTTGTATTATTGCGATCATAAAACATCGCTGCTTAGTACCAGTGTTTGGTGAGCCGTCCGGTTGTAATGATTACCTTACTACCCTACATGTTTTTTTTATTTTTTATTATTAATTATAAACTAAACTTGTTTGTCAATTTACCTTTAAATGTACTTATACTGCATCTTGCACGCAACGACATACCTACATTTGTATATTCTAAGCCTAGATTCTAAGTTCTCATGTAAGTGAATATTTTTCTTATGAGAATAAAGATTTCTTTAACCCGAAAATTGCTAATATTGAATCGACTTATACTTTGACGTTATACTTTCTTTTTAAACTATGGTGCGTATGAAAACTTATGGCCAACTACAATTTGTTTGCAGTGAATGCGTAGCACTTCAAGACCCATACTGCGCCTGGGATAAGCAAGCTGGACGGTGTAGAGCCTTCTCACATGGAGTTAGCAGATGGCTTGACGAAAGCTCTTTCTATCAGAGCGTCAGCACTGGCAGCCACGCTGCTTGTCCTCATAGTAAGTCACTCTTGTACTTCTTTAAAGTATCATGACACTAACAAACGACTTCCCAAATACATATTCATATAATTGTTGTAATTCTAGGTAAAGATGCAGGAGCTGTTGGTGGTTTAAGTTCTGGACTCTATGATGACGCGAGAGAAAATAAAGGAGAAGTTATAAACATTGTACAAGATAAAGATGGCAAAGGGAGCAACAGCAATAACGAAGGTAACGATAAAGTATTACTATTGAACAAAAAACTTTCATTAAAGACCTACAGATCAGTTTTTAATTTCAGTTTGAATAAAAAATATTGAAAATTCTTTAGGTCCAGAAGTATTGGCAGCTGATCCTCCGCCAGCTGCATACTCAGTAGAAACCCTGGCTTTGGCCGTAGCAGCTGGAGCATTGGCTGCCTTGGGCGCTGGGTTTGCCGCTGGTTACATCTGTGGTCGACGATGCAAGAAAGATGATGACGACAACATGCCGTATCCCGATACGGAGTATGAATATTTTGAACAGAGACAGAATATAAACAGGTTAGTGTTTGATTTCTTACAATTTATTCTATCATGTACCCAAAGCGATTGCAACGAAATCAAGCCAATGCCGGAAAGTGTCATCTTTTGTTAAGTTACATATATTAATGAAATGAGTTTTAACTATAATAAAATATTTACACATTAATTTAATTTACAGAATTCAAGCAGAACCCAAGCTTCTTCAACAAGTTGAAGAAGTGACGTACGCAGAACCAGTACTAGCTCCTCAACCAAAACCTGCGTCACCTCGAGCAACTCTCCGCAAGCACCCGCCATACCACCCTCACCACGAAACGTTATTCCAGTTCCAACCTGACGCCTACCGCCGCGACAACTTCGGGACGCTCCGCTCTCATCAGGTTAATGTCAGTTGTGATCTTTTCTCTTCTATTGCATGGCTTTATCTTCATATAAATATTTCCTTATAGGTAATCTATATTTTAAAGGTGATTCGATTAGTTAAGATCTTATTTTGTAACATTCTTTATGAGATATCTCAAATCATTTATTACTTAAGTATTGTTGTTAATATTCTTTTTACTCTATACATGATTAAATTTTATGTAAGTAATAATATCATGTTTACCCTGTTACTTTAATATACCTAGATATTTTAAATGATATTACAATACCTACATATTAACAATGTAATTGTATCACACATTTGCACGTATAAAAACACCGCTCATTCTTTCTTCACCCTTTCACTAATATATTTCCATTTTTTTATAATAAATCTATCATCTATTGTGTTACCATTGCTTTGTCATAAATCCATTAAATTTTTCATCATCATTTCATTGCACCAGATTGATGTGTACGAGAATAATAATATCGTTAAAATAAACTAGATGGCCTTTGTATTAGAAACAATAATAACATATTTTATTTAAAAAAATATTGATGTAATTACTTTTACAAATATCTTATCCAAAAGTTAATTGGGATATTGTTTTTCTGCTACTTTTCACTACTTCAATAATTCACTCATTAATTTTCACGTACACTTCGAACTGGTGTTAACCACTAATCATATCCATTAACCCGCACGCATATTCACATTAGCATGTCAGTTAACGCAGGAATATTCGGACCGCAGGGCGATGGCTACCGGCGCGGCAACGACAATGGTTTCTCGACCACGCGCTCAGTGAAGAAGGTGTACCTCTGAGAAACAAGCGGGGCGGACGCGCGCGAACAAATGCATCATCATAAGCATAATACGCACCACCACCACACGTTGGGTTAGTAATTATTATTTTAATCATTGGAATTTTTATATATATGTAGCCGTAATACATTAGTACAAAGTAATATCTAGAGCTATATCAAGTCGTTTCTTTTAATTTTTGATAAAATTAGCTTTTCTAAAATCGATCTTCTTTTTTTCTTAAGGTCTACAAACAAAATTTGTAATTTTTTTTAATATTTTATAATTTGAAATAATGCTTTATCCTACTACTATTATAAAGGCGAAAGTTTGTATGGATGTTTGTTACTCTTTCACGCAAAAACTACTGAACCGATTACCATGAAATTTGGTATGTAGGTAGCTGAAGACCCAGAATAACACATAGGCTACTTTTTATCCCAGAGTTCCCGCGGGATTGATAGGGTTTCCATGCGGACGAAGTCGCGGGCGGCCTCTAGTTTTTTTCATAATTCATAGCTTGACAAACGCATACCTACCAATATTACGATACATCCAATCAAAATCTTTACTTCCACAGTGTCGCAGCGCAGCAGCGGCTCGGGCTCCGGGTCGGCGTCAGGCGGAGGCTCGTCGTCATCCCCGTCGCCGCCGTCGTCATCGCCGTCGCCGTCCGGCGAGCGCCCCCCCACGCCGCCGCCCCCCGCGCCGCAGCCCTGCGCCTACATCTACCGTAACTAGCGCGTCGCCCCGCACTCTCCACGGCATCACTTTCTCGCCCCTACGTTTTGAACGGACCGAAGTGCCAGTGACCGTTCCCAATTCGAAAATGACTGTGGACTTTGACATTCCAAATTCGAATGTTCCAATCGTGTTGTATCCTGGCTCGAACTACCCTCCTAGTAGATAACGACCGACTTCGTACAAGAAGATTGCCTATGCATTGTATAAATTATACTTTCCACGCGCGTTGATCGCGCTTTGAGAAAAACAAAATTATGTCGACTATTATGTGGAAATATAAATTGTCACAGATCGATATGTGATGAAAAACTTTCTTCCATGAAATAAATATACGTACCGGTGATAATTCGTTATCTAAATCGATCCTCCCGATCGGGAGAAAAGTGACAAAAATATGTATTTTTTTTAAAAGACGGAACAATATTATCGATTGATGTATGTGAGATGAATAATGTAACAAATTGTAGATTGTTTAGATTATACATAGTTTACAGATAATTTAGGTGAATATATAAGTTTTTGTTGGTAACATGTTGATGAATAGTTAATGTAAAGTTGGGAACAGCATTGCAGTTTCCCTTAATTGCAAACTATGTAAATCTAGGTCTTAGACTACGGTTTTCCATTGTTACACATCTCAAGTAATTTTAGTTCGTAATAAAGCTGTAAAAACAGACTAAGGAAAACTGCAATGTGTTCGCCAATCGCTTTTTTACATACCTACTATTTGTAGTTACTATGTCATTAAGTATAGGAATGATTCTCTTATTCTAAAGTTCTAGTGTTACTATAACTCGACAAAACTAATGGCGGCGCTGTAATCAAACGTAGTACAATCCTTGAAGATATCGAGGAGGATTCGTGACTCGCCTTATACCAGTGTCCGGCTCATAAGTGTTGCCTCGTTATAATAGATTAAACGATGATTATAACATTATAGTTGAAACCAATGAACATTAAATGACACAAAATATGATATAAATTATATTTACCATGTATAAATGATATTATGTAAAGTTCTGATACTTATTCATTCATTAAAAAGTGCTTCTTATGGGTGTATCTAGATTATTAGGAGATCGTTTTGATAATTATTCGATAATGTTATAGATTTAGCTATTATGTATACATAGATACATAGTGTTAAGGTGGGCATTGTGATGCCACATTGCCAATTTAGATTGTTGGTGCATCATCGTGAGGTTACGGCGTGTAACTGTGATCATTATGTACATTCTGTGACACGAAAGACATCTCCGTTTTAGTCTACTGTCGTCTAAATTAAAATTTCCAGAAAAGTGGGCCAAACGTTATAAATCCTTTTTCGATAAAGACGTTCCTGTTGCTATTTTGTAATACGTGAAAGAAATTCGGTATGTAATTCTTTATAGGCTTTTCCATTATTTTCTAAACTAGCTAGGCTTTGTTTTACACTGAGTAATGAATAGTGTTCAAACTCATCTTCGCTCATTGTTGACAATTGAATGTGTGTAAAGAAAATGTCAATTCTATTTGTAATGACTTAGTGCCTAAGTATGTGTGGCAAGATTGTATTTTGTACATTACAAGAATTCGGTTTTTCTTTTGTACTGACGAAAGCGCGGACGTTAGATCCTCTAGATTAGTAAATAAAGTATCTAGATGACATTGTTATTACCCACTTTCTGAAATCTTTAATGAGTCTGGTGAATTAAAATTCACCAAAATTACGCCCTAATTACAAACGGTACCTACACATAAACATAAAACCCAATTACTAAAAATCGCTACATCCATAGTGACACAAGTGTACAGTGCGCTATATAGAAAATTATACCACTACTATACTGCATGTACTTTTCCTCTGGTCCACTGTACACAAATAGGTAGGTTCACGCATGTTATTTGGAAGTAAAGCACTTATTAGAGTTATCAGTCAGTGGGCAAGCCAATTTTATACGCCATAATAATGACCGGCATTCTTTAGACTGCCCCCAAATACTCATTACTTAACAGCTGTTTTCTTTAACATAATTTTATACGTACCAAAGATGCCATGATTTTAATATAAATTATTTATTTCTAGTAGTAATCGCTAACATTACTTAATAACGTTGTTACGTTAATTGTAAATGTAACTGCCAATTCGTACATTACATTATAAATAACCAAAGTAACGCACATTTATTGTTTCATAAAGATTAAGTGTATTACCGTGCGGTTTATAGATGCTTCTACGTCACGGCCAGTCTTATTTGGACAAAACTAGCTTTCAAAATGATAACCTTTATTGAGAATTTACAATTAATGATTTGTTTATTAACAAAAAAACGTCGGTGTCGCGTTTTAACTACACTGTCTCGGTTGAAAGTCAAGCATAAAATAGACGAGATAGAAAATTGTTACGTCAAATTGTTTTCACGTAATAATGTATTCTGAATACCAACCGCATTTTATCGTACTGATCGTAACATAATACCACCGAGCACTGAAAATGTCTGCAATGGGATAATCCTGCTCTCTGTGGTGGCCATACGATGTCGTGCGACTCTATAAGACTGAGATACAAAAATCCAACTCTGCTAGTCCCTTCCGGGAAGTTCCGGGTTATCATTTTTTCAGCAAGTTATTACAAAATTCGTAACACATACGTAAGGAGGCTAGTACATGTATATAGCGAGTTCTGTATTGTAATAAGTTTCGGTCAAGTAAGTAATTAACATTAATTAGTGTTAAGCGCAAGAAATTTTTGAAGGCGAATTGTTAAGAATTGTTTTTTGTATTACTTAAAAATATTGATGAAATGTACAATAACCATTTCTACGTTTAAATTACTGAACCACCTTTTTATACTCGTAACGTTAATTGTAAACATAACATGCCTAGAATTTTCTCGTAATAAGCGTAAATTTATTGATTTATAATATATTGAGAAGTATATAGAATGTATCGTACCGTAGTATATAGACCGCTTAATTTTGTTTTGGAACTCGAAGCCTTAGTGTTAGAAATTGAAGACTTTTATTGAAATAAAGATCTAAGTAACTGTAATTACAGAGGATTGAATTTTAATATTAAAAATCCGCAACTTTATTGAATAATGTTAAGGTGATATAGCGCATTTACACATACTCTCAAATAACTATCCATCACGTACATTTTACTAGCAGATTTTGGTTTGAAATCAAATATTTTGGCATGCATGTGCAATATTTATTTATAAAACAAATCTTATTTAAAAAAATGTTTTATTTATTTTTATAACGGCCATGACATGTAGTTAACGTCCAAGTTGGACCTCTAAAAGGCTGTTATCGACTTTGTGATCAAATTGAAAAAAAAAAACTACACAACGAGAAAATTGCACTGCCAAATACATCTCAGTTAGTGTAAAGGAAAGAAAAAAGAATACATATGGCCACTAAAATTTAAAAACAATATTTCCATCCTAAAATAATTTAATTCCTTTATTGGTACCAACAGTAAAACTAAAAATACTAAACTGCAAATCAATTGTCATTCATTTATTCATTAAGGTTTCTAATTTCAGGATATATCGTTGTGTGGACGATGTTAGGAGGGATATTGCAATTGGTGACGACATTTGTATTATTTTTTATATTACTTTACCTAGCTCGTTTTCAGTATGTTATTTTAAAATTACTGGTACCGGTACAAATAAAGGCCAATTGTACCGGTATAAATATTGGTTATTCAAGCCTTGCTTATTCAAGCCTCAGTACCTACATCTACACTGCATGAATTACACAGACACAGATCGTCTGTAGGACACAGACAAACAGGAGTGAAAACAGGTGTTGATACCCGGTACCAACAGTAAAACTAAAAATACTAACCTGCAAATCAATTATCATTCATTTATTATATTAAGGTTTCTAATTTCAGTATATACCGTCTGTGGTGTGGACGATGTTAGGAGGTATAGCGATATTGCAATTTGGTGACGACATTTGTATTATTTTTTATATTACTATACCTAGCTTGTTTTCAGTATCTTATTTTAAAATTACTGGTACCGGTACAAATAAAGGCCAATAGTACCGGTTCACAAAAATATTGATTATTCAAGCCTTGAGTGCACGAAGTAATAAAAAGACACAAATACTTTCGACACGTCCTTAACCTAGTAAAGGCGAAGAGATGTTCATTATTCTACACAAAAATTATTTTCGTGCATTCACTGACCTTTATTTTTAACAAGGAGTGATTAAAAAGCTAGTTTTTATTTAAAAAATAATGATTTTATATGTTCGGTACTGGGTACCTAATTATAAAATGAGGCAGCATTTTGGATGTCCACACTAAATACAGCCATGGTTTGGATTAAGTGTGTATTTGACGTAAATATTTTACAGTATCAATGAGTCTTATTCATCTGTTTACATTGTGTAAAAAAAATATATTTAATTTTCATGCACATGCAAGATTTGCAAACTCATAAGATTACAATCCAATAGCACGTGCTGAAAGCTTGTCTTGTCTTACAAAAAAATGAGGTAAATAAGGCCACATAAGAAGTATAAGTACCGACTTTTTATATACACTGAATCTAATAATAAAAAAATCTAGTAACAATATTACCTCAATGAACTACCAAACTAATTTTATTTCATACTTTCTGTTATATAAGGTGAATAAGACTTATCATTTCAGGATTCTTGAATCAATCAATAACTACATATGGGAAGTGCCTAACTAATTTACTTGCATCTATAGTTGACAGACTTCCATGCCCGGCCGTAGAGAAATTCTATAGCGTGCCTTTAGTATGCTTAGTGGCCTTGGAGAAACACAGGCTTACGTCCTACATGCGCACTAAGACCTGTGTTCTTCTAAGTTAGTGACAGCCGTTGGGAAACTCTGGGAAAGGAATTGGAAATTTTGTAATAAGTATCTATGTTTAAACCTTAAACTGAACGAACTAACAAAGAGATATTATTAAAATGTTCGTACTCAAGATATACAGGGCGAGTTTTTATTGGATAAGAAATTTTTCACAGAATATTTTAAAGATGGAACTGATTGTGTTTCCATAAAAATTCGTTCATTGTATTAATAACATGTTCCACATTGATGACGTTAAACCTACTGCGTTCAAAACTAAGAAGTTAATTATCTTATTTAATTTATAGAATAGTGTCTACTGAAGCCTGCCCTAATAATATTTTTTTGACAAAGTCGCAATAAATGGAACTGGGAGAACGAATGTCATTTCAGCTTTTACAACCTAGTCCAAGGATATCTTGTAAAACTGTCTTAAAATCTAAAATTAGTCTTTGGTCTACCCACAAATACGAAAAAGCTGCTTAGTTGGCCAAGTAATCCAACTTAATTTTGTGGCTAAATTTAAAAAGTTTTAAAATACATATTGTGATTGTGAATAGATACCTAAATATATGTAAACTGAAAAAAATCTGAGTACTCTAATTCCTTTCCCAAGTACTTGTATTTTTAGTATTTGACTAACCTTCCCATATAATATTTATACACTTGGTTACTTTCAGAAATTTTGCTTTTTAGACACTCCATAGATATAAGTAGGGGTTTTATAAATACTATTTATAATGCAAAACGCAAACGCGGTGATAGATCTGTTACATTATATCGCTGCCCGTATTTATAGTGTGCAATTTTTTTATTGAACTAGAAACAAATAGATGAGAAAACATGAATAAAGAAATATGAAAATGTTACATTGATTCAGTTTCATATTTTCTTAGTCATTGTTCAAAATGTTATCGATTATTTTCTCATTAAAATATTATTAATATTATGCTAAATATTTTAGCAAATGATAAAATGTATTCCTTTTCTTTAGTAAATAAAACATTGAAACTTGACTGGTTGTTTCTTTTTATTAACCAATTTCTCACAAGAGTACCTAGGTTCCTAGATAATCTATTTTGAACCAAAAGGAGTTCTATTCTCTTGGTTCTTGAGGTGTTGCCTAAAATATTTTCCACAATTATGATATGATATTTTAATACTGATTATAAATAGCGGAGATATTTATTATTATTTCCGTTTTACATTTTTGGAAAATTTACAGCTAAAAACATGAGTAGCTTAACGACAAAAAGAATTTAAGGCCAATTATAAGTTTTTGACCAATAAAAATTAAAAATACCGTCCTTTTTTGAAGTCGGTTTAAAAGAAAACCCCTCCCTCATGAACCTAGAATGAATTTGAATGAATTATTTGTAAGCCGTGAATGAATGATCACCTTCCCTCCTAAAAACCTCATATGGAAAAATATAATAGCATTGACATTATCACTTTGACATTTGTTATTTTCCCGTTAGTGTTGCCAACATAGCGTTTTCAGGGCTAAGTTTATCGCGTTTTTGTTAGTTTTAAAAATATACATATGTATAATCACGTCTATATTAGACAAGGGCGCTATCGGGTATATTTGATAGCGATAAGCCAATGATTTTTTGATTTCAATACTTGTATCAGTGCCAAAGTCACGAATGTCACATGATCGTTTGACATGCGGTTAGTCTGTATGTAAATTGATTCGAAGAATGCTCTTCGAGACTTGCAATTGAAATTCAAGATTTGAAAAGTTCAAAATCTTTCGCTTTTTTAAGTCCATGTAAGCGCCTTTTTTCGGAGAGGGTTGGAAAGTTAACAACAGTATCATGTCTCATGTCATCTTATCCTTCAGTCATACAGATAACAACAAATGGCTTTATATTACTCCTAGTCACATGTGAATTTAATGGCAAAAAATAATAATAACAAATCGGTCCCAACAAGTGAATAAAATAGTAAATATGCAGCATAATGTGGCTAATCAATTTAGCTTCGATTTCAGACAGATTTTAATTGATGAAATTGCTTTGGAAGGTTTAGAAGGCATTGATATTGATCTCCTATGGAGACGTGTGGAAAAGAGAATTTCTAGCCCACTTACAGATAAAATGAAGAAACGTTATTGGGATTTTATTGCTTCCTCGCCTAGTTTATCCTTTTACGAACTCTCTCAGCCTGCGCCCTATTTGGAAATCAAAGACAGATTTACAATAATTGACGAAGAATCTGGCAATTTGAAGGACCCTGTAAGTTAATTTATATTTGTACAAACATAATTAATTTCATTTTTATAGGGGTCGATTCTATCCAATTCATAAGTATTTATATTTCAAATTTACTATCCTAGACAATAAGTATCAGATAAAAAAGTTAATTAAGTCATTTCTATTCCATCATTTACCTGTACAGCTGAATGTGGCCCTTCAGTCTTGTCAAGACTCTTGGCTCTGTTTACCCTGCAATGGTAAAGACGTGTTTATATGTATGCATATAGTCATCCCAACTGTGACTAAAACTGTATTTAAATTTCACATTTCAGGAAGATTTTCTAGACGGGCCTTATGAATATAAACCAGTGGAAAATGAGTTTGGTTCCTGTGCTGGATTTAATGATCGGAAATTGATTAAGGATATTTCTTTATTGTCTTATGAGGATGTGATCTTGACTTACAATAGGACATTAGTGATTGTAGCTTCTAAAGAAGAGAGATTCAGGGCTTTGGCCCCACATATCCCCTATACAGTAATAGCATCATTAACTCCATTGCATTACTGTTTGTTAGAATTGATTGGTAGGAGTAGAGAAAATGTAAGTATGTAAACTATTTTTATTAATAACCTTTTGTACTTATATTTCAATATAAATATATATGGGACAAATTACACAGATTGAGTTAGCCTCGAAGTAAGTTCAAGACTTGTGTTACAAGATACTGACTCAACAATACTATATTCTATAATAATAGATACTTATATAGATAAACATCCAAGACCCAGGCCAATCAGAGAAAGTTCTTTTCTTTTCATGCCCTGGCCGGGATTCGAACCCGAACACAGGTGTCACTGTCAACTGGTGTCACAGACAAGCATACTACCGCTGCGCTACATAGGCCGTGTATTCAGTCACCCTTCTTTCTCCTGGCTTTAATCAACAGCCTCTGTGGGGCAGCAGTAGTGCGCTTGTCTGTGACACAGGAGGTCACAGGTTTGAATCCTGGCCAGACTTTCATTTTTTTGGACATATTTTATTATTAGGCCATACAACAGACCATAGCCTTTCTGCTTTTTCGAGACTGTTTGCTCTGTCTACCCTGTAAGTGGTAAAGATTTGATTATTGTACATACAATGTATGAAAGTGAAAAGAGGTAGTCTCTGCCTACCCCTCTGGGAAAGAGGCGTGATTTTATGTATGTATGTAATGTACAAATGTATGTATGTGGTATATTTTATTTCAGGGACAAATGACTGTAGGCAAAACGAATTTAATGAAAATTAACAAAGACTCCAAAATGCTGTTTTACCATAGGAAATACCTCAAATTCATGGATGCAATAAGAGTAACGAAGGTAACACAAAAGATTGGCGACCGAGGGGTCATGAGCAACATTTTGCGTTTACGAAGATTCCACTGTTCCACAACTATGAGTCAGCCTAAAGCAGGCCCCATCCATAACGTAGTTGAGCTGTTAAAAACACAAGAAAACTATTCTGAGGCACTCGACACAGTTATACAAAAAGGCGTCTTGGCAGGCATACAGAGAAAGAGGAAATATCAAAAGGCCTACCGTATATTTGAATTTGTAAGTATAAAATATTATTTACATCATTATTGAAGATTTTTTATGACAACAAGATTATCCTGAAATTCTGATTCTCCAAAATTTCCAATAAATACACACATCTATATTTCTTGTGGGGTAGACATGGCCAACAGTCTGAAAGGCGACGTTGAGCTGGCAGTATTGCTTTATTATGAAAATTGAGATTAAAATTTCTAACAAGATACTCAATTGTGGCATCACAACTGAGTATTTTGTTCTTATTTGTTTGGCAGCCACCTTTATTTTTGCATATACAGTATGAAGTCCTAATTTTTTTTAAAATAATTTTGATTTTTTGAAATGGACCTTACTGTTACATTTTAAATAAATATGAAACCTTTATGACTACCTCATTTACTTAAAACAAGTAATACATATATATATGACCTTTAATTACCATACAGTTCAACATATTTCTTTTTAGTCCGAGAAAGAGGTAATGATTGAAAATAAAAAAAAGATGAAAGTGCCCGTGAAAAGGCGGTACATCTCCATATCTACTAAGAGCGATTCTTCTTCGAGTTCTGATGAGGAAACCAATCAGCCAGTCTTGAAGTGTCAATACAAAGTTGGCATGCCCTTATTGAGACAAGCCTTCCTCCAGTTATATAAAGCAGGGCTGAAGGGTTTGACACAAGTAGAATTGGCACAACTGTTAGGCACCGAATTTTATACAATCAGAAACATATGCAAAATACTTAAGTCTAACAAACTGGTGAAAGAAGTTTATGAAGATAAAGGCAGGCAAAGGACTGCCAGGTATGATATTTTATTTCTTATCCTCTTACCTTATACCCGCAACTTTGCTCCGCCAATTTAGCGCCACCTTCAAAAGAATACAGGTGTTTCGCAAATTCCATGGGATCTATAGTTTTTACCGGGATAATGAGTACCCTATATGTTCTCAAGTGTTTTAATTATAAATACGCAAAACTTAAAGAAAATTGGTTCATCATCAAAATACAAGTGACTACTGTGAAGTTTTAGTTAAATGAAAACATATATTAATTTCATCAATATATACTTCGTTTCAGGCTTATTGTTATAGGCTCCGGATCCGCTAACAATGTTAACGTTGAATATGAAGAAGAATGGCGGAAATTTCTCGAGTATCGCGCCCAATATATGCTTGAAACTGTAAATGATATTAATAGGGAAAACCCAACAACAAACACTGAAAGTTTTGATAAGTCCGATAATATGTCAGATAAAGATGAAGATTGGCATGATATAGTAACTGAAATGAAAAAGGTAGAAGGTCTAGAAGGTTATGATCTGGACAATATTTCACTGTTGAGTTCTAACAAGAACCTAACTTTGAGGCAGTTGAAGTATGCTAATGGGATAATTAAGGTGCTCGAAGAAAAATTAGCTGTAGCTGGGTACCAAGTGCTAAATAATTTAGTAGCCGCGGACGTTGGAGAAGCACCAATGGACACAAGAGCTATGAAAGTATTGTTACAAAAACTTATGACTGATGGTTTAGTAAAAATATTCAAAATAAAGTGGCCCGATCAATCTAAATACACAGTTTATATGTGTCCCGTACATGTATTTGGCAACCATCCAATTTTTAAACAAAAATATAAAGAAATCTTAGACAAAATATATGTATCCAAAGACACTGGCGTCACTAAACAAATATCCAAGAGCGAAGGGAACAAGTCCCTGTCACGGTATTTTATCCCTAGGTTTTTTAAAGTGCGGAAATTTCACGAGTTCATCTTCGATCTGGCGTACTGCAATGACGCAAAAAAAGATTCTAAATTACCTATTGGATTCGAATATCTGAATAATGTTATTCCGGAGATGACGTTAGAATTTGCTCTGGGTAATATCAACTTGTATACGCAGATCAATCTTACTAACAAACAAGTATCTGATAATATTAATACAAAACTAAAAGATCTACCAAGAGAAATTGCTCTAGAAATCATGTATGCAAACACCTTTAGAAATTCACTACGGGAAAATTTGAGAGTCTTAGCCTTTTTTGGCCTTATACAAATAATTAATCAACCAGTTACAGTAAGTTTTGATACGATTATGTATTTCGTGAACAGACATCCTAAAATTGTTGATACATCTGGTGTGTGGCCTAGGGCAGACGTAGATATAAGCACATTGGAATATAACTACTACTTAGGCAATATGGAAGATGTGTTTGAATTTTGGAATTCAATGTTTCAAATTAGCAGCAATACGAAAATAACGCTAGAAAAACGAGAAGCATGTCGGATAAAACCTCCAGTCAGGGTAATGGATGAAGTACGACAATATGATAATGGTGAAAGACTAGGCGACGGAAATGGTCCATGCGGCTACGATTCTAGTCTCTACCTGGACGTACCTAGACTATGGCATCAAAACGCACCAGCTAAGCAATCCTCCAAACCAATTAAAAAGCCTGTGCAAATACCAAAATTGACGAAAAAGAAATTACAAATACAAAAGAAAAAACCTAATATCGTCGTAGATAAAGAAAAGTACAAAACGAGAGTTAGGGAACTCAAAGAATTTAAAATTCCAATATTCCGAGGGAAAAAACAAGTAATGATCAATTCAGGAGTTTGGTCCAACCTAGACGACCTCATTATTTCTTTGGCAAAAGTTGCATACACCATAATGAATCCTACGACACAGGCTGGTTCCTTTAGACTCAGAAACATAGTAGTAAAAGAAATTTTCTCAATAAATGACCCGGCAAAAACATCGGCAATGTGTCACCTTCGCGCCTCGCTATTGGACCAGGACAGCAAGTGGGCATACGAAAAACAACATTTGTTAAACGAGTTTAGTAAACGGCGCACTTTATGTAAAAAGTATGAAGGATTATTGAAGAAGTTAAAATTGCGTAATTCGGCAAATATTTCAAAATACTTTAACGAAGCGAAATTAGCGATGATGGAATTGATATGGATATTGTTACAAATAACACGGACCGAATCGTACAAGCGGCGGACACCGTGTGTGGCAACTAGTACCGAGGACTTCCACAATAAATATTCTATACGCAAAATTTCTGATAATAAAGCTCACAATTTGTACAACATGCCAAATGCTACAGATGCTGAAACTACTCTAAAAGAATGCGTATTATTAACGGTGGCAATGTCTTACAATAGAGAAGTGCCAATTAATATTGCAAAGAAAATTTATGTTTTATTTAAAACTTATCCAGAAAGGTTGCTGAGGAAATCAATAGATGAATTGCGGAAATGTCAAGCGATAAGTGCGAAGGAGAAGCTAAGTAACAGTAAAGTGAATAAGATGAATTTTCAGGACTTGGTTGAGAGTGCATACAAACTATCAGCCGGGTACTACCGGCGGTGGATATGTAAATTGAATGCTGAATTCCTGGACGCTGTCATTGAAGCATTCGCATTACAACTACCAGCGGAGGAGCTGAAAGGCGGATCAGGCATTAACTGTTATTGCCTGGAACTAGAATCTGAAGGCTTACTAGAAGTTTCTCCTGCGCACGCGCCGCAGCTGATCGGCGGCACGGACTCTTTCGCACAGGAAGATAATGTTTATGGTATGGACACCAACTACAAGTTGAAGTCTGGAACGGTTCATGTAAGGAGTAAAACAAATGATAAGAAAATCTTTTTTGAAAATAGTGAATTAGAGGAGTTTTGGAATGAAATTCAAAGGTATTCTTTATATATATTTCTTTTACACATACATATATAACTACGTCACGGAAGTTAGCATTAATAGACTCGAAAAGACTCAAAAGACCACATTCATTTGGATGGCTTAATGTTAGAAGAACAAGTAAAATTTACCTTGATTGAGGAAAAAACAACTGGCAACTAGCAGTTGAATTAACTTACATGTTTTTTCATTATCTATGTGAAAAATATTGAGTTAGCCTATTCTCTAGTGCCGCACGGCGATTTATGATTTACCGGCACTTGAGAATAAAACCACTCTATATTTTTCAAATGGATGACGTAAAAGGCGACTAAGGGATAAAGTTTACGAACTTAAGATTCCTCTTGTAGGCGATGGGCTAGCAACCTGTCACTGTTTGAATCTCAATTCAATTATTAAGCTGAACTTGGCCTTTCAGTTGTACCCCTAAAAGGTTTAGACGTGACTATATGTATGTATGTATGTATAATAAAATAATTATTTATTTCAGGAACGCTCTTATAACTTACCCACTCATTGACGTTGATACAGAACAAGACGATATTGTTAGTTTTCTGAAAGACAAACAAGAAAGTGGTGCCACATTTGCCGAATTACAGGTAAAATGATTTACGATTAGTTATAAAGTCATCTATTTCAGTGGTCAATCACCATTAAGAAACGTCACGCGCAGCATCTTTTTCTGGTATTAATTTCACATCACCTAAATTAACTATAGTCGTATTTAAATAAAAAAACATACTAACTTATTGACTGGCCTATCAACTCACAGCCAAAACCGCTTGTTCTAGGTTTGAAATTCGAAATTTATGTTCCTCCTGGATCTAAAGTCATGTGAGAATACCATAATTCCTGAAGGGACGGGATTATTAACTTCGGAGCCCAAGGCGTACTCTAGTGTAATAATTATAGATAATGTTTTATAATCAGTAAATATCATGTCCATTTCATTATTCTCATCATTTTCGGTTTAGCCAAAATGCTTATGTAAAGCAAGCATTTGTATTTATTCATTCATATAATCCCGTCCATATCCCTTGCGGGGTAGACAAAGTGAGCATTCTTGAAAGACTGACAGGCCACGCTGTTAGGCTTAATAATTAATAGGTTGCAAGCCCATCGCCTAAACGAAGAAGTTAATGAGCCTATCCCTTATTCGCCTTTTACGACATTCATGGGAAAGAGATTCAGTGGTCCTATTCTTTTTTTTATTGATGCCGGGAACCACGCGGCAAAAAGGTGTCTTTAAATATAATTCACTCTTTTTCTTTACAGGAATTCACGAAATGTGATACAAAGAGCCTCTTCGAGCGTCTGATAGCGTTGGAGTCGAAGCACTTTATAAAACGAGTGGGTTTCTACGATAACCGCATTGTACACATAATGTACGCAAAATCCTGGGCTATGACAATAGACAATAATAGTTTTTTACCATCCCCGTGGATAACATTACACGGGACTGTACGCCACGAGTTATTTTTCAAATGGGCTAACGTAATATTGTATAAAGTATTTGAACACCCTGGTATTTCTATACAGTCATTGTGTCAAATGTGCGAATTGATAACGGCCAAGTCCGTGCAAGATATATGTATTTTCTTAATGCGATGTGAATGTGTAAGAATGCATGGCATAAAATGTCAAGTAGTCGACCTTTTCTCTGACGACGATTGTGTTGAAGAATTAACCGCTTACAATCCGTACGATTCTCCCAAGAATATTATCGTGTTTCCCACTAAAACTGTATTGACTAAATATGCATCAATAAGAAAGTATATTAATTTATATAAAAGTGAAGAAAAGAATTGCTAGAAATATTATTTAATGAAATATTCTCTCTTGTACATACATTATATGTATATTTCTTTTTAGTTTAAGTGATATTTAAAAATGTATTTAAATTTTGTTCACGGACTAATTTGAACTCTGGCTTATAACTAGTACTATAAGTACTAAATTATGTAAGTGTTAATGCTTTACTTATTAAAACGATTTAATTTGGAAAACTTTTCTTTGATTTCTCTCTCCCTCTCTCTCTCTCTCCCTCTCTCACGGAATTTTATACTGACGAGCATCGGTGGTCGAATCAGTAAGATGCTCAGTTAAAATACGTGATGCTCAGAAAGGCACAGGTTCGAATCCCAGCTCAGCTATGTACCAATTACTATTTTCGAAGTTATGTACATAAGTTTGAATACTAACCAATGTTCTTACGATGAGGGAAAACATCGTGAGGAAACCTGCACATTCAGGCAACTGGATGTGTAACCGTGATCGAGGACTTAATGTTGTTTTTTAAAATTTTTAGTATTTTTTGTTATTGCGGCATCGGTAATTCAATCCCTTGTAAAAAATATCAACTTTTTAGCTATCACTGTATAAATGAGATAAAGTCTGGTGACAGACAGACAGAGGACACTTAATAATAGGGTCCTGTTCTTACCTATTAGGGTCGGAACCCTAAATAAATAAAGAGGTTAATGAGAAGTTAACAAAAGTAAGTTAAGCATTATAATTGATTTCATGGTAAGAAAAAGCTGTTTAAGTTCATTTTAGGTTCTGCTATATGACGTCGTCGTAAGCATCCTAGAATGAAGCCCAGAATATTTATTTATAAGATGACAGCAACAATCTAGCAAATCACCAAGAAACCATGACTATTAAAAAAATATCATTTAGTCTATGATATATTTTTCATGTTGCAACATTACGATTGACGTACGGTGAAATAGGGCAATATCCCAAATTCGCCATTTTTACTTTAGTGAAGGGAGATTTTATATTTGTCAGGCTGGAGGACGAAGATTATTTTGAAAAAAGTGTGTCATTATATTTAATTTAAAGTAGAAAAGACTATAATTTGAAGTTTTCTTAGAATAATAGTGTGGTTTTATTTCTTACTAACGTTTGTATGTAGTGCTACTTCCCATCGTAAGGTTGCTCGTTGGTGTGTCGCTTTAGCTAATTTCGATGGCTATGATATTGAAATTGTAATATATCGTGTCGATTTGACGTGCTCCGTACGGAATAAAATCGAAAACCGAGGCGACGTCGTTAGAAATGAGCAGGCCTCAAGGCGGACGCATACAAGTCCCGGATGACCTTAGAGAGATTTTATTGGAGTTCACAATAAGTTACCTTCTGGAGCAGCCGGGGGACGTGATCAACTACGCGGTCGAGTTCTTCACAAGGTTACAGAACAACAGGACGACCACCATAGTGAGAGGCCCTACCGCCGGCACGCCCGATGAGTCCATAATATCGGATGAAGAAGGTACTAATTTATTCTTATTATTTAGTCAAAGAATTATACAATCACAAGAATGTAAAGAAGACGACAGAAAGGTGGGTCAGTAATCATAGGTTTAGGCATTTTCTACTACTATCATGACTATCTAGAAAAAAATATAAATAAATTTCCATTAAGTTGTGTACATAAAACAAAAAAAAAATTATTCATTAAGGCACTTAAAATTTATTGTTGGCCAATCAAATTAGCTGGAAAAAAAAACTTCAATAAACTTTAAAACAATTATTTTAACTTTAAAAAAAAAGGTGGTTTGTATTGAACTCATTACAATATAACAATATAATGAGCTCATGGTAAGTACATGCAACATGTTGACCTAGTTTCACTAAACATGTGTGTGACATGTATAAATCATTTTGTATTCTGTAGTATACAACAATCTTAAGTGGCAGTAGCCGATTGCCAAAAATTGATTGAAAAGGTTTATCAACTACACACCACTATAGGAAATCATACTTTTCATTATGTTACTTTTTTGCTAGTATGTAAATGATACTTAGTACAAATCTAGTAGCCTAGATTAGATGTAGTGATAGTGGAACTTCTTAGAATAGTTTTATGAATAATTCTACAGCTTATTGCTAATTTTACAAGCTTGAATAAAAAAATATATTTATAAATATCTTACTACAGCCAGCGGTAGTAATCATTTGATGTTTGGCAGACTGCCATTACAGTTTCAATGATATAACTTTATTTGTGTATTATACTAGTTTTGGGGAATATTGTCCACTGTTGCCAAGTAATAAATAGAAGGACTTTGACTATTATTATTATTTACATACTGCTTTACACACATTAATCAAAAGATATAAAAATAGTAACATAACAAATGCTCATGCTCAATGAAATAAACATACACTCATAAGAAATTATGAGAAAAGAATATAAAGCCCTTCTGGCAAGTAGGCAACCAATAGGCAGAGTTTCTTCAGCTGGTGCTTATTCTCTTACCAGTGGTCAATTTATTTGGGCAATTACCAGCATCCTTTTGAGTTGTCTGTAGCGACCGTTTAGTTCTCTACTAAAAAGGGATTCTGGATTCTGTGTTCATTTTAAATATCATTTGTTTCTATTCCTTAAAGGGGATGCTAGCCTCAAGGGGGTTATCTGCTTAGGTAATTTGTAGCTTTATGACAAATATGAATACATATAAGTTTAAATTAATTTATTACAATGTAAAATGACATGAAAACATATAAATTTAATTATTGATTGATTGATAAGCTATTATAAAATGTTGTTAATTAATTAGAATTTCCAGCAAGTCCTTTTCATGTTGGGTTTTGAGATTTTTAAGCTAATAAATTCAATAGTATATTATGCATAAGAAAATTTTTGGTTTCATGAAATTCAACAATGATTTCATGAAAATAATCAAAAATTTGTTAAAATTTGAGATTCAGCTTTTAACTAAACAAAAACAAGTGAACCGTGTTTGTGAAGGCATAAATCTACAGAGTTTACTATACGTTGATCCCATTTGTGTGTTTGTTTTTAAATGCTTTGAAGTTTTGTGATGATGAGATTGGCTTATTTTTTCCATGTCTGAGGCTGACTTTAACGTTTTGAAGTGAAACAGATGGTTATCATGCTATGGTAGCCAATTGTATGACAAAACCTAATACAAATTTATGCTGCAGGTGCTAACCAGGCCTTGAGTTTTTTTTGCATAAGAGATGGTCTGTTTCATTGTTATACAAGATAGGTACTTACACACAAGTACACCATTATAAAATTCATTACCATCTTTATGAGTCAATTTAAGAATTACCTTTGTTATTTTTCTTTGGCAGCTAAAACACATTTTTGTTGGTTTTCAATGTGATTAGCCTTAAATCTCTTGATTAATTTACTAGTGATATCATAGACAACTACTAGCTATGAACATAGATAATGTGAATTTACCCTGATAGTTGAGATTATCAGATGATATCACCTTTATTTCCACTTGTTGATATTATGTGTGCTTAGTATGTTGAATACAGTTCAAAAAATTTTTGAGACACTTTGCAAATAATCTGTCTTGTCTTGTCTTTCTATAAATTCTCACCTAATTATTAAATTTCACATTTTATAAACAAAAATTGGTACTTTGTATTATTGTTTTTTTATCTACTATATATTTTTAATATATATTTGTTTCTTTCATAAAATGGTGTGACTGTTTGCCTGTTTGAGACCACTTGTCTCATAACTTCATAATCAAATTAATAACGGGTTGTAGCATCCTTTTTTTTTACATAGCCGCCTAGGTAACTCTTAGGAATTTCGAGAGAACTTCACAAATCTTCTACATGTTAATACTCTCTCTCTCTCCCTTTCTCTCATTAAGTTACAATGTATTTCGAATAGGTACGTCCATGAAATTCCTGAAGTCCGTGAAATCAAGAAACGGAACAAACATTTGTTTTTGTTTGATTCAACCTTCATTTATGTGCATAATATCTCAATTTTCTTTATTCGTCTTATAATGGAAGCCATTACACAGCATTGAAGGGCTAGTGTCGTAATTATAGCAGATGCGAAAAATAATTTGTCACGAACTTGGGTAGCAGAGATTTGTGTTTATTTACGAAAGACACTATTTAGCGACGCACGACTATGAGAATATTAGGTAATATTATTTGCTTGGCTACTATGTAACATTGCTATTCGTTCCTTTCAATAGTGTTAAATATACGTATTTTTGGGTCACCCACGGCCCTCGGGAGCACATCTTATATTTATAACTATTCATTTTTAATTAATCATATTGTATGTTTCAAAAGAAAGTAAAGTGTTTGTAATTAATCATCTGATACATTCATTTGCTGGAATACTTCCTGATCATATTCCCTAGGGATGACAAAAACGCCAGGAGGAGGAGTATGTAGGGTGCCTAAATAAAAGATCAACGGCGCATTTTACCTTTAAATTAAAATATAAAATATTTTAGTTAATCGCTAACATACTAGAAATAACACTAAAATTTGCATTTAATTCATATTAGGTAGGTATTTGTATTTTGTGTATCTATACTAATATTATAAAGCTGAAGAGTTTGTTTTGTTTGTTTGTTTGTTTGTTTAAACGCGCTAATCTCAGAAACTACTGAACCGATTTGAATAATTCTTTCACTGTTAGATAGTCTATTTATCGAGGAAGGCTATAGGCTACATTTTATCCCGGATTTCCTACGGGAAACGTCAACAATGCAGGTGAAAGTTGAATGAGTCGGCCATCTGCGAGCTTTCCACGCGAACGCTGCGCAAACCAACAAAGATATTGTAAAACAATGTACTAAAGATGTGAAGTAACATAAGTTATTTTGAAACCAATTTTCTTTAATTCAGTATTAGTCCTTATCCAAATAAATATGTTTATTACTTTTGGCTTTTCATGTAGACTAAAATTGCCATTTACAGTATATAAGTCAGACGAATAGGTTTTGAGATATAGTCGTTATAAGCAATTTGCAGCGAAACATTTAATACGGCGAACCAGCGTTCTTTCTAATACGCGTGACTGCCTGCCTGTAAGATCCCACTACTGGGCAAAGGCCTCTCATCTCACTATACGGTCTCCGTTCCGTCGCGGGTAATGATGTGGGCCAAGTCGTCGCCAAGTCGCATAACAATTAGCAGCTATAATTGATAAAGCCGAGGAGGATGTTTGCAAAAATAAATATGATGCCCAAAATAACTATTCCACGCGGACGAAGTCGCGGGCACAGCTAGTGCAAAATAATCTGAATACGTCATTAATTAATTAGCTTTTGCAGCAAAACAAACGCAACCAAATATTAATTAAAAATGTTACTTTAAATAATTAATCAACGCAAATAAATGCGATAACAACCGTGAGCTGTGAAAGTACTACATTTTATATTGTGTTAGGTAGGTAAAGTACTTTTTGACGTCATTCAATTAGCTTTCCCATAATTATAACTAACTGACGTAAGTGTAGGTGACTACACGCTTGTACTCTCTTGACAATGACCTTTATGTCGTTAGCATAAGGTGCAATGAATGTTTGTGTATTTTTAGACTTGTGTGCTTGTAGTGAAAGCGATCAAGAGTAGTTAACTTCCTTATTAATCTAATCGCTGATCAACTTGTTAGGCGGTTAACGTGCTCCACATAGCCGTGAGCTATATATTAACATTTATTACCCTTTTATACCTATGTATAAAAAGATTCTTCTTCACACACAATATATCTGACTTTATCCCTTAAGAGAGGGATAGAAAGCAGATGATGGCTTAATGTTGGAATTAAGATTCCGTTCAGATAGGATATGTTTTTTTCTCGTCTATCACCTAAAATAAGAATTTGAAGTTTATAAGTCTGTCTGTTTTCCTGTTAGAATATTGTTTCCATCCAAGTTCGTCATATTAATTCTTCATATGAAATAAACATTAAAAGTATTGATACTTATAAAACAGACGTTTATTTTATCCTATCATCAGTGTCACTACTAATTAATTATTGAACAAAGTCTCTCTGTTCTGCCTCCGTTCTAAGCTTTCTAATTTTAATATGATCTGCTGATCAAAATGTGTGATTTTAAACTTTAAAAAAAAATTGATAGGTAGAAATGGGAAACATTGGGGAAGAATGGATTTTGATACAGTTTTCACTGTTATTTAGACAATTGTTTCCCGAATTTTTTTAGTGATTCATTAAACAAACTTCTTATTAGATAACTTAATGTTTTTATTTTTTCAGCTGGTAATATATTATAATATTGTATGTATATTATTGTATATAAGAGTTACATACGTTTTTGTCATTAACACTAAAAACCCAATTTGTACTAATTAGTCCGTTTTTAGGTGATAATAATTATCGTTAAACTTGTAAAATATAATTGTAGCGTATCCTTATCTGTAACTAAAAATAATAGGTAAAATTGTTTTCCATAAGAATATTGCTGAGTGAAAATGTGAATGGATTTTCAATCACAGTGTGCGCCTGAATGCACTTTAACAAAGTTTGAAGTACCTACCACTTAAACAACAAATTTCCATTCACTATACAGAAAGGTTTGATATAACTAGCGGATAGGACGTACACATGTGGCCATATAAGCAATACCATAATCCTTTAGAGCGCTGCGTCTGCTAGTTATATCATGGTCGCAATATCAGTATATTTTCAGTTTGCTTTACTGTTCGGTTTTTCATTGACAGAGCCGCCTGTGGCGCGCTTCAACAACCGACGCAAGTCCGTGTTCGCGGAGACATATGACCCTGAAGAAGATGACTCCGACGAGGGGGCGGCCGCCGTGTTCCCAAAAACTGACGCACAGCGGTCGCGCCTGGCGGAGGCGGTGCGAGGAATCCTGCTCTTCCGTTCGCTGGATGCCCAACAAATGCAGCAGGTATGTGCTGAAGAGTCCATAGGACTTTAACTGAGAATAAGTCACCAACTTACTACATCTGGGGTGTATTATAAATACACGAACGTTAAAAAACCATAACTCTCTGTTTTACTCCTGGCGTTAGTCTGGGTTACATTCTTACCTTACTGAATTCTCCAGAAAGGTGAGGGTATCTCTTCGCCCTGGCGATAGTCCCGGTTATATCCTTTCGGGAGAGGAGCCTGGAGTGAGTCTTTAACCGTGGTCCTGATGTCCGTGGTTTGTGTGAGTCAAGTTTTTAACATGAAGCGGCTCCCGTCTGTTCTCCACAACCTTGTCAAGGGAACTTTACGCGTTGTGTTTCCTGAAGTTTCTATTTCTTATCTTGTCCCTCTTTCTATCACTTCGGCTTACCTCAAGCAAATTTACGTTAAGGACATATGTAATGTTAACCAGAACAAACAACTAGGAGGATAGTCCAAGAAACTTACTAAGGCTCGGTGCATTAGTTACCCCAAAACTCACTTTTTGCCTAATCGTGTCGTGCAAATGTAGAACTCTTTACCCAAGACAGTGATAAGTGCTACAAGTGTAATCACTTTAAAAATCAACTGGACAAACTTTTAAAAACATAAGTGCAGCGATATACTCGCATCAGCTTTAAGCTGCTAGTGTATTAATTTAATTTTATTAAATTATATTCCCGGCCCATCTGTTTCCCATGGATGTCGTAAAAGGCGAAGGATAGGCTTGTTAACTTGGGATACTCTTTTTGGGCGTTGGCTATTTGAATCTCAATTCTATCATTAAGCCAAACAGCTGAATATGGCCATACAACCTACCCCCGCAAGGGATATAGACTACTTATGTATCTATAAAAAAACTTCTTATCTTCCGCCTCCTAGATTTGCTTTGTCGTTAGATCCTAGTGAAGATGATTCCTGCGCTTACTACAACATTGAACTCAGATACTCACCATTACCACAAATCATTGTGAATAATTCAAACATTTCCCGAAAAAACTTGAGATAACATCTCGTAGACCTACGTCACGTCTAAGAATAGTCTGACGCGTGTATTGAAAATTCTATAGAAATGAATAGAACTCCTATAATAGTTGAAGTAATCGTTTCTTACCTAATTTATCAAGTCTCAGTTATTATCCTCGACCATACAATGACTACTACCTACTACAACACCGCAAAGTATAGAGAGTACAGAAAATATAACTTTCCTTAAAAAAAATTTAAAGAAATAAGCCCCCGGCACCAATTTTTCTTATAACACATCTCTTTTTTGCACCCGGGGTTACGCTAAGAACACTCGATTCAATCATTAATATTCTGTCAGTGCGCTTTCACTCGAGTATATTCGCCGACATTCGGTCTTCCTTTACCACTTTAAACTCCCACAACTTTCAACGGCTCAACCGATTTTGATCAAACATGTCTAAGAACGCTCGCACGTAAATTATCTTTGATCAAAAAATAAACTTAATTGAAACCACTCCATCCGTTTATGAGCTCTGATGCCACAGATAGACAGACAGACACGTCCAACTTTTAAAACTCCTATTCTTCCATCGGGGGGTTAATACTTTTCAAAGAAATAACTTGTCTGAAATGATAATAACAGGGAGTCGATAATAATCCTTACGTGATGTCGTCATGAAATTGAAGCAAGGATTGTTCTGTAAAAGAATTATTTTATTGCCCCACGTAATGCCTACGTCTCGTTTCACAGGCAACTACTATTTTCTATGGAACACAAAGCGTTATAAGGTACCTATACAATGTATAAATATATTTTATGAAATTGCGTCTTCGAATCAATGCTGAGGGCGTTTCGTTGTATTATGAAGAGCCTAAGCCGTTGTACTGAGTCCAACAGAATCTTAGTTGAACTCCGCCGTGTTCTTCCCTCTCAACCCTCGCCACAAAAACTGGTGTTGCAGATTTTAGGCGACGAATCTGGTAGTTCTTTAATCGAGTCTGTTACGTTAATTTTGAAGATCCTTATATATAAGTAGGTAACTTCATAATATAAGTTACTCCAAAATGTCTAAGTACTTGCTTCTATTCCGTATTACCATAGTGTAACATGGTCCAATAGGCTATTTGACTGTATTAAAAATATACATTTCTTTTATGTCATCAGTCTTAATATTATTTTTTTGGAGCGATTTGTAATAACGCGAGATAAAAATATTGCATTATTTAAACAAAATCCGTCTCAGAAAATTAGGTTTTTATATGCAGCTGTCACGTGACTAAAAACGAACGTGATTGGCTATTTCTATTATGACGTCAATTATCCATAAACAGACTGTGGATCGTACCGTTCCTTAGTGTTCGCTATTATTTTTCAAGATTTTATAAGTGTCTGATCGCTCAGGATTACTCAGATAACATAGGTATTTAATAATGAAAACCAATTCCGCGAAAGCTGACAGTCGAAACCTACCAAAAGTGGACGCAATAATGGTTGGAAGAAGAAATCTGGATTGTCTTCTTCAAAGACAATCCAGATTTCTATGCTGAGATACGAACTGAGGAATGTGAAAACATCAATGTAAGTATATCTTGGTAACCACTGATCTTAGATCATGATCTGAAACCACTTCTTGCGAATATTCAAATCCATCGGCATAGAAAAAAACAGTTTCATAGGAGATTTTATTATTGTATTAGTGCATTGAGGCACTGCACAACATTTATAGGAACTCATTTTAATAATTTTCAGACATATGACGTGGCACAAGTTAAATAAAACAAGAGAAAATCAAAACTTTTCGAAACACCAACAAGCTTTGTATGATATTTACACGAAATTTACGTCACTGCATGCCATGGCCGCCATATTGCTAAAAGTCGCGTTTTGGCGGCATATTTGAATATTTCATTTACTTTTTCGATTTTTTAATAAAATAGCTGTAATAAATTCAGCAAAGTATTTTTGTAGGGCTCCTTATAAACAAATAAATACCCTAAGATAGTTTTTAGAACTTTGTCAAATAGCCTATTTCTTATAGGTATATTCGTGTTGCAGAGCAAACATGGCTAGTGAAAATTGCCCTTGTCCTTGAATTATCTTGATGCTTGACAATTGAATATTATGATAAGCAGGCAGACGTCGGTGTTTACGTTGTCGCAAACGTATCGTATTGTGACGACATTGCGATTGCCGATCGCGAATTTTAACAGTTTCGGACACATTTGATATAAACTTGTCATGTCAACCGTCAACGGCAAAGGACCTAATGCGAATCAGCCTTTCGGTTTGTTACCAAAAATACGATCATCTTTTAATATATAAATAGAGTATCAAAATGCCTTAATTGCCAATTTCTATTTAATTATAACTTCTATTTAGTAGTTGATTTATTAACAGTGACTTAGGGTAGTAAAAATACCATATTTCTTAAAATAATTCAGTATAAAATATGAATGATAATATTAGATCATTCATATTTTATACATGTGTTAAAACCTAGGTAAAAAGGTGCCCCAAACCTACCTAGTCACTTAACGAAACTAATAAAAGGAAAATTACATATGCCGAGCACGTCACCTGACTATGGACGTGAAAGTAAAATTCTGTGACCTATTTAGGCCCGAACTGTTATCCCTTCCATGTCCAAGTCGTTTCATTGCTCTAAATTTCAATACAGTTGAGTAAGAGGAAAATACCGAATTACATTTAGGTAATCTAACATTTGTAGGACTTACAGAGTCTATAATGTGTTTTATTTGGTTGATTAAAAATCGGCATCCATATGTGGTAATGTCAGTATATTTATTCAAACCATACAGTCGCAAGGATTACAATTTCAAATAAGACTTTCCCAACATGTTTTTCCATCTGAATGCGATTATATTCAATACTTTGAGCTGGATGGTAGGATAAACATACCATGTATTCATCTTTAGCCCTGTCATCCAACAAGTTGTATGCCCGATTGCTTTCTCAGTAGCTGTTGACCCTAATGTTCGGAGTCCGTTATGGATACATAAATAACATCTAATCACGCCCCTTTCCTGCCCCCGTAGAATTGCGCGCGTGTACCGTTTCACCTCCTAATAAAAAGCAAAATAGCGATGGTTTTTTGCGCGATAAAAACTGCGTCGCGCGTGTCATGCTATGCGGGCTGGAGTTGGCAGAGACTACATATTTCCACTTGCCACGATCGCTGCACAATTATTTTTTTTCATCAATATTTTCATGCAACTCTCTTAGTCTTACTGACATAGTCTCAGGCTTACTGAGAATCGGGGAGTCATTCTGTGATAAATAGCAACGGTTTCTCCCGCCTGCCTCAATCCAAACTGCCTTGGGAATTTTCATCACATCATTCTCCCATCTTGATACCGTTCGTAAGAAAGGCATGTTAAGCGGTTGGTGTAGCAAGACGACATGTTTGTTAAGCTTATCAGATGTCTTATGGCAGGTTGAAGAAATTCCGACACAAGCGTTAGCCATTAACATATCAGCAAAGTATGGGCTTAACAATATTTTTAACAAAGGTTCATAAACTGAGATTTGTTTTGAGTGAATGTTTTGAATATTTCTGCGGTACGATAGGCGACTAAAATAGCCTGCCTTTTTACCAAAGCAATTTTTATCGAAAGAAAAATAAGGTTTGAGCTTGCGTATATAGATGGGATACTTCCGACTTTGCAATTCCAAATATACTCTGCTAATTTATCTAATAAAAATCATGTTCTATAAATAGGTGTATCGTTAACCTCAACTGAGCTGATTAACTGTATTTTTTATTATCTATAGTCAGTTGCACTTTTGCCCTTTCTTGGATTGAAAACGAAAGTTTGGCATCACAAGCTTGATCACATACTTGCTAATAGTGTTCCCGCTCGATAGTAAACTATCCGTAGTGTTTCGATATCAGCGATAGTTTAAGTATAAATATGTCTATAGCCGCTTAGCTCGTGGTACATATAGCCTATAAGACTCACAGATAATGTACTTTTTTAAAGGTGAAAGAATTTTCATAAACAGTTCAATATAAACAAAGATTAATCCTTACAAAAACAAAACACAGTTACTAACTTTACGTCTTCTTATAGAAGATTATTTTATTTTATGGTTTTGTAATGATACTATTGATATATATCTATATCACTATCAATAGTATTGCTCCAAAATAGCTATCGATAGTATGGCATTTTTCGATAAAAACTATCGATAGCCATACTATTGATAGTCCGCCAGCGCTACTTGCTAACGCAGTAGTTAGTACTAGACATGTACTTCGCACACAATGCGGCCATGAATCGATCTCACCGAGGTGAACCACAATCCCGACGCAGGTTAAATACAACTTAACAGCTGTGTCTTATCTGTGGGAATGCCATTTCAAGAATGGATTAATAGTTTCTATTTTTTGCGCCCCCTTTAATCATCGGTCATTTGTTGATGACATTTTCTGCGATCTGTTTTAACCGGAGTCCAACAAATCATTTTGTCTATCATTAGTTATCGCATTCTGAATTTAGTGAGCCTATTATCTTGTGTTTTTATTATTATACAATTGTCCGTATATATAGATTAGAAAAGAGATATTTTCTTAAAAAGCGAGGAGGATAGAAAGTTTTCTTGGTTTTAAAATTATAAAAAGTGTGTATTTTAGCTCTGTAAACACCAGACCTAAATATACCCAGGCGAGATCGCAATACTTGACCACGGCAAAAATATTAGGATATTCATCATCCCTTATTTCTCCTCGCGTTTCTGGACAAGAGCCCGTGGTGCGCCTTTTGATCATGATCCGACATGACCGCCAGGTTTTTACACGAAGCGACATCACATCTAACCTAACAACCCTTTTAGGATCATGATTACACATTCAGTTGCCTAAATATGCTGGTTTCCACACGATGTTTTCCCTAACCGAAAGAGTAGTAAGTTTTTGATAATAATGGGAATATTTTGTATCAGGTGCTCGACGCGATGTTCGAGAAGCGCACGGAGCCCGGCGAGTACGTGATCCGGCAAGGCGACGACGGCGACAACTTCTACGTCATCGAGAACGGCGTGTTTGACGTGCTCGTCACCGGCGAGGACCGCGTGGAGAAGGTAAGTCGGAACATTCTGGTTTTTATGATGTTTGAGTGGTGGAAACGAAATTAACTATTTTGATTTACATACATCTTCTTCTTCTTCTTCTTCTTCTTCTCAGCATATTTTTGTCCACTGCTGAACGTATGCCTCTTCAATGGATTTCCACTTTGATCTTAATGCGGCGATCCTGGTCCAGGTCGGCCCTGCCGTCTTTTTGATATCGTCCGACCATCTGGCAGCTGGTTTACCCACACTTCGTTTTCCTGTACGGGGTCGCCAGAATAGAACCTTTTTACTCCATCTGTCATCTTCTCTGCGGCAGATATGTCCCGCCCATTGCCACTTCAGACGCGCTATTCGCACACTTATATCAGTGACTTTTGTGCGCTGGCGTATAATGTCGTTTCTGATCTTGTCCCGCAGAGAGACTCCAAGCATTGAGCGTTCCATGGCCCTCTGAGCCACTTTTAGGCGGTGAACGGTCCCGACAGTAAGAGTCCACGTCTCGCAACCGTAGGTCATAACTGGGAGAACACATTGGTCATATACTCGAGTCTTCAAATTCAGATTTACATACATACATACATAAAATCACGCCTCTTTCTCGGAGGGGCAGGGTAGGAGGCAGAGACTATCTCTTTCCACTTGCCACGATCTTATTCTGATTTAACTTATTTTTATATTTATTCTGACATACACCAAGCACCGCTAGGTCACCCAGGTACTTATTTATAAAATAGGTACTTCCGTAATAATATTGGTATCACGATAATTTGGTGTTGTATTACGTCCACTGCCAATTCCACCACCACCTTGTTCTATTGAAGGCGGCTTCTTTATATTTTTTAATATATTCGTACGTTACCACAGCGGACCCGTAATTTCAGATAAATAAATATTCCACTCAAGAAAAAACATGTTGATCCCTATCAGGTGGTGCACACGTACGAGGGGTCGGGGTCGTTCGGCGAGCTGGCGCTCATGTACAACATGCCGCGGGCGGCGTCGGTGCGCGCGCAGACGCCGGGCGCGCTGTGGGCCATGGACCGCCACACGTTCCGCCGCATCCTGCTCAAGAGCGCCTTCAAGAAGCGCAAGCTGTACGAGGCGCTTCTGGACAACGTGCCGATGCTGAAGGCTCTACAGGTAATATATATGTTAATGTCTTTTTATTCCCGGCACCAATACAAAAAAGAATAGGACCACTCCATCTCTTTCCCATGGACGTCGTAAAAGGCGACTAAGGGATAGGCTTACAAACTTGAGATTCTTTTTATAGGCGATAGGCCAGCAACTAGTTACTATTCGAATCTCAATTCTATCTTAAAGCCAAATAGCTGAACGTGGCCTATCAGTCCGCTCAGGACTGTTGGCTCTGTCTACCCCGCAAGGGATATAGACGTGATTATATGTATGTATGTCTTTTTATTCCAGTCTTCTTCCTGATGGCTTTAGTCCCGGGATTTTGGTGAGCAGCTGGATTGAGTTAGTCAGTTTTTATATAAGCAACTCATCTGACCTCCACTACCTTTGCAATGGGTATCTAAATAGTCGTTGCTACATGACCGGGGTTGGATTTGTACCTGTGACTTTATCTGCATCACGTTTTATTAACTTACCGATTCGACCACCGACGCTCCAAATAAATTTAATTTCTTTCTGTAATACATACATACATACATATGATCACGTCTATATCCCTAGCGGGGTAGACAGAGCCACCAGTCTTGAAAAGACTGATAGGCCACGCTCAGCTATTTGGCTTTAAGATAGAATTGAGATTCAAATAGTGACAGGTTGCTAGCCCATCGCCTAAAAGAAGAATCCCAAGTTTATAGGTAAGCCTATCCCTTAGTCGCCTTTTACGACATCCGTGGGAAAGAGATGGAGTGGTCCTATTCTTTTTTGTAATGGTGCCGGGAACCACACGTAATATTTTTTATTATTCACATAAAATCTATTTTAGCCGTTAGATTTATCTGTCATACATCCGAATTCGTTTAGTACTGTTTGAGAATACAGCTGAAAGATGAACGCAGTAACATAGTTATTTTTAAAAGATATGATGGGTCTTTCACCAAACAATAGGGCAGCCTTGAAGATATCACGACAATGGTTTAAAAACATCCCAGTATTTAACTGTTGGTCGTAGATGTAGGCACTAGATAACAGTGTTGTGTTAAGGCAAACCATCTCTCGCTTTGTGTATAAACTTCGCCTGTTATATGTACGTATATCACACCACTGGTGCAAATCTTGTAAACTGTATCAGAGTAATTCGTATGATGTTTTGAATCACAGATTGGGTTAGTCTGAAATTAACTTTTCTACTACCGTCTCCTAGACCACGCCCAAAAGATTCATGCTCGCGTTTTAAATGACACGTGAGCAGCATTTAAGGAGTGCCTTAGTAAAATTTATTTTTCATCACTGCTTAAGTGACACCTTAGAATTTAGGCGAGCTCTTAAATGCCTTTAGAAAATTTTCTATGAACATTATTTGTCATTTTGAAAGATAAAGCTAGACAAATAAACATTTGTCTACCTTTATATGTTTGTTGTTGTTTATTATATATGTAAATATTATATATAAATAAACAACAACAAACACATATATATATAGGTAGACAAATAAACATATATATATATAGGTAGACAAATAAACATATATAGTGCCGTGTGGTTCCCGGCACCATTACAAAAAAGAATAGAACCACTCCATCTCTTTCCCACGGATGTCGTAAAAGGCGACTAAGGGATAGGCTTATAAACTCGGGATTCCTCTTTTAGGCGATGGGCTAGCAACCTGTCACTATTTGAATCTCAATCCTATCATTAAGCCAAATAGCTGAACGTGGCCATTCAGTCTTTTCAAGTCTGTTGGCTCTGTCTACCCCGTAAGGGACATAGACGTGACCATATGTATGTATGTGTGTGTATATATATATATGTTTATTTGTCTACCTACGTACGTGGACGTAGTTATTACATACGATGCGTGTAGGATTGTGAATCCACATCCCGTCATCAACGTGTAATAAAACCTCGACAAATTACCTGTGTACACACATCTAACACTATAAATAACTAGGTCAATACTTGTTTATGTGTACATGGTAAAGGTAAACGATTAATACGTTGAAATGCTTGAAAGTTGTGTTCTAATGACAACTTTCGAAGTTATAAATAAACTTGTATAATCTAGGCTGCACGTCTGAAGCATTTTAGTTGCTTGGGTGACTGTAATATAAGTACCTACTGTTAATAATTGACTGATCTTTACGGTAACCACTTACCATCAGACTGATAGTGTATATTTTATTCACTGACATTTTGCCATTTTATAACTTGATGAGAACTTTTTTCGAGTCGTACTTGAAAAGCGAATTTTTTCTCTTATTGTTGTTGTCCAAAAAGAGACTGTTTGCCTCCTTTAGATCCTCTTGCCGCCATTTTGTTGTGATTTCGAAAAGATGAGACATCGTCTGTAGGAACAGCACACAGTCCCTCTTGTTGCTGATGAAGCAACACATGACCAAATACTGGCTATAACTATAGCAACACTAGACATCAAGTTAAGTTTTAAATGATAATTTACTGTTTTTGCTGTGTGGTTCCCTGCACCAATAGATAAAAAAATAGGACAACTCGTATCTCTTTTCTATGGATGTCGTAAAAGGCGACTAAGTAATGTGCTGGGATTCTTCTTTTAGGCGATGTGCTAGCAACCTGCCACTATTTAAATCTCAATTCTATCATAAAAACTGTTGGCTATGACCCCGTAAGGGATATAGACGTGAACATATGTACATATTATAGGTTTTTTTTATTGGAATAATACTTTTCCGTGTTTAAAAATAAATGTGGAATGTTCGCGTCATACACGTGCAATTCGGTGGAAATTATCCTTTTGTGTCGCGTTTCTGAAAATATCCTGCAATCAACGAGCCGCGATTGTCTATTGTTTACGCTGCTACCTGAGCGTAAACATAAATTAAGGATAACGCAGAGATAAACTTTTCAATCATCACAACGTCGTTTCTATTCTTCACTAACTCATACTTGCATCTTCACCCGCGCGAATTTGCAAGTATGAGTTAGTGACGAATCCATCCATCTACAAAAGAATACAGGTTTTTCGTAAATCTACCATGGGAAACCTATAGTTACCGAAATTTTCCAATCATAGTTTCCCAACTATAGTTATCATCCTGGCAAAAACGTTTACCGGGATGAAAGTTATCCAATGTCCTTTTACAGACGATTAATTATTATATTTACGCGAAAATTCAAGAAGATTGATTTAGAAGATAACGCGTGAATAACGTGAATGATAAGGTAACAAATAAACTATCTTTCGCATTTACAATATGAAGTTGGGACTGTGATTTATCATACTTACAATTTCAAAGTTAGCCTACAATGACCCTAATTTTTCCAACACGAAACGACAGATTGCTTCTGCTACCATAAAATGTTAACTTAATACTAAAAGCATTTTATTAAGAATTCAATGTAGGAATGCAGGAGCCTCCTTAAAACATACGTAATTATTGATATTTGCAATAAAATTTTCTAAAAGTTGATCCATATTCGGCCAGACCATCCGGGGGGTGAAATTTTAATAACACCTTATAAATAGCTTATTACAATTTAATTTCTCTTTGTAGGTATATGCCCCACGGTTTTTCCGCCTTGGGTCGTAGCCTATTAACCTTTCTCATAATGAAATGTTAGCGTGCGCTCACGTAAGTTACAGCGTGATAAACGTACGAACAGATAGTCTGTCTAAACTTTACCCAGACTTCAGTCCTTGCTCCTATAAAATTAGGGAAGCTTTTCGAATTTAACATCCACAGATCTTCTCTTTTAATTTCATCATAGCTTAATCCCTAGTGCATTGTCAGGTGAAGACTTCAATACTTGTAGCCCGTTAAAGAAGTACTTTAATAATCATTAAAACTGATTAATTCTTATATATAATGAGTGAGTTATTTTTACATTTAATCAAGATTCAATTTTCCAAGTGTCTTAGATTCATTGGAAACCTCAGCGATACTATTATACGCTGCCTGACACAGATCCCTCTCTACATTAATATCATGAAATTCCAGGTTTCTCAGGCATTTACTAAAGGCAGCTAGAGCAAATCTTATAACATCTAAGTAATGTTTCATAAGTATTAAAAACGTTAGCCGTCTTGTGTGGCATTGGTGTTGAAGAATTTCCAACCTTAAAATTTTTCGCACGGTAGCATGTGCTCCATGTCAATTTACACAAAAAAAATGCAATTTTCGTACAAACTTTGTTTTATGCATAGAGCGTGTGGCTAAAGGTTTTTGCTTTGTCCACAGCGCCCACGTCCATCAATTGTTAATTTACAGCAGGCGCGCGCCCAGCAGGGGTTCCGTTAAACGCGACGTGAAACAATTACAACTATATTACTATAACAATCTGCCCTGACTTCACCTCGTCTATAATTTCTATATTGATTTATAATTTTCCCTCGGAATATAATCAATCAATGAAGCGGTCCCTAAGCCACGAAGCATAGTGGCGGAGGGTGCAACTTGGAACACGCTACATCAGACAGATAATCAATCAATCTAGTGTATTGAAGTTACTTTTTAAAATGTTTAAAAACTATATAATTACTGCGTTTAATAATATGTACCTACGTTACTCTATCAAACGAATTATATATTTCTTCAATTGTTCTACTTAAAATTTTTTACTAATTTAGCTTCTTGACTTTATTGACTTGAGTTATAAATTCTAATCACTTTCAAATCAAAAGTTTTAATCGGCTTTAAAAAGCTAGTAAAAAGGAAAGTATTAAGAATTTCTTACGAAATATTTATTTAAGAATACTTTATTAAACTTACTTTAAGATATTGTTAACGCTGCCAACATATTAGTACTGCACTGTATGAATACTAAAAAGAAAGCGAGCGTGCGTTGCAATCTCCTTTGAAGTAGTAATCCCCCTTGTTCATACATGACTGAGTGGGTCGTGTGCATTGTCCCGTAAACATTGCAAGTCCAAACTGAACTTAAAATCAATGGGCTACAGGCTGCCGGATCTTGTCGGCGGTAAGGCCGCTAATTTGCTAGGGAGTGACGTCATTTTTACACGGTAGTAAAAAAAGAAATGAGAGTGCCGGTCCCAAATATTCCCACTAGCTACGCCCCGCGGCTTCGTTCACGTAGGAATTCGATAGTTCTCTTTCCTGAAATTTTATATCATAATTCCATACAGTTATCATTTTCTTTTATTTTTTCTTTAACGCGTACAGACATGACGTTAATATATTATGGTAATATATATTCTTGGCAACATAAAGCATACTTCTAACATACATGTTTACTTCTGCATTTATCAGATCTATTTAATAAACGGCGCGGAGCCGAATATTAAAAAAATAATATAAACACGAGTAACATGTAGTTAACGTTGAAATATTTATATTTGGATCAATTTGGTATCAAAGTACAGGAAATTTCCTGTTATACAAGTCGTTAAGTTCATGCTCGTAAATTATTAAATTCTTCCACGATTGATAATCACGTGATTTTATAAGAAAAATGTTTGAAATGTTCTCTGTACTGTAAATAAATTTAATTATCATTTGTGTTTAAATTGTACTATCGTTCCAATTAATGTAATTAGTATTTGAAGATGTTTCAATACTAATTAATAAGAAATTTTACAAAAGGTATAAGTACATTCAATAATCACGTATAATTTCGTGTGTTATCAAATGTATTTGAATCAATTGCTGTTGATAAGAGAGTGATAAGCTTACTCATATCGCGACGTCACGCACGTAACGCATAGTAACAATGTTCTTTATTTTATATGTACTTTGCACCAATGACGTAGAAAGAAGATTACATATAACGGGCCGTATAGAAAAGTCTAACACCTCCGCTAAAAATAACATTGATGTGTACTATATGAAGGAGAGGAAGAATCATACAGGTTTTACAATTTCTTTATAAGATTTATCGGTTTTAGCATTAAGTAGTAAGTTCAGTATATAGAAGCTTAAACAAGAAGGACCCCAAGTGAGAAGTGGCCAGAATGAGAAATACTCCATTAGCGAGTCGGTTACCTTTATTGTGAGAATTATCCCTTATGCGCCTAAATCTTTTAATTTACGTAGGGTAAAAATAGTGGTATTTGTAAGTTTTAATAATCTGTAAAAATAAATAAAAAAAAGTTTTTTGAAAAATCGACATCAGATACAGCAGGATAAAGACTGCGGGCCTTATCGGCCGCTATTTATTAAAAGCACAAGTACCGACCTCCCCGGGTAGCATTTGTACATAATAACATTTATACATAAACCTTCCTCTTAAATTATCTAATAAAAATACTGCATCGAAATCCGTTATCTAGTTTTTAAGATCCAAGCGTTCATACATACAGACGCGGGAAACGACTTTGCTTTATATACTGTCATGACGTTATTTTACACATATTTTAAAAAAAGAAATTGTATATCTAGAGAACAAACATTCTTTTTTCAACTCCCATAAACAAGGAAGTGGTCTTCTGCTTACATAGATAAGAAGTCTTGCCAGATAAGAGATGTTTCGCCAATACCTCGTCTTGGTCTTGCCCCGACACTTGAACTTGATAAGGTGTGATGATTATTATACTTTGTACTTTGGTGGTTATAGGTAGATTATTTTTTATAGTTTATACATTAATTTTTTATCTTTTTATCCACAACGAGCAGAGGTTAATTAGTGGGTCAAATCTTGTGATAAATGATTTGTGAACAGGTCAACCCCTGTTAGGCTAGTTATTATATACGTTTTAAAAAAATATCGTCAAAGGATCAATGCTTATGATAATGACTTTCAATCGAGAAAACCTAAATAGGTTTCGGATCAACACTGATTCGTATTCAATTTTACCTTTAGCAAGTAAAGTACAACATGATGGGGCAATAGCTATAATTATAAAGTTTAATTATAAGCCCAGTTAGTTATATGATCATCAAGTTGGAAGATTTGGTATAATACTGAGTATACGTTGCAACGCATCACAGATCATAAACATCTACAAAATGGTACCACTATAAACAGACTGTACTTCGAAATAAAATTGAAGAAGAAAGTTTAATCTGCTACCAACATTTCTTAAATTTATACATTATAATTAAAATTGTATCCCAACTAATATAATAAATGCAAAAGTAAGTTTATTTGTTTGTTTATTATCATTTCACGCGTTATCTACAGAACCAATCCTCTTTAAGTTTATTGTCTGAAGAAAGACATAGCGTACCTTTCGTCCCTGGTAAAAACTATAGCTCCTGTGTGATTAGCGAAAAAACTTGTGTTCTTTTTTACTTGACGCTAAATTCGCGCGGGTCTTCGCTATTCAACCAACCACGTTTTATTATGAGGAATTTTTCTATTCATCGATTTTTTAAACCCATATAATTTTATTCCAACAGTCGTACGAGCGCTCCAACCTGGCCGACGCTCTCGTGCCGCGCACCCTGAACGACGGCGAGCTGATCATCCGGCAGGGGGACACCGCGGACGGCATGTACTTCGTGGAGGAAGGCTCTGTCAGCATCCGCATCAGCCGCGAGGACGGCAACGAGACCGAAGTCAAGCGGCTGGGTATGTAAATAAATAAATATATACAGGACAAATTACACAGATTGAGTTAGCCTCGAAGTAATTTCGAGACTTGTGTTACGAGATACAAACTCAACGATACTATATTTTATAATAAATACTTATATAGATAAACATCCAAGACCCAGGCCAATCAGAAAAAGTTCTTTTCTCATCATGCCCTTACCGGGATTCGAACCCGGGATCTCCGGTGTCACAGACAAGCGTACTACCTCTGAGCCACAGAGGCAGTCATAGGGGAGGGTTCCGTCAAACAGAAATAGATAAGAATAGAATACATTTATTTTCAAAATTGGATACAAGGTAACACTTATTGACGTCACACAAGTGTTGTGTTAAGTGAGGGAAATAATCAAAAATAAAGTTATCTTGTATCGCTTTACAACGTAAACTATCTTTATTTGACTTCCTTGCTCTTTAATCGCTAGTTAATTACTAGCGAAATAGTTGTTCTTCTCTCCCAGACCTTTGACCTAGACATTCTTCTCTAAGTAAGACTTGAATTGTCACTATTTCAGACTGCTGTTTTTGCTTTATTTTACAGTCATTACTATTGTAATTGGTGTTAAAATTTAAATATTTTGTTATTAGGCAAAGGTGGATATTTCGGCGAGTTGGCTCTGGTCACCCACAAGCCTCGCGCCGCCTCCGCTTACGCTGTCGGTCCCACCAAGGTGGCATGTAAGTGTCTCGCATTTTCATACTAAGAATACTCTTAAACTAATCCTATTTCACATAGATATAGAAATAATATGAGACTGTAGAAGTGATAAGTGCTTGTAAATTTGTGGTTGCAATTAACATACATATAGTCACGTCTATATCCCTTGCGGGGAAGACAGAGTCTCGAAAAGACAGAAAGGCAACATTCAGCTGTACCTATGGAAAATTGAGATTCAAATCGTGACAGGTTGCCAGTATTAATTTGTGATAATTATTTCTTGTGTTTGTTAATGTCCACACAGTTCTTTATCTTAAAAACAGATTATATAATCTCGTCCATCTATCCTATATTTAAGAAAAGTTTGAAATAAATGTATATTTGGCCACACTATACTTCTATGCAAGTTTCTTATTTTTCTGAGCTAAGTGCTGTTTAGATTAAAGATAATATACCTGATAAGACATACACTATCTTATTGTTCCATAACAGTTCTTGTATAACACTTAAAATAATACATAAGCACAACAAGATTATAAAGTCATTACATGAAGTTTTTTGAGATTTTATTGATTTCTACAACTTTTATTTCTTGGCATAGAAATTTTTAAAATAATATTCTTAAATTAACTTTTTCAGATGACTGTGTTTTTGACATTTTTATACCTATGTTAATCGTAATATTAAAAATTATCGTTAGTATCTATCCTACATAATTTTTTCAGTTTTATTCAATTTTAATGGATGGCTTAATGATGGGCTTGAGATTCCTATTACCTACAACCCGCAAGAGATACAGATTTTATCATATGTATGTATGATCGTGAATTATGTCTTCTTCCTCCTGGCTTTTAGTCGCAGTTGCATCCTCACCACTCTGGAGAGGAGCCTAGGGTATGCCTTTGACCATGACACCTGGATTGGGTGAGTCAGGATTTTACACGAAGTGACTCTCGTTTGACCTCCGCAACCTTTGCAGGTAAACCTACCCATATTGTATCGATCATGGTTACACATCCAGTTGCGTGAATGTGCAGGTTTTCTCGCGATGTTTTTTTAGCTCACCGTACGTGATATGTGAATGTTATTTCCTTCCAGTCCTGGACGTGGAAACCTTCGAGCGTCTCCTCGGGCCGTGCATGGAGATCATGAAACGCAACATCGATGATTACGAGGAGCAACTCGTGAAGCTGTTCGGCGATAAGAGCAACCTGACAGACGTGCGATGAACACGCATCGCGCCCCAACAGTAACTGAACCCCTTCCGCACCACGTAATCTATGTTTTGTTCCGTCGGTGGTGGGGATTGTGCTGTGTTTTTTTTTTAATACCCGCGTAAATAAAAATTTGTTTTTTTTTTTTGTTACTCGCGCGTTGACATTGTTTGTGATGATGATATGCATCTCATTGAAAAAAAGATAACATAATGGAGGAGGATGGTCTTTTAAATAAATTTAGGTTTATTTTCTCATCATGATTGAATTATCATTTAATTTAAACTGATGGATGAATTAATGCTTTCAGTTGTTACAAAAATAAATGGAAATATAGCAAATCTAGTAAATTCATTGTCTATTGTCATGAATTTACTATTTTCGACATTCTGAATGAAGAGTGCTTTACACTACGTCCGTATAGTAATGCATAAATGAAAAATTTAATAAATTGTATTAAAAATATATCTTTCTTTACCAAAAAAATCTTTTTAAAAATACCAATATGATGTTATTTGCGGGAGTATGACAATACAGCATAATCTCTCATTCGACCAGTCTGTTTTGTGCTCAAGCGCTTACCAAGTCGCTAATTATGCTAAATTAACAGCTACTAATGTTTGACTGAATACAAACTTGCGTAGTGTGATTGGATTCTCAGTTCTATGCCTATTACTTACGATACTATATATTGTAGCTTATTTTAACAATGAAAATCTGTATAATTTATCGCGTCAAGATGTCGTACTTTCAAGATCCAAAGAGATAATTTGTCGCACAAAAAACACCTAAATATACTGGCGTATATATGATATGTTACTTAGTCTAAACAAGATCGCTACGATATATTGTATCGTATGTATTGGCTAAAGCAGTGCCATGTTGATAATTATTTTTCACATAATTAGAATAATTGATCAGATTACGCGTTGAATGGAAGGCGGGAATGCCATCGAGCGCTCAATATTATTGCATTGGAACGAAAATACGCTTATTTTAGATAGAGAAATGCCTTAGTAGCTATGTAAATATAAGGACCGAAAGAAGTGGCGAGGAAACAAAACGGACGTAACTCAGCTCACATGACGTGCCATATATGACGTAATTGTTAAGTACCCGTGCACCGAATAATTTGTCAAGCTTACAAAAGCGCTCAAAAGAAATGTGCTTTTTTAATTTGATCTCGCATTGTACCAATTTTAGCGGCGTCCAGTTTTGTTTTCTACTGCCTTAAAATTGTAACACAATATCTGATGACAAACGAGAATTGGGTGAAGGCATTAGTCTTAAATTTTAACTAAAAGATGTTAAGTAAATGTCACAATGCAATAGTGTTCGGCGCTCGCACGTTCCGAGACGTTCTCAAAAACTATCGCCATTTCTATGAACTAAGATAATTCACGGACACAGGCTTTCAGATTATACAAAAGATTTATATACCTTGTAAGGTAAAAGTAGAGTTTTTATTTTCGTGATTAGATAAAATCTATTCACAACCTTATTTTAATTTATTTATTTTAACGAGTTTAATAACGATGTATGTATATGGAGATGCTATATGTAGAACAGTTTGATTAATGCCAAATTAAATTGATAGTAACAGAACATCGCGAATTAACAAATGTCAGGCATATTGTATGAGAGACACAAGTCGGGAAACATTCGTATGTCGTTGTTATAGTGAATACCTATTTATTTATATATACTTGAGTTTCTGAATTTTAATTTATGACATGAATGTTTCTTAGTGATTTTGTTATGAAGAAGAATTATTTTTGTGTTATATATTAATTATTTTACTATTAAATGCTTCTGTTGTAGAGAGTTCCTATTGTTTTGTTTGCTCTGTAACAATTTTACATATTAGATCTGAGTGTGTTGAAGTTTGTATTGATTTATTGAACATATGAATCCAATGAACAAATTATAAGTGTTATTTTAATCTGTACCGCATAACCGAGTAAACAAACAGTTTTATTTGAGGTAGCGAGTGGTAGTCTTGCACTAGAGCACCTCTTGGGCCCAAGAGTTCGCTAGCTCGGCCCTCAGGTAAGATCCCAGTATTATTTGAATTAGAAAATTCTACAACCATTATTTGTGACTCCAGCCAAAGTAGGTGAATGCGTAAAATATCATGTGTAGCGCTAAATATTTAAGTCTATTTACTATGTAGTAGTTAGTTTTTGTCATTTCTTATTGTAATTTAAATATTAGTAGATTAGGGAATTTTAATGGAATATAGTCAAATCCTGAGGGTGAGGTATCGTTATTTGACGCCATGTACAAAATTGTACAAATTTATTTCAGCTGCCATAGAAGATGTTTTAATTTATTTGAACCTACTAATATATACGTTACTAATATTATTTAATTGTTGAATATTGGTCTACGAGTTCCCGTGTCATTTACCGTTGTGGTACGTAGACGACGTTTGAGTTTCGGCCCTCGCTTCGCTGCTTTCGTTTTTTACTGGCAGATTTGAGTTTAAAAGCGTAGCTAATACATTCCTTCGTTACTGGCTGACGATGTTATCAATGAATTTATATTTTTTTTATAAAATATTTTATTTCATCTTCGTCCGCCCCTCGGCCGGCGATGGTTCTCACTTCAAGTGCCTATTTCATTCATACTAAAACACAAATCAAATACCGACTTGACAATTTTTCACTAACTTTTGTAATGTTAATCTCGTGTTATTAACTTCTTGAACTGCCTTTTCTATTTGTGACTTTGTGAAATGTGTTGTGAAGTTTGTGTATTAAGTGCAACGGACGGAAGCGGTTCACTGGCCAATTTCTACAGTGTTTGCAAACATAATTACAAAATTCCACACAATGTGGCAAAGGCCTTTGGGGTCTATTTTTTAGTGGAATAGATTTCTTATAATTAATTCTAATAATTATTTCAATGACTGGTCAGTTACTATCGGAAGCCAATATTGGTTACAAATCCATGTCTACTAATTCCACTTATTTCATTAACAAACTAATATCAAATCCAATATTTGTGTCTTTGGGAATTGACTTTTGCAAGTAATACCTGTATGACGTGTGCCGTTTCGCCGGTGTCGAGCACATGCACGTTGGTTCATTCCTTCATGTGTGTGGAGTATCGACGTTTTCCCTTCTATGTTACATATAGGTATTGATATTCAGGTGTATAACGCTATGTTTACATTATTGTACAGGTGACGCCTCGTCCGCCGATACATGTTGTGTGTCCCCAGTGTCCTGAACCCAGTAGTCGTTCATAGTTCGTGCAATAACTGTCATTAATCAATGTCGTTTACATCAATATCATGTGTTAAATTTTTGTCTGTGTGGAATTTATTTATAGATTTTAATGAATCATAGCGTAAGATATATTCTCTTTGTACTGATGTTTTAACGTGTCAGTATAGTAGATATGGCTAATTTAATACTACCAGTGTATATTCAGTTTTAAAGATAAAATTATTCATTAATAATCGCAATATCTTTATTGTTAGAAGCACAAATGTTTAGATGCGTGAGTCGTAGGGAGTCTTGTCTTCCATGGGACCGCTCGCTCCGCGCATTTTGGAGCGCTATGTGCATTCTCTGGCATACTGATGTAAAATTGAAATTCATTACGCTTAACCGTAGCGTAAATTTTTATAAATTATACTAGTCATTGGTGTCTAATGTAGATTTGTAACCTGACAGCACATTGGGATGGGTCGTTCCATACTCACGGTCACTTAGCTGTAAGTCATTCTGAACCACGACGAGCATATCAGCGGAGCGCTAGCCCCGCGGCCATGTCTTACATTAAATCGCACCACAATGTACATCCGGTAGCCAGTTGAAAACTAGTACCGCTTTTTCCACGTCATGAGCTTACCCTGTACATTTATAAAAATTATGTATCGTAAAATGTTAGAAAACTGAATTATATTTGTTTGTAGATCTAAGTGTTGTTTACTTTGCATCCCACATCCCGTCCCGACCTTGACATGTTTAAATAACTGCCTCTGTGAGTAAGCACTAGGAGCGTTCACGCAAACTCATTACAAATTTAACCTTTCAGTCTCTTTAAGACTTCGACCTCTCTTACCCTTAAGAGATAAAGAAGTTTTGGGTTTGAAGACAAAATAAAAGTGAATAAGATTTGCTTCCTTATTAGTCATAAAGATATTTTTATCCTGGCTCTTATTTGCAAACATATCTCTTGCTCAACTTCAGCCATACCACATGGGAAAAAGGGCTGAAATAGCCTCAAAAGTTAGGATAAATGTGACCTGACTATGCTGCTTTCTTCTGGTAGGTTAATATAGGAGTGCAATCTGTTTATAAGAAATACCTATCATAGGTAATAAGAACTTGCCATTTGAAGCATGGAATGTATTTGAGTCTGACTATCAACTGAACGTGGCCTTTCAGTCTTTTCAAGACAAGGCTCTGCCTACCCCGCATATATATTATAGATGTAACTATATGTATATGAAATGTAAACTACGAAATATAACTTAAGTAGTTTCATCGAGTTGTCTTATGACTGGGGTTAATCGTCCAATACGATACACAATCTTTTTGGTTCTGATAGCAGAAATGATGGATGTTATATTAAAATAATAGTCAAATATTAACTAAAAACGGGTTTAGACAAAAATTGAGCATTTTCTCTTGTGTGGACTAAAAAGCCTAGTAGCAATGCTTAGTAAGTCCAATGTATTTGAATTTATCAGAAGCATCCATGTTCCTCAACCATTAGTTTTAAACCGACTTCAAAATTAGGAAGAGGTTCTCAATTCGAACTTATTTTTTTACCGTATGTGGAATATTCTGAAATACTTAAAGAAACAGAATTAGTTCTACAGTTCAGTTAATATGTAAATAATGGTGTATTTGGCAAAGTCCTTTTATCCGAATTTATCTATATTAGTACATACATACATACATATGGTCACGGCCCTTGCGGGGTAGACAGAGCCAACAGTCTTGAAAAGACTGAATGGCCACATTCAGCTATTTGGCTTAATGATAGAATTGAGATTCAAATAGCGACAGGTCGCTAGCCCATCGCCTAAAAAAGAATCCCAAATTTGTAAGCCCATCCCTTAGTCGCCTTTTACGACATCCATGGGAAAGAGATGGAGTGGTCCTATTCTTTTTTGTATTGGTGCCGGGAACCACACGGCACTATATTAGTGACTAGCAAAAACTAGTACAGACAGCAGCATGTTAAGCTAACTTAAAATAACCTTAGACTATAAGCACTAATCATGTAATTTTTCTCACACTAAAAAGGTAAAAATAATTAAAAATTAAATTACCAATAATACATAGTACTCAGGCGATTTGTGGTTTGGTACCTAACCTACCTACTAAAATTTTTGGAGTCAATGCCTACTAAAAAACAAATAATACTAAAATACTATCACAATTTTTATCCTTTTCAGTGTTTTTTTAAGTTACAAAGAAAATACGAATTTACCAATCAATACTTTATTAAACACACTTTTATGCTAAATTAATAAACTAAATTGGCTCCGGTTCCCTGCCATACACTTGCATTATTTTTTCCATTATTTCCCAATTCTTCTCTTTTTGCAAGTCCTTAGTAAATACCTGAAAAATGAATCAGGATTAATCACAAAACAAAGTTTATACATTATTATGAGAAATTTAGAAGACCTAGACTTTACAAATTTTTAAATTCACAAATAACCCATGTCATTTGCACTCACTGCAATATATATTTGGACAATTATATAATAAACTTTTTTCATCATGTGTGATACAAATAGACTTTGAGTAATCATGTATTAGATATGTTCATCAGTTTAACAATACAGAATACTTACAGAATACCAGGCTGCATCATCATCTAACGTAGATGCCAATGGCACAGACACACCTAAGACATGTAGTGCCAATGTCAAACACGCTACAGCCACATGAGGTGCTCTGTAGTCCAAAATAGCCGGAGAATGATGAAAATCTTGCAGGAAAGCCATTGCAGTTCTTGCAATCGGCGCTGATCGCCATTGAGAGGCAGGGAACCATTCTTGCAGTGATCGTAAATAGTGCAACAAATATCTATGATGCGAAGGTGTTTCTAAATTGAAACCCAATAATCTTAGTACTAAGAGCTCAGCTTGAGCTACAGCGCCACGCCAAAGCCAGTATTCTTCGCCCAACTCCATAGGACCCTGGCCGCGGTTTATAGAATTATGAGCAACGTTCACAGCATCCCGTAACTTTATGGGCTCATCTCTCGACTTCCCAGCTGCACATAGGCAAGCCGTACAAATCACGTAACAGTCGTAGTCATTTTTGTCAGCTTCCTTAAAAAATTTATGGTAGAATATAGCTGCTGTAGCTACAGTTGCCGGTTGCAGTCCAAGTTTTATACCGCATTCGAAGATAAAGTTTGTAGCTAAACTGTGACCTGGAGCACTTCTGTAATCTGGTAAACGCCTTTCGCGCCTATTATTTTGTAGTGCTATTACATCTATAACGTCTTTCATTGTAACAAATTACTATATTTACTTTCGAGTCACAAAACAAAACAATAATTCATGTCAATATTGCCAAACAGTGGAAGAAAAGAAAGGTTAACCATAGATACTTATTATTTTATGGCTAGATATTGATTGTATACGGCCAACAGCGGCGTGTCTTGTTGTCTATAGTCGTAATTCGGTTTCGATTTATTGTATTGGCAACATTAGTTTGAGGCGCGCAGAGTCACGTCAGCCGCGCAATTCAAAATATTTGGATTGGAAAGTACGAACGAATAGCGAGACGAGGGCCTGTGCGAGCGTCTTTAGATACTCATTTGTTTTTTTAGTATTTTGTAAGTAATCGTGATACAACTAGTCTTGGCCTAGTGGCTATGGCTAGTAATATTTTCATGTCTGGCTTCTCTTCTCTCATCGCGTAGTTCAGTAATTTTGCCAAACATCTTTTTTATACTTTCTAGAAATTAAGTTGCTTGAGCAATTTATCTCTACGTAGGCAAGGATAACTTTATGTAACTGTATGGGAATAAAGAAAAACAAATGTATTATTTGAACATAAAAATTAGAATATAATCATTTTCAGTAATTATTTAAAATTATACACTTAAAAGTACATTTATAGTAAATTCAATAAAAAATACCAGTGCAGACGAGATACAAAAAGAGAAAATATTGTTTAATTACATCGTTGGTTAAATACATCGCTTTCAGTAAATGCTTTAAAAAATAATAAGTCGGAACGTAAAGAAACAAAATCCAAAGATGTCACTCGATATAGAAAAATAAAGATAAGATTGAATCACATTCAAAAATTACCCACTAGTGACTAAAAATTTTACTTTCTTAAACATTTGTTCAATAGTCGAGACCGCTCGGCGCGACATGGTCTCGGCTAGAGCAGATAAGTTGGTGTCATCCACGTGGAAGATCAAGCCCACACCGACGTCGTCCGCCGAGCGATCTCACGCACACGCTAGAAATAAATGTTTACATGTCATCAATTCTAAATAAGATATTTTTCAACATTGTACTCTGATCAGTACCAATACCACTATAAAACGGCTTAGGAGCCGCGCCGCCGGCGAAGCGAACGCTGCGCCTCGCCCTTACTGAGAATCTCAGACATAATTTAGTTATCAAAGAACATACAGTATAAATAGTGAGGTTAGTATTAACTTTGGCAAATATGAATGAAGCATAGTGATATTGTTTTAAAAAATAATTCAATCACACATCTTACTCGTGTAACCGATCTAATCATCTTAATACGATGTACAACTCGAAATTAGCTGAGGATATAGAAAGCGTAGAACTCCGATTAAATGATTACATAAATATAGCAGAATACGATGTCACCATAATAGGATGATCTCCAGAGTTCTGCTTTATTAAACACATATTTTTTAATTTACTCTTTTTAAACATGAAGTAGTTCCATTATTCACATCAAATTGTATGATTACAATGGCTTAGCAAGTTTATTAAAATACATGAAAACTTTTCTGTAGGTGTGACCTTTTATATGGTATCAATTTTTTGACGGAGGACCTGTCAATAAGGGGTCTTTCCCCCACAACGGATTTGTAGAACGCCACCATAGTAAACACGGCCTGATCTCCAGAGAAACCAACCCAATTAACTTGACAGTTCGAACCGACAACATATTTAGCATTAGCATCACAACTGAACGTTGCTCATTCGCTAATTTATAGATGTTTCGGGCAATCCTCTAATCACGCCACATCATATACAATTAACTACATCCCTAAAAATCTCTGCAATAACCTCCCGTCGTGAATCTAATAAAGCGCGAGAAAATTTGAGCCGCAACAATTCAGTCTTCAAAAAAGAAGCCGTCGCGCACAGGCGACGGAACGCTCGGCCGAAGGTCCTTTGAGCTTGGAGACAAGTTGCGTACAGGTCGGACATGCCGACCGACTGAAAAACCATTTTGTGCGTTCGTTATGCGTACAAACGAGTTGTGTGTGTGGATCGTCTCAAATCTTAAAAACTAAATGTGATTCGAGCGAATAAACAATGCGGCAGTGTACAAAATTTACATCACATTCACTCGAAATATTAAAGCATACATAGTTTAATGTTTAGCGGCAGAGGAACACATCGAAATGCGAAGTCTCAAATCATGAGTTGAACCAGATCCTTGAACAACAGCTATGTAGCTGATGATATAGCGTACCGATCATCCAATACATAATTTTACATGTAGGTTCAACCTAAACTTATTCAACTTCTGTTCTACACTTTCAATGCGGACACGGGGGAACAGAACGGCCTCTTTCACTTTTTACCATTGTCATGAATCAGAGAGTGCCGTACAGTACAGCATCACGCACGTTCTGTTGATTCAGCTTGAAAGCGATGAGACACAAATCGCCGGCCGCCCGCGATCCCTCCTCAAACACGGACTAACATACGAATGAGGCCTTACCGACAGCGAAGACAATATGTACTCACATCCACCATTCACTCTTTAAAAACTTTAATGTTATGTGAAGCTTACTTAAATTTAGGTTTTGGGTTGAATGTAGAACTGCGCTAATATTATTTTTATTAGTTTTACGTACACATATCGTTACATAACAGTAAAAAAACCTACCTAGCAACAAGCGAGCGGAGTCGCTCGGTCGCGGGCCATCCCCAGCGTGCGAGGCATAGAGCAAGCTGCTTGACCGACTGTGGGGCACTACACATCCAGGGCACTAACTTTGGTGCACGTTTAGTGCGTTGCCGATCATAGGGCTTAATTTGAGGCTGGATAGCCTTGAAGAGCAACGAGTTCGTGGCTCGTAGACCTCAGATGCCTCAACAAATAGCCGCCGAGTCAATGTAATCTTTGGTTTCCAGCCGCGATCGCTCGCCCTGACGAATGGCCCGCTCGCTCACAGTGTAGGTGTTACATTTTCATTTAATCACTTTTTACATACTCATAAACGTAAAATGAAAATAAATCACCTATCTATGACAATAGTAAAGGTTACTGTCTAATTGCATTATTAATTAATGTTTATTGATACAGTTACTGTCCTAATGCTTAAAAGTAAGATTTTTATTTTATTATTAATAATAAATTATGTTATATAGTATATATGTATAGTGTTGATTACGCCAATTCGCGAGTGTTCACCAAGTTTATATACTCACAAATCTTACACGCGATGCGAACAGAACTTAGCTATACATGACACGTCACTAGCTCGTCTCCGTCTCCTCCTCACCTTACTGCTCCAAACCACCAAACAAAATGATGACCGTAAATATTGGTTACTCACTTAAATATAAAATTAAACATGACAGTTTACATTTTACCACCTTTAATACAAGTATGCTAGATAAAATAAATACCTAACATGATTTTAATAGTTGGATATAAGAATAGATCTTAAATGGCTACACCTTAAGGTTACTGTAAAGTGATATAGAAAAAATATGAACACAAAAAATATTTAAGATTGTATATGGCATAACTAATCAATGCTTACAGGAGTAAATAATTTGTGCGATACAAATGCTTAAATTAAAATAGTGATTTTATTTAGATGATGACAGCGCTTAGATTAAATCATTCAAGGTATGTAAAATAAATGCTATCTTAATGCGAGCGGTTACTGTGCTTTCAAAAGTTTATAAAAATAATTTATCATCGTAAGCGATTAATACTTAATAATGGAATGACATTTTGTATCCGTTAAAGTAGGCCTGTGAATTCATGCGTCTCACTACCGTGTTTCAGTGCTAAATATTGGTTCCTTCTGTGATTGGTCCGTAAGAGAGTGAGTATATAAGCAGATTGTTGCGATTCGCACACGCAATGCCAGATGCGCAAATAGCGGCCACGACACCAAGGCATTCTAATATTAAAATGTAGAAAATGTCAGGTACAATACGAGAAATGCCACGATACCCCAAACATTTTAAGAAATCGCTTGAGTTAGAAAACCTTGATCTTATTTACAACTTGTGTGATATTTTTTTATTATTACAGATTTACTTAACAAAGGTACTTTAGAGATAGAGAAAGCAAACATAGAAATTCATGACGCATCTGACATTATGCGAAATGGGGCTTATTTCTATCTAGCATTACGCGTACAAATCAATGTTGCGCTCCGACCGCCCGCCGGCCGACACTAACCACCGAACGTTAAACAAAACGCTATTCCAATGTCTAGCACCAAAATTTTGAATTGAACACTAGATATCAGAACGATTCGAGGTCGCAGCGACGATACGCCAAACAAATTGAAACGGTTTATATTACAGGGAAAACAAAACGCTAACAAGGAGTTCGGAGTTAATCGTCTGCGCGTCGGTCGGAGCCAACCAAGAAGCAACTCCATAAACTGCCGAAAACTTCCGAATGGAAAGACGTTTCGAAAACAGTACCTAAGTGTTGCCAACGTAATAACAATTATAGCAGAAAGTTTCTAAATTCAAATAAGCTGGAATGCCCGAGTTCTACACGTTTAAAAGAAATAATATTCTATTAAAATGAAACGCCTCTCCACTCCGGCATTCAGTAGAATATTGGTAGATCTTCTCGGTGCTAACAGACGATGTGCGAGCATCGTTTCCAGATTGTTCAGTAAGCTTATTTTCCGTAAAAATATAATAACACGAGCTGCGAAGCGCGCCACCCTGCAAGCCGCGGATACATTGTGTTCGCGTATCAATATACTATCATAATCTTATTCAAAACTAATGTGGTATTCTGGTGTTCAATTAGTACAACTATAGCTTAAGCCAATTATGAACGATTATCGCGGTTCAAACGGCGCTTGGCTAACTTTTTAGATAATTATATAGATTGACGAACTCCAAATGTATGCACAACTCCAGCGTCACTGATATGCTGAATCAGAGGGGTGATGTCGACGGCGTCGGTAGAGGTAAAGCGCCGGCAGTTGGCGCGCGTCACGTCACCAGGGCGGCGGCACTACTTCGCGATCGCACAGCTGCAAATCTGCGGCTAGTCTCGAATGGGGACATGGTATTTACACAGTTCACACATTAAACTTGACCATAAATATATTTCCATCAATGTAGACAGAAGAACTGCCAAATTTTAATATTCTGATTTTGATTCTTTTATATTTAGATTATGCTAAAATCCACAATTTTGTTTGTGTGACCATAACTATACCATGTCCGGAACCAAATTAGATTAATAATGGCAGTTTATTGCGTCCATAAACTGTAAAGAAATGAATTCAACGATTGTCCCGTCCCATCTTGCTGATAAATTTTAAGCCACACAATTATTATAAAAATTTAATATATAAACTTTAGGTCACTTTCAAGCAGACAAAATCACTATCAGACTCACCAGAGACATGCCATCACTGAAATACTACTGTTTCAATCTTCAGACAAACAAAATCACTGAAGATAAATCAATACTAAGAGTGTTAAATGGGACAAAACATGCCATCATTGAAACCATTTCTAACAACATCTGACACCATAATCTGTCACGAATAACCCAACTCCAACATTACTTGACATAACATCTCGCGAAACAATACGGCCGTGTCTGATCGCTGAGTAGCCCTCGCGCCAGTGTGTCGTGTCTAGTAGAGTCCGCAGCCGCGCAGGTTGTTGGCGATGATGACGTCGGTGACGGCGTCGAACACGAACTGGATGTTGTTGGTGTCTGTGGCGCACGTCATGTGGCAGTATATCTCTTTAGTGGTGGACTTGTTCTTAGCTTCGAACTGCGCTTGGATGTACGCGGCCGCTTCACCGTATTCTTGCGCGCCTGCGGTAGAAAAAAAAAACATTATTCGCGTTTGTTGTTCTGAAAGGAAGAAAAATTAAAGAAAGAGGCCAAATATTCAATTAATTATTTCAATTATTAAGTCATCCGACTAGATTATTAGATCAAGCGGAAAAATAAAATTTGTTGTCGTTTGGGAAAGTATATATATATATAGTAAAGCACTAATCAAAGTTTTAAGAAACCAAAAGTAATTGAAATGATGATAGATAATTAACTAAGAAGTAGGTAGAAGTTTGTCTATGAATATTGAAAATGAATTAAGTAAAAGATCCGCCAAAAACTAACAGATATTAATTTATCTCTCTCAGAATATTCCGATAAAACATAATTACCCGTGTACTCCGGAAAACAGATGGTAAGCGGTGACTTGCGGATCTTCTCCTCGAAGAGATCCTTCTTGTTGAGGAACAATATGATGCTGGTGTCGGTGAACCACTTGTTGTTGCAGATAGAGTCGAACAGCTTCAGACTTTCCTGCATGCGGTTCTGAAAATGAAATTTAAAAAATATAGTCCATATAAAATATAAGGGAGTTGTTAATATCACACTGTCTAAACATGATAAGATATTTATGTTACTCTCTGAATCTCACATCCATTATTAAGCCATAATAACATGGGAGTCGTGCGACTCTTAGCTCTGTCACTGACTCTGACTGATAAAAATGACATGCGTGTGGGTGTGTGTATAAAAATATTAAAAAATATTACAAAGAGAAAGGTTTTTAACTTTGATTGCTTATTATATGGGCTTATCTTCGGAAATACTGAACTGATTCTTTCACCTTTATAAAAAGGGTAAGGGAGAAACTCCCACATAACCTTCCGGCTTTCCATGGCTGGCCGGCCAGACACTAATGTTTTTAGCCGTTAAAATAGGTATTCACAAAAGAAGGTTTTTATATATTCTTACGAGACTTTAATATGCTAATTAATTAATAATTTAGAGAATTGTCAAGTATAGCATAAACCAGTCTTTGACAAGTCACTTGAAGAAGCGATAAACTACATATTCCACTTTCAATAACAAAACATTTTAAGGAAAATTTAATAATAAAAAGCGATAAGTTCGAGGAATAATACCGCAAATTATGAATCACTTCTTCAATATTACACAGTAAAACAAAAATGTGTAAAATTACGCTTAGTTCGCTTGCAAGGTTACAGAGGTCAGACGTGTGTATAAAAAACTAACTAACCTAACTCCCGGATCGTGGTCACGGGCGGTCTCCGAGATATCTTCAGAGATGAGTGTTGACTAGGAAATTTACTTAATAATTAATTCTTTTATCATGTTCTTGCAAGTAGAAACTGATAAACTTTCTCAGGATTGTGACATTCTTTCATACGCCCAGCAGTTTTGGCTGTACGTTGTTTATCAGTTAGTCACTCAGTTACAAGAGTTTTATAAACGTAGGTAGTTTATAAAACTCTTCTTACTAATATTATAAACTTCCTTCTAATCCTACTTAAATGCATAAGTGATGGATGTGGGTGTGTTTACTCTTAAGGGAAAACTAGTAAACGAATTTTCATGAAATGCAGTTACACTATGACATTGTGATAACACCTAAGTAAAAAATTATAGAGAGATTCAAAGCGGACGAGCCCGCGGGCAGCAGCTAGCTGATGATATTTACCGTTGTCTCGTCTTCGTGCAGCACCTGGTCGTACTCCGACATGGCCACGCAGAATATGATCGCGGTCACATCCTCGAAACAGTGAATCCATTTCTTTCTTTCGGACCGCTGTCCGCCTACGTCGAACAATCTGGAAGTTACAAAGTTCTAGTCATAATCTGTGTGAAATTGTGCATCGAATTTCCATTATGCATAAAGCGCAAAATACGAACTTTGAAGACGAGTTAACTTTGTCATGGATGAGGTAATATTTAAGTACATTTGACAGCTTTTTCATAAAAGGGTCTCGTCGTTATAACCATTAAACGACAAAAAAATATTTAAACGAATTTCACGTTTCAATTAAAATATATTACATAAAATAAGACAACCTACAGCTCCTTTATAAATTGTAAAACTAATATTTTCTCTACATTTCATTTCCCGTACCTATTTCAGCAGGGGCGAAATGTCATCAGTATTTCCTATTTCTTAGGGAAATACTAAGCATACATTTAAACAGAATACTCACTTGAAATTAAGGTTTTTGAAGGAGAAGTGCACTTCGACTATGCCAGTAGTTTTGACTCTTGTTCTTAAAATATCTTGTTCGGTGGGCTGGTAATCTCTGGCTCCTAACCGGTCCAGGTCATCGAGGAAACTGAAAAGAGATAAAAATATAAATTAAATAATGGCTTTTCCGTCATATCGTCTTCTTTTTCTGTATTGGTCTTGTGTCAATCATAATTTAAATTTAACAAAAGTTGTCACACACGGAATGAATTGTTCTTGTATTCCTCTGAAGAATTTCAATAATATGTGTGGCTTTAGGTGGGTTCAAGGCTGATGAGGGTCATAATCGTCTAAGTAGTTTTTATATTATTTCTATTCAGTTCTATTCTTTACTAAAGAGTATTTTTATACCAACATTGAGGCAACCAGTTCAAACAGCCAACGTACCCGTTTATAAATAAATTTGTTGTAAAATCTTCATCCTTTATTCAAAACAAAAACAATTTGAACAAGGCTCCCTTATTTATTAATTTAGTAACAAATAATAGTAACAGGTGTTATAAAGTAGTTTTTAACACGTCTTTGTACCGTTAACTTCGAATTAATTATGTGTTAATATTTGACCTACCAACGGGCGCTTCATTTGTGACGCAAACAATCTTAGGCATGTAAATTATTGTTGCCCGTCATGATTTAGGAAGGGTTATTTAGGTATAATCAATAGTTGGGTTCGAATGATACCAAGCAATGAAGCAATCATTGTAATAATTAGTTATCAATGGAAAGTAATTGTCTTCTATTGAATACGTAATACAATTCGGCGGTATTCGATAGTTCTGTATTAAGAGAGAAAAAAATATGTATGTATGTATGTATGTTTCCTTCAACTTAATATAACAGACTTATTTTTAATATTCCCAGAACCAGACGCAGGAAAATTTGAAGCTGTTCGACTCGATTATGTAAATGACATGAGTACCTAATAACAAGATCTTATTGGACTTAAAAGAGTTAAATACACTAACAGAATACCATACAAATCTTCATTATACAGACAGTGGTACGTCCAAAATATACAAAAGACGGTATAAAATAACAAATACATTTGCATGTGCAAAGCAAACAATGCCCGCAACGGAGGCGCATGGCAGCTGAGCCTACGTGTGCCGCGTGGAGTATCGGCGGCCACAGAATATTTAATAGATACAGGTCTACAAACTAATGTGATAGCAGATTTCGCTCTTCATATATTATTTTATCAATAAAAAACCCGCGCATGATGACACTTCAAAAATTTCCAAGATGACGTGAGACAAAGCGGGTTTTACAAGTAAAAAAAATTAGATTGTCGATCCCGAAAAAATAAACGATCACAGTTTGTACCAAAGAGCGAAACATGGGACAGAGTAAGGTGTTTGTACTCAAGTGCATAAATAATTAAATAATTTGTTATAACTCCTGCCAACAGTGCATGCAGTTTTTTTCTGTCATCAACATTTAGTGATTTAAACGGTTTTATTTTTATAAGATCATCTACAGAAGTATGACTGATACATTCTTTATTTTAAGTATGAAGTCTATTAATATTCGATCCTTCTAGGTATCAACTCCTTTGAGTACTAAAATGCTGTCATTTTGGCACGTTCGCTAAAGGAGACAATGATAACGGATCAAATGCGAACGATTTAAATATATACCTAATAAAATGACCATCCAAAAAGACCTATTCACATGTTACCACCAGGTATGGACATATGAAGAGAAGACCAGAAAACCACACCAACATTAGTACTTAACATAAATGCCGGTACAAAAATATCAGGACAACCCTTGGTACTTGGATTTAAAGAAGAAACTTACAACAACATGCGAAAAATGCGAGAGACAACAATAGGCTATTTGACAAAGTTCTAAAAACTATCTAAGGGTATTTATTTGTTTATAAGGAGCCCTACAAAAATACTTTTCTGCCTTTATTACAGCTATTTTATTAAAAAATCGAAAAAGAAAATGAAATATTCAAATATGCCGCCAAAACGCGACTTTTAGCAATATGGCGGCCATAGCATGCAGTGACGTAAATTTCGTGTAAATATCATACAAAGCTTGTTGGTGTTTCGAAAAGTTTTGATTTCCTCTTGTTTTATTTAACTTGTGCCACGTCATATGTGTGAAAATTATTAAAATGAGTTCCTATAAATGTTGTGCAGTGCCTCAATGCACTATAAAAAAAATCAACAATAAAATCTCCTACGAAACTGTTTTTTTCTATGCCGATGGATTTGAATATTCGTAAGAAGTGGTTTCAGATCATGATCTCAGATCAGTGGTTACCAAGATATACTTACATTGATGTTTTCACATTCCTCAGTTCGGCAGCATAGAAATCTGGATTGTCTTTGAAGAAGACAATCCAGATTTCTTCTTCCAACCATTATTGCGTCCACTTTTGGTAGGTTTCAACTGTCAGCTTTCGCGGAATTGGTTTCCATTATTAAATACCTATGTTATCTGAGTAAACCTGAGCGATCAAACACTTATAAAATCTTGAAAAATAATAGCGAACGAATAATAGAAATAGCCAATCACGTTCGTTTTTAGTCACGTGACAGCTGCATATAAAAACCAAATTTTCTGAGACGGATTTTGTTTAAATAATGCAATATTTTTATCTCGCGTTATTACAAATCGCTCCAAAAAAATAATATTAAGACTGATGACATAAAAGAAATGTATATTTTTAATACAGTCAAATAGCCTATTGAAATGGGATAACGCTAGGCAAAAGACGGTGGACAAATTGACGAATAAAAAAAAATACCATAATCAAGACAATTAATTTGAATATCCTAAATTCATATTCAAACTAAACAAATGAAAAATTTTAATCCAAATATTTTAACAAAATTTTATAACGCTTTGCATCCACCAAATCAACAAGCTACTCGCTTATCTCTAGTCAATCTTGACTTGATAAACGATTGGCTTGCTCGGTAACCACCAGTTGCCAGCGAGGCTCCGTTAAAAGAATGACGGCAAAAGTACCTACCATACACGTAAGTTAAAAGAATACAACGGCACGCAATTCAACATTACAATAGCTCTACCATTGTAGTATAATGTAGTTCGTAATAGTTCTTAAGTTTACATTATCGCGAGGTCGTGAGGTGAGACATATTCTTAAAGACTTTTTTTAATCATTACTTCATGTTCAAGATTATCGCATTAATGTCCCGAATTTAAGCCCAATAATTTATTAATACTAATAATAGTAATTATAAGAATCTTTTAGAAACACTTAATAAGAAAGAACTTTACAGATTGCTTTTAGGTGGCGCATAAGGTGTGTGAAAATACATAGTCAGTCAACTTCTTTGCTATAAATAAATAGGTTAGAACTGGCCACCTATAAAATATTATGAAAAAAAAATAATACATCGCGGGAACGTTTGTTTTTTGTTACTTTTAGTTTTAGAATATTATAATAACCTAAAGATCATCCGAGTTCTGTAATTTAATGTATATTTATGTCAATGAGTCCTTATAATACAAGTTCAGTGTTTTATCAACCTTATGTGCAGTTTTTCTTCATTTATTTACAACCCACATTCAACATTTCACCATTAAACATAAGGTGATGAAGACATCTCACCATAATTATATATTCCAACAATTTTGGCTAAGGTTAAACCGTTAATTGATTTAGGTTTACAGCCTAATGTTATATTATTTAAATTCAAGTCATAAATTAAGAAGGTAGAAATGCAAACCCGAAAGATAAAATGTTCTGATATTCGTAGTTCAACATCAATAGCACAGAATAAATTAATAGATAACCAGTGGAAAACATTTCTTGAAACCTCAAAACATTCACAATTTCTTTTGTCTGAAAAATCAATCAAAAAGAAAATAAGGAAGAAAGTGACAATGATTTGCTCGATGCAGGTGATTTATAATAAAGTTTGAAGGTGATTAATGACTGACCGGAAGTAATGATCCTTAATCGCGTGCTGCAAAGAATAATTAAGGTATTGTTAAAAGCCAGTCCTTATTTTTTTTCTCGAACGCAACGTTGTTATCACTACAACAACGGGTGTGATTTTACTTCTCTCTTGCAGGTAATCAGTTTTTATATGAACAACTAAAACGGAGAACTGATTATTTCCTAAATATGTCACTAATGAGTTAACAATATAATAAATATCGGGTTAATTATAATTGGTCAAAGCCGAGTTGTGGCGTGATTGGTGTCAGTAATTGGTGTAATTCAAGGTCGGCGTATGGATCGGGGTGGCTTGCTCGTTGGAGACGTGCCAGCAACTAGACAAGTTTCAAGTTGGGCGAGTTGTATACACATACCTTTTCAATGGAACCACTGACCCCTTTACTAGGATGTGCAATATGTGCATCTGTTTCATATTAAACACCTAGTCAAACTTTTGAATCTCTTGCTCCATAAATTTTTTAATCAAAGCTACTGTTAATTTCAAAAGTTGATTTTAGAAAATTATTTTCAAATTGACACTAAATCATTTAAATTTTACATGTTGATGATAGTTTATCAATCAAATCGGAGTTGAACTGAATATGAATAAAAATAAAATTTCTTTGTCTAGTTTAGTCCATTGCCAATTTTATTCACTTTTTATCGCTAATCAACAATGATTACAGATAATTAATTAAAATCCAACGCTATTTGACGCTTAAAACTTTGCTCTTTTGTGAAGTTATCGGAAAATGGTCGAGCCAAAAGGCTGGAGTCTATCTCAATGTCACCAGGGCATGTTGCGTTTTGGAAGGCAGCCAACACAATCCTTACTTCAAGTGGAGGGACGATTGAGACAAAACTACTCGGTTAAAAGCTTCAAAGAACATACCATGCTTTAGTAGCGAACACTTTGTTTTATTAAAAGACATGGGGTCTTTTTTAAACAATCAATCGAGCAACTTTGAAGCTAATAACGCAAAATTCAATTGAAATATCAACTGAGAGGACTCTGTGAATTTGCTGCACGCGAACATAATTCTAGGAACAAGGAGAAAAACCAGCAGTCGGAGCGTCGCTAATAGCCGTGTCGTGAGACGGTCTTATAATTAAAACATCAAGTACGTATGCATCAAATGTTCTGATTCTGACCGAGTGTTTATCGTACGCGCTTTTTCGCGCCGGTCCTAGATGGTGCTGACGTCAACGCTCTGTCAACATTAACTGGGTCAGTAGACAAGGATTAGACATGTGCCAATCATGTTCAGGATCGGATTGAACCTGGAACGGTTCATCGGAACTGTGGAACTAGTTCCGTTATCATGTTCGCGGAACTATCTAGTTCCGCTAAAATTTTCAATGCAGGGCGCGTTACTTACCCACGAACTGGATATGGAACTACGACGACGACGACTATAGTCGTCGTCGTATTTCCATATGTTTTGAATAGATAACACACATGACTTGACACGACATAATATTACCATAGCCATAGCACCTATGTAATGTACTTCACATCAATTGATTTACCTTCATACTTGGCAGGCTTAGGACTGACAACCAAAAGTAAATTATTTTACAATCTACAAATGAGTGTTTGGAGTCAATTGTTACTTTAAATAACATTGAATAGTTACATAAGTATTAAGTATCTAAGAATATTACGAAATTAATGAAGTGTGTGATTACTATTAGTTTCGCGAGTCACGTCACACACACACAGCGGCTACGGCGCGGCAGCGCGGTGGCGGCACGGCGGCCGGCGCCCTCATATTTGGTCGCGGATATGTTAGGAACTGTGGACCGACTAAGCCAATCAGTTTGGATTGGACCGATATCGTTCCACCTCCGGACATAGTTCCGAGAACTATTACGGTCCGGAACGACACATGTCTAACAAGGATGAATTTCATTTGGAACAAGCAAAATTATTTCGTTTTTGATATTAAATCCATATAAAATTACGGCCCGAATTAGTGTTATATATTAATTAATACTATTATATATTAACTATCTCAAATCAAGACAACATGAAGATAAAAATGCTGACAGGCAAAATAACGAGATAAAAGCAACACCGCCATCTGTTACTCGGTTCCAGCAAAAATCGATCAATGAGACCCAGTGTGTCTAGGCTTCGAATCAATCAATGGGATTGCAGATACCCTTGGTCTAGTTGCGGCCGGCGTATGTGTTTAATGCATAAAATCCATGTAGGGTTGTCGCGCCGTGGCCGCCGCCCGGCAACAGGTCCGGCCGATCAATACGCGCCGAGCCGCGCCGCCGCACGCCGCGTCAGCCCGAGCCCTTTCGATGCCTTCGGTACGCCCGCGCCCGCGACCGATCCACAGCCGACCGTACGACACGCACAACCGATTTGTTCTTACATCATACAGATAGAAAATTATATGATTGTGTTTGCAAATTCTTTTGGTCGTTCTAAAAGTGTAATGGTCCCTGTATTCAGTTACCTGTACCGAACACAACTGCTCGCATGCTTGGACGACGTCTTATATCAATAGTTGTCTACGAAACATCAACATTAATAACATTATTAATAAGGCTTAATTTGTTACTTTGCCAAATATCAGGGTTTAGAGAAAATTACTTCTTTACTATTTCACGAGTTGGAGCAGAATAATTTATTGGTGTCCTCTGATAAGGCTTTTGAAGAACCTAAATCCTATCGAAAAGGGTGTTGTTAATTATCTCCTAATTTACTTCGAAATTAGTGCCACAGTGTCACATTGGGTGTTAGTAAGAGCAGCAGTTCAAGGCCTTTGGCTGTGGCGCTGTAAAGTGCTTCCGGCATGAGAGCGGCATCATGCAATCGCCACATAAATCTGTCGCCACCCCGATTCCCGCAGCGCGCCCTGCCGTGTGGGCGGCCGCCGTAGCACTCTTGCTATCTCAATTGCTAATGTAGACCCCACGTAACTCGATGATACGTGTTTACACTAGCGCGACGAAATGTTGACACTACCTGATACTAACGGCTCGAGTGAACCTATAAAACGCCCATGAAGAAACGATTATACACTCGGATTTATGTGGTATACGTACTTAAAAAGCATTGTCAAATGAAATTCTTTAGAGCGAAGTAGACAATAAATGACGTATGCCTATTTTAACTTTACGCCAAAATCTCCAAAATAAATGGGCGTTCATGGGTTAACCATAAACACGCTGAAGTAACAGCACTATCGACTTTTCAGTATCAGTCTTCAATGTCGTACTAGAAGATAGTGTCGCAGATACGAGTATTATCAATAAAGTACCTATACCAACTATCTGAACGATCGCTCACACAGTTGCCGCCAGGAAAGTTGAGGCGGCTTTCCTGTCGCCTGACTGACAGCATTATGAATAAAACATTTAAGATGTCACGCAGCGTGTTAAAAACCAATGTTTAAATGGATTTATTTATGTTAAATATTGGTGTATCATCAAAGCGCATTTTCGATTGCATTCATTATTGGCATTGTTGGCTTCAAAACACGATAGATTGATTTGAGATGGGCTATTTCTACAGTAGTTTTGTGTTCATGACTGATCAGGCATGTTAAAATTTTTAAAATTATCAATACATCAGTAATAATTTTGAATCTTTCTTTGATTAATTACATAAAATACGACTTGCTACCAAGCTTGTAGCTTGCAAGAATGCTACTTAGATCTACCAAGTTATGTCTTGAAGATTTATATGCGTTGCTATGAAAAAAAAACATTACAACAAAAATTCTCTGTCATACGATATCTGCATTTGAACCGAACATTACCATTCCATGCATTCAATGTTACAGTGGTAAACTTAACGGTAACTGAGTATGGCAAATAACGTCCGATGTTTCACAAGTGAATGAATATGCAAGAAGAATCTTCAGGTAGCAATTTTCTGGCAGTTGAACAACGAAGCAAGCTGTAATGATCGGGCTATAACAATATTGCAATGCTATGCAACTGATGTGCATAATGTACTCTCTAGTAACATCAATATACCTCAAATTGATACTACAGAGACAACGCCGCAGTTTATGATACTGCAGATATTGTATACGATCATACATACATACATTTGGTCACGTCTATATCCCTTGTGGGGTAGACAGAGCCAACATTCTTGAAAAGACTGATAGGCCACGCTCAGCTTTTTGGCTTAATGATAGAATTGAGATTCAAATAGTGACAGGTTGCTAGCCCATCGCCTAAAAAAGAACGATCATAAGATAAATAAGTAGTGCATAAGTGGTTTAACAATTGACGCTGAAAAAAAAATTGTCAAATGTTGGCATGAAATACATAAGGAAAATAATACAACATACCTACATACATACTAGCTACTCATTCAATTACATAAAATCGATATAAAAAGATATTAAGTTCAATTGAGGTTGAAATGAATTTAAATTAATGTTAACTTTGAATAAAGACATCGAACCATCAAACAATATCACCGACCCAGATCAGATCAGATATCAAAGCTAAGAACAAAAGAATTTTGAGCTCGTTTATAATGCACTTTATTTAGTATGTGTATGTTTTCACGCTATGACGAGCAAAACAAAATATGACAACCTAAATATAACACAATGAAATAAAATGTAAAATTTTAAGAATAAAATAAATTTCAAATATACAATTGCATTGGAATTCTTTGATGCAACGTCACTCTATATAGATGATGTGTCATTTAATGGTAATACTAAACGCGGACACGGACGATGATCTACGCACAACAAGTTCCTTGTTCTGTAACCGAACATCCGTCGGTCGCATTTCACATCAGGCACACACAACACAAATCAAACAAAACTAATATCCTCATACACTACACTCAACTCTTTCAACGACTGCTTTCAATTATTTCAAACCAGTCAAACACTAATTACGAGTAACAGGTCAAGTACTGCTAGACTGGGAAATATAAATGTCATAAATTGCGTAATTTATTGCAATCATTAAGGGAGGCAGAAAAAATAAGAAGATAAATTATTGTCAGAAGATTTGATAACAAATATTCAATAAGGAGAAGGCACTGCCACTGGACACATACGTGTTAACTACGTATGTGGTTCATCCATTAAAATATGTACAACCGTTCCAAGATGACTTGCATTTTCCAATCTTTAGCATATTTATTACCCAACTGAAACTTCCTTTACTAATAGGGAGATACACAATCAGAAAACGTTCTAACAAGTTGGTCAATCATGTCTAAGAGGTGTCGTCAAAAGTCAAGACAAATTGGAATAAACATTTCTGAAAATAATAGCGCCTATTTCACAAACCCTATGGCCTAAATGAAATAATTAACATTGTTTACACCTAGCTAAAATATGTTTCGAAATGTTTAAATAGTATACCTTCACCTAGTAAACGCAGATGTCGTACATTGAAAAATCTCTTCTTTCTGTTTAGAAGATAATGATAAAGATGACAAGATATATGAACGGCTGAACGGTTTTTGCACAGCTGCATTCAACTTTTAAGACATGTAACCACATTTACGAAAAAAAAATGATTTGAAGTCTACAAACCATAACAAACGTGTCCCTGACAATCGATATATAATCTATCGATTAAAGGAATGACTGTCAATATTTCGATAATACATGTTGTAAAACTGTACTAATCTGTGATTGAGGAAGATAATGTATTGTACTGTCAAATCGTTTGCATCGACCGGATGAGCCAATCAGTGCTGGCGTACTGTTCGACTGTCTAAAGCTGAGGGAGCTGTTGCGAGGGACTGATTGACATCATCATCATACTTATATGAACTATGCCACTAAAACTATGGAGCAACTTAAAATAGCGAGATATTTTCAAAAATGCTGTTGTATCGTTATAATAATAAACTAATTACAAAGAATAACAGATCATTCTCATACGTAAGTCGTTATTATCGTCGGGTTGCTGATCACAGTATTTAGCTAACAAGCCTTCTGCAATCTATGGAGTTTCTATTTTATCAGTGGAATGTTAAGTGATGTCATAACAGAAAGGAATTTCAGATTAAAGGTGAATATATATATGTATTTATTTTTCGCGAGTTTATGTAGGTAATTTACAATAAAAGCAAAGAATGTAAGACAATATAATCCCGTGCCTTAACACATTTTCGTACATTTTTTTTTTTGTACATAATACACGCGTATTCACGGTTTTTATTACAAGAATCATCAATTTATTTATCACGATGCAATTCTTCCATTCCAATATTGATTAAATACAAAAATGTTCAATGAGAATATCACTAATTTTACAAATGATTCCTATCACTGTTAAAGAATGACCTTCGTTTGTTCATAAGGTGTTTGTATTTGTTTACATAACAATAATTACATATCAATTTAATGCTATAATAGCAGCTGCAAGTACGTTCACTTAACTTCCCGGTTGTCTTCAGACCTAGCCAAGCGTAGGGACAAGTTTGTACTGCCCTGTTACGACTGTAGCAGAGGCGGGTCAGTTAGTGCTTGCCGATTACGAAACCAATATTGCTGAAAACGTACCACGGATGGTCGCCCCCACTGCTTCCATGTAATGTCTCAGGGGCTGGCTTCATCATTCTCGGTTCGATATGAGCGCTGCGCGGTGTTACGCGGTCATGCCAGGGCCTAAGCCCTTACCAATAATCGGAAACTCTTGGCGGTTCGCTTTAGGAGTAAAACCTTGGCGTACAACTGCTCTAGACGTGACTTTGTGGACTTTGAGAGCATTAGCCGGTGAAAATGGTGCAGCAAAAGTGGCAAAGTTGTTTGGGCATCCAGACTTAGTGTTTCCATTTTGTGCGGAAGAGACTGCGAGGATATACAGGAGGGAAGATGCCATGCCACACAGGGCTGTAGCGCCATGTTTAAAGCATTATAAACAAGAGCTGCGGAAAGACTTCTTTGGAGATGAGCCTGGTTTAATTGGGGTGTAAGTAGAAAGCATCACAACACGTGATAAATTTTTGGTATTTAATTAAATTTTAAGATATCTTCTGATTATTAAAGAATTTTTGTTAACTGTTTCGGATGAATAAGTAAATTATATTTAACCTGAATTTCTTCTACAACTTTTTCATAACTATTATATGTTTAGACGTGCATTATGGTTACATCATCTAAATGTTTCAAAGCATAAAATTTATTTACCTACTTTTTTTGACAGTCACGGCGAGCCATGGTCACGGTTTAGATCGAAAGTATCTAAAGCCATTGCTGCTCCAGAAGCCGCAAGAGCAACTGTACCAGATTTAGACAGCGTCGCCGAAGATTTTGTTAAAAGGTATATAAAAAATAATGCTTAGAATTAAAAATTTTATGGACCGAAATTTTCATATTTAGGATTAAATCGTGCTGCCTTTTCCTATAAGACAGCATCAATATAAGTAAAAAGTAAAGTTTTAAAGTAAAAGACTTACATTAGGTTTTACTACTATTTATTCATGTGACGATGATTATCACGTCAAACCGATTTTTTGTTCATGTAACTGTCATCAGTCACGTAATAGGTAAATATTTAACTAAGAATGTTAGCTGTAAGACACATAACAATTAATATACGTAACATAACAACTTCTATCAACAAAACACATGACACCGATGCGCTCAAAAAATCACTTCGCGTGTAAACTAAACCTGTCGAGTTGTTTGTGCATAATAATCTGAGTAAAAAAAAACTTAACTAGTTCAACGGTTTCGCGGTATGTTCACAACTCGGACGATCATGCTTGTAGACAATATTTACATTTACGCAACTAATGTCATGGGCTGTCAGTCAAAAGGCATAACAGATAAAATCGAGAAGCAAGTGGCAAATGGTACGCTCCTTCGTGGTCAACCAGAATCTCAGTTTAATGACCACATCCCGTCTGTAACAACGGCGTCTGCTCATTTGTTTGGAGACGTACTGACTCATTGCGATGAACTGAATTCATTCAACAAAAATGTTACTGTTTCGTTTGAGTGAACACCATTCCGAATAGACAAAAGTTAATTATGATTAAAATATTTTTCACATAATTGTGCATTGTTCGAGTGAAAAAAAAGTGCACGGCGAGACATGTAGCGCTATAATTTAACTGATTTCTTGTTTTTTTTGTAGGATGGAAAACATTGTAGATGGCAATCGCGAGCTTCCTGAGCAGTTCCTCACAGAGATTTACAAATGGGCACTTGAGTGTAAGTATTATGAACTGCTTTCATTGAGTACAGATTCGAATTTATTTCTGAATAATAAACATGAACAAAGCCACTGATAATAAATGGAACATCGTGTTGTTTGCTTTGACGTAAAATATAAGAAAAATTTTAAATTCGCGGAAATATGAGATAAAGCCACTGCTGTAATGTGGGCACCAAACCATGTTTTTGCGTAAAATTAAAGATTTAACATATTTTAATATTCCTATTCATCAGGTAAACAAAAGTAGGTAATACGTATCGTTACACACACATATCTTCAATCAAGAAAGTTTATCTTCATTGAATTTCAGCGGTTGGAGCGTGGGCCCTAGGAACTAGACTCGGCTGCCTAAGCGACGACGACGCCGAAGCTAAAGAGATCATCAGATGCATACACGGCTTCTTCCACAGCGTGCCAACCCTGGAACTATCAGCTCCCATGTGGCGTTTATACTCAACGGAAGCGTACAAAATCTACGTCAAAGCACTGGACGCCTTCAGATCACTCTGTTTGAGAAGATTGACTGATAAAGGCATATGTGCTTCTATTTCTAAGCAATCAGGAGAAAAAGTGGCTGCAATTTTGGCTTTAGATTTGATGTTGGTGGGTGTAGATACGACGGCAGCGGCGGCCGCAAGTACAATGTACCTGTTGGCGAACAATGAGCGAGCGCAGGACAAGTTGCAGCGCGAACTGGATAGCAATCTCCCTTTACATAGAACTCTCACAAGCAAAGACTTGGACAAGCTACCGTATCTTCGTGCCTGCATAAAGGAGTCTTTGAGGTAAGTTTACAAACTTTAGAACTAACGAGATAAACGCATTCGCGAACTTGGGCTGTATTGAGCAACAAATTTTGGAAATTGACAATGTTCATTGCTTATCATATTTTTCTTCTTAAAACACAAAGTGAATTAAATACAACAGTGTAATTGGGTGCTTTTGCTATAATAGGAAAGTTATTTTTAAGTGGGTGTGTGCTAGTTACACCCTCGACGCAGTGTTATCTTACAGGAGAGTATCTCACGCCAGCCGTTTGCATAATATTTACATTAGGTGGCTAGTAGGCGCAGTGGCAAACAACGCTTCGATACCTTTGTGTCGTATAATAAAAGGGACTCGTATGATAACACTTTGTATAGACTGACGTGGCACGGTACCGAGGTAGTTTCTAGATTCTTAGTTCAAGTTTTTTTTCTCAGTTGCTCTCTAAACCAATGACTAAATTAGTAAAATGTTGTTATGAGCAATGTTATGGCTTATATTGTATTGCCCTTTGTGAACATTTGTTCGTCTTAGCTTTATATTGACCGGTGTATTATTCATTTCTGCGGTGTAACATGAATAACGATGGTCAGTATTGGATTTCTAACTTTACACCTGCCTTGGCTCATTTATATCAATTAATATTAAATCTAGGTATGATATAAGCTATGATACTTTATTATATAAAGGCTATTATGACCAAAATTGTTTTGAATTATTATACTCGTATAAATAAGTCCAAGTGAAATAACATAAAGTTATATGGCAAAATTCTGGCTTAAAATTTGTATGAAATAGAAGTGTTTGCTTTTTGCCACGCAGTCGGAAACGATACGAGGCTAGAAAATGGCATTAATGATGATAAACTTACATAATCTTATTCAAATATCGACCTCCAATATAAAGAAATAAGTTTAAATTTTTATTAATTTTAAGGTAATTTACGAACATTCAGATCAATGTGTTTTTGCCAATATAACTGATAACTTCAATTTCAACCTTGACGATCTGTGTGATAAGTGCAAATAAATTCAATAAAAAATGTATAACAAATTTATGAAATGAACATTTTGAAATATTTAAAGACAAGTCAAAGATACATAACTACGTTTTTATCCATTACGAGATAGAAGGAACCAGCAGTTTTGAAAAGCCTAAAAATATTATTTCCTTTTATCTCCTTCATTACAGAATAAAGCCTGTGATATTAGGCAACGGTCGCTGCATCCAATCGGACACAGTCATATCAGGTTACGAGGTTCCCAAAGGGGTACGTAAAGTTTCACAAAAATGATTTTCCTCAAAATTTTTGCTTGGTATCAAACAACCTCATATTATTCCAGTCTCACGTAGTGTTTCCCCACTACATACTGTCAAACGAGGAGCGATATTTCCCATCGCCTGAGGCGTACGTACCAGAACGTTGGTTACGTGACGAGAACGCTGTTAAAGAAGAAGGATGTCCTATGAATCGTATTGGAGACTCAACAGAACATGCCACTGGTTGTAACGATCACAAGCGGGCGTTGGCCGTGTGGCGCAAACAGAAGGAAGTGGGGATCCACCCGTTTGCATCGCTTCCTTTCGGCTTCGGTCGGCGAATGTGTATCGGGAAAAGATTTGCAGAAGCCGAGCTACAGCTTTTGTTAGCGAAGGTATATAACACACTTATTGATTTCTTTGCGTAGAAACCAAGAATATTTGGGTTTGGTTCAGAATTTGTTTGATTTAGTCGATGTTAAAAAAATATATATTAATTGCACAAAATTTAATTTATAGCTGTTAGTTAACACATAATAATAATAGAATTATCAACATTGGAATAAACAGAAACATTCGTTCATCTGGTAATTCCCCTTGCAAAGAAGATAGATACTTTATTTTTTCTTTCCCCGAATACTATGTAGGTACTACATATATCTGAATACAGATATGATGTTAACATACATGCCTAATTTCAGACATTCCAACGCTACAATGTGTCATGGCGCTACGGTGAGCTAACTTACAGCGTGACTCCGACCTACGTCCCTAACGAACCCTTAAGATTCACCATTCAGCCAAGGAATAATTAATAATGTTAATGAATGTACCCACTATTTTGACTAAAAGCGCTGGCCAAAGAAAATTAACGTATTTGTCCATTTTTAATTGTAAGTAGATAATTTAATAACATTACAAAAATGTTATCGTGAGACTAAATATGTCAACTCTAATACTTCGACATTGTTATGTAAATAACCTTTAAACCCGTATTTAACATTTGCATTGACATGCATGCTAGTGTCCTAGCGTTAAGGTTATTATTTTCAAATTAGTGTTGTATAAAGAGTGTGGAAGTTTTGCTAGTATCATTTTAACTTCATCTTCATAATTCTCATTCTCACTAGTTACAACTGAAGATGGTTTATAAATCACTCAGTGACGGCTTATATATTAAGAAAACGACATAAATTTTCAGAAATAATTATTTCTGTATAATTAAAATATTTTTATTTAGTAGGTATATTAGTAGGTATATAATAAAAATGACTTATGATTTAATAGAATCCAAATCTTTTGTAATAAGCATACTTTTCAACATCTGATTTATAAAGGGTATCTCTCGATAATACGGACCACGACATTCTCATTAGACCTTAGATTTACCAACCTGTACAGCCAACTCAAAAAATATCGGAATAAAAAAAGAACGAACAAATTAGGTCAATAAGAAAGACAAAGAAAGTTGACATTCCTTCTCTTTTTATTAACACCAGTGACAGGAAATGAATAAATACATCTAAAATTCTAAGTCCATTTTTCCTGCGTCTCCTCTACATTCGGGATTTAGTTCGGTCTAATGGTTCAACTGGCAGAAAACCCCCTATGGCAATAATTTCATCTACTTCACATTATGTTTGGTTTAATAGAATTTGAATAAAAAAATATTCTATTGCTTAGACGAAGTAAATCATTACTGTATTCAAAAGATAGTGAACACAAGCAATCACAACTATAACACAAATTACTCACTATTTGGCTGAATCATTGAGCTGGTACTCGTTGGAGCGGCCGAAGCACTCCTGGACGCCAGCGTCCGCCCAAAGCCTCTTCATCGCGGCCAGCAGTTCCTCGCTGAACGGCTCCGTGTCCTCCATCCGCTGGATCACGTCGAATACCATCTTGCCGTCGCTCTGGAACAAATTTTATAACATTTAGGTATATATTAAAAGTAAGTAATACCTATGGAAGGTCCAGATGAACATACATAGTTGTATTCTTGTTTTATTTTATTTTTTGTAATGGTGTTCTTTGAATAAATTCTTTTTAGTTATTTTTGTTCTAACATTTACCTTCAAATAGGATCGTGGCGAAAGGTCAGGTGAAGATAACGATACTGTACAATGAGGGAAAAAACGTGTTTGAAAGTTTTTTTTCACAAACGTTTTTTTCGAGGAGGGGTAGGCAGAGACTAAACTCTTACCATGACTCGTAAAGCTCGTAGGTTTAGGGAATTCTTTGACTGACATTTCGTTTGGATGCCCACAATTTGATCAAGGTACCAACCACTCTTTTCTGAGTTATGTGCATTTGTTTTATTGCTATTAGTAAGCAATCAAACTAATGTCTTCCACGATGATGTGTAACCATGATCCAAATATATGTAAGGTCCATTACAAAGGTTGCGGAGGTCAGACTGAAGTCGATTCGTGTAAAAACCAGGTTTACTTCGGCGCGGTAAAACCGGCATTTGTTCTCTAGATAATAAACTTACGATTTCGATAGAATCTTAATCGATTTTAATCAGATCAACGTTCAGATTCAGACCATACCGCAACCAAATAGCTAATAATTCCAGCTTCCTTCATTAGCACGGCAATATACCCGATGATCATTGATGGTTTACTGCAGTGCGTACTGCAACTTTAGTATGTAACAGTTACTCAAAGTTTACTGACCGAACCAAACCTAATCCCAATGGTACAGTCAAAAACGTAATTAAGTAAACAGCTGCCGTGTATTAGCTGAACGTGGCTTATCACTCTTTTCGAGACTGTTGGCTCTGTCTACCCTGCGAGGGATATAGACGTAACTGTATGTATGTATGTGTATATTTATTTATTTCATCCACAACATTTAATTAAAAACTTAAATTTATTCCCGACACAAGTGTCATAGTGATAAGTGTTCTACTGCTCAAAATTATTATTTGATACCTATATGACCGATATTTTGTCACGTCGTCGGCCAATTTAGACAGGATTAATAAAGAGAGTCATTCATTCGGGAGTTACAATGACACACACATACACACACACTCATCCCGTCGTTTTAACGTCGAAGTTTTAAAAAGAGTATTAACATAAAAAAGCCTTAAAAGATATACCAATAGCAATAATTTTCACAAATGTAATTGTTCTCCGTAAAATTTTGATTTTGATTATATTTTTGGTGACTTTGTTATTTATATTGTTGACTGTACCTACATTAATCAGATTAGCCACTCTTCCGACATCGTTTCCAGCAAACATATGTTGACTTTACGCAACCTCGATCTATTAATAGGAAGAAAGTATACTCATATCGGGTATAGGCTCATAATCCCGCAAAATACCACGAAAAAGTATTTAGGTATCGACGATGATCTTTCAGTACAATTTTTTATTGATAATACGTGTTTTATCTACTAGGGTAGATTAGTAGTCTGCCGTGTGGTTCCCGGCACCAATAGAAAAAAGAATAGGACCATTCTTTTCCATGGTTGTCGTAAAAGGCAACCAAGAGATAACATATAAACATTGGGATTCTTGTTTTAGGCTTGCAATTGCAACCTGTTACTATACGAGTATATGAATCTCAATTCTACTCGTATCATTAAGGCTTACTTACAGCTGAGCGTATCAGTTTTTAAAACTGCTGGCTCTGTCTACCCCTCGAGGAAAAAAGACGTGATTATATATGTATAAAGAAGCATAACTTCTCCAAAAGCTTATTTTCGCGGTAAAAAAAAGTAATTATATTAAGGATAATTTTTTAAGGAGAAATTATTTTAAAACCTTTTTAAACTGTACAATGTACAGTCGTACAGTTTATAACCAGTTGTACAGACGTTCAGGCGGCCCACCTCCCATACACCCAATTAAGGCGAGATGGCACAGCTATCTGTCAAGCCCACCGTACCACAATGTTTATAGCCATACATACATAAATCACGCCTCTTTGCCGGAGGGGTAGGCAGAGATCACCATTAAGTTTGCCACGATCCCTGCATACTTCTTTCGCTTCATCCACACTCATAACTCTCTTCATGCAAGCTCCTCGGTATCGCGTACTCTTGATCTGCCTTTTTAGTCCAACTTCTCCTGATATAATAACCATAATTTATCTAAATCCATAGAATACATTGTGCATTACAAAAAGGAGTGTCAAAACGTGACCGTGACGTGACAAAAAATCAAGGTTGTGATGACGGTGAATCATTATCATGTCCTATTGATCACGGTAACTATTACTAACTATATTGGAATGAACTCACGAGGTACCCACTTACAACATGTTATCACGCACCACATGCATCTAGCAAAGTCAATATCATTGTAAAGACTACAGTAAAACTTCATATAAGTGCCGCGGGGTCCCCGGCATTAAGAATAGGATATCTTTCCCATTAGATGTTCTAAAAGAACTAAGGGAATAAGCATATTATTATTATTATTAGAGCAAGGTATCATGCTGGTCAGGTAACAAAGAAAAGTCAGTGTGTGCGAGCTTCTCTTCCAGCGCAGATTGTTTCATGTCAAAAATTTAAACTTTTTCAGGCAATAAACTAGCAATTCGTCAAAATCTGAATCTCTAGTGCCTTGTGGTTTCCGGCACTTCAGAAAAGAACTAGTTTCACATACCTTTCCCATGGTTGTCGTAAAAGGCGACTAAGGGGTAGGCAATGAACTTGGGATAACTCTTGCAGGCGATGGACTAGCAACCAGTTACTATTTGAATCTCAAATCCATCATAAAGTCAACAGCTGACGTGGTCTTTCAGTATTTTTTAGACTGTTGGCTCTGTCTACCCCACAATGGATACAGACGTGACTATATGTTTGTATGAATATCTAGATTAGAAACCCTTATTTCTCGTCTGTTCATGTGAAGTAGCTCTAATTTTGGAATACATAGTGATAACTCTAATATTGTGGTAGGATAGAAGTTTTGCCCGGGGCTATCCCAAATTCCTTAAGCGGATGCCCTTCCTCATTACACCTTAATTATGTATGCTAAATTTCAGTGAAATTCGTGGAGTTAAATTTTTAGTAATTAAGTAATCTTTTATTGTACTTAACTTACTTAATAGTATACTTAACTAATCTTTATTATAATCTGACAAGAGATGAAATTTTTAATAAAAAAAAATATATTTCTTTACGAATGCCTACATCATAGCAACCATCTGCATGCACGCACCTTTGCGTTTTATATAAGTACCTACATATAGGAGATAAATTTCAGAGTGATTAAAAAAAAAAGATATTCTTAAGCATGCATGCAAAAATAACATACGAACTCATCGTAAAAAGAAATCACCGAACTAAATAATTTATACCAAGGAACATAACGGCAGGAAATGTGGCACGAAATTTAATACAAAGAATAAATAAGCCAAATGCCCCGGGTTTCCCTCGGTGGCTGTGAAGGTTTTGTGAAATATGCGCTAATTATGACGTGTGCGGTGACGCATGCGCGGTGCGACCCGGCAAGAGTCATTCACAACCCCCTGCCCCACCCCACTTTTCTTACACACACAAAGCATAATCATTTAGAATTTCAATTATGACTTTTTCCTTTACCAAAGCTGCGTGGCTGCTAGAAATACAGAAAACACGTAAAACTTTAAAAGTGGTGTAATTAAAAATTTATTTGAGCAAGTCGAAGTCGAACAATAAGGAATAAAGTGAAACAAACAAAGGAATAAAATCATAATGCTTTGAACCGCATATTACATTAAACTCCCTCATACAGCATGAGAAGAACCACGCGTTAGTTACTTCGCAAAAGAAAAAGTACAATACTGGATGACGAGCAAGGGTGGCGATGGTGACACAGGCGTTTTGAATCGCGGCCCCGGGCGATAACGCGTGTGAACACGGAACGTCGAAAATAAAGAAGTCAAGCTGAATATTACATTACATCCTACTACTATTATAAAGGCGAAAGTTTGTATGGATGTTTGTTACTCTTTCACGCAAAAACTACTGAACCGATTACCATGAAATTTGGTATGTAGGTAGCTGAAGACCCAGAATAACACATAGGCTACTTTTTATCCCAGAGTTCCCGCGGGATTGATAGGGTTTCCATGCGGACGAAGTCGCGGGCGGCCTCTAGTAGTTATATAAATTTACATAATACATCTTTCCACGTGCCAAGATCCTTGCATACTTTCATAGGTCTCTTCGTGCAAGTTCATCGGTTGACACCTGACATTTCTCCAGGACGTAGCCTCGATTTGATCAAGATGCGTTCTTCTCAGCCTTCTTTAACTGTGATTCCCATTAACAATCTCTCTTTCTCATCTTGGCGTGTTACCAGTTGCAACCTCTGCCATTTAGACTCGGTGCCTGGGGTCCGCTTTCCTACTTCTCTCTTTATGTGGTTCCACACTCCGTGTATGTTTATTAAGATTGACCTCTTTTCAGTACATAAGTTCCTACTTATGTACTGAAAAGAGGTCACACACACACAAATAGACTTTTGAGTTAATTGTCAATGTCCTAAATTCAATGTGGTCTCATATCCGTACCATTCAAAACTAAGCACTATCTCATTTAAATGAAAATTCTATAACTAATGAATTCTAAACCCGCATAGCAGCTACAATGACACAATCAATAGAACGGATTATTCGTGGCAACGTACTTATCAAATTAGCTGGGACCCAAATACAGGTCAATGCATTGCGGTTATAATGAGAATTTATCTCTATTCTCTCACTCCTCCGATACGGCACGTTTGAAGGGTTAAATCGGCGCCATTACGGTGAGCTGAGTCATCCAGATATGCAAAAACAAGTGGAGGGACCAGTGTACGATAGATTAACAACACGCAACGTTCAAGTACATGCACTGCGTTGTAAGTACTCTTCTATTAATATTAAACCTCGTAAAAATGTTCGCTGAGGCTTGCAGAAGTGCTTTCTCAGTGATAACACACACTCATCTCATGCAACGCGAGCAGCGCGATAGGAGGATTGATCCCCAATGGCGTTTTATCATTAGTTTTTCTTATGATACCAATCGTATAAAAAACTTGTTAATTTTATACATAATCTACATGGTATGGACTGAATACTTGTGAAGTCGAGTATCTAACCTATGCGTTGTCAGGCCATAAATTCACTATTGGAATCAAGGCAAACGACAAGCTCACGTTTGTATGACAAGCACCGGTCAAGCTTAATCATTCCATACGGTTAGATACACCACTTAGTTCAGAAACAAAGTACTTCATATGATCTTTAAATTCTCAGTTTATAATATAATATGCAACTGTTACTAATGAAGCTACTTATTCGAATGAGAGTGAGCAATTACCGATGCCCATACTTTCACTCTTCAGAAAAGCAACTGGACTCATTTGCATACTAGTAGTAAAATGTCAGTGACATTGTTATTATTTCGTTTACTTTCGTATTTCTCAGTTTTATCCTAACATGGAAAGGATGGCTCAAAGGCAGAGGAGGTAGAATCTCGGTTTAATCTCATAAAAAGATCATGATGAAAGAAAACTACAAAACGTTTTAAATTCCAATATTTTTCAAAAGAATTCCCCTAAAATCACAAATTCATTTGTATATGTACTACAAAACATGCAGCAAACAAATACGTTCTCCACATTTTCTTTATCGGCAAACTCGATATCGGTACAAAACAAATACGAATTTGCTGCACTCACGTATTCGTCCCCAAACAAATGGTATTCATATCGAATACAGGTAGCAAAATAATGCAATAAGCGGTAGTGCACACTGCAGTCGGAAATCCACTCTCATGAATAAACTATACTCAATATTGATCCCCGCATAGCTAGCGTTTCTTGGAACGGAACGTATACGTAACAGCAAAATGCAATTTTACATATTCCATTCGATTGTCTTGGTGAAAGCAATGATCGATTTGATGTTTCATAGCGTTACTGGGACATTGTGATTTCTGAACACCTATAAATATTTATGGAATTAACTCGGTTCGTTTGTCAATGGGGCTCAGCCGTAACAATGCAAATTAGTGATGCACTTTTCAACCTAAGTGGTCTAACGAATTGGAAAAGTGCTAACGAATTTGGATTTTGGTGGTGTTTGGCGTGTACGAAATTAAATGAAAATTCAACATGTCCCTTGAATTATAACGAATCTTAAGTTTACAAACCTTTAGTTTAAAAATGTTGACTGCTTATACAGAAACATTTTACATTTACACGAGTATTTTCCTGCTAGTCCTAACAACATATAGGTACCTTTTAACCGCGATTAAATAAAAAGACTGATTTAAAAATGTTGGCAATAATAAAATATCTCCTTTAGGCTGACAATGTCCCTCCTCTTCTCCTACAATGCTAATGTTTGTCAATGTCTAGTCAAAAGGTCCATATTCAGTATTTCAGAATGTCTTGACGTAAAATGATGCTTACCTCTCGATCCTTATTGCCGTAGGTGATGCCAAGGTTGGGCATGGCGCGCAAGATGGCGACCAGCGACTGGATTGTGTTGCTGTACACCACGGGCCGGTACTGTTTGAAGTCTTCATTCGTGAACCCACTTTCGTGGATAATTCTGTGGGCAATGGTATTGATTAGTGTTTACTGAAAATAACGTTTCGTAGGAATTCTTTCCCTGTCAATGAAGGTAGAGTGCAAAACAAAAGTAGTTTTGGTAAAATTTAGAGCAATAAAAAGTATTTACGGTATTATAGCTGAAACGCAGCTTTGAGCCAGTTTTGATTTCGATTAGCCGTAATGGCTAGTTAGGGGCGCTTTGCTGGACTTAACAATTGACGACGTATGTTATCTTTACTTTTAATGTAAAATACTTTAACGAAACATGTGATAGTTTCTGTAAACGTTTTTGGATTTACGTATAGATTACATAATAAGTAACTATAAAATGAGAATAAACTATAGACCTTTTTACTATGGTTACGTGTTTATCTATTAATCATTCTTTAGAAATTTAGACATCGAAGAAAAAGCGGGGTAAGCCGGGTTATCGACTTGTTTCCACATTTAAATTGATTTTAGTTTCTCGAAGTCTGTTTAATATTAACGGTACATGGAAAACCGTTGACTTATTAATTCAAAAGCACAAAGCAGACGTAATAGAATAAATGATGATAGGTCGTCTAGGAGGGCGTGGTTCGAATCAAAACGACTGACTGTTCTAAATATATTTCTTGTTGATTGCGTTACCATTAACTTTTCATGTTGACGGATTGAACTATTTTGTTAATAGAACTATGTGCTTGAGGAATGGTAAGGGGTTATAAAATTTTTTTTCGTTACAACCTTGTTATTTGTAGGAAAGCCCACTCCCACTCTCCCGCCACTTTGTATCATGCAATAAAATATTAAAAATTCAGTAACAATCTCGATTACATATAAATCTAAACATTATATAACGCTAACTTTACATATTAAAATGGTTTTAATTTACTACCTTTTTTGAACAATCATGCCCGAATATGTGATTGTATGACTCTTGATCAGGCGAATTGAACAGGTCAATTCATAGACTAGCGATGATTCACCCGAAACTAAATGTTCTCATGGCCTTATGAATCAGAAACACTTTATCCAAATGTGGTACAGTATTACACGGATCTAAGAGTGCATTACCTAAGTATTAAGGTGCATTATTTAAAAATTGTTATTCAACTTACTTCGATTGTGATGTAAAAATGTCAGATAATATAATGAAGCACTTGCTATCTGACCACCGTATCTCACCAGAGAGGCATGCCTTTCTGATTTTCAAAATATAACTCAGAATATGAACTTTGGAAACTACAATTATTCCGGGAATATTTTCATATCAATAATTCTAAGAAAGCACGGCCTATATAAAGACGACATATTTCGTGATGAGTAAAGATAATTTTTTGTTGTACAGTGAGATATTATTCTTATATCCCACGGGAACAGACAAAATGGACATTTAAGTTTAACGCGGACGAAGCTGCGGTTAACAGATAGTTCACATATAAAAGAAAATACGTGACTACTTCGTGATCCCGAAATATATGACAAGAGCAACATTAAAGAATATAGTATTATTGAACCTAACCATCAAAAAAGTTCAATGAACTATTTTGTGCGAGTCATCACACTAGGATTACCCCTTGTCACGTCAGCACATTTTGTCATTTTCATTGATTACACACTTCCGTGTTCTGAAAGTGTAAATATCGTGTTAAATTTTCACTTCTGACTTTTTGCCCATTAACTTTTTAGTAGGTAATACAAAGATCGGAACTATTCTTGTAACTTTAAGACACGCAATTTCGTCGTTTCGTTCGGTTAACTTAGTAACAAACAGTGGCTTTTATCACTTTTAACAGTTAGTCAATATAATTACCTTATTTCGCCCGTGGATTCACCCACATGGGATGTTATTGTATCTTACAATCGTTTCAGACATAACTTCATGATTTTAAGTTTATGATGTCGGAAACCGAACAAAGCGGAGAAATGTCGAAAACTGACTCAAAACAATAAAGTGAATGAAGACTTTCAGCGAAATTAACTAGCCTACAATTTTCTGACGTCTCGTCTTGAACCTTGATACATATGACGCTCGCCTGCGCATCCGGGAGTTTGTGACATCAAGAACACTTCCAAAAACATGCGTCCATCACTCATCGACATGGCCTAATCCCTAACGACGTGCGGTGAAACATAGCCGCTATTGTGATTTGTTGACTCTTCCACGAACATATGATTAGATTACGCCAAAAAACACTTTCTGAGTTAGATAAAATATGTATCAGACAGACAAGCCGAGCGTTTAACTACATCAATTTTGTCGAGGAATAGGTTTAGTGCATGTGATTTTACTGTTATGGCAATATATGACAATACATGCTTAGTTATTTTATTATATTCGAACCAAATGAAAGTTTTGTAAGGTTTCAAATTCTTAATTCTTACTTTATGTTAGGATAGAGCATGCTGGTGGTTCCCGGCACCAATAGAAAAAAAAAGGTCCACTCCATCACTCTCCCATGAATGTCGTAAAAGGCGACTAAAGGGTAGGCTTATAAACTTGGGATTCTTTTAGGCGATGGGCTGGCAACCCGTCACTATCTGAATCTCAATTCTATCTTAAAGCCAAACAGCTGAACGTGGCCTATCAGTCTTTACAAGACTGTTAGCTCTGTCTACCCCGCAAGGGATATAGACGTGATTATACAGGGTGACATTTAAAACAACTGCATCCTTTTAAATATAGACTATACCCATGCTTCTGAGCCTATTTTTATTTAAATTAAGCGTTATCATTTTCACATTTAAAAAACCCTCAAAAACTACGTCACACGCTTTATTAAGACCAATACTACAAAAAGAATTTAAAACTAAACATGTAAATAAATGTCTGAAAAATAAATTATTTTTCTAGTATCAAGATCAAGTAAAGTACAGAGTTGTCGAGATCGCTCAGCTGAATGCATTGTGTCGTTGACCTCTGAATCTTACGCGTCGCTTTTCCGCCGGCCGGGGTGATATTACGTATTTAGGATCGTGGATTTTGATACTTTAATTTTTGTTTCGTACTTTCTGAAATATGAACAGATATTTTTCTTTTTACGTTTTTAAATATCCTTTAGATGAGTACACTTAACAATTAAATTTATGCAGTTGAATTAAATGTCACCCTGTATGTATGTATGTATAGAGCAAACAAACCACACAACCAAAATCTGCATCCTAATTCGGTATTCAGTTATCACATTTAGAGGAAAAGAAGTTACTATGAACTTTGTACAATTTGTATGTAGAGCGGACCACATAGATATAATTATTATATTCTTATACTAGGTACACTTGTATTTATAGAAATGATAATAACTAATTGGTAAAAATGTGACATCTGCATACCTATATCAGATTCAGAAATATGCAATAAATACATGTCCCATTATTATCAAGTATGTACCATGATAAAGCGAAATATAATGTAATAAAATAGCGTTGTTTCTATGTTGGAGATAATATCGTTAGGCAAGACAATGGTGTTGTCGCCAAATTGACGTCATTTACGGTGTTTGTCTACGTCTTGAATGAGTGATGACTGGCCGTGACGTAGCAACGAATAACAATGAAGCAATCGCGAAATAATTTACATTCGTTTTCGTTTCTAACCTGCAGTGAACTGAAATAGATGCATGAATGTCGTTTTTGAATTTCGAAATTCGAATGAGATCAGATAGTTACTAGAGCAATAAGATCCCTTAACGCGCGTCCAGTGACGGCTTGACGGGGACCTCTTATTGGTTGATGTCAGAAGTGGGCTCAACCGTGTGGTTTCGGGAATGGTGGAAGAACGTCGAACCAGTATATATCTACACGTGGAAATTCTCGAGAGATATTAAAATTGTGTAGAAGTCTTCGCTAGAACGACACCGGAATATAGGTAATAAAGCCAATCAAATCAAATTATTAGGAAGCAATAATTAATAGATGTGTATCATACAAAGACGGTAATCAATTACATTAATAACGTAATATTAGATTAGAAGCAATAGTTTTAAATGTAAACATAGTGTCAGCCAAAATCAGATAACACTTCAATCGACATGGCGCGGTCTTATACTGATACCACATATCACTATCACATGTTTGAATGTAAGATAACATGCACATATCGCCGAAATTCGGATGATTGTTGACAAGTGAAAAATTGGCTTTGAAATCCCGACTCTCATTAGCTTTTGTATGGTTGATCCGATCTGCATTAGATAATCAAAATTTTTAATCACGAATTCATTTTAATTTGATATCTCCTTTGTCTAAGAAAATTTCAAGATATTTATTCAAAGACATAAATAAAAATCTTTCTGAAAGTAACAATATGAAATCTATACTAATATTATAAAGCTGAAGAGTTTGTTTTGTTTGTTTGTTTGTTTGTTTAAACGCGCTAATCTCAGAAACTACTGAACCGATTTGAATAATTCTTTCACTGTTAGATAGTCTATTTATCGAGGAAGGCTATAGGCTACATTTTATCCTGGATTTCCTACGGGAAACGTCAACAATGCAGGTGAAAGTTGAATGAGTCGGCCATCTGCGAGCTTTCCACGCGAACGCTGCGCAAACCAACAAAGATATAGTAAAACAATGTACTAAAGATGTGAAGTACTCATTTTTTGCCACAAAAAAGTCCGCGAGAGCATATATCTATCTCTTAAGGTTTACTTACAATAACCACTTTTATGTTCATTTTTTAAGATTTTTTTTTCATTATAAACATAATTTATTTTGAAACCAATTTTCTTTAATTCAGTATTAATCCTTATCCAAGTAAATATGTTTATTACTTTCGGCTTTTCATGTAGATTAAAATTGCCATTTACAGTATATAAATCAGACGAATAGGTTTTGAGATATAGTCGTTATAAGCAATTTGCAGCGAAACATTTAATACGGCGAACCAGCGTTCTTTCTAATACGCGTGACCGCCAAATTGATGCCGAGGAGGATGTTTGCAAAAATAAATATGATGCCCAAATAACTATTCCACGCGGACGAAGTCGCGGGCACAGCTAGTTATTAATATACTCACTTCATTTGTTTAACTATAGTACTCTTGCCCGACTCTCCAGCACCTGAAACAGAAATATAAAATTAGTAAAAATATTCCGGCTAAAACGTTATAAATCTCTCTTATATATAAATAAAATATATGTTAATTATACATATATATAAAATTTATTACCGTGTGGTTCCCGGCACATTAAAATAGAACCACTCCATATCTTTCCCACGGACATCGTAAAAGGCTAATAAACTTGAGATTCTTCTTGTAGGCTAGCAATCTGTCATTATTTAAATCTCAATATCTAGCATTATTTAGCATTACAGCTGAACGTAGTCTTTCAGTCTTGTCAAAAGACTGTTAGCTCTGTCTACCTCGCAAGGGATCTAGACGTGTATATGTATGTATGACTCGGACCAACCGAAGATCGGTTTGGTGGTTTAACATATTAGAGTCGCACCTTTTCATAAAATTTCGTGAGTGATCGCCACGCCACACAGTGATCGCGCAGGGAAGAGTATTTTGCCGCTTCACGTACTGACATAAGTCTCTTTTTTCAAATTATTATTAGCTAGATGTTGCCCTCGACTTCGTTCACTGACAATCACAATACAAAAAAAGCTGACCCTTGTATTTTCTGCTAGAGGGGTGGGGGAAGAATTTTTTTGTGTGCCTGTTTTAGGCGTACGAACATCACAGACGGAAGGTCTAATAAAATTTCTGTTGGTCTAAATAGATCCCGTTTGTTGTTTTTTTGGCAATATCAGTCGAGTACAGGCATCGATCAAAATTTTGTGTATGGATTTATGGACATTATTGCTTATATGGAAGCTAATAGTTACAATTAATGATAAGTGTGGGTCAGTGTGGATTCAAATCAAATGCAAAAGAAATCATGCAAGTAAAAATACCCAAATGAAACTGGTAGATCAATACAAGTAATGATACAACGCAACAGACTTCGCCCGACCGCGCCTATAAAAACGCAATGATATAAAAGCAGTTAATTGCCGGGCAAACGTAAACGGTTACAGTACGTAAATTATGTTATGCACGTCTAGTTGATGCCGAAAGAAAATAACTCGAGGAAATGTATGAGATTTGATAGCAGCATCTCAGTAATAGGACGAGCCTGCAGTTCAATAGTATTAACAGTAGACGCCCACTTTTGCCACATATTTAATGAGCATTTATCAATCTATATCTGTCGCTGTGATTGCCTTTGAGTCACAACTTGAGAAGAAGGACCTGTGTTCGATATACCACCACTGTCAAGTCTCAATGGAAAATTATCTTTTAATAGGTCTTAAGACGGTGAACTTATGAATTTCGGTACACACTTTAGACACATTTAGGGACTAGCTCAATTTGTGTAGTTATTCACTGTTTAACTTCAGTGATGTACCTATTCTATCAAGATCTATAACATTATTATCTTAAATCATTTCTGCAAACTTCATTAGCTGAATATCCCTGATCTGCAACAAAACTGCATATGAATGATTTCTTTCTTGCATTTAAATTTCCTTTTTGAATATAGACGTAGTCACATTCTTTTTTCGTTGAAACCCTCAGCTAATACAATTTGAAAAGGTTGTTAGACGTTATAAGTTGCCAGTCAGATGTCTGGATGTTTATCCAGACACTAATCACAAGAAGTATAAGCCACTTTTGGCTGGATGGCTGTATAAGGTTCAGTTCAGAGATAGATGTTGTTATCTCATCGGCTAAAATAATTCTGAGAAATTAGATGCAAAACTCAATTAAGTACGATTTTGATGCTCTTTTTATTAAAAGCCCCTGTTTGAATAAATACGATTTAAACATAAATCATATATTTCGAATATTTATATAATCGAAGGATATGAAGTTACGTTTGTTATTCAGAATTATCTTGAGTGTATCAATAATGTTAAGATGAAGAAGTCGAGCCTTTCGATGAACAGGAAAATAGTTCCAGTTTCATAAATACTAATCAGTGATCCAATCAATAAAATCAGCTTAGCTTTGCTTCAGATTTTTTGTAAATTTATATAGTTACATCGAATTATTTCTTCATTCATTTACATGCAAGTTGAATGGTTATTGCAATAATTGTACAATTAAATCAAGTGTTCCTAGGTGATATGTGTATCTGGAGGTCAGAGATCGGCCGTTCGCGCTGGCCTGCCAATTAAAGCCTGGTGACTATAGTCGGCTCCTGTATTTGACAGGGTTCATTAAATGACACCCACTATTTGTAAAGAGGTGCCCATCTTCTATCTTATTAAAAGTCCAGAACCAGACGACAAAATTATTTGTTGATTTGATATCTCCTAAGGAAATTTTAGATAGTATAGTGTTGTTGGCGGATACACGAAGAAGATTAACCAAAACCAAATATAAGTAGATTGAAACTTTGGAGGGAGCAGAAGAAGACAAATCGTACCCTGTTGTAATCCGTCGAGCTTGTATGAAAATATTGACAACTAAATGAAGGAAGTAAAACTCCTTGATTGTGAAGAAGGTAATCACTGCCCACCCCTCCGGGAAAGAGGTCGGATTATAACTAAGAATTTTAATGTTTATCTACGATAACATATTTAACTACTTATTATTTTATTGAACTTTTGTTTCTATAGCACTAACTACTGGTAGAATTTGCCCACAAAAATGAAGTGAGACGTGCCTGTACATGGGGTTAATCGCTTAAGTGGTCGGCTGGGTTTTGCGGCATCATCCTGATAACGACAGCGATGGACTGATTTCATGTCAGAGTGTGGTCTTTACCTATTATTCATTAACCTAACTGATGTCCGCTTGTAGGGGAAATATTTTGACTTTTTGTCGCTACATACGATTGATATACATATCATCATCTTTATCTTGATAACGCACGTCAATCATTGCAAACTCTTGGTGAAACACCAATGATAATCGAGGGCGATATGTTGAGGAAAACATCGAAAGAAAACCAGCACAGCACAGCGTACATTCAGGAAGTGTATGTAAACATACCTCGAGATATCCAACTGAACATTGCCTTTTTAAAGTGCCGGACACGATACATAAGCAACGCCGCTGGTAAACCGCAAAGCTGTAGATTTAAACCTAATACCTATCATATATAACCTAATAACCGCGTTTCTGTCCACGCGGCCCAAGCGGAAGAGCTAAGCCAATCTTGGCCAGTAGACGCCAAAGATGATATGAGAATGGACAGAAGATGCCGAAGCCCGGACAAAGAGGAGGGAGATAAGTCGTAAAGCGGTCTCCGGGAACGAAATATAGGATCAATGAAAAAAAAAAGAAAGAGACTGACCATGCAAAAACGAAGAGATGGCATTTTTTCGATTTGTTATAAAACTTCAACAATTTTTTATAGACATTGACTTTCATTACCTTCATAGCCCAAACGGGGTAATGAAAAAGGTACCAACGAACGCGGAGTGGCACGCACTGGTCACGTTATAATGACGTCGTCGGTACTCAATTAACTCCCATCAACTACCTACCAAGTGATATGTGACTGGCACATTTAGCAAACTTGAGAATACGAGAGCTGTTGATGCCTCATTGTAGGAAGGCAAAAGTCTTATAAGTCAGGATTCAAATATTTTTTTCAGACAAATGTAGAACTATGCTGTCTGTCACACCAGTCCCATTAAATTTTCCCACTAGTCGCATGGCAAGTGGGAAGATTTTATCCCAGAAGTCTCATGGTACAAGTACATCACGAAGTCCTTGAATGTTTTCATCAATATTACAATGTAAGTAAAAAAAACTAAACTATGTAAAAGGAATGGATATTTTGCCAACTAAATTGCCCACCAAAACAAAAAAGGTTATTATCAAATCTGTTCAAAATATTACATAAAAGTTGATATCATTTGTCAAAATCAAAAGCAGTTGGAACAAGTGAAAGAGTGGTATTATGATTATGATTACATAGTAGTTAGCATAATATAATGAAGAATTACTAAACCAATCATATCAAAACAAACCTGTGTAAAGATACCTAAGGGAAAACACATAGTTAAGTGACTCATTACACAATTAGCTAGAGATGACTAACATGACACTGTGAATGGCATCTCTGTACAATGAAATGGTAACTAATGACTAAATTTTTTAAATTTAAGGACTCATTACTTGTACCACTTTTAGCATTTATTTGGCAATTTATACTAGATGATAACGCGAAAGATGTTAGTTTTGTACAGGCCCTATTTTGAACAAATTGAGCACAGAGATAAAAGGCTTTCAGTAGTGAAAATGTTATTACATATTATACAGTATAAGTTGCTGTAATCTGGATAAATTTTTTGCCATTGATCCAAAATTCCCAAACATGTTCAATTTCAAGTCACGCTTAGATTAAATATGACCTTCACAGATTGATGTCTTGGATGTTTAACCATGAATGTATTTGTTTTAATTAAAGATCTCAACATTGAGTATCCCAAAACAGCGAGAAACTTGCAATTACTTAATATGTAATTGTCATTGGTAAAGGTATTCAATATCAAGGAGATACCATCAATGAGGCTATTTATGGTGATAAGGCAATGTCTTCCCTCTTACTCTTTCCCTAATGATTTAGAAGAGATAGACAAGAAATATGTTTTATCAATGTTTGTGAATTGCCCCACTGAAAGCTGCAAGAAAATAGAACAATTATGGCATTCCAAGTTCCTCAGAATTTGGGAAAGAGGTTGAAGATTTAAATAGATTCTTAATAATTAATTTGATAGTCTTATTTTGAGGGCATTATATATAAAGCACATTGGGAGGCTTAGCAGCAAAAAATACTCACTACCAGGGAGTGCAGAGTATCTTATAATTCAAATAAAACTAACAATATTCAGCTAAAGATTAAGTTTAAGTATGGTATTTCATTTTATTTATTTTTTCTTTATTGTAACAATTACAATTTGTAAAGTACCTACACTAGGCAGAATTAATGTCAATAGCATTATCTAACAGTCTACCATTGGGTTAAGCAGAGAGCCTTTGTGTGGGTGATAATAAATAGTAGGTAATTACCCAACCCAAAAAATTCCAACATCTACAAATTTACAATCTGTTCAACTGATGAAGCATTTTGCATATTTATAAATTTCCAAAATAGTAGAATTACTATTTGTTTTGAACATAAAAATAAATTTCAAAAACAATAAATGAATTCTACAACATTCATACAATAACAAAATTTAAGCCAATTAACAACAAATTGGCAAGTAAGAATGGCTGTTTAATGGTCACCATCTGTGAACCGTTACAAATAACTGTGTGAATGAGCCAAGTCAAGATCAAGGTAGTGTACCGTCTGTTTTGATAATGAAACACCTGGTGTGGCTTTTGAAAATACAAATTACTATTTTTATAATTTCAATTAATGATGTGGTGATTCAGAGTGCAAATATCAGGTGGAGATTTTCAAACATCCATAATGATATCATAAAGAAAATAGATTTGTATTTTGGTTTAGACTGAATTATGATGATAATTGGCATGGAGACAGGAAAAGTCTTCAAGTAGTTTCTCTTCTTCATGGGTTCCTTTTTTCAGAAGTTCTCATAGCAGTGAAGCCATGGTATCCAGCCAGGTATTCATTTATACAGATAGAATTGATTTAAAATTTTCAAGCTCACTCGTCATTGCCTCATAGGTATGAAACTCCTTTCTTTTGCAAATGCAGTGGTTTCCAGTTGGAAAAGGTAATTAAAAGCATCCAATCACCTCATTGTCACATATAATATGAATAAAAGAGTTCATGTTAGTGGTTAAGATAAAAAAATTCTTGAGAATATTCTTATTGGTTGCAATATTTATATCTACCCACTTGATAATGAAGACTGACTGGTTGTCAATCACTCCCATGGAAGAAGCACCTGCCTAGGCTGTATTTTGCTAATTGATCTGATGTTAACTCCTTCAATAGCCATGAAAATGTTAGTTGTGCAGATGAATCATTTTCATCCTTCAATCATTATATGGTTCTGAATTGAGTGTGATCACAACTTATCTGAACCAAGGCTTTAGAATAAGAGAAAGCTACCAATATTTGTTCACTGCTTATTCAATAATCAATATGCATGTCATAAGAGTATTCAAGCGTACCTTAATTGGAATACTAACTAATCAAATGTTTAGCCGAATAATCGAAAGTAGGTAATGAAAAACGTTTGCAGGGTGCGGCCATGCGCCGACATAAGTTAATTGCGAGTATAAGTACCTAGTAGCAATAACTTGATATCTTTGGAAGCCTGAATGCCATCCTCTTTCAGGTTCCTCTCGATCTGACGGCTACGGGCGATCGCCGCGCGCTCCTCCGCCGACTGGGCGCAACCCATGGCGGCTGTTGTCCCAGTGCCTTGGCTGCCGGCCGCGCCGACTCCCCAGCCGGGCGCGTTTTCACCGCTCCCTCTGCATGCGCTCCACACGCGTCCTGCCGCTCCGGACCAACCGGAGCCACCCTACACAACGATAGCACCCAACACAGTAACCTAACTGTTAGCACTTTTCACTGTTCCCACGTATGGATAACGCACTTTTGAAAAGGAAACAGCCACACTTCAGTAAATTTCTCAAATCTATACCGCACCCTCCGCTATAAACACGTAACGACAGCGCGAATTATAATTGATTTTACGAATCCGTTCAAATACGAGATAATGGCGGCCGGATGACAAGCGCCAACTCCGCTCCGTGACGGCGACCGCGCCCCGCTCGACTGACGTTCGGGTGCGTTCGGGTCTGTTCGTTCGAACTCGCTCACACATGCGTGAAAAGGAATTCACACACGAGAGAGAACAAAAGCAATGCGTTCAAATATATAAAATTTTATTTTGTGCATTTTTGTGCACGTCTATGATTTTTGCTGATAATGAATTTTTTGATATAAAGTGATACAACCTTAATTAAAATCCATAATAGTTCGTTGAGCCCAAAGTCACTCAATGTACACTTCTTGGGCTACTACTGAGTAGAACTCTAAAACTTTTTGACTGGCTTTTACTTTAAACGAAAGGTACAAAGAAAAAAATAGTTAAAATCTACACAGAAATTCGTACCGCGTGTGAACTGTACATCAACGCCATAATAAGTCCTGTGCACCACCAAAATTGACTCCATCAAAGTACGTGTGTGAGGTAAATGGTAATGTGAGGGTTACATAAAGCTAAGTCCGGCTTAGTTAGATTTTCTTTATCGCGGTTTGACGCCAATAGTTTACACCACTCTAAAGACAGTAGGTATAGACACTCTTTTCTCACCCTCATGAAGTGAGTGAAAACGCATCGTGAGGAAACAAGTACAAAAAAGCAAATAGTTGTGTAAACAACCATAACCCAATATGATAAAGTTCCCCTGCAAAGTTTGAAGAGACCAGCTGGGAGTTACTTTCTTTAAAAACCCGACTGTGTACAAGCAGGATTTTACTATAGCATTAAGCCAACGTCGACAACGTGCGCACACGCTATAGTACAATCCTACGGCTAAGTTCCTACGGTTAGGACTGACAGCTTTGCAATCTCATCATCTCATCCACCGACGCCACATTGGTAATTTCATATCATGGCATAAACTACACCATCTCATCTATATACCTCACAGAATAAACAGACTCAGTAATCACAAGAATCATAGGAACTTTCACTTGATAATCACTTGTAATAATCTGCTTGGAAATAAAAGCACTCTGATGTACGAGTAGGTACTCGTTGGCAAGCTTGTTTCATCTCACGGAGGTGAGTATGGCAGTAGATACTCGTAGTAAGCGATAAGAGTTCTAGCAGTAGGACATATCTTGAGATATTTTCTTTGAGAGTCTTTGACATTAGGTTCAAGGTCTGCATTTTATCATGATAGTACTATTCGGATTACTATTACTTATGTGGTAAGTAGTAGTAAAATAAATACATTTATTAGACAACAGTAGAAGGTAAATAGTTAGGCCAATGACGTTTTGCATTTCAAATCAACATAAAGGAATTGTTGCTAAAAAACATTATTTAAGCTGCTGACTGACTGACAGAAAACAGCCTTCAATCGTTTCAAGGGAGCATTGCAAGGATTTTTGCAAATTCCTACAGGAACGAGAATAACTTTTTACACGGAGCCGAACATTTTACTTGTGTGTTTATGTATTAAGTAGTTTAACTTCTTCCTCAAAAATAAAATATCTTATACCATTGATGATAAAACAGCAACAAAATCTTAGAAGAGAGAATAATGACACAGTTGTTCAGATTCTGTAGTATACAAGTGTAGTTAGCCTGTATCTTATTCGCTCAATATTTTATATCAACCACAACGTTCACGATCATAATTGTCATACGAGCTTTTAACCAAGATCATCAGTACACAGAGATAGGTAAATAAATTGTTGATCTAAAAGGAAAATGACGACTTCATTCGTAATTCTTTGCTGAACAACACATTAGGCGAATCACAATATTTTTAGTCATGGTTGAATTGAAGCTTATGTTACTTTCACCAACATTTTTGGTTAAGTTACCTACTACCCAACTATATTTGTGGCCCATGCCTATATGGCGGTTTATGACGTCGATTTATCTAATGCAGGCCAAATCAAACAATATAATTTCGCCGCGAATGATATGATTTATTTTTGCCGGCGTCGCAGTCGATAGAGCCCGTTGCGTGGTGCGCGCGCACGCCCTCTAGAAAGAGATAGAAGAAAGCCCCATTACCAAGGAGCAGAAGCTTGATGTCCTTTGCGGCTTGGATGCCATCCTCTTTGAGGTTCTTTTCGATCAGCTTGCTGCGCGCGATGGCAGCGCGCTCCTCGGCGGAAGAGGCACAGCCCATGGCGATGGCGCGCACGGCCTGGCTCGCTACGCGCGGCAGCGCCGTGCCCCTAGCATGCTCGCGGCCCGTCGTCGCGCAGTCGGCGCCGCGCACGCGTTCGTTCGCGCACGCGTGCTCGGGACGCGGTTAGGAAGGCCGTCCGACGTCGGCCTTTTATGAACGACTACAAAAGGGACACTTTAGGTTCTCTATCGAGGTGGCGCCGCGGCGTGAGCCCGCGTACGAATGACGGGTCGCGCAGAAGCGAAGTGCCGCGACTACTGCGCAAGTTCCATCGGACGTCGTCTCCTCAGCGCCGGGTGCCCCATGCCTCCCTGACACACTAATTACACCCTACGTCAGTCGTGTTACGGCGGTTATCTTGTCACACCTACTTGTCCTGGGTAGGTTATATACAGATGCAATTTAAATGTATCTGAATGCAATGCAAGTGTTCAGACATTGTATTTACTTAATATGGCAAAACCTATGGGCAAATGAATGTTTATCCCAGATAAATATTTCCAAAATACTGAATTTTTGTTCTAGGGTTAAATTCTCCCTTTAAATTTAATACGAGCATAAAGGGTTCCTCCAAATGAACAAAAATTAAACGTTTATAGATAATATAACATGGATAGAGTGGACCACAATACCACATGTCTATCTATAAATATGTAATAAAACTTTTAACTTGTTGAGATTCAGACGCGTGGTCATGAACCTTCAGGGTAACTAAATCTTGGCAGCTATTCTGACAACTGTTGAACACTGCCTGCATAAACCGCCTGTTTTATTTATAGCAACTTACATTTAAACAAACACAATCTTTGTTTGTTCTTGTGACGGAAGCTTCGTTCCCGTGGGAATTTTAAAAACTAGTCTATGTATGTCCCAATGCGGTATTTATTTCCTCTTCTTTCTTTCCAACCAAGGTTTTTGTGGAAGAGACGTCAGACGAACATACTGTGCTAATAAAATAAAGTATATTCTTAGTCCTTATAAAATATAGTAATATAGTAATATCATTACTTACGTATTGTAAGTGTTAGGGTGCAGTACATTTGGATCCATTCAGATACTTTAAGCTTAGTTTTATACTTTTATCTTTTTCAACTTTTCTAGTTAATGAAATTTGGCCCAGGCGATAAAACCGAGATATCTTGGGTCCTCTCTGGGGTGGAGCTAAGGCATGTAGCCAATGATCACTTGATTCAGTATCTAGTATCTGAGCTTCTTGACTCTGATAACAAGAACCTAACCCAGTACGGACAATAATTGTTTCCCTAGTTGAAAGTGATTATTTTCTTAATTACAACTTCGCCATTTACCCAAAAGAGATGGTAGTCGTATTCTAGTGCACTGCATAGTCGTTGCCTACTTATAGAGTGAAAAAAAAAAGTTGAATATTTTTTGACATTGACAGTTGCCAAACAAGTTTATGCGTGTTTGTTTTTTTCGTTGCGGAAAAATTGTTTTTGTTTGATAAAATAGAATCATTAGGTATGTATTCCATTTAATATAAATAAACCCTATAACATTATTTTTCTCAATAAAATGTATCAGGAAAAGGCATGCACATAATCGAATGGCTTATCCATTATATTCCTTATAATTTCAGTAAATCTTCTGTATAATGGGATCAGACGACGAATATGAAGAGGAAACCGTTTGGAAAGGTATTCCGGGAACAATAATTTTAATAAATGCATTTAATGATACAAAGGCAATTAAATTGGCTCACACAGCCGTTTGCCGAATGTTACGAGAATACCTACGACTTTCCAGCACCCAGTACATCAGTGTTTGTTTTTATGGAGTTAAAAATCCGAATACATCCAATTTAACATTCCAAGACATTATTGAAGCGATGCCCCTTACTGCGCCAACATTGGCTGATTATAAAAAAGTTTTAGAACTGGATATTACTAAATTCGAAAAAGCCACAGAACTTAAACTATCTGATGCTTTATGGTTCTGCAGTAATATGTTTGAGAAGTGCAAAAAACAATTACTATCTAGAACTGTTATAATGATGACTAAATTAGATATCCCACCAGCTAAGTCTGATGAAAAGTACACCTACACTCGAGTAACTGATTTAGTAAATACAGACAGCTTGTACAGTGCTGAAGTTAAAATTATAAACTTGTCAGAGGAAATCTATAATGTGGATGTATTCTATGAAAACTTTGCTATTGATGCAAAAACTGTCATACCAAAACCTATTTGGGACTGCAGAGACATAGAAAAAGAAATTCTTCAACAGTCTCATCGGAATCTGGCTGTAGCCCAGTTAAATTTTGAAATTGGTAATGGTTTTGAAATAGGTGTAGGTGTGTACAAATTATTGAAAAGCACTTACCAACCAAAGAAAGTAAAATTAAATAGAGATACTAATGCTGTTGTCACTACAGTGAATAAAACTATGAAGGTTTCCTTGGAGCCAGATGAGATGGCACCAGAAGGGGAGCCCATGGATGTAGAGGACAATATTGAGAAAAAAGCTGTGCCATTACTGAAATCTGAAATTGTCCATTACCAGGAATATGGTGGCGAAAGAATACAGTTTACAGATGCTGAAAAGAAGGCAATTGATAATCCATTTGGTCCTCCCATTCTAAAACTTTTAGGTTTCAAACCAGCCAGAATACTTTGCAAAGAAAAGTGGTTTCTCAAGTCTGGACATTTCTTGTTTCCAAATGAAAATAACATAGAAGGATCAACTGCAGCATTTAAAGCACTCCATCAAGCATGCAAAGAAATGTCTGTGGTTGCTATTTGTATACTCTGTACACGAGTGAATTCCAGACCAAATATAGTGGCATTGTGTCCTAGTTCACAACCATTAAATTTAAATGTGGAAATTGGTTTTGACATTATACATGTCCCATTTGTTGAAAATGTCAGAAATATACCTTTGATAGATGATGATGACACAAATACACCAATTTCTGATGATCAAAGGGCAGTTATGAAGAAAATAATTAGTAGTATCCAATTTGATTACAAGCCTGATATGTTTGAAGATCCAAAGGTGCAGTCACTATATAGAAACATTGAAGCTATTGCTCTTTCAGAAGAAGATGTAGAACCTTTTCAAGATACAACTAAACCTAGACCAGAGGCATTTCAAAATTTACCAGAAGATGCCTTTGATGAACTCTTTGGACCATTCGGAGAAGCTCCTTTGAAAAGAACAGCTTCTAAAGACAATGAGGTTAGAAGTAAGAAAGCAAAAACAGATATTGATGAATCAATGATACAAATTCAGATTTCCTCACAAGGAGTTAATAAGTTCACTGTGGATCAGTTGAAGCAAATATTAAAATCTAAAGATATTTCTGGACTGCCTGCCTTGACTGGGTTAAAAAAGGCACAACTTGTTGAATTAGTGTATAAACATTTTAGTTAAGTTGTTAACTATTTGGCATACATACTAGGCAATAAGACCTAACATGCTGAGAGGATTTTTTTTGTACTTGGATTTGCATCTTGTTTGGTATGCCAAGATTCATTGTGCACTTCATGTATTTATATAATACCTAGATAGAATAGAATCTAATATTCCTATTACTGAATAATTGTACTTATTAGCCTAGATTATTATCTATTGCTCTTTTGTTGATTTGAAACTTTTACAAAGCTTAAAATATTTTACTACATTTTATACTCTATTGCAAGATTCTTTATAAGAATATGTAAATAGAATTGTAATGCTTTAAGGCAAATCTCGTTGTTCATGATTGGAGATGGTACAAATATTGATTAGCTACCTATAACATTAACATTTAAACCATTGTTATATACAGGTACTACCTCAGAAATTTTTATATTGGTGTTTTTATCTAATCAATGAAACTATTTAATAGTTTATGTTGTGATATTTGCTTTTTACTTAATAAAGAAATACTTGCTCTACAGATACCATTTTTTTTTTATCATCGTCCGACCTTATTCTCACCTCTGTATCAGAAGAACCATTATTTTATCTGGCTTTTGGATAAGGCTTCCTTTACCTCAATCACTATCTTCAAAGTTCTATTTTCTCTGTCTAACACTAATCTCAGAAAGATTTGAATGGATTTCATTTCTGTTTAAAGTAGGAGGGTAGTTTGAGCCTATTATTCAAAATGCATTAATAAAGGAGTTAATATTGCAAAAATTGCCCAATCTTTTCTGTAGAATAAAAATAAAAACAATATCAGTCTATAACAATATATTACCTAATGAAACTAGTCTATATGAACAAAGACCCATCAGCAGGTCCCAGATGGTGTATTCCAATCAACAAAGCATCAACAAGGGTCCAAACTCCAAGACCTCCAAAGCTAAACAGTTTCCCGATCCCCTCCTGCCAATGACCGAGGTAAAACCTATCTGCCCCAAATCCACCAAGGGTAAGGGCAAGAATGACTGCCGTGCCCCAACGAGTGCCAGCAGTCCATGAGCACCTTATTTTCTTCAGGAATCTTCGTCTTCCCAAACATAAAATGTCATCAGACACTGTGCAATTTGTTCTGAAATAGAAATGGAATATGAAATATAAATGATATGAGTCCAGTCAAGTGCAGTAGTAGGAATATATTGCCTTATAAATAATTGTAAAATTTTGGTCCTTGGAAGAGACCACCTGAGTACTATGCAGAGTGCTCAGATGGTGCCTGATGTTCACTTAGCTTTTTCTTAGCTTTAGCTTTTAGAAAAGGGTAAAAGCTGGTCTTATTTTAATAAAGGCTGCACTCATGTGAAAATTTTTGTAAAAAATCCTATCCAATGTACAATATTTGTAAGTATAACATAGATACTGGTTATAACATGATCTGGCTGTTACCAGAGTTTTTTCTATTACAATTTTGTGTTTAAATTATGGACATTAGGAAAGGTATATTGTTCTTACAGATAGTAGTTGAGTGGTGATGAGAGGGAGTTGCAGTTTGCTTTTTGATCACATCTATGCTCCCACTTCTCAGTCTGATAGCAAAAGCGGCACATTGCTGTTCTATTAAATGTTTTGCTGCCCTAAAATTATAATAAAATTATATGACTTGTAATACAAGCAATTTCTGGTTCAAAACTTTATATTGCTTTGATTTTGAATGAAAAGAAATTGGTTTGATAAATAAATACAAAGAAATTCATAGACAGAATTCATAGAAATTCATGGTTCATGGTGATGTCGAGAATAACATGGCGGTATAATACTAATGTAAAATAAACTCACATTACAAACGACTTTTGGTTTCACTGTGCAGTTGTACTCGTACTGACCGCCGTATCGACAATCTATGCTTCGGTCACAAGACACACACGGATAGTTTAGTGAGGAACATTCAGCTATATTTTCCTGATTCAAAGAAGGGCAGTCCTTCAAGTAATCTTCTTCGCTTTCACTAAAACTTACTCCTTTTTCAATAATTTCACCCTTTATTTTTTTCTCTTTACTTTGTATATCCATGTTGTTATTTGCTGTAAAATAATAATACGTTTGAATTTAGGAACTTAGTCATATACGAGATATAGTAAATTTTAATATAGATAAAACTCACCCATGTCAGTTATATGTATCGTATTGAAAATAACTAAAAGAACTAAAACAAAACAGTCTTTGATAGATATTCTTAATGGTAGAACTCTCGGCATTGTTGAAAATTATAATTCTAACATTTTCCAAACCAAAAAGAAATGTTTATTTGTTTTTAGCTTGTAATTCAATTGGGTAAAAAAATCCAATCAAAAACTCAACAAATCTCGTCAAAATGTATGCCATGTCTCTTAACTTTGACATATGACAGTTGTATATTTACAAGAGGCTTAGGCAATTTTCATAAAGAGCAATGAACATTAGTTGAGTTGAGTGCAATGAAATGCGGAAAACCAAAGATATTCGTGGACGCACTAGGTGAGGTGTCGCCTCTTAAAACACGACATGTAGCGGGAGCGATGAATCATCTCGACCGCCACCAAAGGGAATATTTTCCGCCCATTTAGGTCTGGGGTACCGCGGTTACGATAGTGTGTCAGACAGAGGTTGTAGTTTAATATTTTTTTATTTATTTAAATTATTTATTGTCTTTACAGAGATATAGTGTATAGATTCCGTGGGATTTTCGATAAACCTGTATTCATTTGTAGGTAGCGCTAAATTCGCGCGAACGAAGCTGCAAGTAAGAGCCAGTAAGACAATGAGGGAAAAAGCAACACAAATTTAGATTTCTTTAATTCAACGATTTAGTAAATAGTTTTTGATTCTTTCATTAGCTGAAAATTGGTATTTTTTAATTCAGTATATTTATCCGTTAAGAGAGAAAAAACGAATAAACTTACTTTCGCATTTATAATATTAGTTGAGAAGTTGCAATATTCCATGACGTCATGTGTGCCAGATTGAATCTCACCCATTTAATCGCGGGGATGGTAGGTAACGAGTATTAAGAAAAAAAAATATAGTAATGTTTTTGAACTTTATTTAAATCTACATATCACTTTTATAACATTATAAACGCGCAGCGCCTATTCAATTAATATATTAATTAGTAATAAAAAAAAAACAAAAGATATTTAAAATTACAGTTACATTAAATCCTTGCTTATTAAATTAACGTTAAATAAACATACAAACCAACAAAAATATGACTTAATTATTTATTTATAACAGTATTTAAAACTAAATATAAATAAATCTAACAGTATTTGAAATCGCCCATGTGTAGCAATAAAGTGTGGGTATTTACGGTTGCCTTAAAACAGACTCTTGAATCATGAACATCATCAAAATACATTATCGGAATCAAAACAATCATTTCGAGTGTCGCCGTCTGTATCCAATGTTGGTTTTCTGCTGTCATTTTCTTTTGACATTTCCGTTATCGTCGATAGATCTGGCACGGCGCAGGTCAAAGGGAAAATTTGCATGAGATTCGCGCCAAAACCATTAGTGTTTGTGGTCTCGTCATCACTGAATAGGTACCATTTGCGGGCGCCTCGTGGTTTTGCATTTTCGTTAGCCTCCTCATCTGATAGATCTTCAGTGATGAGACTGGCCAGAGACAGATCGCTAGCAAGCGGACTGTGGTACACTGTTTCGCCTGTAGACTGGGAGCTGATGATCTTTGCTGAAAAAAATAGATTATGTTCTTGATCGTTAATTAAAAAATATTATAAATACGAAAATCTGCTATGTACAAGCCGATTTTTATGAAAGAAATAGGGGTAGTTTAAGTTTAGAACTTAAAATAACGCAATTTTTTTGCAGGGTAGAGGGTAGGTAATTATTTTTTATTCATTATATATTTAGTGAAAAACAAAATCGGACTACGTTACGGATTTTGATGACGTCACTGATGTTTTGTCAATATACATACTTAATGCTCGAAGGTTTAATCATCAAAACAAACATTCTAATTATTTTAATAATTAAAGCAATCTTTAATCATAACAATGGAAACTTACCACGTGTTATGTCGGTACCGTCGTGGGCATTGTTAGAAAAACCTTCTGGAGGAATGTTCTCTGCATCTCTAAATTCCATTATATCCTGTGAATTGACCGATATTACGGACGTATCCTGTTCAATAAACTCTATGCTATCGCCAACACATTCTTTAGTTTGTAAACAAGTCTCTGAATGGTTATGTATGAGATCCACGCTATCATCCGTATCTTGCAGAAATAATATTGAGCCAGTTTCATTTATACCACTATCTGTATGGACAGATATTGTGGATACATCATAAGTTTTACTAAATTCTTTGGCCGGGCTAACTTTTTGCTGTTTATTAATTGGTTTTAAAATTTTAACTTTAATTACATCTTTTTTCTTTCTGCCCCTTTTGACGGTTTCTTCTTTATTTTTTTCACTAGTCTCGTTACCATTATGGATATCATCAGGTAAAACTTGAAGTGTAGGGGGACAGGATTTCCTACCCCCATATGAACAAAATTCCATACGTTCTTCCTCCACAACTGTCTCAATATCAGGAATTTTCAACTTTTTCTTACTGTTCCTTTTATGAGGAGTGGAACAACGTTTTTTGGCTTTAGGCTTCTTCACATTTCCAGCGCTATTTTTAGCCACACTATTATGGTCCTCAGTTATCGTAACTACAGTATCAACTTCCATTTTTTTGGCGCTCTCTAGTAACAAATTTCTGAGTCTACTATCCAATGAATCTGAAATAGTTGGACCTTCAGTAATGTTGACTGAATTTATTTGATTCGATAACGATCCATTCGTGGGTGGGTCATTTTGGTAATCGAGATAATCTGGTGTATTACTTTGTTGGATGTCACAATTTTGTCCCATTAGCGGCATGGTCACATCAACAGCAGACATCAAGAATTTATTATGAATTACAGAGTTTGGTTGGTTATTTGCTTGTATTTCATTAATAGTAGGGAAGTCTTCAATGCTTTCTAATAATTCTTTGCAAACGGATATGTTTTCCACTATCGACAATTCAGGAGACTGTGGTAAAGATACATTGCTGGAATTTCCGTCTGAGCGTACAGGGCCTGATGAACCAGAAGCATCATTCAGATCAAAACCATCCACCTGTAGTTTTAAAGCATCTTTATCAAAATTATGAGTTGGATGAAGTTCGTCTATTTTTTCGAGAGCATTACAATACTGCTTCTTTACTGGCATTAGTAGCTGGTATGATTCTGATCGATAAACGTCACTTTGCAGAGAAGCACTGGTATTTTTAAGTGGTTTTTTGAATGACAAATTGCTAGATTCACTCGAGGCATCATCTGAAACGCACGGATAAGATTTCCTGCGTACGAAACGTCTCTGCTTTCCTCTATATAATATATTCGAAAGACTTAGTTTTCTTTTCCTTTTTAGCATGATTCTTTCTCTAGTTGGGCTGGGATCTGAATCTTGATATCCTTGGCTACTCTCTATAGAATTTAGCATCAGGTTCTCGCAAGTGGGATTGGTGGGATTCAAGCTGTGCGGACAAGAAAAGCCTCAGTCAGTGCATATAAACAAGCAAAGCGAATGCAGAAGCTAAAGCAGCAGGCTTGACGCTAAATAACAAACACAGTTTGAGCGACCAGAGACGCAGAATTATGTTCAATAAAAGGCTTACTTAACATAATTCTGTAATTCTTTGTTATTTAAGTCGATACTTTGGAGACAGATTGATTAAAACCTACGCGGTTATTATACCCATTATGTTAAACGATAGTTAATTATAGATCCTCTATACATTCCTTCATAACAAAATATGCAGTTTCTGTTCAAATACCTGACGATTGGTAACAAAACTAAAGGTTACTTTATTTCCAGAAAATCCCACTGAAGCGATAAATAACAATAATTTTAGTCTTCAGTCTTATGACAAAGCAAATAAGCCCACGAGTATTTCCAAAATCGGTGTCTAGCTAGATCGTCCCAAACCGTATTTGCAAGTCAGTAGGAATTAATGGTATCAGAGCAACATGCATTTAAGTAAGCAATGGAAGCAGGTTAACAAACGAGTAACTATATAATTATATAATGACTTTCAAAAGGATGGATTAACAAACTTTATGAAATTCAAACATCAGACATTCCCTGTACGCTCAACACTTTCGTATAACTTTATTTGCTTTAATTTCTAAGTGATATTTTGGATTTCGGATTAATTTATTAAGAAAATTTGAGCATGCAGGGGAGCCAAGTTAAATGAATACACAGGTTTTCGATAATATATTTATTGATCTAAATGACCTGCTCCCACAACTCTTTCACAATTTTTTGTAAATTTTCTTTCCTTTAACTTATACTAATTTCACAAATATGAAAATAGTTTTGTCTGTTGAGGGTACACATTTTTATGTTACATTATAATATTTAAGATATGATATAAGTACCAATAATTGTACTTTCTGAAATTGACAATAGTCAAGTTATAGTATAAAAAGATAGGACAAAACATATGAAATATTATCTTAAATTAGAATACTTTTTGTTTTATATAATAAGAGCTGAAATACATACACAATAGATTCATTATGGCTCTTATAAATGAAAGTGGCATAAATTATAAGCATAACGTTTCTTGAAACAATATAATGTTCTGCACACGTTAAAATGTATGTGAAATGAAAAAAAAAATCCCATAAATAAAATAATAATTATTATTATATATTACGGCATTTTTTGCATTCTATTAAAACCTTATAATGTATAGAAGTCCTGATTTCATGAATCAATTTGTATTTAGTCTATAAAGTAGTTTGGCTATAATTGAGATTTAAAAGTTGAGAAATACTAAAATTAATTTTCGATTCAACGCGTGACAAAGTAAAATAATCTAAAAAAAATGTGACATAACTTCTACCAAATATACATACAGTTAAATTTCGAATCAATTTTCCATAATAATTTTCATCGTCTGTTGTATCCTAAGGTCATACTAAATCTCTTGTAGGTAAGTACTCCTAAATAAACATGCGTAGATTGAATATAAAATTATGATATTTGTTTAAAATTTTTAATATAAAGCTGAATTTTTTTAATTTTATTTATATCGACCTAAAAAAACACAAAATATTACGATTTATATAAGATAACTGCATTGCAATAATAACCAATAAATAAGGTTGGTTAGCATTTAGGTACTGAAAAAAATTATACATTGAAAATAAAAAAGTGTGTGATTTTATGTATGTGTATGAAAATAAAACTTTGTATACTAAGATTCATATTTAACAAATCTTTTAAAAACCCACCATGCTACATTTCATTAGACGGTTCGTCAAATTGTACAGGATGTTACAATACAAAACATCAACGTTTTACTAATAATTATTTACAAAAAAAACTAAATTTTAATAAGTTATAAAACAAATATAGTCCTTATGGCAATTACCTTCTGGTTGTGGTAATTTTCCCGGCAGATTTTCTAGTTTTCTTCGCGGGCGGGAACATATAGCGCACAGAATCGTCGTCTAAGGAAAGCCGAGTGGATTCGGGCTCCGTGTTCTTGGACTTTCTCGAAGTTCTTGCAGGTTTATTGTCCGCTTTCGTTTTTTCAACGGCCGCTGTTGTATCTTCTAGAAATCACAATTACATAGAAAAACGTTAGTGAAATAAATGACAACTGGTATAGAATATATGGATGACGACATCTTATACATTCGGGGTAAACAGGGCCAACAATCTCAAAAAGACTGGAAGGTGATGTTGTAAAGGCTTAATTATAGAATTAAGATTCAGATACTGACAGGTTGCTAGCCCATCGCCTAAAAGAAGAATCCCAAGTTTATAGCTTTTCCCTTAATCGCCTTTGATATGACATTTACAATTTAAACTTAAAAAATAAGAAAAAAACGCACCTTTTGTAATTTTCTTTGGAGATCTTGTCCGCCTTTTGGGTAGTGCCTCTTTAGGAACAACTAGATGGTCTATTTCCGTGTCTTTCGCTGCCTTAGTTCTTTTTGGTCTACTGGGACTCGAAGAACTGTCAGCTGATTTCATGGCCGTCGAAGATTTCCTGGCTCCCCCTATTCTTCTCCTGAGAATAAAATGATATAAATATATAAAGGACAAGACAGATTGAGTTAGCCTCCAAGTAAGTTCGAAACTTGTGTTACATGATAATAACTCAATGATACTATATTTTATAATAAATACTTATAAGATTAACATCCAAGACCCAGGTCAATCAGAGAAACGTTAAGGACAGCCGCATATATTTGTGTAAGCTTGTAATAGCATAAAACAGGCCGCTTTCCTGGAGGGGCAAACAGAGACTACATCTCTCCACTTGCCGTTATATCATAACTCTCACAATGCAATCTCGTCGATTTCAGGTTCTTTTGACCTGACCTTTTGCCAGGACGTCCTTGATTTGATCAATGGGCGTTTGCCTAGGCCTTCCCAAAACACAGTTCCCATTCACATACATACATACGTACATAAAGTCACGTCTAGGTATATCCCTTGCGGGGTAGAGAGCGCCTACAGTATAGACTGATAGGCCACGTTCAGCTTTTTAGCTTAATGAGATTCATATAGTGACAGCTTGCTAGCCCATCGCGTAAAAGAACTCCAAGTTTATAAGCCTATCCCTTAATCACGTTTTACGACATCAATGAGAAAGAGAAGGAGTAGTCCTAGTTCTTTTTTGGTGCCGGGAACCACACGACACATTATATTTACTCTTTTTGTTTACTAGTTTTCAACGTGCTTTAATTCAACTTTACACATGATCCATACATTCTATCCATTCTCTTTTACACTCACTTAAGTTAGAATCAAATTTATGTTGGTATAAAGAATTTAGTTTTAATAACATTTACAAAAAGGCGAAAAACTAACCTCTTATTGATATTATCCTCTTGGTCGTTAACCTCGACGGCTGTTACCTTAGCGTTGGCTTCTTCTTGTTCCCGCTCAGACTTGTCTAACTCTTCTATTTCTTTAAATATCTCCTCTTCCATCTTCTCCACTTTCTTGCGCACTGCTTCTGTTATATTGCAAGCAATAAAATAAGCTTTGTTATTTATCCGTATTACTAAACCTGGGCGACCGAGCGAAGCTCATTGTTTTTTAGTTTCAAACGACATCGACATGCTAGGCTACGGTATGGGAAAATGATATTGGGTGAATTGGTTTGTCGTTTAATAGTTTAGGATATTTTCATACTCATACTTTCATAATATTACAAATGTGATTGACGGATTTTTCGAGTAATCACGTGCTGTACGTAATTTTCGAACTATCGGCATAGGTAAACAGGCAAGTGACGGAGGTATACAAGTACCAAAACCCTATCAAATTCACACTGATTGAAAAGTAAGTAACCATACCTTCATCCAATGGTGAGGATCTGACTGATAAAGAGTCACCAGAGTCCGCTCTGCCATTGGTTTTGATAGCAAGTTCCGCCTCCTTGATGGGTTCAGCCTCCTTGTTGAATATTTGCACCACGTCCGCCAATACCGGGTGGATTTGCGACCACGAACCTTCCAGTTGCACTTCCTGAAACAAAGTCGTTATTTTATTATAAAACATAAAAATATTGCACAATCCATACTTGTGTCCATATTGTTACATAAATAGATATTTTATTTTATTTGGAAGACAGATTTTAAGTATTAACTTACCTCATTGTTTTTAATGAATTTAATTTTCAACGGTTTGTCGTGTGATTTCTCTTGTTTTGGTTTTTCTTCTGTTTCTGATACTTTAGCTGAAAATAATAAAATAATATAAATTTGTCGGCACAGCAATTCAAATTGTATTATAATTTTTGATAATAAAATGACCACTTCGTAAGGGTAAGTATCCACATCCGAAATAATATTATAAAGGCGAAACTTAGTTTATTTACGGGTTAATAGCTAGTAAATATATAAAACTAAAAATGCCTCACGTTTTTCAGTGATCGGGATCAATTTAGGCGGTGACTGTGGCAGTGATGACTGCCTTGACGTGGTAGCCACAGCCGGAGACTGGTCTGGTAAGGGTAGCCTAACCTGAACTTCTTCTATCATTCTGCAAAATAAAATTAGTTTGAGTCACTCTGCACTTAACATATATTAACACTTTTATGGCGTTTCAATTCCGGCACGTTAGAATAGGACCACTTGAATTTCTCGTAGATGTCGTAAAATGCGACTAAGACGGAATCGAAGAAAACATAGTGAGCGCCAATTTTCGCGTTGCATGATTATTGATGTATGCCAATGGACATCCGTCAGTCATCTTGTGACCATCTTCGGTGCATCCCGATCGAAATAACTAAGATCATTGTAGAAAATACTGTTATGCAGTTGGTTTTTTTAGAATTGTCTAGAAAATGAAATGTCAAAAAAAAGAAATGTCTAGGAAAACGGTATGTTCGCGTTAATTTTCGTTTGCATACATTAATAATAGTGAGCGCCGGCTGCTTTTCTTTACGCGCGAATTTTATAAAGCAATCAAGCGTCAATGTGCATTCGTCCACGTTTAAAAATTACCAGAATTATTTATGTAAATTGACGTCTGTTGAAAATTCTGCGGTGTAGTTTGTTACGCCGCTTCTTCTACACATGCGCTTAGGCAGCGGTAGTAGATATAATTAGATTTGGCATTAATAAGTGAATCCTTCTATCCAATTTTAAAAATAAATATATTCTATATAAAAAAACCCACAGTCCCTATCTATACATGGAAGACAGGCATGATAATGTATTTTTATCAGTGCAACCGTCTGAGGGAGTATATTATGCTAATTAAATCTTATTTGAACGGTTTCAGTAAATTACTTCAGCATAACGGAATTCAAGGTGAAAACAATAAATACGTAGGTAAATTTGCAATCATTTATCTACGGGTAGTTCATGAATACAAGTTTGTATCAAACGGAGTCGTGTGGTACCAAAAGAAAAAAGCATAGGACCACTCTATCTCTTTCCCATTGATGTCGTAAAAGGCGACTGAAGTTACTGACTGATTTTATAAGCCTATCCGGCTTATAAACTTGGGATTCTTCTTTTAGGCGATGAGATAGCAACCTGTCTCACTATTTTCAATTCTATATCACATGTCTTAATCTCAATTCTATCATAAAGCCAAATGTGGCCTATCAGTCTCTTCAAGACTGTTGGCTCTGTCTACCTTGTATGGGATATAGACGTGACTTTATGTATGTAACAAAAAGAGAGAGCTTATTGAGGCACGAATAGGATTTATTACAAGAGAAGTGAGTGAATTACTGAAAATAAATAAATATACGGATTACACAGATTGAGTTAGCCTCTAAGTACCTAAGTTCTAAACTTGTGATACTTGCTCAACAATACGATAAGATAAAAATCCAAGACCCAGGCCAATCGAAAAATCTTCTTTTCTCATCATGCTCTGGCCGGAATTCGAACCCGGGACCTATGGTGTTACAGACAAGCGCACTACCGCTGCGCCAAAGAGTCCGTCTGCTATTCTTAAAGTGAATGGATGTTAAGAAAACGTTGAATAAAACAAATTTATAATTACTTTTTAAGTTCTTCTGTCTTTTTCTTTTCATCTTTATATTTTTTCTTCCAATATGCAGGGTCATCTTCCGTCTCACCTGAAAAATAAATTATACATACACATAATCACGTCTTTATTCCTTACGAGGTGGACAGAGCCAACAGTCTGAAAGGCCTTTCTGGCTTAAAGATAGAATTAAGATTCAAATAGTGACGAGTTGCTAGCCCAACGCCTATAAAAAGAATCCCAAGTTTATTAGCCTTTCACTACAAATTATTACATTATATCTTATAATAAGACACAGTTTAAGTAAAGACGTTAAAAGTCATGTCATGGCTTATAAACTTTGATAATTTTTTGAGGTAAAGCTAGCAATCTGTCACTATCTTTGAATCTCAATTCTTCCATCCATTTAATTATGGTGTTGCAAGTCTTGTAATTGTGATTGATACTTTTGGCTTTTGGCTCTGTCTTCTGGTTTGTCTCCTGTCGTGAAAGACGAGATATGCGTGTGTGTTAGGAAATAAAAGGTATTTATATTAACAACTTGTCACTGTCCTTTGAATCTCAACTCCATTAATCATCCAGTTAAACACGACTCTCGAGTTTTGTAATTACACTTATTGGATCATTCTAACCGTAGTGGACAAATACCGTGATACATGGACTTGTTCAAGGTTATAATTTCATTCGCTAAGTTTACTTTTAAAGTACATTCATTTATACTAAGATTCATCAGCAAAAGCTACAAAAAACATACCCTCGACAGAATAAGTGAGGTAATTCTTGACTAAATTGCCATCCTTCACCAGCGGGTAAATCCTCTTGCCATGCATCACGAACAGGCCACCATCCTCTTCAAGTTGCATCAAACGAGCTGACTTCGGTTTCCTATGAACAAAGTCACATCTATAGTTTAAGCACGACTGCAGCATTTAAAGCAAAAATAAGAAATATGTGAGCATAGACGTAGAAAAAAAGGCAGACGTAGTGTGGCTTAAAAAAAAGTGAACCATCGTAATGGCGGCATTGTACGCATGTGTGAATGACAGAAAATGAGATAACCTATGACGCAATGGCGGCTGATTGTCACACTATTGGTGAGAGTGCGTGCGTGAGGCAAGTAGTTATACAGTGGACCGGCATACTATTGGTGCTTCATTTTGCCGTATAGTAAAATTCCGTCCGCCTTATTTTTCACGTCTATGTGAAAGTGAGTAACTGTTCAATATATCTGTATGTTGTCAAACGAGATGTAACAAAGAGTCCAAAAACTTAGTAGTTTTGTTATCTCTTGTAAAAATACAAGATATTTTTTTTAAAGTCTCCTCCATTCAGACTGTTAAACCCAATCGTAGATTTCATAAATAGTGACTAAGAGAATACATTCGTCTTGTGCAAGTTTCGATGTTGATTTGGTGCCAAAGAGGAAACAAAAGTTTGTGCCATCGCCTTCTCTTTCCGTTCAGATTGTAAATTCAATCAAGGGAAAGTCTAATAAACATGGGATTCTCTTTTTAGCCGATGATTAAGTCTCCCGTCTGACCTCAGCAACGTTTGATTATCCTAATCCATATTGATTCATGGTAAAAGCTGCACAGATGAATGTATACCTAAACTCTCATTAGACTTTTATAATATCCATTGGAAAGAGATGGGAAGGTATCGTCCTCACCTAAAGTAAAAAAAAAAAGTATACTTACAAATATTTTCTGGCATATCTGTTCCGGCGTCCTCGCGGCGGCGACACGAAATCACTGTCGCTTTCTGAAGTCCATTCGCTTGAGTTGCTCGCGTTGCTATAGGGAAAACAGAAATTTAAAAATTGAAATAACTTTTGTTAAAAGAGAAACGCCTCCAATCGATGTCCTTTTTTTGAAGTCGATTTAATTTTTAAAATATTCTCCTATTATAAAAAACCTTTGCGAAACGCGAGATAATGGCTGATAAACATACATACATGCAGGTCGAACTGAGAACCATTTTTTTTCATCAGTTCATCCGTTCGGAAACTACAATATATGCTAGAATGGTTGAGTCAGGTTTTTATACGAAGCGACTCCCATCTGACCTCCACAACTATGCAAGTAACCTTACGTAACCTAACCCATTCGGCAGCTACGAACCAACAGACAGATGTCACTTCAAAATTGTAAAAAATGTAACTTACTGCTTATACGATGGTGAGCGGTGATGGCGACTGAGCTTCCTCTTGCGACTCGAACTGACCACACCTACAACAAATAACAAGTATATTAAAATCTTTCAACTTATTGTTTACGTGTTATCTACCTATAACATTATAGAAAATCACCAAATTGCCACTCTTCTTTTGATACTTATAGATATCCAATTACCATCATACTGCTTAATTCTTTAGCAATCCCCGATTTTTTTTTTGTTAGCAAGTTTTCGATTTTTTTATTTCATCCTTCTTAATCCGTCATTCATAAAATACTGAAACATTTACACATTTTTATTACTCTGTTCACATTCAACATGCATGCGAGCAAAGCGAAACTTACCACTGGAAAATCCAAACACACTTGCTAATGCTTTATTTATCTCTTTTTTATCAACAGGTTTTACTTTGCCATGGTTATCCTTATTTTCGTCTTCATTACTTTCTTCAGTCTCGGAATGTGATTTTAAAATAACTATTTCATTAATATCTGCCGAATTTTTTAAAACTGCTGGTGGTGCCTTTTCAGTTTCGTTAATATAATCTGCTTTTTTCTCAACCTCATTTTTATCTTCTGTCACTTTTTCAGTCCCATTTTTATCTGTATTTGTAATTTCCGTTTCTTTGCGGACTTGTAAAACGGAGTCATTATTGAAGTCGTCACTTGAATCAGAATCAGTGTATTTGACATTGTTAAATTGTTCTTCGTAAAGGCTCACGCTATTAAGACACGGATTTACTTGTGACGCGATTTCTTGTCGGCTCTCTTCCTCTTTATTTATTAATAGCTTTTGAAAATCATTTGAAGTCAATTTACTGATTTCATTTTTTTCTTGTTTATTCTCTGCAATGGTTTTCTCACTTTTATCCTCAGTTTCTGATTGAGTTGCATTTTTGTTCTTTAATACTAACATTTCTTTCTTTTCATTAGACTTCAAATCCAGTGAATTTGACCTGTTTCTTGATAGTGTCAACTTTCTGAAAACATCTTTTGTTGTATCATTAGCCTTGGGTGGATCAGGCTGAGTTTTATTTTTAAGCGCCTCTTGATTACCTGGTATGGTTGAATCTGTAGAATTGTTGGTATTTTGTGTGTGTGCAGTATCATGTGTAAGATCAATAAAATTTTTGTTCTTCTCTCTTTTGTCAAGGCTGTAAGAAACCTGTTTTTCTTTGATAGTTTTGCCATTATCATTACTATTTTCAACAGCATCAGAGCTATTCCTTACACTTGTATCATCACTTATTTTGGACTCTTGTCCTAATGGTATTTTAACACTGTCAGATTGAACAATTTCGGCCACCTTTTCTTCAAGTTTTTCAGTTGACACTTCATTTTTCTTATTTGTCACAACTGACCCATTATCTAATTCAGAATTACCTTTATTTTGATTTTTTTTAGTTATATTATTAGTACTTTCAAGTATTTCCAAATCTGCTTCTACCAATTCATCTTCTGTTGCAAAATCATCTAAAACTTGTTGCATCATTGGTGTAAATGGTTCAGCATAAGTTATTAAGTCCCGTAAACATTTGCTTGGTGTTTCTTTTTCATCTTTAGATCCTGACTCCTTTGGTTTATTACTTTTTGGAGATTCCAAATCTCTCTGTATATCTTCAGCATTTTCGTAACAGTTGTCAAGAATAATAGTTTCCGTAGAAGCCCTGGTACGCGCATCAAGTGTTGAAGGAGAGATATTCTCACCTGCGGACTTTTCTGCATCATTATAAGTACTTGTGCTTGGCTTTTCATTTTCTGGAATCCCAGCTAAAAAATAATAAATAGGCTTGAGAATAATTGCATTTATGAAAAAGAAAACAAAAACGACAAGACCTTTTCCATACCATTTGAATGATTGGACTCATCACTGATAGTTTGGAATTCCAATTTACTTGTGTTCCTTGAGTCAATATCATACCTAAAAACAAATATGACATGTAAGGCAATGATAATGTTTAATATATCCTAATAATTTAATATTTTGAACAATTTTGTTTATCAATCAAACAAGAAACAAAACAAGCAAAAATAAAATGTACATTGAATATACATATTTGCAAAAAAATACCACAGTTAAGGTGATGAACAAATAGTAGAGTACAAATTAAAAAGAACTATTTTTTAAAACTCCTGAGCTACTGAAGAGATTCCAGTGAGACTTTTTTGTTATATAGCTATTAAGCCGGAGCAAAATAATGAACTTTAAAAAAAGGCAAATTGATGAAAAAGTGAATTTATAAAATATATTAATTAAGAAATTAAACATAGGTATTAAGGTGAGAACAATTTTAAGGTGAGAATTATAAAAGGTTAGACTAGTTATCATAAAAGCATAAAAAATGATATACCAACCCCTGTTTAAAACTACATATTTCTGATTTCGTAAGACCATAATATGGGTTGTGGATGTCAGGTAAAATCCTCTTCAAAAATGTCTCCTTGAGACTCTGCCATGTTCTTGTTGTCAACTAAAAAATTACATACTTATCAATAAACCAACTATTTAAACCAATGATAAAGAATTAAAAATAAAATTTATTAATCAATTAAGAAGTAACATATTCCATCTGGATGAAACCACAGGAACTACACTCAGGTTGTGGCAATAGGCACGGTGAACATTGGGTCAGGACTACATAGAACAGTTTTTACCTAGAGCAACATTTGTCTAACCTCAACACTTCGAAAGCTAGATCAGAACAACAGCATTGATAAGAATAAAACTATAATTAATATTACGTTCATTCCTTTTTCTTTTGTGTAAACAAACATATGGTGTTTTTATATTACTTTCAAGCTTCTTCTACTGCAAGTGATTGACCTATACATATGTATGTAAGCTAAAATTTTAAAGTTAAGTATACTTACATTTGAACAAGCAAAATCTGTCCAAAATTTTCTTCCTTTTATTTCTCCATAGGCCTTACGTTTATTTACATAGTCCACTATACTCTTCATCTCTTTCATAGTATATGCTCTCCTAATAAAATCAAATAAACAAGTAGGTTATACAATAATTCCAGTGAACTCATACCCAAATCGTTGTGTAAAGCAGATATTACAACTTGTGAATAAAAAGGGATATACCTATGAAGCGAAAGTTAACACATAACCCTTGTAGCCGGGTTGATCTTGGATAACAATAAATAGACATTTGCTAGTAGCCAGTAAATTTTTCAACATACCCGGACATCTTGTAAGTATAGATATCGCACTCCGGCACGATAAAAGGTTTGTTTGATCAAAAGGTGACGCGGAGCAGAAAAGCTGACCTAAGTAAATCCACACGATACGATATTTCGCCGTTACTTAGCGGGCGCAACCATACCTACAACCAGAAATAAAGAACTCATTTCAATTAAAGAGAAGGTAGGTAGATCAGCGGCAGTATCGAAAAGAAAATTGATCTCAACGTTGACGATCTAAACTCAAAATTCTCATCCGGGAAAATTGTCCACCAAATCGAAAAAACAACACCACAGAACAGAAAGCTCCGAGTTAATTTAAAAAACACAAAACTCAGTGACAAAACTGACAAGACAATGTGACAGAGAGGTAGAAGTGTTGCCAACCACACCACAACTAGTGCGGGCACATTCTTTGGGAGTAAGTTTGGAGGACCGTGCGTGGTCAAAGAAATGCACTATGCATGATGCATGACGATGACAACCGCGCCGTTGACTTGACATTGACAATAATTTTGGCGGGAACGTAGGTTACAGAGAGGCTACTCGTTCACTTACCAAAGCAAAACAAAACAAAATATATTAATTTCACATGGCTCATTCTAATTATTTATCGGTTTTCGACATATTAGTATCAAATGAAAAAGTGCCAAGTAAATTTTTGCACGAGTTGCCTAAAATGGGTATGTTGAAAATGTTTATTATTGTTATTTTTTAGGTCTTTATGTGATTATTTCTTTTTGATCATTTTATTTACAGGCTTTTTAGATCCATCTGCTACCGAAGAAGATTTAAAAGCTGGATCCCATGTTGAAATTCCATTGTGGTTAGCGGAATCTTTACATGCAAGAAGACCACCATTAGTTGGTGTAGACTTACCAAAGATATACAAAGATGCATATAGAGAAATCCTGAATGCAGATGCTTGTACTGTAGATATGCATAAATTGGGACAGTATTTTTATGAATTGGGATGTTACATTGCTAAGTATGACATAAAGGGGGATGTTGCTGCCACCCTTGTTAATGTATGGATTCCACCCATTACATACTACTTATATATATAACATATACTTGAAAGCACACTTAATTTCTATTTTATCAACCAAGCCTTAACAATAACTGTTTTTCTCTTAAAAGTATGCATTGTAAAGTTCTAGTTACAACAAGTGCTGTGTGGTTCCCGGCACCAATGAAAAAAAGAATAGGACCACTTCATCTCTTTCCCATGGATGTCGTAGAAGGCGACTAAGGGATAGGCTTACAAACTTGGGATTCTTCTTTAGGCGATGGGCTAGCAACCTGTCACTATTTGAATCTCAATTCTATCAATAAGCCAAATAGCTGAACGTGGCCATTCAGTCTTTTCAAGACTATTGGCTCTGTCAACCCTGCAAGGGATTTAGACGTGACCATATGTATGCATGTATGTAGTTACAACAAAAAAAAACCATTTCTATCATCAATCTGAATATGAAGCAAACTTGCTTGACAGAATTTGGTTTGCCAATAGTTGTTAATAAGTTCCAAACAGCTTTGTTCCCTTGTATTCAGAATTATCCACTTACATAAAAAAATATTTAATGAATATAATTTATAACATTTTTTTTTTAAGTTGGTTTAAAAATAGAATTCTCTAAAAAAATATAATCTGTAATAGCCAGTCAAGCCATAACAAAATAAGTGACAAATTAAAAAAAATGGCACCTGTTGAAATTTATGTAAAGAATCTCTTCATTTTCTACTATTTGTCAGCCTATTAAGTACACACATTAAATAGTATCAGCATCTTTCTCACATGTTACTGGCTAGTTGTAAAAAGTTACATGTATTGTTTTTTATTAAGTAATTCGAGTGAAAAAATTTGAAATTCAAAATTACTACGAAGTAGTTCATCAAAGAGATAATTTTAGGTAGCTTATATTTTTCAATATATAAAAAGTGTGTGTACTTTATTTGCTACTTGAAACTCTCATATCGTAGTTGGCGAATTTAACAGTACATTTTTTACTCTTTTCTGTTACAGACTTTTAAACAGAGGTTTAGAATGCTATTAGCAGCCAGTGTATCCACGGATTCACTTGGTTCCATGCAGCCACTTTCTGCTAGTGAGCGGGAGCGTGCCGCTGCGGCTGCTAGTACTGAAAGAGCTCTCTCAGCCTGGTTGCAAAGGGGAGACTCTGTCCTCACAACAGCTAACATGGTTGCGAATCACAGGAAACGGAAGAGGGCTGAATTGGAAATGATTTAAATTGTTTTTCTTTTTTTTTTTTGTAAATAAATTAGGTACTTAATTCATCTTAATCTTTTAATGTTTTTGTGACCTTACATATTACAGATCTGACTTTTACGTTTATCTTAATCAGTCTATTATTAGAGAAGTTGTCTGCTTGTAACACTTACAAATGCCAGCCTATAAATAAACGTGAAAGTTCAAGCATTTATCACTATTGATATTTGGTAGGGTTGGCAGTATGAAAATCTTCAATAGAAAGCATGCACCAAACGATAGATTTATTCTTTACTAGAAGGGCTGTCTATAGTGTAATTGCCTATCATTTCGAGCGTACAAAATCGCGACATTAAAGATTTCGCAAATTTGATAGCATAAATACAACCTCCGATTAGACATTGTGGGTGTCGCGGTTCTCCAGGTATAACACTTAGCTTGGCGGAAGATCTCCTTTGTGGTAGTTAAGCCACAATCATTGCTTCTGCTTCACATAAACTAAATAGCCGCTGCATGCGAATGAAATGCCCGTAATAGAAAAAAATAATTTGATTTTTTTGTGTTTGTAAGGACTCAACTGGGCCGATTATGACGACAATTGGCACAAAAAATTAAGGACAGGAATAACACAGGTAACTTTTTTGAAAATTATCGCGAGAGTAGTAAATCATATAAAAACATACACTTCCAAGTGGCAACCATATGCAATAGAGGAAATGCCTCATGTATAAAATCGGTTGAAATAGTGATACTGCTCTCAGGTGGTAGTGATCGCGACATCATCACCGTCAAAATGAATTTCACGAGGAATCGTTTACTGGAACAGAATTTTGGAATGTGCATCAGCCCTCAAGATCTAATAGTCCCTTGCTATGCATCTATTGGACCAAATTACCACAGGCCGTGGAAGTGGTGCATCGACAGTGAAGTCAAAGATTTTGGGTCAACAATAGATGACCAAAAAGATAAGTTCCAAATTACTTTAGATGTACAACATTTTCTACCGAATGAAATTAGTGTCAAAGTTATAGGTAAAGAAATTATTGTGGAAGGTAAACACGAAGACAGACAAGATAACCACGGGGTTGTATCGAGACAGTTCAAAAGACGATATGTTTTACCAAATGAATGTCTCTCAGAACAAGTATCTTCAACTTTGTCTTCCGATGGATTACTCAGTGTAATAGCTCGCAAAAAGACCACGAATATGCATGATAAAGAAATAACAGTGCCAATTGAAATGTGTGGTCCAAGTTTGAAAAAGGAAGCAGAAATGAAGACAGAAAGTAACTTTAGACAATTAGAAGATAACAGAAATAATGACGTAGAAGTCAAAAATCTGGTGAATTTTCGACCCAAAGAAGATTTATGTTTTCTGGAAACAAATAAAAGTAACAATGTTTTAATGTGTGCTGATAAAATGCAAATGGAGGCAAGAAAAGAAACAGATAAGTTAAGAATGACTTCTGATATTGTACAAATGGATGCTTGTACTTCTCAAATGAAATCTGAAAATATAGTTGAGCAATCAAAGGCTTCTATGGAAGAATTGATAGAAAAGGTATCAGAGACAAATGTTACTAATACAACAGAGACATCCAAATTTAAAAGCATGAAGGAATGTCTAGCCAGTGAAGAGATTTCTTCATATAAATCTTCCATCACATCACGTATGAAGATGTCAGGTGAACAAATTAGTGAGTTTGTTAGTGAAGCTATCAGTGCAGAGCTAAAGGAGGCAGCTGAAAATATTTAATTCAAGCACTATTGACACAAGTATTACTTACATTTATTGCACATACTAAAAAGTTTTACTTATTTTACTTATATTTTACATCATTACATCTTCTCAAAGGTTTGCTTTTAATAAAACCCCACAAAAATAAAAATTTCTTATGAAAGTATCATGTAATATTTGAGATCAATGTGGGAAAAAACTGGTGAAGATAAAAGTTTATCAAATAAATAAAAGAATAAATAATTTACCATTTTATACAGCTTATCATTTTTATGTCCATTAGGCAACATAATGCGCGTACCTACACACACCATAATGCAACATAACCATCATAGTCAATATTCGTTTTTTGACACTCAAAAACATTACATGTATTGAGCAGAATGTTGCCTGATTAAGACATGTCCTAAAAACACTAAATTGTCCTTATCATTAAGCAAAAGTTTCTTCATCACAACACTCCTGCACCTCATCATCATTTTTATCACAAACTAGCAGTTCTGAGGTGCATTTGTATGGATGTATTGATTGTTAACATCGGTCATTCTTGACTGATGGATTCAGGTCATGGAAGTAAGCATGTGCCATAGCATCGTCAGCAGGCATCCTTAAAGCTGGGTTGCAAGTGAGGAGCCGTGCAAGTAGGTCTCTTCCTCTGGCTGGCAAACGAGGGACTACTTGGGCGAGCCCTAGGCTGGGTTGGTAAATTGGCAGTGGCTTATAATCTGGCAACTGTGTCACTCCAGCCCAAGTGTCTTCATTTGGTGTTCCTTAAAAAACATAAGTAGTCAGAATTTAGTTTTCATTTACAATTTGAAGGACGCCTTAGGTTTGTGCGAGTGTCTGTAAATAATATGTGTGACCAACTATGAGATCGGTCTGTTTACACTGCATATCATGTTTATCGTACTTTGATGGTTTACACTGTACCATTAGTTCTAAAAGTGATTTTATTAAACTGATATATTTATGCCTAAAACTAGAGCTATTCAATAAAATATTAAACAATTTAAAAATTTACCTAGTAATTTAAAAATCCTCTTCAATTGATCATCAACATCAGAACCTGGGAATAATGGACGTCCAGAGTTTGCAAGTTCAGCAAAAATGCAACCTGCTGACCACATATCAATACTAGTTGTATACAATTTAGCCCCAAAAAGAACGTCTGGAGGCCGATACCACAGGGTGACAACCTCAGCTGAATAACACTTCACAGGAATACCAAAAGCTCTAGCTAAACCAAAATCTGCTAGCTTCAATTCACCGTTTTTATTTATCAACAAGTTTTGGGGCTTTAAATCTCGGTGTAGAACATTGTGGCTATGGCAAAAGGCAAGTCCACGAAGTAATTGATACATAAATGACTTCACAACGTCTAAGTCTATCTCTCCATTAAGACTATCAAAGTACTTTTTTAAATCTTGGTCACAGTGTTCAAACACAAGCGTCAACTTCTTTTCGCTATGAAGGACATCGTATAATCTTACAATGTTTTTATGCTTAAGCTCCTTCAGTAAGCAAATTTCGCGTAAAGCAGACGATGGGACGCCTTCATCGTCGTCATCTAACCTTACACGTTTGAGAGCTACAATTTCATGGGTCTCTTTATTTTTAGCCTTAAAAACTGTCCCATATGTTCCTTCACCGATTTTTTCAAGTTTCTCATATTTCTGCATAGTTTTCGAATGTTTCTACTAGTAAATTTAGCAGATCGCAGGGTAAAAAATCGATTGTTTACACCTTTCTTTCAACGTGACAGACGACGGACTGACCATGACAGTGACACTGACAGCTTTTTGACAAAATATTAATACGTTTAAAATAGTCCAATTTTCCATCTCAAGAAAATTAACGGGAGTTACTTTTCAATCTTTTTGGTTTACTTCATTTTGTGATCAAATTTAGATAACAGCAATTTTGCGGTACTTCTTTTAATAAGATCTCGATTAAACAATAAATATAAAACTAAAAGTATTTTTAAGAAAAAGAAATAGAAATAACAATGCAATGTTTTGAACGTCACTAAATATTTTGTTCGAAACCATTGGTAACTTTCTACATTCAAAGTTATTTCCATTACCTCACCTTCACATATTTGTAAAGTAATTTATTTATTTCCTACAAAACAGTATAATAAGATACCCATAGAAATTGATCAAATATTCTTATATCATTTAAGGTGATCACATTAATATGTGAATATGTCAAAATTGATTAAACTGTTTAAGCAAATGTTTGGAGCGTAATCACAAATGATCGAAAAAAATAGGTATCCATTCACCTCAAAAAAAAGTCAAATCCAAAAAGTTGAATTGTCATATTTATTTTCAATTCAATTGCTAATTTTGGTTATTTTTTCTTTCATTGTTCCAAGTGCATAAAAGGTAAGAATTATACAAAAACGTAATGTTTACTTCTTTATTCTTTTACAGACGTGACGTAGATCGAGTGTGTTGATAAAAATGATATTTATTATTACGTATTATCTACGTCTAAATCACGAGCGTGTATTTCCAGATGAGTGAAGCAGAGAGGACTTTGGTAGATAAGTCAGAGAGCAGCTCCTTTGAGGATTTGGCTTCAGCAGCGGCCCAAGAGATTGAAGAAGCAAAGTTGGCTGAAGTAGCTGCGGCGGAGAAGGACCGTCCAGCTGAGACCAAAACAGAAGAGTGGCAAGATGTGCTGGGCTCAGGTTCACTACTAAAAAAGGTTAGCTGTTTATTCAGTATTTAAAAATCAATGTACAATAAGCTACTAGACTATATTTTTTAGATAGTGTTTTAAATTTTTAATCTTTATTACCTATTCTTTTGTGTATTTGTTTTTTTCTGATGTAATTGAGTATCGTATTTTTTGTTTGTTAGTCTTTGAAACAAGGAGACGAATCTACTGGCTTGCGACCACACCGGAGCGATATTTGTAGAATAAGTTATGAAGTTAAAATTCGGGACTCTGGAGAGATTGTTGAGAAGCGGGATCAAGTTAAAATATACTTGGGAGACAATGAAGTAAGTATTAACTTATTGTTTTACCTACTCATGCATGGCATGCCCTCAATTTACATATAGGACTTTAAATAGAACTACCCCACATCCTTCCCAGGCGACTTAGGTATAGGCTTATATACTTGGGATTCTTATTTTAGGTTAGACTAGCTTTTGGCTATGTTTATCTGTATTTATTTGTATGTATGTATTCATGCACTTAATTTTAACATAGGAATGAATATACCTACAAAAAATTGCATGCATGCTGCTCATTAAGATGAATGATTCATTCAGTTTATAAATCTGCTTTTTTCTGGTATCTCTATGTTAATGGCCTTTACCTTATCAGAATATATCAATCTATATTCTACTCATTCTATATTTTTAGATACATGGGTTGGTGACCATTGTCTTATATAATTACAAAGGGAATTTATGAGAAATAAGTTAATATATTCTGGGGAATACCCTTTAGTTAAATAATGTGATAAGCATTAAATGTAAAATATAAATGTCTTTTATATGATGGAGCTTTAACAAATACCATTCCTATCAGTAGCCCATTAATATCATGCTTCACATGATGTTTGCAGTTAAAATAGAACTTTAGATTTATCTTAAAATAAAAGCTTTGATTTATAGCTAATCCCTTCAGATTTTTCTACAGTAACAATGACTTTGATTTGATTAAATAAATAGACACTTTCAGCATAAAATAATTTTGATCCTCATAGTTTAAAAATACCAGTATCAATGTGTGCTAGACACTGCTGATAGTTTAGATCTTAAGCGGTACTTAACAGTAAAACTTTATCATTTAAAATAGAACTCACAACTTTTCAAAATGTATGATATATGAATCACTACACTACGGTTGTAAAATTTGGCATAGAATATGTAAACTGTTTATAAATAAAATATATTTGAGCTTTGAGTTTTAGAAACTTTTAATGTTATCATATCAGTTCAAGGTTTTCCACTATAATTATATTTCCTGACTTCATTATCTTTGCTATATGTTGCAATAATTTACTGAAACATAGTTTCTGTTTCATAAATTTTACCTTGGAAAAGTATACAGGCTACATTTTTTGTGAAAAAACAAGAATTTAATGTATTATAATTATTAATTTATATTATAATTATTAATTTAATGCACAATAAATTAAAGATTTATTTTACTTTATTGTGCATTGATTCCACATTGATTCCCTTTGTGTTTACTAAAAAGCTCTCATAATTTTCTTATAGATCCTGCAAGGATTGGACTTAGCACTGACACTAATGTACAAAGGGGAAGAATGCCTTCTTCAAATAGCACCACGGTTTGCGTACGGAGACATTGGTCTGAAACCCGGAGAGAGCCTAGGTTTGGTTGGCGAGGTAGACAGCCCCAAGTACTCAGGTCCGGCCATAGATAGCGACACTTGGCTTGAGGCACGTTTGGAATTACACGACTGGACTGAAGAACCCGAACATGAGACCCTGCCTATAGCCGAACGAATGGAAACTGGGTGAGTCTTTCACTTATCAATAAATTCTAGTTTCATTTGGCTTAAAAAATATAATTTGCTGCTATTTACCATAAATAATCCAATCTATATAAAGAAATAAAGGAACTGAAACTAATTCACGAGAGAAGGAAATAAAAAACAAAATACTAATGATTCATTACATATGACTTGTTTCAGTGTAAACTGCATATAATTTGATTGCATAATTTCAAGGTGGAATTGTTTATCTTTAGATTGTTTTAGAAAACCTTGACATATTGGGATCACTAGTAAATTAAATTTGTAATGTCAACAACTTATGCAAGGTCACTTTGATTTTGTTTTAGTTAATAAGTGGCCTTATTAAATGTACATATGTATTAGAATGTCGTTGTTTATCTAAAATGTTATTGTAATGAAGGATCTGTATGTTCCCCTCTGACTCTGACACAGTGTTCAATTATCCATACATTTGAGGGTTCAAATCCTCAAAGGGAACGTGCTATGATTATTCCAGAAATGTTAGAACGTAATAAGCTATGCAATCACTGCCATTCTATTTTTTTCAATTATCTTTAAAATAAAAAACACAACTTGCACTTTATACTTTATCCTCTGTATAGCTATTTACAAAGAGATAAAGACCTTTTAACTTTACGTGATACTAGAGCAAGCCCTTGGTACCGCCCGTGTAAAACAGAAGTCTTCTCTTTGTGATTTCACATTGATTTAATTCAGTCAGTTTCCTCTTTTATATATTAAGATTAAGATTATGGTAGATCATTTTCTTAGATATAGGTAGATCTTCATTTGCAACAAAGGGAATCAATTCAACTATTCATTGCCGGCCTCTGTGGCGCAGCGGTAATACGCTTGTCTGTGACACCGGAGGTCCCGGGTTCGAATCCCGGTCAGGGCATGAAGAGAAAAGTACGCTCTCTGATTGTTCTGGGTCTTGGATGTTTATCTATCTACGTATTTATTATAAAATATGGTATCGTTGAGTTAGTATCTCGTAACACAGGTTTCGAACTTACATCGAGGCTAACTCAATCTATGTAATTTGTCCCGCATTTATTTATACTAGCTGAATAATTCTCCCCGTTTTTTTTTCACATTTTCCATTATTTCTTCGCTCCTCATAAATAGCCAAAAGCCTTCCTCGATAAAAGTTCTATTAAACACAAAAATATGTTTTCAATTCCAACCATTGTTCCTGAGAACGCGCTAAGCGTTCAAACAAACAAACTCTTCAGCTTTAAATATTAGTATAGATTTATATTGCCTTGTGGACAGGATACGTCGTCGCGCCCGCGGCAACTGGTGGTACGGTCGTGGGGAGCCCCAGTTGGCCGTACAGTTATATCGGCGAGCATTAGACGTGCTGGATGAAAGTGAGGGCGGAATAACAGACCCGACGCCTAGCGGCGACATCGCGCCGTCTTCGGATGCTTTAAAGGCGTTGCTGGAAGAGCGCATGCGCGTGCACAACAATATGGCCGCCGCGCAGTTGAAAGCTGGAGCTTATGATGCGGCTTTGCAGGTTTGTTATAATTATTTATAGGTAGGCGGTATAACAGATCCGACGCCCAGTGGTGGAAAAAGATTACAAACTGTTTATATTTTGTCCACTACAAAGTCGGAACCGACTACTTATGCATAATTTGCTTACTCAATCTCCTGTCTCTACTCTCTCTTGACTGTATCAAAGCCCTGTGACATTGAACAATTGCCGTGTGTTTTCCGGCACTTTAGAATAGAATCACTCCATATCTATCCCATGGATGTCGTAGGCAACTAAGGGATAAGCTTCTAAACTTGGGATTCCTCTTGTTGGCGAAGGCCTAGCAACCAATTCAAATAGTGAATCTCAATTTCATAATAAAGCCATACAGTTGAACATTGCCTTTCAGTCTATTCGAGATTGTTGGCTCTGTCTACCCCGCAAGGGATATAGACGTGACTGATGTGATATGTGCACTTTTATGCAAGCTAATTTCGAATTTCTAATCTTCTCCAGGCAGTTACCCGAGTATTATCATGTCAACCGTCCAACGCTAAGGCCCTATATCGCAAATCTCGCATTCTCTCCGCTATGGGGCGCAACTCGGAGGCTTTGGAGGCGGCTAGGGCTGCGGCCGCCGCGGCCCCCGACGACGCCGGGGCTCGCAAGGAGTTGCAGAGATGTGAACAGAAAGCCACCAGGGATAGGTCAGTGGAACGACGCCTGGCTAAGAGAATGCTGGGCACTGACCAGCCTAAGCCGGCCTCGCCTGATAAGAAGCCGTCCAGAGCCAAGGTATGCTTATGTCATTGTACCTTCACTTTTATTAGACTACTTATTCTTATATATAATCTCTTATTAATATGGCCGTGCCGTGTGGTTCCCGGCACCAATACAAAAAAGAATAGGACCTCTCCATCTCTTTCCCATGGATGTCGTAAAAGGCGACTAAGGGGTAGGCTTATAAACTTGGGATTCCTCTTTTAGGCGATGGGCTTGCAACCTGTCACTATTTGAATCTCAATTCTATCTTAAAGCCAAATAGCTGAACGTAGCCTATCAGTCTTTACAAGACTGTTGGCTCTGTCTACCCCGCAAGGGATATAGACGTGATTATATGTATATAATCTTTCCCAACAGGCTTGAAAAGACTGAATGGCCACATTCAGCTATTTGGCTTAATGATAGAATTGAGATTTAAATAGTGACAGGTTGCTAGCCAATCGCCTAAAAAAGAATCCTAAGTTTGTAAGCCTATCCCTTAGTCGCCTTTTACGACATACATGGGAAAGAGATGGAGTGGTCCTATTCTTTTTTGTATTGGTGCCGGGAACCACACAGCAATTTCACAAACCCCTTAGTGGTTAAGCAGTATATGGAAGTAGTCCAAGCTTATATACATTTTGCCTCAAATTACTCAACTTTTTAATTTATTCACGTTATGTATTTGCAGATGTTGGTGTGGGGCTCGCTCCTGCTGAGCTTGCTGGTGGGCGTGGCCAGCGTGCTGGTGTACCGCTACAAGATGCAGGAACACTGACACCGCCCGTAAAGGTTGGTACTTGTGATGTATAAGCTATTATTATATTACTCATATTTCATAGAATTCACTGAATGTGAAGACTTGTATTATGGCAATTTTCTTCCTCGTGGCGTTAGACTCGTGTAGGGATCACACTTTTATAGTTGTAAATAATATTGATGTGAATAAATAAAATTATAACTTCTTAGTAACAAACGGACAACCTATATCACTACTCATACGCGGAACTCTTTCGTCCTGCCATAAATTCGGCGGACAAGTAAAATGAAAAAATGACAGTTTGACAAGTGTCAATCTTTTTATATTTCTAGGCCCGTTTGTTGCTATACGCTTGAATATTAATTTAATTCTTTTATTTCATCCTATATCCATTTCCCTATTCTCTTACTCTGACTGCGCTTCACCTTCTACAAGTAAGCTTTGAATCTATCGCTACATTGGTGACCCCGCTTTAACACGATGTCGCAATCAAAGAGTGAGAACAAAGGAGCCGGAGAGCCGCTTTCCTTGGATCGCGTAGGCGTAAGAGTACCTCCTTTTTATCCATCGAAACCCAAGCTTTGGTTTGCTTCGCTGGAAAGCCAATTTGTTCTAGCCGGAGTTACGTCAGAGGCGACGAAATACCACTATGCAGTATCGCATCTAGAACCTCAGTACGTGGAGATCGTCGAAGATATTATCGAGGCGCCAGCTACGGCAGATAAGTATGAGACGCTTAAATCGGAGCTCGTAAAGAGGTTGTCAGCGTCCCGCGAAAAGCAGGTCCAGCAACTACTTCATCATGAAGAATTGGAAGATCGCAAACCATCGCAGTTCCTGCGGCGGTTAAGGGGATTAGCTGGTTCTGAGGTGCCAGACGATTTACTCAGAACTCTCTGGGCCAGCCGTTTACCCAACAGCGTACAACCCATCATTGCGTCGCAGGCTAGGATGAAACTCGATGAGGTCGCCGAGCTAGCTGATCAAGTACTGGATGCAGTATCACCGAATTTGCAAGCAGCAGGAGTTTCCACAAAACACGATAGTGGGTCGAGTGAGATTGCTGCGTTAACACGACAAGTCGAAGCGCTAGCTGACAAGGTCGACCGTATGTCGCGGTCAAAGTCAAGAACCAGGCAGTCTTCAAGTCGTCGTGGTCGCTCTACGTCAACAAGATCGCACTCGAATTACAGGAAGTTCCCGACATGCTGGTATCACTACAAGTTCGGTGATAAAGCAAAAAGATGTGTCAAGCCGTGTGACTATACGGGAAATGCGTAAGGCAGTCGATAATGGCGACCGACGACTGCCCAAGTACCGGTCGCTTGTTTGTTACGGACAAACGGACGAAATTACAATTGTTAGTAGATACAGGTAGTGATTTGTGTGTATTTCCTCGCAAATTTTTAAAAGATTATCGTGCGAAAACAAATTTTGAATTGTGTGCCGCTAACGGGTCAATCATAAATACGTACGGTTTCTATCATTGCGTACTAAACCTAGGGCTGCGTCGTGACTTTGCTTGGCATTTTATTGTAGCCGACGTAACGAGGGCGATAATAGGCGTGGATTTCTTATCACATTACAACATTATAGTAGATGTCCGAAATCAACGCCTTATCGACGGTAACACTATGGTCGCGACCGTGGCTTCGCTTGCCTTTAGTAACGAAAGTATTTCTTCCGTGAAGGTGGTTTCTGGTAACTCTGTCTATCACAACATACTAGCAAAATTTCCCGAAATCACTCGCCCACATGGAATACATCGTACACTGCACCACAACACTGTCCATCACATCCGCACTACACCTGGGCCACCGGTCTCTTGCACTCCCCGTAGGCTTGCGCCTGATAAACTGAAAATTGCTAAATCGGAATTCGAGTCTATGTTACAGAATGGTACTTGTCGGCCTTCCGAATCAGCATGGGCTTCACCCCTTCATCTTGCGCCCAAGAAGGACAATGGGTGGCGTCCTTGTGGGGATTACCGCATGCTGAATGCCCGGACAATACCCGACAGATACCCCATTAAACACATTCATGATTTTTCCTACTCTCTATCAGGCTGCACCGTCTTCTCTACCATCGATTTGGTGAAGGCCTACAACCAGATCCCGGTCAATCCAGACGACATAGCGAAGACAGCGATCACAACGCCGTTCGGTCTTTACGAATTTCCGTTCATGACGTTCGGACTTCGTAATGCCGGACAGACGTTTCAGCGATTTGTCGATGAGATGCTGCGGGGCCTGGATTTTACCTATGCATATCTGGACGATTTTCTGGTCTTCTCGAAGGATCAGAAGACTCACGAAGAGCACCTTCGTCAACTCTTCGAAAGACTCAAGCAGTACGGCATGGTCGTCAACACGGCGAAGTGTGTCTTTGGCGCGTCTGAGGTAACCTTTTTAGGATATAGAATTTCAGGTAAAGGTACGACACCCCTACCTGAGAAGGTCGAAGCCATCACCAATTTCCCTGTCCCAAAGACGGTAAAGGAACTACGCCGCTTCTTGGGTATGGTGAACTTTTATCGTAGGTTTATTTCAGGCGCCGCTAAACAACAAGGTCCTCTGAACGCACTGCTGACAGGATCAGTGAAAGGTTCACACCCGGTACATATTACTGGTAAGTCACTTGAGGCTTTTGAAGCCTGCAAAGAAGGTCTGTGTCAGGCCGCCTTGCTGGCTCATCCCAAGTGTGACGCAAGGTTGGCGCTTGTTACGGATGCGTCAGACAGAGCTATCGGTTCGGTGTTACAGCAACAGACTGATGGTGAGTCCTGGGAGCCATTGGCATTTTTCTCTCGTGGGCTGAGTCCTTCCCAACAGAAATACTCACCCTACGATCGAGAATTGCTCGCCATTTATGAGAGCATAAAATATTTTAGGCACATGCTAGAAGCTAGAACTTTTACGGTCTACACCGACCACAAACCCCTGACTTTTGCCTTCCAAAGTCGAAAGGAAAACTGCTCGCCAAGACAGTTCCGACACCTGGATCTGATTGCGCAGTTTACCACCGACATACGTCACATCTCTGGTAAGGACAACGTGGTAGCTGATACCCTTTCCCGAGTTGAGGAAATTTCCCAGCCAATCGATTCAGAACAGCTGGCTGTTGCTCAACGTTCTGATCCAGAGCTTAGGCAACTTGCAGAAGGTACGACTTCACTGTGCCTTAAGAAAGTCAGGATTCCAGGTTCCAACACAGAGCTGTTTTGTGACACCAGCACAGACATGGTTCGACCGTTTGTTCCCAAGCTGTTACGAAGAAGGGTGTTCGAGAGTCTACATTGTCTCAGCCACCCTGGTGCCAATGCAACAGCCAGATTGGTCTCTGAACGTTATGTTTGGCCGGAGGTGAAAAAGGACTGTAGGAACTGGGTGAGAGCATGCATAGCGTGCCAACAGTCAAAGATCACGCGTCATACTAGTGCTCCTCTCAGTAACTTCAAACTTCCTTCAGCTCGCTTCAAATTCGTCCATATTGACCTGATCGGACCATTACCTTCATGCCAAGGTTACAAGTATTGTCTCACAGCCATCGACCGTTTTACGCGTTGGCCTGAGGCAATACCCTTAGAAGAAATTACGGCCGAGGCAGTTGCAAAAGCTTTACTCAGTGGCTGGATTTCTAGGTTTGGTTGCCCTGCTGATATCGTGACAGATCGTGGCAGACAGTTTGAATCAGCGTTATTCGGAAATCTTTCGCGCATCGCTGGATTTACTCATCGCCGAACAACCGCCTATCATCCGGCCTGTAATGGCCTCGTGGAAAGATTCCATCGGCAGCTGAAATCTGCCATAATCTGCCACGGTAACACAAATTGGATCGAGTTTCTCCCTCTTGTATTGTTGGGTGTCCGCAGCGCGTTCAAGGACGACTTACGAGCTACCTCAGCAGAAATGGTGTATGGCGAACCGTTGCGCCTGCCAGGTGAATTTTTTGATTCTGAATCTGACTATCCCTTAGACTTGACGGAGTTCACTTCAAGACTTAGGAATATAGTCCAAAGCCTGAAGCCCACACCAGCCTCTCATCATGGGGGAAAACGTCCAACATTCGTTTTCAAGGAATTAACCAATTGCACTCACGTATTTTTGCGTGATTGCACGGTTGGTGGCGCCTTGAAACCTGCATATTTCGGACCATATGAGGTACTTCAGCGAGATAATAAGGTATTCACTATCTTGGTAAGGGGTAAAAAAGTCACGGTATCGATAGACCGAGTCAAACCGGCCTACATACTGTGTGACCCAGACACCACTCCATACATACCTTCAGATCACGAATCACACAAACATACTTCACAAAATCATGACAAACACAACACCGATACACGTTATGTACTACAGTCAGAGAACCAGAACCCACCTGATAGAGAAGTAAATAATAAAACTAGATCAGGTCGTAAGGTAAGATTCCCCGACTATTATCGCCCTTGACGGTCTCAAGGGGGGGCTGATGTAGGGATCACACTTTTATAGTTGTAAATAATATTGATGTGAATAAATAAAATTATAACTTCTTAGTAACAAACGGACAACCTATATCACTACTCATACGCGGAACTCTTTCGTCCTGCCATAAATTCGGCGGACAAGTAAAATGAAAAAATTACAGTTTGACAAGTGTCAATCTTTTTATATTTCTAGGCCCGTTTGTTGCTATACGCTTGAATATTAATTTAATTCTTTTATTTCATCCTATATCCATTTCCCTATTCTCTTACTCTGACTGCGCTTCACCTTCTACAAGTAAGCTTTGAATCTATCGCTACACTCGGAAAAATTGCTTCAAGACGCTGGATCACTGACACTGACCGTAAAGGTTGGTACTTGTGATGTATAAGCTATTTATATTACTCATATTTCATGGAGATCTGAATGTGAACTTATATTGTAGCAATTTTCTTCCTCTTGGCGTTAGACTCGGAAAATTTGCTTCAATATACAGGATCACCGACCGTAACGGTTTATACTTGTGTTGTAATGGTAATCATAGAAATGTACACAATATAAGATATTCCCACATACATGCATACATGTAATCACGTCGATATCCTTTGCGGGGTAGCCAGAGCCTTTAAAAGACTGAAAGGCAACGTTCAGCTGTCGAGCCCAGTTATAGAATTGAGGTTCAAATAGTGACATGACAACCCATCGCCTAAAAGAAGAATCCCAAAGACTTTCGGATATGCAATTGGTCCCGAGAAAGCTATCGGTCCGATTTGAAGATGTGTTATGTCTAAATTAACACATAGCCTGCCATGTCAGTCACTGGTGACTGTCAGGTATATAATCTTTGTATTAGCAAATCTACTATGGCAGCCTACGTGTTAAAAACTGGTATACCTTATACATATATGTTTATAATATAAATATGAAATAAATGTTTTAAATGTATCTTTTCATTGCTTGCAGGAAACCGAGATTCCATTGGTGCAAGTGGATGGGAATGGTGCACATTAATTTACTTACGATATCATGGATCGATTCATATATTATTATAAGCAGGACTTTGGAGCAACGTCTACAGGAAACAGATACTTATATATTTTTATATTTCACAAATCATTTTCAACTACCATCAAATGAGAAGGGTTTGCTTTTTTGTAAAGTGGTTCTGTAGGTTATTAACGAAAAATTATGACTATTCGTTCGACGTTAAAGTCCCCAAGACGTGTTAAAAGATTGTCATTATCTTTAAATAAGCAAATACTGCTTAGTCTTCTTTTATTAAACAATGTGATAGACATATCTGGACTTATCAAATATATATATATTATGAATCAAAGTTTATTTTGTCTACGAAAAAAAAAAGTCATAAGATTTATTAGAACAAAAAATTTCTTTAGATTTTTCTACTTAAATGATTATATTTATCGACAATGTTGATTTTTATAAAACTTAGCAGCTTTTACCTACTTATAGTGATAATGTAGGCACGTAGTAGACAGTTTATCATAATATATATATTACCTACGATATGTTATGTAAAAATGGTGATAGGTTAGGTTAATTTAGGTGTTTAATATATATTTTTTCCTCTTGTGGTATAATGTGGGACTGCATTGCATCTAGCATTCATACCAAAAATATACATAATTATAAAATTATGTGTCTCGTATGTTAAATTATATGTCTGCACTTCTTTTTGTAGTTTGTGCCAAAACTATGATTGGTCATACATATATTTTAATACGAAAATCAGTACCCTATTTTTGTATGTTACATATTAAGCTCCAAAATTTATATTTTCAGACGTATTATAAAAAGTAATAAGACTTAAAATAGCATTCCAAATGGATATTATTAAAAATATACCGTTTTGGTATGTTAAACATGTTTTGTTTCATATTTATTGTACTATACTTATTAACGTCACTTTCCAATTTTGGTGCTTTTTATTAGTTTGTTTTAAAAAAATCTATATCGAGTGTATTTTTCTTGGCATTTACGTTTATAAAACTTAAGAAATTGAGTACTTTTGTCACCAATTTGTACCTTATTCGTGACTAAATCAAGCAGTTGCTCATTATGTGGTACATTTCCAATCTAATCAGCTTTAATTACAGAATCTTAGCCCGTAGGCAAAACAACCGCTTACCATCAGGCAAATCATGCTTTTCAGATAACTTAAAGCCCAGATATTATTTAGCCAGCAGTCTATGCGGGCCATAGCAGCTGAATTTTCAACTGTTTATTATATCATATTTTGTAATATTAACATAAGTTGGAATGAAAATGTAAACAAATTCCTCCTTATGTAACATTAGTCTTTTAAAATTAGTCATTGGTTTGGTATAGGATCTTAATGTTTCAATAAATAAAAAAAAAGCAATAAAAGAGTAAAAAAATGGTGGTTCCCAGTAAAGTTACTAATTAAAAGAAATTGTTGGAAATGATATTGGTTTATTATTTTCTTTTCATATAAAACAGCCTCACAGCTAAAATCATAATACTAATAGGAATAATACTTAAGTGGATAAAAAAAATACAATGATTTTTCGTTACAAATGTGGTGAAACACGTGTGATTTCGTCCGTATGCCAGACTAGTAAGACTAGAGGAAATGTGATGAAATCGCTAAGATTGAAACTAGACTAAATAGCACGCATGTCTCCACTTTTGTTTGTGTACAATTTCAACTATTAGAACTATGAATTAGAATAAAAAAATCGGTTAAATATTATCACAGACGATAATAATAACTAAATTAAAAATATATTATAAATTCATATTCAATATATTTCAATGAACTCAATTGCAAAATATATTCGGTAGGAAATAAGAACTATCACAAAACATTTTTTTATAATAGTATACATAAGTATATTTATATTATTTCCTAATAATGCCGAAAGTCAAATTTACTAAAAAACTTATTTAAGAATCTCTGATTCTTAATTTCTAAATGTATGTATTTACAAGGTTATATATGTCACCGGAAAATAATAACAACCGCAAATTTATAAACTTCCCAGGATATTTGTAAACTCCCGTAAGATTGTAAACGAGAGATGAATTATATTATCTTACGTCCACATTATCGAAAATTTATCCATTTACGACCACTCTTGGTAAATTTATAAACTACGGATATATCCACTCGTAAGATTCTAAACGGTTCGACCAATTACAGATGAGCTTTTACTTTTATGCTTCATTAAATGCAGCTATTAACACAGCTCTCTGCTTGGTCTGTTGATAGTAGCAGTGCTTGTGTACAGAGATTTCGGATACAATAACGACTTTTTTCTTTAAATATAGTAGGTAGTTATAAAATTACTTTAAAACTTAACAAAAACACAAGAGCAATGGAACAATGGCGGAGGAAGAGGTAAGAGAAGGAACACGTGACTTATTCAACCAATCAGAGCGCACATGTCGTTTGGTTAAATGTTTATTATTATTTTACGCGTGAATACGTAAGTTTAAATGTGGACGTAAAATAATACAATTTATTTTTCGTTTAGAATCCTTCGAATGCATACATATACTCACGGCTATATCCCTTGCGGGGAAGACAGAGCCAATAGTCTTGAAAAGACTGAAAGGCCACGTTCAGCCTTATGATGGAATTGAGATGCAAATAGTGAAATCCTACGAAAGTTTATAAAATTTCCTAGGAAGTTTATAAATTTGCGGTTCTTGTAATCCCGTGACATACATCACATTTTTGGTAACTATTTGATACGAATATCGCTTTTTGTTCTCAAATAGAATTTTGAATTATTTTTTGTAAATACAATCATCAATTCGCAATAAATAAAACTACATTCTCTATCTCAAAACTTACTACTTAAGGCATTATATTTTGCGTCTCTGTCACATATCTATTAAACCTGAACAAAACACAGGTATCTGTCAATTTTTCATCACAATTCAACAATTAATACTATAACAAATACTTTCATATTTAATAATAAAAACTAATATCACAGCCTCGTTCTATAAGTCAGCGTTCTCGCTAGCCAACTAGTTATATGCGTCAAAGCTACAATTAAGCCTATAGTCAGTAACGCTTGTATCGTCAAAATGGTATACACGAAATCGTAAAGGAGTTTTGGGGAGAATACTGTCCAAACATACAGATGATGCCTGAAGAATATAGTTATCAGGCAGTAGACGAACACTGTGTACATGGTGTGGGCTGCGTAGATGTTTATCACTCGCCATAGTGATTGTAAATAACTGAAAAAATAAAAGTCACCCTAAAGCATAAAAATAATAAATATAATAATAGATTTATTTTCAAAATCGGATACAAGGTGTGAGTGTACGTACGCATACCTTGCGTACTGTTTTAAATTAATATAGTTTCTTAAAGCGCGGTTTTTAAAATGTTTATATATCTTGGGAACCGAGTCTAGAACCCGGGACCTTGATAAATTCAATTCGATTCCTTGAGCCAAAAAGTCCCTAATCTGTAACTTTCATGAAAATCGTTGGAGCCGTTTCCGAGATCCTGATTATATATATACAAGAATTGCTCGTTTAAATATATTAGATAGATTAAAAAGAGACAGCTAGTAATAAAAGTGTCACCTCCTCCAGTGTTCGGCGCGCACTGGCAGGCTGCAGAACAGCACGGCCCCCGCGAGGGCGGGCCCCGCGTACGCGTGCAGCCCCATGCGGGCGCCCACGCGCACCGGGCTGTACTCGCGCAGCCCCACGTACCCCGACCCCAGGTCCACGGAGGCCAGGCTGTTGGAGTTGCCCTGGTTGGAGGACAAGTCAGAACTTGATTTGAGTTGTCATTTGGGTCGATTCACGATACGTTGATAAAACATGTTATAACTTCCCTCTTTTTTCATTCTGCGGTAGAAGAAAGTGAATATTCGCTGGTCGAAAGCTTGGTGTCAATTTATCTCAATTTGCTATTACATTTATTTTATTTTAGAATTGGTCCTGTTTGAAGATAAGAAGAAATATCGGAATTTTTGATCAAGATTTTAACAGTTTTATAATACCCGGATAATATGTTGCACGGCGGTTTGCACACGTGATAAAAATGTTGGGCATATTTCACCCCTTTTAAAAATTGTATTAGCTTAATGTGACTCAGCGCTTTCTTTATTAAAACAGCGCCCAGCTATGTCATGGTTATTGCAATATGTGACGTTATTTTAGTGTCGTTTTATCATTAGAATGTGATCTCTTCTAAAAGGAACCACATGGTGCATTGGATGAATTTGATGCAATGAAAATAATAACTCACCTGATAAAAGAAGAAAACCTTCCCGATCCACAGATGCGCGAGCGTCTGACTCAGTATATCCACTACTTCCGTGTTCCGCGCCATTCTCGCGTCCAACATCTTATGATCCAAACATTTCGTTGTCAACACGCACGTTATATATATACTTGGAACCATTATCACATTATGAGGCCTCATGAGTAGAATTACTATCAACATCATATTATTTAGCATCAAATGGGACAAAGCCTTTGCTAACTTCAATTTGACATCCTCCAAATTCCACGATTCGCCCGTATATTGTAATGGATCTTCAGTTTTTTCTTTGAGTTTTGTATAGCCGAATTTGTTATCAACCTTTACTGTGCAACACATCCTAAATATTCCGACGTAGCTTAGTATTTCGAAGATGATTTGTATTATGATTATTCCCCAGAATATGTTAACAATAAAAACCTGGTCCCAGGTTTTAATTTCCGGGAGAGGGGAAGGCAGATCCTTAGTTGTTACTCGGTAGCACAGAATGCAGAACGTGGCTAAGATAGTGAAGATCGCTTGTAAGTTTAGCGTGTTGTTAGTATGCTTCACTATGTTCCGGAGACATATATATGCCGTTAGCAGTGTGCCTGGAAAATATAGTTTTGTTATAGGAACCACTAAAGTGACTATGGAACTGACTTTCGATAGAAGATAATAAAGTACATTACACGGAGTAAAACTGTAACTTTTTTGGGAGATTAGCATGCAAGCATTTTTTTAATATCCCTACGAGAAAGCGACCCGAGGGAAAGTGAAATAAAAAAATTGCACAAGAATAAAAGGTGATTCAAAGTATTTTTCAATTCTTTTTTTGTTGAGTTGATTTTTTCAGCTTGGTTACATTTGCATACCTATAAGGATGTGTGCATGAAGATAACTAGCGTTCTCCGGCGTGTTCAGCCAATCTGCGGTGTCGGACAGGAACAACCAACGGTCGCCCGTCTGGTTCATTGTTCGTAGGTACCTGAAACAGGTTAGAATAAGTGACATGAGACTTTTTGGCGGGAACTCAATATTTTTTCTTGTGTGTATGGATAGTGAGTATTGGAGTGCTAAATTACCAGATATTTTTTTTACTTTTGATGTACAAACTCATATTGCGTTATAGTAACAGTATTTAAATACTGAAATGCCATTTCCAGCTGTATGGCTAAATATTACAATAGTGTCAGGTTATATATAATAATAATTTTTATTTTTCTTCTCTTTAAAGCTTTTGAAGAACATACTCATCTCTCTGTTATTCGACTAAAACATATTGAAGACTTTTCAACTGATTGTACAAGTATGAAGATTTGGTCTTATGACTAAAGAAGAATAAAATAGAGGAGCCGAAGAGGAGGAGGAGAAAAACAGTTGTATCCATGGCTGTAAAACATATTTTGAAAAGTGTTATATAAAGTGCCGTGTGGTTCCCGGCACCAATACAAAAAAAGAATAGGACCACTCCATCTCTTTCCCGTGGATGTCGTAAAAGGCGACTAAGGCATAGGCTTACTTAAACTTGGGATTCTTTTTTAGGCGATGGCCTAGCAACCTGTCACTATTTGAATCTCAATTCTATCATTAAGCCAAACAGCTGAACGTGGCCATTCGGTCTTTTCAAGACTATTGGCTCTGTCTACCCCGCAAGGGATATAGACGTGATCATATGTATGTATGTTATATAAAGTTAAACATAGCTCAATCAATCATATACAAACTAACAAAGATTTGACGGCTCACCTATGCAAAGCAATGAGCAATACCCATTTAGGCACCGTCGCGACACCCACGCTCATCTTCCGACGCAACTCCGGCTTATCTTGCACCTCAGTAGCGTCGGCCATTAGCTTCATCACGTAAATCACCAACAGCACTAACGTCTTTACCAACACTAAGAACATTAGCGTGTTCCAGAAGAAATACCACGTCATGTGTTCTTCTTCTATGAAACTAGTTCCCATGAAACTCCAAGCGTGGAATATCGTCCCGCATATTAGTAAATAATCTATCTTGTTCAACTCGTTCAAAGTTGTTAAGTCTCTCATTTTTTCCATAGCTGTTTTTGTTATAAAATAGGCTGTAGTCAGCGCGCACGCAGTTAGTATGAATGCCAGTAGCCATAGATCGTGGAAAGAACAGAACTGGCTTTTCGTTTCGGCAATGAAACACGTTATGGTCATTGCGGCCAGTATTATGAAGAGGACGACTAGAAATGCCAGTACGTGTCCGGCGTTCGAGCGAGGCGGACGTGTTCTGCGAATGAGCTCCGCTTGGAAGGAGTAGAGGGTCATGCAGATGAGGGTCACTGTTAACTGAAACAATAGATACATTATTTAGTTAATGCCTAGTCATAATAAGAAATCCCTTACTATATATATTACTAGAGGCCGCCCGCGACTTCGTCCGCGTGGAATCAATCCCGCGGGAATTCCGGGTAAAAAGTAGCCTATATGTTATTCTGGATCTTCAGCTACCTACATACTAAATTTCATCGTAATCGGTTCAGTAGTTTTTGCGTGAAAGAGTAACTACATCCATACTGACATACTCACAAACTTTCGCATTTATAATATTAGTAGGATAAATGCGAAAGTCTGTCTGTTCCGCTTTCACCGCTAGACGGATTCGAATGAAATTTAGTATGCATATTGTTAAAAACCCGCGTTCTAACATAGGATACTGTTTTATCAAAAAACCAACCCTAAAATACTAAAACGGGGATTACGCAAAGGCGACTAACACGCGCAACAGAGCTTGTCTTTAAAGGTAAATTTAAAGGATCACTAATGTTCCTTTAAAAATCTGAAATGTCAGAACATTGTGGAAAGAAATATTAAGCCTTAGATACACGACAAGAACAGACATTTCCATTGCAATAAAGTCTAAACTCGAATATATGTTACAACAATAGTGAGTGAGATTGCATTAACTTTCACCTATATATGTTCCTAGTAAATTTTATACTTTGTAATTTCACATTTTCAATTAGTAAGTATTAAGTAATAATAGAGCTGTTGACATCATTTGAGATTGTTATTAATACAAATAATACTTACCACACCTAGCAAAAAGGTCGCAATTCCAATGGCGAACATGTCCAAATCGACGGTGGTTTCAGCTAAGTAGGCCGTCATGCCATCCAGGGCCTCCTCGTAGAAATCCTTGGCTATGTTAGCCGCAGTCTCTTGCCCAGTCACCAGGAACTGAGCGAACTGTTTCTCAGCCCGTACGAACTGTTTGTAGAATTCTGAAAGATATTCATTGATACAAATATTGGTACACAAAAGAATAGGACCACTCCATCTCTTTCCCATGGTTGTTGTAAAAGGCGACTAAGGGATAGGCTTACAAACTTGGGATTCTTTTTTTAGGCAATGGGCTAGCAACCTGTCACTATTTGAATCTTAATTCTATCATTAAGCCAAATAGCTGAACGTGGCCATTCAGTCTTTTCAAGACTGTTGGCTCTGTCTACCCCGCAAGGGATATAGACGTGACCATATGTATGTATGTATGTATATATTGGTACAGATATATAACCTTGTCTATGTATAATGAAAATTGAGAGCCTCTGAGGTCGAATCGTTAAGGTGCCCGGTTAAAATGCGTATAGCATAGAAGGCTCAAGTTCAAATCCCACCTCTGCAAAGTACCTATGACTATTTTCAAAGTTATGTACCTACTTAAACTTGAATTCTAACACATGCTCTTACGGTGAGAGAAAACATCATGAGGAAACCTGCACATTCAGGAAACTGGATGTGTAACCATAATTACTAAGTGGTTGCGTTCTCCTGCAATGGCTGCGGAGGTCAGATGGCAGTCGCTTCGTGTAAATACTGCTCACTAAATCTAGGGTCCATGGTTAAAGATATACCCCGGACTCCTCTCCAGAGTGCTGAGGATGCAACCGGGACTAAAGCCAGGGGGTAAAAGAATAAAAGAAATACGTACCAGGTTCTGCGACCAAGGATTGCAATGGTAGAAAAAGCGAAGTTAACACTTATCATCATAAATGAGAATTGACGGTAATTTTTCTCTTTTATTTATATTTTTTTATTTCAACGGGACCACAATTGTCGATTAACTTCCATATATATTGTTTAAAATCTATAACGTACTTGTTCTTTAGCCGATCGGGAATACCCAACGATTAGCAAATTATACCGTAGAGCGAATTTAAGTTACAATTTTATGACGTAAATCTTTCAATACTTTTGATTTGCTATAAATATGCAAGTTTAAACAATTGTATGACTTTATTTTTACTATTTCACTACATAGTATAAAACAAAGTCGCTATTTTAGTCTGTTTGTCTGTATGCTTAAATCTTTAAAATTACGTAACGGATTTTGATGCGGTTTTTGTAACAGGTAGAGAGATTCAAGAGGAAGAAAGGAAACATACTAACGGAAATACCATATATTTCCGTTAGTATGTTTGATTGTAAATAGTTTATTATATATAGGTACCATAATGACAGAAAACAATTTTGACAAAAACAAAAATGCACAATGGCGGTCATCTCTAGGATAGTTTTCTTGGTCTTAGCCTATCTTGTGTTTAAAACCTCCTCGCATCATATACCGACTAGGTGTTTAAATGTAACAAAATGTAATCTCATACCCTTGTTCTTGAAGTTGGCATGCTTGGTGTTGTGGCTGGCCATGACGTGCAGCAGATAGAGGTGCTGCCGCGTGTCCGCCGGCATGAGGGCGGGCAGGATGCGGCCCGAGCTGTCGCCCGGCAGCGGGCAGCTCAGCAGCCACGCGATAGAGGGCGCCACGTCCACCTGGGACACCGTGGGGCCGGGCCCCGAGCTGTGGGGGGTTGACACATGAACTTAACATGAGCAAGATGATTGTCAGAGACAAGAGTGCCTTGTTCCAGGCGATAGAGGGCGCCACGTCCGCTTGGGACACCGTGGGGCTGGGCCCCGAGCTGTGGGGGGTTGACACATGAACTTAACATGAGCAAGATGATAGTCAGAGACAAGAGTGCCTTGTTCCAGGCGATAGATGGCGCCACGTCCATTTGGGACACCGTGGGGCCGGGGCCTGAGCTGTGGGGGGTTTACAGATGAATAGCGCTTCACGGAGCAGTAAGGTTATAACCGGGATTAACATGAGCAAGATGATTGTCAGAGAGACAAGAGTGCCTTGTTCCAGGCGATAGAGGGCGCCACGTCCACTTGGGACACCGTGGGGCCGGGGCCTGAGCTGTGGGGGGTTTACAGATGAATAGCGCTTCACGGAGCAGTAAGGTTATAACCGGGATTAACATGAGGAAGATGATAGTCAGAGAGACAAGAGTGCTTTGTTCCACGCGATAGAGGGCGCCACATCCGCTTGGGACACCGTGGGGCCGGGGCCCTGAGCTGTGGGGGGTTTACACACGAACTTAACATGAGGAAGATGATAATCTGAGAGACAAGAGTGCCTTGTTCCAGGCGATAGAGGGCGCCACGTCCACCTGGGACACCGTGGGGCCGGGGCCCGAGCTGTGGGGGGTTTACACACGAACTTAACATGAGGAAGATGATAATCTGAGAGACAAGAGTGCCTTTTTCCAGGCGATAGAGGGCGCCACGTCCACCTGGGACACCGTGGGTCCGGGCCCGAGCTGTGGGGGGTTTACACATGAACTTAACATGAGCAAGATGATTGTCAGAGAGACAAGAGTGCTTTGTTCCAGGCGATAGATGGCGCCACGTCCACTTGGGAAACCGTGGGGCCGGGCCCCGAGCTGTGGGGGGTTTACACATGAATAGGATATAACCGGGATAAACATGAGGAAGAAGATTTTCAGAGAGACAAGGGTGCCTTGTTCCAGGCGATAGAGGGCGCCACGTCCACTTGGGACACCGTGGGGCCGGGCCCTGAGCTGTGGGGGGTTTACACATGAATAGGATATAACCGGGATTAACATGAGGAAGAAGATTGTCAGAGAGACAAGAGTGCCTTGTTCCAGGCGATAGAGGGCGCCACGTCCACTTGGGAAACCTTGGGGCCGGGGCCCGAGCTGTGGGGGGTTTACAGATGAATAGGATATAACCGGGATTAACATGAGGAAGAAGATTGTCAGAGAGACAAGAGTGCCTTATTCCAGGCGATAGATGGCGCCACTTCCACTGTAGAGCTAATGTCGAAGTTTGAAAAAGCGAGAAGCAAACGAGCTGTTGTTCGATATCAAAAAGAACTTGACACGTTATAACCACATTGTTATGAGCGAGAAACTAATACGAAGATGACTAAGGAATATGTAGTTTGTGTCTATGGAATCTATTGTTGCGCCGTGATACAAGGACAAAGAATGTTAGGATGCGTGCTTGTACACCTATCAACTATTACATCTTCTTACAGTGCCGTGAACGGTTCCTTGATATGCGGTTGCATACGACATGAAAATTACCTTGATATTAAAAGGAGAGGAAATACTTACGGGTGTGGGCACTCGAAATCGTCGCTCCGCACGACGACCAGCGGCACCAACACTTCGGCGGGGGTGGAGCCGCCGTGCCCCCCCGCGTCCCGCATGCCGTGGTCCCCGCACACTATTAATATGCCATTATGATCCTGGAAAACAAGAGGAAGAATTCATAAAGGCGACTAAGTGATAGGAATTAGGATTCATAAAACAAAACATGCCGTGCCGTGTGGTTCCCGGCACCAATACAAAAAAGAATAGGACCACTCCATCTCTTTCCCATGGATGTCGTAAAAGGCGACTAAGAGATAGGCTTACAAACTTGGGATTCTTTTTTAGGCGATGGGCTAGCAACCTGTCACTATTTGAATCTCAATTCTATCATTAAGCCAAATAGCTGAACGTGGCCATTCAGTCTTTTCAAGACTGTTGGCTCTGTCTACTCCGCAAGGGATATAGACGTGACCGTATGTATGTATGTATGTAAAACAAAACATTACCCATTCCTTCATAGCATAGAATATCTTCTCTACCACTCTGTCCATTTCGAGCAACTTGGGCTTGATTTTAGGGCTCCGCGCGCCCTCCAAGTGACCGATATGGTCGAGCCCTAAGTAGTGAAGGACTAGGAAGTCAAATGTCGACTTGTTGTTGTCACCTGGAGCTAGGATCGTGTCTAGATGGCGCGTCACGTTATTGTCTACCTGAAATACGAAATTATTGTTGCTAAAATATGTAAATTAAGTCATGTCATTGGGAGTTGTCCTATTACAATACTAGTTTAAGAGGTTGTACGCTAGTTTTTACTGTTTCTTGTTCCATCCTCATCATGAGAGGAGCCCGGGTATGCATTTGCCCATGGATTCTTGATTGGTGGGTTTTTAGATAAAGCGGATCCCCTCTAAAAACTGCAAACTTTGCAGGTAAACCTT